>NW_027491115.1:0-1385000 GCF_021521415.1 Bidens hawaiensis | reverse complement strand
AAGAAAGACAACAGAATAAATGTGCCCACCCTGCAATACAAAATTACGCTATGATCAGTTCCGATGTGAAGCAAGATAAGTATAACAGGTCTTTGCCTAGATGTGGAAAATGTGGTTATCATCATGTTGGTGAATGTCACAATTGTGGGAAGGTGGGACACTATGCCTGAAATTGTAGAACCGTTATGAATACTATAAATCCACCAACCCAACTCCGGGACTCAACTATCCCAACCTCAACCAACACGACAACAACCAGTCTACCAAAACCAACTCATACTAAACCGTTATGCCTGCCATGAGTGTGGTAGTGTGAAGCACATCAAGAAAGACTGCCCTAGATTGAACCTAATTGCGATGGAAAGACAAAGGCAAGGACCGGCATCGATGTCCAACTCGACTAGGGGTCACGTATTGTGAATAAACCGGAAAGAAAAAATGTAGTAACAGGTACGTTCTTAGTAATGCCTAATATACTTTAGTTTATTTATTACCGGCACTGACAAACGTTTCGTTCCTACAAATTATTACCGTGGAAAATATACCGGCTAGTAAAATAACAATTCTGTATACTATAGAAACCACCAAAAGTAAGACTATAAATACTAACCATACTACTCGAAAAACTACCCTCTTAACCTAAACAATTAGCTATTCCCTATCGATGCACTCCCGGTGGAAGTGAGGAGTTGTTGTGTAATAGTCAGTATGGACTAGTTAATTGAGTATAAATAAAAGTTATATATAGAAATAGAACTGTTATACTGCATCTTCTAGATAAATAAGTGATCCCGTACACAGAACAAAACCTAGTACCCTAATGCCTTTTGTATCCCTGTCTCAAAATATATATCATAACAGCTACATCAAGGATTCATGGATACCCCATCAAGAGGAACACTTTTCTACTATTACTTAAATTTATCCTCCTAATTAAAAAAAAAAAGAGCCGAGATTACGAATGAAGAGTGAAACAAGTAATAGCATATACCCCCCCCAATGACGAAACACAGATGAGAAGAACTATACTATCTATAACCAAAAATTGAACTTTAAACTTTTATAGCCTTAATAACCAGGTGTTGAACAAGGAAAAGTCAGGCCAGATGTTCGGTTAAACTGAGTTCTAGTATAAAGATGTAAGGGAAATCTATGAAGGAACTGGTGTGAGAAAGATCATAGGCACATGTGTGGTAAAGTTGTGCACGATAATAAGTTAAGGGGGAATACTAAAGATCCTCAGGCGAAATACCCCATTGGAAGAGGGGAACAAACTAAAATTGACCTTTTAACACACGTTCCTAAAACATCCTGAGAAAGAATGCAAGTTGAATGATAGTTCCCTGAATGATCCACTCCGAATACTTTCTTCTAATTTGTAACAACTACCCAACTGAAAAACTCGCCTTAAAAAAATCTTATCCTTGGTGAGTGCTGCATGAAATCTTATATCCCGAATCGACCTGAGCATGGGTTGTCGTCCTCTAACAAACAATCAAACCAAATAAACCATTCAAACATTAGAGAAAAGTGAGACCAGTAACTTCAATCCTCGTACCCCAATAGTTATTGTAATATTATTCAAGCGGCTATATACTACATTATACGAGCAAGGATCTAAATCGTCACCTTATTCAATTGAAAATTGGCGACCCCTCAAAATACAAAACCCGAATCGATTTCGGAAACCATAGATAAAACTCGTAATATCGAAAACAAACTGAAAGTCACGTGAGGCTAACCAGAGTACTATACCAATGAATGTGAGAAGGCGACGATTCTTGAAAGTTGCGAGTTGAGTTAATTTGAAAATACATGAAACGGTAGAAAATTGCCTAGAAGATTAATCCCGTAACGTATTAAACGAAATGACCTCATTCCGGATATTTTATATATATCGAATCAGAACGAGTGTCTTACTGACAGGACGAAATTAATACCACCTGAAAACTTGTATACAACTAATACCTATAAAGGAACTCGTGAAAATATTGAACGGGGAAAATCAAATAGTTAAGACTCAATAAAATTTCACTGAATAAGTTTGGTGGAATCCACAACGGGGAACCAAATACATTCGGGAACAAAAGAATGACTTCCGAAACAAATATTTATAAACTTTTCCCTAAAAGGGCGTAATTGGCATATTAAATTTCGGGGACGAAATTTCTTAACTGGGGGAGAATGTGACATTTTTGACAAAACCAAATACACCTTAGAACTTAAAAACTCGAGTAAGCGTTTAACCGCTTATTGCGTAACGAACGAACGAATAACCAACGGGTCTGGTTATGACTCGGATATCCCGAGGGGCCATCTATAAGTGATATATGTCTATTATAAGCCAACATATTGATATTAAGGCCTTAGTATGATAGAAAACTAGTTAAACGAAAACATGCTTGTTTAACTACCCGCTATGGATTTTAACACGAAAGATAGTTCCGAAACAAGCATTGTATTATTCGTTAAGCCGAAAAAGACTTACCAAACACTTGTTAGGAATGTTTTAAGTGATCCGTGAAAATATTTTCGATTTTTTCAAAAAATACTATATTTTTCTAAATTTACACAAAAATGGCCGAAAAAGACTCATTTCCGCACTGTTTGTCGTACCCGATAAGATTTTCGCACCAAAAACAAAACTAGAAATAGATTTAGACTCGGCATTTCATGTTTGGGCACGTAAATGGAGAAAAGTGGGCCAAATGGGGCCCAAAAAGCCCAGCCCGCCAACTTGGACCAAACCACCTTAATATATTAACGTGTTTAATGGTTAATAATCAATCACTTTCAACAAAATACCAACATATACAACTGCTATGCTCTGTTCTTGAACTTTCCCAGCCATAAACCCTAGGTAAACAATCATTTTGATCAATTTTAAACTTGTTTAAACATGTTTAATTATATATAAACATAGTTTGATTACCAAAAATCACTTCTAATCATGCAAAAACCCTAAAAATTGCCCAAAAACATGTTTTTTATCATACACATGGTTTGGAACCTGGATTGATGGTTTTTTAGGCCATAAACACGGATTAGAGGGTTTAAACGACGTTTTTACGGTTCAAAAGTTCGGTTTGGAACCCTAACCAAAACCCTAACTTTCAAGACAGGTCAATTGATGATTCTTGCTTGTTTTTTGATATAGGACCTATACTTAGCTTATATAGAAGCACGAGAACCCAAAAATTCGATTAAAAGAGCGAAAACGGGCGAAAACCGCTAAGGTAATGCCGAAATATTCGATTACGGGCTGTTTATGTTAAGGTTGTGATGTACATATTGTTTGGTCATAAAATTTTTCAGGGACGTCAAGGACCATGTCATTGAGTTCCTGTCCAAATTTGGTAATTTTTCGACCATCCGAGAATATTTGGCGAATTTATTACCGAATTGAAACGTTTTATTGGGAAAAATACCTAAATTCTAGAAAAATTATGAAATTTTGTGGGGAACTCAGATTTGATATATCATGCTCACATATGAAATTTAGGGTCATTTGGAAAACCCTAGGTATGTTTTGTGTATTTGCGTTTATTCGGATTTTCATAGTCGTTTTTGGCTCAAAAATGATATTTGCCAAGATTGTTAGCTTCTGGAAACCATTTGGTATAAACGGATCATTTTCGGAATTTTGGCGGATTTTTCGGAAACCATTTGGTATAAACGGATGATTTTCGGACTAAATATAGCATATAAAATGATTTTTTATAAATTTATAAAACAGTAAATAATTCCAGAAATATTTTTATAAATATCTACAAATTTATTTGATAAGTATCTAAATTTTTATAATCTAATGATTAACGGATAATTATTTGTGCTAATTTGAATATTAAACAAATTCAATTCGGACAAAAACTGGCAAGTTCGTGACTAATGAATCTGTTAGAATATCAGAACATCAAGAGTGATCAAAAAGCATATTTTCGGATTAATTATGTAAGAACGAACTTTTTGTGAGAAATCCGGACAATTTGGATAGATTGTGCGCGTTTTTCTCCAAATCAAACTAAATAAACGGAAACAAGCCCCGTAGCGAATCCAGACCCCTAATACATGATCTTTCTTTATAACTTAATAAATTTATCACCCAACACGTTTACCCAAGTTTACTTCCCCGTACTGTTTTCCAAACGCATAAATGAGCAACTTGGCCTAGCTGGTAGAACGGGGAAAGTGAGCCAAGTTCGATTGTAAACATCAGACATTGAACAACATCACAATCTAAGCCTATTGACACTTTCTGGGTGTTACAACCACACCCAGACTCGCTGTACAGCCCATCTTAGTATAACGATTATAATAATATTAAAATATAAATATTATTATAATATTAACTATAGGGACTAAGTGATAGCAAGGGAAACGGACCCCGAGCTGACCTTGCACTGAGTGCCTACAAAACCGTGAGTTTCATGGCCCCACCCTTTAAACTGTTTTACGAACTTTTGGGGTGAAAAGCAAGTTTATATGCATTATCTATCTGAAAACGATTCAGAACGTAAAATATCTGAACCTTCATATATGAAAAGTCACTACAAACATAATCATAAACTACGTGCTGATGAAAGGTGATTAGTATCGTGATTGATACATTATAGGAAAATACTACGAATGCCAAAACATAATGAAATCATACGTGACAACCTGTTTATACAAATACGCTATATAATGCTAAACACAACAGCTTGGGAAAATAGCGTGGTCTATGATAACCATGGGGATAACGTGGTCTGTGATGAACATGGGACTATAGTGGGCGGAAGGGGAGCCACAATAGTAATAAACTAAAGTTGAGTATGGCTTATGAGCCAAGTTCTGTTGCAACTTATAAACCAAAGTTGAGTATGGCCTATGAGCCAAGTTCTGCTGCAACTTATAAACTAAAGTTGAATATGGCCCATGAGCCAAGTTCTGCTGCAACTTATAAACTAAAGTTATGGCCTATGAGCCAAGTTTTGCTGTAACTTATAAAATAATGTTGAGTATGGCCTATGAGCCAAGTTCTACTGCAACTTATAAACCAAAGTTGAGTATGGTCTATGAGCCAAGTTCTGCTGCAACTTGTTAAACGAACCAACTTGATTATGAAATTAGTGTCAATAAAATATTGTGATTATATATGTTGTGGGCGGAAAGGGGGCCACGGTGATTGGTGATACATGATAAATACTACATTTGTGTGTATATATATATATATATAAATATACGTGTATACACATTATGTGAATAGATAAAGGAAATACAGTGTGTAGAAAATACTAATTATTTGTTTATATACTGTGTTGTGCTAAGTTTACGTGGAACTATTGTGGGCAGAAGGGGGCCATAGTGGTTGAATTTACGGGAAACCGTTGTGGGCGGAAGGGGGAGCCACAATGGTTGATATTAGGCGGAAAACGAAGGCATGTATTACGAACGAACAGTCACGATTTTATCGTAATTTCAAATTTTATTATAAACTTATACACATATATATGTGCATACAAAGATACAGATATACATATATAAACGTAATTACATTTTCTTACATACGCACGTACCTACAAGCTATGACTGTGTGGTACGCAGAACTGATTTCGTTAAAAATTATGAAACTCACCAATTATTTGTAGTTGACCTATTTTAACGTGCTTTTCAGGTATTCAAAAACGTGGAGAAAGTGCATAAGTGCTATTTGTTTGAGTTGTGATTGATGCTATGTAATCTGGTATAAGCATCCAAGTTAAAAATGAAGCAATAGACGGACTAGTTGATTGTGACACCTAGTTTGTAAAAGAAGTTAGAACAATGTAATCTATTGTAAATTAGTTAGTAATGTTTCTTTATGAACAATGTATTTTATACCTGTTGTATCTGTTACTTTATCGTTTTACGCTTCCGCAAACCGCTTAACAGGGTGTGACAGAAGTTGGTATCACAGCCATAGGTTATAAAGGATTAGGTTATCCCTTAGGATACCTTTAATATAACCGTAGGCTCGATTATATATGGGAAACTTAATAACGAGTATCGATAGATACTGATGGATGCCGGGGTGAACTCGTAAGACAAGTGACTTATTATGGTCCGGAACGTAATAAAAAACTTGCTTGTACGAGGGAATTCGGGGAGAAGTCGCGGAACATACCAATAGGTAAAAATGGCAACATACGTGTATAAAGGTGGTGTGGAGTATATATGTAATGTGCATACATGTTTATCTTAATCGAGGTATATGGATACGTGTACGTACGATACTACCGGTAATATTGAATCTCATCATACTGAATATTATATTCGGTTATGATTAATATTAATTCCTATTCTAATTAAAATTATATCTTACCAAAATTAATAGTATATTTTAATATAATTAATATTATATCCGTTCATAACTGTAGGACCGGTTCGGGACTCGGTTTCCCAACGATTCACGGGGCAACGTGTTAGAGTGCGGAATCCTCTAACACGGCGATTCGGTGGTGATCAACGGGCACGTAGGTACGATTCCTAAAGGTGTTTGACGCCTAGGATTGGAGGAAACGACCAAGAACACGAAGAACGCTCGAGAGTGTTTCTGGAGGCTGCTGCTTCTCTGATTTACGTGAGTGTGAGTTGTGTTGAAAAGCCTGTATGAAATTTCCTAAGTAACGTTTATATATCGAAAACTGGTTCGATCGAATGAGATACCCATTCGATCGAATGAGATCTGGTTCGATCGAATCAGTGACTGATTCGATCGAATCAGCTTCGTTTGACATTTTCAGTACGTTAACTTGGTTTCACGATCGTTGGTTTCTTGTTGAACCAACCTGATAGAACTGGGGACATACATGTGACATTTCATGTCCTAACAAACTCCCCCTTGGAGCCAGTTCTATTTGCTTGTAACCAATCGAGTTCTCTTGCTCGACCGTAACTCCCCCTTGGAGTTATCTCACTCTCTCTTTTCTCAAAACTAGTGGTGCATACGTTGCATCCACAAACTCCTTTCTTCATGGAGTTCTCTCTTTACCAAATGGTACAGTCAGTCAGACTTACCATAGGTTCCGCATATCCTGAGACGCTGTCAATTGGAATTTTGGATTAACATTTAAGCACAATTGTATTAGATTTGCAAAATTGACATTAAAGCATAATCTATCACAATATTCCAAATCATATTTCATTCAATTCAAAACAAATACAACCAGAAGATTAACTTTGAATTACAACAAGAAACAAGATAAATGATAGACATGACAATTAATCTTCAGTTTCTTGGGCATACTTCTTCTGTTGTTCTTTCCAATTTGATCCTGCATGTATGTCATAGGCAAAGCAAATCCTAATGACATTTCTGTACGTTAACGCTTGCTCTATGTCTTCGGGAGCGTAAAGAATCTCTGTCTTGTACAACGTATAGACATCCTCCCTTGACAAATTTGTGAGCCACATTGGATCAAAAATACGAATTGTGCTCCAATTTCCATTGTCATTGAGCACAATAACTGCCTCATGCAGTTTTCCATCATAGTACCAATGCCTGAATGATTTGTAGAAGTCCTGCTTCATCTTTCTAAGAGGAATCTTCTTCATTGTGAGTGGTGGCATGTACTTCAAAATAACTTTTGGCCTGTTGGTGATCGGATTCATCTCCTTTTTGCTTAGATATTTCTTCGGCCTTTGTGGTGTGATCATCTTCCATTTTGTGTTGTACTCTTTTCGCAACACATTCTGATAATACGTGGCAAATGGAGATGAGTTGGCGTATAGCAGATCAAGATAATTCAGACGGTTCAGATCATGAGTAGGAAGGGTCTTCAAATCAGTAATACGTTGAAAGTATTCAACCCCCCTTTCTCTCTTGACAGCTACGCAGTTAAGATCCTTCAGACATGCCCAAGCGATAATTTCTCCTGAAGTTCTGCGACCCTTCATTTTATATGACGTTGTATGAGGAATGGTCGGCTTCGCTTGTTGTCTGGATCTTATCTTCTCAAGAATAGCATTGAATGCTTTCTTGCATTCCTCGGTTTTCTCTTAAAATTCGGCTTGATCCGCTTCAGAAGGCTGTTCCATATTGTTTGACCTTTCTTCAGCCTTTTTCTGTATTTCCTCCTCTGTTACATTTTGGAAGAAACTTGCAAAGTTAGGAAGATCGTCATTTTGAGACATATAGTATTCAGGATACTCTTCCTTTGACAAGTCTTCCATTTCAACGTCATCAAATTGAGAGGGATCGACGTGTGAGGGATCAGTGGCCGTAGATGATGATGATTCAGGTGTAGCAGCAGAAGAAGACGTTTGTTCTGTTGGAGGCAAAGCCAGATACTTGCCTGTTTCTACGTTGGATAACTCAAACATTTGTTCCAATTCTTCTTCTGTGAAATTATGAGAAATTTCACCTTCTTCCAAGTCTCCACTTGCGAAGTTTAGCTGCTCATTTGGATTGTCCAGTAGAAACGTGAAAAATTCTGCTGCTGTTTTTGATTGCAGCGGTTGGACATTAAACGGATTATCATCACCTGTTTGATTAAACAAAAACAATGTAACAACAATTGTAAATAAACATATGTAATATCATAAACATGAAATACAATATCATTACATATGAAACTGAGTTTATACAAAACTCATCATTTAACAAGATTTAACATTTAAATCCTCACTACATCCACTCAACTCACTCTTTAGTACCTTCACCACCATCATCTGAAGAGTCAAGTTCGTCTGTGTCCACATCAACATTTGTTGGACCTTCCAAACGTAGAACATCTCCTTTCAGTTCTGTTACTTTCGCCTCAAGGCTTAGATTCGACTCTCGTAGTTCCTTGATAGAAGAGCCCTGTTCGGCGACAGTCGCATTCAGCTGAGTGTTTTCAATTCTGAGCATGTCGTTTTCGGCTTGAAGTTTGGCAATCTGCTCATCTTTCAGTCGATTCAGCTCTTCTTGCCGTCTATTCAGCTCTTCTTGCTCAGTCTTGAACATGAACATCTTCATCATTGCCTTGTGAAGATCAGCTAGTTCTGTTGCAACCTGAGGAGGTATAGACATTTCTGGTTGAGGTTGAGTAGTCGGTTGTGGTGCTGATTGTGGTGCTGGTTGCTGTGGTGGTGGCGGTGCTTGTTGAACGGGAGGAGCAGCAGACGAAGTCCCAACTGATTGTAACGGTGGAGGACGTGGGAGATCAGAAAATAGACTACGATACTTCCTTGTAACCTTCTTCTTTTGCCTCTTCGCAGGCCTTTCTTCGCCCGCAATTATATCGGCCAGTTGCTCCTCGGCCCTAACCTCACCAGCAAAGTGCACATCTGATGCACTTGCTTCATCACCAGCATCCAGATCCTCAACGTTAAAGAATGAATCAGCCTCTTTTTCGGCATCTGTTCTGGTGTCTGCCGGTACCGCCTCCTCCTCAGTGTCAGACTCGTCGCTGGTTTTCTGATAAGGTAAGTTCTCGACGTCTGAATCACTGGCGGCTTTCCTCCACTTCCTCTTCGGAGGAGCCTTGTAAGACTGATTTGCCACGTGCCCAAAACACCTTTTGTGTGGTGGCCTTGTGGGGCGGTCCTTGTATGATTTTAATCGGTTGAGGGTTTCGTTCTTCATGTGGTCCAGTTTCACCACATCACCCTCATTTTCTTTCAGTAAACCCGGAGCTTGACTATCGACGATCATTTGCACAAATCACGGGTACTGTAGAAACTTCTCACCCGCCCCTTGTTTTATTGTAAGATTCTCCACCATATGGCTGAAGGTCATCTGCGAAAAGTTGTAGGGGCGGTTCATCACTAATGCAGCCATTGTAAACTGCATGCTTTCCCTCAATTTATCAAAACTTGTTCTTTGAGGCCCTAAGCAGTGCGTCACCACGTGTGCCAGATATTTGAACTCTGGACACAGATTGGCTTTATGGAGTAGACCGGCATTTAGGTCACCGTCGTACTTCATTCTGGCAAAACAGCCTCTGGTTCCAGCAGGATGTAACACAGTAGGATCTGAATCAGAATCTACAAACCCACAGACTTCCCTAAGGATTTGGGCAGATATAACAATTCCGTGCCCTCTAACAGTGGAGCGAATTACCGACGGCACAACTGTTTTGTCGTGCGTGGCATTCCTCCAGAATTCCTGTTGAACTGACATGACGGGTTCGACTACCCTAGAGATAGGTCCGTGAATCCTGGACCGTTTCAGAAATTTGATCATAGTTGCAAAGTCTTTCCCATGGCTTGCCTTTTCGTCAAGAAAGGCTACAATGTTGTGCTTGATGGATGTTTTGAAAGGCACAAAAACTTCTGCAACTTCAGCCATTTTATCTGCAAACATAAACGTGTTAGAACGAACAGATATCGAAAAGATTGAATGCGTTTAACATTTTCAAACTTTCTGGACTGGTTCAATCGAATGAGTAAAGATTCGATCGAATGAGCTACTCATTCGATCGAGTGAGATCTAGTTCGATCACAGACAGTCGAATAAGATAGATTTCACCTTTGACCTCTGATTCGATCGAACTACTGACCGAATAAGTCTCATTCGATCGAACAAGAGACTCGTTCGACCGAAAAAACTGATTCGACTCATTCAAACGTCAGCCCAGATTTTGAAGAATCCCGATCGAAATTTTCGATCGTTTAAACGATACACAACACACAGATAGCATCGATTGTAGTTTGTGAACATTTATCAACATTAAACTACAAGTTTTAAACGGTTAAAAACAGTTTATTGTGTGTTTCTTTCTAATGTCCGATTCCGAGAACAAAACGACCAAAAACTTGATCAAAACACGGTTATAATCCAAAAATTCTTACATATTTGTGATGTACGTGAAAAACCGAGTAAGATGTATGGATCAAAACGAGGGATTCGAGAAAACGATTTTGAGAGCAATTTTCTGGAAATTTTTTTCGAACATTTCTGACCGATCGAATGAGTCTGAGTATTTATAGTGTTTCTGGACTCATTCGATCGAACGAGATGTCATTCGATCGAATAACATTCCTATTCGTGCGAATGGCAATTCAGTCGTACGAATGAGATTTCATTCGATTCACAGGACTTGTTCGATTGGACCAATCGATCGATTGTGAGTCTATTCGATCGAATAAGTCTCTTCGTAACACTCTCATTCTCGCAACAACTGACTCGATCGAATCGGCTCATTCGATCGATTTACTCGATCGAATAGTCACATATTCGATCGAATGAGGGAAAACATTGAAAAAAATAAACTTTTAAACTTTTTATTCCCCGCCATCGATCGTGGTGCCTTTGAACCTGCAAGAAAACATAAACTTTTGACACTTGGTTAGTTTTCTTAGACATTTTCCGATAATGTGAGCTTAGTTCCTACAGAACATATAGACCATAAAACATTAGTAAACATTTAGCAACCATAAAATATCAGGCACAACCATCTTTGGGTTTTCTTGCCACTTCTTCTTTCTTTCATGCACAGCCGGTTGTGCAGATAAACATTTAGCAACCTGCATGAAGTTTTCTTTCATTCATACACACTGGATAAACATTTAGTAGGAATAGACAGGGATCAGACTACCTGTCACGATGATTTCTCATCGATTTTCAAACAAACAGAACTAAATAAAATGAAAAATAAATAAAAATAAAATCTTTTTGTTTTTTTTTTTTTTTTTTTAAGTATTTACAGGGAGGGACAGGGATCAGACTACCTGTCACAGGATGATTATTCATCAACATTAAAGCAGAATAAAAATAAAAAATAAAAATAATTCAGAATAAAAATCTTTTTGAATTTTTATAATATTCAAACTGAAATAAGCAACTGTACAAAATTTAAAGTACAATATTTTTGGTTGAGAATGATCTATAATAAGAAATCATACAGACTTATTTGACTATCTACTGAGACTTTTCGTGATTTTTCACATGTTTTTGATTTTTCTGAATAAAAGAATATACAATATTAAACTAGACATAATGAACATTCTTTTTGTGAGAAAGATCCGAACATGGGATCAGTACTGACATTGTAGCACTCAGTAAGTTCAATTCTTATAATTTCTTTTGGTCGATACATATTACCGATGCGATTATGGGTATATTTGTCCATTTAAACTTAAACAAACATCCTCTCGTCTGTCAATGACCATTTGATAATTGCTTTAATCATATTTCTATGATAATTGCTTGTGATCACAGCTATGTGTCCCACCATATTTTTGATTGACTCATGTAGGACCTCACAACATATTGAACAGTCAAATCGGCGCATCTTATTTTTGACAAACGACCATAAGCTTATAGGATCCCCTTTGTTCGCTTTTCATCAAATTTTGTTGCTTTTCACATTCTTGCGAATTTAATTAGCAACTTGATGATTTTATCATGTTTTCATGTAGATTAGACATGTTTTTCACATACGTATTAGGTATTCATCTACTTGTCCCAAAATCATTTATTTTATTTTTTTTCAGGAGATATCCAAGTTATCAGCGCTGTCCAGGTCGATACTTACGTATCACAGAGGGAGATAATAACTTTAGATATACCAGCATGGAAGAGCGCTGTCCAGGTCGATACTTACGTATCACAGAGGGAGATCATTCCAAAACCGGTGGAGTATAAGATATTTAATACAGATATCCAAGTTATCTGCGCTGTCCAGGTCGATACTTACGTATCACAGAGGGAGATAATAACTTTAGATATACCAGCATAGAAGAGCGCTGTCCAGGTCGATACTTACGTATCACAGAGGGAGATCATTCCAAAGCCGGTGGAGTATAAGATATTTAATACTCCTCCTTAATCAACGCATAAAGCATATGATTTAGAAGGGACTTTCGATGAAAGCAGACCTGCAACACGAAGATCTAACATTCTTTAAGAATTTAGGTTTTGGGGGAACCAATTTGGGCCGATGGTAATTCGTGTACGCGTGATAAGACATATCCTCAATTGATATTGGTCTTTAGACAGTGACGTCTCGTCAATTTATCTTAGATGTACACCCATAGCTGACAATCTAAATGATTTAGATAGGTCAAATCCAGACTCAATTCAGTAAGAAAAGCCTACCAATATATCACATTAGTACTATGCATGACCAATTTTTCACTTTATATCTTTTTAACATCATGCTACTGTCAGTGTGCCATCACTTCCCAAAGGTTGGATACAATTTCTCATTTTCTGATTATTTGAATGTTTTTGGATTTTTTCAATATAAGGAAAACGAAAATAAGCTATACAGAAATAAAAATCTTTTTGATGTCTCAGTATGATAGCGTCTGTGTACTATCATCTTTCTTGTAACAAGATCAACTTCTCAAAATTTTAAAATTTTTGATGTTTTTGGGTTTTTGTATTTTATATTGTTTTTGGTTTTTCTTGAAACCTTTCTCCCCCTAAAAATTATAAAAACAAAATCTTTTTGGATTTTACAAATTTTTTAGAAAAGAAAAAATGAAAAACAATTTAAATGATATCTTCAGGAACATCATCTGATTGACGTTTAACGCCGTTGATCTCTAGCAAATATAAAAACCGTGGTTTGTCAAATGCTTTAGTGAAGAGATCAGCGCGTTGTTCCTGAGTGGGGATTTTTACCACATCGATTAACTTCTTTTCGTAACAGTCACGAAGGAAGTGATATCGAATTTCGATGTGCTTCGTTTTGCTAAATTGGACAGGATTTTTGGTAATTGAAATTGCAGCAGAATTATCAAGATATATGGGAGTAGTAGAACATTCAATACCGTAGTCACGCATCTGTTGCTGAATCCAAATAACTTGAGAACAGCAACTGGCAGCCGCTATATATTCCGCCTCAGCTGTTGAAGTGGAAACTGACGTCTGCTTTTTGCATTGCCACGTTACTAAACGACTTCCAAAGAACTGACATCCTGCTGTTGTTGATTTGTAATCGAGTTTACAACCACCATAGTCCGAATTACTATACGCATGTAGATCAAAGTTATCATCATGAGGATACCAAAGACCCCAATCTGGAGTACCCTTCAGATAACGCAAAATTCTTTTGACTGCAATAAGATGGGAGACCTTCGGCTTTGACTGGTAACGTGCACAGAGACACGTAGCAAACATTATGTCCGGCCGAGAAGCAATCAGGTACATTAGAGATCCGATGATCCCTCTATAGTGAGTTGGATTGATCAATTCACCCTTCTCGTCAGGATTAATCCCGTGATTAACCGCTAACGGAGTTCCCTGTGAAGAGGAACTCAACATCTCGAACCGTTTCAAGATGTCATTGACGTATTTTGTCTGGTGAATGAAGACACCGGAGTCTATTTGATCAACCTGAAGTCCTAAGAAGAACTTCATCTCACCCATGGAGCTCATTTCAAATTTTTCTTGCATCACTTGTTCAAACTCCTTGCATAGTGTTTTATTCGTGGACCCGTAGATGATGTCGTCCACGTACACTTGTACCATAATGAGATCTCCTTCTTTCTCCTTTGTAAATAACGTGCAGTCGATCGTTCCTCTTCTGAACCCGTTGTTCAGAAGGTGTTTGGATAGTTCCTTGTACCAAGCTCTCGGGGCTTGGTGAAGACCGTACAAAGCCTTGTTGAGCAGGTAGGCTTTGTCCTTGTGATTTGGGTCTTCAAAACCTGGAGGTTGTGCCACATATACGGTCTCTTCGATGTGACCGTACAAAAAGGCACTCTTGACGTCCATCTGATATACTTTGAATCTCTTGAAAGACGCATACGCCAAGAACATCCGGATTGCCTCCAAATGCGCAACCGGAGCATACACTTCATTGTAGTCTAGGCCTTCGATTTGCCTAAACCCTTGGACCACCAGGCGGGCTTTGTTGCGAACAATCACTCCCCGATCGTCGCGTTTACATTTGAGTACCCACTTAGTGCCAATTTTCTTCTGTCCTCTGGGGAGATCCACCAGCTTCCACACACCAAGTCTCTTGAACTGCAATAGTTCTTCTTGCATGGCTGAGACCCAGTTAGCGTCTTTCAACGCATCGGTGATGCTGCTGGGTTCTTCTTGTGCTAAGAAGCATTCATGGGCATTTAGCGCAACTGATCCTGACTCCATCATTTCAGTGTAGAGGCCAAAATTCAGCTGTCGACGTGTTTTGACACCCTGTTGAATGTCCCCTATAATGTTGTCTTGTGGATGATCACGTTCAGTCCTAACCACCGGATTGTCAGGAACGACAACATTTTGTTCCAAGTTAGTTAAGTTCGGCTCAGGAACTGGAGCGGTTGGTGCCTCTGAAGTAGACGTTAGAGGCTGTTCTGCATTTGGCGCTTCTTGATTTGACGATGAAGGTTGTGGAGTAACCTGTGTCGGTGCCGATTGTACATCATCTGTTGGTGATTCATCTTCAGAGTCAGATTCGGATGACTCTTGAACTTGCTCGCTAGACTCTGTGGAGGAAGACGATGATGGACCAGGATGAGGTGAAGATTGCTGTGATTCATCAGGAGGTGCATTTTGCGCCTCATACATCATCTGAATAGCAACCTCATACAGATTGAATGACTTGAACAATTTGTCAAAATCAAACAACCAGTCTTCTCCTGACCCCTTGGCTGGTTCTGTGTAGCGTTGAACGTCGACATGGTACCATTCTTCAACTAATTTTGTTGATCTGTTGAAGACCCTTTTGAGAGGTACGCTGTAACCCAGAAAATAGCCGTTGATGATCTTCTCCTCGAACTTATTATCGACTTGCCTTTTAAGTAACGTGCAAAGAGCTCCAAATGGTTCCAGGTGCTCTAAGTTAGGCCTCCGTCGTTGAAGAAGCTCGAAGCTTGTCTTGCCGTGGCGCTTGACAATGCCTACCCGATTCAATGTGAAACAGGCGTTGGCAATTGCCTCACTCCAAAACGTGACAGGCAACACTGAGTCTGCTAACATTGTTCTAGCTGTCTCGATTAACGTTCGATTTTTCCTTTCAGCAACCCCGTTCATTTGTGGAACGTACGGGGCACTGAACTCCTGGACAATGCCTCTTTCTTTGCAAAAGTTTTCCACATTCGCATTCTTAAACTCTGTCCCGTTATCTGAACGCATTCTCCGAACCTTCAGATTGTACTGTGACTCAAGAGTTGTAACCAGCAGATTTATACACCCAAATGTCTCGGACTTTGCTTTCAAGAAAAACACCCAAGAGAATCTCGAATATTCATCAGTAACCACTAGGCAGTATGAGTGCCCAGAGATACTCTTGACGCTTATTGGGCCAAAAAGATCCATATGAAGGAGTTCCAATGGTATATCAATCGAGTGGAAACTCTTAGACTTGTGGGACCTTTTTACTTGCTTTCCCGCTTTGCACTGCACACACGAGTCAGGGAGACTGAAACTTCTCAGATTAACTCCCTCAACTAGCCTGTTGTGCACAAGCTTATTCATGTTCCTGACATTAATGTGTCCCATCCGTTTATGCCATATGACAGTATCACGTTCGGATGCCTTGGACACAAAACATGTCGCCGTTGGAGACGATGACTCTGCCTTAGCCATATCCAGAATGTAGAGATCACTCTGGCGTGCGGCTGACATTAAAACCTTGTCTTCAGGAATGGTGAATTCCTTAGCCAAGATGTGGCAGTCTCGGTCATCAAACATAACTTTGAAACCCTTGTCGCAGATTTGACTTATCGACAACAGGTTGTTCTCCAATTCCTTGATGAAATTAACCTTATCAAACGAAATTCGCCCATTTGAAACAATTCCTTGGGCCGTGATGTAACCACCTTGAGCTCCTGCAAAGGAAACTGCACCTCCTTTTATCTGTCTGACACTGGATAGGAGATTCATGTTTCCAGTCATGTGCCTGGAAGCTCCTGAGTCTATGATCCACATGTTGAATCTTGGATCATAAAGAGCAGCCTGCACATAAAAAGCAAAAGGTTTAAACATCATTGGAAACCCAAGCCTTTATGGTCTTGGGTTTTCCATTTTCGTCACGAATTAACAGTTCAATCCATTTACCCTCATTAACACTGTTTTCTGGTTTGACATTGTTATCAACAGTGTTGTTTTCCATTTGTTTCCAACTGTCAGTCTTCTTCTTAGCCTGTTTGACATAGCTGGTTGAAGACTGACTTTCACTTGCGGGCGAAGAAAGGCCCGGTTAAACTTCATCTCACCCATGGAGCTAATGATCAAAGTCTATTTGATCAACCTGGTTAAATCTCTCGAACTTTGCTCTGATACCACTTTGTAGGACCGGTTCGGGAGATTTAAGCATCCTGCATGTGTAGGACCTGTTCGGGACTCGGTTTCCCAACGATTCACGGGGCAACGTGTTAGAGTGCGGAATCCTCTAACACGGCGATTCGGTGGTGATCAACGGGCACGTAGGTACGATTCCTAAAGGTGTTTGACGCCTAGGATTGGAGGAAACGACCAAGAACACGAAGAACGCTCGAGAGTGTTTCTGGAGGCTGCTGCTTCTCTGATTTACGTGAGTGTGAGTTGTGTTGAAAAGCCTGTATGAAATTTCCTAAGTAACGTTTATATATCGAAAACTGGTTCGATCGAATGAGATACCCATTCGATCGAATGAGATCTGGTTCGATCGAATCAGTGACTGATTCGATCGAATCAGCTTCGTTTGACATTTTCAGTACGTTAACTTGGTTTCACGATCGTTGGTTTCTTGTTGAACCAACCTGATAGAACTGGGGACATACATGTGACATTTCATGTCCTAACAAACTCCCCCTTGGAGCCAGTTCTATTTGCTTGTAACCAATCGAGTTCTCTTGCTCGACCGTAACTCCCCCTTGGAGTTATCTCACTCTCTCTTTTCTCAAAACTAGTGGTGCATACGTTGCATCCACAAACTCCTTTCTTCATGGAGTTCTCTCTTTACCAAATGGTACAGTCAGTCAGACTTACCATAGGTTCCGCATATCCTGAGACGCTGTCAATTGGAATTTTGGATTAACATTTAAGCACAATTGTATTAGATTTGCAAAATTGACATTAAAGCATAATCTATCACAATATTCCAAATCATATTTCATTCAATTCAAAACAAATACAACCAGAAGATTAACTTTGAATTACAACAAGAAACAAGATAAATGATAGACATGACAATTAATCTTCAGTTTCTTGGGCATACTTCTTCTGTTGTTCTTTCCAATTTGATCCTGCATGTATGTCATAGGCAAAGCAAATCCTAATGACATTTCTGTACGTTAACGCTTGCTCTATGTCTTCGGGAGCGTAAAGAATCTCTGTCTTGTACAACGTATAGACATCCTCCCTTGACAAATTTGTGAGCCACATTGGATCAAAAATACGAATTGTGCTCCAATTTCCATTGTCATTGAGCACAATAACTGCCTCATGCAGTTTTCCATCATAGTACCAATGCCTGAATGATTTGTAGAAGTCCTGCTTCATCTTTCTAAGAGGAATCTTCTTCATTGTGAGTGGTGGCATGTACTTCAAAATAACTTTTGGCCTGTTGGTGATCGGATCGATCTCCTTTTTGCTTAGATATCTCTTCGGCCTTTGTGGTGTGATCATCTTCCATTTTGTGTTGTACTCTTTTCGCAACACATTCTGATAATACGTGGCAAATGGAGATGAGTTGGCGTATAGCAGATCAAGATAATTCAGACGGTTCAGATCATGAGTAGGAAGGGTCTTCAAATCAGTAATACGTTGAAAGTATTCAACCCCCCTTTCTCTCTTGACAGCTACGCAGTTAAGATCCTTCAGACATGCCCAAGCGATAATTTCTCCTGAAGTTCTGCGACCCTTCATTTTATATGACGTTGTATGAGGAATGGTCGGCTTCGCTTGTTGTCTGGATCTTATCTTCTCAAGAATAGCATTGAATGCTTTCTTGCATTCCTCGGTTTTCTCTTAAAATTCGGCTTGATCCGCTTCAGAAGGCTGTTCCATATTGTTTGACCTTTCTTCAGCCTTTTTCTGTATTTCCTCCTCTGTTACATTTTGGAAGAAACTTGCAAAGTTAGGAAGATCGTCATTTTGAGACATATAGTATTCAGGATACTCTTCCTTTGACAAGTCTTCCATTTCAACGTCATCAAATTGAGAGGGATCGACGTGTGAGGGATCAGTGGCCGTAGATGATGATGATTCAGGTGTAGCAGCAGAAGAAGACGTTTGTTCTGTTGGAGGCAAAGCCAGATACTTGCCTGTTTCTACGTTGGATAACTCAAACATTTGTTCCAATTCTTCTTCTGTGAAATTATGAGAAATTTCACCTTCTTCCAAGTCTCCACTTGCGAAGTTTAGCTGCTCATTTGGATTGTCCAGTAGAAACGTGAAAAATTCTGCTGCTGTTTTTGATTGCAGCGGTTGGACATTAAACGGATTATCATCACCTGTTTGATTAAACAAACACAATGTAACAACAATTGTAAATAAACATATGTAATATCATAAACATGAAATACAATATCATTACATATGAAACTGAGTTTATACAAAACTCATCATTTAACAAGATTTAACATTTAAATCCTCACTACATCCACTCAACTCACTCTTTAGTACCTTCACCACCATCATCTGAAGAGTCAAGTTCGTCTGTGTCCACATCAACATTTGTTGGACCTTCCAAACGTAGAACATCTCCTTTCAGTTCTGTTACTTTCGCCTCAAGGCTTAGATTCGACTCTCGTAGTTCCTTGATAGAAGAGCCCTGTTCGGCGACAGTCGCATTCAGCTGAGTGTTTTCAATTCTGAGCATGTCGTTTTCGGCTTGAAGTTTGGCAATCTGCTCATCTTTCAGTCGATTCAGCTCTTCTTGCCGTCTATTCAGCTCTTCTTGCTCAGTCTTGAACATGAACATCTTCATCATTGCCTTGTGAAGATCAGCTAGTTCTGTTGCAACCTGAGGAGGTATAGACATTTCTGGTTGAGGTTGAGTAGTCGGTTGTGGTGCTGATTGTGGTGCTGGTTGCTGTGGTGGTGGCGGTGCTTGTTGAACGGGAGGAGCAGCAGACGAAGTCCCAACTGATTGTAACGGTGGAGGACGTGGGAGATCAGAAAATAGACTACGATACTTCCTTGTAACCTTCTTCTTTTGCCTCTTCGCAGGCCTTTCTTCGCCCGCAATTATATCGGCCAGTTGCTCCTCGGCCCTAACCTCACCAGCAAAGTGCACATCTGATGCACTTGCTTCATCACCAGCATCCAGATCCTCAACGTTAAAGAATGAATCAGCCTCTTTTTCGGCATCTGTTCTGGTGTCTGCCGGTACCCGCCTCCTCCTCAGTGTCAGACTCGTCGCTGGTTTTCTGATAAGGTAAGTTCTCGACGTCTGAATCACTGGCGGCTTTCCTCCACTTCCTCTTCGGAGGAGCCTTGTAAGACTGATTTGCCACGTGCCCAAAACACCTTTTGTGTGGTGGCCTTGTGGGGCGGTCCTTGTATGATTTTAATCGGTTGAGGGTTTCGTTCTTCATGTGGTCCAGTTTCACCACATCACCCTCATTTTCTTTCAGTAAACCCGGAGCTTGACTATCGACGATCATTTGCACAAATCACGGGTACTGTAGAAACTTCTCACCCGCCCCTTGTTTTATTGTAAGATTCTCCACCATATGGCTGAAGGTCATCTGCGAAAAGTTGTAGGGGCGGTTCATCACTAATGCAGCCATTGTAAACTGCATGCTTTCCCTCAATTTATCAAAACTTGTTCTTTGAGGCCCTAAGCAGTGCGTCACCACGTGTGCCAGATATTTGAACTCTGGACACAGATTGGCTTTATGGAGTAGACCGGCATTTAGGTCACCGTCGTACTTCATTCTGGCAAAACAGCCTCTGGTTCCAGCAGGATGTAACACAGTAGGATCTGAATCAGAATCTACAAACCCACAGACTTCCCTAAGGATTTGGGCAGATATAACAATTCCGTGCCCTCTAACAGTGGAGCGAATTACCGACGGCACAACTGTTTTGTCGTGCGTGGCATTCCTCCAGAATTCCTGTTGAACTGACATGACGGGTTCGACTACCCTAGAGATAGGTCCGTGAATCCTGGACCGTTTCAGAAATTTGATCATAGTTGCAAAGTCTTTCCCATGGCTTGCCTTTTCGTCAAGAAAGGCTACAATGTTGTGCTTGATGGATGTTTTGAAAGGCACAAAAACTTCTGCAACTTCAGCCATTTTATCTGCAAACATAAACGTGTTAGAACGAACAGATATCGAAAAGATTGAATGCGTTTAACATTTTCAAACTTTCTGGACTGGTTCAATCGAATGAGTAAAGATTCGATCGAATGAGCTACTCATTCGATCGAGTGAGATCTAGTTCGATCACAGACAGTCGAATAAGATAGATTTCACCTTTGACCTCTGATTCGATCGAACTACTGACCGAATAAGTCTCATTCGATCGAACAAGAGACTCGTTCGACCGAAAAAACCGATTCGACTCATTCAAACGTCAGCCCAGATTTTGAAGAATCCCGATCGAAATTTTCGATCGTTTAAACGATACACAACACACAAATAGCATCGATTGTAGTTTGTGAACATTTATCAACATTAAACTACAAGTTTTAAACGGTTAAAAACAGTTTATTGTGTGTTTCTTTCTAATGTCCGATTCCGAGAACAAAACGACCAAAAACTTGATCAAAACACGGTTATATTCCAAAAATTCTTACATATTTGTGATGTACGTGAAAAACCGAGTAAGATGTATGGATCAAAACGAGGGATTCGAGAAAACGATTTTGAGAGCAATTTTCTGGAAATTTTTTTCGAACATTTCTGACCGATCGAATGAGTCTGAGTATTTATAGTGTTTCTGGACTCATTCGATCGAACGAGATGTCATTCGATCGAATAACATTCCTATTCGTGCGAATGGCAATTCAGTCGTACGAATGAGATTTCATTCGATTCACAGGACTTGTTCGATTGGACCAATCGATCGATTGTGAGTCTATTCGATCGAATAAGTCTCTTCGTAACACTCTCATTCTCGCAACAACTGACTCGATCGAATCGGCTCATTCGATCGATTTACTCGATCGAATAGTCACATATTCGATCGAATGAGGGAAAACATTGAAAAAAATAAACTTTTAAACTTTTTATTCCCCGCCATCGATCGTGGTGCCTTTGAACCTGCAAGAAAACATAAACTTTTGACACTTGGTTAGTTTTCTTAGACATTTTCCGATAATGTGAGCTTAGTTCCTACAGAACATATATACCATAAAACATTAGTAAACATTTAGCAACCATAAAATATCAGGCACAACCATCTTTGGGTTTTCTTGCCACTTCTTCTTTCTTTCATGCACAGCCGGTTGCGCAGATAAACATTTAGCAACCTGCATGAAGTTTTCTTTCATTCATACACACTGGATAAACATTTAGTAGGAATAGACAGGGATCAGACTACCTGTCACGATGATTTCTCATCGATTTTCAAACAAACAGAACTAAATAAAATGAAAAATAAATAAAAATAAAATCTTTTTGTTTTTTTTTTTTTTTTTTTAAGTATTTACAGGGAGGGACAGGGATCAGACTACCTGTCACAGGATGATTATTCATCAACATTAAAGCAGAATAAAAATAAAAAATAAAAATAATTCAGAATAAAAATCTTTTTGAATTTTTATAATATTCAAACTGAAATAAGCAACTGTACAAAATTTAAAGTACAATATTTTTGGTTGAGAATGATCTATAATAAGAAATCATACAGACTTATTTGACTATCTACTGAGACTTTTCGTGATTTTTCACATGTTTTTGATTTTTCTGAATAAAAGAATATACAATATTAAACTAGACATAATGAACATTCTTTTTGTGAGAAAGATCCGAACATGGGATCAGTACTGACATTGTAGCACTCAGTAAGTTCAATTCTTATAATTTCTTTTGGTCGATACATATTACCGATGCGATTATGGGTATATTTGTCCATTTAAACTTAAACAAACATCCTCTCGTCTGTCAATGACCATTTGATAATTGCTTTAATCATATTTCTATGATAATTGCTTGTGATCACAGCTATGTGTCCCACCATATTTTTGATTGACTCATGTAGGACCTCACAACATATTGAACAGTCAAATCGGCGCATCTTATTTTTGACAAACGACCATAAGCTTATAGGATCCCCTTTGTTCGCTTTTCATCAAATTTTGTTGCTTTTCACATTCTTGCGAATTTAATTAGCAACTTGATGATTTTATCATGTTTTCATGTAGATTAGACATGTTTTTCACATACGTATTAGGTATTCATCTACTTGTCCCAAAATCATTTATTTTATTTTTTTTCAGGAGATATCCAAGTTATCAGCGCTGTCCAGGTCGATACTTACGTATCACAGAGGGAGATAATAACTTTAGATATACCAGCATGGAAGAGCGTTGTCCAGGTCGATACTTACGTATCACAGAGGGAGATCATTCCAAAACCGGTGGAGTATAAGATATTTAATACAGATATCCAAGTTATCAGCGCTGTCCAGGTCGATACTTACGTATCACAGAGGGAGATAATAACTTTAGATATACCAGCATAGAAGAGCGCTGTCCAGGTCGATACTTACGTATCACAGAGGGAGATCATTCCAAAGCCGGTGGAGTATAAGATATTTAATACTCCTCCTTAATCAACGCATAAAGCATATGATTTAGAAGGGACTTTCGATGAAGCAGACCTGCAACACGAAGATCTAACATTCTTTAAGAATTTAGGTTTTGGGGGAACCAATTTGGGCCGATGGTAATTCGTGTACGCGTGATAAGACATATCCTCAATTGATATTGGTCTTTAGACAGTGACGTCTCGTCAATTTATCTTAGATGTACACCCATAGCTGACAATCTAAATGATTTAGATAGGTCAAATCCTGACTCAATTCAGTAAGAAAAGCCTACCAATATATCACATTAGTACTATGCATGACCAATTTTTCACTTTATATCTTTTTAACATCATGCTACTGTCAGTGTGCCATCACTTCCCAAAGGTTGGATACAATTTCTCATTTTCTGATTATTTGAATGTTTTTGGATTTTTTCAATATAAGGAAAATGAAAATAAGCTATACAGAAATAAAAATCTTTTTGATGTCTCAGTATGATAGCGTCTGTGTACTATCATCTTTCTTGTAACAAGATCAACTTCTCAAAATTTTAAAATTTTTGATGTTTTTGGGTTTTTGTATTTTATATTGTTTTTGGTTTTTCTTGAAACCTTTCTCCCCCTAAAAATTATAAAAACAAAATCTTTTTGGATTTTACAAATTTTTAAGAAAAGAAAAAATGAAAAACAATTTAAATGATATCTTCAGGAACATCATCTGATTGACGTTTAACGCCGTTGATCTCTAGCAAATATAAAAACCGTGGTTTGTCAAATGCTTTAGTGAAGAGATCAGCGCGTTGTTCCTGAGTGGGGATTTTTACCACATCGATTAACTTCTTTTCGTAACAGTCACGAAGGAAGTGATATCGAATTTCGATGTGCTTCGTTTTGCTAAATTGGACAGGATTTTTGGTAATTGAAATTGCAGCAGAATTATCAAGATATATGGAAGTAGTAGAACATTCAATACCGTAGTCACGCATCTGTTGCTGAATCCAAATAACTTGAGAACAGCAACTGGCAGCCGCTATATATTCCGCCTCAGCTGTTGAAGTGGAAACTGACGTCTGCTTTTTGCATTGCCACGTTACTAAACGACTTCCAAAGAACTGACATCCTGCTGTTGTTGATTTGTAATCGAGTTTACAACCACCATAGTCCGAATTACTATACGCATGTAGATCAAAGTTATCATCATGAGGATACCAAAGACCCCAATCTGGAGTACCCTTCAGATAACGCAAAATTCTTTTGACTGCAATAAGATGGGAGACCTTCGGCTTTGACTGGTAACGTGCACAGAGACACGTAGAAAACATTATGTCCGGCCGAGAAGCAATCAGGTACATTAGAGATCCGATGATCCCTCTATAGTGAGTTGGATTGATCAATTCACCCTTCTCGTCAGGATTAATCCCGTGATTAACCGCTAACGGAGTTCCCTGTGAAGAGGAACTCAACATCTCGAACCGTTTCAAGATGTCATTGACGTATTTTGTCTGGTGAATGAAGACACCGGAGTCTATTTGATCAACCTGAAGTCCTAAGAAGAACTTCATCTCACCCATGGAGCTCATTTCAAATTTTTCTTGCATCACTTGTTCAAACTCCTTGCATAGTGTTTTATTCGTGGACCCGTAGATGATGTCGTCCACGTACACTTGTACCATAATGAGATCTCCTTCTTTCTCCTTTGTAAATAACGTGCAGACGATCGTTCCTCTTCTGAACCCGTTGTTCAGAAGGTGTTTGGATAGTTCCTTGTACCAAGCTCTCGGGGCTTGGTGAAGACCGTACAAAGCCTTGTTGAGCAGGTAGGCTTTGTCCTTGTGATTTGGGTCTTCAAAACCTGGAGGTTGTGCCACATATACGGTCTCTTCGATGTGACCGTACAAAAAGGCACTCTTGACGTCCATCTGATATACTTTGAATCTCTTGAAAGACGCATACGCCAAGAACATCCGGATTGCCTCCAAATGCGCAACCGGAGCATACACTTCATTGTAGTCTAGGCCTTCGATTTGCCTAAACCCTTGGACCACCAGGCGGGCTTTGTTGCGAACAATCACTCCCCGATCGTCGCGTTTACATTTGAGTACCCACTTAGTGCCAATTTTCTTCTGTCCTCTGGGGAGATCCACCAGCTTCCACACACCAAGTCTCTTGAACTGCAATAGTTCTTCTTGCATGGATGAGACCCAGTTAGCGTCTTTCAACGCATCGGTGTTGCTGCTGGGTTCTTCTTGTGCTAAGAAGCATTCATGGGCATTTAGCGCAACTGATCCTGACTCCATCATTTCAGTGTAGAGGCCAAAATTCAGCTGTCGACGTGTTTTGACACCCTGTTGAATGTCCCCTATAATGTTGTCTTGTGGATGATCACGTTCAGTCCTAACCACCGGATTGTCAGGAACGACAACATTTTGTTCCAAGTTAGTTAAGTTCGGCTCAGGAACTGGAGCGGTTGGTGCCTCTGAAGTAGACGTTAGAGGCTGTTCTGCATTTGGCGCTTCTTGATTTGACGATGAAGGTTGTGGAGTAACCTGTGTCGGTGCCGATTGTACATCATCTGTTGGTGATTCATCTTCAGAGTCAGATTCGGATGACTCTTGAACTTGCTCGCTAGACTCTGTGGAGGAAGACGATGATGGACCAGGATGAGGTGAAGATTGCTGTGATTCATCAGGAGGTGCATTTTGCGCCTCATACATCATCTGAATAGCAACCTCATACAGATTGAATGACTTGAACAATTTGTCAAAATCAAACAACCAGTCTTCTCCTGACCCCTTGGCTGGTTCTGTGTAGCGTTGAACGTCGACATGGTACCATTCTTCAACTAATTTTGTTGATCTGTTGAAGACCCTTTTGAGAGGTACGCTGTAACCCAGAAAATAGCCGTTGATGATCTTCTCCTCGAACTTATTATCGACTTGCCTTTTAAGTAACGTGCAAAGAGCTCCAAATGGTTCCAGGTGCTCTAAGTTAGGCCTCCGTCGTTGAAGAAGCTCGAAGCTTGTCTTGCCGTGGCGCTTGACAATGCCTACCCGATTCAATGTGAAACAGGCGTTGGCAATTGCCTCACTCCAAAACGTGACAGGCAACACTGAGTCTGCTAACATTGTTCTAGCTGTCTCGATTAACGTTCGATTTTTCCTTTCAGCAACCCCGTTCATTTGTGGAACGTACGGGGCACTGAACTCCTGGACAATGCCTCTTTCTTTGCAAAAGTTTTCCACATTCGCATTCTTAAACTCTGTCCCGTTATCTGAACGCATTCTCCGAACCTTCAGATTGTACTGTGACTCAAGAGTTGTAACCAGCAGATTTATACACCCAAATGTCTCGGACTTTGCTTTCAAGAAAAACACCCAAGAGAATCTCGAATATTCATCAGTAACCACTAGGCAGTATGAGTGCCCAGAGATACTCTTGACGCTTATTGGGCCAAAAAGATCCATATGAAGGAGTTCCAATGGTATATCAATCGAGTGGAAACTCTTAGACTTGTGGGACCTTTTTACTTGCTTTCCCGCTTTGCACTGCACACACGAGTCAGGGAGACTGAAACTTCTCAGATTAACTCCCTCAACTAGCCTGTTGTGCACAAGCTTATTCATGTTCCTGACATTAATGTGTCCCATCCGTTTATGCCATATGACAGTATCACGTTCGGATGCCTTGGACACAAAACATGTCGCCGTTGGAGACGATGACTCTGCCTTAGCCATATCCAGAATGTAGAGATCACTCTGGCGTGCGGCTGACATTAAAACCTTGTCTTCAGGAATGGTGAATTCCTTAGCCAAGATGTGGCAGTCTCGGTCATCAAACATAACTTTGAAACCCTTGTCGCAGATTTGACTTATCGACAACAGGTTGTTCTCCAATTCCTTGATGAAATTAACCTTATCAAACGAAATTCGCCCATTTGAAACAATTCCTTGGGCCGTGATGTAACCACCTTGAGCTCCTGCAAAGGAAACTGCACCTCCTTTTATCTGTCTGACACTGATAGGAGATTCATGTTTCCAGTCATGTGCCTGGAAGCTCCTGAGTCGATGATCCACATGTTGAATCTTGGATCATAAAGAGCAGCCTGCACATAAAAAGCAAAAGGTTTAAACATCATTGGAAACCCAAGCCTTTATGGTCTTGGGTTTTCCATTTTCGTCACGAATTAACAGTTCAATCCATTTACCCTCATTAACACTGTTTTCTGGTTTGACATTGTTATCAACAGTGTTGTTTTCCATTTGTTTCCAACTGTCAGTCTTCTTCTTAGCCTGTTTGACATAGCTGGTTGAAGACTGACTTTCACTTGCGGGCGAAGAAAGGCCCGGTTAAACTTCATCTCACCCATGGAGCTAATGATCAAAGTCTATTTGATCAACCTGGTTAAATCTCTCGAACTTTGCTCTGATACCACTTTGTAGGACCGGTTCGGGAGATTTAAGCATCCTGCATGTGTAGGACCTGTTCGGGACTCGGTTTCCCAACGATTCACGGGGCAACGTGTTAGAGTGCGGAATCCTCTAACACGGCGATTCGGTGGTGATCAACGGGCACGTAGGTACGATTCCTAAAGGTGTTTGACGCCTAGGATTGGAGGAAACGACCAAGAACACGAAGAACGCTCGAGAGTGTTTCTGGAGGCTGCTGCTTCTCTGATTTACGTGAGTGTGAGTTGTGTTGAAAAGCCTGTATGAAATTTCCTAAGTAACGTTTATATATCGAAAACTGGTTCGATCGAATGAGATACCCATTCGATCGAATCAGATCTGGTTCGATCGAATCAGTGACTGATTCGATCGAATCAGCTTCGTTTGACATTTTCAGTACGTTAACTTGGTTTCACGATCGTTGGTTTCTTGTTGAACCAACCTGATAGAACTGGGGACATACATGTGACATTTCATGTCCTAACAAACTCCCCCTTGGAGCCAGTTCTATTTGCTTGTAACCAATCGAGTTCTCTTGCTCGACCGTAACTCCCCCTTGGAGTTATCTCACTCTCTCTTTTCTCAAAACTAGTGGTGCATACGTTGCATCCACAAACTCCTTTCTTCATGGAGTTCTCTCTTTACCAAATGGTACAGTCAGTCAGACTTACCATAGGTTCCGCATATCCTGAGACGCTGTCAATTGGAATTTTGGATTAACATTTAAGCACAATTGTATTAGATTTGCAAAATTGACATTAAAGCATAATCTATCACAATATTCCAAATCATATTTCATTCAATTCAAAACAAATACAACCAGAAGATTAACTTTGAATTACAACAAGAAACAAGATAAATGATAGACATGACAATTAATCTTCAGTTTCTTGGGCATACTTCTTCTGTTGTTCTTTCCAATTTGATCCTGCATGTATGTCATAGGCAAAGCAAATCCTAATGACATTTCTGTACGTTAACGCTTGCTCTATGTCTTCGGGAGCGTAAAGAATCTCTGTCTTGTACAG
Organism: Bidens hawaiensis; assembly: GCF_021521415.1. Lineage (NCBI taxonomy): Eukaryota > Viridiplantae > Streptophyta > Magnoliopsida > Asterales > Asteraceae > Bidens > Bidens hawaiensis. The sequence continues at coordinate 1,355,947 of NW_027491115.1, read as the reverse complement.
CGTATAGACATCCTCCCTTGACAAATTTGTGAGCCACATTGGATCAAAAATACGAATTGTGCTCCAATTTCCATTGTCATTGAGCACAATAACTGCCTCATGCAGTTTTCCATCATAGTACCAATGCCTGAATGATTTGTAGAAGTCCTGCTTCATCTTTCTAAGAGGAATCTTCTTCATTGTGAGTGGTGGCATGTACTTCAAAATAACTTTTGGCCTGTTGGTGATCGGATCGATCTCCTTTTTGCTTAGATATCTCTTCGGCCTTTGTGGTGTGATCATCTTCCATTTTGTGTTGTACTCTTTTCGCAACACATTCTGATAATACGTGGCAAATGGAGATGAGTTGGCGTATAGCAGATCAAGATAATTCAGACGGTTCAGATCATGAGTAGGAAGGGTCTTCAAATCAGTAATACGTTGAAAGTATTCAACCCCCCTTTCTCTCTTGACAGCTACGCAGTTAAGATCCTTCAGACATGCCCAAGCGATAATTTCTCCTGAAGTTCTGCGACCCTTCATTTTATATGACGTTGTATGAGGAATGGTCGGCTTCGCTTGTTGTCTGGATCTTATCTTCTCAAGAATAGCATTGAATGCTTTCTTGCATTCCTCGGTTTTCTCTTAAAATTCGGCTTGATCCGCTTCAGAAGGCTGTTCCATATTGTTTGACCTTTCTTCAGCCTTTTTCTGTATTTCCTCCTCTGTTACATTTTGGAAGAAACTTGCAAAGTTAGGAAGATCGTCATTTTGAGACATATAGTATTCAGGATACTCTTCCTTTGACAAGTCTTCCATTTCAACGTCATCAAATTGAGAGGGATCGACGTGTGAGGGATCAGTGGCCGTAGATGATGATGATTCAGGTGTAGCAGCAGAAGAAGACGTTTGTTCTGTTGGAGGCAAAGCCAGATACTTGCCTGTTTCTACGTTGGATAACTCAAACATTTGTTCCAATTCTTCTTCTGTGAAATTATGAGAAATTTCACCTTCTTCCAAGTCTCCACTTGCGAAGTTTAGCTGCTCATTTGGATTGTCCAGTAGAAACGTGAAAAATTCTGCTGCTGTTTTTGATTGCAGCGGTTGGACATTAAACGGATTATCATCACCTGTTTGATTAAACAAACACAATGTAACAACAATTGTAAATAAACATATGTAATATCATAAACATGAAATACAATATCTTACATATGAAACTGAGTTTATACAAAACTCATCATTTAACAAGATTTAACATTTAAATCCTCACTACATCCACTCAACTCACTCTTTAGTACCTTCACCACCATCATCTGAAGAGTCAAGTTCGTCTGTGTCCACATCAACATTTGTTGGACCTTCCAAACGTAGAACATCTCCTTTCAGTTCTGTTACTTTCGCCTCAAGGCTTAGATTCGACTCTCGTAGTTCCTTGATAGAAGAGCCCTGTTCGGCGACAGTCGCATTCAGCTGAGTGTTTTCAATTCTGAGCATGTCGTTTTCGGCTTGAAGTTTGGCAATCTGCTCATCTTTCAGTCGATTTTGCTCTTCTTGCCGTCTATTCAGCTCTTCTTGCTCAGTCTTGAACATGAACATCTTCATCATTGCCTTGTGAAGATCAGCTAGTTCTGTTGCAACCTGAGGAGGTATAGACATTTCTGGTTGAGGTTGAGTAGTCGGTTGTGGTGCTGATTGTGGTGCTGGTTGCTGTGGTGGTGGCGGTGCTTGTTGAACGGGAGGAGCAGCAGACGAAGTCCCAACTGATTGTAACGGTGGAGGACGTGGGAGATCAGAAAATAGACTACGATACTTCCTTGTAACCTTCTTCTTTTGCCTCTTCGCAGGCCTTTCTTCGCCCGCAATTATATCGGCCAGTTGCTCCTCGGCCCTAACCTCACCAGCAAAGTGCACATCTGATGCACTTGCTTCATCACCAGCATCCAGATCCTCAACGTTAAAGAATGAATCAGCCTCTTTTTCGGCATCTGTTCTGGTGTCTGCCGGTACCAGCCTCCTCCTCAGTGTCAGACTCGTCGCTGGTTTTCTGATAAGGTAAGTTCTCGACGTCTGAATCACTGGCGGCTTTCCTCCACTTCCTCTTCGGAGGAGCCTTGTAAGACTGATTTGCCACGTGCCCAAAACACCTTTTGTGTGGTGGCCTTGTGGGGCGGTCCTTGTATGATTTTAATCGGTTGAGGGTTTCGTTCTTCATGTGGTCCAGTTTCACCACATCACCCTCATTTTCTTTCAGTAAACCCGGAGCTTGACTATCGACGATCATTTGCACAAATCGCGGGTACTGTAGAAACTTCTCACCCGCCCCTTGTTTTATTGTAAGATTCTCCACCATATGGCTGAAGGTCATCTGCGAAAAGTTGTAGGGGCGGTTCATCACTAATGCAGCCATTGTAAACTGCATGCTTTCCCTCAATTTATCAAAACTTGTTCTTTGAGGCCCTAAGCAGTGCATCACCACGTGTGCCAGATATTTGAACTCTGGACACAGATTGGCTTTATGGAGTAGACCGGCATTTAGGTCACCGTCGTACTTCATTCTGGCAAAACAGCCTCTGGTTCCAGCAGGATGTAACACAGTAGGATCTGAATCAAAATCTACAAACCCACAGACTTCCCTAAGGATTTGGGCAGATATAACAATTTCGTGCCCTCTAACAGTGGAGCGAATTACCGACGGCACAACTGTTTTGTCGTGCGTGGCATTCCTCCAGAATTCCTGTTGAACTGACATGACGGGTTCGACTACCCTAGAGATAGGTCCGTGAATCCTGGACCGTTTCAGAAATTTGATCATAGTTGCAAAGTCTTTCCCATGGCTTGCCTTTTCGTCAAGAAAGGCTACAATGTTGTGCTTGATGGATGTTTTGAAAGGCACAAAAACTTCTGCAACTTCAGCCATTTTATCTGCAAACATAAACGTGTTAGAACGAACAGATATCGAAAAGATTGAATGCGTTTAACATTTTCAAACTTTCTGGACTGGTTCAATCGAATGAGTAAAGATTCGATCGAATGAGCTACTCATTCGATCGAGTGAGATCTAGTTCGATCACAGACAGTCGAATAAGATAGATTTCACCTTTGACCTCTGATTCGATCGAACTACTGACCGAATAAGTCTCATTCGATCGAACAAGAGACTCGTTCGACCGAAAAAACCGATTCGACTCATTCAAACGTCAGCCCAGATTTTGAAGAATCCCGATCGAAATTTTCGATCGTTTAAACGATACACAACACACAGATAGCATCGATTGTAGTTTGTGAACATTTATCAACATTAAACTACAAGTTTTAAACGGTTAAAAACAGTTTATTGTGTGTTTCTTTCTAATGTCCGATTCCGAGAACAAAACGACCAAAAACTTGATCAAAACACGGTTATAATCCAAAAATTCTTACATATTTGTGATGTACGTGAAAAACCGAGTAAGATGTATGGATCAAAACGAGGGATTCGAGAAAACAATTTTGAGAGCAATTTTCTGGAAATTTTTTTCGAACATTTCTGACCGATCGAATGAGTCTGAGTATTTATAGTGTTTCTGGACTCATTCGATCGAACGAGATGTCATTCGATCGAATAACATTCCTATTCGTGCGAATGGCAATTTAGTCGTACGAATGAGATTTCATTCGATTCACAGGACTTGTTCGATTGGACCAATCGATCAATTGTGAGTCTATTCGATCGAATAAGTCTCTTCGCAACACTCTCATTCTCGCAACAACTGACTCGATCGAATCGGCTCATTCGATCGATTTACTCGATCGAATAGTCACATATTCGATCGAATGAGGGAAAACATTGAAAAAAATAAACTTTTAAACTTTTTATTCCCCGCCATCGATCGTGGTGCCTTTGAACCTGCAAGAAAACATAAACTTTTGACACTTGGTTAGTTTTCTTAGACATTTTCCGATAATGTGAGCTTAGTTCCTACAGAACATATAGACCATAAAACATTAGTAAACATTTAGCAACCATAAAATATCAGGCACAACCATCTTTGGGTTTTCTTGCCACTTCTTCTTTCTTTCATGCACAGCCGGTTGCGCAGATAAACATTTAGCAACCTGCATGAAGTTTTCTTTCATTCCTACACACTGGATAAACATTTAGTAGGAATAGACAGGGATCAGACTACCTGTCACGATAATTTCTCATCGATTTTCAAACAAACAGAACTAAATAAAATGAAAAATAAATAAAAATAAAATCTTTTTGTTTTTTTTTTTTTTTTTTAAGTATTTACAGGGAGGGACAGGGATCAGACTACCTGTCACAGGATGATTATTCATCAACATTAAAGCAGAATAAAAATAAAAAATAAAAATAATTCAGAATAAAAATCTTTTTGAATTTTTATAATATTCAAACTGAAATAAGCAACTGTACAAAATTTAAAGTACAATATTTTTGGTTGAGAATGATCTATAATAAGAAATCATACAGACTTATTTGACTATCTACTGAGACTTTTCGTGATTTTTCACATGTTTTTGATTTTTCTGAATAAAAGAATATACAATATTAAACTAGACATAATGAACATTCTTTTTGTGAGAAAGATCCGAACATGGGATCAGTACTGACATTGTAGCACTCAGTAAGTTCAATTCTTATAATTTCTTTTGGTCGATACATATTACCGATGCGATTATGGGTATATTTGTCCATTTAAACTTAAACAAACATCCTCTCGTCTGTCAATGACCATTTGATAATTGCTTTAATCATATTTCTATGATAATTGCTTGTGATCACAGCTATGTGTCCCACCATATTTTTGATTGACTCATGTAGGACCTCACAACATATTGAACAGTCAAATCGGCGCATCTTATTTTTGACAAACGACCATAAGCTTATAGGATCCCCTTTGTTCGCTTTTCATCAAATTTTGTTGCTTTTCACATTCTTGCGAATTTAATTAGCAACTTGATGATTTTATCATGTTTTCATGTAGATTAGACATGTTTTTCACATACGTGTTCGGTATTCATCTACTTGTCCCAAAATCATTTAATTTATTTTTTTTCAGGAGATATCCAAGTTATCAGCGCTGTCCAGGTCGATACTTACGTATCACAGAGGGAGATAATAACTTTAGATATACCAGCATGGAAGAGCGCTGTCCAGGTCGATACTTACGTATCACAGAGGGAGATCATTCCAAAACCGGTGGAGTATAAGATATTTAATACAGATATCCAAGTTATCTGCGCTGTCCAGGTCGATACTTACGTATCACAGAGGGAGATAATAACTTTAGATATACCAGCATAGAAGAGCGCTGTCCAGGTCGATACTTACGTATCACAGAGGGAGATCATTCCAAAGCCGGTGGAGTATAAGATATTTAATACTCCTCCTTAATCAACGCATAAAGCATATGATTTAGAAGGGACTTTCGATGAAAGCAGACCTGCAACACGAAGATCTAACATTCTTTAAGAATTTAGGTTTTGGGGGAACCAATTTGGGCCGATGGTAATTCGTGTACGCGTGATAAGACATATCCTCAATTGATATTGGTCTTTAGACAGTGACGTCTCGTCAATTTATCTTAGAAGTACACCCATAGCTGACAATCTAAATGATTTAGATAGGTCAAATCCAGACTCAATTCAGTAAGATAAGCCTACCAATATATCACATTAGTACTATGCATGACCAATTTTTCACTTTATATCTTTTTAACATCATGCTACTGTCAGTGTGCCATCACTTCCCAAAGGTTGGATACAATTTCTCATTTTCTGATTATTTGAATGTTTTTGGATTTTTTCAATATAAGGAAAATGAAAATAAGCTATACAGAAATAAAAATATTTTTGATGTCTCAGTATGATAGCGTCTGTGTACTATCATCTTTCTTGTAACAAGATCAACTTCTCAAAATTTTAAAATTTTTGATGTTTTTGGGTTTTTGTATTTTATATTGTTTTTGGTTTTTCTTGAAACCTTTCTCCCCCTAAAAATTATAAAAGCAAAATCTTTTTGGATTTTTTCAAATTTTTAAGAAAAGAAAAAATGAAAAACAATTTAAATGATATCTTCAGGAACATCATCTGATTGACGTTTAACGCCGTTGATTTCTAGCAAATATAAAAACCGTGGTTTGTCAAATGCTTTAGTGAAGAGATCAGCGCGTTGTTCCTGAGTGGGGATTTTTACCACATCGATTAACTTCTTTTCGTAACAGTCACGAAGGAAGTGATATCGAATTTCGATGTGCTTCGTTTTGCTAAATTGGACAGCATTTTTGGTAATTGAAATTGCAGCAGAATTATCAAGATATATGGGAGTAGTAGAACATTCAATACCGTAGTCACGCATCTGTTGCTGAATCCAAATAACTTGAGAACAGCAACTGGCAGCCGCTATATATTCCGCCTCAGCTGTTGAAGTGGAAACTGACGTCTGCTTTTTGCATTGCCACGTTACTAAACGACTTCCAAAGAACTGACATTCTGCTGTTGTTGATTTGTAATCGAGTTTACAACCACCATAGTCCGAATCACTATACGCATGTAGATCAAAGTTATCATCATGAGGATACCAAAGACCCCAATCTGGAGTACCCTTCAGATAACGCAAAATTCTTTTGACTGCAATAAGATGGGAGACCTTCGGCTTTGACTGGTAACGTGCAAAGAGACACGTAGCAAACATTATGTCCGGCCGAGAAGCAGTCAGGTACATTAGAGATCCGATGATCCCTCTATAGTGAGTTGGATTGATCAATTCACCCTTCTCGTCAGGATTAATCCCGTGATTAACCGCTAACGGAGTTCCCTGTGAAGAGGAACTCAACATCTCGAACCGTTTCAAGATGTCATTGACGTATTTTGTCTGGTGAATGAAGACACCGGAGTCTATTTGATCAACCTGAAGTCCTAAGAAGAACTTCATCTCACCCATGGAGCTAATGATGGTACCTGGCATAGAAGAGCGCTGTCCAGGTCGATACTTACGTATCACAGAGGGAGATCATTCCAAAGCCGGAATGAACCGCCCCTACAAAGTTCGTTTGATAAGGTTAATTTCATCAAGGAATTGGAGAACAACCTGTTGTCGATAAGTCAAATCTGCAACAAGGGTTTCAAAGTTATGTTTGATGACCGAGACTGCCACATCTTGGCTAAGGAATTCACCATTCCTGAAGACAAGGTTTTAATGTCAGCCGCACGCCAGAGTGATCTCTACATTCTGGATATGGCTAAGGCAGAGTCATCGTCTCCAACGGCGACATGTTTTGTGTCCAAGGCATCCGAACGTGATACTGTCATATGGCATAAACGGATGGGACACATTAATGTCAGGAACATGAATAAGCTTGTGCACAACAGGCTAGTTGAGGGAGTTAATCTGAGAAGTTTCAGTCTCCCTGACTCGTGTGTGCAGTGCAAAGCGGGAAAGCAAGTAAAAAGGTCCCACAAGTCTAAGAGTTTCCACTCGATTGATATACCATTGGAACTCCTTCATATGGATCTTTTTGGCCCAATAAGCGTCAAGAGTATCTCTGGGCACTCATACTGCCTAGTGGTTACTGATGAATATTCGAGATTCTCTTGGGTGTTTTTCTTGAAAGCAAAGTCCGAGACATTTGGGTGTATAAATCTGCTGGTTACAACTCTTGAGTCACAGTACAATCTGAAGGTTCGGAGAATGCGTTCAGATAACGGGACAGATTTAAGAATGCGAATGTGGAAAACTTTTGCAAAGAAAGAGGCATTGTCCAGGAGTTCAGTGCCCCGTACGTTCCACAAATGAACGGGGTTGCTGAAAGGAAAAATCGAACGTTAATCGAGACAGCTAGAACAATGTTAGCAGACTCAGTGTTGCCTGTCACGTTTTGGAGTGAGGCAATTGCCAACGCCTGTTTCACATTGAATCGGGTAGGCATTGTCAAGCGCCACGGCAAGACAAGCTTCGAGCTTCTTCAACGACGGAGGCCTAACTTAGAGCACCTGGAACCATTTGGAGCTCTTTGCACGTTACTTAAAAGGCAAGTCGATAATAAGTTCGAGGAGAAGATCATCAACGGCTATTTTCTGGGTTACAGCGTACCTCTCAAAAGGTTAAAACATCATTGGAAACCCAAGCCTTTATGGTCTTGGGTTTTCCATTTTCGTCACGAATTAACAGTTCAATCCATTTACCCTCATTAACACTGTTTTCTGGTTTGACATTGTTATCAACAGTGTTGTTTTCCATTTGTTTCCAACTGTCAGTCTTCTTCTTAGCCTGTTTGACATAGCTGGTTGAAGACTGACTTTCACTTGTTGAAGTGGAAACACTTGGGTTTGAGGGACCAACAACTTTTGTTTTAACATTTTGATGTTGTTGTTTCTTCGGTGATCTGTGTGGTGAGGTTGACTGAGGTTTCCTAGTAGAAACCGACCGCGGTGTGTGAGACCGTGTTTGACTTTGAATGTCAACGATCGGTCGCCTCATAGGAGTTGACTTGACATATCTAGGATCCGGAGTTGATATGTATTGCTTAGGATCCGTGTACTTGTAGCAGAATCTTGCTACATGGCCAACCTCTCCACATGAGAAACAGTAGTTTCTCTCCCTTTGACGTGGTGGAGAGTAACGACTTTGTTGTTGTTTGTTACCATAGTACCCCTTGGATTTGACATTTTGGGGTGAAGTTTGTCTGGGAGGGGGTTTTGGAAAATTATGTTTTTCATTAAAGTTACCCTCCTTGACAAACTGGGTACCATGTTCCACATGCACTTTCTCAGATTTATGATTAAACTTGTTCTTCTAAGAATTACTTGTTGTTGCCTTTGATTTAGATGTGGATGGGCCTGACTTAGTTGTGGAACCTAAGTCTGTGGCAACAACATTTGGTTTTGGCTTGGTCTCAGGAGCCGGGTCAATGACTTCTTTACCCTTGGACTTTGAAATTTGTTTTGCGTCCTCGGGTGTTTTAACATTTGAGTCATCTTCTGGCACAGCTCCTGGTGTGTTCACAAATTGGTTCAGCACTGGGGGTGGGACATTGTGATATCCCACACCTCTTTCCTTATTGCACCGGAACTTGGGGATAATGTGTTCTAGCAAATAAGAGGAATTGGAGTAACTCTTTAACTTGAAAGTCAATGATTCAAGATCAGCTTTTGTGTTCTCCATTTCCTTTTTCAAGACATTATTTTTATTGATATGAAAGTTTATAGAGTCTTGTTGATTTAGAACACATATCTCCAATTCCTTGTTCTGACGCTTAAGGCTATCAACTTTTTCTTTATAAGCAGACTCTTTCTGCTTCCAAGCCTTGTTTTGAGCAAGAGCGTCAGTCAGTTCAATTAAGGATCTTGAGGCTGCTTGTTTATAAGCCTCGAGATCTTCAATTCTCTCTTTCAGAGAATGAATTTCTTGTTCAGACATTTCACATTTTAAACATTTGGTATTTTCTGGTTTGGGAGTAGTCGGGTTAGAACTTACCTTGGCATCATTTGACGTCTCTGCCATGAACGCAAAGTAAAGATTCCCCGCTCTTTCCAGAAAAGATGCAGAAGTTGCTTTTGACAGTACTTCGTTGACTTCTTCAACAGTAGCAGCTTCTGCAGGAATTGTTGAACTTGGAGATGATTGAGGAACATTTGACTCTTTTGCTTGATCCTCCTTAATCTCCACTGATGACACTTCAGCTTCATGCTCTCCTTCATTTACTTCAGTAGCTGGCTCCTCGACAATGTATTCTTCATCAGTTGAGGAATCATCAGACCCAGATTCTGAGTCTCCATCCACAACGGTGATGTCAGCCATGTTAATGCTGAAGTTCCAGGACTCGCCTTCATCACCTTGAACAGCAAGAGCAGTTTCATTGTTGATGTTGGCGTTGTTTGCTGCTGTTTGATTCTGAGGGACCAGTTGTCTCTCATTGTTGACATTTGCAGCGGCTGCAGCAGGAGTAGATGAAGTTGAAGTAGTTCGGAAGGGATATTGGTGACCTTCCCTCTCTGGTTTAGAGCACTCCTTGGCAAAGTGACCAAGTTCGCCACAGTTGTAGCATTTAACTTTGGTTTTATCAAAACCAAACTTGGATTTATTATTGATTGAAAGGGCTTGGCCTGTTTTCTTAGCCCACTTTCTAGCCCTACGGAACGCGCTGCCAAGTGCCCACATTATGTCGATGCGTTCCATATCGTCTTCATCTAGCTGTTCATAGTCATCGCTGTCCAGATGACTGTTGCCAAGTTTACCAGCCACCATTAAGCTGTATGATTCAATTATTGTGCCTAACGTTGCCATATGTTCTTTGGCAACTTCCACCGTTACCTTTCCCAAGCCTTCGGTGTTTAACGTTGCCTTTTCAGTTGACTTGGGTCCGGAGTTAGAACTTGAATTTCCGGAATTTGATGTTGGTGGTGCAGAAGATCTCGTTTCGGTCCCCTTAGATTGATTTGACATTGAGGAGACAAACGCAGTCTTCATTGGAGCATGGTCATTTGAATCTGACATTGGTGAATTTGACATGTACAGCGACTTGTCAGATGTTGCTCTGGGTTTCCTGGAGGATGCTCTTAATTCAGCATCTTCCTGTCTGATTTCTTTTATAAAGTCAGAAAGAAGAATCGTCTCCAGTTGATGACTTCTTCTCATCACAGTCAGGAAGGTGTTCCAGCTTGTTGGGAGTCCTTGAGCGAGACATCTAACCTTTTCAGTCCCAGTTGTTTTGACATTATAGGACTTTAGCTCTGACATAAGATGATAGAATCTTGACAGCAACGATTCAATGTCTTCGCCGGATTCTGGACCAAACAAATCAAATTCACGCTTTAGCTCCCGTGCGTGAATTTCTCTAAGCGACTCAGATCCTTCGCATCGTTCTACCAGTGCGTTCCAAAGAGTTGACGCTGTTGTGAACTGGTTAAATTGATGGAAGAGATCGCTGGAGAGAGCTTGAGACAGTAAAGAGAAGGCTTTCTTCTCAGCATCAAAGGCTATCTTTTGTTCTTCTGACAGCCTAAAGTAGCTCAGGCTTTCACCATCATCGTTTGTAGGATGCACCCACGTTGTCTGAACCGCTTCCCATAGTCCAGGATTCACACCTGTGATATGGATCTGGAATCTTGTCTTCCAGGTAGTAAACTCATTGAGTGCCATCAACTTTGGAGGCTTGTTGAAGCTTCCAGATTCTGAATCACTCTCAAGGATCGATTGGATCCTTTTGTTTGCACTTGAACTGGCAGACATGTTTGCTTCTTTGTTTTAAACTTTGATCTGTAAACACTTAACAAATAACGTTAGTAACAAAAGTGTCAGTCAATTCTAGTGAAAAAATTCACTTGAAAAGACTGAAAAATAATTGAAAATTTGCTAAGTATTGAGAAATCAGCCTTTTAATCGAATGTGACTTGATTCGATCGAATGTATTCTTTATTCGATCGAATGTGTCCTGATTCAATCGAATGCCTGACTGATTCACAGTTCTGGTCTTCTGAAGCTTATCCGATCGAATACGATCTTGTTCGAGCGAATGAGGTGACAGGTTCGATCGAAGGAGTGTCCGGTTCGATCGAAAGGGTTCTGGCAGTCGAATAAGTAGGAGATCGAATGGGAGGATCGAATATGAGACTTGTTCGATCGACTGGAAGCAGGTTCGATCGAATGGATGAATCTATTCGATCGAATGGACTTGGCGTAAATCACGGCGCGAAAAACTAATTCGGTCAAAATTCAAACTGGTTCGATCGAATAGAAGGCTTATTCGATCGAATGAGTTCCAAAAATACGACTTGTTCGATCGGGATTTTCGGAATTTCCAAACTTAGAAGATTTGACCAGATTTTCGGTTTTAAAATCACTAACACGAATCCTAATCGATTTAGAAGCAAAATAGGACTCTTTTAAGTGTTTTAACACTTAAACAAACAACTAAACACACAAAAATGGATCAAACGTTTAAAAAACGAAGAACACTTTGAATGTTCTTGATAAAATCCGAAATTTTAAGAGCAAACATTTATGATTTAGACGTGTAAAACGAACACAGATGATTAGAATTGATTGAAAATCAATAAACCAACACTTTTAACACCAAATTTTGAGATCAAAAACCAAAATATTTGACTTTTTATGAGTTTTTGATAAGAACACTAAGAACACCAAGAACAAAAACACTTGTTTTCGAAAATTTTTCAAGCAAAATATATGTATTTGACAAGAAAAACACGAATATCACCACGAATCTTTCGTGAATCAAGAACCTGAAGCTCTGATACCACTTTGTAGGACCGGTTCGGGACTCGGTTTCCCAACGATTCACGGGGCAACGTGTTAGAGTGCGGAATCCTCTAACACGGCGATTCGGTGGTGATCAACGGGCACGTAGGTACGATTCCTAAAGGTGTTTGACGCCTAGGATTGGAGGAAACGACCAAGAACACGAAGAACGCTCGAGAGTGTTTCTGGAGGCTGCTGCTTCTCTGATTTACGTGAGTGTGAGTTGTGTTGAAAAGCCTGTATGAAATTTCCTAAGTAACGTTTATATATCGAAAACTGGTTCGATCGAATGAGATACCCATTCGATCGAATGAGATCTGGTTCGATCGAATCAGTGACTGATTCGATCGAATCAGCTTCGTTTGACATTTTCAGTACGTTAACTTGGTTTCACGATCGTTGGTTTCTTGTTGAACCAACCTGATAGAACTGGGGACATACATGTGACATTTCATGTCCTAACAATAACAAATAAAATATTTTTTGCTGCCCTAATTAATAATATCCTCTACGCTAATCTAAGCTATCGAAAAACGTTCTTTTATGACTAAATATTCCACCGAAAGATATCGAGATCGGGTGGTTTTACGACAGATAAAGAACCTGTGTTGCTTGTGAACGAGAATACGAGGATGCTTTAATGAGTTTAAACTAAATTATTTTCTAGTCATCCTTCCATTTCCGTTGTTGAAAAACATACACCATCCCTAAGGAAAATACCTAGTGATGAGCCTAGTTTATCAAATTATAAATACGATAATTACCAAAACTAAGTTTTCAATTATAATATGATCAATCATGACTACCAGTACATATAATGTACTAATGATATTTCAAATAGAAACATTAATAATACCAATTTTCTTTACATATCACTAGTACAACTAACTTTGATGAACCTCCCTAACTAGCAAACTTTTCGAACCATCTATGAACGAGAACCTCCAACCTCTCCTATATTTTTCTATTCCAATTGATTATTATAGTTGAGAAACGTCATGCTCACGAAGCGATGACGTGCCTGACTGGAATGGGACACACTTACCCCCAACCAGTAAACTACAACTTGTAGTAGACCCAGCATGCTTGCGTGTACTGAATGACCTGGCGAAAGAATATACTTTATGATTATAGTTAACAAACATTCAGAAGTCAGGTGGAATATATACGTGCATGCCCATTATAACGTACTGATTAAACACGTAACGAGCAAATATCTACTTACGGGAGAGACCGAACAAAAACAACTTCCAAATAATGGGATCGTACCGGAACAATTGTCGTACAAGTTGTGAACTGTTTATAATTGTTATAACGCATACTTGGATAGATAAGGATAGTACGGTATTGTCGTGTATAGCTTCTGATACTACAAACAAGCATATGGTGGTGCGCTATGCTACGGTATGCTAATATGGAGGACGATAGCAATTTTAATACAAACATTGACCCCTATTGGGTTAAAATTTCTTGTCATGAGATGACAACTTTTAATATATATGCAAGCTTTGGCCTTTGTTAGGCTAATTTTACATACTATCCTTAGTATTCAGACTCGAGAACAAACCCGTGTGATACATACGTGTTAATTGAAATACCTGATTACTTGTAACTGGTAAATGAGATTCCTTTTGTGATCAGTTGCGTAAGTCAATTTTGTTAATTGTGAGATAACTGGTTATTGTTATAGAATGGCCCCGAAGAAAGTAAACACGTTGTCTGAGGCAGATGTAGCCGAGATGATCGCTCGACAACTAAAAACAACACTTCCGACTATAGCAGCACAATTCGCTGCCGGTGTTAATACAACTATGAGTACAAATCAAGTACCGAACACTAACACGGCCGTAAATACTAATCCCCCAGCAAATACTAATACAACTACAAATATGTTGGGTTGGATTTATGATAAGGAAGATTGGAATCTTCTCAACCTCCTCAGAAAACGGCTAAGGACAGACTTCGAGCAAGCCTAGACAATCGAGCATAGTTTTACTACTTCGAGCAAGGTCTTCTGACCTTAAATGGTTAATTCTTCTAAGTGTTAAGGCTTCGAGCAAGCTACACTTCAACGAGCAAGAGTATTCTTTTATCGAGCATGGATTGCCAATCGAGCAAACAGCTTGATCATACAAGCTTTAACCAAGTGTTACGAGCACAGGATGATCGAGCACATGGGGACAAGCATGGATGCAATAAGAAGATGTGAAGTGATTAAAGCAAAGACTTCGAGCACAGTTCAGTTCCAGAGCAAGATTTACATCCGAGAATGATAAAGATTGCTGAATAAGAAAAGCTGAAGACATCAAGAAGAATGAGCTTGCTCGATGGATTGGTTCGAGCAAAGCATGGACTAGTCAAGAAGAATGAAGTCTACTGGAAGGGAATATCTTCACTGAAGATATTCTAAGTAAAGTATGCTTGAGGACAGTCAACAAGCATACCTACCATAGTGAGCTTGCTCGAGCAAGATTGTTATCTTGCTCGAGGACTCAACACTTGTATTATTTTGTTTCATTATGTAATGATTATGAACTTCTAGGAGGAATGTCAGGGTCTATAAATAGGGGTCCTAGGATACCTTTTAGGACACGGATTTCCAGACAGAATACAGGCTGGCACGCACTGAATACGAAAACATTCCAAAGAATATTCTCTTTGTTTTCTCGTACAATCGCCGCCGCCGTCACACAAAACCCTAGACATTCCGTTCACTGTTCCATTAATGATGTATTTATTACAGTGAATTGTAACATCCCGAAATTTCCAAAATAATATTAATTATATTACTTAATAATAGAGGGAAAGTTTACTCGGGTTATCGGGAAATAAATAAATAGAGTAGGAGTTGGTATGGGTCGGGCTAGTGTTGGGTAATGGATATGGGTTAAGGTCTTGGGTTATGAAAGAAGGAAGGAGAGTCCATAGGCTTAAGCCCATGATCCCTACATATAAATACCATTAATCCTCATTCTCACATATTCCATACACCACCAAAACACACACGACCCAAACCAAGATCCAAGGCGAGGACCCGAGCTTGTTGGTGCTAGATCGTCGTGACGAACCAAAGCAACAAGACCAGCTCGTGTTCGTAGTTCGACTCATTTACGGTACGTTTATATCGATAACTTATTCGTTTAGGTTTGGATTAGTATAGAAATGATATATCTGAGTTTGTATGGTAAAAACGAATCCAACAAAGCTAAACTTACTGAAAATGGTTATGATTTGATGGGTTAATCGATTGATAAAAAGAACCCGTAACCTATATGCCTAAATCGCACCCTTTAAACATCGATGTTAGGTCGATTTGATGGTTGGGGTTTGTAGGCGCTGGTCAGACGATTCCGTGGATACCTAAATCGAGTTATTTGGTTGAGAAACGAAGGTGATTAAGGTCGAACAGTACCGCAGCTGGACAACTTCGCCTGCAAGCTAAGTTCGCCTGATGAACTTCGCCTGCAAGCTAAGTTCGCCTGATGACAACTTCGCCTAAAGCTAAGTTCGCCTGATGACAACTTCGCCTAAAGCTAAGTTCGCCTGATGACAACTTCGCCTAAAGCTAAGTTCGCCTAAGGTTTAACTTCGCCTAAAGCTAAGTTCGCCTATGGTTTAACTTAGCCTAAAGCTAAGTTCGCCTAAGGTTTAACTTCGCCTAAGTCAAGTTCGATTAGAAAATAAATTAAAAACGATAAGTAAAAGTAAGCTAATACTAGGCCACCAGATTAGATCAGGCGAGTATTGATACGTGTAACTTATACAGTCAGCCGAGCTCAGTTAAAGAAGGGATTTACAACTATCAAAGGAAGAAGCAGAGTTCAGGTGAGTTTCTAGCCCCACTTCTGTGTTATGTTTACGGGGCTGTGTGCATACTCGATATGTTTGTTAATACACTTATCCTAAGTGATAAGTGTATGCCTTATATGAATGATGTGAAATGTATAAATGATTGCTTGTCAGTACGCGAACGATCTTCGGATATTGCACGTACTGTCAGGTTGTAGTGTTACGTATAAGGTAAGTATAATGTATTTGCTCATATGTATGAATGCGATAAAGTTAATAAACAAGGGAAAGGCATGGTTGTATGGTAACGAAGAGGGACCAGACCCTTATAATATCTGTGATGTTAGGGACCAGACCCTTATAATATCTGTGAGGTTATAGGGCGAAAGGCTCTTTAAAACGTATGATTATGTATGTAAAGAAAGTATGAAAGTATGAATGAAAGAATATAAGTTTATGTGTATTGTATAATGTATGATTAACTAGAACTCACTCAGCGTAGCTGACTTTTAGTATGCACGCAGGTGAGTAGGATGAGGCAGCTCGCTTGAGGAGACATGTGGCACTGAATAAGAGGCTGGCATCGGAATACTCAAGACGTTTAAGTTTAATGTTTCATTTATTTTGAAAGACAAAATGATGTTTTAAGACAAGACGTGTTTTGATATGGAATGTTTTAAGAAAGTTTTTATATTCCGCGAAAGTTTTAATGAACTCTGATTTGTAAGAACTGTGTTTATGAGTAAATCCGACGCTAAAGTAGGGCTACCGGGTTCGGGGCCTTACATGAATCTTTGTCTCTTGAATGATCTTTTATTGACCATTTATTACTATTTTGTGTTTATTATTCACACTCGTTCGTTCCCACTCATTGGATATCCTGATTCCGCCGGGATATTCAACAGGCCTTGTCAACCTTTTAAGGTTTCACCCGATTCACGGTCCTGACAAGTGGTATCAGATCTTGAGTAAGCTCGCTAAAGGCCATGGGACTGAAGGTGTGTGATAAAGCTTGAAGCTTTACTCTGTTTTTACTACCACAAATCTCAGATCTGATAAGAATGGAATACCAGGAACTTTCCACCAACAAGATTCCAAGGTTGCTTGGCCAGGAAAACTTCATCAAATGGAAGGTGCTCTTCGAAGCAGCCGTAAACTACAACGACCCGGAGCTTTGGACTTCCATCACTGAAGGAAACTATGTTCCTTCAACAGCTCCAAACAACAATGCCACCGTTGAGCTAAAAATGAAGAAACGAGATGATAAGGCTGTGTCTATGCTTGAAGTTAGGGCTTTCTTGGGAAATTTTGACAATTGTCAATCATTATAAGATCGCAAAGGGTATGTATGATGCAGTTATCGAAATGTTTGAAGGAAATACTGAACTTAGAGACATCAAGAAAGACAGACTGAAGCAGCAACTGGACAGGTTCAAGTTTAAGGACAGGGAAAGACTAAAATCAGTGTTACAGAGGTTTATGACAATTGTGAATGATATAAGAACAACTGATTTACAAATCTCTGACTTTGAGCTGAACAAAAAGCTTTTATCATCACTGTCCGGGGAATGGTACACTGCTAGCAAGTTTATCAAAGAAAATGCCAATTTTCCGAACTTCAAGTTAGATGATGTGATTGCCTTTCTCAAGGCTGCAAAACATGAGATGATAGAGAATCATATGATTAGGGAGGACAAGCCAAACTTTCAAGTAAACAATGCTCTTGTAGCACCAATGGGCAACCTCTCAATCAAGAACCAGCAGCCTATCATTGAGGAACCATCAGACACAAGTTCAACCTGTAGTGGCCAATCCAGATTCAATGTTCAGCTGACTGAAGATGACACTCCCTCTGCAGCAAATGGGCAGTCAACATTCTTGCAGAACAATAATGCTCAAGGAATAGATTATCAAGCATTATTTTCAATGTTTACTGAGTCATATCACGCTTTTGTAGCCAAGAATCTGATAAACACAAGCATTGTGCAAGAAGATCTGGAACAGATAGACGCTGATGATTTAGAGGACATGGATATAAAATGGCAGGCAGCTATGTTGGCAATTAGAAGCAAAAGGTTGTATAACAGAACTGACAGAACAAGTTTCAATAGACCAAATGAAAGAATTGGGTTTGACAAATCAAAGGCCATCTGTTATAACTGTCAACAACCAGGTCATTTTGCTAGAGAGTGTAACATGCCCAAGCAAGTTGGCAATCAAGTTAACAAGAATCAATTCTATCAGAACCAAAACCAGAATTTCCTGCAGAGAAATCAGATTTCCAACCAAAATCCCTATCAAAATCAGAACAGAACCCAGCAACAAACATTTCAAACACAAAGAAACAATCAAATGCAAGTTCACTCAAATCAAAATAGAACAAATCAAAACATTGTGAACCAGCTGAGAGATCAAAGAAATGTAGCTGTTACAAGGGTGCCACAGGATGGAGAATTTGATTGGAGCAACCATGCTGCTGAGATGGAAAAGGCAAATTTTGCATTCATGGCCGTAGTGAATGACAAGCCTGAATCCTCAAACACCCTGGTATAACCTGATATCTCAATTTCTAATCTTCTTATTACAATTGATGAATTAAATCAGGAGATTGGAAAGTGGAAAACTGAGTGTGGAAGAAAGGAAGTCTTCTTGAATGTCTATGAAGCAAGTGAAGCAATGTATGAAAGTCAAATAAAGGGACTTGAAGAGGATTGTATGATGGCATACCAAACCCAATCAAGAATGACAATTGAAATTGAAGGGTTGAAAAAGATGTATGCAGATGAGAAGATGAAGAATGCTGAATTGCTGATACAAATGGAATTCTTGAAGAACCTTGTTTCCACAGGCAATATTGTGGGTCATGTTGATAAAATGTCTGAAGAAGAGAAGTATAAAAAGGTGCCACCACCTTTTTGTGATAGCTACCCACTGAAGGTAGACAAGGAGAACAGAAGTGAGTATCTTAAACAATTTAAGAATGTCTTTGATGATAAGGCTGAGTTTGTTTAGCAGTATGCTAATGTAATTGTGGACAAAGATGGAGAATTTTCCATAAAGCAGAGTGAGGAGCAAGAGATTGAGAGAAATGAGAAAATTAAAGGTGAGAAAAGAAGTGGAGTGAGTACTCCAGTGAAGACAGTAACTACAGTTGTGGAAGCTCTAAGTCATCTAGAAGTAAAAAGAAGAAAAGATCAAGCAAAAAGAAAGGTGATCAGATTCCTCTTCTACCAATGATGACTCCAAAGTTAAAAAAAACACTATGAGAAGATGAGAAGGGAACAAGTAGTGTTTGACATATGTGCAAGACCACAGCCTGTTATCAAGAAAAGAACAGAAGAAACTGTGAAATCTTCCTATGATCAGTCACATCCACCAATTTATCTAGTTTTCTCTAACCATGAGTTATTTGATATTGGGGATGTTGATTATGTGCCAATGAGAAGAAATTCAAGACAAGAAGAAGGAAGCTCATCAAGAACTCCCTCCAAGCTAAAGAAAATTGTGTTTGTCAAAGAAAAGTATCCACAAATAATTGACATCAGTGAGCCAATCAGGATGGATTTCTCCAACACTCTGTGTCCAAAGACCTCTTTGGGATTTGACTTTCCCAAACCTAGTGACAAAATCAAAGACCATCAACTACTTGAAGATAGGGGAAGTTTTGCCAAGGTATGGTGCAAGAAATATGATGCATATGGTCATCACACTGATTGTTGCTGGATTATTGAGGACGGCTTCGAAATTCCTGATGTGGTGAGTGGATTTGACATGAAGAGTTACAAAGAAATGTATGAGAAATACTTGAATGGAAGTAGAAAACCATCTGGTTGCAAAGAACAAAACCAGATCCTTGAAAAGAAACTCAAGACCATTCTGAAAATCAAGGAAAATGTGAAAGAGTCACATAAAGCTGAGAAGAACAAAAGGTCATCTGATAAGGAAAAAGCAAAGATCAGACCAGGAGTTCTTAACGGTGACGAAAAGTTTCTGTTAAAGCAGGGGTTTGAACCAAAAGGGTTCCAATGGAAGACAAAGAAGGAGGTGATTGAGAAGAAGAACCATGTGATTGAACAAACTGAAAATTTAAACAAGTCACAAGTTGTGAAGGATGGGTCAAATTTTGACACTGAAGAAGAATGTGAAATTGTCTATGAAGACCCACTCCCAATTTCAGTTCCAACTCCTGATGAATCATCAACTGATACTAACCTACGAAGTGATGCAGTTTGTAAATTAGAATTTAACTAATTCTGATTCATGTATTTGTGTAGGAACAGTCCTTGAACAGCAATGACTTATGGTACATGGACAATGGATGTTCCAGGAACAAGACCTGTGACAAGAGTGCATTGATCAACTATGAAAGAAAATATGAAAGACCAGTTGCCTTTGGGAGTGATGAGAATGGAGGAAAGATTGTTGGAAGAGGAACACTCACAAATGGCAAGGTATCCTTTGAGAATGTGCTGCATGTTGAAGGACTGCAATACAACCTGCTCAGCATTTCTCAAGTCTGTGATAAAGGATACAAAGTGGCTTTCAATGATGAACACTGCTTGATTTTGAAGCCTGAGTTTGTGATTCAAACTGAAATGATCATGATGATGGCTCCAAGAAATGGGAACCTCTATGAACTGAGAATGAATACTGCAACTTCAAGAGGTGATTCATGCTTTGTTTCTAAAGCAACTGAAAAATGAAACCAAGCTATGGCATAGGAAGATGTGTCATGTGAACTTAAAGAAAATGAACAAACTAGTAAAAGGTGAACATGTTGTTGGCCTTCCCACGAGAGAGTTCAAATTGGAAGAAAAATGCACATCTTGCCTAAAAGGAAAACAACATAAATCCTCACATAAAAGCAAAAAGATTAACACAATTGATGAGGTCTTGGAACTGTTACACATGGATCTATTTGGTCATGTAAGTGTTCCAAGTATTGGAAAGAAGAGATACTGCCTGGTGATCATTGATGATTATTCAAGATTTACTTGGGTATACTTCATGGGCAGAAAGGATGAAACACCAGACCTGATCAGATGCTATGTGCTAAAGATAGAAAATCAGCTTGAGAGGAAGGTGAAGGTCATTAGAAGTGACAATGGGACAAAATTCAAGAATGGAATTAAGGATGAATTTTGCACTTCTAAAGGAATTTTTCAACAATACAGTGCACCAAGAACTCCTGAACAGAATGGTGTTGTAGAAAGAAGGAACAGAACATTGATTGAAGCTGCAAGAACCATGATTACTGAGGCCAATCTGCCAATCACTTTTTGGGCAGAAGCAATCAATACTGCCTGCTATGTGCAGAACAGGGTTCTACTAAACAAGGCTCAAAACAAGACTCCATATGAAGTTATCTTCAAAAAAAACCCTTATGTGAAGTTCTTGAAGCCTTTTGGATGCAGATGCTCACTCTTGAATACAAAGGATTATTTAAACAAATTTCGGTCCAAATCACTAGAATGCTTCTTTGTGGGCTATTCATCTCATTCAAAAGTTTATAGAGTCTATGTGAAGGAGCACATGGTAGTCATTGAGTCATCAGACATAATTTTCAATGAAAATCATTTTAACAATGTTGATGGTCCCAAATGGTTGTTTGATTTAGAGAAAATGATCAAGTCATTTAAAATCTACAATGAAGATAGAGATGACAGTATGTACAGAACCAGCTTTGATGAAAAAGGAAAAGATAAACAAGTTGATCTGGACAAGCTGTGGACATCAGTTGCTTCTGATGCAAATGGATTTAACTTTGGGAGAAGCACCCAAGGAGTAGCTGAAGTTGAAAGGAATGGACACAAGAGGCTGCTGTTGAAGTCTCAAATGAAGGTCCAAGTGATGTTGAAAGTGAACCTATTCAGAGTCAACAACCTACTCAGACTGAAGGAAAAATACAATTTGAGGATAGGTTTCAATCTTTGCTTGACTCAATGCAATTTGGAGTAAATGAAGCATCAACATCTGAAATCAATCAACCTCAAGAATCTGATGAAAGTCAAGAAAGAATTGAAGATGACTCTGCTGTGTTAAACATGACAAATCTAGAGACAGAAGTGTATGCACAACAGGTTGTGCAGACCACCTCTGTTGAAAGAAATCACCCTGCAGAGAACATCATAGGAGACATAAACGAAAGAGTTACCAGAAGCTCATCTGAAAAAGCCAATATTTTCCTGTATGCCTGCTTCTTATCCCAAGTTGAACCAAAGAATATCAATCAAGCATTAAAGGACAACAGCTGGGTAGAAGCTATGCAGTAAGAATTAGCCTAGTTCAGAGACTCGCATGTATGAGACTTGGTGGACAAGCCCAGAGGCAAGTATGTTATTGTAACAAAATGGGTCTTCAGGAACAAGAAAGATGAAAGGGGGATAGTGATCAAGAACAAAGCAAGATTGGTAGCTCTAGGATGCTTACAGGAAGGAGTGGACTTTGAAGAAGTCTTTGCTCCAGTCGCAAGATTAGAGGTTATTAGGATCTTTCTGGCATATGCAGCATCAATGAACATTATAGTCTATCAACTTGATGTAAAATCTGCATTTCTGAATGGAAAGATTGATGAAGAAGTTTATGTCACTCAACCTCCTAGATTTGAAGACCCAGTACATCCAAACAAGGTTTACAAGCTTAGCAAAGCACTTTATGGAGTGCACCAAGCACCAAGAGCCTGGTATGATGAGCTGTCAAACCATTTGCTGGAAAATGGTTTCTACAAAGGAGCCATTGACAAGACTTTATTCTACAAGCAAAGAAACAAAGATCTGCTGCTGCTGCAAGTGTACGTGGATGACATTATCTTTGGCTCTACAAATGAACAAATGTGCAAAGAGTTTGAGCAAGTGATGATATCCAAATACAAGATGAGTTCTATGGGGGAAATGAATTTCTTCCTTAGACTTCAGGTGCAACAGAAAGCTGGTGGAATCTTCATAAATCAATCAAAGTATGTACAAGAGATTCTCAACAAATTCAAGTTCCAAGACTTCAAGACAGTGTCCACATCAATGGACACACATGAGAAAATGGTGCCTGATGAAAAGGGGGAGCTAGTGAACCAGCATGAATATAGGGCCAAGATAGGATCATTGATGTATCTTACAGCATCTAGGCCAGATATTATGTTTGTTGTGTGTGTCTGTGCAAGATTTCAAGCTAACCCCAAGGTCTCACATATGCTAGCAGTAAAGAGAATATTCAGATACTTGAAAGGAAAACCAGATTTGAGGATTTGGTATCAAAGAACCCTTCCTTTGACTTGATGGCATACACAGACAGTGACTATGATGGTTGCAACATGAGTAGAAATTCAACCTCTGGAGGATGTCAGTTTCTTGGGAACAAGCTAGTGTCTTGGCAATGCAAGAAGCAAACTAAAACGTCAATTTCTACTGCTGAAGCTGAGTATATTGCTGCATCTGCTTGCTGTGCACAGGTTCTATGAATCCAGAATCAACTACTGGACCATGGTCTGAATTTCTTACTTACACCTATTTTAATTGATAATACTGCTGCTATGTTTATTGTTAAGAATCAAGTCCAACATTCTAAAACTAAGCACATTGAAATTAGACATCACTTCATTAGAGACTGTCATGAAAAAGGCTTAATAGAGATGAAAAGGGTAGATACATCTGATAACTTGGCTGATTTGTTCACCAAACCTTTAGATAAAACTAGGTTTCATTTTCTGTTAAAGTGCCTAGGTATGATAAATGCTGATGAAGTTTAATTTAGGATGTGTGCTTAAGTAAGGTGCTTACTGATTATTTATGTTACTCACCTTGAATGTATGCATGATGAATTGCTATGCTTGAATGATTACTCGAATTGCATGAATCATGTTTGTGACTGCTCTTATGTGGAATCTCTGTTTAACTGTGCTAATTAAAGCTTTTAGTACTTTGATCTGTGCTTGATAATGTGCTTGCTTCTCTTTGAGCACAAGCATAGGCTCCTGTAAGACCATTCTAATCATTCGAGCACAGATGTCATTGGTCAGCTGTTCGAGCATAGAATGCTGCCTTGAAAACTTTTGCAAGTGTTTCGAGCATGCTTCTGTGGTAGATGGATGTTTAATGCTCTTCGAGCACAAACAATCCATACTTAGGGTTTTCCTCAAGTAACTCGAGCATGAATGTCAGTGGTCGAGCATGTACATATGTTCAGGATAACTTGCTTATTCCTTGAAAATTACTGTTCGAGCACAAAGTTAAGTTTTTCTAGCACAATCATTGAAATGATATACTTCTAAGGTTGTTTGATAAACTTTCGAGCATGCTCGATGAAGTTCTGAGCATGCTCGACAGACTTAGGTGATGATTTGTTGGTTCTATGCTATCTGAATATTTGTGTTTTGATCCTGTGAAAGTGTGTGCTTGTTAAAAATGCTTAAATGATAACACCATCTTTAAAAAAATCACTGTTCTTCAATTGAACTCTCAAAAAGAAATGGTTTTTTTTTAAAAAAAAATTGGTAAAAGTTTTTGACTAAGCAACACTGTTTTCAGTGTATTGAATAAGAGAAATGATAATATTATCCAAGTTCCCAGCGTCAAGGAAGCAAGAAACTTTTTTTTTGGGAAATTGAATCCAACTTAAAATGGGAAATGATAGAAAACTGTTTAAGATAACTAACCCATGGATTATAAGTTCAAAAGGCTTTGAGTACAGTCATTGGCAAAGTATGGTAGCTTTCCATAGTCTATAGTTGCAATATGTGATATACACTTAAATTTGCTAAGTATGATGTGGTGAAACATTGGAAAATAAGGTATATTCTCTAGCATATCTCTCCGAATGATAGGCAAAGAGGTCCTTATCCAATCATGCACGAGCCCGTTTGTGTTTCTGGTCTATAAAAATATTTATTAAGTATTTGAGCAAAAATAAATTATTGATATATGGAAAACGTCTCAAAAGAAAAGAGAAAGAAAGAGATTGAAAAATATAAAAAAGATCAAAAGTATCATATATATATATATATATATATATATATATATATATAAGTTATCTGATTTCATGACTTAAGGGGCACTAAGGGAACTACAGGGGTGGGTATACAAGTAAGTCCCAAACACCCTGAATGTAAAGCATGTAAGTCCGGATGGCATGTAAGTCCAACGTTCAACCTTACAGTCTGTTATCAAAGACAAAATATAAATGAATAACTGCTCTAGTATACAAAAATCAGTTTTGACCTGGGCATCAGGGGGTCGAAGTCAATTCGGGGTGATTTGGAGAAAGCTAAATACGCGTTGAGAAGAGATTAGAGGCAATCTGAAGCTATAGTGATAACCATTCCTATCTTATGCTCTAATTGAATCCTAAATGTATCACAGAAAGCAATGACCATTATGCTAAGTATACCTACTGTCAACCTGACTTGAGTCATAATAACACTGACCATGAAGTGGTGTGATCGTTGTTTTAAATAGTCTAATCCCATGTTGAGATCTTTCCAAATGACTTAAAATGAATTTTATTTTGAACTGGATTTTGATCTCTTAAGTCACCTTAAACAAATTTCTCAATTTAGCTTACTGTTCTGCAATGATTATTCCTTGAGAAAAACTGAAATTTTGAGCACAAGACATGATTAATCATGTCTTGGGTTAGTGGCTTAACAGTTGTGATTCTCAACCTGACATGCATATTCAGTTAAGTGTTTCGAGCATAGAGACTGTGCTTGCTCATATATTGCTGCTTCGAGTAGACTATATCACATGAAAATTTGCTGTTAAGTGTTTTGAACATGCATCTTATCTTCGAGCACCTGCTATATTATCAAAATTTATGTTGTGTTTCGAGCATGATTGCATGGTAAGTAGTTAAGATCTAAGTTTTCGAGCACAAGAAACAGAATGAGAGACACTTATGTGTTTTGAGCATCATTGTGTGCTAGATACTTAGGTATAAGAATTCGAGCGAAGGAACTTGATGGAACATTTTGTGAAATAGTTCCAGCAAACTTGAGAGCTAGAAAAAAAAATGAAAATATAAATAATAATAGAAAAAAAATACAAATAGCACGGATGCAGCAAGTAAGTCTAATCAAAGCTAATGAACGCAATCGCTAAGAGTCCCCGGCAACGGCGCCAAAAACTTGATGTGCTAAAAGTAGTTATTAATTTATTAACTAAATAAACGCTAATCTAGACACTAAGTAATAATTCTAGACTCTTAACTTAACAAAAACTACTAACTGGCAAGTGAACCGATCGACTCTAGTACAGCTTAAGTCCGGATATCGAACCCACGAGACTCTTTAAATTAGCTAAATTTAGACTTGACTACAGACATGACTATTTATTTATTATTATTGGGGGGTTTACTAAAAACTAATATTAAATTAATCACTAAGACTTAAAGATGACTTAAATCTAGACTTAATTCAAATGATGACAAGCAACCATCTAGGCTAGAATCCCTAATGTATCAATTATCAAATAGTTGGAAAATGCTATGTGTGGAACCGGGATCTTAAAATAGTCACTTAAAGAAAACCCAAACAGGACCCTTAACCCTTCTCAAGAAGACACCTATGGATATCTATTAAGTTTTAAAAAACACCAGCTTAATTAGACTTGCTTACGGTCACTAATTATTTTATGACAAGTACCTCTATAAGAAATCCTACCTTACAGCGCGGAAATCAAAGGTAATTTAAAGTATTCACTCGACTAGATAAACAAAACTGAAAAATCAAACCTAGACGGACTCCTTACGAAGAACTAAATCTAGCAATCTTAATCAACCAAGACTTATCATATAATCTATCACCTTACAGCTATTTAGATTAGCAGCACACTTAGGTCTATTTGATTAATTATTATTGTTCCTATGGTTTTAATGCATATCAACCATAAACTAGTCAAAAACACACAGTAGATGACGTAACAGAATTCTATGACAAACAATCACCAAGGAAACTTTGGAACAATAAAACTAATCAAACAATCCTAAGCACACATATGCATCGAAGGATTAACAATAAACCTCTTACTTAATCATAAACCATAAACAAAACGCATAATCCAAACTAAAATCCAATGTCAACAAAAAATCATCATAAACCTAGGTGGTCAAGGGGTTTAGCCAACAACCATACTCAAGAACAAACCAAAATAAATAAGTTCAAATAATGAGTTCATGACGAAAACAATAAATTCAAACCAAATAATAATGATGTTTGGATGAGTAGGTGTTGAACCCGGATGTTCTCTCCTCGAACCAACGGCTTTTTCTCCAATATAATGTTGTTCGATGTTGCTAAAAAAAATCCTTTGCCTCTTTCCGTTGGACTAATAAAACCCAATTAAGCCTACAAAGCTTGTGCGTCCAACTTCTCCCAATAATCCCTTTAGCTGCCCTTCTGTCTTGTTCTTATATCTCCCAACCGACTTCATAGCCCATAAGCGTAGTGTGGGCTTGAGCATAAAAAGAAATTCATACTTAGATCATGTGAATTAAATGGACAAAGATATGGGATTTTGTTCACGTGAAAGTTGAAAATTCAACTATATACATTGAGTTTATTAATGTGTTATATATATCTTTTATTTAAAACTCCTCACATGCAATCTAGTAAAGCTTGGTGGAATTATGTTTCCAAGAAAATTCATAACTAGAATATGTTTGAACTGATCACTCGTTTAGACTTAAGTTTAGTAAAAATATTTCATTTAGGCTCATTATCTCTCGAAACCAATAAAATATAAATATGAGGCATTTGATAATATTCAATAAAAAACCCAGCTCAAAATACTTAAAAGTGTAGAAAAGATTTATATAATAATATGTATATTTTAGACCATATCAACAGGTAATATATATATATATATATATATATATATATATATATATATATATATATATATATATATCACTACAAAAAAATTGGCTTATAGCAACCTTTATTTTACAAAAAAAGCTGCATTAGGTGAAGTTGCATTAGACCTAATGCAACCCTTTTATCAGATAAAGCAACTGTTTCTTTCAAATGCAACCTTTTTAAAGCGTTGCATTTGAAAAAACAGCTGCGTTATCTAACAAAAAGGTTGCATTAGGTCTAATGCAACTTCACCTAATGCAACTTTTTTTTGTACAATAAAGGTTGCCTTAGGCCAGTTTTTTAGTAGTGTATATATATATATAGGGAAAGAATCATGCGAGAAGTGATATTATAGCGAGAAGTGCGAGAAATGAATCTGAACCATTGATTGTGTTTAATCAGTGGTCCATATTATAAATGGCAAATTCGTAATAAAAAACACATATTTATGGCATATAATTTAATAAAAATATTATATATGTCTTTTTGTGGTGTATGCTTCATTAAACCATATTTTAATGCTTTAAGTGGTTACACTTTTGTGCCCATTTAATGCTCATTAGAAGGTTAATACTATTTTATTTTTTTCATTAAAATTATGATTTTTTTATGGTTGTGTAAGTTGCTTATTTGTTTTTTAAACTTGTTCATAAAACACATAAATTTTGCAACATTACATTATATATTACGGATTTCTTTATATAGTACATACAATGTATTGAAGTAAGTCTATTTTTATTTGTTTTGCCAACACTTTATTATATAAACAAACTGATTTCTTACACAACATTAGTTTTGCCTACACTATATTAGATACAACATTAGTTATAACTACACAACATTCAAAAGTGTTCAAACACTACATTTTTTAATATCTATGCTACATTAGTTACGACTACACAACCATTTGAAAGTGTACCTACACAACATTAGTTTTGTCTACACTAAATTAGATATGTCTACCCAACATTAGTTTTGTCAATACTATGTTAGTTTTACATACACAAAATTAGTTTTGCCAACACTATATTAGATATGTCTACACTACACTAATTATAACTACACAACTTTTTAAAGTGTGCTTACACCACATTACGTAGCTACATCTACATTACATTAGATAATAATAATAATTAGCCATTTTTAAAATAAAATGATTTTAGATCAAATAGATTCCAATGGTTCAAATTTTATATGAAATAAAAAATAATAATAACAGTTTGTAACTTACCAATTGCTAGTAACTTATCATTAATTATTAAACCATTAATGAGCATGAGTTGCAAAATAAAATACTTCATATTTTACTAATATACCCTTGCATATAAATAAACAAAAAATAAAAAAGAAATTATGTGATTGGTTAGAATCTCTTCTTGCACTTCTCGCAATAAGAAACACTTCAGAAATGAACCTAATCCTATATATATATATATATATATATATATATCACAGAGGAGGGTTAACGTATAAATGAAATTAACGTGCTAAACATGATAATCAAGTAGGGTAATTATATATACAAGTAGAGTAATTATGTAATTACACCATAGAGTAATTACGTAATTACTCTATGATGTAATTACATAATTACTATACTTGTATATATAATTACTCTACTTGATTCTCACGTTTAGCACGTTAATTTCATTTGTATTTGATTCTTTGTAAGCCACGAAATAAAACCCCTAACATAATTTAAGCAAACATGGATTCGATAACAGAATTGAAATCTAGGGTTGAGTGTAACGCCTGAAAATTTCTGTCATTCAGCTTAAGCGTTTATATAAGTTTGTTTAATTATCGGGACTTCATCTTTCATGTTGAGGGGCCTTATGGTATTTGTTGAAAGTTCATTTACCTATCTTTAGGAACAAGTTATCACCTTTGAAACTAGGAGGACCTGAATTGTAATATCCCAATAACTGATTTAAGTTTGGCTACCCTATTCCCCTTGCAATCGGCAATTAGACCATTAATCCGCCTATTATGCTCGTTTATTGATCAATTCTTCGTTTTGGTTAAAATCCAGCGGCTGTTTGGCTTTCTGGTGACTACTTCGGCGGGGTCCAGTGACAGAGCCACAGGGTTGTAGTGCTTGGCAGCGCGGTCGCATGGATATATTATTTTAATTTCGAGTTCGTATGACCAAGTTATTAGCAAAACAAGAAAAGGTTTGCATTCCGATTGACGGTTCTTTTTTCGTCAGACTGTTTGGTATTCCAGCGACGGTGGCGGTATTTTTCGGTGCCGGGAACTGGTGTCTTCGATGGGGCTCGGCGAGAAAAATGCGTGGATATATAGTTTGCCCAAAACGGAGTTCGTTTGATAGGGTTTCAAGTTATTCGACTGTTCACGTGTAAAACCGAACGAACCTGGAGTTTGTTTTCTGTTATGACAGCTGTGGGGGCAGGTTCAGCCTGTTAAGTAATTTAATTAGGTCCGGGATGTCAAGACGAACGCGTGGATATATTATTTTCACTATACGGAGTTCATTTAATAGGGTTTCGAGTTATTCGAATACTAACGAGTAAAACCGAATGAACCTGGAGCTTGTTTTCTGTTCTGACAGCTGTGGGGGCAGGTGCAGCCCGTGAAAGTAATTTTCTTAGGTCCGGGATGTCGATACGAACGCATGGATATATTATTTGCCCAAAACGGAGTTCGTTTGATAGGGTTTCGAGTTATTCAACTGTTGATGAGTAAAACCGAATGAACCTAGAGTTTGTTTTCTGTTCTGACAGCTGTGGGGGCAGGTGCATCCTTTGAAAGTAATTTCTAAGGTCCGGCATGTCGAGAAGAGTTCATGGATATGTGATTCGCGCGAATATGAGTTCGTATGGTCAAGTTATGAACGTTTTGGTTTCTTTTGTTCGCGTCGGCAGTTTAGGAAGTTGTGTGTATGGGTTCAAATAACTTATACTCGAAGGTATGACTTGGTGAATCTTTTATGTATTGTTTGGTATGATTATGGGATATGAGAAATTTTTCGAGAATGAGGTTTGAGTACGTTTTTCGGTAATATTATTTATATGTTATTTTCACGCAAGTGTTCGCGTCGGTTGTACGGATTGGGAACCTTGTGAAGTTTGAGATTAGGGATTTTGCTTCTATTAGATTCCAAGGTATGTAGTTAGTATCATCTCTAAATTATCATGGTCATTGTAATTAGTTAGGTTGGTCAATTATCGTTAGTTTGAAAACTAGGTTTTCGGGTGTTTAAAATCGTTAATTGTTGCGATTCGCGTATTGTTTGAGAGAATTACCAACCCGATTAGATTTTATAGTAATATGGTGTAACATCTTGTTTTATATATAAAAGAATAAAGTATGTGAAACATATATTTGAATATTTATAAACAACTAGGTAACGAGTAAAATGACCAATTAAGATATAAGAATTACAAACGATCAACTATGATTACAAAATAACGTTTAATAATAATAAACTAATAATAATAAATATAATAATATATGAGGAAAATTTTTAACAAGTGCTCGTGTGCAAGGTGTATAAGGTTAATAATAATAATAATAATAATTACAATTATTTAATACTTATAGTAACAGAAATATTGTAACCACAATATTTGGAGCACATGTATTCGTTTATGTGCGTGGATGAAAACAATTGTTTTATTTTATATTATTAAAATATTTCTTCATAAAAGTCTCAAACCGACTAATCTTAGTCGGCAAAAAAATATATATACATTCCCAATATATATATGGGTGTAGCTTGACTTTAACCTCACAAAATTGTTTCAAGCTTTCATCATCAGGTTCGTATTCTACTTATACTCTTTAGTTATAATTGTATACGTTTAATATTTCAATATACTATTAAAACTTTATGAAATACTTTAATTATAAAAACTATTTTTTAAACAATACTTAATTATTATGTTGTTTGTGTTCATAAGGTAGAAATTGTAAATTATTTTAATAATAACACAAAGATTTGAGGGTATGAGTCATTAAAGTAGGGTGTATGGCTTTAACATAACCTGTCTAGTAAGTGCACAACTAGGTTGTGATTTGATATGATCATTTTGGTCACAAATGGTTAAAATGAACCATGAACTGTAAACTAGTGGGTATGGTTGTTAACCATAACACTGTATGGACTTAAATAGTTGTGCACAGTAATGAAAGTTGTTACTTTCCAGACATGGATAAGTAAATTAGTATATTAAATTATAGATTCCAGTTGAATTGGAAATAACCAGAGTAGAGTAGCTGAAGAAAGTTTGTTCAGGTGAGTTACTTCAACTATTTTCAAAACACTTATACATGCTCATAAAACTATTTGGACCGTGATTGATCATATATTTGCATGGCACATATGGTGTGGCACCCAAGGTGTTATATATATTATAGATCATTATATTTTTCCGAGGGGACATGCACTTAATACAGCAGCAGACGTGCGTAAAGTCTGTATGTGCGAATATATAATGCTGACCCGGCTTTAACGTGAAGCGGGCGGGTTATAATTATGGCATGACATGCAATGAGCTCATACTTGATCAATAAAATTGTGTTAGTACATCTTATTAAATATGTCGGTTTATGTAACTCACCAGCTTCGTGCTGATGTATTTTTACTCAAGCATGTATTGCAGGTTGATAAGTAAGCGCATGGACGCTAAGAGTTGGAATAGTTTAGACGTTTTATCCTATTACCATTACGTTTTGTAATATGTGTACTAGTTAGATGTGTAACAAATGTTTTAATTTTTATAAAAAGATTATTTTTCCGTTGCAAGCTAGTGTTGGCCAGTCACTGTAAGTACCCCATCCTGGGTGGGGTGTGACAAGTTGGTATCAGAGCAAAAGGTTTGAGCGAATTAGGTACCTTTAGTACCTAAGCTTTAACCAGAATAACTTGGGGGCTAGAACAGTTAAGATTAGATTATAATGGAGTATGAATAAGGATTACTGGACAGAATTCAGTGTAAGGTTGTAAAAAAAAAAAAAAATGTTAACTGTGTGCTAAACTTTGTTTGATTGAGGCACAATATGGTAATTGGGAGTAATATGATGTGTATCATAGATTGCTTTCATGCCTGACCAGTATGAAGGTTAATGAATGACATAGCTATGATCTCGCAAACGTCGTATTGCACTAAAATCAACAAATATTATGCAAGAAAAAAAATTGGATGTATGAACATGCATATATAACGACCTTAGTAGAAATCCCATAGTACGTAGAGGAGGGCAGAATGATGTGAAGCCTAAATTAAATAACCTAGTTGTGCGAGGCAGGTAATCAAGTGATAACCTGAAATGTCTCTGGTAATTTCCCTACAAAGATAGGCAAGAAAAATTCAAAGTGAAGGCAACCGTCGTAGATTAGTGTCCCCGCATGTGCACAGGATCGTAACAGAACAAGCCCCGAAGTCAATCTAAAGACAGATGTAATAAAAATAGGGAAGGCGTACTAAACAACTATTTCCTTTCTGTTGGCTGACTTATCAAACTTACTTTAGAGTTTAATCTAGAAGTACTAAAGTATATAAGTAGAGAAACCTTCCAACAAAGTCAGTTATACATCAAGAATTGACACTAGATCAACCAAGTGCGCCTACAAAGACTTTGTGTTAAGCACACCTTTATAGTTTAAAGGAAGTTGGACCATTAGAAAGTTAAAGGTAGAATGTCGCAACGGAAACTATCTTTGACACATGCCATTGCAATAAAACTAAGGATACAAACACAAGAATTACTTAATAATGGATTTTCTCGACGTAGCACCTCACCCTAGGGTGCACAAGTACTATTTACGAAAAGAAAGACGGTAGTTTTAGAATATGTATATGTTGTCGTGTGTTGAATAAGCTAACTATCAAGAATAAGTATTTGTTTCCTAGGATTGATGATTTATTTATCCAGTTACAAGGAGCATGTGGGTTTTATAAAATTTTCCTGAGGTCAATATACCACCAGTTGAAGATTAAGAATGAAGATATTCCGAAGATGATATTTCTTACTAAGTACATACATTATGAGCTCTTAGTCATGTCCTTTGGGATAAAAAAAAAAGATGCACCGACTGCAATTATGGTCAGGGTGAATTAGGTATGTAAGCCAATGTTAGACAAATATGTTATCTTATTTATCGGTGATATTATAGTTTAATCCAAGACACGAGATGAACATACACGCCACTTATGGGAAGTTGTAGAAACCTTAAGGAAGAATAAATTGTAAGCCAAGTTTTCAAATTGTGAATTTTGGTTAAAGAAGTGTAGTTCATAGGGCAAAAAATAAAATGCTAAAATGATATAAATAAACCCGATGAAGATATAACCTTTAATTTAATGGGAATAACTCCGGGTACCTACTTAAGAAAGAAATTTCTATAGTCTGGATAGGTATTACTAGCGATTTATCTAAGATTTTGCTAGGATAGTAACACCCCTTACAAAGTTAACTAAAACGGATATTAAGTTTGTATGAGCAACAATAAAGAAAAATCTTTCTTCTAATTAAAGAAACGCCTAACTCAAACTAATACTAACCCTACCAGAAGGAATTGAAAGTCTAATATATTCAGATGTTAGTTATCAAAGGTTAGGTTGTGTACTTATTCAGTAAGGTCAGGTCATAGCTTAGGCCTCTCGACAACTGAAATTAAGTGAGGCTAACTACCCTACTCATGAGCTAGAGCTAGCAATAGTGGTCTTTGTTATGAAGATATGGCGACATTACTTGTATGGGACTAAGTGCACCATCTACACAAATCATAAAAGTTTGAAGTATTTCTTCGAAAAAGAGATATAAATATGAGGTAGTGTAGACGGTTGAGTTAGAAAAGGATTACGATTGTTCAAATTCTCTATAATTCAGCGCAATCAATTGTAGTTGCTAATGCCCTAAGCCAAAAAGAAAAGTAGTCACCTCTTAAAGTTAGAGCTTATGAGTTATGCCTAAATTATGTTCTAATGACATAAGCAAAAGCAACTCAAGATGAAACTTTAAAGAAGGAAAACATATAGAAAGAGGGGACATTTGGACAAGTTAAGGACTTAACTAAAAATGAAAATGGTATCAAGTTAAGGTTTAATCGGATATGGATTCCAGAAATAGGAGAAATAAGGAAAAGAATACTATATGAGGCACACAAATCTTGATATTCCATCCATCCAAAACTCAATAAAATGTATTATGATTTCAAGAGGGACTATTAGCGGGCTAGTAAGAAGCACGACATCGTTATATATATATATATATATACACACACACACGTGTGTGTGTGTTTAACTTGCCTACAAGTTAGGATATGACAATAAACCCATATGACAAGTTATAGCCTCTTGAAATTCCTACTTGGAAGTGGGAATACCTAACAATGGATTTCATTACTAAGCTACCCTGAACTCCTAAAGGATTCGATAGTAATTGGGTTATAGTAGGCTTCTTTACAAAAAGCGTGCGTTTACTACCAATATGAGAAACCCACTCCTCTAAGAGGCTATTTGGAGCACTCATTAATGAGATAGTTTCCCAGCATTGGACACTTGCACGTATTGTTTCGGATAGAGGCATTTAGTTACTTCTAGATTCTAGAAGAAATCTAATGAAGAAATGGGCACTCGTTTACTTTTTAGTGTCGCATATCACTCTTAAACAGACAACCCAAACGAAAGAACTATTCAAACCTTAGAAGACATGTTGTGTGCATGTGTATTAATTTTGGAGGCAATAGGGATAACTACTTGGCATTAGTAGAAAATTTTTATAATAATTGTTATCACTCCAGCATTGATATGCCTCTACATCAAATGCTATATCGAAGGAAATGTAGAAACCCTACGTTTTGAGAAGAGATGGGTCATAAGGAACTAGGAAAGCATTGAAATGGTGAAGCTAACCTATTCTAAAAACCTGATAAAGTTAGAGCCCGATTAAATGCTACACGTGACCGACATAAGTCACATGCTGACAACCATGGATGCCCCATTGAATTTATAGTATGGGACTTAGTCATGCAGAAAAGTTTCTCATTGGAAAGGAATCATTCGATTCCGTAAGCATGGGAAGTTAAACCCTTGTTACATATGACCTTTCAAAATTATCGCACATATAGTAAAAGAAATATAGTAACCACAATATTTGGAGCACATGTATTCGTTTATATGTGTGGATGAAAACAGTTGTTTATTTTATATTATTAAAATATTTCTTCATAAAAGCCTCAAACCGACTAATCTTAGTCGGCCAAATAAAAAAAATATTCCCAATATATATATGGGTGTAGCTTGACTTTAACCTCACAAAATTGTTTCAAGCTTTCATCGTCAGGTTCGTATTCTATTTATACTCTTTAGTTATAATTATATAAGTTTAATATTTCAATATACTATTAAAACTTTATGAAATACTTTAATTATAAAAACTATTTTTTTAAACAATACTTAATTATTATGTTGTCTGTGTTAATGGGGTAGAAATTGTAACCCTTTATTATTTTAAAAATAACACAAAGATTTGAGGGTATGAGTCATTAAAGTAGGGTGTATGGCTTTAACATAACATGCCTAGTAAGTGCACAACTAGATTGTGATTTGATATGATCATTTTGGTCACAAATGGTTAAAATGAACCATGAACTGTAAACTAGTGGGTGTGGTTGTTAACCATAACACTGTATGGACTTAAATAGTTGTGCACAATAATGATAGTTGTTGTGTAAAGGGCATGTGAGTATTAGAATATTACTTTCCGGACATGGATAAGTAAATTAGTATATTAAATTATAGATTCCAGTTGAATTGGAAATAACTAGAGTGGAGTAGCTGAAGAAAGTTTGTTCAGGTGAGTTACTTCAACTATTTTCAAAACACTTACACATGCTCATAAAACTATTTGGACTGTGATTGATCATGTATTTGCATGGCACATATGGTGTGACACCCAAGGTGTTATATATATTATAATGATCATTATATTTTTCCGA
The DNA here is from genome assembly GCF_021521415.1 of Bidens hawaiensis. Lineage (NCBI taxonomy): Eukaryota > Viridiplantae > Streptophyta > Magnoliopsida > Asterales > Asteraceae > Bidens > Bidens hawaiensis. The sequence continues at coordinate 1,319,107 of NW_027491115.1, read as the reverse complement.
GGGGGCATGCACTTAATACAGCAGCAGACGTGCGTAAAGTCTGTATGTGCGAATATATAATGCTGACCCAGCTTTAACGTGAAGCGGGCGGGTAATAATTATGGCATGACATGCAATGAGCTCATACTTGAACAATAAAATTGTTTTAGTACATCTTATTAAATATGTCGGTTTATGTAACTCACCAGCTTCATGCTGATGTATTTTTACCCAAGCATGTATTGCAGGTTGATAAGTAAGAGCATGGACGCTAAGAGTTGGAATAGTTTAGACGTTTTATCCTATTACCATTACGTTTTGTAATATGTGTACTAGTTAGATGTGTAACTAATGTTTTAATTGTTATAAAAAGATTATGTTTCCACTGTAAGTCAGTGTTGGCCAGTCACTGTAAGTACCCCATCCTGGGTGGGGTGCGACATATGGTGATATAAGTGCAGTGAAATTATTTATTTTTATTAAAACGAGGCTGAATTGGTTGGTGATTGCTCAAATGGTTCAGTAGAGCGTGAATTCTCGCTTAATCAGTATTTCGTGCGTTGTACAAGGGCATTTTCGACCCATTCAGCTTGTGTAGTGTCGTGTAAACTTATTTCCTGTAATAACATTAAATTTTATCTATACAGGGCTGAGTTGGTTGGTGATTACTCAAACGGTTCGGTAGAGTGCGAATTCTCGCTTAATCGGTAATTCGTGCGTTGTACAAGGGAATTGCCAACCCATTCAGCTTGTGTAGTGTCGTGTGGACTTAAACGGCTCATTAACGCGCGAATTCGACAAAATTAACATAAACCGGGTGTAGGTTGGAAACCCTTTTTGTGCCCGATCTTGTATAAGGGTGCTTTTGGTAAATTAAAGGCATCGGGGGCTGATGTAATTGAATTTAGTATGGGTTAGGCTTTGGGCCAGTTAGATCATGTTAGAACGTCTCGTAGAATAAGCGAGTCGGTACGGTTTAAATAGTAATTGTTGTGTGCAACCCAACAGGCTTTTCATTTGTGGAATTACTTAGAGGCTCTCTAGCTCGTTGGTACTCGTGTGACTTGTGTCAGGTGAGTTTCATGATGCCCTCTAACCTTTTTACGTCTTGGGCTAGCATACACACCTTACTACGATTTTACTCGTTTAAACTATTTGGATGATATTGCATAGACTTACTTATAATTGTATATTTTTGAAATTATATATTATTTATAGTCTATGCTTGAGAATATTATTTAGACTTGTCTATGATTATATATTTTCTGAGAATTATATTTTATTTATAGTCTATGCTTAAGGATATTATTTAGACTTGTCTATGATTATATATTTTCTAAGAATTATGTATTACTTATAGTCTATACTTAAGGATATTATTTAGACTTGTCTATAATTATATATTCCTGAAATTATATATAATTTATAGTCTATGCTTGAGGATATTATTAGACTTTGAATTAATTCCTAAACTATATATTATTTAACAGTTTACGCGTGATGATGATATTTGGTTGATTGATTGGCTAAGATGTATATAGGCGTGTTTATTGATGTGTATGTTTTTGATAAACTGTGACTGGGTCAAATATATTACTCGAGTTTGACTCATGGTACGGAGGCCTGTGTTCCATGTTTATGTTAGGGGGGGGGGGTCAAATATGTAAGGCCCCGTCCCCGGAACCCTATTTTGGCGTTGGATTTACTCATAAACACAGTTCTAAATATCAGAGTTAATTAAAACTTTGCGGAATAATTTAAAACTTCAAACATCACATTACAAAACATTCGTTTTTGTCTTAACATACAAATTGTCTTTTCATAAATATTAATTAAAACAGTCATGACACTTCATCGTGGATGCCAGTCTCTTCAGTCCATGCCATGTGTCCCTCCTCAAGCCAGCTGCCTCAACCTATTTGCCTGTGTGCATACTAAAAGTCAGCTACGCTAAGTGAGTTCTAGTTAATCAATTAATCATACATTATATTCATATTCTCACCCATACGCATCCGAAGATACGTATTCATATCTTACTTACTATTACTTCCTTAGTACATACTTTACATACACGCATACGTACCTACATACTTTCTTTCATTAAACCCTATGGTATACCATAAGCTATTCTACATTAAACATCACAGATATTGTAAGGGTCTGGTCCCTAACATCACATATATTATAAGGGTCTGGTCCCTAACATCACAGATATTATAAGGGTCTGGTCCTTAACATCACAGATATTATAAGGGTCTGATCCCTTCTGCCTCGAATAACCATACAACCATACCTGTCTCGTCAATCAACCATACATTTATCATACGTGCATACTTTACCTGTCTCATGTATATAATAATATATATATGTATATACATGCTCATTCATACAATCATCATATAGTAATAACATTCAATACATAGTCACACACGTATCATACACTTATCAATTAAGTAAATGTATTAACTATCACATAGGAGTATGCACAAAGCCCCGAAAGCATAACAGATAAAGGGGCTAGAACTCACCTGGAGTCCGTTTCTCTCACCGTTAATGGTAATGCCCTTCTTTAGTTGTGCACGGCTAACTGTACAATACATTACGCATGTCAATTATCTATTACCACTACTTCCTACATCTAAGTTTATGAAACCCTCCACTAACGGGGGTCCAGGGGCAGCGCCCCTGGTAGCAGGGTCTGACGGGTGGATCGCGAGGTCGAGTTCCAGATAGACCGTGACCCCCGTCAAGGTTTATCTGGAGCTCGGGCAACGGGTTTGGCGCCCGGTACAAGGTCTATCTGGAACTCGACCTCGCAATCTAGCGGCACATCTGACAAATCATCTAGAAATACATCCAGGAAATCCCGAACAATCGGAACATCACCGACGGTAGCCACCTCGGTATTTACGTTTATAGCATACGCCAGATACGCCCTGCACCCCCGCTGCATCATTTCCCGCCTTAAGCATGGATATTATATGTGGCGTCACACCATTCGATCACCGAAGACCGTAATTTGAGTCCCATCCGGGGCCCTTAGACGAACGAGTTTCTGACCACAAATGATTTGAGCATCAACACTCGCGAGCCAATCCATCCCGAGCACCACATCGAAACAGCCAAGCGGCATCAAATACAACCGCAACGGAAATCTATACCCGGACAACTCGATGGAACAACCCTGAATAGCCCTAGACACGGACACGGATTTTCCTACGGCGACCTCAACCTCAAACACATCGACTACGCGCTCGGGTGATTTATTCAACGAGGAACAGAAAGCGGTAGACACAAAACTTCTACTGGCGCCCGAATCAAATAAAACTGACGCCTGTAACTCATCAAGTAGAAAAGTACCTGGAACGACATTATACTACTGCTTAGCTACACTGTCAACACATACGATTTCAAAGGAACAAGAAATTATAACGGTGGAATGAAAACTAAATAAGGAAAAGTACCTGAAACGACATCCGCATCATCCTTCGCCCCCTTCTGGGAGATGTTGAAGGCCCTTGCCCTGGCCTTCGGCTTCTCTTCCATCTTCCTTCTTGAGGAAGTCCCCTGACCGGATCCCCCCACCTTACTGGTAGGACCGCTTGATGACAAGTGACCGGAACCCTTACAGCGGAACCAAGTCAGAGACAGACACTCGTAATGGGGGTGCCCAACCTTATCGCAACGAAAACAGGTGTCGGACCCACTCTTACACTACCCCTTGTGTAGTTTGCCGCACTTCTTGCAATTACTGAATGCCGCATCCCTCCTAAACTCAGAAGTTTCAGTCTTCACCCTTTTCCCAGACAAACTAAAATTGTTTCCCGCAGGCCGCTTACCATACGAATTAGTGTTCAAAGTCTTCCTAGCCTCGGTCGGAGGTAACTTCTCCCTTTGATCATACAATGTACCTGCCAAGGTAACCACCGAGTGAAAGGAGTTCATGTCGGTGGTCACCACACCCCTACGATATCCACCGGAAGGCCCTTCACATACTTCTTAATCCTTTTTGCCTCAGGGGTAACCAGATCGGGAGATAAGCGAGCCATCTTGTTGAACTTTGTGGTGTATTCCCGATGTGTCATACTGCCCGCCTCCAAGGTCAAGAATTCCTGTTCAATTTTATCCAATTCGTGTAGAGGACAGAACTGTTCGAGAACCAACTTCTTCAATCCATCCCATGTCATCCTCCTAATCGATCGATCACCCATAGCCTGCACCAGATTATCTCACCAACATAATGCCTCGGAACGAAACGAGACGGTAGCATAAGTGACCATGTCATCTCCCTTGCACTTACTAACCCTCAGAACGGCCTCCATCTCTCTCACCCACTGATGAGCTGCCAAAGCATCTTTAGTACCATCGAAAGAAGGAGGGTCACACTTTTTGAAGTCCCCATACGAACAACCCCGAGTAGATACACTAATAGGCTGAACCTCGTCCTCATCCCCACTCGGTACATACACCTCCTCCTCTTCCTCGACCAGTGTCTCCTTACCTTTCTTCCCTTTATCCGAATCTTTTCCAACCAATGACTCTTCCATGGCCCTATCGGCCTCAGCAACGATCTCGGGAATGGCGCTATGGAGCACCTGGTAAACTTCGTCGGCGATAGCCGCGCGCATAGCAGGATCTAAGGCGGGGTTATCCCCCTCCTCATGAATCGGGGTCCCCTCCCGCTGGGGAGTAGGAATCTCTCTCTCGGCTTCGGCACGTGGCTTACGACCACGGCCGCGAACACTAGGACCACCTCTCTTAGCAGCTCGATTATTAACCATGACTTACCCCTACAAAGACAGAATTTTAGCACGGTCAAGTACAAGTGGTAATTAGAACATGTAAGGTAAGGGTAAACTGCTAATGACGTTGATCAAGTGTAATTAGTCGTTTACTTTACCCGCCCGTCCTGACCACCACCTGCCCCTAACCACGTTAGCCTTCTATCTAACACTTAAACAGTTAATCATATACCGGGAACTTTCAAATTTAAAGGAATGACTAAATAATTAAAAGTTACCTCTTGGCGTGCAGCTACTCGCGGTGGGCATACTGGTCTCTTTTCTTACAGTTCGAGTCCAAGCATTCGGGGATGCTCGGATCCCTCGAACCATTTCTCTGATACCAACTTGTAAAGCCCCGAACCCCAGGAACCCCACAGTTGGTAATCATTCAAAACACTCGTAAAAATAATTAAACTTAAAAACAATTCTTTTCATTAAAATAAGCATCACAGAGTATAATTCGGCGGAAAACGTAAATAACAAAATAAGTTCCTAAAACCCGGGAATTTTGCCCAAAACCAAAATAATTATCTTTAATAAAAAAAATTTAAAATAAATGTTAAATAATAAAATCTTCAAATCCCGTATGCCCTTCACCGTCCAAGTAGCTTCGTGCACGTCCAAGCGATAAGGCATCCTCTTCCTAACCAGAAACTCACACTAACATGCACACAAAGTCAGCTTAAGCTGAGTGAGTTCAAGTTTTAAATAAGCAACAAAAGTCTTAATAATCATTCCAACGGTTTTAAAACTGTAAACGGAAATACATCAGTTAGGTCATCACATTTAATAAATAATCATCCTTACGCATAAACATCTCTATACGTACATTCCTATATATATAAATATATATATAACATTCAATAATAACATTCAGGGTCGAGCAAACGTACAACCCAAACACGTAACATTCAGCGCATGCAAACACAAAGTAGGCATACGCAACATTCAGTAGTCGAGACGACTACAACATTCGCCAAATATTGGCCATTCTATAATATATATATATATATATATATATATATATACATACACACATCCTTTAACATTCCAAGGCCTACCAATACTAGCAAGCCTATGTAAAATCGTTTAAAACATTTCATCAAGCAAAATCGCTTAGGTGTGCATGCTAGCCCAAAACTTAAAAAGAGTTAAACGGGGCATCAAGAACTCACCTGAGGTCAACCAAACACCAGCAACAAGCTAAGGACTCCCTAAGTACTCACTCACAAGCATGGGCCTGTAAATTGCACGCAATGCGTCACTAAACTGGACCGTAAGAACACACTTGCCTAATAGGCCGTTCAAGCCCAACACTTTGGCCCGAGGCCCAACACTTTGGCCCGAGGCCCAACAACTTGGCCCGAGGCCCAACCCATACCCAATTACTTTACCTCAGCCCCTAAAACCTTTCAATTAACCAAATCCACCCTACGATTATGGTCGGGGCAAACCATGATGCACAACTCACCTGCCGGTAATCAAATCGAGTCGAATACGCGCGTAATAAATCTTAAAACCAATTGTCAAACAAATCAGCCCCAAATGGACCAAATTCCCATTTTATCCTTTTCATACATCATAATTATTTCACCCGAGTTGATAGGGTTGACGGTTCCTTTTTACAACTCTCAATTTAACATTTAAACGAAAATTCGCGCACCGCTGAATCAATTGACCAATCACCAACCAAAACAGCCCCGAGTATCAAAAAAATAAATTTCCCACAGCCCTTAGACTCCCCTAGGGCCATGAAAACTGATTCGGTTGGTCATTCAATCGATTAACGCATCAAACTCAACAATTGACAATTCTACACCCGATAAAGCCTAGTTTTCGAACTAAAATCGATTGACCGACCTAAACACCTCCAATGGCCACGAAATTTTAATATGATGTAAATGCCATACCTGGGAATCTTTCTACACCAGAAACTCTAATTTTTATCCACAGGAAGTGGGTCAATTACACCTTGGCCGAAATCTGTCCAACGAAAAGTATCGGCAAAATTGAGCATCAAAACGATTAGGGGTGAACGAAAAGAGTGTTAGGGATTGTAGTACATACCTTGAACTACTTCTAGGAGCTTGGAATTGATCAAAAAGACGAAGCAATGAAGGGGGGAGGGGCTGGTCTTGCGCCGATCGGACAGAAGCTAGGGTTAGGGTTTATTTTTTTGTTTATTGATATAATACAAATATGTTTCATCCAAGTCCCTTGAATTTGTAAGATTTGGCAACTTGCAAGGAAGGTTAAGTGTTTTAACGTAGCGGGATGACGAACAGGTTTCCAGGAAACGTCGGTTAAGTCCCGAGAGTTACACATACTTTACACGCGCTAAATCATTAAACCGGAAGTTGACGGGCGTTACAGTTAAGTTGGGAGAAAATTCATTTCATGGTACAAGAAGGTATTGTGTTGGGTCATGTGGTATCAAGTAGGGGGATGGAAGTTGATCAAGCAAAAATTAGAGTAATTTCATCTTTGCCACCCCCGAAAAATGTCAAAGAGGTGAGATCATTTTTGGGACATGCCGGGTTCTATAGGAGATTTATTAAAGGTTTTAGTGCAATTTCAAAACCTTTACGTAATCTTCTATTGAAGGATGTCCCCTTTGAGTTTGCTAATGAGTGTTTGCAAGCGTTTGACAATTTGAAGGAGAAGTTAGTGCAAGCACCAATCCTACAATCACCGGATTGGTCAAAGCCGTTCGAGATTATGTGTGATGCTAGTGATAGCACGGTGGGAGCGGTTTTGGGTCAAAGAGTGGACAAAAATCCGGTGGTGATCTATTACGCAAGCAAAACTTTATCCGAGGCACAATTGAATTACACTACCACCGAAAAGGAGTTTCTTGCGGTGGTGTATGCCTTAGATAAGTTTCGCTCATATATTTTGGGAAGTAAAGTTGTAGTGTACTCAGATCATAGTGCGGTGCGTTATTTGATGGAAAAGAAAGATACGAAGCCACGTTTGATTCGATGGGTGTTATTATTACAAGAGTTCGATCTCAAAATTTGTCGCGAATTACCCTTAAGGGTGTTGATGATCTGAAAGAAATGAATGAGAAATTTCCGGATGAACAATTGCTTGTTGTTTCAACAATCCGTGGTATGATCATTATGTCAACTATTTGGCCACGGGGGCGATTCCGGAATTTTGGTCAAAGAAGAAAAGGCAACAATTCGCAGCTCAAGTCAAACAATACATTTGGGATGAACCGGACCTCTTCAAGATTGGAGCAGACCAAGTAGTGAGAAGATGTGTACCCGAGAATGAAGTGCAAGAGATTTTGAAACATGCCTATTCATAGGCATGTGGTGGCCATTTTAGTGGTTCTAAAACGGGGTACAAGGTACTTATGTGTGGATTCTATTAGCCAACAATTTTCAAGGATGCTAGTGAGTACGCTCGGCATTTTTTAAATTACCAACGAATGGGGGGGTATATCGAAACGGAATGAAATGCCTTTACAACCCATTTTGGTTGTGGACATTTTTGATGTGTGGGGCATAGACTTCATGGACCCATTTCCAAACTCATGCGGGTATTTGTACATTCTTGTTGCGGTTGATTACGTATCAAAGTGGGTCGAAGCGGTTGCAACGAGAACTAATGACCATTACATGGTGTGCAAGTTTGTTCAATCCAACATCTTCTCAAGATTTGGGATTCCCCGGGTTATCATAAGCGATGGTGGATCACATTTCAAGAATTTTGCATTTGGCAAACTGTTGAAGCGTTATGGTGTAAATCACCGCATTGCAACGCCTTATCATCCTCAAACTAGTGGCCAAGTTGAAGTTTCGAATCAACAAATCAAAGAAATTTTAATGAAGACGGTTCGGGTTGATAGAAAAGATTGGTCGACTAAGTTGGATGATGCATTGTGGGCCTATCGCACGGCTTACAAGACACCGATTGGTACCACCCCTTATCGGTTGGTGTATGGGAAGGGGTGTCATTTTCCAATGGAGTTGGCTCACCAGGCATTATGGGCAATTAAAAATGTCAATTTGGATTACAAGGAAGCCGGTGAGTTAAGGAAGTTGAAATTGAACGAGTTGGAGGAAATCCGGGATGAAGCATATGAATGTGCCTCGAGTTACAAAGAGAAATTGAAGAGGGTGCATGATGCCAAGATAAGGAAACGAACATTTGAGGTTGGGCAAAAAGTGTGGCTTTATAATTCAAGACTCAAACTGTGTCCCGGGAAGCCCAAAAGCAAATGGATGGGCCCATATGTGATAACAAGAGTCAGGAGGTTTGGTGATGTGGAGATTGAAGACAAGCAAAGTCAAGTTAAGCAAGTTGTGAATGGACATCGCCTCAAACCTTATTTGGAAGGAAAGGATTTGAACATGATTAACAAAGATAAGGTGAGTTTTCTTTTAAGCTCACCGGATGGCTCCATTTCGTAAGGGAAAGGCTCAGGTATGTTGTATAATGTAAATAGTTTTTATTAAACATTTATTTTTAAAATTACCTTTCTCATGCGAGTGTGTTAGAACCAAGTGTGGGGAAGTTCTTAGGAATTTCTTTACCGTGTTGAGGACAACTTGGGTTATTCATGGGGGGTAGGGTAATTTAAATTTTTAATTGTTAGTGTGATTTTGTCAATACGTTGTTTGGCTAATAAAAAAAAATTCAGGCTCATCATGGACCACGGTCCACACCGTGGCCCACGGTCCAGATTATGACCACGGTACGGTGGCTTCTGTTCGTTATGGTTCAACATCACCGTGGACCACGGTTCACACCGTGGCCCAGGTCCTCGCTGCATATATCGTTGACCCTGGTCAACCGTGGACGACGGTTCACACCATGGCCCACGGTGTGCTTCCCTCTGCTGCAGTTTGACGGGTTTTAAAGGATAAAAGCAAATTTTAAATTTCTTTTACATCCATTCTCAGCCACAAATTCACCAACCATTTCTCCTTCTTCACATACTCCTCTCTAAAACCTTCCAATTAACAACCCCAAATCCAAGTTTCCTAACCCGATTGTGTGTGAATTTGTAAGAGGATTAACAACCCAAACTCTATTTTCATCAATTCTTAAGTGGTAACCCGATTGTGAGGGTTAGGGTTCCGAAAGTTTCAAAGTTTTTTTTTTGGGTTTTCTTGTTTGCTTGAGACAAGTGCTTGTTTATCATCCTAAAACATCAACCAAGGTATGTATTTGTCAATTTGTTATAGACATTGCAATAATTGTGAAGGTAGTGTTGATTTGTGTAAACCCACTTGCTTGTAAGATGTAATGGTTATATGTTTTAGTCGTGGATAAGAGATAAATGTTTGAAATTGGTGATTTTTCATGGAAAAGTTGAAAAATTAAGTGTTTATTGAAATAAAGTGATATTGGTTAATTATATAATGAGTTGATTATCCACAACTATGGTAACGAGCAAGTGTGGGGAGGGGATATTGAATTGACTTGGTTTGTTTTGGTGGTTTGTGTGTATAGATGGGAAGGAGTTCGGACAACGGAAAAGGAAAGGCGGCATCTACAAGTGGTCAGGCCGCCCAAGCCAAAAGACAACGGTTGCGAGAAGAGCAAGAGCATGTGCAAGACTGGAGGGGTGGGGTATTATCAAGTTATGCTTTAGAATGGCAGCCGGAGTTATTTAAGGATAAGATGACCAGTATAAGAGACAAGTTGGAAGGTTATATGTGTAAGAAGGAAGTGACCGACTCAGGTCTTGAAGCATTTGGTGTGTTCGACAAGTTTGAAGCATTAGGTTGGGAAGCTGCTCTCCAGTGTTACGATGGAGAGAGCACGGTATTATATGATAGGGAGATTGAGGAGTGGGTATCTACCCTGCGGTGCCCACCGTTTAAGAGAGGCTCAGACTTGAAGTTGATTGGTACCGTGGGTGGAACGAAAGTGGAGATGTCTTTTGAAACACTCAATCAAATTGCTCGGTTCGACAGCAAGCCATCTAATTCGTATGTATATCCATCGGTTAGAGATCTGTTTGACCATCCTGACAAAAGTCCGCAATGGTATAATATATTATCGTCAGTATTGAAAGGGGGTAGAGGTACATGGTCGAACTTTAAAAGAAAGGAGTTGAAGATTGAAGCGCAATTGTTGATGACAATATGTTTGTCCAATGTGGTACCACATCGGAGTGAGATTTCAGTAGTGGGAAACAGTGATATGCCGGTTTTGGCCGCATTGATGACTAGCAAGCCGCGAATTTCCTTTCTCTACTTAGCCATGTTAAACATATGGACGAGTAGAGAGAGCAACAAGAGAAAGTTAATCCCTCACTGCCGACTAATAACGGCGATACTGAAATTGCATGGCGCAATTCTAGCAGGCACAGTTGGGTTGAAAAAGGTATTTACGGAACATAAGTTGGATGCGCTGGGGCCAGGTTTGATATATACCAAGAGCGAAAGATACCATCAGTTGAAGATCGGTAATGGGAAATGGAGAGTATTAAGGGAGGATGTTGAACAAAAAGCGGGTGAAGACCGGGAGGAAATAATGGAGGAACGAAGTGACGACGAAGACATGGAGGTGGTTGGTGGTGATGAGAATGCGGGCGGTAGTGGATCCCAACAAAGGGGTTGGGACTATTCTTCGGGATATGCTTCATATGGAGACAATTAGGCCTACATGGATTCTATAAATGAGGTGGTGGAGAGGCATCGACCCTCCAATTTCGATAATTGGTCGGAGGAGTCCCGAGCCCTTTTCGACCACCAAACTTTCATGGGGGCTTATCATGAACGGGCCGAGAAAGAGAGGCATGACCGTAACGAGATGTGGAACTGTTCTCACGCCTATGCGTGGGAGCACGAATCAAACATGCGGTATATGGATTACCGAAATAGAAGAATGCACGAACAATGGCATGCAGGTGAAGAGGTCGTTCCAGATCCACCAAGTGTGGATTACACATCTTTACCTCCATATGACTGTTCTGTGCGATATCCCGAGCCTCCATTGCATCATTCCATGTGGGTGGACCCGATGCAGTCTATGGCACCACCACCACCATCATCAGAGGAAGGCAGCAACAGCGGAAGTGGAGCTTTTTACTTTAGTGAATTTTCGGACTTTATGACCTCCATTTTCGGCCGCCACAACCGCCCTACTACTGATTGGACTTCATCATACCAGGTGCACTTTGTTTTGTATATTTTGTGTATATTGGTGTTTTTATGCTATGTTTTGTGTATTTGGGGGGTTGGGAGGAGAATATTATGGTGATGACAATTGGTGGTGTCTGTGTGTTTTATTTCCTAAAAACCATACATTGGGGAAAATGTATCCCAAGTGTGGGGATGGGAAATTTTTCGCTAAATTTAGAATATATATATATAAAAAAAAAAAGACAATTGAAAGAAAAACACTTGAAAGTGGTAAGATTGGCGTGGCAAAGTTTTGTCCCCTTTCATGGTCATAATTCCCCTAAAAATCAAGTTTGCTTAGCTATGTTAAAAATGTGGTCGAGTAGTATTCTAGGCAAGGTTAGCATGCTTTCGGTTTATCAAATCACATAACATGCCCATAGTCACTTGGGTATTGGGGAAAACGAAGAGCGGTGACGGAATGGTTATTCTCCGTTAGAACTTGTGCCATCAATGCACTTCGAGACCTTAGCTCCATAACCTTACACCTAGCCCCATTACAACCTATTTAAGACCTCTTGGTTTGCGTTTGTGTTAAAGCACGAGTAGGTGGAGATATGACAGTGGTACAAGCGTATGCGAGGAGAATCGAGTATGATTGTGATATTTGGAATGGTCACCGATAAATGAGTTAATGAGTGACGGTGTGTTATGTATGAGTAAAGATCGAAAGCATGTTAAGGTTGACTAGAATTCTGTGTTTTAAAATATAATATCAAGTAAGCTAGTGCAAACCTTTAATTATGTGGGACTAGGGTATGACTCGGGACCTTAAATGAGCTGGTCTTGCTGTTTGTTTGGTGGTGTGTTTTGAAAGCAATTGTGGTTCAAGTGTTGCTTGAGGGCAAGCAACTTGTAAGTGTGGGAATGTGACGGGTGGATCATAGAGCCACCCTTAAGTGTAGTAATTTCAGTCAAATCATGTGTGTTTATGTTTAATTTTAAGGACTTGGATTACTACACAATGTCATGTGATTGTAGGTTTAAAGAGGTAAAGAACGAAACAACAAGATCATAGGCGAAGACGGTGAAGAAAACGGAGCTAGAATGAGGAAATTATGAAAAAAACAAGAAACTTGAACCAGCTCCACAATGGCCCACAGTGCAGACCGTGGACCACGGTCCACCTGAAGAAAATCTGGCAGAAACCACCGTACCGTGGGATTGAATGGGAACCGTGGAGGGAACCGTGGCCCACGGTCCAGAACGTGGACCACGGTCCATGTCGTAACAGCAGGTGTCTTTTGGGTTTAATCGGCCGTTTTGGCTAATCTTTTCATCAAGAAACATTGGGGGACTATTTTTGAGAGTGAAGAACAATATCTTGTGATTGGCAATCATTGTTTGGTTCATTTTAATTCATTTTATGTTGCATACAATTGATATTATGATGATTTCTCAAACCATGAGTGGCTAATTCCTCTTGGTGATCATCTTGGATGTAGGGTTTAATTGATACACTATGTTATGCTTTGATTTCTAGAATAATTACTTTGCAATGTTTGTTGAGTTGTTATGGTGTTTGATTAATTGTTTGTAAATTGTTTCTTGTGTTTGATCATGATTTAAACCATACGTTCTTGGTGTCATTGGCAATTGAGATATCATGGGAAGAATTAGGGTTAAACATCAGTCAATTGATTATCGGGTAACAACCTTGCATTTTGTTAATCCAAGTACTTAGTTCCCTTTTATCACAAACAAGTAAACAAACATGAACTATGTCTAGGTAGGTCTTTCTAGTAAGCATGAACATTAGTGTTGATTTAAACCTGAAATTTAGGATGATCGCTTTCGTTTAAATTGTTTACAAATCTCAATAGTTGTTTTGCAAGTGTTTTATTTTATTTTAGTTAATCAAAAAATCAAACAATCAAATCTGAATTTACCTTTATACAATTTTAGTTTAATTATATTCTCTGTTAAGGCTACTTGTTAACACATTTTCCACAAACTCCTCGTGTTCGATACCCATTTACCGCTATCTATTTAGTTGTAATTGGTTTATTTTTGAGTGAGTCTTCGATCTCACGTCAGGGTACAGGGGCGGCATCCCCTAGCAGGGTCCAAGGGGTAGAGCCCCTGGCTAGGGTTGAGCTGCCAGGTCAGCTCGGAAAAATTTTATTTTTATTAACAGTCCTTTAACAAAAATGCGTCAGAAACTTAATTTCATGCAATTTCGCATAGCCATTTCGCATGGAATTTCGCATGACTTTTTCACTTCCCCATGACTGTGCGATGTGAAATATTGATTTCGCTTCGCATGGCTGTGCGTTGCGAAATCGACTTATGCGAAAATACCTCCTTTTCTTCATTTTTTTAACATTTTAAGCCAAATCACTCCGTGACTATTCCTTAGGACCCGATTTTACCCTTTTTATGGGTTTTGGATGGTACCAACTTTGTATACCCGTGTTTTATGAGGTCTGAACATCACCTTTTTGTCCTATAACATACCCGTGAGGTTATAACTCACCAAGTTTATGTTTTTCTTACTTCTTACAACCCGATCTATTGTTCTATCAGTTTGCATGTCGAATCCGACCATAAAACTTAACCCTTTGGCCGAAGCTTACCTTTTGCTCCGGGTTCGGTTCAGATCTGGACAAACCCAAAGATTTGGACGTGTTTCTTGGTGTTTGATGACATTTACACATGAGGTTCTTTCTTCTTTTGGCTCAGGATTGGATCCGGGTGCTAGAGAGAGTATGTGTGTGTTTCTTGAGTGTGTGTGTTTGTGTGTTTGGAAAGAAAAAGAAAAGAAATGGAGAAGTGGTTGGGTTTATATACAGGGGTTTCATGGGTCCCACCACCCACTCCCAATTCCAACTCTCAAACACTTAACACACGACTGATTTAACGACACACAACTATTAACAAAACTTTCTGTTATTTATTTAACAAAAGTTGGATGTTACAAAATATATTACTCGAGTCCTTGACTTCGTGTCTCGTGAGTCGAGGTGAGTAGGCCCGCCGTTTTGCTAAACCGTGATCGGGTCAAATATATTACTCGAGTCTTGACTCATGGTGGGGAGGCCCATATTACGTGTTTTGGTTTTGTTAAACCATGACCGAGTTAAATATATTAGTCGAGTTTGACTTGTGGTGGGGAGGCTCATGTTACGCGTTTATGTTTTACTGCAATCGGGTCAAATATATTACTCGAGTCTTGACTCGTGGTGGGGAGGCCGGTTTTGCATGTTTATGTTAGGGCGGTTCAAATATATTACTCGAGTCCTGGACTTCGTGTCTCGTGACTCGTGGTGAGGAGGCCCGCTGTTTTGCTAAACCGTGATCGGGTCAAATATATTACTCGAGTCTTGACTCATGATGGGAAGACCCATATTACGTGTTTAGGTTTTGTTAAACCATGACCGAGTCAAATATATTACTCGAGTTTGACTCGTGGTGGGGAGGCTCGTGTTACGCGTTTATGTTTTACCACGACCAGGTCAAATGTATTACACTAGTCTTGACTCGTGGTGGGGTGGCCCGTGTTGTGTGTTTTACCATGGAAAATTATTTATTTATTGTTTTCTCTACTATTGTTTTATTTATTACTTTAAACTTATTTATATTTTTGTTTATAAAAACATGAGCTCACTCAGCTTAAGCTGACTTTGTGTGTATGTTAGATTGATTTTCAGGTTGAGGAGTTGGGGGATACCGCTTGGACGTGCTCGAGGCTACCCGATTGGTCAAAGGCATCTAGTCGAAGAAATTAATAAAATAAACGGTTTTTCTTTTATTGCAAGAATTACGAATTTGGTGATTTTTGTACGTGTTTCCTTGAATGTTTTCTGCTGCATGTAACTCTAAACTTGTTTCTAATTAAATTGAAACCGTTTTTAACATTTACATATGAATCTTATGGTATGATGACCAACTGTTTGACTCCCGGGTTTCGGGGTCTTACAAGTTGGTATCAGATCCAAGGTTTGTGGGATCCGGGCATCATTTGATGCTTGGACTCGAATTGTTAAGGGAAGGACTAGAAATGCCAACCGCGGGTAGCTACACGCCAAGAGGTAACCTTTTGTTTTTATAAGTATTAAGTTTGCTTTTGTGTGCATAAATTGTTTAAGTGTGGAATAGAATGCTAATATGGTTAAGAACAGCGACGGGCGGGTAAAGTAAACGACTAATCACACTTGATCAACGTTATTAGCAGTTTACCATTACCTTCCATGTTCTAAATGCTACTTGTGCTTGATTGTGTTATAGTTCTGTCTTTGTAGGGACATGATGTTGCTAATACTGGTGCTAATAGCTAAAGTTCCTCTTATTCATTAAATTCTCCCGTTTTATTTCCCATCCTTTCGAAAACCTATGAATAATTGTTTAGCTAAGAGGTAGCATGCTACCATTCTAGATAACTTTTTATTTGTTGAGCTTTAGGCTTGGGTCCCGTTTGACTCGGGCGCCAGTAGAGGTTTTGTCTCTACCTTCTTCTTGTATAATTAGGTAGTTAGGTTTTGTCTCTACCATATTCTTATATGATTAGGTAGTTAGGTTTTGTCTCTACCCGCATTCGTTCTTGTTACAACGGGATTCGGGGACGAATCCCATTGTAAGGTGGGTGGACTTGTAACGCCCGGAAATTTATGTCATTCAGCTTAAACATTTATAAAAGTTTGTTTAATTATCGGGGTTTCATCTTTCATCTTTAGGGGCCTTATGGTATTTATTGAAAGTTCATTTACCTATCTTTGGGAACAAGTTATCACCTTTGAAACTAGGAGGACCTGGATTATAATATCCCAATAATTGATTTAAGTTTGGCCGCCCTATTCCTCCTGCGATCGGCAAATAGACCAGCCCCTCCCAACAATTTTTTTCAACTTTCCAACCATCATCAAGGTATAATCACTTAATTCCAGGTCGGTTCTAGGCCTAGGAACATCTTTTTAACCATTAATCCGCCTATTATGTTCGTTTATTGATCAATTCTTCGTTTTGGTTAAAATACATCGGCTGTTTGGCTTTCCAGCAACTACTCTGGCGGCGTCCGGCGAGGGCGATGGTAAAGGGTCGTAGTGCTCCGCTGCGCAGTCGCGTGGTATTGGCTTAATTTCGAGTTTTGTTTTCTGCAGACTGTTTGGTTTTCCGGCGACAGTGGCGGCAGTTTCTGGAGACAGGAACTGGTGTCTTCGATGAAGATCGGCAAGACGAATGCGTGGATATATTATTTGCCCAAACAGAGTTCGTTTGATAGGGTTTCGAGTTATTCGACTGTTAACGCGTAAAACCAAACGAACCTAGAGTTTGTTTTCTGCTCTAATAGCTGTAGGGGAAGTTTCAGCCCGTGAAAGTAATTTTCTTAGGTCCAGGTTGGTGAGACGAACTCGTGGATATATTATTTTCCCAAAACGGAGTTCGTTTGATAGGGTTTCGAGTTATTCGACTGTTAACGCGTAAAATCAAATTAACCTGGAGTTTGTTTTCTGTTTTGACAGCTGTGGGGGCAGGTGCAGCAAGTGAAAGTAATTTTATATGGTCCGGCATGACAAGACGAGTTCGTGGATATGTGATTCGCGCGAATCAGATTTCGTATGGTCAAGTTATGAACGTTTCCGTTTCTTTTGTTCGCGCCAGCAGTTTAGGATGTTGTGCATATGGGTTCAAATAATGTATATCAAACGTATGACTCGGTATATATTTTATGTATTTTTTGACATGATTATGTAATATGAGAAATTTTTCGGGAATGAGGTTTGAGTACGTTTTTCGGTAATATTATTTATAGGTTATTTTTACGCAAGTGAGCGCGTCGGTTGTACGGATTAGGAACCTTGTGAAGTTTGAGATTAGGGATTTTGCTTCTATTGGATTTTAAGGTATGTAGTTAGTATCATATCTAAATTATCATGGTCATTGGAATTAGTTAGGTTGGTCAATTGTTGTTAGTTCGAAAACTAGGTTTTCGGGTGTTTAAAATCGTTAATTGTTGCCATTCCTGTTGATGTGTTGTAAAACACACTTATTTTCTGCACCTTTTATCTACGTATTATATTATATTTTATGTATTTTGACTTGTTTTAGATAGGTTTTACATAGTTTTAATTATCTTGTAGGTTTTGGGTGAAAGAATGAAGAAACCGGGACTTTTCGAGGAGCTTACGTGCCTTTTACGCATACGATTTCAAGACAAAGCTCAAAGCCCGACCCATGTGCATCATGGAGGCCCAAGTCTTAAATTATATTATATTATATAACAAAAAAAAAATAGAAAAAAACCTAACCCTAAGCAGTCCGATCGGACCAGGCAGCAAGAGGGAAAGGAAGAAAAAACTTTTTCGGCTTGGAGTTTGGAGCTTGTGGCAGCAAAGGAAGGAAGAAGAAGGCAAGGACAAGTCTCGTGATCATTTACCATCAATTTTACAGCCAAGGAGCAGCCCGGAATCACTCCATCTCCTTCCATCTTTTACATTGTTCATCATATTATTTTACTTGTTCAATTGATTACATAGTTTTGCAATTGTGTTAGAGATTGACTTGTTTATGATTGCTATTTATTGTTGGATGATTTATAAGATGATTGGGATGAGTTTATTAATGGTTTTATTGAGTGTTCATGGCTGTCCAAAAAGTATGCTAGGCTAAACTTGTTAGTTCTACCTAGGAATGATGATAATTGCTAATGTTTGATGAGCTTGTTGGATTGTTTGATTGATAGACGTATATTGTTATTGTAAAGTTTGATTTAGACATGAAATAGGTTGTGTTTAAGGGCTGGAAATTTTGGTAATTCATTGAATAAACCCCTTGTGTCGGTTAATTAGTTTTGTGTTGATTGATCGGTGCATTGTTTGATTCTAGACTTTGTGTTTAGGGTTTGTTTGCGGTAGGTACCACCGTAGGGTTTTGTTGTGTGATTATTTGGATTAAGTACAGTGGTTAGACACCTTCTTTGAGACCGAGAGGTGATAAGAAGTTAGGGTCGTCTCATTACCTTTATATGCTAGAATAAGGATTGTGCGAGAGCGAGTTCGTTTCTTGTCAGGTTTAGGTGTTTTGAGCGATTAGTTGATCTATTTTGGTTGAAGTTGAATTCTTCCTCTATCCTTGGTTGTGTAGTATTCATTGCCATTAGGGTCGAGTGTTGGTGAGACCGAGAGGTGATCCAACATTAGAACACATTAGCAATTGTATCCAGGTTTGGTCGTTTTAACCGATTAAAAGTAGTTAGGGTTTATTGAGTGAGACCGAGAGGTGATCCAGTGAGCCTGAGCGATCCTTAGTTGTGTCATCTTTAGGGACCGGTGTCTTGAAGTCATTCAATCCATTAGCTTGTTAGGCTTACAGTTTGATTCAGACCTAGGTAGATGTTTTTCTCCATCCAAAGTTAACACAGTCAGTTTTCCCATTAAGTTTTCTATTTAGGTAACTTTTGTTAGTCAGTCAGGTTAGTTCAGTTAAGTCATTAAAAATCAAAAATCAATTTAATATTATTCTTAGGTAGGTCTTGTCTAGGGTTAGTGATCGTTAGCGTCTTTACGTGTCCACTTGTTTGATACTCGGACTTCCTAGGTCTATACTACTTGAGATCGGTACACTTGGATTTTCGTTTTATATTTAAAGCTTAGTTGTGAGGGTCATTGTTATAGGGTTATCCGACACACAAGAAGTTTTTGGCGCCGTTGCCGGGGACACGGTTTTAGGCGTTTTGAGAGCAACTCGAGTTAGGATTTACCTTGTGTACTACTTGTGATTATTTTTGTTTTGTTTTGCATATTTGTTAGAATAGTTTAGCTAATTTTATTTCTAATTATAGTTTTATGCGACAGACTCGATCTCATGGACCACCTGACACTGAAGCATTTCCCGAGCCAGAGAGAGTTTCGTGAGAGACGTCGTCCCGTTTCACCCTCGTCCACTTCTTCATCCGTTGACTCCGACGATAGGGATAGGATCATGGGCGACATTCCACCCCCGAGGAGGACAGTTGCAGATCGGGCCCGTCCGGCCAATGCTGGCGCGAGATCCAGCATCGCACCACCCGCTATTGGAGTTACTACGAACTGGCAGATTCCGTCGAACATTCTGAATACCATTGCTCATTCTGCTCAGTTTCACGGGTTGCTTCATGAGAACCCGCATTCTCATCTCACTCGAATCGCGCGTATCTGCGACACCTTTCATCTTGCCGGCGTATCCGAAGACGCCGTGAAACTCTGCATTTTTCCGTTCTCACTCATTGATCATGCGAGTCTGTGGCTTGAGTCCCTCCCACAGGGCTCCATAGCTACTTGGGCTGCCATGCAGACCCAATTTCTTGAGAAATACGATCCTCCAGCTAAGGCCGCTCGTTTGCGTAACCAGATTCATTCTTTTCAGATGGAGGACACCGAGAGTTTCTACGAGGCATGGGAGCATTTTAAAAATCTTTTAGCGTTGTGCCCGAACCACGGCTTGCAAGATTGGCAGTTGTCGAGAAGTTCTATAACGGGGTGACATACGCGACACAGAGTATGCTTGACACGGCTGCGGGAGGCAACTTGCTGACGACAAAGGATACCGATGAGTGCATAGCCCTAGTCAATGGGTTAGCCATGAGTGGATACCAGCGACCACCCGCTAGGAGTACCAAGAGCATCGACTCTATATCACGTGGCATACATCCGGCCGACACGACCACCGCACTCACGGCACAGGTAGAGGCGTTGGCAAAGATTGTGAAGGACTTGCAGACGAAGAGCAAGCCATGCGAGATTTGTAAAGGAGGGCATGATACCGTTCAGTGCCCAGTCAGTTTGTAGGAGGAGGCCGTAGACTTCATAGGAAATCCAAACCGAAATCCAAATTCTTTCAATTCTTATAATTCGGGATGGAGAGGCAATCAGAATTCCAACTGGAGGAGCAACAATCAGTCTGGTTTTCAGCAGCGTCAGAGTTTGTTCCATGATGCGGGTGAAAGAGCGAGCAGTGAAGAGAAGAAGCCCACCTTAGAGGAGATGATGTCACAGCAGATACAGATGCTATCCCAGCTCATGACACAAGAGGATTCCCGTTATAAAGAAACCCAGGAGAAATTCCGTGAGCACGAAACCTTCTTGAAAAATCAGGGAGCATCGATTCAGAATCTAGAGCGGCAGATGGGAGAGATAGCTAGTCATTTAAATGAGAGGCCGCCGGGTACACTTCCGAGCAATACCGAGCAAAACACGAGAGGATTCGTGAAGGCTATGACGACGAGGAACGGTGCAGGGGCATGAGAGGAGCCCGTGATTCAGGAGAGGTCCAGACGAGGAGTTGTCGAGCAGCCTGCAGTCGATGGAGAGGAGCAGGTGGATGAGGAGATTCAGATGGAGTCTCCGCCGGCCCAGGTGCATCAGAGGAGTAGCCCAGGGAGTTCAGCACAGGCCGAGAGACAGCAGTTACCGAGCGAGCCGCCGAGAGTCTACAAACCTAGAGTGCCATACCCCGGGAGACTCCGCAGGGATAGAGATGAGGAGCAGAACTCCAAATTCCTTGATCTTTTGAAGCAGCTTCACCTTAATATTCCATTCCTTGAGGCACTTACCCAGATGCTGAGATATGCGAAGTTCCTTAAGGATATTCTCTCGAATAAGAAGAAGTTAGCTGAGGTAGCTTCCATCCCTTTGAGTGCTAGTTGTTCTGCTGTCTTACAGAGGAAGTTACCAGAGAAGATGGCTGATCCAGGGAGTTTCACAATTCCCTGCACCTTGAGTGATGATACGGTGGTTCATGCGCTGGCTGATCTTGGTGCCAGTATTAATCTCATGTCGTATTCCGTGTATCGCAAGCCGGGTTTAGGCGAACCGAGGCCTACCAGGATGAGTATCCAGCTTGCTGATCGTTCTGTGAAATACCCTCGAGGGGTGGTCGAGAACATGCTCATCCGCATTGGTAAGTTCATCTTCCCGGTGGACTTCGTTATTCTTGACATGAATGAGGATGATAATGTTCCACTCATTCTGGGCAGACCTTTTCTGGCCACCGCGCACGCATTGATCGACGTTCGCGATGGCAAACTAATCCTTCGAGTTGGGGATGAGAACGTCACGTTTGACGTTCGAGAGTCACTTAAGCATCCCAAATCGGCTGATGACTCCCTATGCTTCATTGATACGATCATGACTCATGTGGGGGAGTTTTCCAGTGACCCCTGTGGAGGCTCCGCCTCAGACACACAGATTTTAGATAGGGAGACTCCAGAGGTTGAGATGGTCTCCTTGACTGAGCAACCCTCTGATGTTGACACTGAGTCGTCCTCCCTTGATTCTGAGTTATCTACCGGAGATCATCGTTTTCGTCAGTTGAATGAGTTGGTGGAGTTACGGGACCATACTTACGCGCATTCATATCGTTATAAGCAGCGGGCGAAGGAACTGCAGGATCGTAAGTTGAAGGGTTATAAGCAGTTTAAGTGTGGGGATTCGGTCTTATTGTATAATTCCCGGTTGAGGTTATTCCCGGAAGAGTTGAGATCCCGTTGGTCAGGTCCGATTACGATTACTGAGGTTTTCCCGGATGGCACTGTTAAGATAGAGGATAAAGGCGGGAAGTTTAAGGTGAACGGTCATAGACTGAAACACTACATTGGCGTTGCCGGGACGTAGACGTGTTAGATGCATCACTCGGGAGACTGACCGAGTTGTAGAGTTTGTATTTCTGTATTTGTGTGTGCTATCTGTTTTATTTGTTTTTGTCTATTTCAGGATGGTCCAAGATGAAAACGCTCGTACTCAATCTCCATTCGAGTCGGCCGATTTAAGGGGTGTTCTATTGTTTAAAAAATATATATGTGTTTATTTCTTTATGTGTTTGTTTTCCGGTTTGTACGCCACTACATGCGAGCAATTTTGAGCTTTCGCAGGTTATATTATGCGCATGGTAGCTACGATGGCATTGCGGAACAGGTTCTCCCAAGGCTGCGGCCGCGAATGAAATGATATACGGTCGCTTGGTTACTACTCAGCTGTTGAAGATTCTTCACACAAACCAGGGGAGTAACCCGTTCTTTGTTTTAGTCTTGTATACTATATTTTTACTTTATGTTTTATTTTTATTTTTATTTTATTTCTTTTCCTTGTACTCATCGAGGACGATTTCGTTCTAAGTGTGGGGATGAGGTTTATTTTACTTAGTTGTAGAAATATTTAAAAAAATAAAAAAAATAATAAATAAAAAATAAAAAAATATATTGAAAATTTTGAAAAAAAAATAGTCCCTTGAAATATGTTTTCTCTACATTAAACAGGAAATGATATTATTACCGAGTAGTGTTTGTTTCATAACCTCTTGGTGTTTTTAAAATATATATATATATAATAAATAAGAACAGTGCCCATTAGACCCTCACGTAATGTATGGCAACCGAACGGTTTAGACTCAGTAATCGATGTGCTGGTAGGCTCAGCCTTCAAGAATGAAAGGGCGGTTTGGTTGTTGACTTAACTTTATAAAATGGGATGAAAAGGTGGGTCATACTCAAGCCTTATGTTAGTTTGATCGTAAAAATTAAAAATTTTATAGAAATTGGAATAGACTAATCATACGATGCTTGAGTAGGTTTAACATTAGGGTACACCAAAGTAGCCTGTGATATAAACATAAATTTTATTCTTCTAGTTTTAGTGGTTAACACTTCATAGGTGTATGGTTTTATAGCCTTAAATCCTGTATTGATGGGATGCCTCGGGGGACGGACACCATGGGTCATTATGCGATTTATCATCTGGTATTCATATCTCCTAAGTGGAGTTATGAATATTAAAAGAGCTCAAAGAGCAAACCCGCAGTTTATCTACCAAACATAAGTCAATAAACATGATCACCTCGTACTTCAAAGTACAAATACATTACTGACTTGATCATACACGCTGTTAATCATATGGGGTCCCCTTGCTCGCGCCTTATTACCATTAAGAAACGGGCCACAAGGGACACGTCATATGTAAGCCCTACAGATGAATCTGTGCATACTCACCCTTGGAGATGAACTTTGGGGTATTGCTTGATAATGGGGGTATGCCATGTAGCGGGGAACACTTACTAGTTAGCTACTTAAACGTACATTAATCGTATCTAATGGCTGCTAGGTAGACCTTAATGCTTAAGCTTAGGTGGATAAACAATACCCTTGATTGTTTTTAGCTATTCATAAAAATTGGCACTTCATATTTTGATCAACTAGATATAAGGTTTAAGTCAAATTGGGGTAACTCGGGTCTGGTATGGTTATTAATTGTTGGGTCCCACTGTTATTCAAACTGATTAAATTGTCGCGCCTTATTTGCCTCGGTAAGTATTAGGGGCAAGGGTTTAAGTGGACAGCAATACCGGCAATCGACCTGATTTTGCTTATTAGGTGAAAGTTGGAAGAGATATTTGGGTAACCGGTCACTTGTTCTAATACTTTAAAAAAGAAAAAAAAAAATAATAATAATAATAATAATAATAATAATAATATATTAATAATAATAAATAAATAAATAAAACCAAGAGTTGTCGGTTGAACTCGGTTATGATCCTGTGTAGTATTCTTTTTCAGTGACGAAAAAGTCTTAAGTGTGGGGATATTTGATTTGTTGTAAAACACACTTATTTTCCGCACCTTTTATCTATGTATTATATTATATTTTATGCATTTTGACTTGTTTTACATAGGTTTTACATAGTTTTAATTATCTTGTAGGTTTTGTGTGAAAGAATGAAGAAACCGGGACTTTTCGAGGAGCTTACGAGCCTTTTACGCATACGATTTCAAGACAAAGCTCAAAGCCCGACCCATATGCATCATGGAGGCCCAAGTCTTACAATATATTATATTATATAAAAAAAAAAAAGAAAAAACCTAACCCTAAGCAGTCCGATCGGACCAGGCAGCAAGAGGGGAAGGAAGAAAAAACTTTTTCGGCTTGGAGTTTGGAGCTTATGGCGGCTAAGGAAGGAAGAAGAAGGCAAGGACAAGTCTCGTGATCATTTACCGTCAATTTTATAGCCAAGGAGCAGCCCGGAATCACTCCATATCCTTCCATCTTTTACATTGTTGATCATATTATTTTACTTGTTCAATTGATTACATAGTTTCGCAATTGTGTTAGAGATTGACTTGTTTATGATTGCTATTGATTGTTGGATGATTGTTAAGATGATTGGGATGAGTTTATTAATGGTTTTATTGAGTGTTCATGGCTGTCCAAAAAGTATGCTAGGCTAAACTTGTTAGTTCTAGCTAGGAATGATGATAATTGCTAATGTTTGATGAGCTTGTTGGATTGTTTGATTGATAGACGTATATTGTTATTGTAAAGTATGATTTAGACATGAAATAGGTTATGTTTAAGGGATGGAAATTTTGGTAATTCATTGCATAAACCCCTTGTGTCGATTAATTAGTTTTGTGTTGATTGATCGGTGAATTGTTTGATTCTAGACTTTGTGTTTAGGGTTTGTTTGCAGTAGGTACCACCGTAGGGTTTTGTTGTGTGATTATTTGGATTAAGTACAGCGGTTAGACACCTTCTTTGAGACCGAGAGGTGATAAAAAGTTAGGATCGTCTCATTACCTTTACATGCTAGAATAAGGATTACACGAGAGCAAGTTTGTTTCTTGTCAGGTTTAGGTGTTTTGAGCGATTAGTTGATCTATTTTGGTTTAAGTTGAATTGTTCCTCTATCCTTGGTTGTGTAGTATTCATTGCCATTAGGTTCGAGTGTTGGTGAGACCGAGAGGTGATCCAACATTAGAACACGTTAGCAATTGTATCCCGGTTTGGTCGTTTTAACCGATTAAGAGTAGTTAGGATTTATTGAGTGAGACCGAGAGGTGATCCAGTGAGCCTGAGCGATCCTTAGTTGTGTCATCTTTAGGGATCGGTGTCTTGAAGTCATTCAATCCATTAGCTTGTTAGGCCTACAGTTTGATTCAGACCTAGGTAGACGTTTTTCTCCATCCGAAGTTAACACAGTCAATTTTCCCGTTAAGTTTTCTATTTTAGGTAACTTTTGTTAGTCAGTCAGGTTAGCTCAGTTAAGTCATTAAAAATCAAAATCAATTTAATATTATTCTTAGGTAGGTCTTGTCTAGGGTTAGTGATCGTTAGCGTCCTTACGTGTCCACGTGTTCGATACTCGGACTTCCTAGGTCTATACTACTTGCGATCGGTACACTTGCCGGTTGTGTGTGGTTTAGGATTTTCGTTTTATATTTAAAGCTTAGTTGTGAGGGTCATTGTTATAGGGTTATCCGACACACATCACGTGTATTGTTTGAGAAAATTACCAACCCGATCAGATTTTATAGTAATATGGTGATATATGTGCTGTGAAAATATTTATTTTTATTAAAACGTGGCTGAATTGATTGGTGATTGCTCAAACGGTTCGGTAGAGCGTGAATTCTCGCTTAATCGGTAATTCGTGCGTTATACAAGGGAATTGCTGACCCATTTAGCTCGTGTAGTTTCGTGTAAACTTATTTGATGTAATAATATTAAATTGCTGACCCATTCAGCGACGCGGTTGACGAATCAGTTTTCAGCAGACTATTTGGTTTTCCGGCGACGGTGGCGGCAGTTTCCAGCTGCGGGAACTGGTGTCTTTGATGGGGATCAGTGAGACTAATGCGTGGATATATTATTTGCCAAAAAGGAGTTCGTTTGATAGGGTTTCGAGTTATTCGACTGTTAGTGTATAAAACCGAACGAACATGGAGTTTGTTTTCTATTCCGATAGCTGTGGGGGCAGGTTCAGCCCGTGAAGTAATTTCCTTAGGTCCAGGATGTCGAGACGAACGCGTGGATATACTATTTGCCCAAAACGGAGTTCGTTTGATAGGGTTTTGAGTTATTCGACTGTTAACGCAAAATCAAAAGAACCTGGAGTTTGTTATCTGTTCTAACAGCTGTGGGGCAGGTTCAGCCCGGAAAAACAATTTTCTTAGGTCTGGGGTGTCGATACGAACGTGTTGATATATTATTTTCCCAAAACAGAGTTCGTTTGATAGGGTTTCGAGTTATTTCTCTGTTAACGCATAAAATCGAACGAATCTGGAGTTTGTTTTCTGTTTTAACAGCTGTGGGGGGCAGGTGAGCCCGTGAAAGTAATTTTCTTAGGTCCGGTATGTCGAGACGAACGGGTGGATATATTATTTGCACAAAACGGAGTTCGTTTGATAGGGTTTTGAGCTATTCGACTGTTAACGCGCAAAACCGAACGCACCTGAAGTTTGTTTTCTGTTCTGACAGCTGTGGGGGCAGGTTCAGCCTGTGAAAGTAATTTTCTTAGGTCCGGGATGTCGAGACGAACACGTGAATATATTATTTTCCCAAAACGGAGTTCGTTTGATAGGGTTTTGAGTTATTTGACTGTTGACGCATAAAACCGAACGAACCTGGAGTTTGTGTTCTGTTCTCACAGCCGTGGGGGCAGGTGCAGCCTTTGAAAATAATTTCTTAGGTCCGGGATGTCGAGACAAACGCGTGGATATATTATTTTCCCAAAACGGAGTTCGTTTGATAAGGTTTCGAGTTATTCGACTGTTAACGCGTATAACCAGACGAACCTGGAGTTTGTTTCTGTTCTGACAGCTGTGGGGGGCAGGTGCAGCCAGTGAAAGTAATTTTCTTAGGTCCCGGATGTCGAGACGAATGCGTGAATATATTATTTGCCCAAAACGGAGTTCGTTAGATAGGGTTTCGAGTTATTCGACTGTCGACTCGTAAACCCGAACGAACCTGGAATTTGTGTTTTGTTCTGACAGCTGTGGGGGCAGGTGCAGCCTGTGAAAGTAATTTTCTTAGGTCCGTGATGTCGAGACGAACGCGTGGATATATTATTTTCCCAAAACGGAGATCGTTTGGTAAGGTTTCGAGTTATTCGACTGTTAACGCGTATAACCGAACGAACCTGGAGTTTGTTTTCTGTTCTGACAGCTGTGGGGGCAGGTTTAGCCTGTGAAAGTAATTTTCTTAGGTCCGGGATGTCGAGACAAACGCGTGCATATATTATTTTCCCAAAACGGAGTTCGTTTGATAGGGTTTCGAGTTATTCAACTGTTGACGCGTAAAACCGAACGAACCTGAGTTTGTTTTTTGTTCTGACAGCTGTGGGGTCAGGTGTGAAAGTAATTTTCTAAGGTCCGGGATGTCGAGACGAGTTCGTGTATATGTGATTTGCGCGAATCGTTGTTCGTATGGTCAAGTTATGAACATTTCAGTTTCTTTTGTTCGCGCCGGCAGTTTAGGATGTTGTGCGCATGGGTTCAAATAACTTATACTCGAAGGTATGAGTTGGTATATCATTTATGTATTGTTTGGTATGATTATGGAATATGAGAAATTTTTCGAGAATGAGGTTTGTACGTTTTTCGGTAATATTATTTATTGGTTATTTTTCCGCAAGTGAGTGTGTCCGTTGTTCAAATTGGGAACCTTGTGAATTTTGAGATTAGGGATTTTGCTTCTATTGGTTTCTAAGGTATGTAGTTATTATCATATCTAAATTATCATGGTCATTGGAATTAATTAGGTTGGTCAATTGTCGTTAGTTCGAAGACTTGGTTTTCGGGTGTTTAAAATCGTTAATTGTTGCGATTCGCGTATTGTTTGAGAGAATTACCAACCCGATCAGATTTTATAGTTATATGGTGATATAAGTGCTGTGAAAACATTTTTTTTATTAAAACGGGGCTGAATTCGTTGGTAATTGCTCAAACGATTCGGTAGAACGTGAATTCTCGCTTAATCGGTAATTAGTGCGTTATACGAGGGAATTGCTGACCCATTCAGCTCGTGTAGTGTCATGTAAACTTATTTGCTTTAATAATATTAAATTTTATCTGTACGGGGCTGAGTTGGTTGGTGATTGATCAAACGGTTCGGTAGAGCGCGAATTCTCGCTTAATCGGTAATTCATGCATTGTACAAGGGAATTGCCGACCCATTCAATTTGTGTAGTGTCATGTAGACTTATGGTACCAGCAAATTTTACCTAAATGGGCCTGATTTGGTTTGTGATTACTTAAATGGCTCATTAACGCGCGAATTTGACACAATTAACGTAAACCAGGTGTAGTTTGGGAACCCTTTTTGTCCCCGGTTTTATATAGTGTGGTTTTGGTAAATTAAAGGCCTCAGGGGCTGATGTAACTGAATTTAGTATGGTGAGGCTTCGGGCCAATTAGATCATGTTAGAACGTCTCGTAGAATAAGCGAGTCAGTATGGTTTAATTGTAATTGTTGTGTGCAACCTAACAGGCTTTTGATTTGTGGAATTACTTAGAGGCTCTCTAACTCGTTAGTACTCGTGTGACTTGTGTCAGGTGAGTTTCATGATGCCCTTTTTAACCTTTTTACGTCTTGGGCTAGCTGTCACACCCCGACTAGCACAATGCGGAAGCGTAAAACGGGAATGTAACAGACACCTCTGATATCAACACATTGTTTATAAAGAAACATTACAAACTAATTTACAATATATTACATTTCTTTGTTCTATCGTTGTTTTCCAGTCTAGGTGATATAAACAAAACTAGTTCATTAACTATACATTCTTACTACTAACATCCTTGCCTCTATTCACATAGCATCAACCACACACTTTAGGTAAGTAACAGATCATCAAATTACTCCGATTTAGGTACACCTGAAAAGCAGTTTAAAACGGGTCAACTACTAGAGTTGGTGAGTTTCACGAGTTTCAAGAAAACAGTAATGAGTATTCACAAGTCAGCACTTGTAATCATGAGATAAGTATGTATGTATGTAAATGATGTATGTGATATAATTATGCTAAGCTACAGTGAAGCCTGGACTGTTCGTGCTACGTGCCTCCATTTCCCACGCTCAATCAACCACTGTGGCCCCTTTCCGCCCACAACATGCCTCGGTAGCTATGTCTAACACTACATAGCTGGTTCGTAAAAATTATGGTCATGTGCAAACGGTTTTGGTGTCTCGGCAAACCGTGCCGGCTCCGTTTGGGTTTGTCAAACCAATAGTACTATTCACAAGCCACCGGCTCGAAGTTAATCACTGTGATCGTGGGGACTTTCGTGTGTTAGCACTTAGATAATTCACATCACCACATGTTTCAGATAAGTACATAGATATAAGCAAACATGCTTTTCACCCTAAAAGTTCGTAAAACAGTTTAAAAGTGGGGTCATGAAACTCACGGTTTAGTAGATATTCAGTACTGTATCAACTCGTGGTTTGTTCAGTCCGCTATCAGTAGTTCCTATAATCAATATTATAATAATATTAATATTTTAATATTATTATAATCTCAATACTAAACTGGGCTGTATAACTAATCTGGGTGTAGCTGGAACGCCCAGAAAGTGGCAATAGGCTTAGGTTGTGATGTTCAATGTCTAATACTTAAAACTGAACTTGGCTCAAATTCCCGTTTTCCCAGCTGGGCCAAGTTGTTCGTTTACACGCTCAGAAAACAGTTATGGGAAAATAAGCTTGGGTAAATGTATTGGTTACTAAAATGATTAAGTTATAAGGAAGGATCACCTATTAGGGTCCCGGATTAGCCACGGGGCCCGTTTCCGTTTAAACAGTTTGATTTGAGAAGAAACGCGCACAATCCACCCGGATTGTCCAGGTTTCTCATAGAAAAGTTCATTTTTACTTAATTAGTCCAAAAATATGATTTTTGATCACTCTTGGTGTTTTGATTTTCCCGCATGTTCACTAGTCGCGAACTTGCCGGTTGTTATAAAAACTGAATTTGTTTAATATTCAGATTAGCATAATTAATTAACCGTTAATCGTTAAACTATGAAAATTTGACCACTTATCAATTAAAATATGTAGATTTTCATAAAAATATTTCTGGAATTTATTTACTAATTTATTAATTTATAAAAATTCATTTTATCAGCTATATTTCGCCTGAAAATCGTCCGTTTACCCCAAACAATTTCCAAAAATTCACCAAAAATTCCTGAATACTCAAATCATGTCCCAAAACAACCTGTATCAATTCCAGAATGTAAAAAGCTCATGCAATATTCTTTTAAACTTCTCCAAATGATCCCAAAATTCATATGTGATCAAAATACATCAAATCTGAGTTCCCAGAAAATTTTCATAATTTTTGAAGTATTTTAGCTATTTTTCCCAAATAAACGTCCGAATTCAGTAATAAATTCGCCAAATATTCTCGGATGGTCGAAAAATTACCAAATTTGAACAGGGACTTATTGATGTTCCTGAAAAAATTCAAGTCCTAACAATATGCACATCACACCCTTAACCTAAATAGCCCGTAAGCGAGTGTTTCGGCATTACCTTAGCGGGTTTGGCTCGTTTCCGACCTTTTAATCAAGTTTTCAGGTTCTTGTGCTACTAAGCAAGCTAGGTACAAGTCCTATATCACAAACCAAGCAACATTTCATCAACATAACAGCCCTTAACTTAGGGTTTCGGCTAGTGCACAAAAACGAACTTTTGAACCGTAAAAACGCCGTTTCAACCCTTTAATCCGTGTTTATGGCCAAAAAAACTATCAAAACAGGTTCCTTACCATGTGTATAATCAAAACATGTTTATGGACCATTTTTAGGATTTTTACACGGTTAGGAATGATTTTTAGTAACCAAGACATGTTTTAATGGTATTAAACAAGTTTAAACAAGTAAAAAAGCTACTTATTTAAGCCCTTTACCTTAGGGTTTGGAGGTTTTCTGGAATTTTAGGATGCTGCTGCTTGGACCTCAGATTTTATAAACCAAATTGGATAAACAAGCTTCCTAAACAAGTTATATAAAAAGAATGGGGGGTGGGGTGGGCTGGTCCGATCGGAAGGATAGTTTGGGCCCCCTTGGGCCCATTCTGGCCCAAAAATCTGTTTTCTCAAGCTCAATACGAAAAGCCCGGTCCAAATTTAGTTCGGGTTCGGTTTTTGGCGCGAAAAATTTATCGGGTGCGTTAAACAGCGCGAAAACGAGTGTTTTTCGGCTAGTTTTGTGTAAAATTATAAAAACATACTATACGTTTGTAAAAATCAAAAATATTTTCACGGATCGCTTAAAACATTCCAAATAAGTGTTTGGTAAGTCTATTTCGGCTTAACGGATGATACAATGCTTGGTTTGTAACTAGCTTTCGCGTTTAAATCTACAGCGGGTAGTTAAACGAGCATGTTTTCGTTTAACTTGTTTGCTATCAAACTAAGACCATATTTCTAATATTTTAGCTTGTATAGATCGTATATCACTTATAAATGGCCCCCCGAGATATCTGGGTCATAACCCGACCCGTTCGGTTAATTATTCGTTTGTTACGCAAAAGGCGTTTATTTGCTTAATCGGTAAATACGTACTGAGGTGTACCTTGTTTTGGCTCAAATGTCACACTAGCATACACACCTTACTACGATTTTACTCGTTTAAAATATTTGGATGATATTGTATAGACTTACTTATAATTGTATATTTTTGAAATTATATATTATTTATAGTCTATGCTTGAGGATATTATTTAGACTTGTCTATGATTATAAATTTTCTAAGAATTATATATTATTTATAGTCTATGCTTGAGGATATTATTTATACTTTTCTATGATTATATATTTTCTGAGAATTATATATTAGTTATAGTCTATGCTTGAGGATATTATTTAGACTTGTCTATGATTATATATTTTATGATAATTATATATTACTTATAGTCTATGTTTGAGGATATTATTTAGTCTCGTCTATAATTATATATTTCTGAAATTATATATAATTTATAGTCTATGCTTGAGTATATTATTAGACCTTGTATTAAATCCTAAACTATATATTATTTATAGTTTACGCGTGATGAAGATATTTGATTGATTGATTAGCTAAGAATACTTAGGCGTGTCTATTGATGTGTACATTTTTGGTAAACTATGACCGGGTCAAATTATTACTTGAGTTTGACTCGTGGTGGAGAGGCCCATGCTGTATGTTTATGTTAGGGCGGGTCAAATATATTACTCGAGTCCTTGACTTCGTGTCTCATGACTCGTGGTGAGGAGGCCCGCCGTTTTGCTAAACCGTGATCAGGTTAAATATATTACTCGAGTCTTAACTCGTGGTGGGAAGGCCCGTATTACGTGTTTACGTTTTGTTAAATCGTGACCGAGTCAAATATATTACTCGAGTTTGACTCATGGTGGGGAGGCTTTTTTTGCGCGTTTATGTTTTACTGCGACCTAGTCAAATATATTACTCGAGTCTTGACTCGTGGTGGGGCGGCCGGTGTTGCGTGTTTGACCGAGGAAAATTATTTATTTATTTATTATTTTCTCTACTATTTTGATATTTATTACTTTAAAATGATTTATATTTTTTGTTTATAAAAACATGAACTCACTCAGCTTAAGCTGACTTTATGTGTATGTTAGATTGATTTTCATGTTGAGGAATTGGAGGATACCGCCTGGACGTGCTCGAGGCTACCCGATTGGTCAAAGGTATCTAGTCGAAGAAATTAATAAAATAAACAGTTTTTCTTTTATTGCAAGAATTACGAATTTAATTTTGTACGTGTTTCCCAGTTTTGGGGTTTTATACTTGAATGTTTTCCGCTTCATGTAACTCTAGACTTGTTTTTAATTAAATTGAAACCTTTTTTGACATTTACATGGGAATTTTAAAGTATGATGACCAACTGTTTGATTCCCGGGTTTCGGGGTCTTACATTGAGGATGAAGAAAATGAACTTGTGATATTCGTTAAGTAATATTCCATCTGTTCTTTTAACAACTAATCAAGCTTGTCTAGTGGCTAAGTCATGTGTGCATGCCCTGAAGGACCCGGGTTCAAAACCGAGTTAGGCCGTTTTACTTCTTTTATTCTTTAAAAACCTTTTCCTTTTATTTTATTAATCAAATAAATTATTAAAAATTATATTAAATCGAACAAAATTATTATAAATTAAATAAAATTCTTTAAGTTAAATAAAATTATTTATAAATTAAATTTTATCATTTCCATCCAAAAGCCCAACTTTTTTATATTCGTAGTGTTTCGTAAAAACCCGTTAATAATTATTTCCATTTGGATAAGTTTATGTTTCGTTTAAATAATTGTTTTCAAGATAAAATTTTTCAAAACTTGTATTTCATAAATATCATAATTCACATACTAAATAATTAATTATTAGTTCAAATAATATTTAAATGGTATAAATCGTTAAAATTTCGTTAAAACTCAAAAATAATAATGTAACATAAAATGCTTTAAAATCTCATAAAATACATTAAAATAATGCAATATCCCTTTAACCAAATTATTTAACTTTTAATCTTGTTAGTTTTTCATTTAGTATTTATAATTATAGTTCGTGAAGATCGGTTGCTTCGGTTTCGTTAACGCACTTTCGATTTTATTCCAAGTTATCTTCAATTCCTATGGTGAGTTTCTCACACCCCCTTTTTTAGCGCTTTTACATTTTTGGGGTGACATCTATACCTTATTCAAAGCATTTACTTTGTTGATCATTTTCATGGATTTGTGTGTTTACTTACTTTCTTGATTCAATTTCAATTTCAAGTGATGGTCTCGATAAGTATGATAATATGCCCCCCTTTGCACTCAGGACAATGTTGTTATGAGTGGAAAAGTGACCCCCGATCCGAGTACGTTGGTTGTTACCAACTGGAAGGACCTTGCATGCGATTATCGGAGTACGTTGGTTGTTTCCAACTGGAAAGGACCTTACTTGCTCGATTTACACTAGTTCATGGAATTGTATGATTTTTTTATTGCATATATATTTAAACTTGTGTGATTTAATCAACTACTTGTTGTTGACTTTATTTTTATACATGCTAAAGGTAAAATCATTAGAGGCTGATATATTGGAGAAGATATTAGAATTTAGGGTATTTTCACAAATGGACAAGTTTAATTGTTATTATTTGTCTTGTATCTCTTATTTTCAAACTTTTGTATTTGATGTTGAAATTAATTAGTGATAATATTGTCACTTAATAGTGTCACTTGTATTTTGAGCAATATGTACGTCACACTCAGACGTTTCCGCTTAAGCCTATGTGTTACACGTTCATACATCCGTTTATAGGTCGTGCTCTTTGCTTCTGACACTGTCTTCTTCGCCTCTCTCGTGGCCGTTTTGTAAGTATCCCTCAATCCCACTCGCTCCTCCTCATTCGTGCACCTCATAATATCCCTAAAACTTTTTTGTTTGTCCCTTATCTTGTTTTTTACGACCTCTATCCGCCACCAAGACTCCTTATATCCCTGAGAGTCTCCTTTGCTACTTGAATGATCAGTATCGCCATAGCTTCCCATATCTGAGTTGAGTCCCCATCTAGTCGAACCAATGCCTGCAACATGAGTTTATCCTTAAACAGTGTAAGATTGTCGTCCTTCAAATTTCCCATCAAATTCTAGGTGTACATTTCATCTCTACATCAGCTAACTTATTTCTAAAGCCTATATCTGCCACCAGCAATCGATGTTGAGCCATAATTGTCTCCTCAGGCATGAATTTGCATTTCTTCCACCAATGTCGGTCTCCTTGCCTCATCAAAAGGTAGTCAATTTGTGTGTTGCATCCCCCACTGCTAAAAGTGATCAAATGTGATTCTCTTTTCTTAAAGTACGAGTTTATAATACCTAGGTCGGCCACCGCAAACTATAGAAGATCTGTGCCGGTTTCAATCCTATCACCAAAACTAAAACCCCCATGTATGGCTTGAAAACCATCGTTAACCTTACCAATGTGTCCATTATAATCACCTCCTATACAAATCCTCTCTCCCCTAGGTATGCCCCTTACCACTGCGTCTAGGCAATCCCAAAATTCTCTCTTTTTCCGAACCCCTAAACCTACACGTGGCGCGTAGGCACAAAATACTGCCACTACTTCCTCCCCTAGTACTAATCTTAACACCATAAGCTTGTCATAGTCTTACCACCTCCACCACATTAGTGTGTAGTTCCTTAGCCACTAGAAACCCCACTCCATTCCTAGCTCCATCAGACCCCGAGTACCACAACTTATACCCATTACACTCAGCCCCTCTATACCCTTTCCATTTAGTCTCCTAAAGGCATGCTATCTGAACCTTACGTCTTTTAAGAACATCTACCAATTCTAGCAACTTACTATTTAGTGTTCCTACATTCCAAGAGGCCAAAGGAAATGTACGCTCCCTATCTTTACCTTTACCTATACCCCTCGTTTTAGGACACGGTTTTAGGACATGGAATATATTTAGCAACTTACTTTTTAGTATTCCTACATTCCAAGAGGTCAAACATAATGTATGCTCCCTATAAATAAATATATAATTATATTTATTGTTAATAGTGTTGGAAATTTATGTTAAATGAATGGATATTTTATTTAGTAGAATATTAATGAAACTCTTAATATGGTGAATTAAAAATAAACTCTTGGGTAGAGTTTTATTTATGTAACTTGATGATATTTATTAGAGTTTATGTCTCAAATTAAGTGAGACCTTTCACTCATCCATGTTTATTGCATAAATTTGCTAAAGAAAAAAGAAGAGAAGTTTTGGGAATAAAAATGATGATCATCAAAAACAAACATAAGCGTATTTCTTTTCCATAGAATATTGTAGAGGAGAACTCTGTAAACTTCATCTTCATATTATCAAGTTCTATCACAATAAAGAATCCGGTGTAGCCTCGGGTGTGTAGCCTTCCTCGGCAGTACATACTGCTTCGGCTGTTGTACCCTGGGAGATAGACGCGTTGTCTAAGTAGAGGCGCGTAATATGTTTTAAGGGACCCGTGTTGCACACGAATCCTCAGCCACAACCGTCAATATTTCGTTTGCTTTTTATGATAGTCAAAGTGTTTAGTCGTAGACCAAATGTGATGAAGAAACAAGATAAGGATACTTCATGAAGACCCGTTAAAGACATCAGAGCATATTAATTTTGAATATGGGGAGAAAATCATATTTTATATTCAATTTTTTCGTTTTGTAAATGGTATTGTACCACTTTATTTCTCATTACTAACGATAGTATCGTTATTGTTTACGTTATTATTTTATTTTTTAAATAAAAAGTGACCCATGTCTTACAAATAGTTCTATGGACTATGGAATCTACTATGTTGTGTTCTGCTCTAAAGTAAATGTTAGATTGGGTTTTGCAATTCAAAAAGGGGTAGCGGCGCAGCTTGTTGTCCCTTGCTTTCTGTTTCGATGTAATCTAAACATTTGATAGAGATATTTAAAGTTTTGTATTGCGGGAAATATAAAACACAGAAGTGTGATATATGGGATATGGGCCGAGGCGATTTCGTTTGAAACTGATAACTTTTTGCATGAGTCGGCATATGTTCAGTTGGAGTGTTGGACTGACGATTTCGTTTGAAACTGATCATATATTGTATGAGTCGGCATATGTTCAGTTGGACCGAGCCGCGAAAGCTTTGATCCACATTTTTTAAGCACTTAAAATATTTATTGTGTTAGCCATAAACACAAATAAATTTTTTCTATTAATTATCTATATTGTTTAACAAAACAATTCTAATGGTTGTATGCATTAATGTCTAATATGAAATTATTGTAAGGCCCCGTTACCGGTAGCCCTACTTTCGTGTTGGATTTACTCATAAACGCAGTTCTAAATATCAGAGTTAATTAAAACATTCGCGGAATATAAAAGCTTTCATAAAACATTTCATAACAAAACACGTCTTGTCTTAAAACATCATTTTGTCTTTCAAAATAAACGAAACATTAAACTTAAACGTCTTGAGTCTTCTGATGCCAGCCTCTTATTCAGTGCCACGTGTCTCCTCAAGCGAGCTGCCTCATCCTACTCACCTGCGTGCATACTAAAAGTCAGCTATGCTGAGTGAGTTCTAGTTAATCATACACTATACAATACACATAAACTTATATTCTTTCATTCATACTTTCATACTTTCATACTTTCTTTTGTATTAACTTACTCTCATATCTTGCGTTATAAAGAGCATTACGCCCTACCTTCCTCGAGTATTATTAGGGCTCGGTACCCTCCTTCCTCGAGTATTATTAGGGCTCGGTACCCTCTTTCCTTGAGTATTATTAGGGCTCGGCACCCTCTTTCCTCGAATATTAGTAGGGTTCGGTTCCCTAGTTCTCGAATATTAGTAGGGTTCGATTCCCTCTTCGTTACCATACAACCACCCTTTCCTTCTTTTATTAACTTTATCACATTCATACACATAAGCATACATATCATACTTACCTTGTACTTAGCGTTACAACCTGACAGTACGTGCAATATCCGAAGATCGTTCACGTACCGTCAAGCCATCATTCATACATATCACATCATTCACATAAGGCATACACTTATCTCTTAGGATAAGCGTATTAACAAACATATCGAGTATGCACACAGCCCCGAAAACATAACACATAATTGGGGCTAGAAACTCACCTGAATCCTGTTACGCTCTCCGTTAATAGTTATCCCTTTCTTCAGTTGTGCACGGCTGACTGTATAACAAGTATACGTATCAATTAACTACTACTACTCATGTTGTATTTCTATCTTTATATGACCCACAACGAACGGGGGTCCGGGGGCAGCGCCCCTGGCAGCGGGGTCTAGGGGCGGCAGCCCCTAGCAGGGTCCAAGGGGCAGAGCCCCTGGCTGGGGTCGAGCTAAAAATTTTATTTACATTAACTGTCTTAACACATTTTTCATTAGGTTTTTAATTTATTTTCTAATCGAACTTGACTTTAGGCGAATTTAAACCTTAGGCGAACTTAGCTTTAGGCGAAGTTAAACCTTAGGCAAACTTAGCTTTAGGCGAAGTTAAACCTTAAGCGAACTTAGCTTTAGGCGAAGTTATCAGTTAGGCGAACTTGGCCTTAGGCGAAGTTATCAGTTAGGCGAACTTGGCCGTAGGCGAAGTTATCAGTTAGGCGAACTTGGCCGTAGGCGAAGTTATCAGTTAGGCGAACTTGGCCGTAGGCGAAGTTAAGCTTTGAAGGCGAAGTTAAGCTTTTGCAGGCGAAGTTGCCCAGTTCGCAGGCGAAGTTGCCCAGTTCAGCTACGGGTTTGGTTTTTATCAAGCATTTTGGCGATTTTAATACCCTTGTTATGGTTCGACATCACCCACTACGTTCCCTAACCGTTTTCGGTCGTATATATACCCCGTATATACTATAAAGCTTGGATCTTTAAACTTTAAAAGTCAAGAACATACCTTTTGTACGTTCGGTGTGGTCGCGGTTTGCTTGGTTATCTCGTATATAGAAGATCTAATAATGGTTGGCTCGATTTTGGTCTTGGACGTCTCTCTCTCTTTCGGCCGAAATATGGTGTGTGTGTGTGTGTTTGGAGTATGTTAGAGAATAAGATGGAAATGAATGATGGTTTAGGGTTTAGGGGATATTTATATCCCTTAAAGCCCATGGACCTAAGGCCCATTCTCATTTAACCCATCTCAATTAATCTAAGTCCATGATCCGTTCTTTACTCGACATTAATTAATTAATAACGCGAAATCACTAAACGTAACTTTCTTTATTCAACATTATAAATTTTAGGATGTTACAATTATTAATTTTAAAGTAAATATCCAATAGAACCTATAGTATCTCCCAATTGGATTAAAAAAAAAGCCTAATGCGACATTATTTGTAGGGCTATCGGACGATATCTTACCTATGTTCGTTCATTAAGCTTTTGTCGAACAAACGAATGGTTTACGAACACTATATTGAAACGAAAATTCGTGTCCGTGTCCATCCACTAAGGAATTGAGTTTGCACATGTCCGTTCGTTAATATTGTAAACGAGTGATAATGGACAAACGAACACTAACGGACTCTAATGGACCCTAATGGACAAATGAACGCACAGACACTAATGGACAAATGAACACTTAGTGACACTAATAAAAATTAATTTACAAACATACATAAACGATTCAAATGAACAAACGAACATAAACGGTTACATATTAATTTTGAAAGTATAATCATTACCAGACGCTACCGAACGTTCACGAACACTATTGAACGAACATGACCTCTGTTTGTGTGCATTCATTAAGCTTACCGAACACAAATTTTTTGTTCATGTCCAGTTCGTTTATTAAACAGACGAATATAAACGAAGTTCTCATCGAACGAACGTCCGGTTCATTTACAGCCCTAATTATTCGCTTTAAAGTAATTCTTTAATAGAACGTATAGTATCTCCGATTCAATCCAAATCCTAGTTCAAAGCACCACCTCCAATCTCCACACCTACAATTTAAGATTGTAAACCACACGTTATATGGCATCTCTATACCAAAAAGACTTGTGGCTAGCGATATCAGATCTAACCTTTTACGTTTACAAGTAAAACCTAAATAATTATTTACTTTCGCTGCACAGTTTTTCTAGCTTCTCAGTCGTTAAAAGAGAAAAAAATAAGTAACAAAAAAAACTCCCTTTTTGGCCGTTAAAACAAATCCTGAATAACCAAAAGGTTACGTGGACAGTGGACTACTAGACTTGTAACTAGTATTGTAAAAGTCGCTAGTCTCTAGCCGGACGGTTGGGTGGGGACTAGCGATTAATCAGGATTAATCGAACCGGACTTTAATGTATAATTTTCAGTTTTATATATTCATGCATACATTTTTATATGGAATTTTCAGTTTTCTATATACACAAACGTTTGGCTAGAACCTTGTCAGAAAAGCCGACAAAGTCTGATTACTTCTGATTTTGACGGATTTGACCATTGACTGACTAGCCCAAAATTAACCAATGGGGTGGAAACTATCGAGTAATTGCAGATTAATCGGCGCCGCCATGGACAATGAATCCTAAATAATTGTTTACTATCTACTTGATGTTTGTTTGCTTGTTTCACTGTACATTTTTTCTAGCTTCTCACTCGTTAAAAAAAATAAATAAGAAGTAACAAAAAAGAAATCCTTGTTTGGCCGTTAAAACAAATCCTGAGTAACCAAAAGGTTACGTGGACAGTGGACTACTGGACTTGTAATCGGTATTGTAGAAGTCCTAGTCTTTAGCCAGACGGGGGGGTGGGGCCTAACAATTAATCGGGATTAATTGGATCGGACTTAATGCATAATTTTCAATTTTTATATATACGAGCACACATTTTCATATGTAATTTTCAGGTTTTTATATACACAAACGTTTGGCTAGAACCTTGTCAGAAAAGCCGACTAAGTCCGATTAGTCCTGATTTTGACGGCTTTGACCACTGACTGATTCGCCGAAAATTAACCGGTGAGGTGGAAACTAGCGATTAATCAACGCCTAGTCGGGATTTTTACTAACACCACTTGTAATAATGTCTCATATACAACATCATAATAATCCTAAATATTAAATGTGTGATTAGATAAACCATTTACTTCATCCATGAGATCTGTGCACATACCTTTTATCTTCGGGATGAGAGACGTCTGGTTAACTTATGACACAATTAGGAGTTTCATCCTGAGAGACGTCTGATTTCTTTCCTGTAGAGGTAGGTCTTCACCAGGGGTCAGCGTTGAGCCCGTTTCTTTTTGCAGTAGTCTTGGATGAGTTGTCAAAGTCGATTCAGGGGACTCTCCCGTGGTGCATGATGTTCGCAGACGATATTGTGTTACTTGCTGAGAAAAAACAAGATCTAAACATGAGGCTTGAGGAGTGGCGAACAACCTTAGAGACAAAAGGTTTAAAGATTAGCCGATCTAAGACGGAGTACCTACACTGTGATTTTGGTGAGATAAACGACAGTGAAGACGCACACATCACAATTGAAGGGCAGGTGGTCCCGCAGGTAACGAAGTTCAAGTATTTAGGATCATTTGTACAGAGCGATGGGGAATTAGACAGTGATGTGACCCACCGAGTTCAGGTAGGATGGTGTAGATGGAAAGCAGCCACAGGTATATTATGCGACAAGAGTTTCCCGACTAATCTGAAGGGAAAATTCTATAGGGTGGCAGTTAGACCTGCAATGCTATATGGAACAGATTGTTGGGCCATTAAGAAGGCACAAGTGCGGAAGATGGAGGTAGCAGAAATGAGAATGCTACGTTGGATGTGTGGGCACACAAGGCTAGACAGAATAAGAAACGTTGTGCTTCGCGAGAGATTAGGGGTGGCGAACATAGCAGACAAGATAAGAGAGTGGAGATTGAGATGGTTTGGACATGTAAAGAGAAGACAGACGACGAATCCTGTTAGATCCGTAGAAAACATTACTATAGAGGGGAGGAGGGGTAGAGGACGACCGAAATTGACTTGGGATGAGAGGATTAGGCATGATTTGATAGACCTAAACCTCTCCGAGGACATGGTTGAGGATAGGAATTCGTGGAGAAGTAGAATTAAAGTTAAGGATTTTTAGAGAGAATTGAATACCTTAGGGCTTAGACTTAACTTATTTAGGTCACATACCATAATGGTATTTCCCTTACATATTTTATTATTATTATTATTAGCTTTTATATTGCGGTTAAACTGTTACCTTATTATTAATATTATTATAATTAGTAGTAGTTTTTTATATAACTGTTAAACTTTGATTTCCTTCTTTTGCTTCATACACATGTTCTTAGAGCCGAGGGTCTCTCTGGAAGCCACCTCTTTATTCCTTTGGATAGAGGTACGGTGTGCCTACATCCCACCCTCCCCAGACCCTACCTATAGCTCTGCTGTCGGTGGGATTTTACTGGGTATGATTGATTGATTGATTGATCCTGTAAAATTAACAAATTAGCGCACAGAGCAAATCAATGCTATTATCAATTGTGCATCAGGGTAAGCATTTTTCAT
This sequence comes from Bidens hawaiensis, assembly GCF_021521415.1. Taxonomy (NCBI): domain Eukaryota; kingdom Viridiplantae; phylum Streptophyta; class Magnoliopsida; order Asterales; family Asteraceae; genus Bidens; species Bidens hawaiensis. The sequence goes on along the minus strand of NW_027491115.1, from coordinate 1,276,423 downwards.
ACATGAGAAACTTTAGCATAATAAGGAGGAGGCAGAGGGGGGTTATACTGCAAAAGTAACAAATTAGTTCACAAAACAAATCAATACAATTAATCGCGCATTAGGATAAGCGTTTTCATACGTGTAGATAAGCAGCATATGCAGCCTGTAAAAGTAACAGATTAGCTCACAAAGCAAATCAAGTCAATCCAATTAATATAACATTAGGATAAGCGTTTTTCGTACCTTTAAATGATAGTCATCTGCAAAAGCATCTAGAGAATAATTCTGTTTTACTGCAAAATCATCATTACTGCTTGGCTGTGGATCAAAATGTTGTCCTGCAGTATAATCATTAATGTTACACGGTACCCCATGATGCTCAAGTTTGAGATTGGGTATATGACTGTCCCCAAAACTCCATCTTTTCATGTTACGACAATGTTTCACTTTCAAACACGCAAGAGAAGAATAATTAATGGTAGAATGTCCGGAGTAGAAGCTCTCAAGTTTGGGCAGATTACCAAGTTGAATATGGGTAATGAGGAACTCAATATCTGAATCAAGTTTTACCAAATCAGTTTTACTTCCACCCGCTTCCTCGTATTCAGTTCCATGTCTCTGCTCATTTCCAGCGGAAATGACAGCCACCAAATTCTCACAATTCACAATTGTTAAATATCTTAGATTCACAAGCCCTTGTGCTACAATTGTTAAATATCTTAGATTCACAAGCACTCTAATAAGGAGGAGCAATGTGTAATCCCGATCCTCGTTAGATTACAAAAGCTCATATGTTGATGTGTCCTATTCCATACAACCTCCAACCTGTTCACATTCTCCAACCTGATTTCTTTCAGTTGGGAAAAAAACTTTCCCTCCGTTTTTATTAGATTCGATTTCTGCAATGCATCCAGGTCGGATGCCCTCACCAAGCTTCTAACATTTTCACCTCTATTCAAAACATTAAAACCTTCTTGATAAAGATCTGGTAGGATGTAATCCAAATTTTCTATCCCCCACAATACTAACATTTCACTTACCGTTACTAGTTTCATAATTGCTATCGTGAATGGGAGGTTAGTTTCTGAAATTTTTACGACGCGTTTATAAGGATAAGCATGACACGTGAATCTTTCGTCATTAATTTTGAATTCTTTCAAATTTTCAAACTGGAAATCTTCGAGAATATAATGCAAGCTAGGAACTTCTAAATGTAGAACCGTGAGACGCTTCAGTTTACTTAATTCCTCAATAAAATTACAATTTCCCTCCTTATTCAACCCAACATACAACTCTTCCAACCTCTTGAGCTTTGATACGACACCAAGTGCTACAAACGATAGATCTTTACAATCGTAAACATCTAGCAGCCTTAATTTGGTTAGTTGACCAATCTCTTCAGGGATACTTGCAATTCCACTACATCTAAGCTTTAGAATCTCAAGGCATCTCAAATCCCCAAGTATAGAAATTTCAACGAGGAAATGGTTTCTACTTAGATCTAGCATGCGGAGTTCTTGGAGGTGCTTTAATGAGTGTGGGAGAGATGAAATCTTGTTGCCTGACATATCTAAAACTTTAAGGTTTTCCATGCCACGAAAGAATTCATCTGGAGCACTTGAAAGCTCATTATCTTGTATAAGGAAAGTATCAAGGTCTAGGAACAGAAGTTCATGTTCAGGAAGCTCAGAGATTCTATTTCCTATAAGTGATATCTTCTTGTAGCTTTTAAAGTGTTCTTCTGGATGCCATTCTCTCAATTCTTTTCCAGACTCTACCCAAAACTTGTGATCACCTTCAGAAGTAGTCAACAATGCCATATCACGAACAAGATCATGCATTTTTAATACTTCTTCTTCCTCTTCAGATCGTCTACCAATGGGCTCTAACAAGAAAGATGATTTAAGGAACTCAACAGCCTCTTGAACTTTATCTTTAGCATACTGAATGCTGCCATGAAGATTATTAAATATTCCTAGACCCAACCCATAGTGTGTTAACCTTTTAAGGTCAATGATTTCATCTTCTGGGAGCATACTACACAACAAGAAGAACTTTTTGGCTACGTCATCCTCAAGATATTCGTAGCTTAGTTGCAATTTCCTTAATCCTTTTTCTCTGTAGGTGACATCCCCACCGATTGGGTCTCGTAGTCGACGAAGCGTTGCCTCCCATTTCTCAAATTCTTTGTTTTCCAAATTCTTTCCTACAACTTGAACAAAGAGTGGCAATCCACCACATTCTTTAACAATATCCAATGCAACTTGTTTCAGGTTCTTGTCCCATTCAGTGTCACCAACAACGCGTTCAAGAAGGGTCATTGCTTCTTTATCTTTCAAAGGTTCTACCGAAATAATCTTCTTAGCATGCATTGCTCTACACTCGTTTTCCTTTCTGGATGTAAGCAAAATCTTCCATTTCTTGTTTTTTGTCCCACATGGAATGCCCACTTCATGTAGCTCAAATTCCTCCCACACGTCATCTAGGATGATTAGAACCTTCTCTCCGTTCACTATTCTACTTGTTGCTACTTGAAGCTTTTCTTGAATCATATTCATATCAATAGTTTGCGAGACAGTTACAAGCTTAATATATGCAAAATGATTGCTCATTTCTATGGCAGTTTGTTGGGCTAGTGTAGTTTTACCAACGCCTCCATGGCCGGTGATTCCAACTATTTGTATCTTGTCATCTTTTAAAGCTCGAATGATCTTCTTCAACGCCGACTTTCGGGTGTGGATATTTTCAAGATCTTTTCTTTCATAGAAGTTCGTGACTTCTAGAGTACGAGCAGGAAGAGAGACACGAGTTTCAAAAACCTTACCACGTTCTTGGTGCTCAACAAGAAATGAAGTTATTCTGGCCGACATCTTACCATAACGATGGAGGGTGCCTAAGTTGACACATAAATGTAAGTTACAGCATGTCTTCTTGGCTTCATCTATTTTGTCGATATACTCCGTGGCTTTGGATATTCCAGCACATGCTATCTTCATCCACTCTTCTGCGTCTTCTTGGATAATTTCCGCTTTAGATTTAGCCAGATCCATTTGTTGTTGAATCCTTTGCTTCATACACGTGATCATTTCAACTTCATACTTTAATTTTTCAATGTTTTCAGAGCAATTGCACATGTAGGTAATTTCTTTTTTCGCCACACCAAGCAAGGACTCCACTACTTTTCCAGCCACAACCTCCGCCATTCTTTACGACAGTCTTAGACTTCTGATGGGAAAATAACCCAAGAGGATAGTATGTAGATCTATAAACAAGGAACAATCATACGAGTCAATCAAAAACCTAGATCATGAAAATAGTAAATGAAGAAATACTTATAAGGAAATTGGGGAAAAAAAGCTAGGTGGTGAACATTGAACAATTTAAGGAAATGAAACTAGGACACTGATTACAATTGATTTATTGACGGATTAACACGATACACGAAATGAAGAAAAAAGGCAATTAATTGAATTGCACTATATATTTCGAGAAAATGATTTCAAACATTTATTTAAGCTGAAGGTGAATTAATTGCTTATTTATTTTTATTTAATATAATGTAGTTATCATATCTAGCTATATTATTAAAACAACACAATGTTTTATATGTTGGGAATCGAACTCACTATCTTTCTTTTAAAATGTTTGTGTCTTACCAACTCAACTAGGATGAATTGATGTTAGCTTTCTCTTTTTCTTAATTGTTATAGATTCACAACCTTCCATTTTGTTCTATTTTTTTAACCATCCGTGTATCACACGGACTCTATCCTAGTATTTTACTAAAGTATGTGATTTGTTTTATTTCATGTAAACGTGTAAGTTATCGTTAATATTTGGATGGTGTGCCAGTTGGTATGAGAAGGTAAATGTGTTGTACGTTTTTCAAAACGTATGTATGTTGCAAAGCATGTTCTTACAATAATGTGTGGTTTAGATCTAATTTGGCCACGTGGTCGTATGTAACCCTTGGGAGAGTATGTTGTCCTTCGAGGTGTAGGTTTGCCCTTCGGGCGTATGGTAAATTTGCTGGAGAGTCAAAGCTTTTGTGGCGTTGTTCTTGATTATACAACTGGGTAATGTTGAATGATGAAGATTATTTGTATGATAGAGGATCACGACCTGTATGAAAGTAGATCTAGGCAAATTAAAATTTCATAACTTATAACTGATGAGCGGGTGAACATGTATGTTTATATTGTTTAACATTGCATGTTTTGATTGTTTTATCAAGTTGAACGCAATGACTATGTGTAGTTAAGTGCGTCCAAGCACAGAAGCTTAAACGAGTATCTTGGAGTACTTACAGTGAGACTTAAAACAATAACTGAGAGTGGAACTAGTAATGTCGTGCAAAAAGAAGTTGAAATGAAGAGTTGGTGAAAGTGGAAAGACCATAAACGAATAATTGGAAAATATAACATTTTCTCTCTCCTGAAAACATATATAAAAATTAGTTAAAAATGTTAAAAAATAGCAAAATTTTTTTTTTTTAATTTTTTGATGTTTTGTATTAAATGTATTAACATATATTACATGTGCAAAAAAAAACAATGGTACATAGGGTTTTCACGGGTTTTCGTAACTCAAATGGGTTTTCATTCTATATTTTCCATATATATATATATATATATATCCACTAGTAGAAAAAAAGACTTTAATGACACACGGACAATGACACGCACTGATTTCTGACTTGCAAATGTGTGTATCACTAAAAAATGTCACATTTTTTAAAATTTAAAAGATTGATTTTTGTGTGTCATTGATTAGGTGTCATGAATTAAAAAATAATAAACCTTTTACATCATAAGAGCAAGTGCGTGTCGTCTATGTTTTATAAATTACCCTGCGCTGTTGTGTTCATAAGTTAGGGGCTTAGAGCATTCCTAACTCATTCCCTACTCTATATCCATATATCATATAAATACACTAAGGTGGTGTTTGTTTTTGCTTAAAACATTTGCATGAGGCATATGTCTGCGGGCGCGCAGACATAAGCTTCTGAAGACTGTTTTTTTTTTAAATAAGATCTGCAAACTACTTTTATGTTCTTAAAAAAGAAGCTATTGTTTAACTTCTTCACACTTTTTAACATCCTACCAACATCCAATGTCTAACACCATCACCTATCATGCGCCGCCACCACCAACACCGTCCGCCACCACCACCACCCACCTTCCGCCACCACCACCGTCCATCACCGCCACCACCCACCGTCCACTAACACTACCCACCACCACCACCACCACCATCCACCACCCACCACCACCCACCCGTCGGCCACAACCATCGTCCACTACCACCACCCACCGTCCGCCACCACCACCTACCATCCGCCACCAACACCATCCCCCACCCACCACCACCGTCCATCACCCCCACCACCACCATCCATCACCACCACCACCCCACCCGTCAACCACAACCATCGTCCACTACCACCAACCACCGTCCGCCACCACCACCCGCCACCACCACCTACCATCCGCCACCAACACCATCCACCACCCACCACCATCACCGTCCATCACCACCACCACCCACCACCACCACCTACCATCCGCTAGCAACACCATCCACCACCCACCACCATCACCATCCATCAGCACCACCACCCACCGTCCGTCACCACCACCGTCCACCGCCCACCACCAACTATTTTACTAGTCTACAGATGTTAAATGACTTCTATCTACTGTGATAAGTCTGATATGGGCTATTGTAGATCGTTTATCGAAATTCGCACACTTTATTGCTTTACCACCCCACTACGCTGCGGTCTCGTTAGCTACAATTTTTATAAAAGAAATTTATAAATTGCACTGGTTACCAAAGACCATTGTTTCGAACCAAGATCTGATTTTTATAAGCTACTTCCGAAAAGAATTGTTCAAACAGCTGGGAACTAAACTACTCCATTCAAGTGCTCACCACCTAGACTGATGGCCAATGGAGGTGGTTAACCATCGCCTCGAATCATACCTTAGAGCCTATGTATTCGAAGCTCCATCTAAATGGGAAAGGTACTTATACATGGTTGAGTTTTCATACAATACCAACTTTCACAGCTCCATCAGCATGACACCATTCAAAGCACTTTATGGCCATGAAGCTACCTCCATACACGACTACATTCCGAGAACTACTGCCAATGCTTCTATCGACGTTTCACTTTCCAACCACCAGGAACTGTTGGCAGCCTTAAAAGCTTCGCTAGAAAATGCCAAGAAAAGATGATCAAACAAGCAACAAGCGTCGCTTAGAGAAAGAGTTTGAAGTCGGCGATTTGGTGTGTTTGAAACTTCAACCCTATCGCCAGAAATCAGCTCAAGATCAGGCAAGTCAGAAACTTTAACGAAGATTTTTTGGACCTTACAAAATAGTGATGCATCGGTTAGTTGCTTACAAACTGGAATTGCCACCATCATCGAAGATCCATCCGGTTTTTCATGCCTGCTTATTAAAACCAAGCTTTGGTAACACACCGGTAAACCAAGGGAACATTGAGGCTTTCAACGAAGAAGTCGTTTCGTTCTTACCGGAAGCTGCATTGGACAAACGAGTAGGACCAGAGAATCAAGAGCTGCCACTTGTTCAATGAGAAACTTGTCCTCTCGAAAAAGCTATGTGGGAAAACACAAGAGTTGTACAAGAACAATTTCCATTTTTTACCGACCTTGAGGACAACGTCGCTTTTGAATGGGAGAGTGATGATGCGCCTCGGCCCAACCCAACGTATGAACCAGCCTAACCATCGTTGCAAGACAAGCCCAAGCGTGAAAAGGAAGAATTCCAATCGCTATTTGGATTAAGAAATGAAGCCGTTATTTATTTTCAGTTTTGCATGTTTGTTTTTCAGTATTTGACATGGTATTTGCATGTTTAGGTTACTGCATTTAGATAGTGGACATGTTCTACATGTTCTCCATGGAATAAGGAACATGGGTGGTTATCCAAGTTCCCTGCATGTTTAAATATCTGTTTATGCATTAAGAAATATATCAGAAAATTGTTCCAAATTGCACTTGTTTCTTTACTAATTTCTTAGAGTGTTTGCCTACTACAAAAGGCTCCCATGAGTTAGTGCCATATTTGATGAACAGTGTAGCAACTCGCATGATATGTACATCCGAGGCTTACCTCAGAAAGTCCGCAAATATGTCAAAGCAACCGAACCTAAGACTTACAAGTCGTCACTGCTCTCAGCGGGATTGTATGGGCACCATTAAAAATGAGGACCTAGTGTCAGAGGAACCCAATTAGAAATGGTCTGGTTAGTTAAAGAGACCCACTCAAACAGTTAGGGTGGAGATTCTAAGAGGTGAAACAAACAGTTAGGATGATAATAATTCATTTTTATAAGAAAACTCTTTGAACTATGTTTGACTAAAGTTTGTTAAAAGAGTCTTAGATTTAGTTGATTTAACTAACACACTTTCTTTCACTCTTCGATAATCAATTTTTTTTTTTGAGACTGTTACATTAACATTAATAGAGGCTAAATAATCACTCTTTGACGCGTATTCTACTAAAATTTAAAAAAGAATACATTTTTTGATAATAGGAGTGTTTGGATGCAAGTGTTCAAAGTGATTATTGTGTTTCGAACAATCAGAAACAAATCATTAACAATCAAAACCCTAATTTACACCATAAAGTTATGCTCAATTTTAAATTCATATAAAACATCATAACTAGATCACAGACAAACAAAACCCTAAATTAAACCCAAAATCATGTTAAAAACTTTGAACTCATAAAATTCAAATTCCATCATAATCATATCATAATCAAAAACCCTAATTTAAACCCAAAATCAAGTCCAATTTTAAAATTCATGAATTTCACTCAAAAATGAATTATTATGAATATTATGAAGACGAAGAACATACAATGAGGGAATGAAGATCTTGTTGCAGCAACAGAATCAGAATGTTGATAGAGGAAACAAAAGATGTTAATAATAATAAGTGAAAGAAGAGTGATGGATTAAAATTAAAAGTCTAAGCGACGACCACGGAAATCTGCATCCACTAACTGACTAAAGTAATAATGGTATTATTGTATAATTTGTATTCTAGTTCTTGATTCAGACAACTGGAGTGGAAACCACTTGAATTATATTATTATAAGATAAAATTATAAAAGTAGTCTCATTCTTCAGCAAATTTAATGACAGATAGCATCTTTTATATTTAAAAACACTATCACATTAAACTCAGTTGTAGGTCTTAAATTACGGATCAATCAACACCTTCTAGAATCAATCTCAACTATATGCTAGCGGAAATCACATATAACCAACCAAGATCTTAGATCTTGCTTGTGTTGATTATTACACGAAATAGTAAGGTAGAGAGAGTTGGTGAAGAGTTAAGATAATAAAGAAAGAGAGAAAGAGTTAGGCGAACCGAGGCCTACCAGGATGAGTATCCAGCTTGCTGATCATTCTGTGAAATACCCTCGAGGGGTGGTCAAGAACATGCTCATTCGCATTTGTAAGTTCATCTTACCGGTGGACTTCGTTATTCTTGACATGAATGAGGATGATAATGTTCCACTCATTCGGGGCAGACCTTTTCTGGCCACCGCACATACGTTGATCGACGTTCGCGATGGCAAACTGATCATTCGAGTCGGGGATGAGAACGTCACGTTTGACGTTCAACAGTCACCTAAGCATCCCAAATCGGCTGATGACTCCCTTTACTTCATTGATACGATCATGACTCATGTGGGGGAGTTTTCCAGTGACCTCTATGGAGGCTCCGCCTCAGATTCACAGATTTTAGATAGGGAGCTTCTAGAGGTTGAGATGGTCACCTTGACTGAACACCCCCTGATGCTGACATTGAGTCGTCTTCCTTTGATTCTGAGTTATCTACCGGAGATCATCGTGTTCATCAGTTGTATGAGTTGGAGGAGTTACGTGACCATACTTACGCGTATTCATATCGTTATAAGCAGCAGGTGAAGGAACTGCAGGATCGTAAGTTGAAGGGTATTGAGCAGTTTAAGTGTGGGGATTCGGTCTTATGGTATAATTCCCGGTTGAGGCTATTCCTGTGAAAGTTGAGATCCCGTTGGTCAGGTCCATTTATGATTACTGAGGTTTTCCCGGATGGCACTGTTGGGATAAAGGATAAAGGCGGGATGTTTATGGTGAACGGTGATAGACTGATGCACTACATTGGCGAGTCGATGACTGATCAGACGGTCGAGGCATTCTACCATGACTCGTTCTCCGAGACGTAGACGTGTGGATGCATCACTTGGGAGACTGCCCGAGTTGTAGAGTTTGTATTTTTGTTATATGTTTGTGCTATCTTTTTTATTTGTTTTATCTATTTCGGGATGTTCTAAGATGAAACCGCTCGTATTCAATCTCCATTCGAATCGGTCGATTTAAGGGGTGTTCCATTATAAAAAAAAACCAAAAACACAAAAATATGTTTGTTTCTTTATGTTTTTGTTTTCCGTGTTGTACGCCGCTACATGCGAGCGAGTTTGAGTTTTGTAGGTTATATTATGCGCATGGTAGCTACGATGGCGTCTTGGAACAGGTTCTCCCGATGTTGCGGCCGCGAATGAAATGCTATACGGTCGTTTGGTTTCTACTCAGCTATTGAGGATTCTGCACACAAACCAGGGGAGTAACCCGTTCTTTGTTTTAGTCTTGTATACTTTATTTTTATTTTTTCTGTTTTATTTCTTTTCCTTGTACTCAACAAGGACGATTTCGTTCTAAGTGTGGGGATGGGGTTTATTTTACTTAGTTGTAGGAAAATTTTTGGAAAAAAAAAATTGAAAATTTGAAAAAAAAAATAGTCCCTTGAAATTTGTTTTCTCTACGTTAAACAGGAGATGATATTATTACCGAGTAGTGGTTATTTTATAAATTCTTGGTGGTTTCAAAAATATATATATAATAAATAAGAACAGTGTCCATTAGACCCGCACGTAATATATGGCAACCGAACAGTTTAGACTCAGTAATCGATGTGTCGGTAGGCTCAGCCTTTGAGAATGAAAGGGCGGTTTGGTTGTTGACCTAATTGAACCGTTTAAATGGCCTGACTTTAGTGGGAAACATCTTAGGGGTTTTATTTGTTTAACTAAGCTCGTGACAGGACTGGAATGAAAAGCCGGGTCATACTCAAGCCTCGAGTCACATGATCGTCTGTATTTTAGTTGTTTTGTCTTTTGTATTTGTTTCTATTCATGCAAAGCCATGTACTATGAAAAAAAAAATTTGCAAAAAGCCAAAAGGCAGAAAAAAAAAGAGATGCATTTGTAATTGCGTGCACTTGAAAGAGAGCTAGAGTTTATAGTCTGTATATGAGTCGAAATGTTTTAATCATGTGGCAATAGGTTTAAGTCAAGTTGGGGTGACTCGGCCCGGTAAAACCATAATGGAATTGGTGAAGTGGCAGCAGGGCTTTTAGGTGTGGGTTCCACTTAGTCATACAAATTAATGAAATTGTCACGCCTTATTTGCCTCGGTAAGTATTAGGGGCATGGGTTTAAAGTGGACAGCAATACCGGCAATCGACCTGATCTAGCTTGTTAGGTGAAAGTTGGAAGAAATATTTGGGTAACGAGTCACTTGTTCTAATACTTTAAAAAGAAAAAAAAAATAATAATAATAAATAAATAAAACCAAGAGTTGTCGGTTGAACTCGGATATGATCCTGTGTAGAACACTTTTTCAGGGACGAAAAAGTCTTAAGTGTGGGGATATTTGATGTGTTGTAAAACACACGTATTTTCCGCGCCTTTTATCTACGTATTATATTATTTTTTATGTGTTTTTACTTGATTTATATAGGTTTTACATAGTTTTAATAATCATGTAGGTTTTGGGTTACAAGGAAGAGAAACCGGGACTTTTCGAGGAGCTTACGAGCATTATACGCATACGAGTCAAAGCCCGACCCATATGCATCATGGAGGCCCAAGTCTTACATTATATTATAATATATAAAAAAAGAAAAACCCTAGGCTGGGAGGAAACTGCCGATCGCAGGAACAGCAAGAGGAACAAGAAAGAAAAATCTTTTTTTGGCTAGGGTTTGAAGGTTGTGCTGGCTGGGAAAGGAAGAAGACACAAGAACCAAGCCTCAGGATCATTCACCACTATTTTTTTACAGCCGAGAGCAGCCCCGGAACATCTCATATCCTTACATCTTTTTCATTGTTCATACACTTTTAGTTTCTTGCTTAATTGTTGAATTGTTTTGCAATTACTTGAGAGATTGAATTGTGTATGATTAGAATTGATTGTTGGACGATTGTTAAGATGATTGGTATGAGTTTTATGATGATTTTATTAAGTGTTTGCTGCTGTCCAAATAATATGAGAGGCTAATCTTGTCGGTTCTACCTAGGAATGATGATAATTGTTAATGTTTGATGAGCTTGTTGGATTGTTTGATTGATAGACGTATATTGTTATTGTAAAGTTTGATTTAGACATGAAATAGGTTGTGTTTAAGGGCTGAAAATATTGGTGATTCATTGCATAAACCCCGTGCTTCGGTTAATTAGTTTTGTATTGATTGATCGGTGCATTGTTTAATTCTAGACTTTGTGTTTAGGGTTTGTTTGCGGTAGGAACAACCGTAGGGTTTTGTTGCATGATTTATTGGATTAATTACAGCGGTTAGACACCTATTTTGAGACCGAGAGGTGATAAGAAGTTAGGGTTGTCTCATTGCCTTTGCATGCTAGAATAAGGATTGCGCGAGAGCGAGTTCGTTTCTTGTTAGGTTTATGTGTTTTGAGCGACTAGTTGATCTATTTTGGTTTAAGTTGAATTGTTCCTCTATCCTTGGTTGTGTAGTATTCATTGCCATTAGGGTTGAGTGTTGGTGAGACCGAGAGGTGATCCATCATTAGAACACGTTAGCAATTGTTTCCCGGTTTGGTCGTTTTAGCTGATTTTAAGTAGTTTAAGCTTGTTGAGTGAGACTGAGAGGTAATCCAGTGAGCCCGAGCGATCCTTAGTCGTGTCATCTCTAGGGACCGGTGTCTTGATATCATTCAATCCATTAGCTTGTTAGGCCTACAATTTGATTCAAACCTAGGTAGACGTTTTTCTCCATCCTAAGTTAATACAGTTAGTTCCCCGTTAAGTTTTCTATTTTTGGTAAGTTTTATCAGTCAGTTAGGTTAGTTCATTTAAGTAATTAAAAATCAAAAATCAATTAAATATTATTCTTAGGTAGGTCTTGTCTGGGGTTAGTGATCATTAGCGTTCTTACGTGTCCACGTGTTCGATACTCGGACTTCCTAGGTCTGTACTACTTGCGATCGGTACACTTGCCGGTTGTGTGTGGTTTTAGGATTTTCATTTTAAATTTAAAGCTTAGTTGTGAGGGTTATTGTTATAGGGTTATCCAACGCACATCAGAGGTGCTTGGGAAGGGTGCGTACAAATTGAATAAATTAGACGTGCTATTCCCAGGACTTGGAACGTTGCACAATTGAGAAAGTGCTATATCTAAGCTACGTAATTCTCTTTTAGGCCTGCGTGCCTCTACATTGGCCTGCGTGCCTTGTTTAAATTCGGTCTGCGTACCAAATTTTGTTTCAAAATAATAATTAATGCAAATACAGTTATGCATAGTTATCCGTTTTTTAAACTTTCAGAATGTTAATTCTTGTACAGATAGGCCTGCGTCCAATATATATCCTAATCTTATATTTTGGATACATGACGGATTTAGCTCACACACATTTATATTGTACTCATACAAGACAAAATGTAAAATCCATGTTATATATACATTCAAAAAAGGGATTACAGGAACAAGAAAAAAATATATATACAAAAAAAAAAACTATTTTTCACGAAGATAGTCCCGGAACTGGCAAACGCTATCCGCTGCCTCAGCAAAACTTTAGATATATACATTCGATATCACTCTTGACTTCTTCTGCCTTAGAAAGCTCAGCTTCTCGTGCCCGGGTTAGAGCACGTGCAGCCTCGAGTGCAGCATTTTGTCGTCGACACGCCTCCTCCCAATCCTTGGCAGCAGCAGCTTGCCGTGCCCTCTCTTGTTCAAGAGCCCGTTCAGAATCTCTCAACTTTCACCTATCGGTGGAAGCTGCGAGACGATATTTTTCTCTTTCTGCCCGGAGCTCTTTCAACGGGTTCTCCTGAGAACCCCAGTTCCGCCCCATGAAGTTCCAGTCCCGGTATATCTCCTGGGTTGTGGAAACCAGGTTGGCCAAATGATATATATACGAATTGCCAACAGATACCCGGGTCCCGGTATAATTGATCCTTCTCAGTAGCAGCAGCACGAAGATCACTGATAACTTCCTCCTGAGATGCAAGGCGAGCTTCGATTTCACTCTTGGCTTCTTCTGCCTTAGCAAGCTCAGTTTCCCATGCCCGGGTCAGAGCGCGTGCAGCCTCGAGTGTAGCATTTTTTCATCGGCACGCCTCCTCCTAATCCTTGGCAGCAGCAGCTTGCCGCGCCCTCTCTTGTTCAAGAGCCCGTTCAGAATCTCTCAACTTCCACCTATCGGTGGAAGCTGCGAGACGATATTTTTCTCTTTCTGCCCGGAGCTCTTCCAACAGGTTCTCCTGAGAACCCCAATTCCGCCCCATGAAGTTCCGCTGGTACTCGTGCTCCGCAGGAGGCACGCCCTTATGAAGGAAATTAAAACACACTTCCCCGTCAGAAAACCGCAAGGAAGGAGCTAGATTCCATTCAGGGACGTATCGAGCGACACCACCCTGCAAAACACGAGCCCCCTCTTCCCTCTCGGACTCATAAGGAGGCGGAGGAGGTACCACCACCCACTCGGCAGGTTCTTCAGCTTCATGAGCAGGTGGCGAAGGCGCCAGCTCCAACCCCTGGACACCAGCGGAGGTTGAATCCTCCTTATCCTGCCCCTTACCCGCAACAGGCCGCCGACTAAGGTCACCGTTAGGGGGTGGAGAGTCCAGGAGGATAACAGGGGTTGCACAAGAATAAAACAACCAAGTAAGCAACCAAAGAATAAACACAGGTCCATAAATATGAGATACCTTTTGCGTGGACCACAACGCGGTCACTAAGGCAGACCTTCTTCACCTTCGGTGGAGGGGGAGGAAGACCCACTTCCTGCTGTCCGTCAGCCACCTCCAACGGAGTATGGCCGGACGATGTCTCCTTCCTCTTGCGACCAAAGGCTGTATCATAAAACATATTCAGCAATTGGCAATAATACACAGGGAACTATCCGTGGTCATATCAAAGTTAAGTTACCTGTCGCAAACATACCCTCGGAGACTACAGGCTCCGGACGGGTTCGATTAGGAAACAAAAAATTATCTCTGGTCCTGTCAAGGATGGGGAGCTCTTTCTGGTCACGGGCAGCAATGTGCATGAGCCCAGGCAAACCCGCCATAAGAACAGACAAGAGAAGACCTTCAGCTGCATAATAAACCAAATTTAGAAACCAGAATAAACTCAGAAAGTACAATAAGGCTACTTACATCCATCCGGCTTCCGGAAATATGGCACATCGTCCGGATAAGGCCACAGGCGACTCATCCCAGCTCTCACAAGAGTAGATTTAGGGATGGGGCGCATAGGAGTAGGTGTATGGGTCAATTTTTTATACCATCCATGCCTCCCCGGATGCTCAACAAACGGCAAGACAAGTGAAGGCTGATCCATCGGATGCCAATACATGGGCGACGGGATCACGTCCTCCCGTATCCAGAAAAATTTTCTAGCCCACTGTGGGTCGAGAGGCGTGTCCACAGAAATAGCCTTCTGGTCAGTCGGAAGGCAAATGTAGCGGCCTCCTCTACCATGCAGGTGATAGAACACACCGAACTTGTCAATAGTAGGCACAATGCCATGCGCCCGGCAACAAAACTCAAAGTGATGCATGCGCATCACCGCCGAAGCATGAAGCATGGAAATATGAATCATATTCCCAGTTATCAGCTTAGCCAGAAACCGGGTAATCGAAAATCGGAGATTCCCGGTGCTGAAATACTCGGCGAACACGACCATTTTCCCTGTCGGAGAATGGCTCGCCGTCGAACCAGGAGCCGTAAATTCCGGCTCCCATTCGGGAGCTATGCCGTAAGCATTGACGACGTCTTCAAAGCCCTTGACGTCCCAGTCAATGGTTACAGAGTCGATGGTCTGATAATCAGGCCTCATCGATGTCATATGTTCGGCTAAAAATCTACTACACCGAGCTATGGTCGCTGGAGTAGAAGATGAAGAAGACTTTCTGGTTAGAAGAGAGAATACCTCAAGAATTCCGATGAAGTTATCTTCGATTGTTCAAATACAAAGTGAGGAGAAACAGACGGATATATATAGAAGCAACATTAAATGCGTGAAATAATGTGAAACAGCTGTTCACCAATCAAATCGTGCCACGTCAGGCGGGAAAATCAGAGGTCAAAAACTTTAAAATCCCTAGGTACGGCTGACGCCAGCCTGCGGACCTTTTTCAGTGCTGTGCAGACCTGTCACTCCTGTCCAAATTCAGATATAATCGGCTGATACCACCGGCCAGACCTTTTTCGGTGCTGTGCAGACTTGTTACATCTGTCAGAATCCAGATATAATCGGCGAACTACTAGTTCTACAATAACTAGACAAGCTAAATGTTTTGGCTGACACGTCAGGCGTCATTGGAATACAAGTTAAAAGACAAAGACAAGTTATAATAGTAGGCGGAAGGATCACCAACAAGGTAGTCACCCACGACCGATACAACCCATCAAACAAAGTCGGAAGATAAAGACGATACAATTCAACACAATAGAAGAAAAAAAAATATAGTTTCATTTCATTTACAATATTTACAGGAAGAAAGGAAAGACAACATTACAAATTATTCCTAGTCTTCCTTGGGGGCTTCCTTGACTTCGGCTTCTGCGATCAACCGGTTCACGTGAAGACGTAGCTCCCCAACAGCGGTAGGCTCGCGACGGTTCTCCTCAATATACTTTAGGATGTCAAAGGAAAGGTTATCAAAAGAATCCATCCGTGCCTCATATTCCTTTTGACAATCCTGGCCGTGAAGCTCGAACTCGGAGGGCGGACGTCCCTCGCAAACCATGGAGTAACCCTCCGCAAAACCAGCCTAGCGGCCTACCCACGAAGAGCTGACCAGCAGGTCAGCAAGGCAACCCCCATGCTCAGGATGGAGATGCCAAATTTCATAAGCCAATGCCACTCATCCGAAGCATTGGTGAAGGCCACCTCCAGATCCTCCTTCTCCTTAGGAATAGAAGCAAGGAGATCGTCCTTTCTCTTCACCTCCACCGCAAGCTTCCGGACATCTTCGTCCCGGGCAACGACAAACTTGACTTGAGCGGCCACTCCCTTCTCCAGGCGCTTGTTCTTGTCCTGGGCAGTGAGGAGAGCAGCTTCAGCCTTCCTGGCCTCTGCCAGGGCAGCATCCCTCACCGCTTCAGCTTCATCCATACGCTGAATGGCGCTCTCAAGGTCGCCTTGACCAACCACCCAGCCCTTAAATACCTCACGGCTAGTTGACAACACGTTAGCCAAGTGATAGCTAAGTGATTGAGCCAGACTAGCCTGGGTTTGGGATTGTATCCTATTACACTCAGAGGGCGGGAGACAGTGCTCGAAGAACTCTTGGCACACACGCGGATCAGTAAATAGCGCGTCGGGACCAAGGTTTATGAGGGACAAAAGAAGGGGCCCCCTTGAGTAGAGGACTCCGCCCCTTCACCCGTGGAAGCCGGAGGGGTTACAAATATATCCTTTGGAGTAACAACCTCCGTTTCCACCACTACCTCGGGTGGCGGCAAAAGAAGGTCCTCATGAGGCACAGCCTCACTATCCTTCTGCAAAACCTCCGGAGGCGGAGAAGGCGGACGTACAGCGGACACAACTGCAGATGCGGAAACGAAAGTTACCTTCGGGTGGGCGTACAACTGTCCGGCTCTTGATCCGGTCCTGAAGCCGGGTCAGCTTGATCTTCTTCGGGGGGTGGTTCCTCACCCCCGACTTTGGAAGCCTACCCACTGGCGGGATCATCGGCTTTCCTGGGTGCCTCCCCTACAGCAGGGTCATCAGCACCCATAGATGTGTTCCCATCGGCAGTCTTGGAAATTTCCCTGTCAGCGAGATCCTCATCCACGTCAGCCTCCCCACCAGTGGGTTCATCGGCATCAGAATCCCGGTTCAGGCCGGATACACCGGCCATGTCTGCCCTCTTCCTGCGGCGGGCAATATCTGCAATAGCATGCAACACGCCAGCATAAATTCTCTCTGGAGTACCGGGCGGGGAACCCTCGCTAGTTGAATCCTCACTAGAAGATTCATCAATAGAAGAAAGGACTATCGTCCCATCCGGATGCATAACACTAAGAGGTCGAGGGTTAAGAATGTACACACCTTGAGCCATCGTTGAATCAGTGACCACCGGTTCTATGCGGCCGCGGGTGGGAAAAAGGAAGTTGCCCTTGAAGTGATCAAGGATGGGCTCTTGATACATCTCCAAGGGCATCCTGAAGATATCCCTCACGACGGTGGGGATAAGAACCTCAAATAACGAACACTTCCCTGTAAGGAAAGAAAACAAACTTTTTAAGGAAATGCATTAAAAGCACTAACGGGTGCAGAAGAAGAGAAGCTTACGTCCGTCATCACGGGAGAAGTATGGCTGCTCCGCAGGATATGGCCAAAGGCGGCTCATCCACACTTGAACCAACGCGGACTCAGGAATCAGGCCCATAGGGGTAGGAGTCCGCATCAACTCCTGGAACCACTCCTCACTCTCGGTGTTGGTAGCAGGAAGGGAGAACTTTGCGGTCAGCGAGCGGCGGGTCATGGCCAACGGAATGACGTCCGCATTGACCCACAAAAATTTTTTTTTCCACTCGTGAGCGCTCCTCGGAAGCTCAGTACCTATCGCCCTCCCCTGGACGGCGAAGTTAAACCAGCTGCCGCGGGTCTGAATCTTATAGACCGCGAGAAAGCGATCTACGGTAGGCTCTACTTCCAGAGCCTTGTAGCAGAACTTGAAATGTCGGAGCCTCATTACTCCGAACGGGTGCAACTGGGAGATATGAATCCCAGTTGCAACTAAGAAATCACCAAAAAATGTGGTGATGGGCAACCGGAAGTTACCTGTTGTGAAGGATTCACTGTACAAGGCAATTTTTCCGCAGGTGGCTGATTGGCAGTGGAACCCGGAAAAGGGAGCTCTGGCCCCCACTCCGGCGCTAACCCATATAGGTTAACGATATCTTCAAAGTCGGCGACCTTCCAGTTTATGCAAATATTCTCTACAAGCCCCTTAGTGGAGTCTTTCTTACTTTCCCGACCTTTCTTCGTACCTTTCTTAGTACCAGCCATGGTTGATCAAAACGATAAGTTAGAATGAAGAAGATGAAGAAAGAAGAAGATTAAGAGAAATTTTTGCAAGTAGTTTCAGAAAGTGGAACGCCCCCCCTATACACACTGCAATTAATGCGAAGAAAAAGGGATCCAACTCACGTACTGAAACCATCCAATGGCAAAGCGACACGTTAGGCGGGAACTGAACAAAATAATTTTGAATCAGCTGCCTAAAAACTCGTACACCAACCTCGAGCACCACTCTTGACACGACTCAGACAGGAGACGTCACATTGCAGACACTTAAATAGTACCCCAGTTCAAAAGCAACAGGAATACTAAAGGACTAGTAGTTGCAACCCGCGACAAAAGACAGAAGTCCATAATTCCACCGGCGACATCGACTCTCGGAAACAACAATGGACTGGGGGGCTTATAGAGGGAGGGTAGCAAGGCTACCCACGGATCCCTTATCCGACTCGCGGATCGTCAAAGACTTCCGCATCCCATGGATCCATCAACCAACCCGCGGATCGCCAAAAGACATCCGCACAAGGAATAAGTGGACTGGTAAAGCCATCCACAATCCAAGACACTTCGTGGAACTCCGTCATAACCCGCGGATGGTCACGCGAGCATCCGTGGAAGGAAACCATAAACAAACTCAAGGGACTCATCACACGTATGATCCACCACGTGATATGGAAGAGCAGTTGTAACAAACTACTTCTAGAAGATCCACTCAAAATCTCCTGATACGACATCGGCCAATGGAAAGAAGACACCTGGACACGTAATGGCCATCCCACGACGTGCACAGATAAAGGCTACACCATAAACGGGTCTAGGCTGTCACATCCAATAAACGACCGACACGTGTCCGTTTAGGTAGGGAGGGAATAACGTGATAACGACAACTCCACCAATCACCTTCCTTCCCCCTTCGGCTATAAATACGAAGACCATCTCTTCAAGGTATTGAGATATACTCTTAAGCCTTAAGCAATTACATATTGAGTCCAACTTTACTCCGTTCAAAGTACGATACTTATTCTCACACCGGAGGGTGGTTACGGGAAGACCCCCCACTCTATTCTTCCCGTAACGAGACTCAACGGTGTTTTGTTTTGTAGGCATCAGCTTGGATATGTTCTTAGTACTTCAGTATACTCACATCTTGGGAAATACCCGATCGGACTACCCAGTTTGATCTAGTGTTTCTTCAGGAATAGAAAGCACAATGACACTCATATTGAAAAAAAAACATACAGAGTACGTAAAAAAAACCTTATGGTATGTGATATCTGCCATATAGATGGGATTCCTGCTCCCGGTCATCGTCTACTGGCCCATACATATTTGAACTAACCTAGCCAACATACGAGTTTGAAATACCATTTTTTTAATCCGTACCTCCGCTTAATGGTATGTGTTATGTATGGTTATAAATTTGGGTGTGAAAGCCAGCCACATATTAGCACCAAACAAGAAAACATATCACAAGAGGAAAGGCGTAATCCCATTTGGTGTCACCGGCTCACGGGCGTATCAACAATAAAAATTATTTACTTATTTGTTAACTAATTATTAAACCATATAATTATCTACATACCAACTGCTGTGAAATTGGATCGATAATTGAATCAAGAATAAACGAAATAAAAACTCTATTAACTCGAATCAAATGATTTAACGATTACAGAAAGAATTTACAAGGAATTGATCAAACGAAAAGTGAAACCCTAAACCTAATTTCACCCCCTTTTATAATTGTTCATTATCAGTCATTAACGACGATCTTCCATCTTGACAATAACACCCCCTGAAGTTTTGTTCACTTAACACTCTGCATCCAAAAACTATAATTACGATGAGCACTTGGCATTTATGCTATGAGTATCTAATAATATCCACATTAACATCAAGGTAACATATGTTTAGAAGATCTAAACAAGATTGAAAATTTGAACCTGGTAGAACTTTAGTGAACACATCAGCACCATTCTCTAAAGTGTCCACCTCTTGAATTATCACCTATTTAGCTTTTACAATATCTCTAATGAAGTGAAGCTTAACATTTATATGTTTAGTTCTTTCATGATATATAGCATTTCTGGTCAACAAAACAACACCCTGATTATCACAAAATACCTCATGAATGACCAAAATGCCCCTTAGTTCATAAATGAAACCTTTAAGTCAAATTGCTTTTTATAGCTTTAGTAAGTGTAACATACTTTGTTGTAGAGATGCCTTCCAACTAACCAATGATTCCCAGACTTTGAATGTATATTCAGTTATTAATCTGCCTTTATCAAAGTCTTTGGTAAAGTCAGCCAATGCAATCACCACAAGATTCTTTTCCAAAGGTCACCCTAACCTCCTTAGTAACTTTAAGATACCAAAGTAAGTATCCACTTTACCGCATCCCAGTGAGGCTTACCAAGATTAGAAACATACCTACTAACAAGACTCACTACATAGCCTATGTCAGGCCTTGTGTAGACCATAAGGTACACAAGCTACCCATCACCTTGGCATATGGAATCTTGTCCATATTCTTCTGATATAGGAGAACCCATATCATATAATTTGAAATGTTGTCCCAACGGTGTACCCACATACTTGCTATCTTTCATTACATAGTTATATAATACCTTTTTAATATAAGTTGTATTAGTAAAATACAACAAACCTTGAGCTTTATCTCTGTTAATCCCCATACCCAAGATCTTCTTTGCTTCACCAAGCTTCTTCATATCAAATTCTTTCTTCAACAGTTCTTTTGTTTTTTGAATAATATGCTTGTCTTGACATGCCACCAACATGTCATCTACATATAACAATAGATACACATATTTGTCCTTCTCACGCTCTTTGAAATACACACAACTATCATACTTGCTTCTGTTTAAACCACAAGATATCATATACACATCAAACCTTAGGTACCACTGCCTTGGGGACTGTTTTAGCCCATATAGTGACCTTAACAATTAGCACATTTTACCATTTTCCCCTTCAACCTCAAAACCCCGAGGTTGATTCATATAGACCTTTTCTTCCAAGTTACCATGAAGAAAAGTTGTTTTAACATATATCTGCTCTAGTTCAAACCCTTTTGAAGCAGTTAATGCAAGTATCACCCTTATACATGTGTGTCGTGCCATTGGAGAGAAGATTTCACTATAATCCACACCATATCTCTGTGTGAATCCTTTAGCCACCAATCTAGCCTTATATCTAGGTTTCTCACCAGCTAAGCCTTCCTTTATCTTTTATATCCATTTGCAGGACACTAACTTGTGATCCCTGGGCTTATCAACAATTTTGCAGGTCTGATTCTTATACAAAGAATCCATTTCTTCTTGCATAGATTGAATCCATTTTTCTTTATCAATTGAATTTGCAGCTTTACTATAAGATAAAGGCTCAACATAACGTTCTTGTTTTACAATATTAAACATAAATGCTGATATATCATCAACATTCCTAAATCTTGTAGGAGGAATTAATTGTCTTCTTGTTCTATCTCTTGTTAGCCGATAATCATTTTTATTAACGTGTCTTAATTCTTGTCCACTCGTTTTCCCTTTATTCATTATGTCTATTCATTTTCCCTTTATTTATTGTATGTTGTTTTGTATCTGTGTATATATAGATGTAAACCTCCATATTGTGAGGCATTCCAATTCAATCTATCCACATGGTATAGAGCCAGTCTATCTTCCTCACTTTCTTCTCCCGTATTTCCCCCCTCCCCTTCGACTTCCTTTCAGTTTCATCTTGTCCATGGCCTCCTCTTCTGGCCCTAATATTTCTGCACCTATGAACTCCATCATGCACATGATAGCCTAAAACTCACTCCCACAAATTACCTCTATTGGGAAAACCAAATGCTTCCGGTGTTCAATGTGCAAAATCTGAGTGCATATATTAATGGTTCTGATCCACCCTCTGCTGAGATCATTGATGGTGATAAATGCACCCCCAACCCTGAATATCTTTTGTGGCAGATTGATGATCAAAAAGCTGTTATGCTTATAAATCCGAAGAAGTTTTAGGGGAAGTTAGTGTTCTGTTGATCGGATTAAGAACTTGCGCGATCATTGGTCTCCCCACAGCATATTCTATCTAGCAGGCACTTGAGCAGGCCTTTAATAATACATCTTTTGATTGGATTCACAACCTGCGGGATCAATTGCGTCTAATTTCGAAGGGTACCTCTACCGTGGCCGACTTTGGTCGCCGGTTCAAGCACATCCTGGACCAACTTACTACCGCCGGTCAACCCGTTGAAGATGCTTAGAAATCACACCTGTTTCTCCATGGTCTAGGCCCTGGATTTGAGATGTTTTCCATTGCCACTAGCACCGTCAAGCCCCTGCCATCTCTTCCTGATATCATAACGCAGGCCGAATCATATGAACAGTTCCATTCGTCAATTCATGGTACCGGTTCCCCTCCAGTTGCTTTTAATGCTAATCGGGGACATGGTAATTGCAGTGGAGGTCGTGGTGTCAGGACTGTGAGTCAGGTGAAACCTTAGAAAGGTTGACAAGAAGACACAAACTCAATAACCCAAAGGCCTATTGAATATCCCGACGGAATTAGGATACTCAACGGATGGGAACAAAGGTGTGATATAGCAAACACGAAACAATAAATGACAGTCAATAAGAACACATTCAAAGACAAAGATTCACTGTATTTAATACATCATTCAATGAAACAGTGAAAGGAATGTCTAGGGTTTCGTGACGGCAGCGGCGGTACGAGGAAACTGTCACACCCTGACTAGCACAATGCGGAAGCGTAAAACGGGAATGTAACAGATACCTCTGATATCAACACATTGTTTATAAAGAAACATTACAAACTAATTTACAATATATTACATTACTTCGTTCTATCATTGTTTTACAGTCTAGGCGATACGAACAAAACTAGTTCGTTAACTAAACGTTCTTACTACTAACACCCTTGCTTCTATTCACATAGCATCTACCACACACTTCAGGCAAGTAACAGATCACCAAATTACTCCGATTTAGGTACACCTGAAAAGCAGTTTAAAACGGGTCAACTACTAGAGT
Source organism: Bidens hawaiensis (assembly GCF_021521415.1). Lineage (NCBI taxonomy): Eukaryota > Viridiplantae > Streptophyta > Magnoliopsida > Asterales > Asteraceae > Bidens > Bidens hawaiensis. The sequence goes on along the minus strand of NW_027491115.1, from coordinate 1,253,004 downwards.
TGGTGAGTTTCACGAGTTTCAAGAAATCAGTAATGAGTATTCCACAAGTCAGCACTTGTAATCATGAGATAAGTATGTATGTATGTAAATGATGTATGTGATGTAATTATGCTAAGCTACAGTGAAGCCTGGACTGTTCGTGTTGCGTGCCTCCATTTCCCACGCTCAATCAACCACTATAGCCCCTTTCCGCCCACAACATGCCCCGGTAGCTATGTCTAACACTACATAGTTGGTTCGTAAAAATTATGGTCAGGTGCAAACGGTTTTGGTGTCTCGGAAAACCGTGCCGGCTCCGTTTGGGTTTGTCAAAACAATAGTACTATTCACAAGCCACCGGCTCGAAGTTAATCACTGTGATCGTGGGGACTTTCGTGTGTTAGCACTTAGATAATTCACATCATCACATGTTTCAGATAAGTAATAGATTATAAGCAAACATGCTTTTCACCCCAAAAGTTCGTAAAACAGTTTAAGAGTGGGGTCATGAAACTCACGGTTTAGTAGATATTCGGTACTGTATCGGTTCGTGGTTTGTTCGGTCCGCTATCAGTAGTTCCTATAATCAATATTATAATAATATTAATACTTTAATATTATTATAATCTCAATACTAAACTGGGCTGTATAACTAATCTGGGTATAGTTGGAATGCCCAGAGAGTGGCAATAAGCTTAGGTTGTGATGTTCAATGTCTAATACTCAAAATCGAACTTGGCTCAGATTCCCATTTTCCCAGCTGGGCCAAGTTACTCGTTTACGTGTTCAGAAGAAAGTTATGGGGAAATAAGCTTGAGTAATTGTATTGGTTAACAAAATGATTAAGTTATAAAGAAGAATCACCTATCAGGGTCTCGGATTAGCCACGGGGCCCGTTTCCGTTTATTCAGTTTGATTTGAGAAGAAACGCGCACAATCCACCCGGATTGTCCTGGTTTCTCATAGAAAAGTTCATTTTTACTTAATTAGTCCAAAAATATGATTTTTGATCACTCTTGGTGTTTTGATTTTCCCGCAGGTTCACTAGTCGTGAATTTTCCGGTTGTTATAAAAACTGAATTTGTTTAATATTCAGATTAGCATAATTAATTAACCGTTAATCATTAAATTATGAAAATTTAACTACTTATCAATTAAAATATGTAGATTTTTATAAAAATATTTCTGGAATTTATTTAATGATTTATTAATTTATAAAAATTCATTTTATCAGCTATATTTCGCCTGAAAATCGTATGCTAGGTATGCTTGATGAGTGTCTTCGAGCATACTTTACTTAGAATATCTTCAGTGAAGATATTCTCCTCCAGCAAGCTTCATTCCTCTTGACCAATCCTTGCTTTGCACGAACTAGTTCATCGAGCAAGCTCATTCTTCTTGATGTCTTCAGTCTTGTCCTTAGACTTATTGAACAATCTTTAGCATGCTCGGATCTAAATCTTGCTCGGGGAACTGAACTATGCTCGTAGTCCTTGCTTTGAAAACATGACATCTTCTTATTGCATCCATGCTTGTCCCCATGTGCTCGACCATCCTGTTCTCGTAACACTTTGTTGAAACTTGTATGATCAAGCTGTTTGCTCGATTGGCAATCCATGCTCGATAGAAGAATACTCTTGCTCGTTGAAGTGTAGCTTGCTCGAAGCCTTAACACTTAGAATAATCAACCACAAATGGTTCCGAAGACCTTACTCGAGGTAGTAAAACCATGCTCGATAGTCTAGGCTTGCTCGAAGTCCATACTTAGCAGTTTCCTGAGGAGGTTGAGAATATTTCAATCTTCCTTATAAAAAATCCGACCCAACAATCTCTCCCTAGATTAGAATAAGCTCAGATGCACCAAAACACACCTGCATAGAGTTACACATGTATCAGATATCAAGGATAAATTATTTATGAACAAGACATTTCATTACATAAATAGGAATTCTGCCTCTTGGGCATTACACATCATTTTTTACATTTCAAAATACAACTGAAACAAAAATTACAAAGATAAACAGAATTAAATTAATCATCATTGAGTATCTATTCTGCTATCTCCTCCTCCTGCTCCTTGTGTCAGCTTTTTCTTTCCTTAGAATGACAAGGGCGGCCTTTTGTTTGATCATGTTTAGTTCTACAGCATCTTGTGATTTGAGGGGAAACTCTGCATCTACTATATCCTGAAGATCTTGAGGATGCATGAATTGGAGGTCGTTGTCATACAAGTTTACGACAATTGTTATTCCCAATTTATTCCTCAAGGATACTGAGTCATTGTGCTTGTTTTAAGTGATATAAGTGATATTTTGATTTTACTGCACAACTGAATTTGGTTCAAGCATCTCCTGCCTCATTGCTAAGCACTCCTTTAAAGTCTTTCTTTTACCATGTGAGCTGCTTGCTTGGGTTTTCCTTTTGTTGGTATCAAACAGAGAGAGTTCAAGAGTGTGAACTTCATTGACCCTTTTTCTCCTTCTCTCCTTCTCAACTTGGCTGTATATTATTATTTTCTTTTGATTTAGGAATGGAAACCCTCTCTTTGATTGTTCCTTAATGAATTTTGAGAGGTCATTCCTTTGTTGTCCAGATGGCTGGCTTTTGATTTGATTGTAATATTGTTTCAATTTAGCCATCTTTGTCAGTTGTTCTTTACTAAAATTTCCCAAATCATCCCTGAAAATGATTAGAGTTTCTTCTTGATCTTCAGTGATCACCATTAAGGTCTTGGATCTTTTATCAAAGTAGAGATGTGTGGGCAGATTTAAGTTCCTTGGTTGCTCAGGCCTCACAATCTTAGACCTTAAGGGTGTTCTACTTGTCCTTCCTTACTGAGTCTTCTTTGTTTTGTGAAGACCTTCCTCTACATACCATCTCTTTATAGTTTCATCAGTTTGAGTCATCAGTCTTCCTATATTAATACCTTTCTTGTGTAACGCACTCATCATCTCAGCCCTTACTAACTCTTCCATTCTTCTCTTGTCCTCCTGCAATTTTCTCTCAGTCTCCATGTATAATCTTTGTTCTCTGTGGTATATGTCCAGGAGTTGGGAATGAGGCATTTTGTCAAACTCCTCCTCAGTCATGCCTTTGTTCATTAATATGCCTTTTAAAGTCTGGACTCTGTTTGGGTCTTTGAACCACTCTCTGGCTTCAGCTTCCTTCCTTTCAGTTTCCACCCTCTCCTTCTCCATCTGCTCCTTCAACTTCTTTACTCTTTCAAGATCAGCATAACTCTTTTTACTTTTGTGAGTGTCTTTAACATTTTGCACTTTTCTTTTCAATTCTTCCAGGGAAAGCTTGATCAATGAGTTGTATTCAAATCCATGGACTTGCAAAAATTGGATATCTTTAGGCTTAACCTTTACAGACTCATACTCAGCATCATCACTTGTTCTCTTTCTTTTGTTTGTCTTTTCAACAAAATTAGCAATGTCATCCATAAGAGCTCTCTTGTATATTTTTTCAATAGCATCAAATGATTTCAAGTTTAGAAATGCAGGCTTGTGACCACCCTTTATTAGAAATTCTCTTTTTGATTTCCTCTTCTTCCATCCTTCAGCTTCTTTGGCAATTTCTTCTTTTGATAATCTTTGGAGATATTTCAAGTCATAGTCAAGACTTATCAAATAAGCTTTATCTTGATTCTCCTTCTCAACATCTTTCGATCCTTCTTCATCCTCATTTTCATCAAACTGTTCATCCAGATTGTGAAGTGCCCCAATTATTGGTTCTTCAATTTCAGGTTCAGGAGACTTGAATATAAACTTGGATTTTGTCAGTCTTCTTTTATAAACAAATTTTTGTCTTTTATCCTTAGGAGGTTCCATTTCAGTTGTCTCCTTCCTTTTTACTCCACCCTCAGCTTCAGTTTCGGGTTTTGTTGGCTTAGTGATGATTGGTTCTTCGTTTACAGTCTTCTGCACTTCATCGCCAACAGTCTCTGTGATTATAGGTTTATCCGTGTGAGTTTTAGGTTCTTCATTAAAGATCTCTTCAACCACAAGTTCTTTTACAGAAATGTCATCATTCTCTTTAGTGACTTCATTAATGACAGGCTCAGTGGTCTCAACTAGTTCTTCAACCACTGGTTCTTTTTGCATTTTACTGCTTAGTTCGATGAAGTCTTTTGGGCCTTCTTGCCAGCTGACATAATCTCACGATGATGCCCTTCTGGTTAGTTTAGAATGTTTGTTAGGGTTCTCATAATTACTAACTTCACCATGGTGCTTGCGGATACTTCAATTGTCTCATCCTGTTCTTGATTTACTGTACCCAAGCTGAGCTCTTGTTCCTTAGGTGTTTCTGGTTCAGGTTCTTCATTTTCAGGCTCAGATATGATTGGCTCAGATGGTGTGGGTTCATGTTCAGTTTGCACAGGCTCAATTACCAATGGCTCAGTTTGTACAGGCTCTTGTTCATCATCATTATGTTTTGCTTTCAGAGCCTCCAGTGTAGCTTTAATAGCATCATCTACCTCCTTCCTCATTCTTACATCTTCTGCTTCTTTCTCCTTCATTTTAATCAGTTCTTAAAGCACTTCTTGAGGAATTTCATCATCTTCTTCTTGAGCCTTTTGATTTATTGAATCCAAATCTTCATTCATGAGTCTTATGACTGTTTTGACTTATTCAACTTCAGCCATGTCTGGATCAATGACATTGTCTTTTAAAAGTATGTTATTGATGGTTGGGTAAAAGTTAGTTATTATTATATATTAATTAGTTATATTTAGGTAAATAAATGAATGAACATTGGTACTTCAAGTATTGTTTACGTGTTTCAGGACATTGGAGGCTATGGAGCTTAACAAGGATATTTACAAGCTTGGAACGAAGATAGAGAAGTGAGAGATTGGACGTGCACGCTACAAGGCATTCAAGAAAATAAAAATGAAAATATGAAGTTTTACATCTTCGCGATACGCGAAGATGCAAAGAAGGGCAGCTTCGCGATACGCGAAGCTGCAGAATCTGGAACCGACTATTTTGTCCTTCGCGATACGCGAAGAAGCATGCCTGGACATCTTCGCGATACACGAAGATGCTTAAGTTGGCCAAAAATTTAGGTTTTGCCTTATATAAACCCTTTAACCTCCCCATTCGGTGAGAGACGACTTCCAGAGGCAAGAAAGGTTGCTTAGGACGATCTTCCATCATTCCAAGGCTTCCGGTTCATCTCGGGTTTGTTTGTTTATTAAGATAAGTGATATAATCGATATGTCAATGCTTGGCTAAGTTCTTTATTCATTCTAGGCTAGGTTTTTGTGTATTTTAACTTCTGACCAGATTCTAATACTTAAGGTTTATTAGCTTGATTGAGTTATTGCTTTGGTCTTGCTTAATTATTGATTGATTATTTAAATAACTTGTGTTTGGGATTATTAACTGATGCATTATTTGTTTGGTTGTGTTCATCAACATTTAGGGTTTGAGCTCTTGTGTCATTGATTAGTTATCATCAAATATTGTTTCTTCATTGGTTTTAATAGACATAAGTTGGTAATTAGGTAAACCGAGTTCAATTGTGTCATCAATTCGGTTAGGGTATCGTTTGACATCACAATCAAACTATTAGGTTTAATAATTACTGCGTAATCAAGGGAATCTGGGATTAAGTTGAATATCACATTAACCGAACCTAGAATGAATGTTATCATTAATATTGTTTGCAAATTTTTTAAGTAATAATTAAGTTTTAATTAAATCTTTCCGCTTGACATCGTCTGTCCGCCGTAGTTAATTAATTAATTTAGTCATATTAAAATTAGCACTTTCCTTGAGTCCCTGTGGAGACGACCTTACTTACCTGTACTAGTTTATAGGTATTTAAGTCTTAATTAATTGTTTTTGAGTAGACCACGACAACCTACGTCAAAATGGCGCCGTTGCTGGGGACTCAACGCGCTTAGTGCTAGTTTAGTTTCGTTTAAATTAGCTTAATTTAGTTTTAGTTTTTTTTATTTCGTTTGATTTTACACGAGGTATTTGTGTGTCTCATGTATGTAGGTAACTCAAGATGACGTGGAGTTGGATTTATGACCCACATGAAGGATATAAGGTTGTGGAGGATGATTATTCGGACAATCCACATTCATATGCTGAACCATCTTCACGAAACCCTCAAAGCTACTACGAGTCAAGTGAATATGATATTGATGGACCTGAGACGCCAACTTTTATCAGCTACCGAGAAGAGGAGGACTACTATTATGATGAGTACCTCCAACCTATATACGAAGAAGTCACTCAATATTATAATCATGGTGGTACTTATCAAAGGAATTATCAGCAAAATCAAGAAGATTCCTCTTGTAACAATGAAGAGTCTATGAAAGACGTTATGGATTTCCTGAAGGAAATGAAGAGAGATCAAGAATCTCAGAATAAGGCTATAAATCAAAGGTTAGAGCTTCAAGAAATGTCTAATGCGGCCCAAGATGAACTGATGAGTCAACTATTAGAAGAAGTAGTCAAAATAAAACGAGAGCGAGAGAAGTTGGCTATTGGTGATGTGGCTGATGATGAGGTGATAAATGAGGATACTATTGATCTTTTAGAGAACGAAGTTGAAGACGATGTTTTAGAGACTCATACCACACCGACTCTATCAATTACTGAAGAGCTATTGAGTGCAGTGGTTGAGTTTGATGATTATGGTGATGTAGAGGGAGAGAGTTCAGATACTTTGGGGCATGAAGTTGAAAGTTTAAACCTGGTTGAAGGCATATCGACCTTTGAAGAGCATGTGATTGAAGTAGCCCAGGTGAATCCCAATTGTTCTCTTATAATAATCACACCAATAAACAAAGTTGGGGGGAATGGTTCAAGTTCAAGGAAAAGAAAGTTGGATTCAATAAACAGAACATGGTGAAATGGGCCTATATTGTTTCTATTGATATGTCAACTACAAGGAAGAAGGGGGGCACACACCACCTCAACTACCGAGCTTACTCCGGGACCTCAGTAGGGAAATGTTCAGCACACTTTCGATCAAAGTTGGGTTACTCAACCAAAAGCAAAAGTGGGTGTGCTCGACTTGTTAACCACTTGGTGTATGTGAGAAATTATAAGGGTAAAATTGCATTCACACCCGACTGTATGGGTTCATCAAATATAGTTAACAAGAAGGAAGAAGAGGAGCCGAGGCATATCAACTACCCAACTTTTAGAGGAAACTCGGCAGGAAAGTGTCCACTTAGACCACAGTAAACACAAATCAGGTAACGGTCCGGCTAAAGACCTTAACAAAAACATAGCACTAACCAGGAGGCAACCCGGCCTTGTATTCAGGTATTGTATATTTTGTATTTGAACTTTGTGGGTGTAGTTCACTATAAACCCTCACGAGACCATACTCGTCCACGCGGGCTACCGGGGGGTTTAAAGGGCTTGTTGCATGCGCTAAATGCAACCGTGATTCCTACGAAAGTAAGTTAGGTCTTTTAACATTTTTACTTGTTTAACAAATTTGGTTATGAATTTAATTAATAATTGGTTGGTAATTTATTATTAATGGTTTTGCAAACGGTTTAAAAGACCTATATTTTTAACATTTGTGAGAAGCTTGCTTCTACATGTTTGAGAGTTTGCATATTTTATTTTGAGAGATGAAGGGGTAAGTACACTGAGAGATCACCGAGGGTATGAGAGTTGCACATGAGAGTTTTATTTTCTATCAGGTGATTTCGTTTTCATAACTTTATTTGTTTTATTAGTTTTGTGTTAAAAGTGTAATTGTATTTGTGTATATTTAATAACCACCATCAGTTATCACCAGATTGCACATTGTGTAGGGACTTGGGATGTAAATCATCATCTGTGTACGCAATCCCTTTCCCTTTTTTCTTTCTCTTCAACATATCTTCTTCTCTTTCATCTTCCTTATCAGACTCCCCCTCATTGTGAGCATCTCCCTCATACTCTTGATTAATCATGTTTAGAGCATTTGAGGGTCCAACTTCTACAACCTCTTCATCCGAACTGACATATAAATCTTCAATTATTTTTAATCCCTCTGCAACTTCATTTTTCTCCCCCTGTTTTGGTGCATCTGAGGTCTTCCCAACCTTAGAGTGCTCCAGGGTTTGAATCTTCAGCAAAGCCTGTTGCAGGGCTGTTTCAAGTGCCTTGTTTCGGTTTTCCAGAAATGCATTCTTCTCTTGCGGCATGATGCTTTCAAACTCTAGCTCTGTATTCTCCGAAATAAGCTCATAAACATTAGGGCTGGATGGTGGGGTTTCTTGAGTTGGTTTTAAGTCAGGTTCAGAGACAGGTTCTGGAGATGAAGTTTCTGGAGAGGGTAACTTGTATGGCTCAGGTTATGTGGGAATGGATTGGGTAGGTTGAATGGTTTCAGCTGGAGTAGTGTCTTTGATAGGTAATGTTGGTAGGGTAGGAATATGGGTATCTTGAATAGTTTGGGCATGTGGGGAAACAGGTGGTGAGGAGATAATGGGTTCTTGTAATGGGGATGTTGGTGGTGAAGGAACATGTGTATCATGAAGTGGTTCATTGTCAGATAATGCTGGTTCAGTAGTAGCAGGTGAGGAAGAAATATTGTCATCAGCTTCATCAAATTCAACGGAGTCAGTTTCATCATGATATTCTTTAGGAGGTGGTGAGTCTGGTGGAGTAATCTTTTGTATGGAGTCAGCAATATTTGATATTACATTTGCTATGAACTCATCATCATCTATATGCTCAGTAGCTCTATTACTAGGACCCTCAATTGGGTCATCGACTGGATCAGTCACCTCAACCTCTGGTCCTTGATTTCCCTCTTGATTATCAATTTGAATATCAGATCCTGCACCAGTAAATACAGACATCTCATTTCTAACCGGATCAAACATGGGTTCATTCACCTCAGCATCTCCACCCAATATCTCTGCATCGCCTCCTTCATGAGCAAATTGTCCAATCACAGGCACATTACCCGCAACAACATCTTGATTACCACCATCATGATTAACATTATCCTCACCAATATCATTATCACCATCTGAACCATTGTCTCCTCCATCATTCTGATCATCATTTCCATCTTCACTATCATCGTCTTCATCATCACTGTTTCCTAGGGTTCTAGGCACATCAATGGCACCTAAAGCCGGCACAAGCAGCCATGGGAGAACATCCCAATCATTATTCTCTATAATCTTGCTCTTTGCATCTTTCATTCTTTGGCATACGTTCGGATCTTGTAGTCTCAAAACTTCTCCTGTATGTTGAAGTTCTGGCAATGACCTGTTGATCAGAATCTGCAGGAACCTTGGGTACATTAGGAACCTTTGATCCACAGCTTTCTCAGGATTTGATACCAAACCATTGAAGATAAGTCTTGATACGTTAAATGGTTGCTGATAAAGGATGGCTACTGTGAGAGTGGCAAGCTCCTTGCTCAATAAGGTCCAAGTCCCTCTCCGAGGAGATAAGGACTGGATGACATGGTGAATAAGGAATCTGTAAATCAGTGGGAAACTGCCCTTTTGAAACTGTCCTTCTTTAACCTCTCCTTGGTAGCCCATAGTTTTTTGGAATACTCTCAACAGTCTTGGGACAGAGTATGAAGGTTGAACTTCAAAATTATCATTCAAGTTTAGTGCAGCTCTGATTGAAGCTTCAGTAACCTCAATATCATTATTCAGCACAGAGGCCTCAATCCTCTCTCCATTTACATCATCCACATATGTAGCCGATTCCCAAAAGTCTGAAATATGGTTCCTGTAAATTATGGGACTCTCAGTCAGGGCAACCCTCAGGTTGGAGTTGTTTAGGAAGGTTAGTATGAGTTCCACCTCCCTGTTATTGTCATTAACCTCCAACTCAGCACACATATTATGCCTCTTTTCAAATTTCATCTCCATTAGTTATGCAAAACAAGAAGATAATCAATAACAATAGATGCATAAACCAAAGTCGAGTTTAGTTAAAGAGAAATAATGTCTTCAGTAACATGTTCAGTAGTAATATGCGTACCTACAAAAACAAGTAAACAATTAGTCCGAAATCCAATTAGAAACCCTAATTTCGAAATCGGCAAGATGAGTGTCGAATAACGATATCTTACCGAAGTCGAAACAGAGCTAATGGCTAATTTCTAAGTATACTCAAGAAGGAATTAAGTAGTCGAGTAAGTAGGGGATGTGCGAGCAAGAGAGGATAGCAATTAGGTTTAAGAGAGGTAAGAAGAAATATGTGAAAAAGTTTCTAAGTCCCACTTTTATACCTAATGTTTGGGTAGTACAGTACCTCCTTTTGTCATCTAGTGCAGACAGTTGTCATTTAATTTCAAATTTAATGTACCTCCGCAAACATCCAAAGTGACAGTTGGCTCCCACTGTACTCGAGTACATAGTACAATCCTTGCTCGACGTACAACGAATATTGTTCATTTATGGTTTGCCCGAAGTGAGTATAGTTTATCCTGGCTGTGTTCGAGCACACCCATTGCTTGAGTCACTTAACTAAAATCTTTACCAATTAATGTGAAGTCATAGATGCTCAAGTGTATGGTTGTGCTTGCAAACACACCCATGCTCGAATACCTTGACATTTTTCAACACTTAGTGCATAAGCTCGAGGTACATAACAGATGATCAGCTTAGTTTCATACTCGACACTTATTCCAAACAGTGTAAACCTTACTCGAACACACTTAGATAATCCAGTGAACACCTATGCTCGAAGAGTATATGGATGCTCGATGACACTTAGAAATCTATCATCACATAACATTTGCACGTGAAGAACATGCATGCTCGAAAACACTTAACAGAATTTATCATGTAAACATATGTGCTCGAGACACGACATATGAGATATCTATGCTCGAGACTTTGATAGTATACAGAGCATATCATTGGGCTCGAAGAGCAACAAATATGATATCCATGCTTGAAACACTTAGGAAAGGTTTCTAAGCATATCATTGTGCTTGAAAAGAAGCAAATAGGATATTCATGCTCGAAACACTTGTGAAAAGGTTTCCAAGCATTCCTCCTTGCTCGAAGAGCAACAAGTAAGATATCCCATTCAGAAGTGATCTCGAAGTACACTCTAATGCCTAGACCATACTCTAAAACACTTAGAACAAAATCAGATTGTATTTGAGAAGACAAATATGGCATTTGAATACCAAGCTACATATCACACTCAAACATTTCTTAATTCAAAATCAGCTTTATAGCTTAAGCTTAAGTTTAAGGTGAATAAGAGATCAAAATCCAGTTCAAGAATTCATTTCAATCCATTTAGAAAGATCTCAACATGGGATCAGATTGTTCAATAACAGTCACACCATATCATTTTCAGCCTTATTATGATTTAAGACAGGCTGACATTAGGTGTAAACACTTAGCATGATTCTCATGACTTTGTGATATACTTAAGGTTCAATTAAATACTTGAGTGAGAATGGTTACATTTTGAACTTCAGGTTGTTCCTTATCTCTTCTCAAAGTTTATTTAGCTTTCTCCAAATCACCCCAATTTGACTTCAACCCCCTGATGCCTTGGTCAAAATTTGTTTTTATGAGCAGTTTATTTGAAAATTTATATAGATATCCGACTATAAGGTTGAACGTTGGACTTACATGCCATCCGGACTTACAAGCCTTAAATTTAGGGTGTTTAGGACTTACTTGAATGCCCCACCCCTGTAGTTCCCTTAGTGCCCCTTAAGTCATGATATATTATTATTAGATATACTACTTTGAAGCAAATTTTCTTTTTTCTTTATTTTTACTCTTTCTTTTTATTTCTTTTTCTTTGATAATCTTTTGTATAGCTATAATTATATATCTGCTTAGATTCTTTGTAAATATAATTTTGTGTGACCAAAAAAACACCAACAGGCTCGTGTATGATTGGACAATTGCCTTTCTGCCTATCATTCGGAGAGATGTGCAAGGAAACATACCTTGGTTTTCAAATGAATCACCACATCAAACCTAGCATGTTTATAGTATTTGTATCACTAAGTCACTACACTCATAAGAAGATACCACACGAATTGTCAGTTTACTAAACATAAATCTTTTAAGCTTGTATTCTATGGGTTAGGAGATTAAACAATATACTATCATTTCCCATTTAGGTTGGATTCAATCTCCACATAGAACACTTTTCAGCTTCTTTAAAGCTTGGAACATGGATAATATTATCATGTCTCTTATGAGATCACCAAAAACAGTGTGGCTTAGTCAAAAACATTTAACAGTTTCAAAAACATTTCTTTTGAAAGTTCATTTAAAACATTGATTCTGAAAACATTGTTGTCATTTAAGCACATTTACCAAGCACACTTTTTAACTATTTCAAATACAGTCATTTAGACAGCATAAATCATTCAGATAAGCACAAAAGTCTATCGAGCATGCTCAGAAATTCCTAGAGCATACTCGGAAGTCTATCGAGCAACCTTAAGATCTATCATTTCATTGCTTGTGCTCGAAAGACTTACACTGTGTGCTTGAGCAATAGACTTGTTCTTGGAATACTTAGAAAGTTTTCCAGAACACATGTCCATGCTCGACCAGTTAATAACATATCATTTGTGCTTGAATTACTTGAGAGATCTCAAGTATGGTTTGTTTGTGCTTGAAGGACATCAAACATACCATCAAACACAGAGTCATGCTCGAAATACTTAAAAGTTTTTTAAGGCAAGAATCTATGCTCGAGCAACTGAGATAGGACATCTGTGCTCGAAAGACTTAGAAAAGTCTTCCAAGTACTCCTGCTTGTGCTCGAGGAGCAACAAGCACAGTATCAAGCACATATTCATGCTCGAAGTACTTAAACCACATAAATACATCATGCAAGCATAGATCAAAGTACTTAAAGCTGTAATTAACATAATACAATATTTTTCACACAAAGACAGTCACATACATGATTCATGCAATCAGAATGATCAGTTAAGCATAGCAAATCATCATGAAAACATTCAAAGTGAGTAACAAAGATAATCAGTAAGCACCTCACTTAAGCACACATCCTCAATCAAACTTCATCAGCATTTATCATTCCTAGGCATTTTAACAGAAAGTGAAACCTGGTTTTATCTAAAGGTTTGGTGAATAAATCAGCCAGATTAGCAGATGTATCTACCCTTTTCATTTCTATTAAGCCTTTTTCCTGACAGTCCCTAATGAAATGATGTCTAGTCTCAATGTGCTTAGTCTTAGAATGTTGGACTGGATTCTTAACAATGAACATAGCAGCAGTATTATCAATTAAAATAGGAGTGAGTAAGAAATTCAGACCATAATCCAGCAGTTGATTCTGAATCCATAGAACCTGTGCACAGAAGGCAGAAGCAGCAATGTATTTAGCTTCAGCAGTAGAGATGGATACTATAGTTTGCTTCTTGCATAGCCTTGACACCAACCTGTTCTCTAAAAACTGGCATCCTCCTAAAGTTGATTTTCTACTCATGTTGCAACCATCATAGTCACTATCTATGTAGGCCGTCAAGTCAAAAGAAGGGTTCTTTGGATACCAAATCCCCAAATCTGGTTTTCCTTTGAGGTATCTGAAAATCCTCTTTACTGCTAGCATATGTGAGACCTTGGGGTTAGCTTGGAATCTTGTACAGACACACACAACAAACATAATATCTGGCCTAGATGCTGTAAGATACATAAGTGATCCTATCTTGGCCCTATACTCATGCTTGTCCACTGGCTCCCCCTTCTCATCAGGTACCATCTTCTCATGTGTGTCCATTGGTGTAGACACTATCTTGAATTCTTGGCACTTGAACTTGTTAAGAATCTCTTGAACATACTTTGATTGGTTAATAAACATTCCATCAGCCTTCTGTTGTACTTAAAGTCCAAGGAAGAAATTCATTTCCCCCATTAAACTCATGTTGTACTTGGATTTCATCACTTGCTCAAACTCCTTGCACATTTGTTCATTTGTAGAGCCAAAGATAATGTCATCCACATACACTTGCAATAGTAGCAGATCCTTGTTCCATCTTTTGTAGAACAAGGTCTTGTCAATCTACAGAAACCATTGTCTAACAGGTGGTTTGATAGCTCATCATACCAGGCTCTTGGATCTTGGTGAAGTCCATATAAAGCCTTGCTGAGCTTGTACACCTTGTTAGGATGAATGGGATCTTCAAATCCAGGAGGTTGAGTCACATACACCTCCTCATCAATCTTTCCATTTAAGAATGAAAATTTCACATCTAATTGATAGACTTTTATGTTCATAGATGCTGCATATGCTAGAAAGATCTTGATGGCTTCTAATCTAACAACAGGAGCAAAAACTTCCTCAAAGTCTACTCCTTTTTCTTGTAAGTATCCTAGAGCCACCAGTCTTGCTTTGTTTTTAATGACTATTCCTCTCTCATCCTTCTTGTTTCTGAACACCTATTTGGTTCCAATAGCATACTTGCCTCTGGGCTTGTAAACCAAGTCCCATACATGTATGTCTCTGAATTGAGCTAACTCTTCCTGCATAGCGTCTACCCGGCTATTGTCCTTTAAAGCTTGATTGATATTCTTTGGTTCAACTTGGATAGAAAGCAAGCATACAGACAGATGTTTGGCTTTTCAGATGAACTTCTTCTCACTCTCTCATGCAAGTCTCCTATGATGTTCACTGCAGGATGATTTCTTTCAACAGAAGTAGTCTGCACAATTTGTTGTTCTGACACTTCTGTCTCAAGATTGGTCATATTGATCTCAGCAGTTTCACTTTCACTTCTTTCTTGAGTGTCAACAGCTTCTTGAGTTTGATTAATCTCAGATGATGATGCTTCATTTGATCCAATTTGTAGAGAGTCAAACAAAGACTGAAACCGGTATTCAAATTGATTTATCAGTTTAGGCTGAACAGGTTGCTGACTTTGTATGTGTTCACTCTCTATATCACTTGGACCTTCATTAGAAACTTCAGCTGCAGCCTCTTGTTCATTCATCTCCACTTCAGCTTCTCTTTGATTGCATCTCTCAAAGGTAAATCCATTTGGCTTAGGAGCAACAGATGACCATAGCTTGTCTAGATCAACTTGTTTTTGTTTTCCTTTATCTTCAAAGCTAGTTCTGTACATGCTGTCATCCATGTCTTCATTACTAATCTTGAATGACTTGATCATTTTCTCCAAGTCAAATAGCCATTTGGGACCTTCAACATTATTGAAATGGTTTTCTGTGACATTTGAGCCAAAACAAGGTACACCTCAGTACGTATTTACCGATTAAGCAAATAAACGCATTTTGCGTAACAAACGAACGATTAACCGAACGGGTCGGGTTATGACCTAGATATCTCGGGGGGGGGCCATTTATAAGTGATATACGATCTATGCATGCTAAAATATTAGAAATATGGTCTTAGTTTGATAGCAAACAAGTTAAATGAAAACATGCTCGCTTAACTACCCGCTATAGATTTAAACGCAAAAGATAGTTACAAGCCAAGCATTGTATCATCCGTTAAGCCGAAAAAGACTTACCAAACACTTATTTGAAATGTTTTAAGCAATCCGTGAAAATATTTTTGATTTTTACAAACATATAGTATGTTTTTATAATTTTACACAAAACTAGCCGAAAAACACTCGTTTTCGCGCTGTTTAAGGCACCCGATAAGTTTTTCGCGCCAAAAACCGAACCCGAACTAAATTTGGACCGGGCTTTTCGTATTTGTGCTGGAGAAACCAGATCATTGGGCCAAAACAGCCCAAAGGGGGCCCATAAGGAATCCCGGCCGCAGCCGCCACCCCCCCCCCCCCTTGTTATTCTTTCACATTTAAACTAGATCCAAGCCATTTTCAACATAATTTCTTGAAAACTCTGGACACAACTGCTGCTCCAGCCAAAAACCTTCATACCCTAAGGTAAGGGGCTTAAATAAGTAGCTTTTATACTTGTTTGAACATGTTTAATACCATAAAAACATGTCTTGGTTACTAAAAATCATTCCTAACCTTGTAAAAATCCCAAAAAATGGTCCATAAACATGTTTTGATCATACACATGGTAAGGAACCTGTTTTGATTGTTTTTTTGGCCATAAACACGGATTAAAGGGTTGAAACGGCGTTTCTACGGTTCAAAAGTTCGTTTTTGTGCACTAGCCGAAACCCTAACTTAAGGGCTGTTATGTTGATGAAATATTCCTTGGTTTGTGATATAGGACTTGTACCTAGCTTTCTTAGAAGCACAAGAACCTGAAAACTTGATTAAAAAGTCGGAAACGAGCCAAACCCGCTAAGGTAATGCCGAAACACTCGCTTACGGGCTATTTAGGTTAAGGTTGTGATGTGCATATTGTTAGGACTTAAAATTTTTCAGGGACATCAGGGACCATGTCAATAAGTCTCTTTTCAAATTTGGTAATTTTTCAACCATCCGAGAATATTTGGCGAATTTATTACCGAATTGGGACGTTTATTTTTGGAAAAAATAGCTAAAATACTTCAAAAATTATGAAATTTTTCTGGGAACTCAGATTTGATGTATTTTGATCACATATGAATTTTGGGATCATTTAGAGAAGTTTAAAGGTGTTTTGTTTATTTGCGTTCGTGTGAGTTTTTACAGCCGAATTTGGGCCGAAAAGAATATTGCACGAGCTTTTTACATTTTGGAATTGATTTTATTATTCAGGAATTTTTGTGAAATTTTTGGAAATTGTTTGGGGTAAACGGACGATTTTCAGGCGAAATATAGCTGATAAAATGAATTTTTATAAATTAATAAATCAGTAAATAAATTCCAGAAATATTTTTATAAAATATACATATTTTAATTGATAAGTGGTTAAATTTTCATAATTTAATGATTGACAGTTAATTAATTATGCTAATCTGAATATTAAACAAATTCAGTTTTTATAAAAACCGGCAAGTTCGCGACTAGTGAATCTGCGGGAATATCAAAACACCAAGAGTGATCAAAAATCATATTTTTGGGCTAATTAAGTAAAAATGAACTTTTCTATGAGAAACCTGGACAATCCGGGTGGATTGTGCGCGTTTCTTCTCAAACCAAACTGTATAAACGGAAACGGGCCCCGTGGCTAATCCGGGACCCCGGTATGTGATCTTTCTTTATAACTTAATCATTTTATTAACCAATACATTTACCAAAGCTTATTTTCCCATAACTGTTTTCTGAACGCGTAAACGAACAACTTGGCCCAGCTGGGAAAACGGGAATCTGAGCCAAGTTCGGTTTTAAGTATTAGACATTGAACAACATCACAACCTAAGCCTATTGCCACTTTCTGGGCGTTCCAGCTACACCCAGATTAGTTATACAGCCCAGTTTAGTATTGAGATTATAATAATATTAAAAGGGACTACTGATAGCAGACCAAACGAACAACGAGCTGATACAGTACTGATTATCGACTAAACCGTGAGTTTCATGACCCCACTTTTAAACTGTTTTACGAACTTTTGGGGTGAAAAGCATGTTTGATTACATATACATACCTGAAACATGTACTGATGTGAATTATCTAAGTGCTAACACACGAAAGTCCCCACGATCACAGTGATTAACTTCGAGCCGGTGGCTTGTGAATAGTACTATTGGTTTGACAAACCCAAACGGAATCGGCCTGGTTGCCGTGTCACATAGCGCCGTTTGCACATGACCATATTTATACAAACAGGCTATGTAGTGTTAGACATAGCTACCGGGTCAAGTTGTCGGCGGAAAGGGGCCACAGTGGTTGATGGAGCGTGGGATATGGATGCACGCAGCACATACAGTCAAGGCTTCACTGTAGCTTAGCATAATTACATCACATACATCATTTACATACATACATACTTATTTCATGATTACAAGTGTTGACTTGTGAACACTCATTACTGTTTTCTTGAAACTCGTGAAACTCACCAACTCTAGTAGTTGACCCGTTTTAAACTGCTTTTCAGGTGTACCTAAATCGGAGTAATTTGATGATCTGTTACTTACCTGAAGTGTGTGGTTGATGCTATGTGAATAGAGGCAAGGATGTTAGTAGTAAGAATGTATAGTTAATGAACTAGTTTTGTTTATATCACCTAGACTGGAAAACAACGATAGAACAAAGAAATGTAATATATTGTAAATTAGTTTGTAATGTTTCTTTGTAAACAATGTGTTGATATCAGAGGTGTCTGATACATTCCCGTTTTACGCTTCCGCATTGTGCTAGTCAGGGTGTGACAGAAGTTGGTATCAGAGCCATTGGTTATAAAGGATTAGGTTATCCCTTAGGGTACCTAAAATATAACCGTAGGCTCGATTAACTCTGGGAAATAATTAAATAATAAATTAATATTATATACTGATGGATGCCGGGATGAACTTGTAGGGCAAGTGAGTTATTGTGGTCCGGAACATAATAACAGACTTGCTTGTACGAGGGAATTCGGGGAGAAATCACGGAACGTGTGGTTAGGTAAAAGTGGCAACATATGTGTATAAAAGGTAATGGGAAAGTATATATATATGTAACACTCATACGTGTTTATGTGGAACAAGGTGTATGAATA
Organism: Bidens hawaiensis; assembly: GCF_021521415.1. Classification (NCBI taxonomy): domain Eukaryota; kingdom Viridiplantae; phylum Streptophyta; class Magnoliopsida; order Asterales; family Asteraceae; genus Bidens; species Bidens hawaiensis. Next base: position 1,234,504 of record NW_027491115.1, on the reverse strand, counting down.
CGTGTACGTACGATACTGTTGATGACGGTACATTTTACTATGAATATTATATTCATTTATATTCAGTATTTATTTAAATAATAATAATAATTAAAATTTTAATAAAACTAATATTATATTATTATATAATTAATATTAAATTTGGTTTAAGTAATTAATCTCCTCGACAATAGTTAGCGATAGCAATAGATATTATTCTTATAACTAACCTTTGTGCAGAGTCATGTCAACGAATAACGACTACGTACCGGAAGAAGAACCGGTAATATCAGTAGAGGAGGATCCCGAGGAAGAATCAGAGGAGGATCCAGAAGAGGAGGACCCAGAAGAGGAACCGGAGGAAGAAGATGAAGAGGTGGAAGAAGAAATTATCTGTAGAGAGTTACGCAGGAATGTGCCTGATCTATCTGGCTATAGATGCGATAGTTATCCACCCAGGTCACCACGCAGGGATCAAGATGAAGTTAACAGTCAGTATCGTTCACCTGCTAGAGTAGCCAGATTACCCACTCCACCTATACACCTGTCGCCGACGACTTCAGCTACTGCGCGAATCCGGCAGACTGCTCGTATTATGGTAACCCTGATTGACCCTACCTCGATTCCATTCAGATCTACCCACGACCAGGGAGGACCTTCACGCCCTAGGGTAGATACTTCATCTTCTCGTTCATTGAGTATACCTACCCCTCGCCCTGACCTCCCAAACGCAGGAAACAACTCTTGGATGGCTATCCTGACTGACCGTGTGATAGACCACTCGATAGCCATAGCTAACATTAACCAGGAGAGAAGGGACGTGACCCAGTACTTATTGATGTTACATCAGATAGTACTGAACTTACAGCAGTCAGATGCCTACCACCACTGTTGTTTGGATAGGGTGACGGTTCGGCTGTGGAACTGTTACTGGGTGATTACGGTGCTGTTATTTTTATGTTTGTGGTTAGCCTATCGTTTGTATGGATAGATGCGGAATATTACAATTATGTGTACATGATCTTTTGATACTCCATGTATGTATATAGCAGTATGTTATGTTAACGTGGAGCACAACTTTGTATATTATTACAAGCACTGACCCTTATAGGGTTAAGTCTAACAGTCACTTAGTGACAGATTTTGATATATACATGCAAGCACTGGCCTTTATCAGGCTAAGTCTATGTACCTTTTATTATCAATGTACAAAACGATTTGTGAAATATCAGTATGTTATCTGGTTTACCTGTACAACATTTATTGTGATTATTATTACACAGTGCCGTAGACTGGAATTAGTATTAATTGGCTTATATTTGTTTATCATTAAAGAATGGCCCCAAAGAAAGCAAACCCTATGACTGAGGCAGAAATAGCCGAGATGATTGCTCGGCAAATGCAGGCAGTAATCCCACTTATCGTAACACAAGTAACTGCCGGTGTAAACGCAAATATGCAAACAAACCAACAACAAAACATTAATGCTCCCCCAACCAACAATGAAACAGTTACAAACAATAATCCCCCACCGAACCCAAGTAATGACAATAACAACCCTAATCCCCCTCGAAGGGAATATTCGATCAAAAACTTTATGGCCTGTAAACCGATTGATTTCAAGGGCACTGAAGGGCCACATGGGTTAATCAAAATTGATTGAAAAGACTGAATCTGTCCACAATATCAGCAATTGTCCACCCGAAAACATTGTCAAGTATGTTGCTTCTACATTTATTTATCACGCATTAATGTGGTGGAACACTACGGTACAGATAAAAGGTCAAGATACGGTGAATCGCATGACATGGGCTGAACTCAAAACACTGATGCTGGAACATTTCTGCCCAAAGAACGAAATACAAAGGTTAGAACATGAACTTTGGAGTTTGGAGATGAGAGGAGCGGATCATTTGGGATACACGAACTGCTTCAATGAATTCGCTCGCTTAGTACCACGGTTAGTAACTCCTGAAAATAAACGAGTTGAACGTTATATTTGAGGTTTAGCCCCGGAAGTGAGGAGTTTGGTGAACTCTGTGGGTCACACTTCGTTCGAGAATGCCGTGACTCAGGCCGGGATCGTAACTTTCGACTTGGTAAAAAGCGGAGTGTTGAGAATGGCCGGGGAATCATCAGGTATGAAACGAACTGACTATGGGACGAGAGCACAAGGAGGACAATCAAGCAAACGTGCACGTCCGACAATCAGAAATTATGCTATAACTGGTTCCGATACGAAGCAAGACAGGTATAAGGGACCCTTGCCAAAGTGTGACAGATGTAATTACCATCATGTAGCAGAGTGCGGGTTGCCGGTATGCCAGAAAAGTGGTCGAACTGGGCATTATGCCCCTAATTGCAGAGCAGGTGCAGAAATTGTGAGCCGACCAACTCAAACAACTCAACCTCGTCGTCCACCGCCACCGAGACCTCAGCCAATCCGCCAACAACCTATCCAACAAACTTCAACCGTAGCAACCTACCGTGCCTGTTATGAATGTGGCAGTACAGATCATATTAGAAGAAACTGCCCCAAGTTGAATCCAAGAGCAGTTACTAGACCAAACCAAGCATCGACTTCAAGTGCGTCTCGGGGACGCGCGTTTGTTATTGGGTCAGGAGAAGCACGACAAGACTCGAACGTAGTAACAGGTACATTTGCTGTTTCTGATAAATATGCTTCTGTGTTATTTGATATTGGTGCCGATAGAAGCTTTGTTTCCACTAGTTTTATGTCCCTTGGTAATATGCCAGTTAGTGAACTAACAAATCCCTATACTATAGAGCTCGCTAACGGTAACTCTATAACTGTCAACCAAATAGTCCAAAACTGTTCTATTATTCTTAATGACCACCCATTCCTTATTGACCTACTCCCGGTAGAGTTAGGAAGTTTCGATGTTATTGTCGGCATGGACTGGTTAACCAAGTATAAGGCGGAGATTGTGTGTAACGACAAGACGGTTAAAATTCCCTTTTCGAATGGTGAGGTGATTGTAGTACAAGGAGAGAAGTCTGGTTCGATATTACCTCTCATGTCTCATATCAAAGTGTTGAAATGTTTACGCCAAGGTTGTATGGCATTCTTGGCAAACGTGACTATAAAGAATCCTGATGAGAAACGCATAGAAGAAATTCCCGTTGTACGTGAATACCCCGATGTCTTTCCTGACGATTTACCCGGATTACCACCGAACCGACAGGTTGAATTCCGCATAGACTTAATTCCAGGATCAGCCCCTATTGCTAAGGCACCTTATCGATTGGCACCCTCTGAAATGCAAGAATTATCCAACCAGTTACAGGAATTGTTAGATAAGGGTTTCATTCGTCCTAGTTATTCTCCTTGGGGAGCACCGGTATTATTTGTGAAGAAGAAAGATGGAAGTTTTAGAATGTGCATCGATTACCGGGAATTAAACAAAGTTACCATCAAGAACCGATACCCTCTTCCACGAATAGATGATTTGTTTGACCAACTCCAAGGGGCAAATTATTTCTCGAAAATTGACCTTCGATCCGGTTACCATCAAGTTAAGATTCAAGAGGAAGACGTGTCTAAAACGGCGTTCCGAACTCGTTATGGCCACTATGAATTCTTAGTTATGCCGTTCGGACTGACTAATGCTCCCGCAGTTTTCATGGACCTTATGAATCGAGTTTGTAAACCGTACCTCGACAAATTCGTTATCGTGTTTATTGATGACATTTTGATATATTCGAAAACCAAGGAGGAACACGAACAACATTTACGAACTATTTTGGAACTGTTGAGACAGGAAAAGTTGTATGCCAAGCTGTCAAAGTGTGAATTTTGGCTACAAGAAGTACAATTTCTAGGACACGTTGTTAACCAACATGGTATCCATGTAGACCCGAGCAAGATTGAAGCCATCAAAAACTGGCAAGCCCCAAAGTCACCAAAAGAAATCCGCCAATTTTTGGGTTTAGCTGGGTATTATCGGCGTTTTATTGCTAATTTTTCCAGCATAGCCCAACCTTTAACTCTTTTGACTCAAAAAGATCGTGCTTATGTTTGGGGAGAAGAACAAGAAGCGGCTTTTCAATTGCTGAAACAGAAACTGTGCCAAGCCCCGATACTGAGCCTTCCAGAGGGAACTGATGATCTGGTTGTTTATTGCGACGCGTCCCGGAAAGGGTTGGGATGTGTACTTATGCAAAGAAACAAAGTCATAGCATACGCTTCTCGACAATTAAAGGTGCACGAGAAGAATTATACCACCCATGATTTGGAACTAGGCGCGGTTATTTTCGCACTTAAGATCTGGAGGCACTATTTGTATGGCACCAAATGTACAGTATACACCGACCATAAAAGCCTACAGCATATTTTCGATCAGAAAGAGCTAAATATGAGGCAGAGGAGATGGGTAGAATTGTTGAATGATTACGACTGTGAGATTCGATACCATCCGGGTAAGGCTAATATAGTAGCAGATGCTTTGAGCAGAAAAGACAGGATCAAACCACTACGGGTCCGAGCACTTGGAATGATCGTCCAAACCAGCCTCACCAAACAAATTCGTGTTGCTCAAAACGAAGCTCTAAAAGGAGATCATGTAGGAGATGAAAACTTGCATGGAACCGAACAAAACTTTGAAGAAAGAACTGACGAAATTCTATACTACAAAATGTAGGTCCCCCCGGGGGCGTCGCCGATCGATACGAGATCCGCACGAGGTCTAGGAGTGCGGAATCCTCCTAGACTCGTTTATGGTGTAGAAGACGAATAACACGATTACACATACACAAACACAAGAACAAACACACGAACGGGATAAAACACATCTGCAGATCTTTATAATATAATAATCAAACACGTTACATACCGTAACATAAACAGAAACACGTCCGACCCGATGTGAGCTCTACCTCGGGTCGTCCCTCACGACACTTCCTCTCTTTTACTCTCTAGACAAATGAACTATAACACAATTACTCTTATTTTCTGGATATAAAACCTAAACAAGACACACATATATATAGACAAAACATCTTCTCGGGCTTGGGCTTGGGCCAGTAGGCGAAGTTGTTCTTAACTTCGCCTATGGCGAAGTTGTTATAACTTCGCCTAAGGCAGAAGTTGTTACAACTTCGCCATAAGCGAAGTTAAGAACAACTTCGCCTACTGGCCCAAGCCCAAGCCCGAGTAGATGTTTTGTCTATATATATGTGTGTCTTGTTTAGGTTTTATATCCAGAAAATAAGAGTAATTGGCGAAGTTGTTCTAACTTCTCCTAAGGCGAAGTTGTGCTAACTTCGCCTGTGGCGTTCCGCTGGTCTGAATTGCATAGCGACGGTCACAAAATGCACCAACAGTCTCCCCTTTGACCGTTGCTCTCAATTCTAACAAACACAAAAGATCATCTGTTACAAAACATGCACCAACAGACTCCCTCTTAACTGATGATCTTCTGTTTGCTCATCAACCAGCCGTGTCTGAAACTGTCCTGTAGCTTCACAAATCTACCAATCACCCAGCGTCTTCCATATCAGATCTCCCCTTCAGTGTAAGCTTCTCCGACTATAACGATTGAGGTCTTTGAAATGCATGCATCCTCGTGCCAATAGATCATCTCAACCAATCACGTGAGTCCATCTGACTTCACCAACACGTGAAGTTGGGCTTCCTCCACAACTTCACCAACTCGTCGGCATACGATAAGGTTTAATCTTCAACTACTCAACATCAAGTGATCAATTTCATCACAAAACCGCCTTGACAGAATCTAACACATGACCATTAATTAATCCGAAGCATCTTCAATCACCAGGGATAACAATCAAGAACATAAACACTTTAGTTCCCGATTAAATCCAACTTGTTCCAGAATTTTCACTCTAATAAATAAGCATCACGTTTCAGGATCCAATTCTCGAACGCCTTGAAAATAACATAAATAATATGCTCTGACCGCAATCCAGTAATGACAAAAAACCTTCAGTTCAATTTGACTTTCTTCAATTGGTCAACCTCGAACAACAACAATTTCATTGCCCACAAACCCCCAAATATGTGTCAATATCCAGTTTCAATCAATATCCCATTCTCAAACTCAACTCCATATCCAGAGTTGACACGTATTTGTTCACACGTAAAACCAAGAGATAACAAGTTTCACTCGTTGACGGAACAACGTCTTCGGTCTCACAATAATCGTGTACACCTGGCCATACAGACGAAAACTCCAAATACTCTTTTTTTTTTTTTTTTAACTTCGCCTAAAGTCAACTTCGCCTGTTCATAACTTCGCCTGGCTATAACTTCGCCTGTCCATAACTTCGCCTAAACCCTAAAATTTAAGCGACAACTTCGCCTGAACCCAATAACTTCGCCTGCGGCGGCTGTTCGGCCGAAAACGCACAGAAACGTGTCAGAAACACCAAAACGCAGATCTCGAACCATAGCATAAGAGCCTAAGGCTCTGATACCACTTGTAGGTCCCCCCGGGGGCGTCGCCGATCGATACGAGATCCGCACGAGGTCTAGGAGTGCGGAATCCTCCTAGACTCGTTTATGGTGTAGAAGACGAAGAACACGATTACACATACACAAACACAAGAACAAACACACGAACGGGATAAAACACATCTGCAGATCTTTATAATATAATAATCAAACACGTTACATACCGTAACATAAACAGAAACACGTCCGACCCGAGGTGAGCTCTACCTCGGGTCGTCCCTCACGACACTTCCTCTCTTTTACTCTCTAGACAAATGAACTATAACACAATTACTCTTATTTTCTGGATATAAAACCTAAACAAGACACACATATATATAGACAAAACATCTTCTCGGGCTTGGGCTTGGGCCAGTAGGCGAAGTTGTTCTTAACTTCGCCTATGGCGAAGTTGTTATAACTTCGCCTAAGGCAGAAGTTGTTACAACTTCGCCGTTGGCGAAGTTGTTCTAACTTCTCCTAAGGCGAAGTTGTGCTAACTTCGCCTGTGGCGTTCCGCTGGTCTGAATTGCATAGCGACGGTCACAAAATGCACCAACACAAAATCGAGTTAGGATTCCCACTTTCAGCAATCTGCATGACTTGATCATGGACGAAGCCCATAAGTCCAAATACTCCATTCACCCAGGAACAGATAAGATGTACAAGGACTTGAAAGAGTATTATTGGTGGCCCGGTATGAAGAAGGATATAGCCACGTATGTCAGTAAATGTTTAACTTGTGCGAGGGTTAAGGCTGAATATCAAAAACCTTCGGGAATGTTACACCAACCGGAAATACACAATGGAAATGGGAACAAATTACCATGGATTTTGTAACACACCTTCCAAAAACTTCCCGAGGAAATGATGCAATATCGGTGATAGTTGACCGATTAACCAACTCCGCACACTTCCTTCCAATCCGAACCACTTACACAACCGAAAAACTTGCTCACATCTACATCAATTAAATCGTATCCCGACACGGCGTACCCGTTTCAATTATCTCTGATCGCGATAGCCATTTCACCTCTCGTTTCTGGCAAGCCGTACAAGAAGCTTTGGGAACCCGAATTGACCTAAGTACCGCCAACCATCCCCAAACCGACGGTCAATCTGAGCGAACCATTCAAACCTTAGAAGATTTGCTTCGCGTTTGTGTACTAGACTTTGATGGAAACTGGGATCAACATCTTCCACTGGTCGAATTTTCGTACAACAATAGCTATCACAGTAGCATTCAGCCGGCATCGTATGAAGCGCTGTATGGACGGAAATGTAGATCACCCTTGTGCTGGACTGAGGTTGGAGATACCCAAATTACACGATCTGACTTGATTCAAGAAACCACCGACAAAATCCGTAAAATCACAAGCAAATTGAAAATCGCCCGAGATCGACAGAAAAGCTATGCTGATGTTCGTAGAAAGCCGTTATCCTTTGAAATAGGCGACTGAGTTTTTCTGAAAGTATCCCCGTGGAAAGGCGTCATTCGATTCGGAAAAACCGGTAAACTAGCCCCGCGATACATTGGGCCATATGAAGTCATTTCTAAGATAGGTCCGGTAGCTTACCGACTGAAACTTCCTGTGAAGTTGAGTTCTATTCATGATGTCTTTCATGTGTCGAACCTGAAAAAGTGTCTTACTGACGAAACCGAAATCGTGCCATTAAAAGACTTAAACATAAACAAAAAACTGAATTTCGTTGAAGAACCGATGGAAATATTAGAGGGGAAAATAAAACAATTAAGACACAACATGTCTTGGTTACTAAAAATCATTCCTAACCGTGTAAAAATCCAAAAAAATGGTCCATAAACATGTTTTGATCATACACATGGTAAGGAACCTGTTTTGATAGTTTTTTTGGCCATAAACACGGATTAAAGGGTTGAAACGGCGTTTCTACGGTTCAAAAGTTCGTTTTTGTGCACTAGCTGAAACCCTAACTTAAGGTCTGTTATGTTGATGAAATATTGCTTGGTTTGTGATATAGGACTTGTACCTAGCTTGCTTAGAAGCACAAGAACCTGAAAACTTGATTAAAAAGTCGGAAACGAGCCAAACCCGCTAAGGTAATGCCGAAACACTCGGTTACGGGCTATTTAGGTTAAGGTTGTGATGTGCATATTTTTAGGACTTGAAATTTTTCAGGGACATCAGGGACCATATCAATAAGTCCCTGTTCAAATTTGGTAATTTTTCAACCATCCGAGAATATTTTTCGAATTTATTGCCGAATTGGGACGTTTATTTGTAAAAAATAGCTAAAATACTTCAAAAATTATGAACTTTTTTTGAGAACTCAGATTTGATGTATTTTGATCACATATGAATTTTGGGATCATTTGGAGAAGTTTAAATGTGTTTTGTTTATTTGCGTTCGTGTGAGTTTTTACAGCCGAATTTGGGCCGAAAAGAATATTGCACGAGCTTTTTACATTCTGGAATTGATACAGGTTATTTTGGGACATGATTTGAGTATTCAGGAATTTTTGAGGAATTTTTGGAAATTGTTTGGGGTAAACGGACGATTTTCAGGCGAAATATAGCTGATAAAATGAATTTTTATAAACTAATAAATCAGTAAATAAATTCCAGATATATTTTTATAAAAATTTACATATTTTAATTGATAAGTGGTTAAATTTTCATAATTTAATGATTAACAGTTAATTAATTATGCTAATCTGAATATTAAACAAATTCAGTTTTTATAAAAACCGGCAAGTTCGCGACTAGTGAATCTGCGGGAATATCAAAACTCCAAGAGTGATCAAAAATCATATTTTTGGGCTAATTAAGTAAAAATGAACTTTTCTATGAGAAACCTGGACATTCCGGGTGGATTGTGCGCGTTTCTTCTCAAATCAAACTGTATAAACGGAAACGGGCCCCGTGGCTAATCCGGGACCCCAGTATGTGATCTTTCTTTATAACTTAATCATTTTATTAACCAATACATTTACCCAAGCTTATTTTCCCATAACTGTTTTCTGAACGCGTAAACGAACAACTTGGTCCAGCTGGGAAAACGGGAATCTGAGCCAAGTTCGGTTTTAAGTATTAGACGTTGAACAACATCACAACCTAAGCCTATTGCCACTTTCTGGGCGTTCCAGCTACACCCAGATTAGTTATACAGCCCAGTTTAGTATTGAGATTATAATAATATTAAAAGGGACTACTGATAGCAGACCAAACGAACAACGAGCTGATACAGTACTGATTATCGACTAAACCGTGAGTTTCATGACCCCACTTTTAAACTGTTTTACGAACTTTTGGGGTGAAAAGCATGTTTGATTACATATACATACCTGAAACATGTACTGATGTGAATTATCTAAGTGCTAACACACGAAAGTCCCCACGATCACAGTGATTAACTTCGAGCCGGTGGCTTGTGAATAGTACTATTGGTTTGACAAACCCAAACGGAATCGGCCTGGTTGCCGTGTCACATAGTGCCGTTTGCACATGACCATATTTATACAAACAGGCTATGTAGTGTTAGACATAGCTACCGGGTCAAGTTGTCGGCGGAAAGGGGCCACAGTGGTTGATGGAGCGTGGGATATGGATGCACGCAGCACATACAGTCAAGGCTTCACTGTAGCTTAGCATAATTACATCACATACATCATTTACATACATACATACTTATTTCATGATTACAAGTGTTGACTTGTGAACACTCATTACTGTTTTCTTGAAACTCGTGAAACTCACCAACTCTAGTAGTTGACCCGTTTTAAACTGCTTTTCAGGTGTACCTAAATCGGAGTAATTTGATGATCTGTTACTTACCTGAAGTGTGTGGTTGATGCTATGTGAATAGAGGCAAGGATGTTAGTAGTAAGAATGTATAGTTAGTGAACTAGTTTTGTTTATATCACCTAGACTGGAAAACAACGATAGAACAAAGAAATGTAATATATTGTAAATTAGTTTGTAATGTTTCTTTGTAAACAATGTGTTGATATCAGAGGTGTCTGATACATTCCCGTTTTACGCTTCCGCATTGTGCTAGTCAGGGTGTGACAGAAGTGGGTATCAGAGCCATTGGTTATAAAGGATTAGGTTATCCCTTAGGGTACCTAAAATATAACCGTAGGCTCGATTAACTCTGGGAAATAATTAAATAATAAATTAATATTATATACTGATGGATGCCGGGATGAACTTGTAGGGCAAGTGAGTTATTGTGGTCCGGAACATAATAACAGACTTGCTTGTACGAGGGAATTCGGGGAGAAATCACGGAACGTGTGGTTAGGTAAAAGTGGCAACATATGTGTATAAAAGGTAATGGGAAAGTATATATATATGTAACACTCATACGTGTTTATGTGGAACAAGGTGTATGAATACGTGTACGTACGATACTGTTGATGACGGTACATTTTACTATGAATATTATATTCATTTATATTCAGTATTTATTTAAATAATAATAATAATTAAAATTTTAATAAAACTAATATTATATTATTATATAATTAATATTAAATTTGGTTTAAGTAATTAATCTCCTCGACAATAGTTAGCGATAGCAATAGATATTATTCTTATAACTAACCTTTGTGCAGAGTCATGTCAACGAATAACGACTACGTACCGGAAGAAGAACCGGTAATATCAGTAGAGGAGGATCCCGAGGAAGAATCAGAGGAGGATCCAGAAGAGGAGGACCCAGAAGAGGAACCGGAGGAAGAAGATGAAGAGGTGGAAGAAGAAATTATCTGTAGAGAGTTACGCAGGAATGTGCCTGATCTATCTGGCTATAGATGCGATAGTTATCCACCCAGGTCACCACGCAGGGATCAAGATGAAGTTAACAGTCAGTATCGTTCACCTGCTAGAGTAGCCAGATTACCCACTCCACCTATACACCTGTCGCCGACGACTTCAGCTACTGCGCGAATCCGGCAGACTGCTCGTATTATGGTAACCCTGATTGACCCTACCTCGATTCCATTCAGATCTACCCACGACCAGGGAGGACCTTCACGCCCTAGGGTAGATACTTCATCTTCTCGTTCATTGAGTATACCTACCCCTCGCCCTGACCTCCCAAACGCAGGAAACAACTCTTGGATGGCTATCCTGACTGACCGTGTGATAGACCACTCGATAGCCATAGCTAACATTAACCAGGAGAGAAGGGACGTGACCCAGTACTTATTGATGTTACATCAGATAGTACTGAACTTACAGCAGTCAGATGCCTACCACCACTGTTGTTTGGATAGGGTGACGGTTCGGCTGTGGAACTGTTACTGGGTGATTACGGTGCTGTTATTTTTATGTTTGTGGTTAGCCTATCGTTTGTATGGATAGATGCGGAATATTACAATTATGTGTACATGATCTTTTGATACTCCATGTATGTATATAGCAGTATGTTATGTTAACGTGGAGCACAACTTTGTATATTATTACAAGCACTGACCCTTATAGGGTTAAGTCTAACAGTCACTTAGTGACAGATTTTGATATATACATGCAAGCACTGGCCTTTATCAGGCTAAGTCTATGTACCTTTTATTATCAATGTACAAAACGATTTGTGAAATATCAGTATGTTATCTGGTTTACCTGTACAACATTTATTGTGATTATTATTACACAGTGCCGTAGACTGGAATTAGTATTAATTGGCTTATATTTGTTTATCATTAAAGAATGGCCCCAAAGAAAGCAAACCCTATGACTGAGGCAGAAATAGCCGAGATGATTGCTCGGCAAATGCAGGCAGTAATCCCACTTATCGTAACACAAGTAACTGCCGGTGTAAACGCAAATATGCAAACAAACCAACAACAAAACATTAATGCTCCCCCAACCAACAATGAAACAGTTACAAACAATAATCCCCCACCGAACCCAAGTAATGACAATAACAACCCTAATCCCCCTCGAAGGGAATATTCGATCAAAAACTTTATGGCCTGTAAACCGATTGATTTCAAGGGCACTGAAGGGCCACATGGGTTAATCAAAATTGATTGAAAAGACTGAATCTGTCCACAATATCAGCAATTGTCCACCCGAAAACATTGTCAAGTATGTTGCTTCTACATTTATTTATCACGCATTAATGTGGTGGAACACTACGGTACAGATAAAAGGTCAAGATACGGTGAATCGCATGACATGGGCTGAACTCAAAACACTGATGCTGGAACATTTCTGCCCAAAGAACGAAATACAAAGGTTAGAACATGAACTTTGGAGTTTGGAGATGAGAGGAGCGGATCATTTGGGATACACGAACTGCTTCAATGAATTCGCTCGCTTAGTACCACGGTTAGTAACTCCTGAAAATAAACGAGTTGAACGTTATATTTGAGGTTTAGCCCCGGAAGTGAGGAGTTTGGTGAACTCTGTGGGTCACACTTCGTTCGAGAATGCCGTGACTCAGGCCGGGATCGTAACTTTCGACTTGGTAAAAAGCGGAGTGTTGAGAATGGCCGGGGAATCATCAGGTATGAAACGAACTGACTATGGGACGAGAGCACAAGGAGGACAATCAAGCAAACGTGCACGTCCGACAATCAGAAATTATGCTATAACTGGTTCCGATACGAAGCAAGACAGGTATAAGGGACCCTTGCCAAAGTGTGACAGATGTAATTACCATCATGTAGCAGAGTGCGGGTTGCCGGTATGCTAGAAAAGTGGTCGAACTGGGCATTATGCCCCTAATTGCAGAGCAGGTGCAGAAATTGTGAGCCGACCAACTCAAACAACTCAACCTCGTCGTCCACCGCCACCGAGACCTCAGCCAATCCGCCAACAACCTATCCAACAAACTTCAACCGTAGCAACCTACCGTGCCTGTTATGAATGTGGCAGTACAGATCATATTAGAAGAAACTGCCCCAAGTTGAATCCAAGAGCAGTTACTAGACCAAACCAAGCATCGACTTCAAGTGCGTCTCGGGGACGCGCGTTTGTTATTGGGTCAGGAGAAGCACGACAAGACTCGAACGTAGTAACAGGTACATTTGCTGTTTCTGATAAATATGCTTCTGTGTTATTTGATATTGGTGCCGATAGAAGCTTTGTTTCCACTAGTTTTATGTCCCTTGGTAATATGCCAGTTAGTGAACTAACAAATCCCTATACTATAGAGCTCGCTAACGGTAACTCTATAACTGTCAACCAAATAGTCCAAAACTGTTCTATTATTCTTAATGACCACCCATTCCTTATTGACCTACTCCCGGTAGAGTTAGGAAGTTTCGATGTTATTGTCGGCATGGACTGGTTAACCAAGTATAAGGCGGAGATTGTGTGTAACGACAAGACGGTTAAAATTCCCTTTTCGAATGGTGAGGTGATTGTAGTACAAGGAGAGAAGTCTGGTTCGATATTACCTCTCATGTCTCATATCAAAGTGTTGAAATGTTTACGCCAAGGTTGTATGGCATTCTTGGCAAACGTGACTATAAAGAATCCTGATGAGAAACGCATAGAAGAAATTCCCGTTGTACGTGAATACCCCGATGTCTTTCCTGACGATTTACCCGGATTACCACCGAACCGACAGGTTGAATTCCGCATAGACTTAATTCCAGGATCAGCCCCTATTGCTAAGGCACCTTATCGATTGGCACCCTCTGAAATGCAAGAATTATCCAACCAGTTACAGGAATTGTTAGATAAGGGTTTCATTCGTCCTAGTTATTCTCCTTGGGGAGCACCGGTATTATTTGTGAAGAAGAAAGATGGAAGTTTTAGAATGTGCATCGATTACCGGGAATTAAACAAAGTTACCATCAAGAACCGATACCCTCTTCCACGAATAGATGATTTGTTTGACCAACTCCAAGGGGCAAATTATTTCTCGAAAATTGACCTTCGATCCGGTTACCATCAAGTTAAGATTCAAGAGGAAGACGTGTCTAAAACGGCGTTCCGAACTCGTTATGGCCACTATGAATTCTTAGTTATGCCGTTCGGACTGACTAATGCTCCCGCAGTTTTCATGGACCTTATGAATCGAGTTTGTAAACCGTACCTCGACAAATTCGTTATCGTGTTTATTGATGACATTTTGATATATTCGAAAACCAAGGAGGAACACGAACAACATTTACGAACTATTTTGGAACTGTTGAGACAGGAAAAGTTGTATGCCAAGCTGTCAAAGTGTGAATTTTGGCTACAAGAAGTACAATTTCTAGGACACGTTGTTAACCAACATGGTATCCATGTAGACCCGAGCAAGATTGAAGCCATCAAAAACTGGCAAGCCCCAAAGTCACCAAAAGAAATCCGCCAATTTTTGGGTTTAGCTGGGTATTATCGGCGTTTTATTGCTAATTTTTCCAGCATAGCCCAACCTTTAACTCTTTTGACTCAAAAAGATCGTGCTTATGTTTGGGGAGAAGAACAAGAAGCGGCTTTTCAATTGCTGAAACAGAAACTGTGCCAAGCCCCGATACTGAGCCTTCCAGAGGGAACTGATGATCTGGTTGTTTATTGCGACGCGTCCCGGAAAGGGTTGGGATGTGTACTTATGCAAAGAAACAAAGTCATAGCATACGCTTCTCGACAATTAAAGGTGCACGAGAAGAATTATACCACCCATGATTTGGAACTAGGCGCGGTTATTTTCGCACTTAAGATCTGGAGGCACTATTTGTATGGCACCAAATGTACAGTATACACCGACCATAAAAGCCTACAGCATATTTTCGATCAGAAAGAGCTAAATATGAGGCAGAGGAGATGGGTAGAATTGTTGAATGATTACGACTGTGAGATTCGATACCATCCGGGTAAGGCTAATATAGTAGCAGATGCTTTGAGCAGAAAAGACAGGATCAAACCACTACGGGTCCGAGCACTTGGAATGATCGTCCAAACCAGCCTCACCAAACAAATTCGTGTTGCTCAAAACGAAGCTCTAAAAGGAGATCATGTAGGAGATGAAAACTTGCATGGAACCGAACAAAACTTTGAAGAAAGAACTGACGAAATTCTATACTACAAAATGTAGGTCCCCCCGGGGGCGTCGCCGATCGATACGAGATCCGCACGAGGTCTAGGAGTGCGGAATCCTCCTAGACTCGTTTATGGTGTAGAAGACGAATAACACGATTACACATACACAAACACAAGAACAAACACACGAACGGGATAAAACACATCTGCAGATCTTTATAATATAATAATCAAACACGTTACATACCGTAACATAAACAGAAACACGTCCGACCCGATGTGAGCTCTACCTCGGGTCGTCCCTCACGACACTTCCTCTCTTTTACTCTCTAGACAAATGAACTATAACACAATTACTCTTATTTTCTGGATATAAAACCTAAACAAGACACACATATATATAGACAAAACATCTTCTCGGGCTTGGGCTTGGGCCAGTAGGCGAAGTTGTTCTTAACTTCGCCTATGGCGAAGTTGTTATAACTTCGCCTAAGGCAGAAGTTGTTACAACTTCGCCATAAGCGAAGTTAAGAACAACTTCGCCTACTGGCCCAAGCCCAAGCCCGAGTAGATGTTTTGTCTATATATATGTGTGTCTTGTTTAGGTTTTATATCCAGAAAATAAGAGTAATTGGCGAAGTTGTTCTAACTTCTCCTAAGGCGAAGTTGTGCTAACTTCGCCTGTGGCATTCCGCTGGTCTGAATTGCATAGCGACGGTCACAAAATGCACCAACAGTCTCCCCTTTGACCGTTGCTCTCAATTCTAACAAACACAAAAGATCATCTGTTACAAAACATGCACCAACAGACTCCCTCTTAACTGATGATCTTCTGTTTGCTCATCAACCAGCCGTGTCTGAAACTGTCCTGTAGCTTCACAAATCTACCAATCACCCAGCGTCTTCCATATCAGATCTCCCCTTCAGTGTAAGCTTCTCCGACTATAACGATTGAGGTCTTTGAAATGCATGCATCCTCGTGCCAATAGATCATCTCAACCAATCACGTGAGTCCATCTGACTTCACCAACACGTGAAGTTGGGCTTCCTCCACAACTTCACCAACTCGTCGGCATACGATAAGGTTTAATCTTCAACTACTCAACATCAAGTGATCAATTTCATCACAAAACCGCCTTGACAGAATCTAACACATGACCATTAATTAATCCGAAGCATCTTCAATCACCAGGGATAACAATCAAGAACATAAACACTTTAGTTCCCGATTAAATCCAACTTGTTCCAGAATTTTCACTCTAATAAATAAGCATCACGTTTCAGGATCCAATTCTCGAACGCCTTGAAAATAACATAAATAATATGCTCTGACCGCAATCCAGTAATGACAAAAACCTTCAGTTCAATTTGACTTTCTTCAATTGGTCAACCTCGAACAACAACAATTTCATTGCCCACAAACCCCCAAATATGTGTCAATATCCAGTTTCAATCAATATCCCATTCTCAAACTCAACTCCATATCCAGAGTTGACACGTATTTGTTCACACGTAAAACCAAGAGATAACAAGTTTCACTCGTTGACGGAACAACGTCTTCGGTCTCACAATAATCGTGTACACCTGGCCATACAGACGAAAACTCCAAATACTCTTTTTTTTTTTTTTTTAACTTCGCCTAAAGTCAACTTCGTCTGTTCATAACTTCGCCTGGCTATAACTTCGCCTGTCCATAACTTCGCCTGTTCATAACATCGCCTGGCTGCTAACTTCGCCTAAACCCTAAAATTTAAGCGACAACTTTGCCTGAACCCAATAACTTCGCCTGCGGCGGCTGTTCGGCCGAAAACGCACAGAAACGTGTCAGAAACACCAAAACGCAGATCTCGAACCATAGCATAAGAGCCTAAGGCTCTGATACCACTTGTAGGTCCCCCCGGGGTCGTCGCCGATCGATACGAGATCCGCACGAGGTCTAGGAGTGCGGAATCCTCCTAGACTCGTTTATGGTGTAGAAGACGAAGAACACGATTACACATACACAAACACAAGAACAAACACACGAACGGGATAAAACACATCTGCAGATCTTTATAATATAATAATCAAACACGTTACATACCGTAACATAAACAGAAACACGTCCGACCCGAGGTGAGCTCTACCTCGGGTCGTCCCTCACGACACTTCCTCTCTTTTACTCTCTAGACAAATGAACTATAACACAATTACTCTTATTTTCTGGATATAAAACCTAAACAAGACACACATATATATAGACAAAACATCTTCTCGGGCTTGGGCTTGGGCCAGTAGGCGAAGTTGTTCTTAACTTCGCCTATGGCGAAGTTGTTACAACTTCGCCTAAGGCAGAAGTTGTTACAACTTCGCCGTTGGCGAAGTTGTTCTAACTTCTCCTAAGGCGAAGTTGTGCTAACTTCGCCTGTGGCGTTCCGCTGGTCTGAATTGCATAGCGACGGTCACAAAATCGAGTTTGGATTCCCACTTTCAGCAATCTGCATGACTTGATCATGGACGAAGCCCATAAGTCCAAATACTCCATTCACCCAGGAACAGATAAGATGTACAAGGACTTGAAAGAGTATTATTGGTGGCCCGGTATGAAGAAGGATATAGCCACGTATGTCAGTAAATGTTTAACTTGTGCGAGGGTTAAGGCTGAATATCAAAAACCCTCGGGAAAGTTACACCAACCGGAAATACACAATGGAAATGGGAACAAATTACCATGGATTTTGTAACACACCTTCCAAAAACTTCCCGAGGAAATGATGCAATATGGGTGATAGTTGACCGATTAACCAACTCCGCACACTTCCTTCCAATCCGAACCACTTACACAACCGAAAAACTTGCTCACATCTACATCAATTAAATCGTATCCCGACACGGCGTACCCGTTTCAATTATCTCTGATCGCGATAGCCATTTCACCTCTCGTTTCTGGCAAGCCGTACAAGAAGCTTTGGGAACCCGAATTGACCTAAGTACCGCCAACCATCCCCAAACCGACGGTCAATCTGAGCGAACCATTCAAACCTTAGAAGATTTGCTTCGCGTTTGTGTACTAGACTTTGATGGAAACTGGGATCAACATCTTCCACTGGTCGAATTTTCGTACAACAATAGCTATCACAGTAGCATTCAGCCGGCATCGTATGAAGCGCTGTATGGACGGAAATGTAGATCACCCTTGTGCTGGACTGAGGTTGGAGATACCCAAATTACACGATCTGACTTGATTCAAGAAACCACCGACAAAATCCGTAAAATCACAAGCAAATTGAAAATCGCCCGAGATCGACAGAAAAGCTATGCTGATGTTCGTAGAAAGCCGTTATCCTTTGAAATAGGCGACTGAGTTTTTCTGAAAGTATCCCCGTGGAAAGGCGTCATTCGATTCGGAAAAACCGGTAAACTAGCCCCGCGATACATTGGGCCATATGAAGTCATTTCTAAGATAGGTCCGGTAGCTTACCGATTGAAACTTCCAGTGAAGTTGAGTTCTATTCATGATGTCTTTCATGTGTCGAACCTGAAAAACTGTCTTACTGACGAAACCGAAATCGTGCCATTAAAAGACTTAAACATAAACAAAAAACTGAATTTCGTTGAAGAACCGATGGAAATATTAGAGGGGAAAATAAAACAATTAAGACACAACATGTCTTGGTTACTAAAAATCATTCCTAACCGTGTAAAAATCCAAAAAAATGGTCCATAAACATGTTTTGATCATACACATGGTAAGGAACCTGTTTTGATAGTTTTTTTGGCCATAAACACGGATTAAAGGGTTGAAACGGCGTTTCTACGGTTCAAAAGTTCGTTTTTGTGCACTAGCCGAAACCCTAACTTAAGGGCTGTTATGTTGATGAAATATTGCTTGGTTTGTGATATAGGACTTGTACCTAGCTTGCTTAGAAGCACAAGAACCTGAAAACTTGATTAAAAAGTCGGAAACGAGCCAAACCCGCTAAGGTAATGCCGAAACACTCGCTTACGGGCTATTTAGGTTAAGGTTGTGATGTGCATATTTTTAGGACTTGAAATTTTTCAGGGACATCAGGGACCATATCAATAAGTCCCTGTTCAAATTTGGTAATTTTTCAACCATCCGAGAATATTTGTCGAATTTATTACCGAATTGGGACGTTTATTTGGAAAAAATAGCTAAAATACTTCAAAAATTATGAACTTTTTTTGAGAACTCAGATTTGATGTATTTTGATCACATATGAATTTTGGGATCATTTTGAGAAGTTTAAATGTGTTTTGTTTATTTGCGTTCGTGTGAGTTTTTACAGCCGAATTTGGGCCGAAAAGAATATTGCACGAGCTTTTTACATTCTGGAATTGATACAGGTTGTTTTGAGACATGATTTGAGTATTCAGGAATTTTTGAGGAATTTTTGGAAATTGTTTGGGGTAAACGGACGATTTTCAGGCGAAATATAGCTGATAAAATGAATTTTTATAAACTAATAAATCAGTAAATAAATTCCAGATATATTTTTATAAAAATTTACATATTTTAATTGATAAGTGGTTAAATTTTCATAATTTAATGATTAACAGTTAATTAATTATGCTAATCTGAATATTAAACAAATTCAGTTTTTATAAAAACCGGCAAGTTCGCGACTAGTGAATCTGCGGGAATATCAAAACTCCAAGAGTGATCAAAAATCATATTTTTGGGCTAATTAAGTAAAAATGAACTTTTCTATGAGAAACCTTGTAACACCCCGTAACCGCAGCGGAAACGTACACGGGATGCAACAGACACATCTGATATCAACAGCATTGCTTATAAAGAAAATACCACTACATTAATTTATAATATATTACATTGTTGCGAGTTTCATTACTGTCTAGGTGTTACACACATATTTTACCGACAAGACATTAATAAATTCATTACAAAACAAAGAGCAGCAAGCTTCCAACAGGTAGCACAGATAGTTAAGCAAACATCAATCAATCCAACTTGGGCATACCTAGAAAACATGTAAAGAAAACGGGTCAACTACGAATAGTTGGTGAGTTTCACTAATTTGAATAAACACTGACAAATCATTTTAATAATCATTTATTAACAATATAATCATGCTGGGAACTATGTTACCCCAGAACATTTCCAATAACTTTCTGGGAACTATGTTACCCCAGAACAATAACAACCCCTGGGAACTATGTTACCCCAGAATAATAATAACCCCTGGGAACTATGTTACCCCAGAATAATAACAACCCCTGGGAACTATGTTACCCCAGAACAATAATAACCCCTGGGAACTATGTTACCCCAGAATAATAACAACCCCTGGGAACTATGTTACCCCAGAACAATAATAACCCCTGGGAACTATGTTACCCCAGAACAATATAACCCCTGGGAACTATGTTACCCCAGAACAATAACACATTATAAACATTTTATATATTCTATGCATCAGCCCATATATATATAAATGTACAAGTATTTCCATACGATCGGTATGTACTTAAATACTTTAAATAAGACATGTTTTCCGCCCCGGGAAAATATAATTAAAACAATTCATTAAAAGGGGCTCGTGAAAACTCACCTTGTCGTGAGTTGGTGAGTAATATAAGGAACAGCTACGTGCCTGGATCTGTAATATAATATCTAGTCGTTACTATATAATTCCCATAACTTAAATACATATCAATCGGTACATCTGGGAACATTGTTAACCCAGTACTGTACTCGATTCGGGGACAATGTTAACCCCGTGACACTTCTAAGGACTCAGATTGACATTGCTTAGAGCTTGACAGTCAATTTAGTTAAGGTGATGAAATTATAGCTCGGTTTGACACCCCGTTTGGCCGTGGGGCCCGTTTCCGGTATTTCGGTGCCGGAAACGGTACAATCGGGTAAAATTACCCAAATCATCCGGATTATTTTCGGATGATTTATTTTTACTTAATTTACTTAGATTTATGAAATAGTCTATTTTTAGAGTTTTTCGTGTACCAGTCAGCTCGCTTATGCGAACTTTGCCGGTTTACACGTTTTAAGCTTTAACTAATTGTTTTTATGTTCATTTTAGCACAAATAATTACCCGTTTAGTCTCGGGTCTTGAAATTTTGCTCAAAACTTATTTTGACAGAAAGAACATTTTATAAAATTTTCCAGATTTATTTTCCTATATTTGCATTTATTTACTTATTTTTAAATCTCATTAAAACACTAAAAATATAAAAAATACCAAAATACTTTAGGAAAATCCCAAGTTTTTCTGGAATGATCCTTGTCATTCTCATAACTCTCTGGAATTTTTCCAGATTTATTTTCGTAAATTTACATATATTTATCTATTTTCAAATCTTATTAAAATACTAAATATATCAAAAATACCAAAACACTTTAGAAAAATCCCAAGTTTTTCTGAGATGATCTTTATCATCCTCATAACTTTCTGGAATTTTCCCAGATTTATTTTCCTACATTTACATTTATTTATCTATTTTTAAATCTTGTTAAAACACTAAATATATCAAAAATACCAAAACACTTTAGAAAAATCCCAAGTTTTTCTGGGATGATCTTTATCATCCTCATAACTTTCTGGAATTTTCCCAGATTTATTTTCCTACATTTACATTTATTTATCTATTTTTAAATCTTGTTAAAACACTAAATATATCAAAAATACCAAAACACTTTAGAAAAATCCCAAATTTTTCTGGGATGATTTTTATCATCCTCATAACTTTCTGGAATTTTTCCAGAATTTAAAACTTATTTTTCAAGCCATTTTCACCCAAAACCGAGCTAGAAAGCCCTAGAACTCGTATCACCGAAAAGCCTACTTAGACTTTTCCAACTGAGCTCAAATTTTGTGGGTGACTTTTATATGTTATAAAAAGCTTATCTTAAATTTTTCGGAATTTTTCATCATGTTTTGCTATTTTTCACTATTTTTGGCCAAAACCGAGCATTAAATTCACCAAATATTCATCTTTTATCCAAAAATTACCAAAAATTCACAGATCTCATATTTTCATGTGTAGATCATCTCTGTGAAATTTCGTGACCCAACTCTAAGCACACGGAAATCTGTCCATTTTTCATAAACACCCGAAAACCGAACTATCTTGTGTTTTCTAGCTTTAGATCGCAAGGATCTCGGTTTCTAGCCTTTGCTAGCCGCTAGATACAACACTTTCAAGCACAACAACACCACACCAAGCAAACTATACCAACAATCAAGCCATTTCTTTCCTAGAGTCGGTTAAAACATCAAAACAACGATTTCAACCGTAAAAATTCGTTCTAAACACTTTTAACTAATTACTTGGATCAAGATCCTTTGTATAACTTGTATACATCCTTTGATCACACAAGAACCGGTTCCATCTCGGGTTTTCACCCATATTTCATTTGGAACCTTTTTGTTCTTGCAAAAACAACTCAAACTAAGTAATTAACACCAAAGATCATGTATTATAACATGTTTATACCTTTGTTCTTGATTAGAAATGATGGAAATGGATGGAGGATCAAGGGTTTGTGATGGGTGATGAAAAGCTTGAGAGATGGAGAGAGTTTTGAGAGAGTTTGTGTGTGTTTTTGTGTAAAAAAAAAGAAAATGAAAGATAATGTTAACCCATGGGGGGGTGGCCGGCCCTTTGTGGGTGTGTGTGGGGGCCCCACATCTCCAATATTGTCCACATATCTAGATTACGCAATCTGGATAATGTTGTGGATAATCTGGTTCAGTTCGTTTCTCGTTTAAACTCGTAATTCGGCTTAAAACGAGCTTAAAATGGTTGTTTTTCGGGTTAACACAAAATTTATATAAAACTGATTTAAAAACTTTAAAAACTTAACCCATGACATTAAAACATCATATTATTAATAATTACGCATCTTTTTCGGCTTGATTGATCGTCTCTTGCTTGGTTTGGTGTTAAAGGTTTCGTTTAGCGTACCGACGTACCATTAAATCGAAATCCTTTTTCTGTGCTATAATTCACCTATCCCGAAGCATTAATACTTCGTAAACATCACTAAATATTATATACTTCGTCTATAATGTAATTCCCGATTCGTTCGGGTTTCCATAACCGATCATTGGTTGATCGAAATTCCAATATGATTCACTATATAATTGAGTATGATTCATACTGTGAATCATATATACTCGTATAAACGTACTATAACTCATATAATCAATATTAAACGACACGTAAATAGTATATTCCGGCTAGGGTATACCTGAAGTTGCCGGAATCGTTACATTCTCCCCCCGTTATAAAAATTTCGTCCTCGAAATTTTACGCGACAACTACTTCCTTTTGAGGAAACAGGTGGGGGTATTTCTTCCGAAATTCGTCCTTTCGTTCCCAAGTAAATTCTGGGCCTCGTTGCGAATTCCATCTAACTTTGACCAACGAGATCTTATTGTGTCTAAGTTGCTTGATTTTCCCGTCTACTATTTCTATAGGCTCCTCTACAAAGTTGAGCCTATCACTTATTTGCACACCCTCTAAGGGTAACACCGATGTCTCATCCGACAGACATCTTTTCAAATTCGACACATGAAACACGTTATGAACTGCACTTAGTTCCTCAGGCAGTTCTAGTCGGTAAGCTACCGGACCGATCCTTGCAGTAATAATGAATGGTCCAATATATCTAGGGGCCAACTTCCCCGCCTTTCCAAACCTGACCACTCCTTTCCAGGGTGATACTTTCAAATATACTTTTTCACCCTTCTCAAATGACAACGGTTTTCGACGGGTATCGGCATAACTCTTCTGCCGGTCCCGCGCGGCTTTTAGGTTGTTCTTAATTTCAAGAATCTTGCTGGTCGTCTCCTGGACCAGATCCGATCTAATGACCTGCGGGTCACCCACTTCAGACCAGCAAAGTGGTGATCGGCACTTCCGCCCATACAATGCTTCATAGGGTGCTGCCTTTATACTGCTATGGTAACTGTTATTATAGGAAAATTCAACGAGTGGGAGATGTTGATCCCAATTTCCCTTAAAGTCCAGTACGCAGGCACGAAGCAAATCCTCCAAAGTTTGAATGGTCCTCTCAGACTGACCATCGGTCTGAGGGTGGTAAGCTGTGCTTAGGTCAATACGTGTTCCCAATGCTTCTTGGACAGCTTGCCAAAGTTTGGAGGTGAAATGGCTATCCCTATCGGAGATGATCGAGATGGGGATGCCATGACGAGACACTATTTCATTTATATAAATTTGCGCAAGTCTCTCAGTGTTAAAAGTATTCCTAATTGGAATAAAATGTGCCGATTTGGTTAATCGATCCACGATTACCCAAATCGCATCATGACCTCGGGGTGTCTTGGGGAGGTGTGTCACAAAATCCATTGTGATCTGCTCCCACTTCCATTCGGGAATTTCCGGCTGTTGTAGCATTCCCGAGGGTTTCTGGTGTTCCGCCTTAACTCTCGCACACGTCGTACACTTGCCGACGTATGTGGCTATATCCTTTTTCATACCTGGCCACCAGTAAAATTCTTTCACATCTTTGTACATTTTATCTGATCCCGGATGTATGGAATATTTCGATTTATGTGCTTCATCCATGATCAAATCACGAAGGTCATGGAGGGTCGGGATCCAAATCCGATTTTTGAAATAAAGAATTTCGTCCACACGCTGTTCGAAATTCTTCTCATTCCCGTAAAGTCCTTCTTTATCCAATTGGCCCTCTTTCAACGCCTCGCGTTGAGCGACTCGAATCAAATCTGAAAGGTTCGACTGGACTATCATCCCCAACGCTCGCACACGTAGTGGCTTGACTCGATCCTTTCTGCTCAAGGCATCGGCTACGACGTTAGCCTTGCCGGGGTGATATCGTATGTCACAGTCATAGTCACTCAGCAACTCGACCCATCTTCGTTGCCTCATATTCAGTTCTTTCTGATCGAATATGTGTTGCAAACTTTTATGATCAGTGAATATGGTGCACTTTGTACCGTAGAGATAGTGTCTCCAGATTTTAAGTGCAAAGATGACTGCTCCCAGTTCCAAGTCATGAGTAGTGTAGTTTTTCTCATGAACTTTCAACTGTCGAGACGCATAGGCTATGACCTTTTTATTTTGCATTAATACGCATCCTAACCCTTTACGGGATGCGTCACAATATACAACAAATCCATCGTCTCCGTCGGGGAGACTTAAGATTGGCGCTTGGCACAATCTTTGTTTTAGCGTTTGAAACGCCGTTTCCTGCTCTTCACCCCATTCATATTTCCGATCCTTTTGAGTCAGGAGGGTTAAAGGTTGGGCGATGCTGGAAAAGTTCTCTATAAATCGACGATAGTATCCAGCTAAGCCTAAGAATTGGCGGATTTCTTTCGGAGATTTAGGCGCTTGCCAATTCTTAATAGCTTCAACCTTACTCGGATCAACGTGTATTCCTTGGTGGTTTATAACATGACCGAGGAATTGCACCTCTTGTAACCAGAAGTTACACTTGGAGAATTTTGCATATAACTTCTCCTGATCCAGGAGCTCTAAAACTAACTTTAAGTGTTGCTCGTGCTCCTCTTTACTCTTCGAGTATATCAAAATATCGTCAATAAATACAATGACGAACTTGTCGAGATAGGGTTTACAGACTCGGTTCATGAGATCCATGAACACCGCTGGCGCATTTGTTAGCCCAAAAGGCATAACTAGAAATTCATAGTGGCCGTAGCGAGTCCGAAACGCGGTTTTTGGGATATCCTCCTCCTGAATTTTAACTTGGTGGTATCCCGATCTAAGATCAATCTTTGAGAAATAGCTCGCACCTTGTAGTTGGTCGAACAAATCATCGATTCGGGGAAGAGGATACCTATTTTTGATGGTTAACTTGTTCAATTCCCTGTAGTCAATGCACATTCGAAGGCTTCCGTCCTTCTTTTTCACAAATAGCACAGGTGCACCCCACGGGGAATAGCTGGGACGTATAAATCCCTTATCCAACAATTCCTGCAACTGGTTGGATAATTCTTGCATCTCGGACGGTGCAAGTCTGTAAGGGGCCTTAGCAACAGGGCCGGCTTGAGGTAATAAGTCGATTCTGAATTCGACTTGTCGGGTTGGCGGTAATCCAGGAAGTTCCTCTGGAAAGACTTGTGGAAATTCGCGCACCACGGGAATATCGTCCACCCGTTTTTCCTCAGAATCAGCGGCCGTCAGGCTCGCTAGATACGCCACACATCCCTGACGTATATATTTCAACACCTTGAGGTGGGATATAAATGGTATCATGGTGCCGGATTTTTCTCCCTGCACTAATACCTCCTCGTCATCCGACACCCGGATCTTGACGGTTTTCTTTTCACAGTTTATTTCTACCCTATTACGAGCCAACCAATCCATTCCCACTATCACGTCAAAACTACCCAATTCTACCGGTAACAAGTCAATCCGGAAGGATTGTTCGCTCAGAATAAAAGGGCAATTCCGAACAATCCGATTAACTATCATGGTTTTACCGTTAGCGACCTCTACGGTGTAGGGTTCTATGGTTTCACCAATAGGAAGGTTTGCTATCGAAAGGAACCTAACGGAGACAAAACTTCTATCGGCGCCTGTATCAAATAATACAGAAGCGTAATGATCAGAGACGAGGAAGGTACCTGTCACTACGCTGGGGTCCTGGCGCGCCTCGTTCGCTCCCATCACAAATGCTCGGCCTCGCGCCGGATTGGAAGTCGATGGCTGACCCGCGAGTTGTCTCCCGTTTCCTCCCTGATTCAGTTTCGGGCAGTTCCTTTTGAAGTGATCCGTGCTGCCGCATTCGTAGCAAGCACGGCTAGTGGTCACCATCTGGTTTCCTTGCGGGTTCTGCTGTCGGGCTGGTTGAGTTCTAAATGGTTGCGCCCGAATAGGTTGTGGTTGACGGTTCAGGTTGTTCAGATTTGTCTTACAATTTGGTGCGTAGTGTCCAACCCTGCCACACCGGTGGCACACCACCTCCTTGCACACGCCACTATGGTGGTAACCACATTTCCCGCATTTAGGAAACGTTCCCCTCTGGGGTTCTTGCCTTCCGCCCGAACTAGTCATGGCATAGCTCTGGGCAGCGGGCCTAGCTCGTTTGTTTTGCTGCTTCTCTCGGATCCTATTGTCATACGTACCTCGCTTTCCCCCAGCCGACTCTCCCGTCTCCTTTATCGATCCGCTCCTTAAGAAATCATATGTGACAATACCAGCCTGTGTCACTGCACCCTCATACGTCTGGTGCCCTCCCGCGTTAACTATGCTCCTCACTACTGGAGTAAGTCCCCAAATATAACGTTCCACCCTTTTTGACTCTGGGGTGACCAACCACGGCACTAATCGTGACAGTTCATTAAACCGGTTGGTATATCCCAAGTGGTCCGCCCCATGCATCTCTAGGTTCCACAACTCATGTTCCAGTTTCTGCAATT
Organism: Bidens hawaiensis; assembly: GCF_021521415.1. NCBI lineage: Eukaryota > Viridiplantae > Streptophyta > Magnoliopsida > Asterales > Asteraceae > Bidens > Bidens hawaiensis. The sequence continues at coordinate 1,206,676 of NW_027491115.1, read as the reverse complement.
CATTCTTTGGGCAGAAATGTTTCAAAACAAGATCCTTAAGCTCTGCCCAGGTCATGCGGTTTGTCGCCGCCTGACCTCGAGTCTGTACTATGGTGTTCCACCATGTCAAGGCATGGTCTGTGAACGTACAGGTGGCGTACTTAACGACACAATCCTCAGGACAGTTGCTGATATTTACCACTGATTCTATTTTCTCTAACCATTTCACTAACCCATTCGGTCCTTCCGACCCGTTAAATTCTAAAGGCTTGCATAACATAAAATCCTTGATTGAACAACCCCTGGATGGTCCAGTGCGGTTGGTCTCTACAGCAGGGATTGGGCCATTACTGTCGGTAGCGACCACCGTAGGCGGTGCGTCAGTACTCGGCATAGTGTTGTCATTCCTTGGAGGATTAGCGTTATGTTCCCCATCATTATTTATGGGCGTTTGATTGCTCGGAGGGGTTGGATTGGTCGAGTTATTAATACTGGCGGCGATGCGCGATACTATATCCGGTATCGCCGCCTCCAACTGTTGAGCAATCAAACGGCTCACATCTACTTCCGATACTTTCGTTGATCGTTTCGGTGCCATTCTACACAATCATCAAAGAAATACATATAATCAATACCATCTCAAAATATAAAACACAATACATATTTCATTCATTAGTAAACATTGATACATATTACACAACACCAATTTACATACTTTCAGTCAACATTACATAACTAGGTTTTAATACAAAGGGCCTATGTTGGTATCATCCTCGACATAACCCGCAATGGGTCAGTGCTTGAATGATACCCAAAAGTATCGATAATGATGTGCCCTACAAGAGACCCCCTATGGGCCAGTGGTTGTATCATACTAAACAAGATTCACTCCATGTTAGCATCACCACTAACTGCTCACATGGAGTATCAAAAAGCGGTTCAAGATTCTACTATCAACACATCTACACATGGTGGTAAACCAACCCCACCATCACCGCCACCAGCGCCACCAACACCGCCACCATAACCCGCATTCGGGTTTCCATCCGCTCGATCAACCAGTGGGAGTATGAGCACTCCCTCTTTAACTGGTTGATAGCATACTGGTGGTCCAGTATGTTGTCCCCTAGGTACGCCCGCCGCTGAACCCCCACGACCAGGGCAGCAGAGTGCTCGTTCACCTGCTCGGTGAGAACACGTAGCCACCCCGTCAAGTCCCGTTCCTGCCTTGGGAGACCCCACACAGGTAGGGTTGCAGGCTCGGGCTGAGGGCGGGAAGACTCGCCCACATGGTAAGTGGATCGGGGTGGGGTAACAGTGGGCGGAATATATGGGGCACTGATCCGCGCCGTGAGGCGAGGACCGCGCCTAAGGGGAATCGGGCCAGTCTGTGGTGCGGGCGGGGTAGGAGACCTGGTAACCCTAACAGGGGAGGGTATACTAGCACTCCTAGCTGGGGTGGTCTGCCTAGAGGCACTAAGACTAGCCTCTGAAGGCTCGGAGCTGGGTACTTCACTTGGGCTTCCAGAGGCCCCGGAACTGACCTCTTCCGGGTCCTCTTCCGTCGACACACTAGGGTTTCTTTCCATTATTACCTGCACACAAGTTAACAAACATATAGTCTTTTCCATAGTGTAATTCATAATTAAATAAATCATGCACTACTTATACAATTTAGCCACATAATAATATTATTATACATTTACACATATGTTGCCAGTTTTACCTATTTAAGTCCCCCGTGACTTCCCCTGAATTCACTCGTGCAGACAAGTCTGTTATTATGTTCCGGACCATAATAACCCACTTGTCCATCCAAGTTCATCCCGATCTCGTCACAATATATTATTAGTTGATATTCAGATCCTATAATACTTGAGCTACTGGTTATATTTTAGGTATCTTTTTCAGACATCCTAATTCTTTATAACCAATGGCTCTGATACCAAGTTCTGTAACACCCCGTAACCGCAGCGGAAACGTACACGGGATGCAACAGACACATCTGATATCAACAGCATTGCTTATAAAGAAAATACCACTACATTAATTTATAATATATTACATTGTTGCGAGTTTCATTACTGTCTAGGTGTTACACACATATTTTACCGACAAGACATTAATAAATTCATTACAAAACAAAGAGCAGCAAGCTTCCAACAGGTAGCACAGATAGTTAAGCAAACATCAATCAATCCAACTTGGGCATACCTAGAAAACATGTAAAGAAAACGGGTCAACTACGAATAGTTGGTGAGTTTCACTAATTTGAATAAACACTGACAAATCATTTTAATAATCATTTATTAACAATATAATCATGCTGGGAACTATGTTACCCCAGAACATTTCCAATAACTTTCTGGGAACTATGTTACCCCAGAACAATAACAACCCCTGGGAACTATGTTACCCCAGAATAATAATAACCCCTGGGAACTATGTTACCCCAGAATAATAACAACCCCTGGGAACTATGTTACCCCAGAACAATAATAACCCCTGGGAACTATGTTACCCCAGAATAATAACAACCCCTGGGAACTATGTTACCCCAGAACAATAATAACCCCTGGGAACTATGTTACCCCAGAACAATATAACCCCTGGGAACTATGTTACCCCAGAACAATAACACATTATAAACATTTTATATATTCTATGCATCAGCCCATATATATATAAATGTACAAGTATTTCCATACGATCGGTATGTACTTAAATACTTTAAATAAGACATGTTTTCCGCCCCGGGAAAATATAATTAAAACAATTCATTAAAAGGGGCTCGTGAAAACTCACCTTGTCGTGAGTTGGTGAGTAATATAAGGAACAGCTACGTGCCTGGATCTGTAATATAATATCTAGTCGTTACTATATAATTCCCATAACTTAAATACATATCAATCGGTACATCTGGGAACATTGTTAACCCAGTACTGTACTCGATTCGGGGACAATGTTAACCCCGTGACACTTCTAAGGACTCAGATTGACATTGCTTAGAGCTTGACAGTCAATTTAGTTAAGGTGATGAAATTATAGCTCGGTTTGACACCCCGTTTGGCCGTGGGGCCCGTTTCCGGTATTTCGGTGCCGGAAACGGTACAATCGGGTAAAATTACCCAAATCATCCGGATTATTTTCGGATGATTTATTTTTACTTAATTTACTTAGATTTATGAAATAGTCTATTTTTAGAGTTTTTCGTGTACCAGTCAGCTCGCTTATGCGAACTTTGCCGGTTTACACGTTTTAAGCTTTAACTAATTGTTTTTATGTTCATTTTAGCACAAATAATTACCCGTTTAGTCTCGGGTCTTGAAATTTTGCTCAAAACTTATTTTGACAGAAAGAACATTTTATAAAATTTTCCAGATTTATTTTCCTATATTTGCATTTATTTACTTATTTTTAAATCTCATTAAAACACTAAAAATATAAAAAATACCAAAATACTTTAGGAAAATCCCAAGTTTTTCTGGAATGATCCTTGTCATTCTCATAACTCTCTGGAATTTTTCCAGATTTATTTTCGTAAATTTACATATATTTATCTATTTTCAAATCTTATTAAAATACTAAATATATCAAAAATACCAAAACACTTTAGAAAAATCCCAAGTTTTTCTGGGATGATCTTTATCATCCTCATAACTTTCTGGAATTTTCCCAGATTTATTTTCCTACATTTACATTTATTTATCTATTTTTAAATCTTGTTAAAACACTAAATATATCAAAAATACCAAAACACTTTAGAAAAATCCCAAGTTTTTCTGGGATGATCTTTATCATCCTCATAACTTTCTGGAATTTTCCCAGATTTATTTTCCTACATTTACATTTATTTATCTATTTTTAAATCTTGTTAAAACACTAAATATATCAAAAATACCAAAACACTTTAGAAAAATCCCAAATTTTTCTGGGATGATTTTTATCATCCTCATAACTTTCTGGAATTTTTCCAGAATTTAAAACTTATTTTTCAAGCCATTTTCACCCAAAACCGAGCTAGAAAGCCCTAGAACTCGTATCACCGAAAAGCCTACTTAGACTTTTCCAACTGAGCTCAAATTTTGTGGGTGACTTTTATATGTTATAAAAAGCTTATCTTAAATTTTTCGGAATTTTTCATCATGTTTTGCTATTTTTCACTATTTTTGGCCAAAACCGAGCATTAAATTCACCAAATATTCATCTTTTATCCAAAAATTACCAAAAATTCACAGATCTCATATTTTCATGTGTAGATCATCTCTGTGAAATTTCGTGACCCAACTCTAAGCACACGGAAATCTGTCCATTTTTCATAAACACCCGAAAACCGAACTATCTTGTGTTTTCTAGCTTTAGATCGCAAGGATCTCGGTTTCTAGCCTTTGCTAGCCGCTAGATACAACACTTTCAAGCACAACAACACCACACCAAGCAAACTATACCAACAATCAAGCCATTTCTTTCCTAGAGTCGGTTAAAACATCAAAACAACGATTTCAACCGTAAAAATTCGTTCTAAACACTTTTAACTAATTACTTGGATCAAGATCCTTTGTATAACTTGTATACATCCTTTGATCACACAAGAACCGGTTCCATCTCGGGTTTTCACCCATATTTCATTTGGAACCTTTTTGTTCTTGCAAAAACAACTCAAACTAAGTAATTAACACCAAAGATCATGTATTATAACATGTTTATACCTTTGTTCTTGATTAGAAATGATGGAAATGGATGGAGGATCAAGGGTTTGTGATGGGTGATGAAAAGCTTGAGAGATGGAGAGAGTTTTGAGAGAGTTTGTGTGTGTTTTTGTGTAAAAAAAAAGAAAATGAAAGATAATGTTAACCCATGGGGGGGTGGCCGGCCCTTTGTGGGTGTGTGTGGGGGCCCCACATCTCCAATATTGTCCACATATCTAGATTACGCAATCTGGATAATGTTGTGGATAATCTGGTTCAGTTCGTTTCTCGTTTAAACTCGTAATTCGGCTTAAAACGAGCTTAAAATGGTTGTTTTTCGGGTTAACACAAAATTTATATAAAACTGATTTAAAAACTTTAAAAACTTAACCCATGACATTAAAACATCATATTATTAATAATTACGCATCTTTTTCGGCTTGATTGATCGTCTCTTGCTTGGTTTGGTGTTAAAGGTTTCGTTTAGCGTACCGACGTACCATTAAATCGAAATCCTTTTTCTGTGCTATAATTCACCTATCCCGAAGCATTAATACTTCGTAAACATCACTAAACATTATATACTTCGTCTATAATGTAATTCCCGATTCGTTCGGGTTTCCATAACCGATCATTGGTTGATCGAAATTCCAATATGATTCACTATATAATTGAGTATGATTCATACTGTGAATCATATATACTCGTATAAACGTACTATAACTCATATAATCAATATTAAACGACACGTAAATAGTATATTCCGGCTAGGGTATACCTGAAGTTGCCGGAATCGTTACAAACCTGGACATTCCGGGTGGATTGTGCGCGTTTCTTCTCAAATCAAACTGTATAAACGGAAACGGGCCCCGTGGCTAATCCGGGACCCCAGTATGTGATCTTTCTTTATAACTTAATCATTTTATTAACCAATACATTTACCCAAGCTTATTTTCCCATAACTGTTTTCTGAACGCGTAAACGAACAACTTGGCCCAGCTGGGAAAACGGGAATCTGAGCCAAGTTCAGTTTTAAGTATTAGACGTTGAACAACATCACAACCTAAGCCTATTGCCACTTTTTGGGCGTTCCAGCTACACCCAGATTAGTTATACAGCCTAGTTTAGTATTGAGATTATGAAAATATTAAAAGGGACTACTGATAGCAGACCAAACGAACAACGAGCTGATACAGTACTGATTATCGACTAAACCGTGAGTTTCATGACCCCACTTTTAAACTGTTTTACGAACTTTTGGGGTGAAAAGCATGTTTGATTACATATACATACCTGAAACATGTACTGATGTGAATTATCTAAGTGCTAACACACGAAAGTCCCCACGATCACAGTGATTAACTTCGAGCCGGTGGCTTGTGAATAGTACTATTGGTTTGACAAACCCAAACGGAATCGGCCTGGTTGCCGTGTCACATAGCGCCGTTTGCACATGACCATATTTATACAAACAGGCTATGTAGTGCTTGCTTATATCTATATACTTATCTGAAACATGTGATGATGTGAATTATCTAAGTGCTAACACACAAAAGTCCCCACGATCACAGTGGTTGATTGAGCGTTAGACATAGCTACCGGGGCATGTTGTTGGCGGAAAGGGGCCACAGTGGTTGATGGAGCGTGGGAAATGGATGCACGCAGCACATACAGTCAAGGCTTCACTGTAGCTTAGCATAATTACATCACATACATCATTTACATACATACATACTTATTTCATGATTACAAGTGTTGACTTGTGAACACTCATTACTGTTTTCTTGAAACTCGTGAAACTCACCAACTCTAGTAGTTGACCCGTTTTAAACTGTTTTTCAGGTGTACCTAAATCGAAGTAATTTGATGATCTGTTACTTACCTGAAGTGTGTGGTTGATGCTATGTGAATAGAGGCAAGGATGTTAGTAGTAAGAATGTATAGTTAATGAACTAGTTTTGTTTATATCACTTAGACTGGAAAACAACGATAGAACAAAGAAATGTAATATATTGTAAATTAGTTTGTAATGTTTCTTTATAAACAATGTGTTGATATCAGAGATGTCTGATACATTCCCGTTTTACGCTTCCGCATTGTGCTAGTCGGGGTGTGACATTTTCATTGAATATTATGTCTGAAGACTCAATGACTACCATGTGCTCCTTCACATAAACTCTGTAAGCCTTTGAATGAGATGAGTATCCTACAAAGAAACATTTTAGAGATTTTGACTGGAATTTGTTTAGATAGTCCTTTGTATTCAATACAGAGCATCTGCATCCAAAAGGCTTTAAGAACTTCACATAAGGTTTTCTTTTGAAGATAACCTCATATGGAGTCTTATTTTGAGCCTTGTTTAGTAGAACCCTGTTCTGCACGTAGCATGCAGTGTTGATTGCTTCTGCCCAGAAAGTGACTTGCAGATTTGCATCAGTAATCATGGTCCTTGCAGCTTCAATTAGTGTTCTGTTTCTTCTTTCTGCAACACCATTTTTGCTTAGAAGTTCTAGGTGCACTACATTGCTGAAAGATCCCCTTAGAAGTGCAGAATTCTTCCATTATTCCATTCTTGAATTTTGTCCCATTATCACTTCTAATGACCTTCACTTTCCTTTCAAGTTGATTTTCCATTTTCAGCACATAGGTTCTGATCAACTTTGGTGTCTCATCCTTGCTACCCGTAAAGTATACCTAAGTAAATCTTGAGTAATCATCTGTGAGCACCAGATAGTATCTCTTCTTTCCAATACTTGGAACACTCACTGAACCAAACAGATCCATGTGTAGCAGTTCCAATACCTCATCAATGGTATTTATCACTTTGCTCTTATGTGTGGATTTGTGTTGTTTCCCTTTTAGGCAAGATGTGCATTATTCTTCAAGCTTAAATTCTCTTGTGATAAGGCCAACAACATGCTCACCTTTCACTAGCTTGATCATATTCTTCAAGTTGACATGACACGTCTTCCTATGCCACAATTTGGTCTCATTTTCAGTGGCTTTGGAAACAAAGCATGAACCACCTCTAGATGTAGCAGTATTCATTCTCAGTTCATAGAGGTTACCATTTCTTGGAGTCATCATCGTGATCATCTCAGTTGGAATCACAAACTCAGGCTTTAGAGTTAGGTAGTGTTCATCGTTGAAGGCTACTTTGTACCCTTTGTCACAAACTTGAGAAATGCTTAGTAGATTATATTGTAGTCTTTCAACATGCAGCACATTCTCAAAGGACACCTTGCCATTGGTGAGTGTTCCTCTTCCAACAATCTTCCCTCCATTTTCATCACTCCCAAAGGCATCTGGACGTTCATACTTTCTTTCATAATTGATAAGAGCTCCCTTGTCACAGGTCATGTGCCTGGAACATCCACTGTCCATGTACCATAAGTCATTACTGTTCAAGGACTGTTCCTGCACATATACATAAAAGAGAATAAGTTGGATTCTGAGTCACAAACTGCATCAGTTTGCAATTCAGATTCAAGTGAAGATTCATCAGGAGTTGGAACTGAAAATGGAAGTGCATCTTCATAGACAACTTTACATTCTTCTTCTGAGTCTGAGTCTGACCTAACTTTCATAACTTGTGATATGATAAGGTTTTCATTTTGTTCAATCACATAGTCTTTCTGTTCATTTGACTCCTTCTTTGTCTTCCACTGAAACCCTCTTGGTTCATAACCTTGCTTCATCAAGAACTTTTCATTCCCATTAAGAACACCAGGTCTCATTTTGGCCTTTCCTTTGTCATTTGACCTTTTGTTCTTTACAGGTTTGCTTGATACTTTTGTATCATCCTTGATTTTCAAAACTTGTTTCAGTCTCTTTTCCAAAACTGATCTTTTCTTTTCATCACTTGAGCTGTTCTTCTCTTCATTCAAATATCATTGATACATCTACTTGTATTCTTTCATGTGAAAACCACAAACCACATCGGGGACCACAAACTCTTCTTCTTCAAACCAGCAAGAATCAGTGTGATGACCACAAGCATCACGCTTCTTGCACCATACCTTGGCATAGCTCCCCATATCCTCAAGAAATTGCTTGTCTTTAATTCTATCACTTGGTTTGGGGAAGTCAAAGCCTAGGGATGTCTTTGGACATAAAGAGTTGTTGAAGTCCATTTTGAAGGATGGGACTGATCATATGAAGATTTCTTTGGCACTTCATTCCTTTTCTTGATTTCTTGTTGTGGTCTTGCACAAATGTCAAATACTACATGTTCTTTTCTTATCTGTTCATAATGTTTCCTCATCTTGGGAGTCATCTTTAGCAGTAGTGGAATCTTTTCATCTTTCTTCTTGTTTGATCCCTTCTTTTTCTTCTTACCCTTAGATGATTTGGTACTACCACAGCTGCAAGCACTGTCCTCACTGGAGTATTCACTCCATTTCTTTTTCTCACCATCCTTCTTTACATCCTTCTTTTCCTCTTGTTTCTCATTCTTCTTCTTAGAAAACTCTCCATTTTCATCAATAATCACATCTTCATATTGTTTTACAAATTCAGCTTTGTCTTCAAACACATTCTTAAATTGGTTCAAATACTCATTTCTACTTTCCTTGTCTACTTTTAGTGGATAGCTATCACAAAAAGGTGGTGGCACCTTTTTGTATTTCTCATCATCTGTCATTTTGTCCACAAATCCCACTATGTTTTTAGTAGACACAAGGTTTTTCAGGAAATCCATTTGAATTGTTAGTTCAGCATTTTTAAGTTTCTCTTTAGCATACATCTTTTTCAGTCCCTCAATCTCAACTGTCATTCTTGATTGAGTTCTGTATGCTTGCATACAATATTCTTCCAGTCCCTTAATTTGATTCTCATAGGTTGCTTCACTAGTTTCATACACATTCAAAAATGCTTCCTTTCTTCTAAATCCAGTTTTCCATTTTCCAACTTCCTGATTGAGTTTATCAATTGTAATAAGAAGATCAGAATTTGAAGATTCTGGTTTGTCCTGCACTTTGGCCATGAAAACAACGTTTGCTTTTTCAATCTCAGCTGCGTGGTTACTCCAGTCAAACTCCCCATCTTGAGGTACCCTAGTGACTGCAACATTCCCTTGATCCCTAACCTGATTCACATTGTTTTGATCGACTCTGTTCTGGTTATTATGAATCTGTAGCTGGGTATTTCTTTGAGGTTGAAGAGGTTGCTGCTGGGGTCTATTCTGATTTTGATAGGGGTTTTGATTTGTGATCTGATTTCTCTGATGTTGGAAGTTTTGATTTTGATTATGGTAAAACTGATTTTGATTCACTTGCTTTCCAACTTGCTTGGGCAAATTACATTCTCTTGCGAAGTGTCCAGGTTGTTGACAGTTGTAGCAGATGGCTTTTGATTTGTCAAAACCTATTCTCTCATTTGGTCCATTGAAGCTTGATCTTCCTGTTCTGTTGTATAACCTCTTGCTTCTCACAGCTAACATGGCAGCCTGCCATTTGATGTCATATCTTCCAAGTCATCAGCATCAATTTGCTCAAGGTCTTCCTGGACAATACTTGTGTTGATCAGGTTCTTAGCCACAAATGCATGATATGACTCAGCAAAGATACAGAACAATGCTTGATAGTCTGTTCCTTGGCTTTTATTGTTCTGCACAAATGTAGACTGTCCACTTGTTGTTGAAGAAACATCATCTTCTATCAACTAAACATTGAATCTTGGCTGTCCACCACATGTTGAACTTTTCTCAACTGGCTCTTCAATGATTGGCTGCTGATTTTTGACTGAGAGATTTCCCATTGGTGCCACAAGAGCATTGTTCACTTAAAAACTGGGCTTATCCTCTCTAATCATGTGGTTTTCAATCATCTCATGTTTTGCAGCTTTGAGGAAAGCTATTACATCATCCAAATTAAAGTTGCGAAAGGACATTTTCTTTGATGAATTTACTAGCTGTATACCACTCACCATACAAAGTTGACAGAAGCTTCTTGTTTAGCTCAAAATCAGAGATTTGCAGGTCAGTTGTTCTTATATCATTCACAATCACCATAAACCTTTGCAAAACTGATTTTAATCTTTCACCATCTTTAAATTTTAATCTATCCAGCTGTTGCTTCAGTCTATCCTTCTTAATTTCTCTCAGCTCTATGTCGCCCTCAAACATATCAATAATTGCATCATACATATCCTTAGTAGTTTTGTGATGATTGACAGTTGTCAGTATTTCCCAAGATAGACCTAACTTCAGCATAGACAGTGCCTTATCATCCCTTTTCTTCATTTTTAGCTCAACAGTGGCATTGTTGTTCGGAGCAGGGAGGGAACATAATATCCTTCTGTGATGGATGTTTAGAGTTCTGGGTCGTTGTAGTTAACAACGGTGTCAAACAGCACCTTCCACTTAATATAGTTCTCTTGTCCAAGAAGTCTTGGAATCTTGTTTGTAGAAACTTCTTGGTCTTCCATTTCAGCAGATCTGAACTTTGATGCAGACAAATAGAGCAAAGCTTCAAGCTTTTTCACAAACCTTTAGTCCTGTGGCCTTCAGCGAGCTTCCAAAGCTCTTATACCACTTGTCAGGACCGTGAGTCGGGTGAAACCTTAGAAAGGTTGACAAGAACACACAGACTCAATAACCTAAAGGCCTATTGAATATCCCGGCGGAATCAGGATATTCATCAAATGGGAACGAAGGTGTGATATAGCAAACACGAAACAATAAATGATAGTCAATAAGAACACAATCAAAGACAAAGATTCTCTGTATTTAATACGTCATTCAATGAAACAGTGAAATGAATGTCTAGGGTTTTGTGACGGCGGCGGCGGCACGAGGAAACAAATAGAATATTCTTTGGAATGTTTCTCGTATTGTGTGCGTCGTTATCTGTGCCCTAAATGGAAACCTAGGACTCTATTTATAGACCCTGACATTCCTTCTGGAATCCCTATCTATTACATAATGAAAGATAAAAACAAATACAAGTCTTCGAGCATGATAAGTATCTTGCTCGAGCAGACTCACTATGCTAGATAAAAACAAATACAAGTGTAAGAGTCTTCGAGCCTGGTGTCTTCGAGAACACTTTACTTAGAATATCTTCAGTGAAGATATTCTCCTCCAGCAAGCTTCATTCCTTTTGACCAATCCTTGCTTTGCTCGAACTAGTCCATCGAGCAAGCTCATTCTTCTTGATGTCTTCAGTCTTGTCCTTAGACTTATTGAACAATTTTTAGCATGCTCGGATGTAAATCATGCTCGGGGAACGGAACTATGCTCGAAGTCCTTGCTTTGAACAAATGACATCTTCTTATTGCATCCATGCTTGTCCCCATGTGCTCGACCATCCTGTGCTCGTAACACTTGGTTGAAACTTGTATGATCAAGCTGTTTGCTCAATTGGCAATCCATGCTCGATAGAAAATACTCTTGCTCATTGAAGTGTAGCTTGCTCGATGCCTTAACACTTAGAAGAATCAACCACAAATGGTTCCGAAGACCTTGCTCAGGTAGTAAAACCATGCTCGATAGTCTAGGCTTGCTCGAAGTCCACACATAGCTGTTTCCTGAGGAGGTTGAGAAGATTCCAATCTTCCTTATAAAAAATCCGACCCAACACGTGGCTACCGAGAATCTACATCTGGTGGTAGGGGTCGCGGTTCTCCCCGACCCCCGCACTGTTAATTGTGCCGAGAAAATGGCCACTATGCATCGGCATGCCCCCGTTTGTCATCATTTGCTGCCTCAAATACCTCGACTGTCGAGGATACAGCCAAGGCATTTCATGCTACTTGTAACATCCGCCACTCCACACCTGACTAGTTTGTTGCAGATACCGGCTCCACCGATCATATGGTTCATAATACTCAGTCTTTGCAACAAAGTTCTCCCTGTGGTGGTGACAATAAAGTAATATTTGGCAGTGGTAACTCTTTATCCATATCTCGTATTGGCCATAAAACTATTGCCCCAAATATACGATTGAATGAGGTTTTAGTAGTACCTCGCGTCGTGCAAAATCTGTTATCTATTATCAAATTAACTAGTGATAATAACGTGGATGTTTTATTTTCCCAACCGTATTTTTACATACAAGACCGAGCAACGAAGCAGGTTCTAGCACAAGGAAGGTGTGGAAATGGTCTTTACATTCTCCGGTCTGAGCCTCGTGCATTTTTGGCTTCTTCAAATAAAGCTTCTTTTGAATTGTGGCACGCTCGGTTGGGTCATGTATCTCATGATATGCTTATGTTACTAAATAAAAATGGTTGTTTAACATTTACTTCAGTTTTACCTAAGCCGGTTGTTTGCAACTCTTGTGAATTGTCAATATCGCACCGCTTACCTTTTATTACTAATGAAAAACGTGCATCAAATCCGCTTGACTTGGTCCATTGTGACCTATGGGGTTATTCTCCGGTCACATCTGTCGACAACAGTCGCTACAATGTTATTTTTGTCGATGATTATTCTCGATTCACCTGGTTTTACCCATTGCAAACAAAGTCTCAGTTTAAAGATATTTTACTAAATTTCATCAATGTAATGCTCGTTAAATTTCGTTAATTTTTGCTAAGAAGAAAGAAATCCATGCAAAGTTTGTATTTTTAACCGGGACCGAGCTGGCATTCTTTAAGGACCTCCTAGCCATTCCCGAAAGTCATGTTATCTAACCTTTGGCGCAAGACAATATGTTTCACAAGTTGGAGGACCAAGGTGCAGCATTTTTTTATATTAGAAACCATAATCTTTTTCCTCTCCCTCTCTTGGTCCGATTGAGGATTAGTGCAGCCACACCACCGCCATTCTTTTCTGTTTCCAGCCAATTCCAAGAGCCAAAACTCCAATTCAAGGTTAGTATTATATCAATGCAACTCTTTTTCATCATTAAAACCTTTTATTGAACCCTTGAGATGTCATAATCATGTTAGGGTTTGAATTTTGATTATAATAGTTGCTGACAGATTCGTACTCGTTTATTGTTTGGCTGTCCAATTGTGTTCTTGTCGGGGCTGTTTAAAGTGAGGTTTTGCTCTGTCATCTTCCTAGGTATGTCATATGTGTTATACTTTAGTATCGTGAGCTATGAAGCTCGTTTGATTGATCATTGTCGATAAATTGAAAAACTAAGATTTCGGTTGTCTAGTTTGTTGATTGTTGCGTATAGCGTGTTGTTTGAGATGATTAACAACCAATTCAGATTGTGTAGCCTCGGTATGTTATACGGGCTGTGAAAAACTTAATTTTTATGCTAATGGGGTTGAATTGGTTGTCGGTTGCTCAAACGGCTTGGTACAACGCAAATTCGCGTTTAATTGGTCGTTTGCGTGTTGTACAAGTGAATTGCCGACCCATTCAACTTGTGTAGTTTCGTGTGGACTTGTTGGCTATAATTATACTTAATTTGGTCCACATGGGGCTGAGTTGGTTGCTAAGTGCATAAACAACTCGTTAACGCGCGTATTCGATACAATTAACAACTTTCGGGTGTAGTTTGGAAATCCTTTGTCCCCTGAATTAACTACAGGTGGTGTTGGTAAATACATGGCCTCGGGGGCTGATGTAATTGAATTTGGAAAGTTCGAGGCTTTAGGTCAATCAAACCATGTTAGAACACCTCGTAGGATAAACTAGTTGATTCAGCTCGTTAGTAATAATTGTTCGTAATCCGACAGGCGTTTGATTTGTGGAGTACTTAGAGGTTCTCTAACTCGTTGGTATTTGCGTGACTCGTGTCAGGTGAGTTTAATGATGCTGGTTTTTTTTAACTCTTTTAACGTTTTGGGCTGGCATGTACATCCTCTTACAATTTTACCCGATTGTGCTCGTTTAAACTATTTGGATTATATTGTATAGTTTTACTGTTATTGTATATTTCTAAAATTATGTATATAGTCTATCATATGTCTTAGGATATTTTTAAACCCGTTTATGATCATATATTCCTAAAAATTTTATATATTATTTATAGTCTAGGCGTGAAGATGTTATTAGGCCTTGAATTATTTCCTAGACTAGTCATTATTTATAGTTTACACGTGATGATGTTGTCCGGTTGGTCGATTGGATAAGATTTATATTATTGGTAGTCTATGCTTGGGGACATTATTAGACTCGTTTATAATAACATATTTCTGAGAACTATTTATTATTGATAGTCTATATTTGAGGACATTATCAGACTCGTTTAAAATTACATATTCCTAGAAACCATATATTATTGATAGCCTATGTTTGAGGATAATAATAGACTCGTCTATAATTAAATGTTCCCGATATTATATACTAAGGGCTATACTTAATGACGTTATTTAGTTGATTGATTGTAGTCTTATTTGTATTTATATATTTATGAGACCATGTGTGAATTATATTCTATGCCTTAGGATATTTTAAACTCGTCTTGAATTCCTTAAGGTTATACATATTGTTTATGGACTAGGCTCATGGATGTTATTTGGTCTGGTACTAATTGAATACGAGTAGACCTTATTATATTCGTTCATATTTTGGACTGACTTATATACATATATTACCTGATGGCCTATGATTGCTGATATTAATTAGTTCATTGTGACTAGAATTAGTTGCGTATGCCTACTGTGTGTGGGTATACGATGCATGGTGATTTTGGCCAGGCAAAACTATACTACTCGGGTTCTTAAATCCCGTGGGGGGGGGGGGGGTGAGGCTCGTTTGGCATAATCATCATTATAATTGGTTCTTTTATGTGCATGGTGATTTTGGCCGGGCCAAACTATACTACTCGGATTCTTAAATCCCGTGGCGAGTTCTTAAATCTCGGGGGGGGGGGGGGTCGTGTGGCATAATCGTCATTATAATGGGTTCTTTGTGTGCATGGTGATTTAGGCCTGGCCAAACTATACTACTCGGGTTCTTAAATCCAGTGGGGGGAGGCTCGTGTGGCATAATCATCATTATAACGGGTTCTTAAATCTAGTATCATGTGCTTATGTCATATAGCGTGCGAGTCAACTATAATACTCGAGTTCTTAAATCCCGTGGCGGGTTCTTAAATCCCGTGGGGGGAGACTCGTACTCGTGTTCGACCGTGCTTATATTATTTGGTTAGTATTTAAATATTTAAATATTTTTTAATTAGTTATCATACGCATGTTCGACCGTGCATATATTATTTGGTAAGTATTTAAATATTTAATTATTTATTTAATTATTTACCGTTCGCGTGTTCGACCGTGCATATATTATTTGGTGAGTATTTAAATATTTATTTATTTAATTATTTATCGTACGCGTGTTCGACCGTTCATATATTATTTGATGAGTATTTAAATATTTATTTAATTATTTATCGTACGCGTGTTTGATAGTGAGTATGTTATTTGGTGATTATTTAAATATATATTTATTTATTTACTTAATTAGTTATTGAGTCATTTGCCTATTATTATCTATACCCTTTATACCTTTGACCTTGAAATGTTTTATGAATATTGCTTATTTAAAACTTGAACTCACTCAGCTCAAGCTAACTTTGTGTGTATGTTAGTTTGAATTTCCGGTTAAGGATTGGAGATTATCGCTTGGACGTGCTGGCTCGGACGGTTGAAGGCATTTCTGGTCGAGGACTTCAAATAAAACGAACAATTTATTTATATTTGATTTTGGGCACATGTCCCCGGTTTTGGGGTTTTTGATACTTAATAATTTCCGCTATTTATTACTCTTTCTGGTTTTAATAAAACGATTTGCCTTGGTTTTAAATCTTTGTGAATTTTGGATATGATTACCAACTGTAGGATTCTCGGGTTTTGGGGTCTTACAAGTTGGTATCAAAGCCAAGGTTCGAGGGATCCGAGCGTTCTCGAATGCTTGGACTCGAACTGTTAAAGGAAGGACTAGAAATGTCAACCGCGAGTAGCTGCTCGCCAAGAGGTAATTTTTATATATTTTTTTTCATTTTTATAAGCATTAGGGTTTTATTATGTGCATAAATTGCCTAAGTGTTAGATGGGATGCTAATATGGTTAGGGGCAAGGGTGCTTAGGATGGGCGGGTAAAGTAAACAATTAATAACACTTGATCAACGTTATTTGCAGTTTACCGTTACCTACCATGTTCCAAATACTACTTGTGCTTGACTGTGTTAGGGTGTTGTCTTTGTAGGGATAGGATATGGCTAATGCTCGTGCTGTTAGTGTTAAAGTTCCTCTCTATTCCTTAAATTCTCCGGTTCATTTCTCCTCCTCTCGAACGCTTTGCATGTAATTGTTTAGCTGAGGCGTAGTATGATGTCACTGTGGGTTTCCATTTTACTTGACGCTTCAATCCCTCACTCCTTCGAGAACGTATGTGTAATGGTTTTAGCCAAGTAGTAGCGTAATATCATTCCAAGTACCTTTTTACTTGTTGAGCTGCAGGTTTTGTTCCTATTTGTAGGCTTTGTGCCCGTAGGGGTTTTGTCTCTTCCATTTCTTGTATGATTAAATGATTAGGAGTTGTCACAATCTGCGCTCGCTCCTGTATAGCGGGATTCAGGGATGAATCCCATTATAAGGAGGGTGGACTTATGACGCCCGTTAAATTTTATTAATTTTCGCTAAGAAGAAAAAAAGCCATGTAGAGTTTGTATTTTTAATCGGGACCGAGTTGGCATTCTTTAGGGACCTCCTAGCCATTCCCGAAAGTCATGTTATCTAACCTTTGGCGCAAGACATCATGTTTCACAAGTTAGAGGACCAAGGTGTAACATTTTTATATTAAAAACCCTAATCTTTTTCCTCTCCCTCTCTTGGTCCGATCGAGGATTAGTGCAGCCACACCACCGTCATTCTTTTCTTTTTTCAGCCAATTCCAAGAGCCAAAACTCCAATTCAAGGTTTGTATTATATCAATGCAAGTGTTTTTCACCATTAAAACCTTTTATTGAACCCTAGAGATGTCATAATCATGTTAGGGTTTGAGTTTTGATTATAACAGTTGCTGATAGATTGGTACTCTTTTATTTTTTGATCCGTAACTCGATGTTATCCATTTTTTTTTATTGATTCTTGATTCCATAATATTTTAATTTGAGCCTAATTTCCAGAAAGGTATAATTTGTAATTTTTGGATGATATTTGAATGGTTTTTATGATTTTATGAAAACGTGTGTCAAATTTGATGCGGGGAGTCGGATTCTGGTCTGTCTTCCCGACATCATAACTCTTTTTTGACAAGTCCGAATTGGTTGGTTCCACTTCTGGAACTTCATATTTTTAGTTAAGATTACAACCCAACTTTGAATCGTTTAATTTGGTTTGGTAATTACTTTTAAAATAATAAAACACTTTTGCTGCGCACCGAAATAGCTGCACATACCTTTCTGTGTTGAAGAAAATTTTATGATATTTGTGTACACTGGAAAAATATAATAAAAATATTTTTATAAACCTAAGATATTTATGCAATTCTGGTAAAAATTTCATAATTTATTTCTATGGTTTTCCTATGTAATAAAATACATCTTTTCATGCTAAAATCTGCATGTTATACTCTTTATTGATCGATACGTTCGTTTTATGCTTAACCGGTGGCTGTCCAATTGTGTTCTTGTCGGGGCTGTTTAAAGTGAGGTTTTGCTCCGTTATTTTCCTAGGTATGTAATATGTGTTATACTTTAGTATCGTGAGCTATGAAGCTCGTTTGATTGATCATTGTCGATAGATTGAAAAACTAGGATTTCGGTTGTCTAGTTTGTTGATTGTTGCGTTTAGCTCGTTGTTTGAGGGAATTAACAACCAATTCAGATTGTGTAGCCTCGTTATGTTATGTTATACTCACTATGAAAAACTTAATTTTTATGCTAATGGGGCTAAATTGGTTGTCGGTTGCTCAAACGGGTCGGTACAACGCAAATTCGTGTTTAGTTGGTCGTTTGTGTGTTGTACAAGTGAATTGCTGACCCATTTAACTCGTGTAGTGTTGTGTGGAATTGTTGGCTGTAATTATACTTAATTTGGTCCACACAGGGCTGAGTTGGTTGCTAAGTGCATAAACAACTCGTTAACGCGCGTATTCGATACAATTAACAACTTTCGGGTGTAGTTTGGAAATCCTTTGTCCCCAGAATTAACTAAGGGTTGTGTTGGTAAATGTGACATCCGTGGCAAAACCGAGTACACCTTAGTATTCATATATCGAGTAAGCGATTAAACGCTTATTGCGTAACGAACGAACGATTAATCGAATGGGTCTGGTTATGACCCAGATATCCCGAGGGGTCATCTACACGAGATATATGTCTATTATAAGCCAACATACTGATATTAAGGCCTTAGTATGATAGCAAACTAGTTAAACGAAAACATGCTCGTTTAACTACCCGCTATAGATTTAAACGCGAAAGATAGTTACAAACCAAGCATTGTATCATCCGTTAAGCCGAAAAAGACTTACCAAATACTTAATTGAAATGTTTTAAGCGATCCGTGAAAATAATTTTAATTTTTACAAACGTATAGTATGTTTTTATAAATTTACACAAAAATAGCCGAAAAACACTCGTTTTCGCACTGTTTGTCGTACCCGATATATTTTTCGTACCAAAAAACCGAACCCAAAATAAATTTGGACACGGAATTTCACGTTCGGGCACGTATATCAAGAAAAGTGGGCCAAATGGGCCCAAAAGGGGACCCAACGAGCCCAGCCCGCCAAAGAAGACTTTTCCCCCTTGGTTTTCCTTTAAATATAAAAACAAATTCAAGATATTTTAAGGTCATTTTCTGGTGTAAAAATCTGGATATCTCCCTGGTACTCTCAAAACCCAACAAGAACTAGGTAAACATGTCATAAATAATCGATTTTCGGCTCGTTTAAACTCGATTAATACCATATAAACATAGCTTGATTGCCAAAAATCATTCCTAACCATGTAAAAACCCTAAAAAATGGTCCATAAACATATTTTGATCATACACATGGTGAGGCACCTGTTTTGATAGTTTTTTTGGCCATAAACACGGATTAAATGGTTGAAATGGCGTTTTTACGGTTCAAAAGTTCGTTTTTGTGCACTAGCCGAAACCCTAAGTTAAAGGGCTGTTTTATTGATGAAATCTGCTTGGTTTGTGATATAGGACCTGTACCTAGCCTACATAGGAGCACAAGAGCTTGAAAAGTTGATTAGAAAGGCAGAAACGAACCAAAACCGCTAAGGTAATGCCGAAACACTCGCTTACGGGCTATTTAGGTTAAGGTTGTGATGTGCATATTGTTAGGACTTGAAATTTTTCAGGGACATCAGGGACCATGTCAATAAGTCCCTGTTTAATTTTAGTTATTTTTCGACCACCCGAGAATATTTGGCGAATTTATTACCGAATTGGGACGTTGATTTGGGAAAAATAGCTAAAATACTTCAAAAATTATGAAATTTTTCTGAGAACTTGGATTTGATGTATTTTGATCACATACGAATTTTGGGATCATTTGGAGAAGTCTAAAGTTGTTTTGTGCATATGCGTTTGTGTGAATTTTTATAGCCGAATTTGGGTCGAAAAGAATATCGCACGAGCTTTTAACATTCTGGATTTGATACAGGTTGATTTGGGACATGATTTGAACATTCAAGAATTTTTGTGGAATTTTTGGAAATTTTTTGGGGTAAACGAACAATTTTCAGGCGAAATATAGCTGACAAAATGAATTTTTATAAATTAATAAATCAGTAGATAATTCCAGAAAAAATTTTATAAAAATATACATATTTTAATTGATAATTTGTTAAATTTTCATAATTTAATGATTAACGGTTAATTAATTATGCTAATTTAAAGATTAAACAAAGTCAGTTTTTATAAAAACCGGCAAGTTCGCGATTAGCGAACCTGCGGGAATATCAAAACACCAAGAGTGATCAAAAATTATATTTTCGGATTAATTAAGTAAAAACGAACTTTTCTATGAGAAACCTGGACAATCCGGGTGGATTGTGCGCGTTTCTTCTCAATTCAAACAGAATAAACGGAAACGGGCCCCATGGCTAATCCGGGACCCCAGTATGTGATCCTTCTTTATAACTTAATCATTTTATTAACCAATACATTTACCCAAGATTATTTCCCCATAACTGTTTTCTGAACGCGTAAATGAACAACTTGGCCCAGTTGGGAAAACGGGAATCTGAGCCAAGTTCGGTTTTAAGTATTAGACATTGAACAACATCACAACCTAAGCCTATTGCCACTTTCTGGGCGTTCCAGCTATACCCAGATTAGTTATACAGCCAAGTTTATGGACTATAGGGACTAAGTGATAGCAAGGGAAACGAACCCCGAGCTGACCTCGCACTGAGTGCCTACAAAACTGTGAGTTTCATGACCCCTCTTTTCAAACTGTTTACAAACTTTTGGGGTGAAAAGCATGTTCATATGCATTATCTATCTGAAAACGGTTCAGAACGAAAAATACCTGAACCTTCATATATGAAAAATTCCTACAAACATAATGATAAACTACGTGCTGAGGAAAGGTGATTATTATCGTGATTGATATATTAAATGGAAACACTACGAATGCCAAAACATAATGAAATCATACGTGACAACATGTTTATACAAATACGCTATATAATGCTAAACACAACAGGTTGAGGAAATAACGTGGTCTGTAATGACCATGGGGCTATTGTGGGCGGAAGGGGGGGACACAATAGTACTAAACTAAAGTTGAGTATGGCCTATGAGCCAAGTTCTGCTGCAACTTACTAAACTAAAGTTGAGTATGGCCTATGAGCCAAGTTCTGCTGCAACTTATAAACTAAAGTTGAGTATGGCCTATGAGCCAAGTTCTGCTGCAACTTACTAAACTAAAGTTGAGTATGGCCTATGAGCCAAGTTCTGCTGCAACTTATAAACTAAAGTTGAGTATGGCCTATGAGCCAAGTTCTGCTGCAACTTACTAAACTAAAGTTGAGTATGGCCTATGAGCCAAGTTCTGCTGCAACTTACTAAACTAAAGTTGAGTATGGCCTATGAGCCAAGTTCTGCTGCAACTTATAAACTAAAGTTGAGTATGGCCTATGAGCCAAGTTCTGCTGCAACTTATTAAACGAACTAACTTGATTATGACATGAATGTTAAGAAAATAATGTGATTATGCGTATTGTTGGCGGATGGGGAGCCACAGTATTTGGTGATACGTGATAAATACTATATGTGTATATGTGTCTATATATACATGCTATGTGATTAGCCGTAGGAAATACGATGTGTAGAATATACATTATTTGCGTGTACACTATGTAATGTTTGAGTTTACATGGAATCATTGTGGGTGGAAGGGGGACCACAGTGGTTGATGTTAACGCGGAACCGTTGTGGGCGGAAGGGGGGCCACAGTGGTTGAGTTTATGTGGAACCGTTGTGGGAGGAAGGGGGTCCACAGTGGTTGGTTAAACACGGAAATTGGAAACAGGTAGTACTAACAAACAATCACGATTTTACCGAAATTTCGAATACATATTATAAACTTACATGTATGCATATGCA
The DNA here is from genome assembly GCF_021521415.1 of Bidens hawaiensis. Lineage (NCBI taxonomy): Eukaryota > Viridiplantae > Streptophyta > Magnoliopsida > Asterales > Asteraceae > Bidens > Bidens hawaiensis. The sequence continues at coordinate 1,184,534 of NW_027491115.1, read as the reverse complement.
CACAAAAAAGATATGGTTGTACATATTTATACAAACGTAAATACATATTTTTACATACGCGCGTACATACAAACTATGACTGTGTGGTACGCAGAACTGATTTCGTTAAACTTATGAAACTCACCAACCATTCGTAGTTGACCTGTTTTAACATGCTTTTCAGGTAATAAGATATGAGAAGTAATTTCCTGTGCGTTACGTGTCTGACTGATGATTGATGTCGTGGACATTTGAGTTAGAAGTAAAGTAATTGGAGAACCGGTTTGATTGTATCACCTAGTTTGTAAAAGATGTTAGAACGATGTAATATATTGTAAATTAGTTAGTAATGTTTCTTTAAGAACAATGTATTTGATACCAGTTGTATCTGTTGCATTTCCGTTTTACGCTTCCGCAATTCGCTTAATAGGGTGTGATAGTAAATACATTGCCTCGGGGGTTGATGTAATTGAATTTGGTAAGGTCGAGGCTTCAGGTCAATCAAACCATGTCAGAACGCTTCGTAGGATAAACTAGTTGATTCGGCCCGTTAGTAATTATTATTCGTAATCCGACAGGTGTTTGATTTGTGGGAATACTTTGAGGTTCTCTAACTCGTTCGTATTTGCGTGACTCGTGTCAGGTGAGTTTCATGATGCCTTTTTTTAACTCTTTTTACGTTTTGGGCTGGCATACACATCCTATTACAATTTTACCAGATTTTGCTCGTTTAAACTATTTGGATTATATTGTATAGTTTTACTGGTATCGTATATTTCTAGAATTATGTATAAATTCTATCATATGTCTTAGTATATTTTTAAACCCGTTTACGATCATATATTCCTGAAAATAATATATATTATTTATAGTCTAGGCTTTAAGATGTTATTAGGCCTTGTATTATTTCCTAGACTAGTCATTATTTATAGTTTACACGTGATGTTGTTGTTCGGTTGATCGATTGGCTAAGATTTATATTATTGGTAGTCTATGCTTGGGGACATTATTGGACTCATTTATAATTACATATTTCTGAGAACTATTTATTATTGATGGTCAATATTTGAGGACATTATCAGACTCGTTTAAAATTACATATTCCTAGAAACCATATATTATTGATAGCCTATGTTTGAGGATAATAATAGACTCGTCTATAATTAAATGCTCCCGATATTATATACTAAGGGCTATGCTTAATGACGTTATTTAGTTGATTGATTGTAGTCTTATTTGTATTTGTATATTTATGAGACCATGTGTGAATTATATTCTATGACTTAGGATATTTTAGACTCGTCTTGAATTCCTTAAGGTTATACATATTGTTTATGGACTAGGCTCATGGATGTTATTTGGTCTGGTACTAATTGAATACGAGTGGACCTTATTATATTCGTTCATATTTTGGACTGACTTATATACATATATTACCTGATGGCCTATGATTTCTGATATTAATTAGTTCATTTTGACTAAAATTAGTTGCGTATGCCTACTGTGTGTGGGTATACGGTGCATGTTGATTTTGACGGGCCAAACTGTACTACTCGGGTTCCTAAATCCCGTGGGTGGCTCTTAAATCCCGTGGCGGGGTGGGGGGGAGGCTCGTGTGGCAGAATCATCATTATAATGGGTTCTTTGTGCATGGTGGTTTTTCCGGGCTAAACTATACTACTCGGGTTCTTAAATCCGGTGGTGGGGGGGGGGGGGGGGGGCGCTCGTGTGGCATAATCATCATTATAATGGGTTCTTTGTGTGTATGGTGATTTTGGCCGGGCCAAACTATACTACTCGGGATCTTAAATTTTGTTGCGGGTTCTTAAATCCCGTCGGGGGGGGAGGCTTATGTGGCATAATCATCATTATAATGGGTTCTTTGTGTGCATGGTTATTTTAACCAGGCCAAACTATACTACTCAGGTTCTTAAATCCCATGGCGGGTTCTTAAATTCTTTGAGGAGAGGCTCGTGTGGCATAATCATAATCATAACGGGTTCTTAAATCCCGTATCATATGCTTATTTTGTACCGTGTGCCGGTCAACTATACTACTTGTCAGGACCGTGAGTCGGGTGAAACCTTAGAAAGGTTGACAAGAACACACTAACTCAGTTACCCAAAGGCCTATTGAATATCCTGGCGGAATCAGGATATCCAATGAGTGGGAACGAAGGTGTGATATAGCAAACACGAAACAATAACATATAATCAATAAGAACACAAAAAAAGACAAAGATTCACTGTATTTAGTGCATCATTCAATGAAACAATGAAAGGAATGTCTAGGGTTTCGTGACGGTGGCGCCGGTACGAGGAAACAAATAGAATATTCTTTGGAATGTTTCTCGTATTGCGTGCGTCGTTATCCATGCCCTAAATAGAAACCTAGGACCCTATTTATAAACCCTGACATTCCTTCTGGAATCCCTATCTATTACATAATGAAAGGCAAAATAAATACAAGTGTAGCAGTCTTCGAGCAAGGTTTGTCTCTTGCTTGAGCAGACTCAGTATGGAATGTATGCTCGATGAATGTCCTCGAGCATACTTTACTTAGAATATCTTCATTGAAGATATTCTCCTCCAGCAAGCTTCATTCCTCTTGACCAATCCTTGCTTTGCTCGAACTAGTCCATCGAGCAAGCTCATTCTTTCTTGATGTCTTCAGTCTTGTCCTTAAGACTTATTGAACAATATTTAGCATGCTCGGATGTAAATCTTGCTCAGGGAACTGAACTATGCTCGAAGTCCTTGCTTTAAACACATGACATCTTCTTATTGCATCCATGCTTGCCCCCATGTGCTCGACCATCCTGTGCTCGTAACACTTGGTTAAAACTTTTATGATCAAGTTGTTTGCTCGATTGGCAATCCATGCTCGATAGAAGATTACTCTTGCTCTTTTAAGTGTAGCTTGCTCGAAGTTTTAACACTTAGAAGAATTAACCACTAAAGGTTTCGAAGACCTTGCTCGAGGTAGTAAAACCATGCTCGATCGTCTACGCTTGCTCGAAGTCCATACTTAGCCTTTTGCTTGATCATGTATAATTCCACAGCATCAGAGGAGTCGATAGGAAGCTCTGCATCAACTATATACTGAAGATCTTGAGGATGCATGAATTGAAGATCCCCATCATACCGGATTACAACAATGGTTATACCCGATTCATTCCTTAAAGAGATTAAGTCATTGTGTTGGTTGTAAGTGATGAAGGTGATTCTTCCATTATGCTGCACAACCGAATTTGGTTCTAGCATCTCCTGCCTCATAGCTAAGCACTCCTTTAAAGTCTTTCTTTTACCATGTGAGCTGCTCGCTTGGGTTTTCCTTTTGTTGGTATCAAATGGAGAGAGTTCAAGAGTGTGAAATTCATTGATCCTTTTTCACCTTCTCTCCTTCTCAGCTTGACTGTGTATTATTCTTCTCTTTTGATTTAGGAATGGAAACCCTCTCTCTGATTGTTCCTTAATGAATTTTGCGAGGTCATTCCTTTGTTGTCCAAATGGTTGGCTTCTGATTTGATTGTCATACAGTTTTAATTCAGCCATCTTTGTCAGTTGGTCTTTGGTAAAATTTCTCAAGTCATCCCTGAAAATAATCAGAGTTTCTTCTTGATCTTCAGTGATCACCCTTAAAGTCTTGGATCTTTTGTCATAGTAGAGATTTGTGGGCAGATTTAAGTTCCTTGGCTGCTCAGGCCTCACAATCTCAGACCTTAAGGGTGTTCTGCTTGTGCTTCCTTGCTGAGTCTTCTTTGTCTTGTCAAGCCCTTCTTCTACATACCATCTCTTTAAAGTTTCATCAATTTGAGTCATTAGTCTTCCCATATTAACACCCTTCTTGTGCAGAGCACTCATCATCTCTGCCCTCACAAGTTCTTCCATCTTTCTCTTTCTTCTTCCAATCTTCTTTGTGTTTCCATATATAATCTTTGCTATCGATTGTATATGTCTAAAAGTTGTTCATGAGGCATGTTGTTGAACTGATCTTCAGTCATACCTTTCCCCATCACAATTTCCTTTAATGTTTGGACTCTCTGAGGATCTTGGAACCATGCTCTAGCCTCAACCTTTTTCTTTTCATTTTCGATCCTCTCTTTCTCCATCTGCTCTTTAAGCTTCTTTTCTCTTTCAAGATCAGCAGAGCTCTTTTTACTCTTGTGAGAGTCTTTGACATTTTGCACTTTCCTTTTTAATTCTTCCAGTGAAAGCTTTATCAATGAGTTGTATTCGAATCCATGGACTTGCAAAAATTGGATGTCTTTATGTTTAGCCTTTACCGACTCATACTCAGCATCATCACTTGTCTTCTTTCTTTTGTTTGTCTTTTCAACAAACTTGGCAATGTCATATCTACAAGAGCTCTCTTGTAGATTTTGTCAATAAGATCAAATGACTGCAAGTTTAGAAATGCAGGCTTGTGACCAGCTTTTATTAGGAATTCTCTTTTTGATTCCCTTATCTTCCGTCCTTCAACTTCTTTGGCTATTTCTTCCTTTGATAATCTTTGGAGATATTTCAAATCATAGTCAAGACTTATCAAATAAGCTTTATCTTCATCCTCCTTCTCATCCTCTTTTGATCCCTCTTCATCCCCATTCTCATCAAGCTGTTCATCCAAATTGTGAAGTGCCCCAATTATTGGTTCTTCAGTTTCAGGTTCAGGGGACTTGAATACAAACTTGGATTTTTTCGGTCTTCTCTTATAAACTAATTTTTGTCTCCTAGCTTTAGGAGGTTCAACTTTAGATGTTTCTTTCCTTTTTACTCCCCCCTCAGCTTCAGTTTCAGGTGTTGTTGGCTCAGTGATAATTGGTTGTTCGTTTACAGTCTTTTTCACTTCATCGCCAGCAGTCTCTGCACTTATAGGTTTCTCTGTGTGGGTTTCCGGTTCTTCATCAAAAATTTCTTCAACTCTTGGTTCAGCAGGTTTAACAACCTCTTCAACTCTTGGCTCAGATTGTGTGTTGCTGCTCAGATTTATGAAATCTCTTTGAGCCTTTTTAGCAGCAGACACAATCTCAAGATGATGCCCTTCTGGTTTGTTTAGAATGTCTGTTAAAGTTTTCATAATTACCAACTTCAACATGGTGCTTGCGGATACTTCAATTGTTTCATCCTGTTCTTGATGTACTGGACCCAAGCTGAGCTCTTGTTCTTTATGTGTTTCTAGTTCAGATTCTTCACTTTCAGGCCCAGATATGACTGGCTCAGATTGTATGGGCTCATACTCAGCTTACACATGCTCAGTTACCACTGGCTCAGTTGGTAGGGGCTCTACAGGCTCAGATAATACTGGCTTACTAGTTTGTGCAGGCTCTTGATCATCAATATTTTGTTTTGTATTCAAAGCTTCTAATGTAGCCTTTATAGCATCATCTGCCTCCTTCCTCATTCTATCATTCTCTTCTTCTTTTTCTTTCATTTTAATTAGTGCTTCAAGCACTTCTTAATGAATTTCATCCCCATCTTCTTACACCCCGGTCCATAGAATCCAATTCTTCATTCATCAGTCTTATAGCTGTTTTAACAGATTCTGCTTTAGCTATATCTGGATCAATTACATTATCTTTTTCTAAGATCTCATCACTAGATTTGTCTTTGTTAGTTGGTATTGGATGGAGGTCTTCCTCAGCTAGAGCCACCCCTTTGCCTTTTATTTGTCGTTGAGCAATCTGTTCAGGGGTCTCTTCTTCTATTTTTGTCTCCTTTTCTTTTACCTCCCCCTCAACTTGATCATTTCTTTCTACACCTTCTGGATTTATCGATTTAGTGACATTGGGTGTTTCATCAAACTCATTCTGATCTTCTTCTTCTGAACTGGCATATGTGTTTTCAATCAGTTTTAGCCCTTCATTTTCATCTTGATTCTCCCCCTGTTTTGGTGCATCTGAAGTCTTCTCAACCTCAGACTGCTCCAGGGCTTGAATTTTCATTAAGGCCTGTTGCAGGGCAGTCTCAAGAGCTTGGTTCTTGACCTCCAAGAAAGTGTTCTTCTCCTTTAACATTATGTTTGCAAATTCTAGTTCAGCATTTTTGGTGATAAGGTCATAAATGTTGTGGTTCAAAGGTGGTGTTTCTTGAGTTGGCTTTGGGGCAGGTTCAGAAAAAGGCTCAGATTCAGCTGTTTCTGGAGATGGTAACTTATATGGCTCAGGGTCTGTGGGAATGGATTGGGTTGGTTGAGCAATGGTAGTGGTAGGGTTGTCTTTTACTATGGAGGATGGTGGTGTTGGAATATGTGTGACTTGAACGGGTTGGAATGGTTGGGAAACAAGTGATGGGGATGTTGATTGTGAAGGAACATGTATGTCATGAAGTGGTTCATTTTCAGATAATGCTGGCTCAGTGGTAGCAGGTGAGGAAGAAATATCGTCATTGGCATTATCAACCTCTATGGAGTCAGTGTCATCATGACATTCTTCAGGAGGCGGTGACTCTGGTGGAGTAATTTCCTGGATGGTATCAGCAACATTTGAGATGACAGAGGCTACATAATCATCATCATCTACATATTCAATAGCTCTATTTCTAGGACCCTCAACTGGTTCATTAGTTTCTTCATTGACTTCTAATTCTGCATCATATCCTTCATGAGTAGTTTCTTCAATCACAGGCACATTACCGACAACAACATCTTGAGCATGATCAACATTACCCTCATCCATAGCATTATCACCATCTGGACCATTATCCCCGCCATCATTTTGATCATCATCATCATCATCTTCACTATCATCGTCTTCAGTATCACTATTTCCTGGGGTTCTCGGTACATCAATAGCACCTAAAACTGGCACAAGCAGCCATGGGAGTACATCTCAATCATTATTCTCAGTAAACTTGCTCTTGGCATCTTTCATTCTTTGGCATATGTTTGGATCTTGTAGCCTTAAGACTTCACATGTTCGTTGAAGATCCGGTAATGATATGTTTATCAATATCTTCAGGAACCTTGGATACATAAGGAACCGCTTATTCACATCCTTTTCAGCATTTGACACGAGACCGTTGAAGATTAATCTTGATACATTGAATGGCTGTTGGTACAAAATGGCTACAGTGAGAGTGCCCAGCTCCCTTCTCAGGAGTGTCCAAGTCCCTCTCCTCGGAGATAAGGACTGGATGACATGATGAATTAAAAATCTGTATATCAGAGGGAAGCTACCCTTTTGAAATTGCCCCTCTTTTACAACTCCTTGGTAACCCATTGTTTCTTGAAAGACTCTCAATAATCTTGGGACCGAGTAGGATGGTTGAGCATCAAAATTGTCGTTCAAGTTCAATGTAGCTCTTATTGAAGCTTCTATAATTTCAATATCATGATGCAGGACAGAGGCCTCAATCCTCTTCCCGTTAACGTCATTCACATAAGTGGCCAAGCCCCAAAAATCTGAAATGTGGTTCTTGTAAATTGTAGGGCTGTCAGTTAGGGCTACTCTTAGGTTGGAGTTCCTCAGAAAAGTGATCATTAGCTCCAACTCTCTATTATCATCGTCTAGCTCCAACTGAGCGCACATATTGTGCCTATTTTCGAATTTTAGGGCCATCAGTTCTGCAAAAATAAAGCAATAGTCAGTACACAAAGCTGCAGAAACAATATGCGAAGGTAGTTAGAGAAGATTAGCGTCTTCAGTAACCTGTTCCGTAGTAATATGTGTACCTGCAAAAACAAGCAAACAATTAGTCCGAAATCCAATTAGAAACCCTAGTTTCAAAATCGGCGAGATGATTATCGGATAACGATATCTTACCAAGGTTGAAACAAAGCTAATGGCTAAATGTCGAAGTATGTTCGAGCAGATATTGAGTATTCGAGTAAGAAGGGGATGCACGAGCAAGAAGTTTGCTATTAGGTTTAAGAGAGAAAGAAGAAATATGTGAAAAAGTTTCTAAGTCCCCCTTTATACCCTAACGTTTGGGTAGTACAGTACCTTCGTTTGTCGTCTAGTGCACGACAGTTGTCATTTAATTTCAAATTTAATGTACCTCCCTTGCTCGAGCATATAGCCAAAACAACAGCTGGCTCCCACTGTACTCGAGTACATAGTACAATCCATGCTCGACTTACTTGTATGATTATAATGCTCGAGCACTAGTACACTTGAGATAGTTTGCTCGAATATACTTGTGCTCGATGCCTTAGCCAAATGTTAATTGATAAGTTTGCTTGTTCGAGTATAGGATCATGCTCGACAAGAAGTGTACTCGAAAATACTTAGCAAAATTCCCTTAGTCATGTATACGTGAGACACACTCATTGCTGAACTGTACTCGAATATGCATCATGCTTGACATTACTTAGAGATCTATATGACCAAACATATGCTTGAGATGCAACTCCTCTTAGCAGTGTTATAACCTTTGCTCGACATACTTAGATTCCTCTGACTCAATGTGCTCGAGGTACCTTCATGCTCGAAAGCCTTAGCAAATTTCATCCTTCCTATGCCTATACTCGAACACTCAAACTAAGAGTCTAGCATACAAGTTTGCTCGAACTACTTAACAAATTCATTTATCAAGATCCTCAGCTCGAAACTCACACCTAAGTATCTAGCACACAGCTATGCTCACATCACTTAGTAATTTGGTCACAACCTTGCTAAGCTCGATACTCACAGACTAAAATGCCTTGCACACAACTATGATCAAAACACTTAGATATCTCCTATCATTCAGTTCTTTGTGCTCGAAACCGTAAGTCTAACTACTTACCATGCAATCATTCTCGAAACACATAACATCAATTTTTATATCATAGCAGGTGCTAGAAAGTAAGATGCATGCTCGAACTCTTAATAGCAAATTTTCATATCATCAGAATGCTCGAGAGTAAGATGCATGCTCGAAATACATAGATGAATCTTACAAATTATTTAGCATACTCGAAGCAATGTAATCACACAAACAAGCAAAGTTTCTTTGCTCGAAACACTTAAATTGTCTTTCAGTTTAGATTGTGAAATTAACACATCTTTTGCCAATCAGTTTGGACATGTTCACACATATCCTTTGCTTAAATTGCAATTCTGCATAAAAGATAATCATTTCAGAAAAGTGAGTAGACCTAAATAATTTGTTTAAGGTGAAATAAGAGATCAAATTTCAGTGGAATATTCTTTTGAAAACATTTTCATAGAAAGATCTCAACATGGGATCAGATTGTTTAAAAGCTTTCACACCATTTCATAGTAAGCTTTATTACGATTTAAGTCAGGTTGACATTGGGTAATTGCACTTAGCATGATTACCATGACATTTTTGATATACGTTCAATTAAAGCTTAAGTGAATAATGGTTACATTTGGGATTTCAGGTTGTCCCTTATCTCTTCTCAAAGCTTATTTAGCTTTCTCCAATCACCCCAATTTGACTTCAACCCCCTGATGCCTTGGTCAAAATTTCTTTTTTTTTATGAGCAGTTTATTAGAAAATTATATATAGATATCAGACTATAAGGTTGAACGTTGGACTTACATGCCATCCTAACTTACAAGCCTTACATTCAGGGTGTTTAGGACTTATTTGGATGCCCCACCCCTGTAGTTCTCTTAGTGCCCCTTAAGTCATGATATATTATTATTTGAAATACTATTTTGAGGCAATTTTCTATTTTTTTTCCTTTTCTTTTTGATAAGCTTTTGTATATCTATATTTTTATATCTGCTCAGATACTTTGTAAATAAATTTTTGAGTGACCAGAACACCAATAGGCTCGTGTATGATTGGATAATTGCCTTTCTGCCTATCATTCGGAGAGATATGCAAGGAAACATACCTTGGTCTTCAAATGAGTCACCACATCAGACTTAGCAATTTCATAATATTTGTATCACTCATGTCACTACACTCATGAAAAGATACTCAAAGCAAAATGTCAATTTTCTGAACAGAAATCCTTTAAGCCTATATTCATGGGTTAGAGATTTTAAACAATATACTATCATTTCCTAAAAGGTTGGATACAATTTCTATCCAAAAACCTTTAAGCTTCAATAAAGCTTACAACGGAATAATCTTATCATATCTCTTATGAGATCACCAGAAATAGTGTGGCTTAGTCAAAAACATTTACCAGTTTCAAAATCATTTCTTTTGAAAGTTCATTTAAAACATTGATTCTGAAAACAGTGTTGTCATTTAAGCACAATTAACAAGCACACACTTCAACAATATCAAACACATTCATCCAGACAGAAAAAATCATTCAGATAGACACATAAGTCTATCGAGCATGCTCAGAAATTCATCGAGTATACTCGGAAGTCAATCGAGAAACCTTAAGATCTATCATTTCAGTGCTTGTGCTCGAAAGACTTAAGCTGTGTGCTCGAGAAATAGACTTGTGCTTGGAAAACTTTCCAAGTATTCCAAAACACGTGTCCATGCTCAACCAGTAATAACATATCATTTGTGCTTGAATTACTTGAGATATCTCAAGCATGGTTTGTTTGTGCTTAAAGAACATCAAACACACCATCAAACACAGAGTCATGCTCGAAGTACTTGACAAGTTTTCAAGGCAAGAATCTATGCTCGATCAATTGATCTATGACATCTGTGCTCGAAAGACTTAGAAAAAGTCTTCCAAGTACTTCTGCTTGTGCTCGAGGAGCAACGAGCATAGTATCAAGCACAGATTCATGCTCGAAGTACTTAAATCACAAAAATACATCATTCAAGCACAGATCAAAGTACTGAAAACTGTAATTATCAGTAATAACAAAATTTTCACACAAAGACAGTCACATACATCATTCAATGCAATGAGAATGATCAGTTAAGCATAGCAAATCATCATGCAAACATTCAACGTGAGTAACAAAGATAATCAGTAAGCACCTCACTTTAGTACACATCCTCAATCAAACTTCATCAGCATTTATCATTCCTAGGAATTTTAACAGCATGTATCTACCCTTTTCATTTCTATTAAGCCTTTTTCCTGACAGTCCCTAATGAAATGATGTCTAATATCAATGTGCTTAGTCTTAGAATGTTGGACTGGATTCTTAACAATGAACATAGCAGCAATATTATCAATTAAAATAGGAGTAAGTAAGAAATTCAGACCATAATCCAGCAGTTAATTCTGAATCCATAGAAGCTGTGCACAGTAGGCAGAAGCAGCAATGTACTCAGCTTCAGCAGTAGAGATGGACAATGTAGTCTACTTCTTGCATTGCCAAGAGACCAGCCTATTCCCTAGAAACTGGCATCCTTCTGAAGTTGATTTTCTACTCATGTTGCAACCATCATAGTCACTATCTGTGTAGGCCATCAAGTCAAAGGAAGGGTTCTTTGGATACCAAATCCCCTAATCTGGTTTTCCTTTGAGATACCTGAAAATCCTTTTCACTGCTAGAATTTGTGAGACCTTAGGGTTAGCTTGGAATCTTGCACAGACACACACAGCAAACGTAATATCTGGCCTAGATGCTGTAAGATACATCAGTGATCCTATCTTCGCTCTATAATCATGCTGGTCCACCGGCTCCCCCTTCTCATCATGTACCATTTTCTCATGTGTGTTCATTGGTGTAGACACTGTCTTAATGTCTTGGCACTTGAACTTGTTAAGAATCTCTTGAACATACTTTGATTGGTTAATAAAAATTCCATCAGCCTTCGGTTGCACTTGAAGTCCAAGTAAGAAAATTCATTTCCCCCATTGAGCTCATCTTGTACTTGGATTTCATCACTTGCTCAAACTCCTTACACATTTGTTAATTTGTAGAGCCAAAGATAATGTCATCCACATACACTTGTAACAGCAGCAGATCCTTGTTCCATCTTTTGTAGAACAGGGTATTGTCAATAGCTCCTTTATAGAAGCCATTGTCCAACAGATAGTTTAACAACTTATCATACCAGGCCCTTGGTGCTTGATGCAGTCCAAACAGTGCTTTGCTGAGTTTGTAGACCTTGTTGGGATGAACCGGATCTTCAAATCCTGGAGGTTGAGTCACATATACCTCTTCATCAATCTTTCCATTTAAGAATGTAAATGCTGCATATGCCAGAAAGACTTTTAGGTTCATTGATTCTGCATATGCCAGAAAGATCCTGATGGCTTCTAGTCTTGCAATTTGAAGACCGGTTTCAGTCTTGTCAACTAAGTCCCATACATGTAAGTCTCTGAATTATGCTAACTCTTCCTGTATAGCTTCTACCCAGCTGTTGTCTTTTAAAGCTTGATTGATATTCTTTGGTTCAACTTGGGATAGAAAGCAAGCATAAAGGTAGATGTTTGCTTTTTCAGAAGAGCTTCTAGTCACTCTCTCATGCAAGTCTCCTATGATATTCTCTGCAGGATGATTTCTTTCAACAGAAGTAGTCTGCACAATTTGTTGTGCTGACACTTCTGTCTCAATATTGGTCATATTGATCTCAACAGTTTCACTTTCAATTCTTTCTTGAGTCTCAACAGCTTCTTGAGTTTGATTAATTTCAGATGATGATGCTTCTTTTGATCCAATTTGTAGAGAGTCAAACAAAGACTGAAACCGGTCTTCAAATTGATTTGTCACTTCAGGCTGAACAGGTTGCTGACTTTGTATGGGTTCACTCTCCATATCACTTGGACCTCATTAGAAAATTCAACTGCAGCTTCTTGTCCATTCATCTCAACTTCAGCTGCTCCTTGATTGCCTTTCTCAAAGTTAAATCCATTTAGTTCAGGAACAACAGATGACCATAGCTTGTCCAGATCAACTTGTTTTTGTTTTCCTTTAACTTCAAAGCTAGTTCTGTACATGCTGTCATCCATGTCTTCATTATAAATTTTGAAAGACTTGATCATCTTCTCCAAGTCAAATAGCCATTTGGGACTTTCAACATTATTGAAGTGGTTTTCATTGAATATTATGTCTGAGGATTCAATGACTACCATGTGCTCCTTCACATAAACTCTGTAAGCCTTTGAATGAGATGAGTATCCCACAAAGAAACATTCCAGAGATTTTGACTGGAATTTGTTTAGATAGTCCTTTGTATTCAATAGTGAGCATCTGCATCCAAAAGGCTTTAAGAACTTCACATAAGTCTTTCTTTTGAAAATAACCTCATATAGAGTCTTATTTTGAGCCTCGTTTAGTAGAACCCTGTTCTACACATAACATGCAGTGTTGATTGCTTTTGCCCAGAAACTGACTGGCAGATTTGCATCAGCGATCATGGTCCTTGCAGCTTCAATTAGTGTTCTGTTTCTTCTGTCTACAACACCATTTTGCTCAGGTATTCTAGGTGCACGATATTGCTGAAATATCCCTTTAGAAGTGCAGAATTCTTCCATTATTCCATTCTTGAATTGTGTCCCATTGTCCCTTCTAATGACTTTCACTTTCCTTTCAAGTTGATTTTTCATTTTCAGCACATAGGTTCTGATCAAATCTGGGGTCTCATCCTTGCTACCCATAAAGTATACCCAAGATAATCTTGAGTAATCATCTGTGATCATCAGACAGTATCTCTTCTTTCCAATACTTGGAACACTCACTGGACCAAACAGATCCATGTGTAGCAGTTCCAATACCTCATCACTTTGCTCTTATGTGAGGATTTGTCTTTTTTCCCTTTGAGGCAAGATGTGAATTTTTCTTCAAGCTTAAATTCTTTTGTGGGAAGGCCAACAACATGTTCACCTTTCAGTAGCTTGTTCATATTCTTCAAGTTGACATGACACATCTTCCTATGCCACAATTTGGTCTCATTTTCAGTGGCTTTGGAAGCAAAGCATGAACCACCTCTAGATGTAGCAGTATTCATTGTCAGTTCTTAGAGGCTACCATTTCTTGGAGCCATCATCATGATCATCTCAGTTGGAATCATAAACTCAGGCATTACAATTAGGCAGTGTTCATTATTGAAGGCTACTTTGTATCCTTTGTCACAAACTTGAGAAATGCTGAGTATATTATATTGTAGTCCTTCAACATGCAGCACATTCTCAAAGGATACCTTGCCATTGGTGAGTGTTCCACTTCCAACAATCTTCCTTCCATTTTCATCACTCCCAAAGGCAACTGGACCTTCATATTTTCTTTCATAATTGATAAGAGCTCCCTTGTCACAAGTCATGTGCCTGGAACACCCACTGTCCATGTACCACAAGTCATTACTGTTCAAGGACTGTTCCTGCACATATATAAAAAAGAGAATCAGTTGGATTCTGAGTCACAAACTACATCAGTTTGCAATTCAGATTCAAATGACGATTCATCAGGAGTTGGAACTGGAAGTGGAAGTGGATATTCATAGATTACTTCACATTCTTCTTCTGAGTCTGAGTCTGACCCAACTTTCACAACTTGTGACATGTTAAGGTTTTTAGTTTGTTCAATCACATAGTCTTTCAATTCATTCAACTCCTTCTTTCTCTTCCACTGAAACCCTCTTGGTTCATAACCGTGCTTCATTAGGAACTTTTCATCCCCATTAAGAACACCAGATCTCATTTTGGATTTTCCTTTGTCATTTGACCTTTTGTTCTTTACAGGTTTTGCTTAATACATTTGTATCCTCCTTGATTTTCAAAACTTGTTTCAGTCTCTTTTCCAAAACTGATCTTTTCTCTTCATCAATTAAGCTGATCTTCTCTTCATTTAAGTATATTCGATACATTTGTTTATATCATTTCATGTCAAAAAGACACACCACATCAGGGACCACAAACTCTTCTTCTTCAAACCAGCAAGAATCAGTTTGATGACCATAGGCATCACACTTCTTGCACCATACCTTTGCATAGCTATCCATATCCTTAAGCAGTTGTTTGTCTTTAATTCTGTCACTTAATTTGGGGAAGTCAAAGCCTAGGGAAGTTTTGGGACATAGAGAGTTGCTGAAGACCATTTTGATTGGTTTGTTCAAATCAGGCTCCAGATGATATTTCTCTTTAACAAACACTATTGGCTTCAACTTGGATGGTAATTTTGAACAACTTCCTTCATTTTCTGCAGAAAATCTTCTCATTGATACATACTCCACATCTCCAATATCAAACGGTTCATGATTAGAGAAAACTGGATAGATTGGAGGATGGAACTGATCATATGAGGATTTCTTTGTCACTTCATTTCTTTTCTTGATTTCTTGATGTGGTCTTGCACAAATGTCAAACACCACATGTTCTTTTCTTATCCGTTCATAGTGTTTCTTCATTTTGGGAGTCATCTTTGGTAGTAGAGGAATCTTTTCATTTTTCTTCTTGTTTGATCCCTTCATTTTCTTCTTACCCTTAAATGACTTGGTACTGCCACAACTGCAAGTACTCTCCTCACTGGAGTATTCATTCCATTTCTTTTTCTCACCATCCTTCTTGACTTCTGATTTCTCATTATGCTTCATTACAAACTCTCCATTTTCATCAACAATCACATCTTCATATTCTTTTGCAAATTCATCTTTGTCTTCAAACACATTCTTAAATTGTTTCAAATACTCATTTCTGCTTTCCTTGTCTAGTTTTAGTGGATAGCTGTCACAAAAAGTTGGTGGCACCTTTTTGTATTTCTCTTCATCTGTCATTTTGTCACAAATCCCACTATGTTTCCTGTAGACACAAGGTTTTTCAAGAATTCCATTTGAATTAACAAATCAGCATTCTTCAGCTTCTCTTCAGCATACAATTTTTTTAGACCCTCAATTTCAAATGTCATTCTTGATTGGGTCCTGTATGCTTGCATACAATCTTCTTCAAGTCCCTTAATTTGATTCTCATAGGTTGCTTCACTGGTTTTATACACATTCAAAAATGCTTCCTTTCTACCACATTTAGTCTTCCATTTTCCAACTTCCTGATTGAGTTCATCAATTGTAATAAGAAGATCAGAAATTGAAATATCAGAATGTACATGCGCATTAGAAGATTCTGGCTTGTCCTGCACTTTGGCTATAAAAGCAACGTTTGCCTTCTCAATCTCAGCTGCGTGGTTACTCCAATCAAACTCCCCGTCTTGAGGCACCCTTGTTACTGCAATGTTCCCTTGATCCCTAACCTGATTCACATTGTTTTGATTGACTCTACTCTGGTTATTGTGAATCTGCAGTTGGTTATTCCTTTGAGGCTGAAAGGGTTGTTGCTGGGGTCTATTTTGGTTTTGATAGGGGTTTTGGTTGGTGATCCGATTCCTCTGATGCTGGAAATTTCTGGTTCTGATTTTGGTAAAATTGATTTTGATTCACTTGGTTTCCAGCTTGCTTGGGCATGTTGCATTCTCTTGCGAAATGTCCAGGTTGTTGACAGTTGTAGCAGATTGCTTTTGATTTGTCAAAACCTATTCTCTCATTCGATCCGTTGAAGCTTGATCTTCCAGTTCTGTTGTATAACATCTTGCTCCTTACGACCAACATGGCAGCCTGCCATTTGATGTCCATATCTTCCAAGTCATCAGCATCGATTTGCTCAAGATCTTCCTGCACAATGCTTGTGTTAATCAGGTTCTTTGCCACAAATGCATCATATGACTCAATAAACATAGAGAACAATGCTTGGTAGTCAGTTCCTTGAGTTGTATTGTTCTGCACAAATGTTGACTGTCCACTTGCTGTCGAGGCTACATCATCTTCTATCAACTAAACATAAAATCTTGGCTGTCCACCACATGTTGAATTTGTCTCAGATGGCTCTTCAATGATTGGCTGCTGATTCTTGATTGAAAGATTTCCCATGGGAGCTACAAGAGCATTGTTCACTTGAAAACTGGGCTTATCTTCTCTAATCATGTGGTTTTCGATCATTTCATGTTCTGCAGCCTTGAGAAATGCAATTACATCATCCAACTTAAATTTAGGAAAATTGACCTTTTCTTTGATGAATTTACTGGCTGTATACCACTCACCAGACATGTATGATAGAAGCTTCTTGTTTAGCTTAAAATCAGAGTTTTGTAGGTCAGTTGTTCTTATATCATTCATAATCACCATGAACCTTTGCAGGACTGATTTTAGTCTTTCTCCATCTTTAAACTTGAATCTATCCAGCTATTGCTTCATGTCTATCTTTCTTAATATCTCTCAGTTCTGTATTTCCGTCAAACATATCAATAACTGCATCATACATATCTTTAGCAGTTTTGTGATGATTGACGGTTGTCGGTATTTCCCAAGACAGACCTAACTTTAGCATAGACAGTGCCTTATCGTTCTTTTTCTTCATTTTTAGTTCAACAGTGGCATTGTTGTTCGGAGCAGTTGAAGGAACATAGTTTCCGTCTATGATAGAAGTCCAAAGTTCTGGATCGTTGTAGTTTACAGCAGCTTCGAAGAGCACCTTCCATTTGATAAAATTTTCTTGTCCAAGCAGTCTATGAATTTTGTTGGTAGAAACTTCTTGGTCTTCCATTTTAGCAGATCTGATTTTTGCAGCAGAAAAACATAGTAAAGCTTCAAGGTTTTTCACAAACCTTCAGTCCGGTGGCCTTCAGTGACCTTTCAAAGCTCTGATACCACTTGTCAGGACCGCGAGTCGGGTGAAATCTTAGAAAGGTTGACAAGAACACACTGACTCAGTTACCCAAAGGCCTATTGAATATCCCGGCTGAATCAGGATATCCAACGAGTAGGAACGAAGGTGTGATATAGCAAACATGAAACAATAACAGATAATCAATAAGAACACAATCAAAGACAAAGATTCACTATATTTAATGCATCATTCAATGAAACAGTGAAAGGAATGCCTAGGGTTTCGTGACGATGGCGGCGGTACGAGGAAACAAATAGAATATTCTTTGGAATGTTTCTCGTATTTCGTGCGTTGTTATCCGTGCCCTAAATGGAAACCTTGGACCCTATTTAAAGACCATGACATTCCTTCTAGAATCCCTATCTATTACATAATGAAAGACAAAATAAATACAAGTGTAGCAGTCTTCGAGCAAGGTTTGTCTCTTGCTCGAGCAGACTCACTATGCAATGTATGCTCGATGAATGTCCTTGAACATACTTTACTTAGAATATCTTCATTGAAGATATTCTCCTCCAGCAAGCTTCATTCCTCTTGACCACTCCTTGCTTTGCTCGAACTAGTCCGTCGAGCAAGCTCATTCTTTTTGATGTCTTCAGTCTTGTCCTCAAGACTTATTGAACAATCTTTAGCATGCTCGGATGTAAATCTTACTCGGGGAACTGAACTGTGCTCAAAGTCCTTGCTTTGAACACATGACATCTTCTTATTGCATCCATGCTTGTCCCTATGTGCTCGACCATCCTATGCTCTTAAAACTTGGTTAAAACTTGTATGATCAAGCTGTTTGCTCGATTGGCAATCCATGCTCGATAGAAGAATACTCTTGCTCGTTGAAGGGTAGCTTGCTTGAAGTTTTAACACTTAGAAGAATTAACCACTAAAGGTTCCGAAGACCTTGCTCGAGGTAGTAAAACCATGCTCGATCGTCTAGGCTTGCTCGAAGTCCATACTTAGCCGTTTTTTGAGGACGTTGAGAAGATTCCAATCTTCCTTATAGAAAATCCTACCCAAAACTACTCGGGTTCTTAAATCCCGTGGCAGGTTCTTAAATCCCGTGGGGGGGGGGGAGACTCGTACTCATGTTCGACGGTGCATATATTATTTTGTTAGTAGATGTAGACTCATCAGACTACATCTACTAACCTCGATGAAAACCCGTTAATCCCATCACCGCCATCACCACCTGTCCAGCAGTCCCACCCTATGATTACTCGACCCAAAGGGCTTCAAGTCTGCAAGCAAACATCCACACTGGTTTGATGCCATGCATCACGAATTATTGGCACTTAACAATAACAACACTTAGACTCTTGTTCCCCGTCTAACATCTCAAAATATTATCGGCTCCAAGTGGTTGTTTCGTACCAAATACCGTTCCGATGGGTCGAATGATCGGTATAAGGCTCGTCTTGTGCTCAGGGGTTCTCACAGCTACCGGGCTTGGATTTCTCTCATACGTTTAGCCCCGTAGTCAAAGCTACCACTATCTATGTAGTTCTCTCCCTAGTGGTTGTTAACAATTGGGAGTTGCACCAATTAGATGTTAATAATGCGTTCTTACACGGTCACCTCGGTGAACAGGTTTTCATGAAGCAGCCACCTGGTTTTGTTGATCCTCGATTTCCGGATCATGTTTGTCTTTTACGAAAGGCTATTTATGGTCTTCGTCAGGCACCACGGGCTTGGTTTCAGCGCTTGAGTGACTTCCTAATTCAAAACGGGTTTGTGGGCAGTAGAGCGGATCCCTTGCTCTTTATTTTTGATCGTAATGGTTGTCACCTATACCTACTTGTGTATGTGGACGATCTTATTAACCGGTAATGATCCAGATGCTATGACTCGTTTTATTGCTACTTTACATAAAAAGTTTGCTATAAAAGATCTTGGCAGGCTTGGATATTTTTTTGGGGTCTTGAGGCATCTCACATCTCTAATGGCATCTTCCTTTGCCAATCAAAATACGCTACTGACATACTACAGCGTGTGGAGATGCTTGATAGTAAACCGGTGTCCACCCCCTTGGCAACAAATGAATCGCTTACTACAGAGGCTGTCCCACATTCGGACCCCACTATGTACCGCTCGCTTATCGGGGCATTGCAATACTTGACCATTACTCGACCCGACATCTCCTATGTCGTCAATCAAGTGAGTCAGTTTTTGAAAGCTCCAACTACCGCCCAATTTCAATGTGTTAAAAGGATTCTTCGTTACGTCAAGGGAAAACTGTCGTATGGTTTAACTTTCTCTCGGCCCTCAAATGCTTCAGTTCTTGGATATTCTGATGCCGATTGGGCCAGGTGCATCGACACTCGCTGTTCAACCTATGGTTACTCTATCTTTTTGTACGGTAATCTAGTTTATTGGAGCGCCAAGAAACAACCAACTGTTGCTCGCTTTAGCTGTGAGTCAGAATATCGTGCTATGGCCAATACTATGGCAGAGATTGTTTGGGTCACTAATCTGTTACATGAACTGCATACTTTGCCTCTAGGTTGTCCCACTCTCTTTTGTGACAACAAAAGTGCCTTGTTCCTAACGCAAAACCCGGTCTCACATAAATGTGCGAAGCATATCGATCTTGATTACCATTTTGTGCATGAGCTTGTTGCTTCTGGGAAACTTCGGAACGCTTTTATTCCTACCAAGCTTCAGCTTGCGGATATTTTTACCAAGAGCCTCTCCCGATCCCAATTTGAGTTTTTTCGAGATCGACTAGGATGTCGACCGCCACTGTTCCACTTGTGGGGGGGATGTTAACGTGTCTTAATTCTTTTCCACTCATTTTCCCTTTATTCATTATGTCTATTCATTTTCCCTTTATTTATTGTATGTGGTTTTATATCTGTGTATATATAGATGTAATCCTCCATATTGTGAGGCATTCCAATTCAATCTATCCACAATTTTGATTTTTTCTGGAACTACCCTTGTCATCATAATTAGTAGAATAACTAGTTTTCCCCTGTTCATATGTACTTTTCATTTGCTCCACCTCAACTTGAACTCTATCATCTTCATCAGTTCTGATGAACCACCAATTTCATCTTTATACAAGTTAAGGATTGGAGGTTACCGCTTGGACGTGCTGGAGACTACTCGGAAGGTTGAAGGCCTTTCTGGTCAAGGGTTTCAAATAAAACGGATATTTTATTTACATTTGATTTTGGACACTTGTACCCGTGTTAGGGACTTTTAATACTTAAACTTTTTCCACTGTTATTCACTCTGAACTGGTTTTAAATACAAATAATTGTTTGGTTTTAAATTTTTGTGAAATTGTGGATGTGATTACCAACTGTAGGATTCCCGGGATTCGGGGTCTTACAACAATCAACCAAAAACAAGGCCATGGCTAGGTTATGAACATCCAATACATATCAATATATGCAATAACACAAGACCCAAATTGGTTCCCCTTGACCCTTGAAACTTTTGGCCAAAACAAACAAAAACCGAAAGTTCTGGGTTTTATCCAAACAACACAATTAATCATCCAAATGACTTAGTTTTTCAAGATTACCACATGCATGTAAAGTATAACCTTGAAAACCCATGGGGTAATCAAAACCCCTAAAATTTTCAGCCATATGGTAAACCCTACCATAAACCCGAAAATTTTTGGGTCTATTGTAGCATGCATCCGTATAAGCGGCTCTTGATGCCATTGTTGGGTTTTAACAAGATTATCAAAGTCATAAAATCCCAATTTTATGAAAAACGCAGCGGAAATTACTGTTAAATCTTGTTAATTTCATAAGTATGAAACCTATTTTACACATGCAAAACCCAAGCCCGGATCCAAATACGAAATACACACTATCAAACACATGCATGTCACTATAAGTCCATGCATGTTAAAGCTACCTTTCATTTCCAAGGAAGAGGAAGGAGATGATGATGAAGAAGGCAAGAACTTGAATATGAAGCTCCTCAAGCTAGCGTACCCCAAGCTTTCCAATGAACACCCTTGTAGCTAGGATTTAGTAACACTTGACAACTTATCCTCGTTCTTGTTCTTGGCCGTCCAATAGAGAAAAGAGAGGGAGAGTGTGCAGAGGATCTTTCCTCTATTGTACTTGTGTTGTATTGTTGTTGTGTGTTATGAGAGAAATGGAAGAAAGAATGAAATAGTCTTTCAAAAAATGGCACCACCCAATTCCACCAATGGACTTCTATGCATGCCTCCACTAAGTTGATAATAATAAAAAAATAAGAAGGAGAAGGAAAGGGGGGGCTTCCTACCTTATTATTATTATCATTTTGTTTATAACCTTGAATTTATTTGTTTATAAATTATGTTATAAAACTTATAGGTGACATGCTTTGTAACCATTATTCACATATTGTTACTTAACCATCTTAAGTAACATTATGGAATGCTATCTCTCAAAATATAAATCATCCATATGATTTATTTATCACACAAGTACATTGTATTTAGAAACCCCTTTCTAAATAACTTGAGTGTTAATATTTAATTGTAATGATCATATCATATATAAACAAATATTATTGGTGTTTGTCTAGCTTGTTATTGGGTATGACCCGACTTGGATCATGACATACTAGCCACATCAATAATAATATGTGTCTTGGTCATACCGAGTCCAACAGTTTATTAGTCGTTATCGACTAAGGATGTTATGTATGCCTACTTAGTGTTTGCATACGTTTGATGAGATGTTACGTGTTTGGGTTGTACGTGTGCTCGACCCTGATGTTATTACTTGGATGATAATTATAGGGATATAATTATATAAATGTATATACATAAGTATGACTACTTATTGTTGATGATGGCCTAACTGTTTGTATCCCGTTTTATCTTAAAATTCTTGAAATGATTATTATTGTTATTATTATTATTATTGTTATTATTATTATTATTATTATTATATTTATTATTGTTTCAGATGTCAATTATAAAAACTTGAACTCACTCAGCTCAAGATGACTTTGTGTGCATGTTAGTGTGAGTTTCAGGTTAGGAGGAGGATGCATTACCACTTGGACGTGCACGAGGCTACTTGGACGGTGGAGGGCATATTTAGTCGGAAATTTTAATAATAAACATTGTACTTTTAAATTTTTACTAAATACATTGAATTTGGTTTTGGGCATAATTCCCGGGTTTTGGGAACTTGTTTTAATAATTTTGATTTTCCGCTAATTTATACTCTGAACTGGTTTTTGAAATGAAATGAATTTTTTTGAGTTTAAGTATTTTGTAAGTTTCTTGTATGAATACCAAATATAGGATTCCCGGGATTCGGGGTCTTACAATACAAAAAGTCCCTACAAACATAACGAATGATTACGCACGAATGAATGGTGAATTGTATTCTTGAATGACAAATTAAGTGGATATGGTACGAATACCAAAACATAACGAAATTACACGTAATGATACGATTATATAAACACGTGTGTACTATTAAACATGACTAGGTGGATGAATAACGTGGTCTGTAACGGCCATGGGTGAATAACGTGGTCCGTAACGGCCATTGGTGAATAACGTGGTCTTTAACGGCCATGGGGAATAACATGGTATGTAATGGCCATGGAGATAACGTGGTGTGTGATGACCATGAGAATAACGTGGGCAGTGGAGGCCACGAGGATATTGTGGGCGGAAGGGGGGCCATAGTGTTTGGTGATACGTGATAAATACTAGATATGCCACTTGTACCTGACCATGTTAAAATTCTGTCTTTATAGGGATAAGTCATGGTTAATACTCGTGCAGCTAAGAGAGGTGGTTCTAGTGTTCGTGGCCGTGGTCGTAAGCCACGTGCCGAAGCCGAGAGTGAGATCCCTACTCCCCAGCAGGAAGAAACCCCGATCCATGAGGAGGGGGATAACCCCGCCTTAGATCCTGCTATGCGCGCGGAAATCACGGATGAGGTTTATCAGGTTCTCTATAGCACCATTCCGGAGATCGTTGCTGAGGTCGTTAGAGCCATGGAGGAATCATTGTTCGGTAAGAGTTCGAATAAGGAAAGGAAGGGTAAGGAGACGCAGGTCGAGGAGGAAGAGGTTTATGTACCGAGTGAGGATGAAGAGGAGGTTCGTGCTACTAGTGTATCTACTCGGGGATGCTCGTATGGTGACTTTAAGAAATGTGATCCTCCTTCTTTCGATGGTACTAAGGATGCATTGGCAGCACATCAGTGGGTGAGGGAGATGGAGGCCGTTCTGAGAGTTAGTAAATGTAAGAGGGATAACATATTGACTTATGCTACCGCCTCGTTTCGTTCCAAGGCACAATGTTGGTGGGATATTCTGGCGCAGGCTATGGGTGATCGTTCGATTAGGTGGATGACGTGGGATGAGTTGAAGAAATTGGTTCTTGATCAGTTTTGTCCTCCACATGAAATGGATAATATTGAACAGGAATTCTTGACCTTGGAAGCGGGTAGTATGACGCATCGGGAATATACCACAAAGTTTAATAAGATGGCTCGATTATGTCCCGATCTGGTTACTCCTAAAGCTAAGAGGATTAAGAAGTATGTGAAGGGTCTTCTGGTGGATGTTCGTAGGGGTGTGGTGACCACCGACATGAGCTTGTTTCAGTCGGTGGTTACCCTAGCAGGCACATTGTATGATCAGAGGGAGAAGTAACCGCCGACCGAGACTAGAAAGACATGGAACTCAAATTCGTATGGTAAGCGTCCCGGGGGAAGCAATTTTAATTCGTCTGAGAAGAGGGTAAAGACTAAGACTTCAGAGTTTAAGAGGGATGCGGCGGTTGGTAATTGCAAGAAGTGCGGGAAACCGCACAAGGGGGAATGTAAGATTGGGTCTGGTTCGTGTTTTTGAGGTGATAAGGTTGGACACCCCCATTTCGAGTGTCCGACGTTGACTTGTTTCCGTTGTAAGGGTGCCGGCCACTTGGCATCAAACAGTCCTACCCGCAAGGCGGGGGGGTCCAGTTAGGGGACTTCCTCGAGGGGGAAAGTGGAAGAGAAGCCGAAGGTCAGGGCGAGGGCCTTCAACATCTCCAAGAGAGAGGCAAAGGATAATGCGGACGTTGTTTCAGGTACTTTTTCCTTATTCATCTTTATATTCTACCGTTATAATTTCTCATTCTTTCAGAATCGTATGTGTGATCGTGTAGCTAAATAGTAGTGTAATACTATCCCAGGTACCTTTTTACTTGATGAATATCGGTCTTATTTGATTCGGGTGCCAGTAGAAGTTTTGTGTCTACCTCTTTCTGTTCCTCGTTGAAAAAATCACCCGAGCGCGTAGTCGATGTGTTTGAGGTTGAGGTAGCCGTAGGAAAGTCCGTTTCCGTGTCTAGGGCTATCCAGGGTTGTTCCATCGAGTTTTCTGGGTATAGATTTCTGGTGCGGCTGTACTTGATGCCGCTTGGCTGTTTCAATGTGGTGCTTGGGATGGATTGGCTCGCAAGTGTTGATGCTCAGATCATTTGTGGTCAGAAACTTGTACATCTAAGGGCCCCGGAAGGGACTCAAATTACGGTCTTCGGCGATCGGAATGGTGCGAGGCCACATATCATATATATGCTTAAGGCGGGAAAACTCATGTAGTGGGGGTGCGGGGCGTATCTGCGTATGCTATAAACGTGAATACCGAGCTGGCTACCGTCGGTGATGTTCCTATTGTCCAGGATTTCCCGGATGTGTTTCCAGATGATTTGTCAAATGTGCCACCGGATCGCGAGGTCGAGTTCCAGATAGACCTTGTGCTGGATGCAAAACCCGTTGCTCGAGCCCCTTACCGCCTAGCACTAAATGAAGGAACTTATGGCTTAATTGGAAGACTTGCTCGATAAGGGCTTCATTCGACCAAGCATCTCACCTTGGGGTGCTCCGGTCCTGTTCGTCAAGAAGAAGGACGGTAGCATGTGGATGTGCATCGACTACCGTGAATTGAATATACTCACTTTGAAGAATCGGTACCCTCGACCAAGGATCGACGACTTATTTGATCAGCTCCAAGTAGCTAGTTGGTTCTCGAAGATCGACCTTAGGTCCGAGTATCATAAGTTAAAAATTCGTGAGGAAGATATCCTGAAGACTGCCTTCCGCACTTGTTATGGGCATTATGAATTCCTCGTAATGTCTTTCGGTTTGACCAACGCACCGTCTGCATTCATGGATCTTATGAACCGGGTGTGTAGGCCGATGCTCGATCGTTCGGTTATTGTGTTCATCGACGACATTCTTGTGTATTCCAGAAGCGAATCCGATCACGCTGGTCATCTCACAGAAGTTTTGGAAGCTCTGCGAAAGAACAAGTTGCACGCGAAATTTTCTAAGTGTTTTTTTTGTTACGCGAGGTTCAGTTCTTGGGTCATGTTATTAACCCAAGTAGTATTTTGGTTGACCCTACAAAGGTGGAAGCCGTAAACGAATGGGAATCTCCTAAGTCTCCGTCCGAAAGCCATAGCTTTCTAGGCTTGGCGGGGTATTACCGCCGCTTCATTCATGACTTTTCAAAAATTGCATCATCATTGACCAAGTTGACCAAGAAGAGCGTTAAGTTTGTTTGGGGTACCGAATAGGAGGAGGCTTTTCTCGAATTAAAGAACAGGTTGACGCATGCTCAGATTTTAGCTTTACCCGATGGCATTGACGATCTGGTTGTTTATTCTGATGCCTCTTACCAGGGGCTTGGGTTTGTTTTGATGCAGCGGGGCCGGGTCATAGCTTATGCCTCACGGCAGTTAAAGCCTCACGAGGCGAATTATCCTTCTCACGATTTGGACCTGGCGGCGGTCGTGTTTGCGCTAAAGTTATGGAGGCATTATTGTATGGTGTCCCTTGGGTTATCTATTCCGATCATATGAGCTTAAAGTATTTCTTCGAACAAAAGGAAGTGAATATGCGGCAACGTCGATGGTTGGAATTGATTAAGGATTATGATTTGGAGATTATGTACCATCTCGGTATGGCTAACGTGGTAGCAGACGCGTTGAGCCGGAAGGAGAGACCGAAACCTATCCGTGTGAAATCTTACCAGCTTATTCTCAAACCCGATATTTTGAAGCAGATAGCCAACGTTCAGAATGAGGCTTTATACGTGGAATGGATTATGTCAGAGCGTATTTGGGGTCCGGAAAAATTGTTGGAAGACATCGGTGATGGGCTGAAGTATAAGGATGGTCATTTATGGGTACCTAGTTATGGGGGATTCAGGGATAAAATATTGAATGAAGCACACAAGTCGCGCGACCAAGATGTAGCAAGACCTGAAAAAATTTTTGGTGGCCTGCGATGAAGTATGAGGTGGCTCGGTACATAAGTAAGTGTTTGACGTGTCTGCAAGTTAAGGCCGAGCACCAGAAGCCTTTCGGGAAACTTCAACCCCTGGAAATACCTAAGTGGAAGTGGGAGGATCTTACGATTGATTTTGTGACTAAATTGCCTCGTACTCCTAGGGGTAGTTATGACACCATTTTGGTAATCGTTAATAGATTGACCAAGAGCGCTCATTTCTTGCCGATTCGAGAAACCTTTAATTCTGTGCAGCTGGCTGATGTGTTTATTCGTGAGATCGTTTCTAGGCACGGGGTGCCAGTGTCTATTGTTTCGAATAGGGATACTCGTTTCACCTCCAGGTTTTGGAAAAAGTTTCATGAGGAGCTGGGTACCAAACTAACTCCTCATTAGTACCGCTTAGCACCCACAGACGGATGGTCAATCCGAGAGGACCATTCAAACTCTCGAGGATATGTTGCGAGCTTCCGTAATTGATTTTGGTGGTAGTTGGGATCATCACTTACCGTTAGTCGAGTTTTCTTATAACAACAGTTACCACGCCATGATTGGGATGCCACCGTTTGAGATGTTGTATGGTAGGAGGTGTAGGACTCCAGTCTGTTGGGGTTCCATTGGCCAGAAACAGTTGGGTAGTTTAGAGGTGGTGGAGGCTACGACGGAGAAGCTTGATAAGTTAAGGCTTTTATGAAGGCCGCTCAGGATCGTCAAAAGTCCTATGCGGACAAAAGGCGGAGTCCTATAGTGTTTGAGGCTGGTGATCGGGTTATGTTGAAAGTTTCTCCTTGGAAAGATATTATTCGTTTTCGTAAGAGGGGGAAGCTTAGTCCAAGGTTGTAAGACTCCAAGTTCTGGAAATCCTATAGTTGGAAATCCAAAGCAATTCATTTTGTTTTTAAACCTGTTCAGAGTATAAAGCCAGTGGAAAGTCATAAGTTCCAATACAAGTTCCCAAAAACCGGGAAATATGCCCAAAACCGAATTTAAATGTGTTAAGTAATAATTAAATGTAAAAAGTCTTCATTATTAATTTCCCGACTAGCTATGCCTTCAACCGACCGAGTAGTCTCGAGCACGTCCAAGCGATAAGCATCCTCCTCTAAACCTGAAACTCACACTAACATACACACAAAGTCAGCTTGAGCTGAGTAAGTTCGAGTTTTAATATTTGATATTTAAATAGATCATTCCAAAATGTTTAAATATTAAAAACGGGATCTGGACGGTTAGGCCATAATAAACAATAAGTAGTCAAACTTATACATCTATATAATTATATCATCGTACTCAGTATATCCCACCAATAGCAATGCTATGGTAGGGTCTGAGGAGGGTAAGATGTAGACAGCCTTACCTCTATCCCATAGGGATAGAGAGGCTGCTTCCGGTGAGACCCCCGGCTCGATAGTAGTTTTGCATCAAGCCTTGGACATAAGGCACATAGAACTCAATCATCGGGACACCGGCTGATCGGTGCATGTGCCCTTGTCTTTCGGCTATCAACGCCACCACATGATGCATGATTAACCTTCCGCCACTTTTAACGTTATTTTCACGAGATTAGTAAAATAACGTCAAAATTAGTGCAATTTTACTTTTGCCCACCCGAGGGCTCACACATATATACATTATATGCACGCACCGCAAGCAGGGCATTATCTATATAATTATATCCCTATGCTAATCATCCATGTAATAACATCAGGGTCGAGCACATATACAACCCAAACACGTAACATCCAAGTAATAACATCAAAGTCGAGCACACGTACAACCCAAACACGTAACATCCCATCAGATGGTGATCATGCCACACGAGCCTCCCCCCCTTACGGGCTTTCCAGGGCCTGCCACAGGATTTTAGAACCTGAGTAGTATAGTTTGGCCCGGCCAAGATCACTATCCATCCGTATGCAAACACAAAGTAGGCATACGCAAACATCCTTAGTCGATAAAGACTAATTAACATCGCCAATTACTGGCCATAAAGTAACGCATGTATAAACATGCGTATATATATATATATATATATATGTATGTATATATATATATATCATCCAAAAATATATCATAATGAAAGTAAGCCTATGGTCATAAGGTAACACATGCATATACATTCATAAATATCATCTCAAGACATGCTATGATACAAGTAAGCCTATATCCTTGAGTCTAGGCCATAAGTAATGTCTATAACCTTAAGGGATATATGACCATAAACGAGTCTCAAAATATCCTAAGGCATAGAATATAATTCACACATATTTTTTCATGAACCCACAAACACAAGTAAGGCCATGTAATACCATCCAATTAGTTTAAACGAGTAAAATCGGGTAAAGTTGTACTATGGTGGTGTGTATGCTAGCCCAAAACGTAAAAATGTAAGAAGGGGCACCATGAACTCACCTGACACGAGGCACACAATCACAACGGGCTAGAGGACCCTTAAGTACTCCTACAACTCAAAAGCCTGTCGGATTACAAACAATAATTACTAATGGTACCGAATCGACT
The DNA here is from genome assembly GCF_021521415.1 of Bidens hawaiensis. Lineage (NCBI taxonomy): Eukaryota > Viridiplantae > Streptophyta > Magnoliopsida > Asterales > Asteraceae > Bidens > Bidens hawaiensis. The sequence goes on along the minus strand of NW_027491115.1, from coordinate 1,155,306 downwards.
CGTTTATCAAACGAGGCATTCTAACATGGTTTGATCTACCTAAAGCCTCGACCTCGCCGAATTCATTTAAAACAGCCCTCTGGGCCTTAAATTAACCAAAACCACCCTTAGATAATCCCGAGAATAAAGAATTCCCAAATTACCCACGGAAGTGCTAGGTGAGACGAATATGTGCGTTTAAGAGTTGTTTAAGCACTTAACATCAAATTTAATAAAATCACAACCAACAAGTCCACACGACACTACACGAGTTGGATGGGTCGGTAACTCGCAAACACAACGCACCAACTATCAAATAAACGCGAATTCGCTTGTACCGACCCGTTTGAGTAACCGACAACCAATTCCGCCCCAATACTTACCAAAATCATTTTTCCACAGCCCGTATATCCAACCGAAGTTACACAAACTGAATTGGTTGTTAGTTCCCTCAAACAACGCGCTAGACGCAACGATTGACAAACTAGACAACCGAAACCTAGTTTTCACTTCATCAACAATTGACCAATCTAACGAATCCCAAAACTCATGATACTAAAGTATGATATACAAGACATACCTAGGAAGATGATAAATCAAGAACTTCAATTAAAACAGCCCCGAAAGGACCTCAATTGGTAAGCCACCGGTTAAGTCCTAAACTGAAAGAATTGATCAATGTCGAGAATAAGGATCAGATTTTAGCATGCAAAAGTGTATTTTATTACATAGGAAAATCATAGGAATAAATTATGAAATTTTTACAAGAGTTTTATAAATGTCTTGGGTATCAAAAAAAACATTTATTATGTTTTTCCAATTTACACAAAAATCATAAATATTTCACCAACACAGAAAGGTACGTGCAGCTATTTCAGTGCGCAATAAAATGGTTTTATTTTTATAAAAATCATTACAAAATCAAATTAAACGATTCCAATTGGGTTTGACTCCTAACTCAAAATACTAAGTTCCAAAAGTGGAACCAGCCAATTTGGGCTTGTCGAGAAAGAGTTATGATGGTGGGAATAGAATCCGTTATCCCGAATCATCTTTGACACTCGATCTTATAAATCATAAAAATCATTCAAATCTCGTCCAAAAATTACATATTATACCTTCCTTAAATTAGACTCAAAGTAGAACATCATAGAAACAAGAATGAATCAAAAACATTAAATTTTCATCGAGTTACAAACCGAACAATAAACGTGTACGAATCTGTCAGAAACTGCTATAATCAAAACTCAACCCTAACGTGTTCAACAAAGGGTTTAATGGTGAAAAATAGTTATATTAACATCATACTAACCTTGAATTGGAGTTTGGCACCTCGGGAACGGCCGGAAAAAGGAAAAAATGCAGGTGTGGGGCTGGTAGAGAAGAGAGGCAAGGTTAGGGTTAATTATTAGACCCTTGAACTTGTAAAACGAGATGTCTTGAGCTAAAAGGTTAATTAAAATGACTTTTGAGGATGACTAGAAGGTCCTTTGAGATGCCATATCGGGTCTCGGATAAAAATACAAAACTCTACAAGACATAATCCTTTTAACGAAAATTTACGGTCGTTATAAGTCTACCCTCCTTATAATGGGATTCGTCCCCGAATCCCGATATACAGGAACTAGCGCAGATTGAGATAAATCCTAAGCATCTGATCATACAAGAAACGGAAGAGACAAAACCCCTATGGAAACCAAGCCTACAAACAGGAACAAAGCTTGTAGCTCAACAAGTAAAATTTCTCCAACACAGAAAGGTACGTGAAGCTATTTCAGTGCGCAACAAAATGGTTTTATTTTTATAAAAATCATTACTAAACCAAATTAAACTATTCTAATTGGGTTTAACTCCTAACTCAAAATACTAAGTTCCAAACGTGGAACCAGCCAATTTGGACTTGTCGAAAAAGAGTTATGATGTCGGGAATACAGACCAGAATCCGTCATCCCGAATCAGCTTTGACACTCGATTTTACAAAATCATAAAAACCAGTCAAATCTCATACAAAAGTTACATATTATACCTTTCTGGAAATTAGACTCAAAGTAGAACATCATAGAAACAAGAATCGATCAAAAACTTTAAATTTTCATCGAGTTACAGACCGAACAATAAACGTGTACGAATCTGTCAGAAACTGCTATAATCAAAACTCAAACCTAACGTGTTCAACAAAGGGTTTAATGATGAAAAATAGTTATATTAACATCATACTAACCTTGAATTGGAGTTTGGCACCTCGGGAATGGCTAGAAAAGGGAAAAAATGCAGGTGTGGGGCTGGTAGAGAAGAGAGGCAAGGTTAGGGTTAATTATTATAAAACGTTACACTTAGACCCTTGAACTTGTAAAACGAGATGTCTTGAGCCATTAGGTTAATTCAAATGACTTTCGAGGATGACTAGAAGGTCCTTTAAGATGCCATATCGAGTCTCGGATAAAAATACAAAACTCTACAAGACATAATCCTTTTAACATAAATTTATGGTCGTTACAGAGGTTCATTGGTCCGTTTTGTATCTTATCGCCGGTTGGTGAGGTGGCGTATAGACTGGATTTTCCTTACGAGCTCGCGGGGATTCGTCCTACGTTCCACGTATCTCATTTGTGGAAATGTTTGGCAAACGAGGAGGCCCATGTGCAAGGTGATATTGAACTCGATAGTAAACTGAACTACGTTGAAGAACCTATTGCTATACTTGACCGTCAGGAAAGGTATTTGAGGAATAAAGTGGTTAGGCAGGTGAAGGTGCAGTGGTGGCACCGTAGGGATTCCGAGGCTACTTGGGAGTCCGAAGACGAGATGATGAAACACTATCTGCAGTTGTTCCTGTCGCATCGGGATTTGGGGACGAATCCCATTGTAAGGGGGGTGGACTTGTAACGTCCGTTAATTTTCAGTTCAAAGATTTAAAGCTTGTAAAGTATGTATATTTCTCAGGACTTATCCAGCATTCCTCGATGACCTTATCATCCATCCAGTACATTAAGTTATTTAAACTTTCCTTTCAAGTTGCCATATCCCTCAAATTGGAGGGGCTAGAGTGTAACATGTTTTATTATATCATAAAAAAAAACTAAACCCTAGCCCGCCCCCCCCCCCCTATTCCAACCGATCGGAACTTTTGCAGCCACAAGACCCTCGGTTTTTCCTTTTTGCAGCCAAGGTGAAGGTGTAAAAGTTCAATTGAAGGTTAGTTCTATGTTCCCCCAAGTCTTTTACACCTTAATTGGTCTTTATATCTCACGTATTGATTGATAAACGGCTTGGTCTAGGCTAACCGGGTGGTTGTCCAATTGAGTAATTTCGGGACTGTTTTGGCGGAGGTTTTTGCACCAACATCTTCCTAGGTATGTCTGGTATAACATACTTTAAAATCATGTCCATTGGTGTTCGTTTGATTGGTCAACTAGTTGTAGTTTGAAAACTAGTTTTCGATTGACTAGAATAGTGATTTATTGCGTTTAACGCGAGGGATGAAGTAAGTGACGACCAATTCAGTTCGGATAGCTTCGGTTTAACGTACGGGCTGTTGGAAAATGATTTTTATAAGTATTGGGGCTGAATTGGTTGTCGGTTACTCAAACGGGTCGGTACAACGAGCATTCGTGTTTATTGAATAGTTGGTGCATTGTGCTTGCGAGTTACCGACCCATTTGACTCGTGTAGCATCGTGTGGACTTGTTGGCTGTGAATTTATAATATTGGGTCCACACGGGGCTGAGTTGGATGTTAAATGCTTAGGGGTTCTCTAGCTCGTGGTGAATTCGTACCTTGTGTCAGGTGAGTTCATGATGCCCTTTTTACTCTTTTTAAGTTTTTAGGCTAGCATGCACACCTAAGTGATTTATCTTGATGAACCGTTTAAATTATTTTGTATGGGCTTACTTGTGTAGGGTAGGCCTTGGGATGATATTATTGTATGTTTGTATGTATGTTTATACGTATATTATTGTATGGGCAATAATTGGCGATGTTTATTAATCGTTATCGACTAAGGATGTTACGTATGCCTACTTTGTGTTTGCATACGTAGGATGAGATGTTACATGTTTGGGTAGTACGTGTGCTCGACCCTGATGTTAATACTTGGATGATAATTATAGGGATATAATTATATAGATGTATATACATAAGTATGACTACTTATTGTTGATGATGGCCTAACTGTTTGTATCCCGTCTTATCTTAAAATTCTTGGAATTATTATTATTATTATTATTATTATTATTATTATTATTATTATTATTATTATTTCATATGTCAATTATAAAAACTTGAACTCAGTCAGCTCAAGCTGACTTTGTGTGCATGTTAGTGTGAGTTTCAGGTTAGGAGGAGGATGCATTACCGCTTGGACGTGCACGAGACTACTTGGACGGTGGAGGGCATATTTAGTCAGAAGTTTTAATAATAAACATTGTTCTTTTAAATTTTTACTAAATACATTGAATTTGGTTTTGGGTATAATTCCCGGGTTTTGGGAACTTGTTTAAATAATTTTGATTTTCCGCTGATTTATACTCTGAACTGGTTTTTGAAATGAAATGAATTGTTTTGAGTTTAAGTATTTTGTAAGTTTCTTGTATGAATACCAACTGTAAGATTCCCGGGATTCGGGGTCTTACAATACCAAAAGTCCCTACAAACATAACGAATGATTACGCGCGAATGAATGGTGAATAGTATTCTTGAATGACAAATTAAGTGGATATGGTACGAATACCAAAACATAACGAAATTACACGTAATGATAAGTTTATATAAACACGTGTGTACTGTTAAACATGACAAGCTGGATGAGTAACGTGGTCTGTAACGGCCATGGGTGAATAACATGGTCTGTAACGGCCATGGGTGAATAACTTTGTCTATAACGGCCATGGGTGAATAACGTGGTCAGTAACCGCCATGGGGGAATAACGTGGTCTTTAACGGCCATGGGGAATAACATGGTCTGTTACGGCCATGGAGATAACGTGGTCTGTAATGACCATGAAAATAACGTGGGCAGTGGATGCCACGAGGATATTGTGGGCGGAAGGGGGGCCATAGTTTTTGGTGATACGTGATAAATACTATATATGTGCATATGTATATATATGTGTGTGTGTGTGTGTGTTTGTGTGTGTGTGTACGAAATACTAGTTAGTTGTTTATACACTGTGGAATGTTAGATTTCACGAGGGACTGTTGTGGGCGGAAGAGGGGCCACAGTGGTTGATTTTATGTGGAACCGTTGTGGGCGGAAGGGGGGGGCACAGTGGTTGATTTTATTTGGAACCATTGTGAGAAGAAGCGGGTCCACAGTAGTTGATTAAACACGGAAAGTGGAAATACGTAGTATGAACAAACAATCACAATTCTATCGTAATTTCGAATTTATATTATAAACTTACATGCATGCATATGTACACACAGAGACATAGCTGTACATATATACAAACGTAAATATAAATTTTATATACGCGCGTACATGTAAACCACGACTGTGTGGTACGCAGAATTGATTTCGTTAAAACTTATGAAACTCACCAAGTATTCGTAGTTGACCTTTTCTTTAAACATGCTTTTCAGGTAATCAGAAAGGTGGAGTAGATTGATTATGTGTTACTTGTTGGATTGTGATCGATGCTGTAAGCATTTGAGTTAAAAATAAAGTAATTGAAGAACTAGTTTTGATTGTATCACTTAGTTTGTAAAAGATGTTAGAACGATGTAATATGTCGTAAATTAGCTAGTAATGTTTTTTTATGAACAATGTATATGCTATCAGTTGTATCTGTTGCATTTCCGTTTTACTCTTCCGCAAATTGCTTAACAGGGTGTGACAACCCCCCCCCCCCCCAAACTTCAACGAACTTCAAAGTTTAACATCCAACTAGGATTCAGGAACCAATTGAATCAAAATCAACGGATAGTCAGAACAATTTGGTAACCCGCTCTGATACCAATTGACAGAACCGAGCATCGATGCAGAAGCGTGTCTAACGATGACAAACGAGCTCGGATCTAGGATCGATCTACAACATGCATTCACTCTTGAAAGATACTATATACAGATGTGGAGAGTTCTATTCGATTAACAATCAATATTGGATGAACAACTGTAATTGAAACACAAATAGATAGATGTATTAGTGTGTTTCCATTAACCAAATGATTTGAATGAAGAACATTCATACATGCATACATACATACATACACACACATACATGCATGCATGCATGCATGCATACATACATACATACATACATACATACCTACAAACATACATACATACACAATCATAGGCGCTCGCCACCTGGGGAGAGCTCATCCCTAGGTGGAATCTCTCAATACATAGAAATATCACACATGCACACGACTAAATAAATGTCCTAAATCATCTATTTATAGTAGTCTTGTGCCTTGGTCTTCACTCCACCCGCCTCTTGGATAACACCAAAAAAATAATATAAAACATAATAATTCACCTGAAAATGTTTGCAATTACTCGCCATTTTTCTTTATCAACGAGTCTTTCATTGAAATTCTTCCCCTCACAATAAGCGTCTCCTTTTTACTCAGTTTGGCATCTTATCTCAAAAATGAATACAAATATATGGGCATAAGATAAGACCACACTCCAATAATCAACTTCGAGTCAATCGGTTACCACGAAATGAAAGAAACTCGGTATGATCATCGAATAATCCAACTTTCTTCAATAGCGCGTTTCTTTCTTTGCAAACTCTCTTCAAATAGGGGCGCAGCTTATGAGCGACCCGGGGTGTCCTCGGTCACCCTCGCTTCTTTGCTTAGTATGGTAATTTTTCACGATTTCGTCTGAAATTTTTATAGGTGTTCAGCTCTGTCACCCCCAAGTAGTGACGGAATGGAGAAAAGTTAAGTGAAGAGAAAGCATAGTAAAAAAGGTGCTTAGTCAAATTTTTCCGGCCATCTGAGGACACTGAGATAGAATAATGAGCAGGTAATAAACTAAGAAGATGATGATATTTATATTTTTCATACGTTGTCACAGGTTTCAAAGAACTTTTAATACGTTTGTTAAACAAACGTTAATTAGAGTAAATGTTTAGAAGAAAATAAGATACCTTTTACATGTTTTTTATTTTAAATCTTTTCATGAATGGCATAATGGATTCTTTTATTCTTTTTCCTTTTTTATAACAGTAACATAACTGATTCCTAGTTCAAATACTTAAGAATTAGATGATTTTATATCGTAGTTTTATTTATATATTATTTCATATGATTAGAGTTTAATCATGTAACTTTTTTACAATATACTAGAAAAATAACCGTTACATGGTCGTTTTCATGTTTGAGTATTAGTTATGTACTAAGAATAAAAGATAGTTTTGACGTGTTACACTATAATAAATAAAATGGCCTCTAGTTATAAAACATGATTCTGCTACGGCCTCGAGTACAAAGATAATGGTCCAAAGAGTCATACTCGTAGGTTCCAATATGCTTGGTTCAAAATGTACCTAAATTGGTGGCACTTAGTTACTCAAACAACGTATGCTTCTTATTGTTTTTTGTGTTATCTATTTAGTGACAAACCAAGTTCGAGCCATAGTTACGATTCGTTTACTGAAAGAATTTGACACAATGACTAAAGTTAGCAGGAAAATGTTCATTCTTGAAGCACCTTAAACTTCACAACATAGATATTATGTGGTATTCACAAAAAACTTGCTGAAACATTTGATTTGGAGTACATAATTGATAAATTTAAAGATCTTAATCATCATCGGGTTGCTATGTAATTCTTCTTCTAGGTACTTACCCCTCCTCTCATATTATAATAAATATTTTAGATTTTTGTTTGTTCAAAAATTAATTAGTTTTTTTTATTGTAAGAACAGTCCTTGAATGAATGAATGAAGAAAAATGAGATATTCAGATTTTATATTATTTAACCCGACCCGAATCACTGACTCAAAAATTTATAGGTTCGTGACTTCGGTCACCCCAACAATTTAACCCATGCTTCACCACTGTCTTCAAACATTTCCCGAATTAAGAATCGAATTCGGAATCAAAATATAACCATTCTTAAATTTCAATTGATCTATTTTCCTAGGAATAGATTCCAAGTAATTATGGATACTAGGAAATCCTGAAGCCCACAAATCAAGAAACGCCTTTGAAGAACATTTAATTGTAATTTAAATGAGGCCACTTGATTCGACTAAAATTTGCAATGATATCCCATAAAATTTTATTCCCCCAATTTCATTGCAATACCTTTAACGAACGTGTCTTCAAATCAAGGGCGGGTGAAAATATATAAATTTTCAATTCAAACAATCTTGTCCATCCATATCAATAATTATTGATAAAGTTTGAAATAAATGAATTAAAATGATATTTTTGTGACATTTGAGCCAAAACAAGGTCCACCTCAGTACGTACTTATCGATTAAGCAAATAAACGCTTTTTGCGTAACAAACGAACAATTAACCGAACGGGTCGGGTTATGACCCAGATATCCCGGGGGGGCATCTATAAGTGATATACGTTTAATATAAGCTAATATACTAGTATTATGGCCTTAGTTTGATAGCAAACAAGTTAAATGAAAACATGCTCGTTTAACTACCCGCTATAGATTTAAACGCGAAAGATAGTTACAAACCAAGCATTGTATCATCCGTTAAGCCGAAAAAGACTTACCACACACTTATTTGAAATGTTTTAAGCGATCCGTGAAAATATTTTTGATTTTTACAAACGTATACTATGTTTTTATAAATTTATACAAAAATGGCCGAAAAACACTCGTTTTCGCACTGTTTAACACACCCAATATATTTTTCGCGTCAAAAATCGTACCCGAAATAAATTTGGAATTGGGCTTGTAGATCCAAAGTATTGGGCCAAATGGGCCCAAAATTGGGCAAAATGTGGTCCGGCCGTAATTCACATATTATTAATATTAATAAGTATACTTCATTACTAAGAAAGTCTAGATACTCTATGTCCACATTTTCCAGAATTCCAACGAGTCTCCTACTGCTCTTGATCAAAAACATCAAAATATTAGGTAATTTTTATTAATTTAATCATTTTTAACTTGTTTAAACTTATTTAATTCCATATAAACATATCTTAATAAACAGAGCACTACCAGAAATTCAAAGGACAGGACAGATTTTGAGGCTGCAAGATCCAAATATCTGCAAATGCATGAAAGATGCTAAGAGTAAGTTTGAAGACAATGCAGATTGGGATGTACTCCCATGGTTGCTAGTACCTGCTCTAGGTGCTATTGATGTGCATCGGACTCCCGGTAATAGTGATGATGAGAACAATGATAATAGAGATAATGATGGTGGAGATGATGAAAATGATAAGAATGATGATGGGGACAATGGTCCGGAAGGTGGAAATGACTTGGTTGTTGGCAGTAATGATGATGCACAAGGAGTCGTTGAGGAAACTGTGCCTTAATTGAACAATCTGCACTTGAGGTAGATAATGCAGCGGTAGAAAGAAATGAGGAAACCAATGAACCGGTTGAGGGTCCAAGCAACAAGGCTACTGAGTCGATGGACGAAGATATGTTTGTAGCTGATGTAATATCCACTGTTGCTGAAACTATTGAAAAGATAACTCCTCCAGAATCACAACCACCTGAGACATACAATAATGACACAGACTCTATTGGCCTCGGCAATGACAATGACAAAGTTCCTTCATCAAATACTACAACTGAACTTGCCTTATCTGATTCTGATCCCATCCATGATACACATATCTCTTCACCACCTGTATCACTGTAACGCCCGCTAATTTATCGGTTTAAAGATTTCCTGCCTGTAGAGTATGTATGTTTTCTTGGGAATTGTCGGGCATCTTTCGTTGACCTGACCATCTTCCCGGTACAATAATTTATCTAACCTTTTTCCCCAAGTTAGTACATCCCTTAAACCTCGAGGGCTAATGTGTAACATCTAATTTATATCATAAAACTCGGTTTAACCTAACCCTAACTCTTCTTCCTAGCGGCACCGATTGGACCTGTACCCCCCCCCCATGCTCGTTTTTCTTCTGCCCAGCCATGTTTCAACCGTGAAAACTCCAATTACAGGTCGGTTTTATGATTCCCCATGACTTTTACACGTTAATTGATCCTTATATTGCGCGTATTGATCAAAAAACGTCTTCTTATAGGCTTACCGGGTGGCTGTCCAATTGAGCTTTCCTGGACTGTTTTGAGTGAGGTTTTCGCATCAAAATCCCACTAGGTATGGCATGTATATTCTATTATAATTTCATGGCCATTGGAGGTGTTTAGGTCGGTCAATTGATTTTAGTTTGAAAAGTAGGGTTTATCGGGTGTAGAATTGTCTATTGTTGAGTTTGATGCGTTAATCGATCGAATGACCAACCGAATTAGTTTGCATGGCTCTAGGGTGGTTTAAGGGCTGTGGAAAAATTAGTTTTTTTGATACTCGGGGCTGTTTTGGTTGGTGCTTGGTCAATCGAGTCGGCGGTGTGCGAATTTTCGTTTAAATATTAAATTAATTAAGAGTTGTCAACCCTATCAACTCGGGTGAAATAATTATGATGAATGAAAATATTAAAATGGTAATTTGGTCCATTTGGGGCTGATTCGTTTAACAATTGGTTTTAAGATTTATTACGCGCGTATTTAACTCGATTTGATTTCCAGCGGGTGAGTTGTGCATCATGGTTAGCCCTGGCCATAATCGTAGGGTGGATTTGGTTAGTTAAAAGGTTTTAGGGGCTGAGGTAAAGTAATTGGGTTTGGGTTGGGCCTCGGCCCAAGTTGTTGGGCCTTGGGCCAAGTTGTTGGGCCTTGGGCCAAAGTATTGGGCCTTGGGCCAAGTTGTTGGGCCTTGGGCCAAGTGTTGGGCCTTGGGCCAAAGTGTTGGGCTTGAACAGCCCATTAGGCAAGAGTGTTCTTACGGTCTAGTTTAGTAACGCGTTGTGTATAATTTACAGGCCCTTGCTTGTGATTGTGCACTAAGGGATTTCCTAGCTCGTTGCAGGTGTTCAATTGATTTCAGGTGAGTTCCTGATGTCCCGTTTAACTCTTTTTAAGTTTTGGGCTAGCATGCACACCTAAGCGATTTTACTTGATGAAATATTTTAAATGATTTTACATTGGCTTGCTAGTATTGGTAGGCCTTGGAATGTTAAAGAATGTATGTATGTATATATATATATATATATATATATTAGAATGGCCAATATTTGGCGAATGTTGTAGTCGTCTCGACTACTGAATGTTGCGTATGCCTAATTTGTGTTTGCATGCGCTGAAGGTTACGTGTTTGGGTTGTACGTTTTCTTGACCCTGAATGTTATTATTGAATGTTATATATATATTTATATATATAGGAATGCACGTATAGAGATGCTCATACGTAAGGATGATTATTTATGGAATGTGGTGAACTAACCGATGTATTTCCGTTTACCGTTTTAAAACCGTTGGAATGATTATTAAGACTTTTGTTACTTATTTAAAACTTGAACTCACTCAGCTTAAGCTGACTTTGTGTGCATGTTAGTGTGAGTTTCAGGTTAGGAAGAGGATGTGTAAGAACCCAGCCCCGGTGCGGAAGCGTGAATAATGATCGTTATTAACGGTGGGGCTCGGATCTGAGCAAGGATCGAATCATATTCGCTCTTGAAAGGGTGTTTTGGACGGATGAGTGGTGTTTGGGAGAGAGCCTGAATCTATTACAATGAACAATAAGCTGGATGAACAAATATATGCAATCGATTCACAAATATAAATAAGTGGCAGTATGATTTCATTCATCAAAAGATTGTCATACAAAGCACTCATACATACACACATACATACAGTAAAGATCAGCCACCTACAGGAGAGCTCATCCTGGAGGCAGCGGCTCTCTCTAAGAGATAAAACCCTAGATCTCACACAATACACAATACACTCACTGCTAGAAAAATTAACAAATACATCTATTTATACTAGTCTAGCATGTCTTGGTCTTCAAGCCATCCACCCTTGGTTGAGACCAAAACTATTAATTATTTTTCACCCATAATTATAATAACTCGATGCGTCGGTCTAAAATATAAGTCCCAACAATCTCCCCCTTAGACCGATGCCATCGAATTTCAACTCTATGTGATCAGCAAATAATCTTCCATTCTTGTTTCTTTCCTTGTAAGTCATCTTCAAACCTTTCCTTTGCTAGGTATGCTCGATGAGTGTCTTCGAGCAGATTTTACTTGGAATATATTCTCTTTCGAAGAATACATATTCCCTTTGAGTAAGCTTCGTTCCTCTTGACTTGTTCAAGCTTTGCTCGAATAAGTCCATCGAGCAAGCTCATTCTTCTTGATGTCTTTAGCTTTTCTTATTCAGCAATCTTTAGCATGCTCGGATGTAAATCTTGCTCGGTAACTGAACTGTGCTCGAAGTCTTTGCTATGATTCACGTGGCATCCTCTTATTGCATCCATGCTCGTCCCCATGTGCTCGATCATCCTGTGCTCGTAACACTTGGTTAGAACTTGTATGATCAAGCTGTTTGCTCGATTGGCAATCCATGCTTGACAGAAGAATACTCTTGCTCGAAGTGTAGCTTAGAAGTGTAGCTTGCTCGAAGCCTTTAACACTTAGAAGAACCAACCATTTAAGGTTCAGAACCTTGCTCAAAGTAGTAAAAACCATGATCGATCGTACCATACTCACAAACAAAGAAACATCTCTAAAGAATCTTGGATTATTGATCAACTTTTCCTTAACTTGAGTCTTTTCACTTGATTTGAAGCAAGCAATTTGCAATGAAATTCAAGAATTTTTACTCCCCCAATTTCGCTGCAATTGTCTTTGAAAATTGTGTCTTCAAATCAAGTATGGGTGAAACAACCTTGACCATCCATATCAAGATTGTTGATTCTGTAATAAACAAAGATAAACAAAACATTATGTTGGTTGACACTCATAAGGGATAAAATCTGTAAGCTTGGTCAACACTTGTTCTTGTAAAGCTCTTTGATGAAGTTTGTGAAAAATTGATAAGGCTTTGATTTCCTTTTGCTTGTTGATGATAGGATAAAATTTACAAAAATACCCCTGGTATATATCTTCCGTAAAGATCAGCTTGGTCAAACGGTCAACGGCACCAAAAATATCAAGTGTAATTCATTCACGAACATGGATTATCGGTTCACGAGCACACATAAGTCAAAGTCCCTTCACGAGCATACTCAGTGTTTACTCAAGCATGCTGGGGAGCTTGCTCGAGAAAACACTTGTCTTTTTCTTTCATCGAGCACGTTGGAAAGCTTGTTCGAGGCCCTTGCTCGAGAAAACACTTGTCTTTTTCTTTCATCGAGCATGCTGGAAAGCTTGCTCGAGGACCTTGCTCGAGAAAACACTTGTCTTTTTCATTTCTTTTCCTGAGCATGCACAAAAGCAAAGTGTGCTCGAAGAAGGTTTGCTCGAGTAGAACAAAGTGTGCTTGAGACCAAAAGATAGATTTTTAGATAAACCAGGATGTGCTCGGGGTTCATGTGCTCGAATCCAAACTTGATGTGCTCGATATAAGATATGCTCGAGATAAGCCGTGCTCGAAGCAACACTTAGTCATTTTACCTACTCAAGACCATTCTTATCATGCTTGAGACATCCAGACTTCTTTTCTGCATCGTCAATCAATGATTTTCCATTACAGAACCTGCTTGAATATTCCCTTCGCATCTTCCATCTACTGCTACAAACAATGATTAGATTGCTCCTGGTACCTGTTCATTCTTGACTTCTGCATGTCAGATTGTACCAGCAGCAATGTTCTTCAATATTCCCTTTACTGTTCAAGCAGCACACTCATATCAGAAACCATTTTAAGCACATAAAACCCTAATTTTCAGATCAAGAACCAAGCTTCTTCATCTAAAATTAATCGCTGTAGCAATATCCCAGTCATCTCAATATCAACCATCTATCTTCAATCCATCAACAGCCGTTACAGATTTGAGACTCATCTTCAATAACAGTTTTGCGCCAAAACGAGCTAAAAACACTGTTACATCAGATCTAGACCGATATGACCAAATAAACATGAAATTGATGTTGAATCTCCGAACGAGTCATCAACCCAAACATCAATCCACATAAATTTTACCCAAATCATCAAATAATTTCAAAACCCTAAAAAACATTTTCAACAAACCTCATCGGCTTAACGTCCATGGTGGATTCAAGAGCGAGATGAATCAGATTCAGCGGTTAGTCTGAACGATTCGGCGACCCGCTCTGATACCAATTGTAAGAACCCAGCCCGGTGCGGAAGCATGAATAATGATCGTTATTAACGGTGGGGCTCGGATCTGAGCAAGGATCGAATCATATTCGTTCTTGAAAGGGTGTTTTGGACGGATGAGTGGTGTTTGGGAGAGAGCCTGAATCGATTACAATGAACAATAAGCTGGATGAACAAATATATGCAATCGATTCACAAATATAAATAGGTGGCAGTATGATTTTATTAACCAAAAGATTGTCTTACAAAACACTCATACATACACACATACATACAGTAAAGATCAGCCACCTCCAGGAGAGCTCATCCTAGAGGCAGCGGCTCTCTCTAAGAGATAAAACCCTAGATCTCACACAATACACAATACACTCATTGCTAGAAAAATTAACAAATACATCTATTTATACTAGTCTAGCATGTCTTGGTCTTCAAGCCATCCACCCTTGGTTGAGACCAAAAATATTAATTATTTTTCAACCATAATTATAATAATTCGAGGCGTCGGTCTAAAATATAAGTCCCAACAGGATGCCTTATCGCTTGGACGTGCACGGAGCTACTTGGACGGTGAAGGGCATACTGGAATGAAGAATTGTTTATGAACATTTTATTTCAAAAGACTTATAAAAGTTATACTTAATTTTGGTTTTGAGCAAAATTCCCGAGTTTTGAGAACTCATTCATTTATTTACGTTTTCCGCCGAATTATACTCTGTGATGTTTATTTTAATGAAAAGAAATGTTTTTAAGTTTAATTATTTTTACGAGTGTTGTGAATGATTACCAACTGTGGGGTTCCCGGGGTTCGGGGCCTTACAAGTTGGTATCAGAGCCTTGGTTCGAGGGATCCGAGCATCTCCGAATGCTTGGACTCGAATTGTAAGAAAAGAGACCAGTATGCCCACCGCGAGTAGCTGCACGCCAAGAGGTAACTTTTAATTATTTAGTCATTCCTTTAAATTTAAAAGCTTCTGGTATGTGATTAACTGTTTATGTGTTAGATAGAAAGCTAACGAGGTTAGTGGTAGGGGGCGGTTAGGACGGACAGGTAAAGTAAACGACTAATTACACTTGATCAACGTCATTAGCAGTTTACCCTTACCTTACTTGTTCTAATTACCGCTTGTACTTGACTGTGTTAAATTCTGTCTTTGTAGGGATAAGTCATGGTTAATACTCGAGCTGCTAAGAGAGGTGGTCCTAGTGTTCGCGGCCGTGGTCGTAAGCCGCGTGCCGAAGCCGAGAGAGAGATTCCTACTCCCCAGCGGGAGGAGACCCCGATTCTTGAGGAGGGGGATAACCCCGCCTTAGATCCTGCTATGCGCGCGGCTATCGCCGACGAGGTTTACCAGGTGCTCCATAGAGCCATTCCCGAGATCTTTGCTGAGGCCGTTAGGGCCATGGAAGAGTTATTGGTTGGAAAAGGTTCGGATAAAGGGAAGAAGGGTAAGGAGACACTGGTCGAGGAAGAGGAAGAGGTGGATGTACCGAGTGAGGATGAGGACGAGGTTCAGACTATTAGTGTATCTACTCAGGGTTGTTCGTATGGGGACTTCAAAAAGTGTGACCCTCTTTCCTTCGATGGTAATAAAGACGCTTTGGCAGCGCATCAGTGGGCGAGAGAGATGGAGGCCGTTTTGAGGGTTAGTAAGTGCAAGGGGGATGACATGGTCACTTATGCTACCACCTCGTTTCGCTCTGAGGCATTATGTTGGTGGGATAATCTGGTGCAAGCTATGGGTGATCGATCGATTAGGAGGATGACATGGGATGGATTGAAGAAGTTGGTTCTCGGTCAGTTCTGTCTTCCGCACGAATTGGATAAAATTGAATAGGAATTCTTGACCTTGGAGGCGGGCAGTATGACACGTCGGGAATACACCACAAAGTTCGACAAGATGGCTCGCTTATGTTCCGATCTGGTTACCCCTGAGGCAAAAAGGATTAAGAAGTATGTGAAGGGCCTTCCGGGGGATATTCGTAGGGGTGTGGTGACCACCGACATGAACTCCTTTCACTCGGTGGTTACCTTGGCAGATACATTGTATGATCAGAGGGAGAAGTTACCGTCGACCGAGGCTAAGAAGACTTGGAACACTAATTCATATGGTAAGCGGCCTGGGGGAAACAATTTTAGTTCGTCTGGAAAAAGGGTGAAGACTGAAACTTCTGAGTTTAGGAGGGATGCGGCATTCGGTAATTGCAAGAAGTGCGGCAAACTACACAAGGGGGAGTGTAAGAGCGGGTCTGACACCTGTTTTCGTTGCGATAAGGTCGGGCACCCCCATTACGAGTGTCCGACTCTGACTTGTTTCCGCTGTAGGGGTTCCGGTCACTTGTCATCAAACTGTCCTACCAGTAAGGTGGGGGGTCCGGTCAGGGGACTTCCTCAAGAGGGAAGATGGACGAGAAGCCGAAGGCCAGGGCAAGGGCCTTCAACATCTCCAAGAATGAAGCAAAAGAGGATGCGGATGTCGTTTCAGATACTTTTCCTTATTTAGCTTTCATTCCACCGTTATAATTTCTTGTTCCTTTGAAATCGTATGTGTTGACCGTGTAGCTAAGCAGTAGTATAATATCATCCCAGGTACTTTCCCACTTGATGAATTACAGGCATCAGTTTTATTTGATTCAGGCGCCAGTAGAAGTTTTGTGTCTACCGCTTTCTGTTCCTCGTTGAATAAATCACCCGAGCGCGTAGTCAATGTGTTTGAGGTTGAGGTCGCCGTAGGAAAATCTGTGTCCATGTCTAGGGCTATTCAGGGTTGTTCCATCGAGTTGTCTGGGTATAGGTTTCCGGTGCGGTTGTATTTGATGCCGCTTGGTTGTTTCGTTGTGGTGCTCGGGATGGATTGGCTCGCGAATGTTGATGCTCAGATCATTAGTGGTCAGAAACTCGTTTGTCTAAGGGCCCCGGATGGGACTCAAATTACGGTCTTCGGTGATCGGAATGTTGCGACGCCACATATTATATCCATGCTTAAGGCGGGAAAGTTGATGCAGCGGGGGTGCGGGGCGTATCTGGCGTATGCTATGAATGTGAATACCGAGGTGGCTACCGTCGGTGATGTTCCTATTGTTCGGGATTTTCCGGATGTATTTCCAGATCATTTGTCAGATGTGCCGCCGATCGCGAGGTCGAGTTCCAGATAGACCTTGTACCGGGCGCCAAACCCGTTGCCCGAGCTCCCTACCGCCTAGCGCCGAACGAAATGAAGGAACTTATGGCTCAGTTGGAAGACTTGCTCGATAAGGGCTTTATTCGACCGAGCATCTCGCCTTGGGGTGCCCCGGTCTTGTTCGTTAAGAAGAAGGACGGTAGCATGCAAATGTGCATTGACTACCGTGAGTTGAATAAGCTCACTATTAAAAATCGGTACCCACTCCCGAGGATCGACGACTTATTTGATCAGCTCCAAGGAGCTAGTTGGTTCTCGAAGATCGATCTTAGGTCCGGGTATCATCAGTTGAAGATTCGGGAGGAAGATATTCCTAAGACTGCCTTCCGCACTCGTTATGGACATTATGAATTTATGGTGATGTCTTTAGGTTTGACCAACGCACCAGCTGCGTTCATGGATCTTATGAACCGGGTGTGTAGACCGATGCTCGATCGTTCGGTTATTGTGTTCATCGACGACATTCTTGTGTACTCTAAAAGTGAATCCGATCACGCCGGTCATCTCGTGGAAGTGTTGGAGGCTCTGCGGAAGAACAAACTATATGCGAAATTTTCTAAGTGTTCCTTCTGGTTGCGTGAGGTTCAATTCTTGGGTCATGTTATTAACTCGAGTGGTATTCTGGTTATCCCTGCGAAGGTGGAAGTCGTGAATGAATAGGAGTCTCCTAAGTCTCCATCTGAAATCCGTAGCTTTCTAGGTTTGGCGTGGTATTACCGCCGCTTTATTCCCGACTTTTCGAAAATTGCTTCTTCTCTGATCAGGTTGACTAAGAAGAGTGTTAAGTTCGTTTGGGTTACTGAGCAGGTGGAGGCTTTTTTCGAGTTGAAGAGCCGGTTGACGCATGCCCCGATTTTAGCTTTACCTGATGGCACTAATGATTTGGTAGTGTATTCTGATGCCTCTTATCAGGGGCTTGGGTGTGTTTTGATGCAGCGAGGTCGAGTCATCGCTTATGCCTCACGGCAATTAAAGCCTCATGAGGCGAATTATCCTACTCATGATTTGGAGCTTGCGGTCGTTGTGTTTGCGCTTAAGTTGTGGCGGCATTATTTGTACGGTGTTCCCTGCGTTATCTACACCGATCATAAGAGTTTAAAGTATTTCTTCGAACAAAAGGAACTGAATATGCGCCAGCGTCGATGGTTGGAGTTGATTAAGGATTATGATTTGGAGATTATGTACCACCCAGGTATGGCTAACGTGGTGGCTGACGCGTTGAGCCGGAAGGAGAGACCGAAGCCGATTCGTGTAAAATCTTACCAGCTCATCCTTAAACCCGATATGTTGAAGCAAATAGCCAGCGTTCAAAATGAGGCTTTGCAGGTGGAATGGATTATGTCAGGACGTGTTTGGGGTCAGGAGAAATTGTTGGAAGACGTCGGTGACGGGGTGAAGTATAAGGATGGTCGTTTATGGGTACCGAAGTATGGGGGATTCAGAGATAAAATTTTGGACGAGGCACACAAGTCGCGCTATTCTATTCACCCGGGCGTGACCAAGATGTACCAAGACTTGAAGAAAAATTGTTGGTGGCCTGCGATGAAATTTGAGGTGGCTCAGTACGTGAGTAAGTGTTTGACGTGTCTACAAGTTAAGGCCGAGCATCAGAAGCCGTTTGGGAAACTTCAGCCGTTGGAAATACCTGAGTGGAAATGGGAGCATTTTACAATGGATTTCATGACTAAACTGCCTCGTACTCCTAGGGGTAATTATGACATCATTTGGGTAATCGTGGATAGACTGACCAAGAGCACTCACTTCTTGCCGATTCGAGAGACTTTTAATTCTAAGCAGCTCGCCGATGTGTTTATTCATGAGATCGTCTCTAGGCACGGGGTTCCGGTATCTATTGTTTCGAATAGGGATACGCGTTTCACCTCCAGGTTTTGGAAAAGCTTTCACGAGGAGATGGGCACCAAACTCCTCATCAGTACTGCTTATCACCCGCAGACGGATGGTCAGTCCGAGAGGACCATTCAGATTCTCGAGGATATGTTGCGGGCTTGTGTTATCGACTTTGGTGGTAGTTGGTAGAGTTCTCGTATAATAACAGTTATCACGCCACGATTGGGATGCCACCGTTTGAGATGTTGTATGGTAGGAGGTGTAGGACTCCAGTCTGTTGGGGTTTCATTGGTCAGAAGCAGTTGGGTAGTTTGGAGGTGGTCGAGGCTACGACTGAGAAACTCGACAAGATTAAAGCGTTTATGAAGGCCGCGCAGGATCGTCAGAAGTCTTATGCAGATAAAAGGCGAATGCCTATTGTGTTTAAGGCTGGGGATCGGGTTATGTTAAAAGTTTCTCCTTGGAAGGGCATTATTTGTTTTCATAAGAGGGGGAAGCTTATTCCGAGGTTCATTGGTCCGTTTCGTAAAGTGTCCAGTGTTGGTGAGGTAGCGTATAGGCTAGAATTGCCTGATGAGCTCGCGGGAATTCATCCTACCTTCCATGTGTCCCACTTGAGGAAGTGTTTAGCGGATGAGGAGGCCCATGTGCCTCTTGATGATATTGAGCTTGATAGTAAGCTGAACTATGTGGAGGAGCCTATTGCTATACTTGACCGTCAGGAAAGGCGGTTACGGAACAAGGTGGTTAAGCAGGTGAAGGTGCAGTGGAGGCACCGTAGGGGTTCCGAGGCTACTTGGGAATCCGAAGACGAGATGAGGAGGCACTATCCGTACTTGTTCCAGTCACATCGGGATTCGGGGACGAATCCCATTGTAAGGGGGGTGGACTTGTAACACCCGCAAATTTATCGGTTTAAAGATTTCCTGCCTATAGAGTATGTATGTTTTCTTAGGATTTGTCGGGCATCTTTCGTTGACCCGACCATCTTCCCTGTACGTTAATTTATCTAACCTTTTCCCCCAAGTTACCACATCCCTTAAACCTCGAGGGCTAATGCGTAACATCTAATTTATATCATAAAACTTGGTTTAACCTAACCCTAACTCTATTCTTCCTAGCGGCGCCGATCGGACCTGTACCCCCCTGCTCATTTTTCTTCTACCCAGCCACGTTTCAACCATGAAAACTCCAATTCCAGGTCGGTTTTATGATTCCCCATGCCTTTTACACGTTAATTGATCCTTATATTGCGCATATTGATCGAAAAACGTCTTCTTGTAGGCTAACCGAGTGGCTGTCCAATTGAGCTTTCCGGGACTGTTTTGAGTGAGGTTTTGGCATCAAAATCCCACTAGGTATGGCATGTACATCATATTATAATTTCATGGCCATTGGAGGTGTTTAGGTCGGTCAATTGATTTTAGTTTGAAAAGTAGGGTTTATCGGGTGTAGAATTGTCTATTGTTGAGTTTGATGCGTTAATCAATCGAATGACCAACCGAATCAGTTTGCATGGCTCTAGGGTGGTTTAAGGGCTGGGGAAAAATTAGTTTTTTTGATACTCGGGGCTGTTTTAGTTGGTGCTTGGTCAATCGAGTCGGCGGTGCGCGAATTTTCGTTTAAATGTTAAATTGAGAGTTGTGAAAAGGAACCGTCAACCCTATCAACTCGGGTGACATAATTATGATGAATGAAAAGATTAAAATGGGAATTTGGTTCATTTGGGGCTGATTCGTTTAACAATTGGTTTTAAGATTTATTACGTGCGTATTCGACTCGATTTGATTACCGGCGGGTGAGTTGTGCATCATGGTTAGCCCCAGCCATAATCATAGGGTGGATTTTGTTAGTTGAAAGGTTTTAGGGGCTAAGGTAAAGTAATTCGGTTTGGGTTGGGCCTCGGCCCAAGTTGTTGGGCCTTGGGCCAAGTTGTTGGGCCTTGGGCCAAAGTATTGGGCCTTGGGCCAAGTTGTTGAGCCTTGGGCCAAATTATTGGGCCTTGGGCCAAGTTGTTGGGCCTTGGGCCAAGTGTTGGGCTTGAACGGCCCATTAGGCAAGAGTGTTCTTACGTTCTAGTTTAGTAACGCGTTGTGTATAATTTACAGGCCCTTGCTTGTGATTGTGCACTTAGGGATTTCCTAGCTTGTTGCAGGTGTTCGATTGATTTCAGGTGAGTTCCTGATGCCCCGTTTAACTCTTTTTAAGTTTTGGGCTAGCATGCACACCTAAGCGATTTTGCTTGATGAAATGTTTTAAACGATTTTACATCGGCTTGCTAGTATTGGTAGGCCTTGGAATGTTAAAGAATGTATGTATATATATATATATATATATATATATATTAGAATGGCCAATATTTGGCGAATGTTGTAGTCGTCTCGACTACTGAATATTGCGTATGCCTACTTTGTGTTTGCATGCGCTGAATGTTACGTGTTTGGGTTGTACGTTTTCTCGGCCCTGAATGTTATTATTGAATGTTATATATATATTTATATATATAGGAATGCACGTATAGAGATGCTCATACGTAAGGATGATTATTTATGGAATGTGGTGACCTAACCGATGTATTTCCGTTTACCGTTTTAAAACCGTTGGAATGATTATTAAGACTTTTGTTACTTATTTAAAACTTGAACTCACTCAGCTTAAGCTGACTTTGTGTGGATGTTAGTGTGAGTTTCAGGTTAGGAAGAGGATGCCTTATCGCTTGGACGTGCACGGAGCTACTTGAACGGTGAAGGGCATACTGGAATGAAGAATTGTTTATGAACATTTTATTTCAAAAGACTTATAAAAGTTATACTTAATTTTGGTTTTGGGCAAAATTCCCGAATTTTGAGAACTCATTCATTTATTTACGTTTTCCGCCGAATTATACTCTATGATGTTTATTTTAATGAAAAGAATTGTTTTCAAGTTTAATTATTTTTACGAGTGTTGTGAATGATTACAATCACCACTTACTGAATCTGTTTCCCAGCCTACTAAATTTGATCAACATACACTTCATCCAACCCCACCATCCTCACAACTATAAGAAACACATGCCACTGACACTACTCAGCCAACACAACCACTTCCTACAGAACCAGAGTCTTACAAGATTCCCTCTCCTGAGACTACTGATTTAGGACTTTTGTCTGACCCTGCACCAAACCCAAATCAAGAAACCCCACCTTCTAGCCCAAATCTGTAAGATATTATCTATGAAAATGCCAGACTTGAGTCCGAAAATGCTATGCTAAAGGAGAAGACTGTTATTTTGGAGATCCGAAACACTGCATTGGAGGCTGCTTTAAATGAGGCACTATTAAGGATTTGAACCCTAAAGGGGCAGTCTGAGGTTGAGAAGACCTCAGATGCACCAAAACAGAGGGAGAAACCTGTTGAAACAGAACATGATGATGCAAATAAACGTGCAGAAGGATTAAGGGCGATCGGAGACTTCTACGCAAGCTCTGATGAAGAAGTTATGGATGTTGGACCATCAGATTCGCTAAACATGATAAATCAAGCACATGAAGATGGAAAATCTGATGATGAGGGGGAGAGTGAGAAAGAAGATGAAACTGAAGAAGATAGGTTGAAAAGGAAAGCAAAGGGGAAAGGGATTGCCTTTTCAGATGAAGACTTACATCCCTTGTCCCAACACAATATTCAATCTGATGATATATTGCACAGAGAAAATATAATTGATCCAGACATAGCAGAAGTTGAATCTGTGAAGACTGCTATGAGATTGATAAATAAAGAGTTAGAGTCTTTGAACCAACAAGATGAGGAAGAAATACCTCAGGATGTGCTTGAAGGACTAATTAATATGAAGAAGAAAGGAAGTGAAGATGAAAGAAGAATGAAGGAGGCAGATGAGGCAATTAAGGCCACACTGAATGCTCTAAGAGCAAATATGAATGTTGATGAACAAGAGCACATAGTGACTATAGATCCAGTAACAAGTGAACATGAAGAGCCTCTGGTGAATGAAACTGAACTGCCTGAAACTGAACCTGTAAACATTGAAATGGAAAATAACAATGAACCAAAAACTGGACTGGGATTGAGAGAAGAACCTAAGAAGAATGATAAACCAATGACGACATTGAATGTATACGTCAAGTTCATTGCTCAGCTAGTTATGCTCAGAACACATTTTGACATCCTTCTACATCCTGATGAGTTCAGTCTGGAAACTGTGGCTGCAGCTATAGGAGAGCTCAGGAAGAACACAGACAAGAACAATGGAAGAAGAGCCATCTCCTTTTAACAAACACGTCTGAACCAATTATAGAAGAAGTTAATGATAAAGATGACCATGAACCAGAAAATTCTAAGTCATCTGAATCAGTTGATAAAGAAATCATACTAGAAGGACCAGAAGCTGAGTGACACAACCCGACACTCACACTCCAACTCAATCACTAAAAAGAAAGGAAAGAGCTGAAATTGAAACACCCAAATCCAAAAGACAAAAATCTGTGAAGACAATGGTGTACAAAAGAAGGTTGGACAAATTAAAAGAAAGAAGGAGGGCTCAATCTGAAAAAAATGAAGAACCAATGATTAGGGCACTCCACAATCTTGAAGAAACCATTGACATTGAGGATGATAGTGAAGGAGAAATGAAAGGGACTGAAAAGAAAAACAAAGACAAAGATTACTTGATCAGCTTGGGCTATGACTCAAAATACCTTCAAAGGCTATCCATAGAAGACATAGCAAAAGAAGCTGAAGGGTGGAGATTGAGGAGGTCTAAAAGAGAGTTGTTAATGAAGGCTGGTCACAAGCCTGCATTCCTTAACTTGCAATCATTTGACACAATAGACAGACTCTACAAAAGGGCTCTTGTGGATGACATATCCGACTATGTGGAAAAAATGTCAAAGAAGAGGAAAAAGGAATAAAAAGAGTTAAAGGAGTCTGACAGCAGTAAAAAGAGAATGGAAAAGAAAGCCAGTGATGAAGCAGATTATGAAATTTAAAGGCTAAACATAAAGATATCAAATTTCTTCAACTGTACGGCTACAGTTATAATTATTTGATAAACCTTTCTCCTGAAGAATTGAAAAGAAGAATTCAACAGATAAAGGACTCTCACAAAGATCAGGCAAGTCGAGAAAGATTTGAGAGAGAATATGAGTTAAAGATGAGGCTACAGAGGGAAAGAGATGAGGCTAAAAAGAAAGAAGAAGAAGTGAGGAAATGGTTCGAAGACACAAAAAGGGTACAAACCTTGAAGGAAATTGTGTTGGAAAAGGGAATGACTGAAGAACAGTTTGAAAACATGCCTCATGACCAACTAATCGACATATACAACAGAGAGCAAAAGTTATATATGGAAACCCAGAGAAAACGACAAGAAGATATGAAGAGAGCAGAAGAGGAAGTAAGAGCAGAGATGATGAGTGCTCTTCACAAGAAAGGGGTCAGAATGTCAAGATTGCTGGTACAGACTGATGAAACGATAAAAAGATGGTATGAAGAGGAAGGGCTGGACAAAGTAAAGAAAACTCAACAAGGAAGCACCAGCCGAGCGTCACTAAGCTCTGAGAGTGTGAGGCACGAGCAACCAAGAAATTTGAATCTGCCCAAACATCTCTTCTTCGATAAATGATCCAAGACCTTGAGGGTTCTTACTGAAGATAAAGAAGAACATCTCATCATCTTTAGAGATGACTTGAGAAATTTTACAAAAGAACAATTAACCAGGATGGCTGAATTGACATTGTATGTCAATCAAATCATAAGTCAGCCATCTGGTCAATAAAGAAATGACCTCTCAAAATTTATAAAAGAACAAGCAGAAAGGGGATTCTCATTCTTGCAACAAAGGAAGTGAGAGATAAGAAGCCAAACAGAGAGGGAGAAAAGAAACAAAAGGATAAATGAAGTGCATATCTCTGAACTCTCCCTCTTGAGATGAAGAAAAGAAAGTCTCAAGCAAGCAGCTCACTTGGTAAAAGAAAGACATTAAAAGAGTGCTTGGCTATGAGAGAAGTAATGCAGGAACCAAACTCAGTGGTGCAACAATTTGGGACAATCACTTAAATAACGTACAATCAGCACAATGATTCAATCACATTGAGAAATTAGTCTGGCATACCCATTGCAGTGATAAGACATGATGAAGAGCTCAAATTTATGCATCAACAGGACCTTCAAGACTTGATTAATGCTAAATTTCCATATGACTCCTCTGATGCCGTAGAGCTTTATATGATTAAATAGAAGGCTGCCTTTTTAAGAAAATGAAAGAAAGATCTAATACAGAGAGCAAGAGGAGAAGATAGCAGAAAAGGGATAGACGATGATTAATTTTTCATTCTGTTTATCTTGTAATTTTTCTTTAATTTGTTCTTGATGTGAAAACTTTAATTTGTAATGCCCAAGTGGCAGAATTCCTACTTAAGTAATGAAATGACATGTTCTTAAATGATGCATCTTTGATGTCTGATACATGTGTAACTCTATGTAGGTACGGTTTGGTGCATCTGAGCTTGTTCTAATCTAGGGGGAGATTGTTGGGTCGGATTTATGATAAGGAAGATTGGAATCTTCTCAACCTCCTCAGAAAATGGCTACGTATGGACTTCGAGCAAGCCTAGACGATCGAGCATGGTTTTACTACTTCGAGCAAGGTCTTCAGAACCTTAAATGCTTAATTCTTCTAAGTATTAAGGCTTCGAGCAAGCTACACTTCAACGAGCAAGAGTATTCTTCTATCGAGCATGGATTGCCAATCGAGCAAACAGCTTGATCATACAAGTTTTAACCAAGTGTTACGAGCACAGGATGATCGAGCACATGGGGACAAGCATGGATGTAATAAGAAAATGTCACGTGATCAAAGCAAAGACTTCGAGCACAGTTCAGTTCCCGAGCAAGATTTATATCCAAGCGTTGATCTAGTCAAATAAAAGCTTTTAAGCATAAACACGCGGTTTACTGCAATCATTACACTCACTTACATCAATTACAGTGAAGTAAAATCTTGATGATCCAGTGATCATCCCGCTGCTAGTCATACGTGGTCCTCTGACTTGCGACCCATACCATTAAGAACACGATCAACTAGAGACACGACGTATGTAAAACGACAGAAGAAAACTTGTAAAATCACGTGTGGTAATGGGTCCGGGGTATTGCTTGATAACGGGAATATGTCATATAGTGGGGAACACTTGCTAGTCAGTTGAATAATTGAACCTTAATCGTATCTAATGGCTGCTTGGTATACTCTGATGTTTAAATTTTGGTGGATAAACAATATCCTTGATCATCTTAGCTATTTATGAAAAATGTGCAACAATGCTTTAATCTGCTATTTTGAGGTTTAAGTCAAATTGGGGTGGTTTGATCCGGTAAAATCTAAAATAAAACGGGTCTTGACTGTGGGTTCCACTAGATTGTATACAAAATAATAATAATAATAATAATAATAATAATAGTTGGATCTTACTTGTCCCGGTAAAGACAAATGCATGGGTTTAAGTGGACAACAATATCGGTGATCGCAGTTTTTGCGTTGCTCTAAATTTTAAGATAACCTTTATGTTTTTAAGACCGTATTTCTCCTATTCTGATCCCATTGCAATGAGACTTTTTCAGGGACGAAAAAAGAATAAGTGTAGGGATATTTAATGTAGTCTAAAATATACGTATTATTATATAAATATTTCCTATACTTTTAAGTCATTTTGAGCCAAGTTTTATTGAATATTATTATTATTTGGGTCGTATGTGAATTTAATGGGTTCTAAGAAACAATGGGCTAAAATGAAACACTTTTACTAAACTTCAGACCGACGAATGAAGAGTCAAGATATATTACTAATTATTATTATTATAGTTATATATAGTATTAAAAAAAAGAAAATAAAAAAAAGGAACAACGCACCATTATTATTATTATTATTATTATTATTATATTATTATTATTATTATTATTATTATTATTATTATTATTATCAATCTCTTGTTCAAAATCACACGTTTACATACATAAGATTTAATGATTGCATCAATTGATTTAATTTTAAGATATCCGTATGTATTCAACGTTTATTTTGTTTTGTGGATAGTGAAAGAAGCCATGATGGATTTTAAGGGCACTAACACCACGTGGGCTGAAAAATTGAGTTCAACATAATGGGTTTATAAAGATGGCAAGGCTATGGAATAAAATATAGAAGCAGCCCAACAAGCCCTAAAAAGAAAGAGTCGGTGGGGATTGAAGACCCATTAACCGCCACTTTATATTGACTAATATATATTTTCTTTGATTTCGTGTGGTGGGGTGTCACGTTGGTTTTAAGCAGCCGCAAAGCAGGGAGAAAGAGACCGGAAGCAAGAAGAAATTTATAAAGCAAACGTGTTGGTTCAAGCAAATAGCATCCATGTTCAACACCGTCTCATTCAAACAACTTTATTATTTGATTTGAATTCATTATTTTCGTCATGAATTTATTATTTGAACCTATTTATTATCTTTTGGTCTTGAATATGGTTGTTGGCTAAACTCTTTGAATTGCCTAGGCTTATGATGAACTTACTTTGACGTTTTGATTTGACCTTGGGATTTATTTTTTTGTTATGGTGTTTATGGTTTACTAATACATGAATAGTCAATTTTCAATTTGTTTTCTTTATATAATTCGTTTATTATCACGGTTTTAATTGAAAATTCGAAAACTTATGAAACTCGATTATCAATTCGATTTCACTACATATATTAAGTTTACATTAAATTCATATTTTATTTCAAAAGCTGTCATATTTTTCATATGTTATTTAAAAATTTACTAGATTATTATTGAAACGAGAAAACTCATGCTGGCTCATGAGCATTTCAATTTCGATTTAGAATTTTGTTTTTTGTGATTATTTCTTTATTTATTTTCATAATTTATATAGATGGATTCCGATTTTAGGAATCTTTCATAAATATTTCTTTTGGTTATTAAACAAATTTCATATTTATGACTCATGTCATATGAAACCTTCACGCTTCGCGACATGTCTTCTCGTTCTCTTGAAACTCAACCCACAAAACGACAACCCAAATCATCAAGCAAATAACCATCACAATCCCGACCATGATTTCCACTATCCACAACAATACACTCAAATCTCAAAGCCATGCCTAAGTCAATTCAAACCCAAAACAACTCTTGATACTCAAACCTAATACTTACACGGAAACCCAACCTTTGTGTAACACGTGCAATCCACCACTCCGCTACCGCGATGTTGAAATGCTCCATATGGTGATAAATTCGGCCACATCAACTCTTGCCATGTAACTAAACATACTCAACACCACAAATTTACCCTGACGACATGTTACCCAACCATTCATCCCAACCTTTTATCCTTCCATATGCTTGTAGTAACCCGAGCACACCCTATAAGACCTAACCTGTTCCGTCATGCGATACTTTAACCCGCATTCCTTGTCCATTTAAAAGTTTATTTATTTCCGACGTCAATACCTAGTCTTTTCAAACTCATCTACCATGACTAAATTTTAAATAAATAAATCTCTTCATGCATACTTCTTCACGTTTATCCCTTTTTATAAACACATTCTACTTGCAATTTCAAATCTTGATTTCTTTAAAATAGCCAATTAATAAATATATGTATTCATATATTCAATAAATATTTTATCATACGAAGTATATTCAAGTTAATTTTGTTTTTTTCAAAAAAAATTCCATTTTAACCAAATGGGTTATTCCCCATATTATTATTATTATTATTATTATTATTATTATTATTATTATTATTATTATTATTATTATTATTATTATTATTATTATTATTATTATTATTATTATTACTAATAATATCCTTATAAATATTATTATCATTTTTCCAAAAACATTTTTAAAATAAAATAAAGCAAGATCTTTTTCAATAAACAAATTTTAAGCCGTGAGCCTATTATATTATTCACTACAAAAGTTTTATCTTTAACAAGTCATTTTAACTGACGATTTCCCATAATGTTTCATAGGGCGTCACGCAACCAGAATTCTTCTACATTAAAATTTTTATAAAGTTTCTAAGCCTTAGCGCTAGCTAAGGATATATATACTTTTATCATGCAAATTATTATATAATTTTTTTTTCCTTGAATTATAAAACCATCACGTTTATACAATCAATTTTCACAAATTTGAACAAATCTCAACAATTATTTCTTTTTCCATTATTTGTAAACGCCAACGAGTTTCGATTAAGGAATCATAACACCGCCCCTATAACAACTTTCATACCACAACCCATATTCGAGAAGACAAGCATCACAAACTACTCTTTTGTTTCTTTATTTCTTTCTGTTTTGTGTATATTTATATACATCTTTAATATCTGTTTGGACATACTCAAAATCGTTTTATGTATAAATCTTTCGAAGACTGTTTATGAAGTTTGTCTTGAGTTTGGTTATTCGTTAATTAGTGAGCTATTTTCATATATCAGTCATAGTTGCATTTTTGAATCAAATTATTTTTGTCATCTCAACTTTGTGGTCTACAACTGATTTCCCATAAACATAATCGTGTAGAGGAAAATGGGACCATATACATGTTTTGAGTTTATTATTTTTACACGATTTTTTTTTTTTTTGTTATTTTGTTGGTTCTCTTTCGCACAATGTTTCATCGAATTACTTTATTATTCTTGTTTCATCAAATTGAGACTGGTGTTTTACTTTGACATCGAAATTTCAATTATTTTGTTCTTGATCTTGATGTTTTATCAACTTGAGACCAATATATTACTTTGACCTCGAAGCTTCAACTATTTACTTTGTTATACTTAATCTCAATATGGCATTTATCCACATTGATATTTTATTGCATATTTTCATTTGTTTTAACGATTCATTATTGACTCCAAGAATTTACTCTATTCGGATATTTTGATCTTAAAATTTCGTTTATTCTCGAACCCAATGCTTTACCAACTTTTATGTTTATATTTAGTTGGCTCAATGTCACATTTAGTTACTCTGTTATTTTCGGTTCATTTTGTCAGATGTTCAAAAGTTTCACCAACTTTACCAACTCCAATGTTTTGGTTAGAACTTCAAAAGTTTCACCAACTTTTCGGTTAATTTTAGTTGGCTCAATGCTTTACCAACTTTTATGTTTATATTTAATTGGCTCAATGTCACCAACTTTACCAACTCCAGTGTTTCAGTTAATTTTGTTGATGTTGACTATAACGTGTTCATTCATCATTATTATTATTCTAGGTTACTCTAAATCTCGCTTATTTCATTAGAACTTCAAAAGAACGTTGTTATTTCGTTTTTCATTTATTTAGACCTAATGTTTTCACTTATCCGTGACCTCAAGGACTTGTTTATATATTTTTCAATCCTTATAGTTTATTACTCTTGATTTAAAAGCTTTCATATAAAAATTAATTTTTATCTTAACCCACACAATGGGACGGATTATGTGAACCATCCGACGATAAATGGTAATTATGGGTCGACACGTAATTATCCAAGTCCTCGCATGGAAGACATAATAAGTACGTTGTGTGCAGTAACTCGGAAATTGGAATGATTTTGAAAGACGGGACAAATGCAGTATGATTAGGGTATGGTGGATACGCCGCTGGTACATCATATATATAAGTGTCTTTGCCATATTACCATTTGTGACGTCTTTCGGGCCATTCAAAGATCGATATTATTGTTTTTATTTAAATTTGTATATAAAATTGTTAGAATTTTCCTTTAACAACTCTTGATATTAGTAGTTTCTTTTAAAATTTTATTTTTATTTTAATTTCGGAACGAAATTTCTAAAAGTTGTGAATCCTGTAACATTCGTTATTTTTCAAACCCGAAAACTCGGCCCGTTTTAAATTTTCGGTTTTGTTTATTAATATATATATATATATGTGTGTGTGTGTGTGTGTGTATGTGTGTGTGTGTGTGTGTGTAAGTAAGTTACCTCACTTAAGCACACATCCTAAATTAAACTTCATCAGCATTTATCATACCTAGGCACTTTAACAGAAAATGAAACCTAGTTTTATCTAAAGGTTTGGTGAAAAAATTAGCCAAGTTATCAGATGTATCTACCCTTTTCATCTCTATTAAGCCTTTTTCCTGACAGTCTCTAATGAAGTGATGTCTAATTTCAATGTGCTTAGTCTTAGAATGTTAGACTGGATTCTTAACAATAAACATAGCAACAGTATTATCAATTAAAATATGTGTAAATAAGAAATTCAGACCATAGTCCAGCAGTTGATTTTGAATCCATAAAACCTGTGCACAGCAAGCAGATGCAGCAATATACTCAGCTTCAGCAGTAGAAATTGACACTGTAGTTTGCTTATTGCATTGCCAAGACACTAGCCTGTTCCCAAGAAACTGACATCCTCCAGAGGTTGATTTTTTACTCATTTTGCAACCATCATAGTCACTAACTGTGTAGGCCATCAAGTCAAAGGAGGGGTTCTTTGGATACCAAATCCCCAAATCTGGTTTTCCTTTCAAGTATCTGAATATCCTCTTCACTGCTAGCATATGTGAGACCTTAGGGTTAGCTTGAAATTTTGCACAGACACATACAGTAAACATAATATCTGGCCTAGAAGCTGTGAGATACATCAATGATCCTATCTTGGCCCTGTATTCATGCTGGTCCACTGGCTCCCCCTTTTAATCAGGTACCATTTTCTCATGTGTGTCCATTGGTGTGGACATAGTCTTGAAGTCTTGGCACTTGAATTTGTTAAGAATCTCTTGTACATTCTTTGATCGATTTGTTAAGAATCTCTTGTACATCAGGTACCATTTTCTCATGTGTGTCCATTGCTATTGTTCTTTAATGCTTGATTGATATTCTTTGGTTCAACTTGGGATAAGAAGCAGGCATACAGGCAGATATTGGCTTTTTCAGATGAGCTTCTGGTAACTCTTTCGTTTATGTCTCCTATGATGTTCTCTGCAGGGTGATTTCTTTCAACAGAGGTGGTCTGCACAACCTGTTGTGCAGACACTTCTGTCTCTAGATTTTTCATGTTTAACACAGCAAAGTCATCTTCAATTCTTTCTTGACTTTCATCATATTCTTGAGGTTGATTGATTTCAGATGTTGATGCTTCATTTACTCTAAATTGCATTGAGTCAAACAAAGATTGAAACCTATCCTCAAATTGTTGTATTCCTTCAGTCTGGGCAGGTTGTTGACTCTGAATAGGTTCACTTTCAACATCACTTGGACTTTCATTTGAGACTTCAACAGCAGCCTCCTGTCCATTCCTTTCAACTTCAGCTGCTCCTTGGGTGCTTCTCCCAAAGTTAAATCCATTTGCATCAGAAGCAACTGATATCCACAGCTTGTCCAGATCAACTTGTTTATCTTTTCCTTTTTCATTAAATCTGGTTCTGTACATACTGTCATCCATATCTTCATTGTAGATTTTAAATGACTTGATCATTTTCTCTAAATCAAACAGCCATTTGGGACCATCGACGTTGTTAAAATGATTTTCATTGAAAATTATGTCTGATGACTCAATGACTACCATGTGATCCTTCACATAGACTCTATAAGCTTTTGAATGAGATTAATAGCCCACAAAGAAGCATTCCAGTGATTTGGACTGAAATTTGTTCAAATAATCCTTTGTATTCAAGAGTGAGCATCTGCATCCAAAAGGCTTCAAAAACTTCACATAAGGCTTTCTTTTAAAGATAACTTCATATGGAGTCTTGTTTTGAGCCTTGTTTAGTAGAACCCTATTCTGCACATAGCATGCAGTATTGATTGCTTCTGCCCAAAAAGTGACTGGCAGATTGGCATCAGCAATCATGGTTTTTGCAGCTTCAATCAATGTTATGTTCCTTCTTTCTACAACACCATTCTGTTCAGGAGTTCTTGGTGCACTGTATTGTTGAAAAATTCCTTTAGAAGTGCAGAATTCATCCATAATTCCATTCTTGAATTCTGTCCCATTGTCACTTCTAATGACCTTCACCTTCCTCTCAAGCTGATTTTCCATCTTTAGCACATAGGATCTGATCAGGTCTGGTGTTTCATCCTTGCTGCCCATGAAGTATACCCAAGTAAATCTTAAATAATCATCAGTGGTCACCAGGCAGTATCTCTTCTTTCCAATACTTGGAACACTTACAGGACCAAATAGATCCATGTTTAACAGTTCCAAGACCTCATCAATTATGTTAATCATTTTGCTTTTATGTGAGGATTTATGTTGTTTTCCTTTTAAGCAACATGTGCATTTTTCTTCCAATTTGAACTCTCTCGTGGGAAGGCCAACAACATGTTCACCTTACTAGTTTGTTCATGTTCTTTAAGTTCACATGACACATCTTCCTATGCCATAGCTTGGTTTCATTTTCAGTTTCTTTAGAAACAAAGCTTGAACTACCTCTTGAAGTTGCCGTATTCATTCTCAGTTCATAGAGGTTGCCATTTCTTGGAGCCATCATCATGATCATTTCATTTGGAATCACAAACTCAGGCTTCAAAATCAGGCAGTGTTCATCAATGAAAGCCACTTTGTATCCTTTATCATAGACTTGAGAAATGCTGAGCAGGTTGTATTGCAATCCTTCAACATGCAGCACATTAAAGGATACCTTGCCATTTGTGAGTGTTTCTCTTCCAACAATCTTTCCTCCATTCTCATCACTCCCAAAGGCAACTGGTCCTTCATATTTTCTTTTATAGCTGATCAATGCACTCTTGTCACAGGTCATGTGCCTGGAACATCCACTGTCCATGTGCCATAAGTCATTGCTGTTAAAGGACTGTTCCTGCACAAATACATGAATCAGAATTAGTTAAATTCTGATTTACAAACTGCATCAGTTTGTAAGTCAGTATCAGTTGATGATTCAACAAGAGTTGGAACTGAAACTGGTAGTGGGTATTCATAGACAATTTCACATTCTTCTTCAGTGTCAGAATTTGACCCATCCTTCACAACTTGTGAGTTGCTTAAATTTTCAGTTTGTTCAATCACATGGTTCTTCTTCTTAATCACCTCCTTCTTTGTCTTCCATTGGAACCCTTTTGGTTCAAACCCCTGCTTTAACAGAAACTTTTCATCAATGTTAAGAACTCCTGGTCTGATCTTTGCTTTTTCCTTATCATATGACCTTTTGTTCTTCTCAGCTTTATGTGACTCTTTCACATTTTCCTTGATTTTTAGAATGGTCTTGAGTTTCTTTTCAAGGATCTGGTTTTGTTCTTTGCAACCAGATGGTTTTCTACTTCCATTCAAGTATTTCTCATACATTTCTTTGTAACTCTTCATGTCAAATCCACTCACCACATCAGGAATTTCAAAGCTGTCCTCAATAATCCAGCAAGAATCAGTGTGATGACCATATGCATCACATTTCTTGCACCATACCTTGGCCAAACTTCCCATATCTTCAAGTAGTTGATGGTCTTTGATTTTGTCACTAGGTTTGAGAAAGCAAATCCCAAAGAGGTCTTTGGACACAGAGTGTTGGAGAAATCCATCCTGATTGGCTCACTGATGTCAATTGTTTTTGGATACTTTTCTTTGACAAACACAATTTTCTTTAGCTTGGAGGGAGTTCTTGATGAGCTTCCTTCTTCTTGTCTTGAATTTCTTCTCATTGGCACATAATCAATATCCCCAATATCAAATAACTCATGGTTAGAGAAAACTAGATAAATTGGTGGATGTGACTGATCACATGAAGATTTCACAGTTTCTTCTGTTCTTTTCTTGATAACAGGCTGTGGTCTTGCACATATGTCAAATACTACATGTTCCCTTCTCATCTTCTCATAGTGTTTTTTTAACTTTGGAGTTATCTTTGGTAGAAGAGGAATCTGATCACCTTTCTTATTGCTTGATCTTTTCTTCTTTTTACTTTTAGATGACTTAGAGTTTCCACAGCTGCAGTTACTTTCTCACCTTCAATTTTCTCATTTCTCTCAATCTCTTGCTCCTCACTCTGCTTTATGGCAAATTCTTCATCTTTGTCCACAATTACATTAGCATACTGCTCAACAAACTCAGCCTGATCATCAAAGACATTCTTAAATTGTTTAAGATACTCATTTCTGTTCTCCTTGTCTACCTTCAGTGGGTAGCTATCACAAAAAGGTGGTGGCACCTTTTTATACTTCTCTTCTTCAGACATTTTATCAACATGACCCACAATATTGCATGTGGAAACAAGGTTCTTCAAGAATTCCATATGTATCAGCAATTCAGCATTCTTCATCTTCTCATCTGTATACATCTTTTTCAACCCTTCAATTTCAATTGTACTTCTTGATTGGGTTTGGTATGCCATCATACAATTCTCTTCAAGTCCTTTTATTTGACTTTCATACGTTGCTTCACTTGCTTCATAGACATTCAAGAAGACTTCCTTTCTTCCACACTCAGTTTTCCACTTTCCAATCTCCTAATTTAATTCATCAATTGTAATAAGAAGACTTGAAATTGAGATATCAGATTGTACCTGGGTGTTTGAGGATTCAGGCTTGTCATTCACTATGGCCATGAATGGAACATTTGCCTTTTCCATCTCAGCAGCATGGTTGCTCCAATCAAATTCTCCATCCTGTGGCACCCTTGTAACAGCTACATTTCCTTGATCTCTCTGCTGGTTCACAGTGTTTTGATTTGTTCTATTTTGATTTGAGTGAACCTGCATTTGATTATTTCTTTGTGGTTGAAATGTTTGTTGCTGGGTTCTGTTCTGATTTTGATAGGGATTTTGGTTGGAAATCTGATTTCTCTGCTAGAAATTCTGGTTCTGGTTCTGATAGAATTGATTATGGTTATGTTGGGTCGGATTTTTGATAAGGAAGATTGGAATCTTCTCAATCTCCTCAGAAAATGGTTAAGTATGGACTTCGAGCAAGCTTAGGCGATCAGGCATGGTTTTACTACTTTCAAGCAAGGTCTTCAGAACCTTAGATGGTTGATTCTTCTAAGTGTTAAGGCTTCGAGCAAGCTACACTTCAACGAGCAAGAGTATTCTTCTATTGAGCATGGATTGCTGATTGAGCAAACAGCTTGATCATACAAGTTTTAACCAAGTGTTATGAGCACAGGATGATCGAGCACATGGGTACAAGCATGGATACAATAAGGAGATGTCAAGTGATCAAAGCAAGGACTTCGAGCACAGTTCAGTTCTCGAGCAAGATTTACATCCGAGTATGCTAAAGATTGCTTAATAAGTATAACTGAAGACATCAAGAAGAATGAGCTTGCTTGATGGACTAGTTCGAGCAAAGCATGGACAAGTCAACAAGAACGAAGCTTACTGGAGGAGAATATATTCTCCGAAAGAGAATATATTCTAAGTAAAATATGCTCGAAGATACTCATCAAGCATACCTAGCATAGTGAGTCTGCTCGAGCAAGATTGTTATCTTGCTCGATGACTCAACACTTGTATTATTTTGTGGTTCATTATGTAATGATTAGGAACTTCTAGAAGGAATGTCAGGGTCTATAAATAGGGTCCTAGGTTTCCATTTAGGGCACGGTTTTTCACATGGCGCTCTGTACGGAAAACATTCTAAAGGAATATTCTATTGTTTCCTCGTATAGCCGCCGCCACCTGCGGCGTCACAGGAAACCATAGACATTCCTTACACTGTTCCATTAATGAGTTATTAAATACAGTGAATCTTTGTCTTGAAATCTTTCTTACTGATTATTCATTTACGTTTCGTGTTTATTGTTTATTCCTTCACTCCTTCGTTCCCACTTGTTGGATACCCTGATTCCGCCAGGATATTCAACAGGCCTTTGGGTAAACAGAGTCGGTGTGTTCTTGTCAACCTTTCGAGGTTTCACCCGACTCACGGTCCTGACAATCTCCCCCTTAGACCGATGCCATCGAATTTCTTCCACGATCACCTCAAAAACTCTTTGTCTTTCATTGAAATTCTCCCCCTCATGTTAAGCTTCTCCCGTTGTTCATTTTATATCATTTCTCCTATATCACATTCGGATACATTTGTATGGGCATATGAACGAAGCTTTGAACTTCAAATATCAACTTCAAGTAACAAGGTCATCACAAAAAGAAATAAACTCAATGTGATCATCAAATAATCTTCCATTCTTCAAATATGTTTCTTCCCTTGTAGATCATCTTCAAACCATTCCCTGAATCAAGATAGCATTCAAGTCAACCATAACCCATTCTTGATTGTCAAGTGACTGTTTTCATAGGAGGTTAAACTCTACTGATCATCCGTTCACCATGTTACTAGTGATGACTCTATCTTCTCAACCGTACTAGGAAATCTGAAAACTCACATACATTGAAACATCTCTAAAGAATCTTGGATTATCGATCTTGATCAACTTTTCCTTAACTTGAGTCTTTTCACTTGATTTGAAGCAAGCAATTTGCAATGAAATTCAAGAATTTTTACTCCACCAATTTCGTTGCAATTGTCTTTGAAAATTGTGTCTTCAACTCAAGTATGGGTGAAACAACCCTGACCATCCTTATCAAGATTGTTGATTCTGTAATAAACAAAGATAAACAAAACATTATGTTGGTTGACACTCATAAGTGATTAAATCCGTAAGCTTGGTCAACACTTGTTCTTGTAAAGCTCTTTGATGAAGTTTGTGAAAAATTGATAAGGCTTTGATTTCCTTTTGCTTGTTGATGATTGGATAAAATTTACCAAAATACCCCTGGTATATATCTTCCGTAAAGGTTAGCTTGGTCAAACGGTCAACGGCACCAAAAATCTCAAGTATAATTCATTTACGAGCATGGATTCAGTCCACAAAGTCAAAGTCCCTTCACAAGCATACTCGGTTTTTACTCAAGCATGCTTGAAAACACTTAGTGTTTTTTTTTTTATTTATTTTGAGCATGCTGGGGAGCTTGCTCGAGGGCTTGCTCGAAAACACTTGTGTTTTTCTTTCATCGAGCATGCTGGAGAGCTTGCTCGAGGGCTTGCTCGAATCCTTGCTCGAAGCCTTGCTCGAGAAAACACTTGTATTTTTCTGTCGTTACTCGAGCATGCTTCTGTCTTTACTCGAGCATGCTCGAGACCTTGCTCAAAAATACTTAGTCTTTTTCTGTCTTTTCCTGATCATGCTCAAAAGCAAAAGTGTACTCGAAAAGACTTGTATTTTTTTTTCTCTTATGGGCATGCTCAGGAGCCAAAGTGTGCTCGAAGAAGGTTTACTCAAGTAGAACAAAGTGTGCTCGATACCAAAAGATAGTTGTTGAGATAAACAAGGATGTGCTTGGGGTTCATGTGCTCGAATCCAAACTTGATGTGCTCGACTTTTCATGCTCGAGCAATCGATAAGCTACCTTTCGAGTAAACATATCGATGCTCGAACAGCAGAATCATTCCGTTGTGCTTCACTTGTACAACGTATGAAACCAATCCTTACCTATTATATGCATGTGTTGTTTGACTGCGTATATTTGATACTAGGTATTTTGTAAACACAACAATTGTCGACAAAAGTGCACACGCAAAAACGGTATTTTGGTTGGTTCTATAAACTGTACTCAAATTAATCATGCACTTGCTGCTAAGTTTTGTTGACTGTGATTTCTAATTTAGGAGGAGAGCGTTGTTGATATGTTTGTCCACGCTCTTGAGAATGATGATCAACAGCCTGACAGTTAGTTAGTTAGATCTGAAACTGTTTAGGTTTAATTGATTGTGGTTTATGAATTACCTTGAAACTGTTAATATGATGCATAGTGTGTTCAGTTAGGCCTTGTAGTTAGGTACATTTTGAAATTAGGTCTTTGTTTACTATTACTGCTAGGTTTAGTTGATTGTAGACTAGATGGCCATATATTTCTAATTTCTGAGCTGATTGGGACAGGTAATTACGTGCATTTATTGCGGCTACCTAGGTTTAGTTGATTGAGATTCCTAATTTAGTTTGACATTGTAGA
Organism: Bidens hawaiensis; assembly: GCF_021521415.1. NCBI lineage: Eukaryota > Viridiplantae > Streptophyta > Magnoliopsida > Asterales > Asteraceae > Bidens > Bidens hawaiensis. The sequence goes on along the minus strand of NW_027491115.1, from coordinate 1,116,046 downwards.
TTGGATGATCAGCCATTCCTAATATCTGACCTAATTAGGTGCATTTAGAAATTATGTACTTATTTACTCAAGTTAATCATATATTGCTGCTAGGTTTAATCGATTGTCACTTTTAATTTTGTTTGTCATTTGTAGACTAGATTATCAGATATTTATAATTTTTGAGATAATTAGGACAGGTAAGTAGGTGCATTTTGATATTTTCTTGTTTAATTAAATTAATCATGATATTGCTGACAAAAGTGCACATGCAAAAACGGATTTTTAAAAAATGTACGGTTTTACTTTTGGGAGTCAAATGGACTGGTAACAGATGGTGGTGTTTCCAACAAAATAACTTTGACAGCAACCATAAAAGTTTCCTATGCAACATTCTACTTAGACCATCTCCAACAGTTTTTGGTTCAAACCATCCACATCACTGCCACATCAGCTTTTTTAAAAACCGTCTTTTTACTCCAACGATACACTTTCTCAAACCATCTTTACATTTCCACATCATCACTTACTTTTACATTTATTTTAAATAAAAATTTCACAATACTATTAAATATTTAATTTTTATTTAAAATAATGGCGAAACACGGGTTGGATGAGTAGGACTTCTTGTAATGTTTTTTTTTTTTTAAATTTTCTAGGACTTCTTATAACATGTTTTTTTCTAGGACTTGTCATGTTTTTTATTCGAATTAAGCGTTGTAAAATAGATAATAAAATCATTAAAAAACTAGGCGCTTTTAAAAAACTAGCCGTTAAAAAATTTAACCGTTAAACTAGCCGTTACATAAAAAATAAACAAACAAAAAAATACATCATTTTTGAAATAAATATAAAAAATATGTATATGTATAATATTTTAATATATTTTTATAAATATAAATATGGGTGCATATATATATATATATATGTGTGTGTGTGTGTGTCGTGAAAGATGTGATGTTTGGGACCCACAATTGGTGGTTTTTGATGGTTCGAAAAATCAAACCTCAAAACTGTTTTCTTGGTTTGAATCAACCACTTCAATGGTTTAGGTTGTTTTGAACCAGTAAAAACCAACTATTAGAGATGGTCTTACAAAACTTCAAGTTTCCACAAATTATTACAGGAGGTGCTCGGTGGCTAAACAAGATGTAAACCATGAAGAAACCTGCTAGGCCGCCAACAAGATGTTTTAGCATGTAAATTTGTCAAATTCTTTTTATGATGTAGTGAGTTTTGTTTATTAATGATTGGTTCTATAACCTTTTAAAGTTCCCTTGTCAACATGTGATAAACTCTGGATAAAGTTGTTTGGTTCTTTTTATGTTATCGAATAATTTTTATTATCAAACTTGGGGGTCAACATGTGATAAACTTATGATAAAGTTGTTTGGTTCTTTTTGTGTTACCGAATAATTTTTATTATCAAACTTGAGAGTATTATATGCGACATCCATTAGCATGTTTTGTTAACACCAGAGATGAATTTGACCAATTACTTGAAGAAAGAAAACTACAAATTGAGTTTTAGGGGAGGTTAGTTTATATGTTTAATTACTATACTCATAATATGGACGGAATGTAGGCTTGAGATTTGTTGGTACCAAATGCTCGGGTCAAAACAAACACGGGTAGATTTCGACGTTAATGAAACATACTCAAAACAAAAAAAAATTAATAGCTGTATACTGCTTTTGGTATCGTAAACTATACGGAATCCAAATTTTACTATTGAAAATGTCGGAACAAACGAGCTGCTACTACTGAATCACAATTGCAGCACTCTTACTAGTGATATGTATATTTACGTTAAATTTTTTGAGGTCCATTTTTATAACTCGTGCATGTACCCACTAAGTTGAGGATTAATAATAAAATAATACAAGAGTAAGAGAGGTGGGGGGGGGGGGGCTTCCTTCTCTTTATTATTATTATTATTATTATTATTATTTTAAACTTCCCATATATAACTTACATTATGTTATATTACCTCCATTGTGTAATATAACTTACATTGTGTTACATATAACTTGTATTGTGTCATATACACTTATATTGTGTTACACACCATGCTTTGTGTTATACACAATGACACATTATAGGTAACATGCTTAATATATTGTTACTTAACTATCTTAAGTAACAATATGAAATGCTTTCTCTCAAAGTATAAATCATCCATATGATTTATTTATTTCACAAGTACATTGTATTTAGAAACTCCTTTCCAAATAACTCAAGTGTTAATATTTATTTGTTATGATCATATCATAGATAAACGAATATTATTGGTGTTTGTCTAGCTTGTTATTGGGTATGACCCGACTTGAATCATGACGTACTAGTCACATCAATAATAATATGTGTCTTGGGCATACCGAGTCCAACAATAGAGGCCTCGAACTTGGGTTGAAAATTTGTCCTAAGTCTAAACTAATGGAAAAACCAACAAACCACACCACACAATCACAATTGGTTGGAAATCAGAATGATTTTTATAAAAGCAGGAAAAAAACTAATAAAAGAATACATACATGAATTTCACCGACGGGTTGATTTTTATCTATATGGTATAAATATAGGGGGATTAATTAATGTTGGAAGAATTTCATTTCGGCCCAAACGAAGGCCCAATCAATCCCAGCAGCCCTGACCTAGATGCTTATTCTTCTTCTTGAGTTGTGGTTGGATCTATCTCTGAGAAAAATGGGAGGCAGAAGAACTCAGAGAAAGCATTTTCGTGATGGCAGAGAAGACACTTGGAAAAACAACAAATCCGATACTCAACAACCAAACGCTGACCTTCACTGGCAGCCGTTTGCCGTCGAGAACGCCGCTTTTAACGAGTACTATAAGGTAAGGTAGCCTACTTCACACTTGTTGGTTAATTTGAAATTGATGATGATTTGCAGGAGCAAGGGATCGTGCGTCCGGAGGAGTGGGATTCCTTCATCGACTGTCTAAGGAAGCCGCTTCCTGCTGCTTTCAGGATCAATTCCAGGTAACTCTGATTATTTGTTTCTCAACTTCGAAGCTGAAATATGCTGGTTCGAAGCTTGGTTATAGACAGTTAGACCATGAATGCAAATGTTTGATTCTAGAAATGGTGGTGTGTAAAATGGAAATCGAGGTTTAATTTTTGTTAAAACACAAACATTCAGTGCAAGTTGGTTAACAGAAGCACATTAACCATAACCGAGTGGTTGGTTACTTTAACCATAATCGGTCGGTTTTTCTGGTTATGGTCAGTTTCGGTTAATTTTTTGATCAACAGTTTGGTTCTCGGTCATGGTTTGGTTTTTGCTCACTCCCACTATTATAAGTATCTGGCGAGGTTACCTAATGACCTATTATGTTGATGATATCTTTTACTTATATTATCTTTTGTTTTTTTTTTTGTAAAATTTTACAGTAGCCAGTTCTGTAAGGATCTGAAGTCGCAGCTAGAGGACAACTTTACTAAATCTCTTCAGGCAGAGGTGCATTTCAATATGCTATATTTTATGTTTGATATTATGTAGTAGAGGTGACAATTGAGTATACTGAATCGCTTTTTTTTTCTAAATTTTTTGAAGTGTTTTACATTGTTTTAGACTTTAGTAATAACTTAGGTTTTGTAAGTAAGGATCAGGGACTTTTATGCTTTAAAACTACACTTTGCCCTTGTTAAATTAATAACGTTATGGGTTAAAATGACTACCTCTACTATGTATTGCTGATGTTGAGAAAGTACTTGTAAAACTTGCGTCATTTTTCATAATTTTGTCAGGGTACAGATGGGAACGAAGCCGAGGGCATAAAGTCATTGCCTTGGTATCCTGATAACTTTGCTTGGCAGTCAAGTTTTTCAAGAATGCAGCTGAGAAAGAACAAGAAACTTGAGAGGTGACTGAATAATAAGTCCACTTCGGTTTAAATGCAATAGAAGATATCCTCTTGTAGTATAATCACTTCTTTCTTTGACTCTTTTTAATCCTATGTTTCTGAACAAATATTTAAGGTTTCATGAGTTCCTAAAGCAAGAAAATGAAATTGGAAACATTACAAGGCAGGAGGCTGTTAGCATGGTATGCAGCCTTGGCTCTTTTGCATTTATTCAATTGATCAATATTTTGCTTGTCGTCTTTCATGTGTATTTTAAACTAATGTATCATTTTTGACACACAGGTACCTCCACTGTTTCTGGATGTACATCGAGATCATTTTGTTATTGACAGTAAGTAATGTTGTTTGTAACTAATACCACTGAATTTACTTTCTACACAAGTTCATGCTTGCAAGCGAGTCGAAAGTTCAGTGAACTGTTTGGCCGAAAGTTCATTTATGTTCGTTTATTTAATAATGGAACAAACATGAACAAAATTTTTGTTTATTTCGTTAAACGAACATGAATACATGTATGCTTGTTTGTTAAGTTCATTCTTTTATTTTGGTTGAAATACGTATTTAAGTTTTAGGCCTATTACAATTTAGTTGAGTTTTAATAACTTTTTAGGTCCCACACGTTGTTCATGTTTACTTCTAATTGGTTTTAGCTCAGTAGTGTTTGTTCGTCTATGTTTAGTTATGTTTGTCCGTTTACATTTGTGAAGGGTTTGTTTATAATGTTAATGAACGAACATAAATGAATGTGAACCCGTGATTTTTTTAATGATTGAACACAAAAAATAAATCCCGTTTGTTTAATTGTTCGAGTTTGATCGTTTTTCGGTTAAAGTTAAACAAACGAATACTAGCATGCGCCGTTAGTGTTTGTTCGGTTCGTTTACATGTCTATATTTAGACCTTTGTCTCTTCGCAAAGAACTTTTTGGCAACCAATTACCATCTTTTATTGAAGAAGTAGAGGTGGTAGTTGATTTATTTACTTGAATTGGTAGTATTGCTTCTTTATAACAGGTCAAATGGGTTGAAAAATCACATTTAACACAGTAACTAGTTAACATACAACATACAACATATTTTGATTTAAGCCTGTTATGTAACCCTGCCAGGTTATACATATTTTCACTTTTAATATTGTCTTTTAAGTCATGTTAACTGTTTGATTTTCCATGTGCAGTGTGTGCAGCTCCAGGTTCAAAAACATTTCAATTACTTGAAATGATACACAAGGGAGCGGAAGTTGGAGCATTACCAAATGGAATGGTTATATTTTTTCTTGGATGATTGACTTTTATTAGTTATAAGTCCTTTTTTTTTGTATATTTAGTTCATGCAATGTATAATTCTGTTGGGTATAGGTTGTAGCAAATGATGTTGATGTACAACGATGCAATCTTCTTATTCATCAAACAAAGAGAATGTGCACTTCCAATTTGGTTGTGACTAACCATGAAGCCCAACATTTCCCAAGTTGTCACTTGAAAAAGAATCTTGTGAATGGTTCTGAGTCGGGTATGTCTCAGCTTTTGTTTGATCGTGTCTTGTGTGATGTTCCATGCAGTGGAGATGGTACTCTCCGCAAAGCTCCTGATATCTGGAGAAAATGGTAATAACATTTTACATGCAACTGATTTTTGTGATTGAAATATTTGATTTTGGTTATTCTATATTTACTTAAGTTCTTGTAAAACACGTAATAAACTCTTTATGGGTATATCATGCTTTTTTGTTTCTCATGATTTGCAGGAGTGTGGGGATGGCTAATGGTGTTCATTGTCTACAACTTCAAATAGCCATGCGAGGTTTGTAATATATGTCAAATATTCACTAATTATATGGTTAAATTGCTGTTGTTTGTGGTTTTTTTTTTTTCCTTATGGTTAATGTGTTTAGTCACTGGAAGGCGAACCAGATGTTTTACCGGTCCAACAGTGGACCAATTGGACTGAATCTAAGAGCCAGATGACATCGTATTTAAGTTAAAATTTAAAAAATATGGAAAATACAATACAAGATGGTAATTGGTTGCGATTGAATTAATCTGGTGATTAGTAACAAAACCCTTTTAACTGATTGTTACAGGGTTGGCATTGCTTAAAAGTGGTGGAAGAATGGTTTACTCAACATGCTCTATGAATCCAGTGGAAAATGAGGCTGTGGTTTCTGAGGTGAGTCAAGTAGCTAGCTATACATACTACTGTATGCATAATTGTCAAAAGCATAGCGTGCCATGGAGTGAAGCGGCTATAGGCCACCATACCCTTAATACTGACCATTTAGCGTGTGATGAGCGGTATATAGGTTTTTAAAAATTTTTATTTTAGTTTTTAGTATAAAAAATTGTAAAAACCTATTTTTGTAGGCTTGTTTATTGACCAAACAGCTACACCTTCCACCATTTCCACCGCAGAAGCTTATTATTCTGAATAAAAACCCTAATTATTTTCTTAAAAATTTTCTACTACCTTACCTCTAAACACAATTTAGTGGGCGCTATTTAATTGCTATCGCGACGTAGCGTATAGTTAGGTCGTCACCATTGACCGCTATTCTCTATTGACAACTATGACTGTAAGCGTGGAAACTAAATTTTATATTCTTAATTTCAGATTTTGAGGAGGTGTGGAGACTCTGTTGAGCTTGTTGATGTATCTAGTGAGCTTCCTCAGCTTATTCGCAGACCAGGGCTAAAAACTTGGAAGGTCTGTCTTAAATTTTATGTTAATGCATACTCTTTGTCAGTTATCAAATTTGATAAATTTCATGTGTTAAATATGATAGATTCGAGACAAAGGCGTGTGGTTAGCTTCTCATAAAGATGCTTGCAAACATGGAAGAAGCGGGATTGTTCCCAGCATGTTTCCTTCTGGACAAGCCCACTCAGACGCATCTGATGATACCAATGACAAACCGACAACAATAACAGATGAAGTTGAAGATGGTAAATCTGACAACAATGGGGATGTTGATGCTGCTGCTGATGTTTTCGTTGCTGTAGTTTCATCACTTCCATTAGAGCGTTGCATGCGTTTTGTGCCTCATGACCAAAACACTGGAGCCTTTTTTGTTGCTGTTTTTCACAAAATATCTCAATTACCTGGTCAGTATCTGTTAAACTATGGGCTATATGGATTACGCATAGAATGGCAACGAAGTTTTAGCTTTGTTCCTATCAGGTCATTGGTGTTAAGTTTTGTTCTATTTAGGTCACTTAACCTTTATTTAGTGTTTCAATCCTAGATATTTTACCTGGATAGCAGGTTAAAAATTGGTTACTATTCGAATAGCGAATGGCGGTGCGAGACGACCACATGCCGATACAACGTACCTAGTGACCATATAGCAGTTTCTGATGGTAAATCCGACAACGATGTCTGCAATTTCTGCCGGAAATAGTTGTCGGAAGTCTGGAAGAAGAAAGCGGCTGGGTATCCTGCGTAACTGCGTTTTAGACATTTAGGGTTTAAATAAGTTTATGTGTTTTAACAATTAAGCCCTTTATCTTTCAATAGTTTACATTCAGGCCCTGAAACTTGATAGTTTTTACGTAAAAGGTGTAAATTTAGTTTGTGTATTTCAACAATTAACCCCCTCTATCTTTACTAGTTACGTTTGTCCTTAAACTTATAAATCTATACATAAAAAGGTTTAAAATTGACTATATATTTATAAATGTTATAAATATAGCTATTTATTATACATATAAAATTTTCTACCATTTTATTGCTAAACATGAAATAGTGGTCGCTAATTAATAGCTACATAGCATATAGGTAGCCTATCGCTATTCGCTATTGACAACTATGCTACCAACATGGAAAATATCATATATGCCCTTACAGAGTAGTTAAAATATCAAATATATCCAATTCATTTGAAACAATTTAATAAATGAATGTTCAAGATTTTACATATGGTTTTAAAATATTATGTATTGGCTTGCGATTATACCTATGCGATTATTTGATTTGATTTTGATTATCTGATTCAACTGTACTTGCCTATTGTCGACGTCGATCAAAATCTAAACGAAAAAAATATAATGGAAAGGGGTAGAAATGGAGAATAGTCACCGGGTAAAAATTCATTAAAATTGGGTGTATATGTTATTTTTAGGTTTGGTTGGGTATATATGGACATTTGCAAGTTTGTAAGGGTATATATGAAACTAATCCAGCTTTGAAATGCCTAAATTTTTGGTATGCCCTAAACAATTTGTTTAAAACTAATATTCTAAGCGAGGGGTCGAAGTTTCTACCTCTAATCTGTATTTGTAGTTAAAACTTCTGTAAACGAGCTTGTCTTGCTTCTACTCATTTTGCAGTCCAAACAAAGTCAAACAAACAGTCACGTGAAAGAGAATATGATAGTGATGAAAAAGTGAAACAAGAAGAAAACAAAGATGCTAATGGAATGGATATAACTAATGTAGAAGCAACACCTAATACAGATGTACTCGAGGGAGAACATAAAGATATTAATGGAAGTAATGAAGAGGTAACAGTTGATGAAGACTGTAATCCAAGCAAAAAACTAAGAGTCCAGTCACCAAATAAACCAAAATCCCGTGCAGATAAGGCCAACGATAAAAGAAAGTTGCAGATTCAAGGCAAATGGTATGGAGTTGACCCGGTTGTATTCTTCAAAGATGATGCCATTCTAACTGGTATCAAAGAGTTTTATGGCATCAAAGAATCTTTCCCATTTTATCATCACCTCATTACACGAAACAGTGACACCAATCACGTGAAGAGAATTTACTACATATCTGAATCTGTAAAAAACGTTGTGGAACTCAACTTCTCAGCTGGAGAGCAACTCAAGATAACTTCTATCGGTCTCAAGATGTTTGTAAGTGTTTTTATAAATTTTTAGTATTTTGAGAAAATTGGTCCCAGTGGTTTTGACCAAATTGCAAGTTTGGTCTCCAGATTTTTAAATTCACAAAAGTAATCTAAACATTTGTGAGAGGCAGAGAGGGTTAAACACTAGCTTTTAGGGTTAAGTGATGGCGTATTAGTCTATTTATATTTTCTTTTTTAAGTATTTGTTAAAAATGTAATATTTGTGAAATAGACAATAGTGATGGGTTCGATTTGTGCAATCTGAAGGGTTCCAGATTTGAAAAGCACAATTACCCTCACATGAATGGCACATGACATCACTTTTCTGTTAAAAACTAACTGGGAATAACGATGGGGACTAAACGAGCAGCCCTTTCACAAATGTTTCTAAGTTTACGATGTTTAAAAGCTAGGGACCATTTGTGCAATTTTCTATGATATATTTGTTAAAAGTGTGTTTTTTTTTACTTCCATTTAATGTTAACAGGAAAGACAAACATCTAGAGAAGGCATTGCCACCGCTTGTGTGTTTAGAATCTCTTCAGAAGGCTTGCCATTGCTTCTTCCACATATGACCAAACAAATAGCCTCTGCACCTCCTGTTGATTTCAAGCATTTGTTAAAATACAAATCCATCAAATTCCAAGATTTAGTTAATGATGTGTTTCGTGAAAAGGTTTCGTCTCTTTCTTTGGGCTGTTGTGTGGTGATTCTTAACCAAGGTTTGTTTTTCTTGCCGAGCTGTTTGTCATGTTGCATGTTTATCTGTTTCATAAACTTGATCTTTTGTTGTGTGGCAGGTAACGAGTGTTTGTCTGATCCACCTGTGGTGGATAAATCAACGATTGCTATTGGTTGTTGGAAAGGGCGTTCTAGTTTATCAGTGATGGTGACAGCTATAGACTGTCAGGAGCTGTTGGCTAGGTTATTGGTGCGCTTTGACGCCAAAATTGAGTCTTTGCCTGACGTTAACTGTGAGGAGGCTGATGATGCTCGAGTGAAGGAAGACTCCGAAACTGTAACGACATCGGTTGATTGAAAAGTGAACTAAGTTTAGGACTGGCTGGCCTTTTGCAACTAGAAGATGTTGTACTCTGATTGAAATGGAATTATGATACATGTGAAAGTAAGACTTGAAAGTTGGAGAGGGCTTTCTGATTGTACCACAAAAACAATCCTTTATGAGGGCTTGTTCTATTTTTCTACCTCTTTTTTGCACTATAAACATTTATCAACTATCATTTTAGTTTTCAATGGATGTTTGTTAGCTAAAAAGTATCCTTTATTTAAAAAAAAAATTCACTTTAAAATAAAATTTTCAAATCTAATCCTTTGAATTCTTTCTATTTAATTAAAGAATATTTTCTATTTTTATAATTATTTTTTTTTTTCTATTTCTTGCTTTTAAAATCCTTCAAAAAATACGGATAATAGATATTGGTAGTGAATAATAGTTATATTTGAATAAAGGTGAGAGATTTTTTTTTATAGAGGTAGGGTCATGAAATAAAGAGTATGCCTAGAAGCTTTTAGCCCGTTAGAGGCTTTCTCGGATACCTTCGGCCAAGAACAGTATCCGAGGGAAGCATCCGCCAAGAAATAAAAATACCTTCTAGAAGCATGTGGAAGACACCTGCACGCGGAAGAACGAATGAATTTAGTTAATTCTTCTAAAAGCTTGCAGACGCCACCCGTGAGCAAACGAAAGAAGGGCTTCACATCTGTGAGGCGTATCAAATGATAACCAAAGAATTCTTTGTTAGCGACAATTACCTCTTTAAAGAGCACGTGGAGACAACCCAATAAGGAGGAGCTAGTTGGATTTCCCCAACGGCCTTGGCACATGGCTAGCTGTTATTTCCTATTAAAATCGGCCACGTGTCTCCCTAGGTGAATAGAAGTATCTTTTGAATCGTGACATCTGACAAATCATTCTCTTTTACCAATGGCTATAAATACCCTCATAATCATCAAGGGGTCTTCATTCACAATTGTAACATCCCAAGTTTCATTCGGTAATTAAAAGAATCAGGTTTAATAGAATTATAAAAGATAAATGTAATTATATAAAGCACGAGGGGGTAAAGTGTCATTAGATGAAAAGTTAAAACATGAAACCCTACCTTATAAAAGTAGTCACAATCTCATTTCATAATCGTCTTAGCCTCCAACCTCATTTAAACCCAACATTCCCGTTTTTGAGAGAGCAACCCATAAAGACCCGATGATTCCCAGTGATCTAACTGTCTGATCGGTCTCAAATTTTAACTTCGTGTTCATGACATATAAATGAAGATTTCTACCAGTCGGATCTTTAGTTTAGAGGTCGGGAAGTCCAGTTTTTATCAAAAGGGAAACGTAACAGTGGAAAAGTGAGTTTTTCCGGAAACTGTTTGGGTATTCCGGCAAATGTAGCGGCAGATTTCGGTGGCAGCAGTGGGTGGCGCTGTTAGAGCACGGCGACCCAGTCGCGTGGCCGCTTGAATCACTCAATTCTGAGTTCGTTTGATATAGTTTTGAGCTATTCGAGTGGTTTTGAACAAAACCTCAGAGGTACTTTTTTATTAAAAAGGCTTTCGTTTTGTGTATGGAATTGCGTGAAACTTGGTAGGATGATAGATCGGGTCATGTTTATTGATAAAAGTAATGAACTTGATTTTAAACGGGTAAGTTGGTTATGTTAAGGTAAAACGAGTAGTGTTTGGTTCGTGAAAAGGGCGGGTAAACGAAGTCGGTTTTGCACGAAATTTGAAAGGAAAGTAAATCGGGTTGAAACATGTAAGAAAAACATAAAATTTATAGTAAAAGAGTTAAAGGGTGAGGTTCGAGATGAACGGGTATGCTCGGACTGTGTAGTACCCAAGTAGATAAGGTTGTTATGACCAAGAACTCGTTATATCAGTGAAACTAGTCATAAGGAAAGATTAGAGGATGAAAATAGTTAAAGAATGATATTAACTAACAAACAGTTCTAAGGAGCAGCATCGCATCGCACGAAAACGCGATGCGATTCGTTGGAAATGCGATGCGATTTGGGTGAGGAGTGCGATTGGTATTGCTAGCCAAGCGATGCGTGTAACATTCGTTACTTTCCAAACCCGAAAACCCGACCATTTTAAATTTTTCGTTTTGTTTATAAAGATACATATATAATATTTATATATATATCTCAAGTTTCGTTTAATGTATCTTATATTCGTCGATTATTTACGGTTATTGTTCGTTCATTTTCTATTCATCTTGTCCAGTTAACGAACCTCCGAGATTCTAAAGCCTTATGTAAACGATTTGTAAACTTTCGGGGTTGGTACAAAAAATATTCAAGATTGTAACTTATTATTACTTTCATATATATTACAAAGTTCAAGGTCTATAATGTAATTATATTTTTATTTCTAAATTAAAAGAATTTGATATATGAGGGACCAAACTTGTCAAATACTTAAACTTATTTATAAAATAAAACATACAGCAGCCATGGCCACGTTTTTCCAGCCACGGTTGCCGGCGGCGGCTGTGTTACTCCGGCGTCCCTCAAATCAAGCCGTAATCCTCGCTTTTGACCTGTTTGATCAATATAATGACCATAGACCAACGTATTAAATACTAATCAATGTATTAATTGTGTCATAACATCCTAAAGATGCCAAAAAAAACCGTGATACCCGCCGGAAAACGGTCGGAATAAACAAAACCCATTTAACGCCATTTAATCGCTAAACGCTCCAACTAATAGTATAAATAGGACCTGCTCATCCATCTAAACATGCGAAAATCATCATTCTAATCTAAAATACTCTCTTTATCTCTTAATAATCCGTCAAGCTTTGGTTTTCTGGCGAGTCTTGTTCTCCGTCAAAACAACACTAATCCAGGTAATAGTTATATGGTTTTGTTTTGTTTTTCACCATTAATTAAAACCCTTAACAGAAATAGAGCAACCATGGAGTAGTTTAACTTATTAGATTTCTAAGGTTTACATGTGAAGATGATGAACTTTAAAGATAAGATATAAATAATTATTTCTGAGTTAATAACAACTTGATAAGATGGCCTGGTGGTTAAGGCATTTGAGTTATACACACCGGACCCGGGTTTGAACTCGGGCCAATGCAGGTTTTAATCTTTTTGTAAACCAGTTTTGTTTTATTACATTTAACCAAATAAAACATTAAAAATTATTAAAAAATCAAATACAATTATTTAAGTTAAATAAAATTATTTTATAAATAAATTTTATCATTTTCATACAAAAACCAAATTTTTTTCATATTTGTTAAGTTCGTGAACCCCGTTAATATTATATTATATTTAGTTTCCATTTCGTTCACTTTATAATTATTTTTCGTCAATATCTATAAACGCTAAAATAGTCGTTTTAAGATAAAATCCGTGCTTTGTAAATATAATAAAATTCTCATATTAATTATTAGATGAAATAATATTTAAATAATATGTTTCGTTAAATCATCAAAATTAGATTAAGATTCGTTAGCCTAAACTCGTCATCTTTAAATTGTTAATTTAAAACCCGTTCAATGTCAAACCGTAACTCTCATATTAGTACTAAAAGTTATAATATTAAGTGCCATTAAACTTCCGTTAAGCTTAAAAATATACAATATATTAATGCCATAAAAAGCTAATAAAAATATCTTAAAATTCCTTTATCTAAGTTATTGTTTTCATCAATTCCGTTAGTTAGTCTTTAAATATTTATATTTATTTATAGTTCGAGATGTTCAAACGTTTTGGATTCTTTAGACGCATTTTTGATTGCTTAGTTTTCGTTATTGTGCTATCGGCTTTGATTACAAGTTTATCTTCGCATTCGAGGTGAGTTTTCACAACCCCTTTTTAAACGCTTTCATATTTTTGGGTGGCATATGTATTTATTAACAAACTTCAAAATTTACAACTTTGCTTACAAACTACAATTCATATCATGGACTTGTGTTCTTACTTGCTTATTTGTTATATATGTGGATTTTCAAGTGGTTGCCTCAATAAGTATGATCATACTCCCCCCTTTGCACTCATGTCCATTTGTATCGAGTGGAAAAGGGACCTCATATCCTAGTACGTTGGTAGCCCCAATTGGAAAGGACCTTCGTTTGTTCTTTACACTCAGGTCCATTGCATCGAGTGTAAAGAACCCTTATGTGCTCATTTCACAAGTTTCATGGAATTGTATGATTTTTACTTATTATATCAAACTGTGGGAATCTCACCAGCTATGTTCATAGCTGACTTTATTTTATACATATGTTATAGGTGTAAAGATACGAGGATGAAAGTTAGAAGACACATAGCATGCCTATAGGATATTCAAAGAACAACTTATCATTTGTTTATTTATTTGTTACAACTTGTATTATTTGATAAACTTGGGTTGCATGAAGATTTAAATGAAATAATGTTATTATGGTCACATAATAGTGTCATGTGTGTTTGAGCAATCTGTACGTCACACTCAGGCGTTTCCGCTAGCGCCAGGTGTTACATATTGGTATCAGAGCCGTGGCTATACGATAGGACATTAGATGTAGTGGTCTAGGTAGCTATAGCTTATTTGTTTATTTGTTAGGGTTGCATGATAGAAATTATGTAAGCCTTTACTTGATTGTTTAAACGCACTTACTATTAGATTACGCTACTGCTGATTTCATTAACGCCTCATGAACACAAGTACACACACACACACAAGTCCAAGGCTTAGGCCTAAAACAAGTTTTCTTAAAAGCAATTTCAAGCAATTTTCAAATTTGGTGTTTCAATATTTCATCTTCTTAAAGACCATGTCCCCTTTGTGATAAGGATATGGTTGTACTCCCTAGGATGTCACACAAGTCATGGTCGTTCATGCGACGTGTGACTCCGACTCTCAATGTTTTACAATGTGTTTTTAACTAAAAGTCTGACAAGTCGTGGTGATACACGAATACCCAGCTTTTGGTTCGATTTGATTTCGCATTTTGATTTATGTGTTTTAACTAAAAGTCTGACAAGTCGTGGTGATACACGAATAACCAGCTTTTGGTTCAATTTGATTAAGTGTATTTTTACAAGATATGATAATTCACACTCAATTGTTTATATTACGGTTTCGAAAAGCCAATGGGTTATGTGAATAGTCGAGTATTAATTCGTTTTTCTGTGTTTATATATTCATAGAAATTCCTAAAATTTGTGCTATTACAAGAATTGTTAAGTTTTAACTCGTTTTCTTTATTTAAAAATTCTATTATTATAATTTAAAAATTCGAAAGGTCATGATGATACATGAATTGTCGAGTTTCGATTTGTTTTATTTATTTATATATTCAATTACTGTTTCGGGTTTTGAATTGAAAATACGAAAATTCATGGTGATACATGAATAGTCAAATTTCAATTTGTTTTCTTTAAATAATTCGTTTATTATGAAGGTTTTAATTGAAAATTCTAAAACTTATGAACACTCGATTTTCAATTCGTTTTCACAACATATATCATGTTTACGTTAAATTCATATTTTATTTCAAAAGCTGACATATTTTACATATGTTATTAAAAAAAAATTTGCAAGATTATTATTGAAATGCGAAAACTCATGCTAGCTCATGAGCATTTCAATTTCGATTTCGAATGTTGTTTCTTGTGATTATTTTTTTATTTATTTTCATAACTTATATAGATGGATCCCGATTTTAGGAATCTTTCATGAAATATTTCTTTTGGATTATTAAACAAATTTCATATTAATGACTCATGTCATATGAAACCTTCACGCTTCACGACATGTCTTCTCGTTCTCTCGAAACTCAACTCCCAAAACGACAACCCAAATCATCAAGCAATTAGCCGCCGTAATTCCGACCATGATCATCAGTAACCACAACAATACATTCAAACCCCAAACCATGCCTAAGTCAATCCAAACCCAACATAACACTTGAATACTCAAACCTAACCCAACGAAAATACTTACACGGGAACCCACCCTATTGTGTACGCACAATTTCATCACTTCGCTACCGTGATGTCGAAATGCTTTCAATTGTGATAATTTCGACCACCTCATCAACTTTTGACACGAAATTATACATACTCAACACTACACGTTTATTCTCACGATCTATTATCCAACCATTTATACAAAACCTTCTACCTCAAGCCTGCTACTAATATAAAAACTCGAACACACCTACAAGACGCTGAAAAAAAAAAAGAAAAAAAAACGAACCCGTTTCCGCTATGCGATACCTCACCCCGCATACCTCGTCCTATTAAAAGCTTGTTCGTTTTTCGGCATCAACGCTTAATCTTTTCAAAGTCATCAACTATGCTAAATTTTTTTTATAAATAATTTTCCATGCATATTCGTTTTTCGGCCACAATACTTAGCCTTTTTCAAACATGTCTATATATTGCATACTTTCCACGCTTATTTCATTTATAAACACATTTTACTCGAAAT
This sequence comes from Bidens hawaiensis, assembly GCF_021521415.1. Taxonomy (NCBI): domain Eukaryota; kingdom Viridiplantae; phylum Streptophyta; class Magnoliopsida; order Asterales; family Asteraceae; genus Bidens; species Bidens hawaiensis. The sequence goes on along the minus strand of NW_027491115.1, from coordinate 1,099,880 downwards.
TTCACATCCCTATTGTTTTAAAATAGCCACTGAATAAATATATATTCATATAATCAAGTTGATTTTCTTCAAAAGAACTTTACAACAATTCTAATGGTTCATTTTTTTATCACTATTTTTTTTATTATTATTATTGTTGTTGTTGTTGTTGTTGTTGTTGTTGGACTCGATATGCCCAAGACACATATTATTAATTGATGTGGCTAGTATGTCATGATCCAAGTCGGGTCATACCCAATAACAAGCTAGACAAACACCAATAATATTTGTTTATATATGATATGATCATAAGAAATAAATATTTACACTTAAGTTATTTAGAAAGGAGTTTCTAAATACAATATACTTGTGAAATAAATAAATCATACGGATGATTTATATTTTGAGAGATAGCATTCCATAATGTTATTTAAGATGGTTAAGTAACAATATGTGAATAATGGTTACCAAGCATGTCACCTATAATGTTTTATAACATAATTGGAAAGTTATAAAACAAAAATAATAATAATAACAACCATGAAGGAAGGGGCCGGCCACCCCCTCTCCTTGTCTTTATATTATTTTATTATTATTACAAGTTAGTGGGTGCATGCATAGCTTTTGATTGGTGCCTTGTGTGGTGCTATATTTGAAAGATTTCTTTGTTTCTTTCTTTTCATCCATCTCTCACAACTTTCATACATACAACATTAGGAGGCTATGGTTATGAACTTGTGGGAGTTCACCGACACAAGCTCATGTCCTTTTGGGTCCCTTAGGAGAGACTTTTTGACATACTTGTCTTCGGTCAACAAGTGTAATCAACATTAGGAGGCTATGGTTATGAACTTGTGGTTGTGTATGTTTTATGCTTGTGTGGTTGATTTACTTTTGTTTGTGTTATTGCAATGTGGTTTGCTAACAACTTAAAATCAACAACTAGCATAAAATTGGTTCCTCGGAAATCATTAGGTAATAAAAATTGGTTTTATTAATGGCTAATGATTTCATAATAAAATGGGTTTTATTAATAGGAACTTTGAAAAATGGGGTTTTCAACTTAGTACCATACATTTGAATGCATGTAAATGAAAGGTTTTCCAATCTATAATTTTGAAAACTAAAATCCCTTTTATAAAATAAGTTGAACACCATCCTTTTATACGACACTCGAATCACTTGGGAACTGTAAGGCCCCGAACCCCGGGAACCCCACAGTTGGTAATCATACAAAACACTTACAAAATATTCAAACTAAAAAAAATCAATCGTTCCATTAAGCAACCAATTTCAGAGTAAAATTCAGCGGAAAACGTAAATAATAAAATAAGTTCCCAAAACCCGGGAATTTTTCCCAAAACCAACTTAATTATCTTTAATAAAAATTTTTAAAAGGAAATGTTTAATAATAAAGTCTTCAAATCCCGTATGCCCTTCACCGTCCAAGTACCTTCGTGCACTTCCAAGTGATAAGGCATCCTCTTCCTAACCTGAAACTCACACTAACATGCACACAAAGTCAGCTTAAGTTGAGTGAGTTCAAGTTTTAAATAAGTAACAAAACTCTTAATAATCATTCCAACGGTTTTAAAACTGTAAACGGAAATACATCAGTTAGGTCATCACATTTTATAAATAATCATCCTTACGTATGAACATCTCTATACGTGCATTCCTATATATATATATATATATATATATAACATTCAATAATAACATTCAGGGCCGAGAAAACGTACAACCCCAACACGTAACATTCCATTCAACGCATGCAAACACGAAGTAGGCATACGTAACATTCCGTAGTAGATAACGACTACAACATTTGCCAAATATTGGCCATACAATAATATATATACATACACACATTCTATAACATTCCAAGGCCTACCAATACTAGCAAGCCTATGCAAAATAGTTTAAAACATTTCATCAAGCAAAATCGCTTAGGTGTGCATGCTAGCCCAAAACTTAAAAAGAGTTAAACGGGGCATCAAGAACTCACCTGAGATCAACCAAACACCAGCAACGAGCTAGGAAATCTCTAAGTGCACACTCACAAGTAAGGGCCTGTAAATTGTACACAACGCATTACTTACTAGACCGTAGGAACACACTAGCCTAACGGGCCGTTCAAGCCCAACAATTTGGCCCGAGGCCCAACCCATACTCTTTTATTTTACCTCAGCCCCTAAAGCCTTTCAATTAACCAAGTCCACCCTTAGGTACTCCCGAGAATAAAGAATTCCCAAATTACCCCCGGAAGCACTAGGTGATACCGATACGCGCGTTTAAGAGTCGTTTAGGCCATTAACATTCAACTCAGCCCCGTGTGGACCCAACATGATAAAATCACAGCTAACAAGTCCACACGAGTCAAATGGGTCGGTAACTCGCAAGTACGACGCACAAACTACTCAATAAACGAAATTGCGCGTTGTACCGACCCGTTGGAGTAACCGATAACCAATTCAGCCGCATAACTTATAAAAATGAATTTTGAACAGCCCGTACATCAAACCGAGTGTCCCCAAGCTGAATTGGTCGTTTATCACTTCAACCCTCGCGTTAAACGCGCCAAACTACAATTCTAGTCAACCGAACCTAACAATCAAACTACAACTAGTTGATCAACTTAACGAACACCTATGAACATGATCTTTAAGTATGATATACGGGACATACCTAGGAAGATTGTGGTGCAAAAACTCACTTCAAACAGCCCCAATCAAGCACCAAGAGACTCAAAATGGATTTGAGTAAGACTTATCTTTGGCATTGTCGCCTTGGTCATATAAACAAAGATCGCATACATACACTTCAAAAGAATGGTCTTTTGGAATCAAGTGAAGATGATTTATTTGATAAGTGTGAGTCTTGCTTACTAGGGAAAATGACCGAGGACCCCTTTAGAGGGACAAACGAAGGGGCAAAAGACTTATTGGGTATCATACATTCGGATGTAAGTGGTCATTTTAAGAAATGACAAGGAATGGTGAAAGATACTTCATTACCTTTGTCGATGATTATAGTCGCTATGGGTATGTGTACTTGTTAAGACACAAAGATGAAGCCTTTGAAATGTTCAAAGTCTTCCAAAATGAAGTACAAAATCAACTCGATAAAACCATCAAAGCACTTCGTTCGGATAGAGGAGGTGAATACCTAAGTGATGCTTTCCGAGATCATCTTAGGAGTTGTGGGATCATCTCACAACTTACTCCACCCAGAACACCTCAACATAATGGTGTGTCTGAAAGGAGGAATCGAACTCTATTGGATATGGTTCGATCTATGATGGCTAGAAGCACATTGCCTCTATCATTTTAGGGTTTCGCTTTGCTCTCCGCGGCCCGTATTCTAAATATGGCCCCAACCAAGAAAGTGGACAAAACACCTTTTGAAATATGGAATGGAAGGGTTCCATCATTGTCATATTTAAAGGTATGGGGTTGTGAGGCTTATGTCAACAACAACACCCAAAACAAACTTGAAAGTCGATCCACTAAGTGTATCTTTGTAGGATATCCCAAGGAATCTATGGGATATTATTTCTACAACTCAACCGAGCAAAAGGTGTTTGTTGCTCGAAAGGCCGAGTTCATGGAAACTAAGTTCCTTATGGAAGGTACTAGTAGAATGGTGGAACTCGAGGAGGATCGAGAACCACAAGCCGATACACGTTTGGTTGATACTAGCAATCAACAAGAGGTTGTTGAGAATGATCAAATGGTTGATCAAGACACACAAAACGTTCGCAAATCTGGTAGGATTAGTCATCCACCCGAAAGATATGGATTTTTCATGGATGGATGCTATGTAGTAGATTCGGATGAACCCACCACATACCGTGATGCAATGTCACAATCCGATTGTGACAAATGGCTTGAAGCCATGAACGTTGAGATGCAATCCATGCATGACAACCAAGTGTGGGATTTGGTTGTACCACCTCATAATTCCAAACCGGTTGGAAGTAACTGGTTTTTCAAGAGGAAAATCGATATGCATGGAAACTTGGATACTTATAAAGCTAGACTTGGAGCAAAAGGTTTCACTCAAACTCAAGGGGTTGACTATGATGAAACTTTTTCTCCCGTAGCAATGCTAAAGTCTATTAGGATATTGTTTGCCATAGCCGCATATTATGACTATGAGATATGGCAACCGAGTGTCAAAACCGCCTTTCTAAATGGGCATCTTGAGGAAGCTGTCTATATGGTTCAACCCGAAGGTTTTGTCGATCCAAAACATCCTAACAAGGTATGCAAGTTAAAGAAATAAATCTATGGATTGAAACAAGCATCTAGAAGTTGGAATCACCGATTTGATGAAGAAGTTAAGAAATTTGGGTTCATCAAGAATGGTGATGAAGCTTGTGTGTATAATAAGAAAGCTAGTGGGAACATTATTACCTTCTTAGTATTGTATGTTGATGACATACTACTTCTTGGGAATGACATTCCAACCATGGAGGGTGTAAAAGCATGGCTTGGAAGTTGTTTTTCAATCAAGGATCTTGGTGAAGCCGCCTATATTTTGGGAATAAAGATCTATAGGGATAGATCAAGGCGGTTGATAGGTTTAAACCAAAGTGCATACATTGACAAAATCTTGAAGAGGTTTAAGATGGAGAACTCTAAGAAAGGTTTGGTACCTATTCAAAGAGGAACGATATTGAGCAGGTCTCATTGTCCAAGCTTAAAGGATGAGCAAGAGAAAATGAATGGAATCCTATACACATCGGCTATTGGATCCATCATGTATGCAATGGTATGCACTAGACAGGATGTGTCATGCGCTTTAAGCATGACAAGTAGATTCCAACGTAATCCGGGAAGTAGCCATTGGATTGCGGTTAAGAGTATATTGAAATACCTTAGAAGGACTAAGGATATGTTTCTAATATATGATTCGGGTGAAGAGGAACTCGTTGTAAAGGGTTACACGGATGCGAGTTTCCAAACCAATCGAGATGATTCTAGATCACAATCAAGATATGTTTTCATTATGAATGGTGGGGCAGTCTCTTAGAAGAGCTCAAAACAAGATGTGGTAGCTTTGTCCACCACAGAATCGGAATACATTGCTGCCTCATTGGCAGCTCAAGAAGCTGCGTGGATTAGAAAATTCAATGCCGACGAGGGTGCGATTGCTCAAATCAAGGAACCTCATGGACATCAAAAGACGAGGCACATTGAGCGGAAGTTCAACTACATAAGGGATGAAGTTGAAAAGGAAAAGATATGTATTCGCAAAGTTCACACCGATCAAAACATTGCGGATCCACTCACGAAGCTCCTTGAAAGGCCAAAGCATGAGGGTCATACTTGTGCCTTAGGACTTCGATATTCTAGTGATTGGATATGATCGAATTTTGTATTTGGATATCGGAACAATTGTTATTTTGACTCATTCATATGATTATGACATTTTGAGTTACGTTCCATTTTAGCATGTTTAAATGCATGAATAAGTTACTTATTCTAAATGTCCGTTGTTGCTCATATTTGTGGGAACAAATATGAAGGTAAGACTATTATGAACTTGGATTGGTGGATATTCATAGGGTATGAATATAGAGAAAGGGTTGTTGCTAAGGTTCATAGATATTTATGGGATATAAATATTGCAGTGACCCGCTCTCAAATATTACTACATGGAATCCTTGTGATTGATCATAAGTAAATTTGAGTAAAGGTGAATATTGTAACATCCAACTTTTGTTAAATAATACGTAATAGAAAGTTTGTTATTAACTGTGTGTCGTTAAGTTAGTCGTGTGTTAAGTATTTGGATAATATTGGGAGTAGGAATTGGGAATGGGTGGCGGGACCCATGAAACCCCCCTCTTTATATATCCAACTACTTCTTCCTTTCTTTTCTTTTCTCATCCAAACACACAAACACACATACACACTCAAGAAACACACACATACTCTCTCTCTAGCACTCGGATTTAAAATCCAAGCCAAAGAAGGGTGGAATCTCGTGTTTAACATCGTCAAGCAACAAGAATCACGTCCAGATCTACGTATTGTCCAGATCTGAACTCGAACCCGAAGCAAAAAGGTAGGTTTCGGTTTAAATGGTTAAGTTTTATGGTTAGAATCGTCATGCAAACAGATATAATGATAGATCGGGTTGTAAAATGTAAGAAAAATATAAACTTGGTAAGTTATAACCTCTTGGGTACACTTTAAGATGAAAAGGTGGCGTTGGACTATGAGAGATATGGGTTCAGGATCAGGTGCATGGGGTCAGAATGTGTCGGAAGATGGCTTTAAAATGGTAAAAACGACGAAGGGCAGGAATTTCGCATCGCACAGCCATGCGAAGCGAAATCAATAATTTCGCATCGCATGACCATGCGAAGCGAAAAAGCATGCGAAGTGAAACAGTTTCATGCGAAGCGAAACAGTTCCATGCGAAGCGAAAATGTTATGCGAAGCGAAATTCCATGCATGCGAAGCGAAATTCTTCCATGCGAAATTTTATAAAATTAATTTTCTGATGCATTTTTGTTAAAGGACTGTTAACCCCAGCCAGGGGCACTGCCCCTTGGACCCTGCTAGGGGCTGCCGCCCCTTGACCCCGCTACCAGGGGCGCTGCCCCCGGACCCCCGTTAGTTGAGGGTTTCATAAATTGTAAGGCCCCGTTACCGGTAACCCTACTTTCGTGTTGGATTTACTCATTAACGCAGTTCTAAATATCAGAGTTCATTAAAACTTTCACGGAATATAAAAACTTTCATGAAACGTTACAGCAATCCAAAACTTGCCTTAATTAAACATTCTTGTCTTTCAAAATAAACATCAATTACATTAAAACATCTTGAGTCTTCAGATGCCAGTAGCCTATTTGCCCACCATGTGCCCGCTCAAGCTAGCTGTCTCATTCTACTCACCTGCGTGCATACTAAAAGTCAGCTATGCTGAGTGAGTTCTAGTTAATCAAGCAACTTATCATACAACCACTACATACATCATATACGTGTCCGAAGACACATAACCCACTGTCTAACCCGCTACTGCTTAACCACTTAATTACCCCTACAACTTAGCCACTTAATTACCCCTACGGCTTAACCACTTATGCCACTTGATGCCACTTATGCCACTTTATGCCACTTTATGCCACTTATGCCACTTTATGCCACTTTAATAACAAAGACACGCATAGACTCACTCTACCACGTGCTCACGTTATGCCCCTAACTCTATTACTAGACCCCTATCCACTTCTATGACACTACACTTCTACTTGTCTATAACCCACTTCCTATCAGCACATTATTTACATTATAAGCAAGTCACATCAACAATCATACACACATAGTAACGATGGCACGTACAGGCTTTCCCTATCACGCGCTCATGTTATGCCACTAACACCCTTACTAGACTCTTGCCACTTCTGACACACTCTACCTCCACCTGCCTATATCACACTTCATATCAGTTTAGTATTTACGTAATAAACAAGTCACATCATAACATTCATACACACTATCAACCACTTGGAATTTACTATCCTTGGCGATACGTGCAATATCCGAAGATCGTTCACGTACCGACAAGTATTCATTTGTAATGTTCATACATCTTCCATTTATAATATTCGTACCTTCATTTAAAACCTGACAGTACGCGCAATATCCGAAGATCATTCGCGTACCGACAAGCAATCATTCATACCTATCACATATATCACATATGGCATACACTTATCACTTAGGATAAATGTATTAACAACACATCGAGTATGCACACAGCCCCGAAAACATAACAAGGAATGGGGCTAGAAACTCACATGAACTCTGCTTCTTCCTCTGATAGTTGTAAATTCCTTCTTTAACTGAGCTCGGCTGACTTGAACGAGTCGAACTACGAACACGGTTAATCCTTGATGTTGTTTTGGTCCGTCACGACGTTCCAGCACCAACAAGCTCGGGTTTTCGCCTTCAGATCTTGGTTCGGGTTAAAAGATGGTGTTGTGTGTGTTTTGGTGGTGTATGGAATATGTGAGAATGAGGATTAAATGGTGATTAATGGTATTTATATTTAGGGATCATGGGCTTAAGCCCATGGACTCTCCTTCCTTCTTTCATAACCCAAGTCCATAACCCATATCCACTACCCAACACTAGCCCGACCCATACCAACTCCTACTCTATTTATTTATTTCCCGATAACCCGAGTAAACTTTCCCTCTATTATTAAGTAATATAATTAATATTATTTTGGAAATTTCGGGATGTTACAAGTCTTCCCTCCTTAAAGAGGTTTCGTCCCCGAAACCAAATTTATCCCCTAGAAATGGAAAACTTCTTATATTTACACACTTAATTGAATCGCCTTTGCTTTCTGGGTTATCCTTCTTACTCCTGACTTGTAGCCATCGAATGGTGGTCATGTGTTTTAGCTATTTAAGGTAGCTTGTCCATGAGGCTCTAGATGTCTCAAGTCTCGTCTCGTCTTTCCAAGGGCTTCCTTTGATGCTTTTGTGCCAATTTGGCAACTCTCTTAGCATATCTGACTACAAGCTCCAAGCGTGACTTCTTCATTACTTTTTGCAGTTGGAGTCATGTTGTTTTCGTATATCGCTCTGCCTCAGATTCTTCTCGTGTCCGCCTCTTTTGTAACAGTCATCTATCTTATCTCTAAGGAAACACAAATGTTATCACTCTAGGAATTATTTAGCACATGATTTGTAAAGTAAGTAGTTAATGACGTTGATCAAGTGTAATTAACTATTTGCGTTACTCCTCAGGTTCTACATACTTCCCTTCATGATTTCACTTGTGCTTGTTTATACTCTTAAACAGTTAATCAGTTAAGATCAATTAATCCTATCCCTAACCTGCACTCATTCTTCATTTAGCAAATAAGCCAACATTAACATACACCATTTACCATACACTTTACCTTTACTGAGCTTGCTTGAGTGACACATAGCTATCTTGAACTGGCATCTTCTTTCTTTCTCATTTTAAATCTCATTCTCTGTTCGAGTCTAAGCATGTAGGATGCTTAAATCTCTCGAACTTATGCTCTGATACCAACTTGTAAGGACCCGTTACCGGTAGCCCTACTTTCGTGTTGGATTTACTCATAAACGCAGTTCTAAATATCAGAGTTCATTAAAACTTTCACGGAATATAAAAACTTTCATGAAACGTTACAGCAATCTAAAACTTGCCTTAATTAAACATTCTTGTCTTTCAAAATAAACATCAATTACATTAAAACATCTTGAGTCTTCAGATGCCAGTAGCCTATTTGCCCACCATGTGCCCGCTCAAGCTAGATGTCTCATTCTACTCACCTGCGTGCATACTAAAAGTCAGCTACGCTGAGTGAGTTCTATTTAATCAAGCAACTTATCATACAACCACTACATACATCATATACGTGTCCGAAGACACATAACCCACTGTCTAACCCGCTACTGCTTAACCACTTAATTACCCCTACAACTTAGCCACTTAATTACCCCTACGGCTTAACCACTTATGCCACTTGATGCCACTTATGCCACTTTATGCCACTTGTGCCACTTTATGCCACTTATGCCACTTTATGCCACTTTAATAACGAAGACACGCATAGACTCACTCTACCACGTGCTCACGTTATGCCCCTAACTCTATTACTAGACCCCTATCCACTTCTATGACACTACACTTCTACTTGTCTATAACCCACTTCCTATCAGCACATTATTTACATAATAAGCAAGTCACATCAACAATCATACACACATAGTAACGATGGCACGTACAGGCTTTCCCTATCACGCGCTCACGTTATGCCACTAACACCCTTACTAGACTCTTGCCACTTCTAACACACTCTACCTCCACCTGCCTATATCACACTTCATATCAGTTCAGTATTTACGTAATAAACAAGTCACATCATAACATTCATACACACTATCAACCACTTGGAATTTACTATCCTTGGCGATACGTGCAATATCCGAAGATCGTTCACGTACCGAAAAGTATTCATTTGTAATGTTCATACATCTTCCATATATAATATTCGTACCTTCATTTAAAACCTGACAGTACGCGCAATATCCGAAGATCGTTCGCGTACCGACAAGCAATCATTCATACCTATCACATATATCACATATGGCATACACTTATCACTTAGGATAAATGTATTAACAACACATCGAGTATGCACACAGCCCCGAAAACATAACAAGGAATGGGGCTAGAAACTCACATGAACTCTGCTTCTTCCTCTGATAGTTGTAAATTCCTTCTTTAACTGAGCTCGGCTGACTTGAACGAGTCGAACTACGAACACGGTTAAGCCTTGATGTTGTTTTGGTCCATCACGACGTTCCAACCCCAAGAAGCTCAGGTTTTCGCCTTCGGATCTTGGTTCGGGTTAAAAGATGGTGTTGTGTGTGTTTTGGTGGTGTATGGAATATGTGAGAATGAGGATTAAATGGTGATTAATGGTATTTATATTTAGGGATCATGGGCTTAAGCCCATGGACTCTCCTTCCTTCTTTCATAACCCAAGTCCATAACCCATATCCACTACCCAACACTAGCCCGACCCATACCAACTCCTACTCTATTTATTTATTTCCCGATAACCCGAGTAAACTTTCCCTCTATTATTAAGTAATATAATTAATATTATTTTGGAAATTTCGGGATGTTACATAAATTTAGATATAGGAGGTAGTGGTAATAGATAATTGACACGCGTAATGTATTGTATAGTTAGCCGTGCACAACTAAAGAAGGGAATTACCATTAACAGCGAGAGAAATCGACTCCAGGTGAGTTCTAGCCCCATTTCTCTTTGAAATGTTTTCGGGGCTGTGTGCATACTCCTATGTGATAGTTAATACATTTATTTAATGGATAAGTGTATGATACATGTATGACTATGTATTGAATGTTATTACCATATAATGATAGTATGAATGAGCATGTGTATATATATATTATTATGTACACGAGACAGGTATGCTAGTATGGGTACTCGAGGCAGAAGGGACCAGACCCTTATAATATCTGTGATGTTTAAGATAGACTAGCTTATGGTATACCATAGGGTTGTATGAAAGAAAGTATGTAAGTACGTATGCATGTAAGTAAGGTATGAATACGCATCTTCGGATACGTATAAGTAAGGATGTGAATGTATTGTATGCTAATTGATTTTCTAGAACTCACTCAGCGTAGCTGACTTTTAGTATGCACGCAGGCAAATAGGTTGAGGCAGCTGGCTTAAGGAGGGACACAGGGCATGGACTGAAGAGACTGGCATCCATGATGAAGTGTTATGACTGTTTTAATTAATTAATTATGAAAAGACAATTTGTATGTTAAGACAAGAATGAATGTTTTGTAATGTGATGTTTGAAGTTTTTAATTATTCCGCGAAGTTTTTAATTTACTCTGATTTTTGAACTGTGTTTATGAGTAAATCCAACACCAAAGTAGGGTTACCGGGAACGGGGCCTTACAAGTTGGTATCAGAGCATAAGTTCGAGAGAATAAGTGTCCTTCATGCTTAATCTCGAACAGAGAATGGGACCTAAGGATGAAAAGAAAGAATATGCCAGTCCAAGAATGCCATGTGTCTCCCAAGCAAGCTTAGAAAGCGATCACCTTGTGTAAGTTGATCCAGTGTATAGTAAAGAATGAGTAAGAAAGCTAACTTAATAACTAGATATAGAAATGCTTGTTATATGTGGCGATGTGAAATGTACGATTGTCTAATTGTTATAAGTGGAACCTAGTACAAGTGGACTCACAAAGGGAAGTGTAAAGGACATGGAGAGTAACGTGATCAGCTAATCACAACTGGCCACTGTTATTACCTTTTAGCCTTACTATCCTCGTACTAAATATTTCCTGTAGTGATGACGTTTGTGTTTTCCTATAGAATACGAATGGCTGGTACTAAGAAGACTGTTGGACAAGGGAGTCGCACGAGTCGACGTGGTAGACCACGTGTTACCCAAATAGCCCCCGAGCAACCGATTATCGAGTCTGATGAAGACAGAAGCGTGACTGTGCAAGACGAAGGGAATCGGCTTGACCCAGCGATTCAAGCTGCTATTACTCAAGCAGTGGCTGCTGCACTACAGCATCTCCAATAGGAAAAGCCAACTGGGATTCGTGCGGGAACTGTTGAGGAGATTGGAAAGGGTAGTAAAAAGGACGAAGAGGCTGAGAAAGAGGGATCAAGTGAAGGTGGGTCTGTGAAGGCCAGTGATGGTAGGAAAGGCCGAGGTGGGTGCAGCTACAGGTTGTTTAAGGGTTGTGACCCACCAAAGTTTTCTTGTACAGGGGATGCAATCGCTACTCTCCAAAGGATAACCGCCATGGACAAGGTTATCCGAATTAGCGAGTGTAGTCCCGACCAAGCAGTGGGTTTTGCTACCCAGTCATTTGGGGAAGAAGCTATGCTTTGGTGGGAGACGGTTGAGCAAAGGAAGACCGCTACTGAGATCAAGGCCTTGAAGTGGGAGGACCTGAAGGACATGGTCATGAAGAAGTTCTTTGCGGATGCTGAAGTTGAGCGGGCGGAGATGAAGTTCCTGAATCTGAAGGCAGGAAAGATGACACACCATGAGTACACCACTGAGTTCAATCGCATGTCTTAACTTGTCCCTGACATGGTGAACACTGAGGCGAAAAGGATCAAGTGCTACTTGAGGGGACTGCCACAAAATATCTGCACTTTTGTCCGGGCCAGTAAACCTGCTACTTTTGATTCTGCGGTCGAACTTGCAGAAATGGTTTATGATGACCTGGCTATGGATGATGTGGTAGTGGAAGAGCATAAAGAAAAGAAGTGGGTTACTCCTGCTAAGCGACCAGGTACTCAAATGTGGAACACCAAGGATAAGAAGCAGAAAATGTGGGAGAAAAAGGCGTGCAAAACTTGTGAAAAAATGCACGGTGGTGAGTGCAAGTGGGGTAGGAGTAGTGAGGTGTGTAACAAGTGTGGGAAGTCCCATGGTGGGGAATGCAGGCAAGGGTCGAATGCCTGTTATAAATGTGGAAAGGTGGGGCATTACACTAATGAATGCAACGCGAAACTCGCCTGATACAAGTGTGGAAATACGGGTCATATGGCAAGGGAGTGCACGGAGGGTGAAGCTGGGGGGAGCAGGAGGAAGGATGCTGAACAGTTTAGGCCAAGGACCAGAGCCTACATGTTGACGCAAGAGCAAGCCAAATAGAACCCAGACGTCGTGACAGGTACATTTCTAGTAAACGGTATTTCCGCTTCCGTATTGTTTGACTTAGGTGCGACCGGGAGTTTCGTAGCTACCCAGTTTTGTAAGACAGCTAAGATGAAATGTCGTCGTGTGCCTGAAACTTTTATGGTAGAAACCGCTAACGAGACCTCAGTTAAAATTATGAGATTGGTTAAGAATTGTAAGATAGAATTGGAAGGACACGAATTCCCTGCTACCCTGTATGTTTTAACCTTAGGAGGATTCGATGTAGTATTGGGAATGGATTGGCTGTCTGAATTTGAAGCTCAGATAGTGTGCAGGAGTAGATTGGTAAGGCTGAAGTCTTCGGATGGTGGTTCAGTAACGGTTTATGGTGATAGAGAAAGTACAGGGCTTAACGTCATTTCAATGATAAAAGCCGAGGGTTTGTTAAGGCGAGGGTGCAGTGCCTACTTGGCGTATGTTGTCAAAGCTACGGCCGAGACGAGTGAATTGAAAGACGTTCCTGTAGTGTGTGACTACCCGGAAGTATTTCCCGAGGATCTTCCGAGGTTACCACCGGAGCGAGAAGTGGAATTCCAGATAGAATTGATACCAGGAGCACAGCCCGTCGCGAAAGCACCTTACCGTGTGGCGCCGTCGGAGATGAAGGAATTGATGTCCCAACTGCAAGAACTCCTCGAAAAGGGTTTCATAAGGCCGAGTGTTTCCCCGTGGGGCGCACCGGTGTTATTCGTCAAGAAGAAGGATGGGAGTATGAGAATGTGCATCGACTACAGGGAGTTGAATAAGCTTACCATGAAGAATAGGTATCCGTTGCCCCGGATTGATGATTTGTTTGATCAGTTGCAAGGTGCTAGTTGGTTCTCGCGAGTAGACCTTAGATCGGGTTACCATCAACTGAAGGTGAAAGAGGCAGACATCCCTAAGACAGGATTTCAGACGCGGTACGGACACTATGAGTTCCTTATGATGTCGTTTGGTCTAAACAACGCTCCCGCGGCATTTATGGACATGATGAAAAAGGTATGTCGGCCGATGTTAGATAAGACGGGTATCGTTTTCATTGACGATATATTAATTTATTCAAAGATTGAGTCTGACCATGCTGAGCACCTGAGGGAAGTACTGGAAGTTTTAAAGAAGGAGAAATTGTATGCAGAGTTCTCAAAGTGCGCATTTTGGTTGCGAGAGGTGCAGTTTCTAGGTCATATAATCAATTTAGAAGGGATTACTGTGGACCCAGCCAAGTCAAAGCGATAAAGAATTGGAAGACTCCGCGAAACCCGACTGAAATACGTAGTTTCCTAGGGTTAGCTGGCTATTATAGGAGATTCATTCCGGGCTTCTCTAAGATAGCCGTACCGTTGACAGGTATGGCCCGAAGGACTGTGGTGTTCGATTGGGGTAGGTGGCAAAAAGAGGCGTTTGAAGAACTAAAGAGGAGGCTCACGCAAGCTCCAATCCTTGTTCTGCCCGATAGAGAAGAAGATTTTGGTAGTTTGCACTGATGCTTCATATCAGGGGTTAGGTTACGTGTTGATGCAAAGAGGGAAGGTCATAGCTTACGCGTCTAGGCAATTGAAAGTTCACGAATGTACATACCCGGCGCATGACCTAGAGCTAGCCGCTGTAGTACATGCTCTTAAGATCTGGAGACACTACTTGTATGGTACCAAGTGTACTATATACACGGACCACAAGAGTTTGAAATACTTCTTTGAGCAGAAAGAGCTGAACATAAGGCAGAGAAGGTGGTTAGAACTGATAAAGGATTATGATTGTGATATCAAGTATTACCCGGGAAAGGCTAATGTGGTTGCTGGCGCCTTGAGCCGGAAGAACGCAGAAGTTATCACGATAGTAAAATCTTATAAGCTGATAATCAACTCAGATTTCTTTGAAGAGATCAGCAAGGTTCAGTCGGAAGTGTTGGTAGATGAAGGGTTGTTGAAGAAAGAAAGGATTTTTGGCCAGCAGAACGAGTTGATAGATAATACTCATGGTGTAAAGACCAGGTTTGACCGAATGTGGATCCCACGACATGGGAAACTTAGAGGTCGAATCCTAGATGAGGCCCATAAATCCCGTTACTCGATTCATCCAGGATCCACCAAGATGTATCAAGACTACTGGTGGTCGGGTATGAAGAATGAAGTAGTAGATTATGTAGGTAAGTGTTTAACTTGCCTACAGGTTAAGGCCGAACACCAGAAACCATATGGGAAGATGCAGCCATTGGAGATACCAGAATGGAAGTGGGAACACATCACCATGGGTGATTGTGGATCGTTTGACTAAGAGTGCTCACTTTTTGCCTATACGAGAGGCTATCTCGTCAGAAACGTTGGCAAACGTTTTCGTCAAAGAAGTGGTTACAAAGCATGGGGTGCCGTTATCGATTGTGTCAGACAGGGATACCCGCTTTACTTCAAGATTCTGGAAGAAGTTCCACGAAGCCATGGATCAAGACTAAACATCAACACGGCGTATCACCCTCAAACAGATGGGCAGTCTGAAAGGACTATCCAAACCCTTGAGGATATGCTACGTGCTTGTGTGTTAGACTTTGGAGGAAGTTGGGATGATCATCTGCACTTGGCAGAATTCTCTTACAACAACAGTTATCATTCAAGTATCGGCATGCCTCCTTTCAAAATGCTGTATGGAAGACGTTGTAGAACTCCTGTATGTTGGGGAGAGATTGGTCAAAATAAGATTGGAAGTTTGGAAGTGGTGCAAGAAACCTCTTCGAAGTTTGATCAGATTAAGGCCAGGATGAAAGCTGCTCAAGACTGCCAGAAGTCATATGCGGATAAGCGGAGACGGCCCATTGAGTTTGATGTTGGAGACCACGTGATGCTTAAGGTCTCGCCCTGGAAGGGGATCATTCGTTTCAGAAAGAGAGGAAAGTTGAGTCCGAGATACATTGGACCGTTCAAGATCGTGGCCTGTGTGGGCGGAGTGGCTTACAAGCTTGATCTACCTGACGAGCTAGAAGGAATTCACTCTACCTTTCATGTTTCTCACTTGAGAGAATGTCTAGCTGACGACACATCCCATGTGCCACTGCTGGACATTGAGGTGGACGAACAGCTAAACTATGTCGAACAGCCAATCGATATAGTTGACTGCAAGGAGAAGCAGCTTCGTCGTAAGGTTATTCTCCTAGTGAAAGTGATATGGAAGCACCGTAAGGGATCAGATGCCACTTGGGAAGTTGAAGAAGAGATGCGCAAGTTTTACCCGCATTTGTTTAGTAGTAATGGTTAGGTTTCGGGGACGAAACCTCTTTTAAGGAGGGTAGACTTGTAACATCCAACTTTTGTTAAATAATGCGTAATAGAAAGTTTGTTATGAACTCTGTGTCGTTAAGTTAGTCGTGTGTTAAGTATTTGGATAATATAGGGAGTAGGAATTGGGAATGGGTGGTGGGACCCATGAAACACCCCTCTATATATACCCAACTACTTCTTCCTTTCTTTTCTTTTCTCATCCAAACACACAAACACACACACACTCAAGAAACACACACATACTCTCTCTCTAGCACTCGGATTTAAAATCCAAAGAAGGGTGGAATCTCGTGTTTAACATCGTCAAGCAACAAGAATCACGAGGCAGAAGGGACCAGACCCTTATAATATCTGTGATGTTTAAGATAGACTAGCTTATGGTATACCATAGGGTTATATGAAAGAAAGTATGTAAGTACGTATGCATGTAAGTAAGGTATGAATACGCATCTTCGGATACGTATAAGTAAGGATGTGAATGTATTGTATGCTAATTGATTTTCTAGAACTCACTCAGCGTAGCTGACTTTTAGTATGCACGCAGGCAAATAGGTTGAGGCAGCTGGCTTAACGAGGGACACAGGGCATGGACTGAAGAGACTGGCATCCATGATGAAGTGTTATGACTGTTTTAATTAATTACTTATGAATAGACAATTTGTATGTTAAGACAAGAATGAATGTTTTGTAATGTGATGTTTGAAGTTTTTAATTATTCCGCGAAGTTTTTAATTTACTCTGATTTTAGAACCGTGTTTATGAGTAAATCCAACACCAAAGTAGGGTTACCGGGAACGGGGCCTTACAAATATCATAGTATCCTCCGACTTGAGATACATATTGGGTGTTGATATTCACCGAATATTGTACTTTGACTTAGTTCTTCGCTGCTCTGAAACATGACAGTAAATAAGTCTAAGATCAGGTATGGTACAAGGTGATTGTGAGAGACGTATGTAGTCAAGAGGGGATTTGTCCCTCTTATTCGTTGAGAGTGAGATGTCTAAGGCCTGAAAGTTAAATCAACAGAGAATGATCACTCTGTGTCTCTGGATTTGACATGACATCTGTGCCAAAAGGATAAATGATAGATGTACCTAAATCATTTCAAGTAAGGGACTTGAAAGGGGATGATGTTATTGAATGGAACTTTGTCATGCGTATTAGGGGTTGTAAACCGTAGTTAGGCGGTATTTGCTACTTGCATCAATCTTCTATGTGTCTTGTGCAAGTGGGAGATTGTCGGACTCGATATGCCCAAGACACATATTATTAATTGATGTGGCTAGTATGTCATGATCCAAGTCGGGTCATACCCAATAACAAGCTAGACAAACACCAATAATATTTGTTTATATATGATATGATCATAACAATAAATATTAACACTTAAGTTATTTAGAAAGGGGTTTCTAAATACAATGTACTTGTAAAATAAATAATCATATGGATGATTTATACTTTGAGAGAAAGCATTTCATATTGTTAATTAAGATGGTTAAGTAATAATATGTGAATGATGGTTACCAAGCATGTCACCTATAATGTTTTATAACATAATTGGAAAGTTATAAAACAAAAATGATAATAATAACAACCATGAAGGAAGGGGCCGGCCACCCCCCTCTCCTTGTCTTTATATTATTTTATTATTATTACAAGTTAGTGGGTGCATGCATAGCTTTTGATTGGTGCCTTGGGTTGTGCTATATTTGAAAGACTTCTTTGTTTCTTTCTTTTCATCCATCTCTCACAACTTTCATAAATACAACACAAGAGAAGAAAAATCCTCTCTTCTCTTTTCTCTTTTGGACGGCCAAGAGTAAGAACACAAGTACAAGACAACACAATAGAGGATAAATCCTCTACTCACTCTCCCTTTCTTCCTCTCTTTGGTTATTCGTTAATTAGTGAACTATTTCCATTCATAGTTGCATTCTGAATCGGTTTACTTTGTTATTTCTCACGGTCTACAACTGAATTCCCATAAACGTAATCGTTTAGTGGAAGTTGAAACTATGTATATGTTGAGTTTATTATCATTTTGATTGTTTGGTGTATCCTTGATTTCAATGTTTCATCAATTTGACCAATGTTTTATTTTGATTTTGAACTTTCAATTACTTATTCTTGATTTCAATGTTTTATCAATTTGAGACTAATGTTTCACTCTGATTATTTATTTTGTAATTCTTAATCTCAATGTAGCAATTATTCGCATTGATATTTTATTGGTAATTTTGATTTGTTTAACGAGTCATTATTGGCTCTAAGAACATAATCTATTCTACTATTAAAATTTCGTTGTTTATCTCGGACCCAATGCATTTTCGACTCACGTGCTTATATGTTGTAGGCTCAATGCCACATTTATTTATTATATTATTCTCGACTTCAATGTTTCATTTAATTGTGTTGATGATTGAGTTTAACGATTCCATTCGTTATTATTATTATTATTATTATTATTATTATTATTATTATTATTATTATTATTATTATTATTATTATTTTGGGTTACTCTAGAATCTCGCTTATTTCATTAGAACTTCAATAACGTTGTTATTTCATCTCTCATCTATTTGGACCTAATGCTTTCGTTTATCCTTGACCTCAAGTACTTGTTTATAGATTTTTCCTATTTTTTTTAATCCTCATAGCGTAAAATCTTAATTTAAAAAAAAAACTTTTATATAAGAATTTATTTTATCTTAACCCACACAATGAGACGGATTATGTGGACCATCCGACGATAAAGGCAATTATGGGTCGACACGTAATTATCCAAGTCCTCGCATGGAAGACATAATAAGTACGTTGTGTACAATAATTCAAAACCTGGAATGGCTTTGAAAAACGGGACAAATGCAGTATGATAAGGGCATGGTGGATACGCCGCTGGTACATCCTATATATAAGTGTCTTTGCCATATTCCCAATTGTGGCGTCTTTCTGGTAATTCAAAAATTGACGTTATTGATTTTATTAAATTTGCATTTATAAAATGGTTAAAACCTTTAACAACTCCTTTTATTAGTTGTTTTCTTTAAAATTTTATTTTATTTTAATTTCGAGACGAAATTTTCAAAAGTTGTGAATCCTGTAACATTCGTTACTTTCCAAACCCAAAAAACCGACCATTTAAAATTTTTGGATTTGTTTATAAAGATACATATATAATATTTATATATATATCTCAAGTTTCGTTTAATGTATCTTATATTCGTCGATAATTTACGGTTATTGTTCGTTCATTTTCTATTCATCTTGTCCAGTTAACAAACCTCCGAGATTCTAAAGCTTTATGTAGACGACTTGTAAACTTTCGGGGTTGGTACGAAAAATATTCAACATTGTAACTTATTATTACTTTTATATATATTACAAAGTTCAAGGTCTATAATGAAATTATATTTTTATTTCTAAATTAAAAGAATTTGATATATGAGGGACCAAACATGTCAAATACTAATTTATAAAATAAAACATACAGCAGCCATGGCCACGGTTGCCAGCGGCGGCTGTGTTACTCCGACGTCCCTCAAATCAAGCCGTAATCCTGGTTTTGACCTAATTGATCAATATAAGGACCATAGACCAACGTATTAAACACTAATCAATATATTAATTGTGTCATAACATCCTTAAGATGCCAATAAAACCCGTGATACCCGCCGGAAAATGGCCGGAATTAACGAAACCAATTTAACAC
Organism: Bidens hawaiensis; assembly: GCF_021521415.1. Classification (NCBI taxonomy): domain Eukaryota; kingdom Viridiplantae; phylum Streptophyta; class Magnoliopsida; order Asterales; family Asteraceae; genus Bidens; species Bidens hawaiensis. The sequence continues at coordinate 1,079,656 of NW_027491115.1, read as the reverse complement.
CATTTAATCGCTAAACGCTTCAATTAATAGTATAAATAGGACCTGCTCATCCATCTAAACATGCGAAAATCATCATTCTAATCTAAAATACTCTCTTTATCTCTTAATAATCTGTCAAGCTTTGGTTTTCCGGCGAGTCTTGTTCTCCGTCAAAACAACACTAATCCAGGTAATAGTATTATGGTTTTGTTTTGTTTTTCACCATTAATTAAAACCCTTAACAGAAATAGAGCAAACATGGAGTATTTTGACTGATTAGATTTCTAGGGCTTATATGTGAAGATGATGAACTTTAAAGATAACATATAAATAATTATTTCTGAGTTAATAACAACTTGATAAGATGGACTGGTGGTTAAGGCATTTGAGTTATGCACACCGGACCTGGGTTCGAACCCGGGTCAGTGTAGTTTGTAATCTTTTTGTAAACCAGTTTTGTTTTATTATATTTAACCAAATAAAACATAAAAAATTATTAAAAAATCAAATAAAATTATTTTAAGTTAAAGAAAATTATTTTATAATTTTTTTTTATCATTTTCATACAAAAACCCAATTTTTTTCATATTTGTTAAGTTCGTGAACCCCGTTAATATTATATTATATTTAGTTTCCATTTCGTTCATTTTATAATTATTTTTCGTCAATATCTATAAACTCTAAAATAGTCGTTTTAAGATAAAATCCGTGTTTCGTAAATATAATAAAATTCTCATAGGGTCAGTGCAGTTTGTAATCTTTTTGTAAACCAGTTTTGTTTTATTATATTTAACCAAATAAAACATTAAAAATTATTAAAAAATCAAATAAAATTATTTTAAGTTAAATAAAATTATTTTATAAATAAATTTTATCATTTTCATACAAAAACCCAATTTTTTTTTCATATTTGTTAAGTTCGTGAACCCCCTTAATATTATATTATATTAAGTTTCCATTTCATTCAATTTATCATTATTTTTTGTCAATATCTATAAATGCTAAAATAGTCGTTTTCAGATAAAATCCGTGCTTCGTAAATATAATAAAATTCACATATTAATTATTATATGAAATAATATTTAAATAATATGTTTCGTTAAATCATCAAAATTAGATCAAGATTCGTTAGCCTAAACTCGTCAACTTTAAATTGTTAATTTAATACCCGTTTAATGTCAAACCGTAACTCTCATATTAGTATTAAAGTTATAATATTAAAAGCCATTAAACTTACGTTAAGCTTAAAAATATATAATATATTAATGCCATAAAAAGCTAATAAAAATATCTTAAAATTCCTTTATCTAAATTACTGTTTTCATCAATTCCATTAGTTAGTTTTTAAATATTTATATTTATTTATAGTTCGAGAAGTTCAAACGTTTCGGATTCTTTAGACGCATTTTTGATTACTTCGTTTTCGTTATTGTGCTATCGGCTTTGATTACAAGTTTATCTTCGCATTCGAGGTGAGTTTTCACAACCCCTTTTTAAACGGTTTCATATTTTGGGGTGGAATATGTATTTATTATCAAACTTCAAGATTTGCAACTTTCCTTACAAACTACAATTCATATCATGGACTTGTGTGCTTACTTGCTAATTTTGTTATATATGTGGATTTCAAGTGGTTGCCTCAATAAGTATGATCATATGCCCCCCTTTGCACTCAGGTCCATTTGTATCGAGTGGAAAAGGGACCTCATATTCGAGTACGTTGGTCGCCCCAATTGGAAAGGACCCTAGTTTTTTCTTTACACTCAGGTCCATTGCATCGAGTGTAAAGAACTCTTATGTGCTCATTTCACAAGTTTCATGGAATTGTATGATTTTTACGTATAATATCAAACTGTGTGAATCTCACCAGCTATGTTCATAGCTGACTTTATTTTATACGTATGTTACAGGTGTAAAGATACGAGGATGAAAGTTGGAAGAGACATAACATGCCTATATGATATTCAAAGAACAACTTATCATTTGTTTATTTATTTGTTACAACTTGTATTATTTGATAAACTTGTGTTGCATGAAGATTTAAATGAAATAATGTTATTATGGTCACATAATAGTGTCACGTGTATTTTAGCAATCTGTACGTTACACTCAGGCGTTTCCGCTTTAGCCGGTGTAACGTCCGTAAATTTCCGGTAAAAAGGTTTAGCCTTATAGTGTTCCTGATGAAACGTTTAAACTATTTTATATAGGCTTGCTAGTATATAGTTGGCCTTGGAATGTTATAGTTATATATATATATATATATATATATATATATATATATATATATATATATAAATTATTGAGTGGCCTATATTTGGCGATGTTGTAGTCGTTATCGACTACGGAATGTTACGTATGCCTACTTCGTATTTGCATGCGTTGAATAGAATGTTACATGTTGGGGTTGTACGTTTTCTCGGCCCTGAATGTTATTATTGTACGGATGGATGGTGATCTTGGCCGGGCCAAACTATACGACTCGGGTTCTTAAATCCTGTGGCGGGCCCTGAAAAGCCCGTGAAGGGGGAGGCTCGTGTGGCATGATCATCATCGGAATGTTACGTGTTTGGGTTGTACGTGTGCTCGGCCCTGAATGTTATTATTGAATGTTATATATATTTATATATATATATATATATATAGGAATGCACGTATAGAGATGTTCATACGTAAGGATGATTATTTATTAAATGTGATGACCTAACTAATGTATTTCCGTTTACAGTTTTAAAACCGTTGGAATGATTATTAAGACTTTTGTTATAAATATATGGATGTACATAGATGTCTAAGTACGAATACTTAGTGTTGATGATGGCCTAACTGTTCGTATCCCGTATTATATTTTAGACTCTTGGAATATTTTATAATACCGTTTTTATATTTAAACCCTTGGAATGATTTATTTAAATGTCTATTATTAAAACTTGAACTCACTCAGCTCAAGCTGACTTTGTGTGTATGTTAGTGTGAGTTTCAGGTTTAGAGGAGGATGCTTACCTCTTGGACGTGCTCGAGACTACTTGGACGGTTGAAGGCATAACTAGTCGAAGATTAATACGCAAACTGTTTTCTTTTCATTTATTACTTTAAACATTTAAATTATGGTTTTCGGGAACTTGGATTTAGTACTTGTGATTTTCCGCTGTTTATTACTCTGAAACGATTTTTAATGAGATGAAATTGTTTGACTTGAAATTTTTGAGAATTTTTGGATATGATTAGCAACTGTAGGATTCCCGAGATTCAGGGTCTTACAACGATTAGCAATTTTTGGATATGTTCCTGTATAGCGGGATTCAGGGACGAATCCCATTCTTAGGGGGGTAGACTTGTAAAGTCCGTAAATTTCCGGTAAAAAGGTTTAGCCTTATAGTGTTGCGTACACCTTCGGGCTTGACCCGACATTCATCCGAGAGCTCCTGCCACCCTCATAAATGTTTCTCACTTAACTTTTCTTACGAATTCGACCATTTGTAAAGTGGAGGGGCTAGGATGTATTATTATTATATTATAATACAAAATAAATAAATAAATAAATAAATAAAACCCTAACCATATGCTAGGTCCGATCGGCGCAACCCCCACCCCCCTTCTCTCTCGTTTTGCATGCAAATCAGCCACTATCCAGCCTCCCGAGGTTCGTTCCAGGTCGGTACCATATTGTTTCAACTCTTTTTCACCTTAATTCATTGATATGGCACGTTTATTCGTCGAAATTCGGTTGTTTTTAGGCTTGTCGGAGGGCTGTCCAATTGAGTAGTTCCGAGGCTGTTTTGGCTAAGGTTTTTGCACCAACATCTTCCTAGGTATGTCTAGTATAACATACTTTAAAATCATGTCCATTGGTGTTAGTTTGATTGGTCAACTAGTTGTAGTTTGAAAGTGGATATTCGGTTGTCTAGAATAGCGAATTGTTGCGTTTAACGCGAGTATTGGAGTAATTAAGGACCAATTCAGTTCGCGTGACCTTGGTTTGGGTTACGGGCTGTTGAAAAATCATTTTTATAAGTTTTGGGTCTGAATTGGTTGTCGGTTACTCAAACGGGTCGTTACAACGCGCAGTTTCGTTTATTGAATAGTTGGTGCGTTGTACTTGTGAGTTACCGACCCATTTGACTCGTGTAGCGTCGTGTGGACGTGTTGGCTGTGAAATTATCATATTAGGTCCACACGGGGCTGAGTTGGATGTTAAGTGCTTAAACAACTCTTAAACGTGCGGGTTAGCATCACCTAGTGATTCCGGGGGTAATTTGGGAATTCTTTATTCTCGGGAGTACCCGAGGGTCGTTCTGGTAAATGTGAGGCCTCGGGGGCTGTTGTGATTTAGTTTGATGAGGTCGAGGGTTTAAGTAACTCGAACCATGTTAGAACGTCTCGTAGGATAAACGAGTTCTTTCGATGTCGTTAGTAATGTTTGAATGTAAACCGGCAGGTGTTTGAGTTGGGATTTCTTAGGGACTCTTTAGCTCGGGGTGAATTCGTGCCTTGTTTTAGGTGAGTTCATGATGCCCTTTTTACTCTTTTCCAGTTTTGGGCTAGCATGCACACCGTAATACAATTTTACACGATTTTACTCGTTACAACTACTTGGATGGTATTACATAGCCTTATTCATATTTGTGCATTTATGAAACTATTTGTGAACTATATTTTATGCCTTAGGATATTGTAGACTCGTTTATGGTCTTATATTCCTTAAGGTTATACATATTACTTGTGGTCTAGGCTCGAGGTTGCTATTAGGCCTAGTACTAATTCCTAGTATTAAACGATTTTTCCTGATGAAACGTTTAAACTATTTTATATAGGCTTGCTAGTATATAGTTGGCCTTGGAATGTTTTAGTTATATATATATATATATATATATATTATTGAGTGGCCTATATTTGGCGATGTAGTCGTTATCGACTACGGAATGTTACGTATGCCTACTTCGTGTTTGCATGCGTTGAATGGAATGTTACGTGTTGGGTTTGTACGTTTTCTCGGCCCTGAATGTTATTATTGTACGGATGGATGGTGATCTTGGCCGGGCCAAACTATACGACTCAGGCTCTTAAATCTTGTGGCGGGCCCTGAAAAGCCTGTGAGAGGGGAGGCTCGTGTGGCATGATCATCATCGGAATGTTACATGTTTGGGTTGTACGTGTGCTCGGCCCTGAATGTTATTATTGAATTATATATATATATATTTATATATATATAGGAATGCACGTATAGAGATGTTCATACGTAAGGATGATTATTTATTAAATGTGATGACCTAACTGATGTATTTCCGTTTACAGTTTTAAAACCGTTGGAATGATTATTAAGACTTTTGTTATAAATATATGGATGTACATAGATGTCTAAGTACGAATACTTAGTGTTGATGATGGCCTAACTGTTCGTATCCCGTATTATATTTTAGACTCTTGGAATATTTTATAATCCCGTTTTTATATTTAAACCCTTGGAATGATTTATTTAAATGTCTATTATTAAAACTTAAACTCACTCAGCTCAAGCTGACTTTGTGTGTATGTTAGTGTGAGTTTCAGGTTTAGAGGAGGATTCTTACCGCTTGGACGTGCTCGAGACTAATTGGACGGTTGAAGGCATAACTAGTCGAAGATTAATACGCAAACTGTTTTCTTTTCATTTATTACTTTAAACATTTAAATTATGGTTTTCGGGAACTTGGATTTAGTACTTGTGATTTTCCGCTGTTTATTACTCTGAAACGATTTTTAATGAGATAAAATTGTTTGACTTTAAATTTTTGAGAATTTTTTGATATGATTACCAACTGTAGGATTTCCGGGATTCGGGGTCTTACAGCCGGGGTGTTACAGATTGGTATCAGAGCCGTGGCTATACGATAGGACATTATAAGTAGTGTTCTAGGTAGCTATAGCTTATTTGTTTATTTGTTAGGGTTGCATGATAGAATTATGTGAGCCTTTACTTGATTGTTTAAACGCACATACTATTACTGGATTACGCTACTGCTGATTTCATTAACGCCTCATGAAGACAAGTACACACACACACAAGTCCAAGGCTTAGGCCTAAAACAAGTTTTCTCAAAAGCAATTTCAAGCAATTTTCAAATTCGGTGTTTCAATATTTCAACTTCTTAAAGACCATGTCCCCTTTGTGATAAGGATATGGTTGTACTCCCTAGGATGTCACACAAGTCATGGTGGTTCATGCGACCTGGGACTCCGACTCTCAATGTTTTACAATGTGTTTTTAACTAAACGTCTGACAAGTCGTGGTGATACACGAATACCCAGCTTTTGGTTCGATTTGATTTCGCATTTCGATTTATGTGTTTTAACTAAAAGCCTAACAAGTCGTGGTGATACACGAATAACCAGCTTTTGGTTCAATTTGATTAAGTATATTTTTACAAGATATGATAATTCACACTCAATTGTTTATATTGCGGTTTCAAAATGTCAATGGGGTATGTGAATAGTCGAGTATTAATTCGTTTTTCTGTGTTTATATATTCATAGAAATTCCTAAAATTTGTGCTATTACAAGAATTGTTAAGTTTTAACTCGTTTTCTTTATTTAAAAATTCCATTATTATAATTTAAAAATTCGAAAGATCATGGTGATACATGAATTGTCGAGTTTCGATTCGTTTTCTTTATTTATATATTCAATTACTGTTTCGGGTTTTGAATTGAAAATATGAAAATTCATGGTGATACACGAATAGTCGATTTTCAATTTGTTTCTTTAAATAATTCGTTTATTATGAAGGTTTTAATTGAAAATTCTAAAACTTATGAACACTCGATTTTCAATTCGATTTCACTACATATATCATGTTTACGTTAAATTCATATTTTATTTCAAAAGCTGACATATTTTACATATGTTATTAAAAAAAATTATGAGATTATTATTGAAACGCGAAAACTCATGCTAGCTCATGAGCATTTCAATTTCGATTTCGAATGTTGTTTCTTGTGATTATTTCTTTATTTATTTTCTTAACTTATATAGATGGATCCCGATTTTAGGAATCTTTCATGAAATATTTCTTTTGGATTATGTAAGGCCCCGTTCCCGGTAACCCTACTTTTGTGTTGGATTTACTCATAAACACAGTTCTAAAATCAGAGTTAATTAAAACTTTCGCGGAATAATTAAACTTCATGCATTACATTACAATACATCAAATCATATCTTAAGATACAAGTTGTCTTTTGATAAACATTAACATAAAATGGTCATGACACTTCTTCATACATGCCAGTCTCTTTAGCTCAAGCCATGTGTCCCTCCTCAAGCCAGCTACCTCAATCTATTTGTCTACGTGCATACTAAAAGTCAGCTACGCTGAGTGAGTTCTAGGTAATCAGTTAACATACATTACATTCATATTCTTACTCATACGTGTCCGAAGATACGTATTCATACCTTACCTGTATTTACTTCTCTCATACATACTTTAGATACATGCATACGTACTTACATACTTTCTTTCATAAAACCCTATGGTATACCATAAGCTATTCTATCTTAAACATCACAAATATTATAAGGGTCTGGTACCTAACATCACAGATATTATAAGGGTCTGGTCCCTAACATCTCAGATATTGTAAGGGTCTGGTCCCTAACATCTCAGATATTATGAGGGTCTGGTCCCTATCATGTCAGATATTGTGAGGGTCTGGTCCCTATCATCTCAGATATTATGAGGGTCTGGTCCCTTCTGTCTCGATTAACCATACATTTATCGTACGCGTATATTTAACATATCTTCTAGTTATAAATATATACATACTCGTTCATACAATCATTATGTAATAATGCATTCAATTCACAATCATACACGTATCACACACTTACCAATCAAGTAAGTGTATTACCTACCACATGGGAGTATGCACATAGCCCCGAAAACATAACAGATAAAGGGGGCTAGAACTCACCTGGAGTCGGTTTCTCTCGCCGTTAATGGTAATGCCCTTCCTTAGTTGTGCACGGTAACTGTACAATACATTACGCGTGTCAATTATCCATTACTACTACTTCCTACATCTAAGTTAATGAAACCCTCAACTAACGGTGGTCCGGGGGCAGCGCCCCTGGTAGCGGGGTCTAGGGGCGGCAGCCCCTAGCAGGGTCCAAGGGGCAGAACCCCTGGCTAGGGTTGAGCTCGGAAAAATTTTATTTTCATTAATAGTCCTTTATAAAAAACGCATCATAAAATGAATCGCGTGGAGTTTTGCATGGAAATTCACATGGAATTTCGCATGGAAATTTCGGATGGAATTTCGCTTCGCATGGCCATTTCGCTTCTCATGCTTATTTCGCTTCGCATGGCATGCGATGCGAAATTCTTGGATTTCGCATGGCATGCGATGCAAAGCTCTTTTTCATGCAATTAAGACCCGATTACCTTATTTTGTCATTTTAGAGCCATCTTATCCTGAGACCCTTCCTTAAAACCCGTCTGAACCCTTTTTATGGGTTTCGGGTTGTACCAACTTTGTATACCCATGTTTTACTTAGTCCAAATATCACCTTTTTGTTCTATAACACACCCGTGAGGTTATAACTCACCAAGTTTATGTTTTTCTAACTTCCTACGACCCGATCTACTAGTATAACAAGTTGCATGTCGAATCCGACCTAAAGACTTAACCTTTTTAAACAACTCACCTTTTGCTCTCGGGTTCGGTTCAGATCTGAAACAACCCGAGGACCTGGACGTGATTCTTGGTGTTGATGACGTTCACACACGAGGTTCTTCCTTCCTTTTGCTTGGATTCGGATGTGGGTGCTAGAAAGAAAGTGTGTGTTCTAGTGTGTGTGTGTGTGTATTTGGAAAGGAAAAGAAAGAAAATGGGGAAGTGGTTGGGTATTTATAGAGGTTTCATTGGCCCTATGGCCCATAACCTATTCCCAAGCCCAAATCTCATTCACAATCCACACTTATCACACGACTAATTTAACGACACACAGATAATCATAAAACTTTCTGTTATTTACTATTTAACAAAAGTTGGATGTTACAGATTATTAAACAAATTTCATATTAATGACTCATGTCATATGAAACCTTCACGCTTCGCGACATGTCTTCTCGTTCTCTCGAAGCTCAACTCCCAAAACGACAACCCAAATCATAAAGCAATTAGCTGCCGTAATTCCGACCATGATCATCAGTAACCACAACAATACATTCAAACCCCAAACCATGCCTAAGTCAATCCAAACCCAACATAACACTTGAATACTCAAACCTAACCCAACAAAAATACTTACACGGGAACCCACCCTATTGTGTATGTACAATTTCATCACTTCGCTACCGTTACCCATGTTAAGAAGGACAACCGTTGTCACACCTCCACTCAGGGCCTGGGTGCGACGTCCAGGCTTGGTACTTGTTTTGTAAATATATCAGAGTAACGGGTTCATTTTAGCGGAAGTTTTATATATTAAAATATTAATTTACATTATGAAAATTACTCGGGAATTAAATACCCGAGTTTTAGTTACAAAACAGTGTTATATTATTATTACAAGGATTTTATAATATCAAAAATAGAGCCATCTCGAGCGATCTTCAAATGACTCCAAATCCTTGCATATTATCCATCACACCTAATTACCTGCATGGGTTGGAAAAACACGTCAGCTATATGCTGGTGAAACGTTGACTCGCTAAAACAGTTTATAACAGTCATTAAATACAAACATAGTTTTCTGGTTCACAAACTCAGCAAGAATGCCTGTCATTCCCGGGATTTGTACCACTTCCCTACACACACAATTCAAAGGTTCCCCGAGTACATAACCCTGTTTGGAGATAACCTTCCCCTAGGCTATGTGACCCTATTGGGGAACTGGTAATGACTGATTTGGTTTTGTATGCCAATTATTAGTTATGTTTGGATCCAGACACATGTGTATTCTGTTTGAGTTGCTTTTATTATCTATTTTTAATTTTAACGATTTTAGAGACAATAATCTCATGCAAGCATTTATCAGACTCTTTTCAATAAACAACCTGTGTATTACAAGAATTAAATCAGTTTAGACCATAAAAGGTTAATGTGTTCACCTTGTATTATCAGTTGGTGATATCAGAATCCTTATCTTTAGTATGCTATTAACCTATATATCATAATAGGTATGCATAAGTACCTAGTTGGTAATATTCAGCAGTCTTTAAGCCTGTTTCAGTTCAGTAGACTCAAGGTCTGATCAGCAGACTCTTAGGTCTGATTCAGTTTAGCAGACTCGAGGTCTGATCAGCAGACTCTTAGGTCTGACCTAACCTTAGTAGAGTTATAGTAGTATTGTGAAAATACTTTGTATTTACATATGACGTTTGGAATAGCACGCTTTGGGCTAATAAAGGATATCACGATGGCAAACTACTCTAGGTAAGTAAACGGGTCCCGCGGTTGATTGGGATATGTACGAATTACTTTCCTTAGGCAAGAAGAGTCTACTAATGATATCCCCCTTCCAGTTACTACGTGCCCGTCAAAATAATAGTTTTGATAACATTACTTCACATAGAAGTAACATTATTAAATTCAATGAAACATTATTTGGAAAATCAGTTAAGTTTAACGACTGTTTCCATAACTAGGTTCTAATATCTAAATAATAAGGTAACTTAACCATAATCCTACCTTAATCGGCTAGTCGAGAGTAAGGATTAAGAAAACCGGTAGCGGGTCAGCTCGTGCTTCGCTTATAGGAACAATAGACCGTTAACAGCACCTCGGCACTTTGTTTCTTCGCGGAATCAAGCCCTCGGAACCTTGGATCACCATAGCACGCTTCCCTAGGCTAACTATGTGAGAATGAAGTTGAAAATGGGATGAATGAGGCTGACCCGTAGCTGCCCCTTTTATACTTGAGTTTGTAGGGAATCGCGTAGCACGATGGGCTTTCTCCCATGGCCATCGCATAGCGTGATGCCACAACTTACCAAATTGTGCCGCGTGTTGCCACATGGTTGGCCACGTGTCCCGGGTTACTTAACCTGGTCATCGCGTAGCGAGCTGGACCAGTTGGGGTGACCGTCACGTAGCGTGGCGCCCCACATTTTCTTGATATGTGTGATACACTTTCGTGTAGCGTGATGCTGTTTATCAGGTGCCCATCACGTAGCGCGATGTGTCCCAAACCTCAAATTTTCACTTTCAGTCCCCTCAACTTTCAGAATGTACATTTTTTGTCCCAAATTAGATGGGGTATTTTCACGGTGTTACATCCTCCCCACCTTTAGAAAAATCTCGTCGTAGAGATTTATGTGAAGAGATGTGGGTACTTTCTTTTCATCTCAGATTCAAGTTCCCAAGTAAATTCTTGACCTCTTTGGGAATTCCATCTAACTTTTACTAACTTCAATCTTTTACGTTTTAGGAACTTGGTTTGGCTATCTTCGATTTGTATCGGTTCCTCTATGAACTTAAGCTTTTCATTAACTTGCACGTCCTTCAGAGGCATTGCGAGTGTTTCATCAGCTAAGTGTTTACGAAAATTCGATATGTGAAACACATCATGAATTCCTTGCATCTCTTCGGGTAGCTGTAAACGATGGGCTACAGGACATATTCTTTCAATAATCTTGAATGATTCAACAAATCTTGGACTTAACTTTCCTTTCTTCCAAAAACAAACAACACCCTTCCAAGGTGACACTTTCAGCAATACTGTATCTCCTTTTTTAAACTCTAACGGTTTTTGTCTTATATTAGCATAACTCTTTTGTCTATCAGGTGCTACTTTCAATCGTTCTCGGATTTGAATTACTTGATCAGTCGTTCGTTGGACAATTTTAGGGCCTGATAATTGATTATCACCGATCAGGGATCAACATGCAGGCGTTCTACACTTTCATCCATATAATGCTTCATATGGTGCCATTTGTATACTTTTGTGATAACTATTGTTGTATAAAAATTCCATTAGAGAAAGGTGAGTATCCCAACTACCACCTAAGTCTATAGCATAAGCACAAAGCATGTCTTCCAGTGTTTGAATTGTCCTTTCACTTTGTCCATCGGTTTGTGGGTGATATGCAGTACTCAAGTTTAAGCGCGTACCCATCGCCTTTTGAAAACTTCCCCAAAAGTTGGAGGTGAAACGACTGTTTCGATCAGAGATAATGGATAATGGCACGCCATGCAATGATACAATATTCTCTACATACAGCTGTGCTAACTTATCCATGTTAAACGTTTCTTGGAAAGGAATGAAATGGGCAGACTTTGTCAGTCTATCTACAATAACCCAGATTGCGTCATTCTGTCTGGAAGTCCTCGGCAATTTCATTATAAAATCCATAGTAATCATGTGCCATTTCCAGATCGGTGTCTTAGGTTGTTGCAATAAATCTAAGGGCTTCTGATGCTCAGCCTTAACTTTTAAACATGTTAAACACTTAGCTACATACAAGGCAATTTCTTTCTTCATTCCGATCCACCAGTAATCATCCTTGAGGTTATGATACATTTTGTCACTTCCTGGATGCATCATATACTTTGACTTGTGGGCTTCTTCTAATATCTTTTCTCGTAAATTCCCAACTATCGGTACCCAGATTCTTTTCCCTAATCTAAGTATTTTGTCGTCACCCTTAACTAATTGATTTATTGTACCGTTTTCTTTTTCCGCCTTTATTTTATCTTGTTCTAGAGCCAACTTATGAGCTTCTTTGATTTCGGTTAATAGATCAATCTTAAGTTCTAGCCTTAGAGCTCGCACCCTCTTCGGCTTTTCGTTTACCTTCCTACTTAGAGCGTCAACCACCACATTGGGTTTTCCTTCATGATAGACAATTTTGCAATCATAATCATTAAGCATTTCCATCCATCACCTTTGTCTAATGTTTAACTCTTTTTGATCAAATATATGCTTCAAACTTTTATGATAAGCATAGACAGTAAACTTTGCACCATATAAGTAATGTCGCCATAACTTCAATATGAAAATTATAGCTCCTAACTCAAGGTCATGAGTGGTGTAATTCTTCTTGTGAACTTTCAACTGTCCTGAAGCATAAGCAATTATCTTCTTTTCTTGTATTAGAACGCACCCCATTCTTGTGTACCATCACAGTATACAATGAAGTTATATTACCCTTCGGGTAAGGCTAAGATAGGTGCATTGGTCAGTTTCTGCTTTAGGGTTTCAAAAGCTTCTTCCTGCTTCGGTCTCCATTCAAATTGGACAGACTCTCGAGTAAGTGAAGTTAAAAGAACCGCTATTCTTGAAAAGTTTTGTAAAAATCTTCAGTAATAGCCAGCTTACCCCTGAAAACTTCTAACTTGTGTCGGGGTCTTGGGTTTCTCCCATTTCGTAATAGCTTCAATCTTGGCTGGATCAACTTGAATACCTTTCTCATTAACAATACGTCCGAGGAATTGCACTACGAATAACTAGAACTCACACTTCGAGAATTTACCATACAACTTTTCCTTCCTCAATATTTCTAATATAATTCTTAGATGAGTTTGATGAACTTCTTTTGTCGTTGAATAGATAAGTATGTCATCAATTAAGACAATAACAAACTTATCTAAATAGGGCATACAGATTCGGTTCATCATATCCATAAAAGCTGCCGGAGCATTATTGAGTCCAAACGGCATAACAATGAACTCATAATGTCCGTATCGGGTTCTGAATGTTGTCTTTGATATGTCTTACTCTTGAACCTTCAGTTGATGGTAGCCGGATCTCAAATCAATCTTAGAAAATAACTTGCCCCTTGAAGCTGATCAAAGAGATCGTCGATTCTCGGTAACGGATATCGATTCTTGATTGTAACTTTATTCAAATCCCGATAGTCAATACACACTCTCATCGATCCGTCTTTCTTCTTGACAAACAATATTGGAGCTCCCCACGGTGAAGAACTCGGTCGTATAAATCCCTTCTCCAATAGCTCATGCAATTGCTTCTTCAGTTCATTCAATTCAGTCGGTGCCAGTCTGTAAGGAAACTTAGTAATCGGAGCTGTTCCCGCTTGGTCAACCAAAATACCGCTCGGGTTAATAACCTTGACCTTGGAGGCGGGCAGTATGACGCATCGAGAGTATACCACAAAGTTTAACAACATGGCTCGTTTATGTCCCGATTTGGTTACTCCCGAAGCCAAGAGTATTAAAAAGTATGTGAAGGGGCTTCCAGCAAATATTCGTAGGGGTGTGGTGACCACCGACATGAACTCTTTTCACTCGGTGGTTACCCTAGCAGGTACATTGTATGATCAGAGGGAGAAGTTACCGCCGACCGAGACTACGAAGACATGGAACACAAATTCGTTCGGTAAGCGGCCCGAGGAAAGCAATTTCAATTCATCTGAGAAAAGGGTAAAGACTGAGACTTCTGAGTTCAAGAGGGATGCGGCGTTCGGTAATTGCAAGAAGTGCGGGAAACCGCACAAGGGGGAATGTAAGAGTGGGTCTGGCTCCTGTTTTCGTTGTGATAAGGTTGGACACCCCCATTTCGAGTGTCCGACGTTGACTCGTTTCCACTGTAAGGGTGCCAGTCACTTGGCATCAAACTGTCCTACCAGTAAGGCGGGGGGGGGGGTCCGGTCAGGGGACTTCCTCGAGGGGGAAGGTGGAAGAGAAGCCGAAGGCCAGGGCGAGGGCCTTCAACATCTCCAAGAGAGAGGCGAAGGATGATGCGGATGTTGTTTCAGGTACTTTTTCCTTATTTATCTTTTATTCCACCGTTATAATTTCTCATTCCTTTGGAATCGTATGTGATGATCATGTAGCTAAGTAGTAGTATAATATTATCCCAGGTACCTTTTTACTTGATGAATTACAGGCGTTGGTCTTATTTGATTCGGGTGCCAGTAGAAGTTTTGTGTCTACCACTTTCTGTTCCTCGTTGAATAAATCACCCGAGTGTGTAGTCGATGTGTTTGAGGTAGAGGTCGCCGTAGGAAAATCTGTTTCCGTGTCTAGGGCTATTCAGGGTTGTTCCATCGAGTTGTTTGGGTATAGATTTCCAGGGGGGGTGTAGTTGATGCCGCTTGGTTGTTTCGATGTGGTGCTCGGGATGGATTGGCTCGCGAGTGTTGATGCTCAGATTATTTGCGGTCAGAAACTTGTTCGTCTAAGGGCCCCGGATGGGACACAAATTACGGTCTTCGGTGATCGGAATGGTGTAACGCCACATATTATATCTATGCTTAAGGCGGGAAGGTTGATGCAGCGGGGTTGCGGGGCGTATCTAGCGTATGTTATAAATACGAAAACCGAGGTGGCTACTGTCGGTGATGTTCCTATTGTTCGGGATTTCCCGGATGTATTTCCAGATGATTTGTTAGATGTGCCACCGGATCGCGAGGTCGAGTTCCAGATAGACCTTGTACCAGGCGCAACACCCATTGCTCGAGCCCCTTATCGTCTAGCACCGAATGAAATGAAAGAACTTATGGCTCAATTGGAAGACTTGCTCGACAAGGGCTTCATTCGACCGAGCATCTCACATTGGGGTGCCCCGGTCCTGTCCATTAAGAAGAAGGACGGTAGCATGCGGATGTGGATTGATTACCGTGAATTTAATAAACTCACTGTGAAGAATCGGTACCCTCTACCAAGGATCGACGACTTATTTGATCCGCTCCAAGGAGCTAGTTGGTTGTCGAAGATCGACCTTAGGTCCGGGTATCATCAGTTGAAGATTCGGGAGGAAGATATCCCTAAGACTGCCTTCTGCACTGGTTATGGGCATTATGAATTCCTCTTGATGTCTTTCGGTTTGACCAACGCACCGGCTGGGTTCATGGATCTTATGAACCGGGTGTGTAGGCCGATGATCGATCGTTTGGTTATTGTGTTCATCGACGATATTCTTGTGTATTCCAAAAGTGAATCCGATCACGCCGGTCATCTCACGGAAGTTTTGGAAGTTCTAAGTGTTCCTAAGTTTTCCTTTTGATTACGTGCGAAAGAACAAGTTGTATGCGAAATTTTCTAAGTGCGAAAGAACAAGTTGTATACGAAAGAACAAGTTGTATGCGAAATTTTCTAAGTTCGAAAGAACAAGTTGTATGCGAAATTTTCTAAGTGTTCCTTTTGGTTACGTGAGGTTCAGTTCTTGGGTCATGTTATTTACCCGAGCGGTATTTTGGTTGACCCTCAGGACCAGAAACCAGTTCAGTCTTTGCTCCGGTGGTCACCGCTGCTTCAAACGTCAACTCAGGACCTCCACCAGTGCCAAAGAAGAACACTCAGCCCAGAGGAGAACTTCCACCATTCGCGGGATCCTCTACACGGGTAGACCTGGTTATTTCTAACAATGACATTTTTGCTTTGATGAAACAGGTCAAAACACACTTGGAGTAGCAAGAAAAGACCAACTGATGTGTTGTAAAAAACCCGTATTTTCCACACCTTTTATCTATGTATTATACTATATTTTATGTGTTTTTACTTGTTTTATATAGGTTTTACATATTTTTATTTATCTTGTAGGCAAAGGGTGGAAAGGAAGAAAAACCGAGCTTTTTGGAGAGCTTACGGGTCTTTTACGCATACAATTTCAAGACAAAGCTCAAGGCCCGGCCCGGTTACATATTGGAATTGCCCAAGATGCCATTATATTATAATATAAAAAAAAAAGAAAAAAACCCTAGTGCAGCAAGCTTCTGCGATCAGAAAACACAGCAGGGAAGAGAGAAGGAAAAAAGTTTTTTTCGACTTAGGGTTGGAACTTGTGGCGGCTAGGGAAGGAAGAAGGAGTCAAGAATAAGCTTCGGGATCATTTACCGTCAGTTGTGGCAGCCGAGAACAGCCCTATACTCATCTTATATCCTTTCATTCATTACTTTGTTCAATCACTTTCTTATTCTTGCTTAATTGTTAACTAGTTTTGCAATTGATTGAGAGATTGAATTGTTTATGATTATTATTGATCATTGAATAATTGTTATGATGATTGGAATGGTTTATTTGATGTTTTAATTGATCAAAAGCTGCTGTCCAAAAATTATGAGAGGCTAAACTTGTTAGTTCTACCTAAGAATGATGATAATTGTTAGTGTTTGATGAGCTTGTTGGATTGTTTGATTGATAGATGTTAATTGTTATTGTAAAGTTTGATTTAGACATGAAATAGGTTGTGTTTAAGGGCTGGAAATTTTGGTCATTCATTGCTTAAACCCCTTGTGTCGGTTAATTAGTTTTGTGTTGATTGATCGGTGCATTGTTTGATTCTAGACTTTGTGTTTAGGGTTTGTTTGCGGTAGGTACAACCGTAGGGTTTTGTTGCATGAATTTGAGGTTAAAGTATAGCGGTTAGGAACCTTCTTAGAGACCGAGAGGTGACAAGAAGTTAGGGTCGTCTCATTACCTTTGCATGCTAGAATAAGAATTGCACGAGAGCGAGTTCGTTTCTTGTCAGGTTTAGGTGTTTTGAGCGACTAGTTGATCTATTTTGGTTTAAGTTGAATTGTTCCTCTATCCTTGGTTGTGTAGTATTCATTGCCATTAGGGTCGAGTGTTGGTGAGATCGAGAGGTGAGTCAACATTAGAACACGTTAACAATTGTTTCCCGGTTTGGTCGTTTTAGCCGATTAAGAGTAGTTAAGGTTTATTGAGTGAGACCAAGAGGTAATCCAGTGAGCCTGAGCGATCCTTAGTTGTGTCATCTTTAGGGAACTATGTCTAGATATCATTCAATCCACTAGCTTGTTAGGCCTACAGTTTGATTCAGACCTAGGTAGACGTTTTTCTCCATCCTAAGTTAACACAGTTAGTTTGTCGTTAAGTTTTCTATTTTAGGTAACTTTTGTCTGTCAGTCTAGTTAGTATAGTTAAGTAATTAAAAATCAAAAATCAATTAAATATTATTCTTAGGTAGGTCTTGTCTAGGGTTAGTGATCGTTAGAGTCTTACGTGTCCACGTGTTCGATACTCGGACTTCCTAGGTCTATACTACTTGCGATTGCCGGTTGTGTGTGGTTTTAGGATTTTCGTTTTATATTTAAAGCTTAGTTGTGAGGTCATTGTTATAGGGTTATCCGACACACACCACCAACTCAAGGCTATTTAAGGATATTGAAGGAATCAAAAAGAAGCCATGGCAGGAGGCTACTCCAATCATGCCCAGGGTTCTTGATTTTCGTTCTCCAGGATCAACGATCCTTCAGAATCCCGGATCCTTGGGGACACAATCAACAAGGACTCCGTCTCAGCAGAAATCAGGATACGGAGGAACTTATCTTCCGGTATCCTCGGAATTACCTAGACTAACGAGGCCAGAATTCATCAACATACAGCCTCGTTCAACCATGCCAGCCGGTATATTCTCGTCAGGATCTCCCATGGTGTCCTCTGAAGTGCATGTTGGAGATGACATCCCAATGCAGGCGTCACCTTATCCTAAGGATACCCTCAATAGAGGAACTAGCCGTCAAGGCTCAGGATACCAGAGACCTAACCAAGACCTCGGTAAGGGAATATCCCCCGAGATACACTAACCATGGACATGTGCAGGATAAGGGAATATCCCCCGAGATAGCCAGGGAACTACAGAAAATGAAGGATATGATTTCAAGTATCCCAGGGATAATATGTCCCATAGCTGAAGTGCAAGCAGGTAGCCACAAGTTATCTAGGTTTACTTGGCCTATATGCGACGTAGAAATCCCCAAGAAGTTCTAAACTCCCAGCATGAAGCTGTACGACGGCACTACGGATCCTGAGGAACACGTAGCTCAGTATAGAGAAAGGATGGAGATCAACCCCATCTCCATAGACATCAAGGAAGCTTGCCTATGCAAGGGATTTGGTTCAACACTGACGGGGCCAGCCCTCAAATGGTTATTGAGTATTCCCTCCACACTATCACATCGTTTTCTCATTTGATTAATTTATGCAGTAACCAATTTTCTTGTAGTAGATCTTTTGAGAAAATGATAGGTGACTTATATAGAATTTTTCAGCGTAATAATGATTCCTTAAGGGATTACATAACCAGATTTAGCAGGGTAGCTTTGGAAATCCCCAACCTTGACATGGCAGTTGCTGTTGAAGCCTACAAGATGGGATTAAGGAAGGATTCTCCTTTCTATGATGATCTTGTCATGACTCCATGCAGAAATCTTGATGAAGTCAGAAACAGGGCGTTAACATACATTCGGCTAGAGGATGACAAGAAGGCTCATGGAAACTTGGTTATCCCGAAGTATGAGTCCACCAACAAGAAGTCAGACTCTCCACAAAAATTCTCCAAGCCGAAGCCTTATTCCAAGCCGGATAATCTCAGGATAAATGCTGTGGAAGAAGGTGAGGATGATGAAGAGTATCCTAAAATCTCTGAATATTGTTTTAATATTGATATTAGTGGTGTGATTTGTGCAATGCAGGATCTAGGTGACAGGCCAGATGGCCTAACAAAATGAAAAGCCCGGATCCATCAAAGTCAAGTCCAAATGGTGTGAATTCCATGAAGACTTCGGCCATCGCACTGAAGATTGCATAGCACTTTGGAAAGAAATAGGATATCTTCTCAGCAAAGGATACCTGAAGGAACTATTTGGAAAAAACAAGAACAAGAGTCAGGATCCTATCAAGATACCTGAAAGGGCACCTTCTCCTCCACCTGGAGCTAAGGTTGTATCCTTTATCTCGGGAGGATCCGACATCTGTGGAACCTCATATTCAGCAGCCAAGAAGCGTTCAAAAGAAACAAAGATGGACAACGGAGAAAGACCTCTCCGCACTTCCACTCTGATAACTCAAAGGATCATATCCTTCGACGAGGAGGACCGATGTGATCTTGTGGATCCCAACCATGATGGTTTGGTAATCAATTTATGTATAGCTAACTGTTTTGGGCGCAGGATACTCGTTGATGGTGGAAGCTCTGTGAACATTATCCAAATGGATGCCTTAAAGAACATGGATATCCCGGAAACGGAGATTATCCCAAAATCCTCATTTCTAGTAGGATTCAGTGGCAAGACCAAGAACACTTTGGGAGAAATCAAACTTCCAATATATATTGAAGGAACTAACTCTCTACAAAAATTTTGTGTTATTGACTCGTTATCTTGTTGTAATGTGATATTAGGCAGGCCCTGGATCCACAGCATGAAGGCAGTACCCTCAACTTATCATCAATGTGTGAAACTACTAAGTCCTTGGGGAGTCATCAAAATTGAAAGTGATCAGCAAGATGCCAAGGAATGTTATGCTTCATCAATGAAGTGGAGTACAAAGCCTACTCAAGCATAGCAATTACAGAAACAACCGGGGAAGGTCCTGCAAGCAAGAGAGCAGGATGTAAAAGAAATATCTTTGGATCCTCAGGATACTGAGATCAAGGTATTAATAGGAACAAGTATTCCTGAGGATATTGAGATGGAGTTAATATCCTTCCTAAAGAAAAGACCTTCTACCTTCGCCTAGAAACATGAAGATATGACAGGTATCTCTAAATCTATAATTACTCAAAAACTTGGTATAGATAAATCTTTCAGACCGGTACATCAAAATAGAAGGAAGTTTGCGCTTGAGAGAAACGTTATCATACAAGAGGAAGTGCAGAAGCTGTTCAAGACCAAGATGATAAGAGAGGTCCAATATTCTAGATGGTTAGCCAATCTAGTTGTAGTCCAGAAGAAGAATGGAAAATGGAGAGTATGTGTGGACTTCACAGACCTGAATAAGGCCTGTCCAAAAGATCCATTTCCACTCCCACACATTGACTCAATGGTGGATGCTACTGCTGGCCACGAGCTGCTAACCTTCATGGATGCATCATCAGGATTCCAATAGATTCAAATGGAGCCTTCAAATCAAGAAGATACCGCCTTCATGACTCCCACAGGTATATACTATTATACTGCAATGCCTTTTGGACTAAAAAATTGAGGTGCAACATACCAGAGGCTAGTCAACTTGATATTCAAAGACCAAATGGGGGACACGATGGAAGTCTACATAGACGACATGGTGGTAAAGTCAAGAAAGGCTGAGGATCATCTCAAAGACTTGGCAACAACATTTAACATCCTGGATGAGTATAACATGAAGCTGAACCCAGCCAAGTGTCATTTTGGTGTCAAAGCAGGAAAGTTCCTTGGATATATGGTTACCAAGAGAGGAATAGAAGCAAGCCCTGAGCAGATCAAAGCTATCCTGGGTATCAAGTCACCAAGAAATGTCAAAGATGTCCAAAGGTTGACTGGAAGAATAGCTGCACTGAACAGATTCATCTCAAGATCTTCAGAGAAGTGTAAAGACTTCTATGATATCCTGAGAAAAAATCAAAAGTTCGAATGGGGAGAAAAGCAAGAAAGGGCATTGGTATCCTTTAAACGAATACATATCCTCAGCGCCACTCCTGATGAATCCAGTTGACGGTGAACCATTATCCTTGTACTTAGTTGTTTCTGGAAGCGTAATAAGCGCTGTCTTAGTCAAAGATCATGAAGGGCAACAACATCCAATATATTATGTAAGTAAAAGTCTACTAGATGCTGAATCCAGGTATTCTTATCTTGATAAGTTCATTTTAGCACTTATAATGGCCTCAACTAAACTAAGACATTACTTTGAAACTCATGCTATACATGTAAAAACTAACTATCCTATTAAAGCTGTTTTGAGAAAACCAGAAATGTCAGGTAGGATGGCAAAGTGGGCTATAAAACTTAGTGCATACAATATCCTGTATGAGACAAGAACAGCCATTAAATCTTAGGCACTTGCCGACTTTGTGGATGATTTTAGCCAGGATATACTCGGAGAAGTAGAAAAAGAAGTTCAGCAATTGGAGGTCAAGGAAAGTTGGACCTTGCATACGGATGGTGCCTCCAACATAAGAGGAACAGGTCTAGGTATCCTGCTAAAATCGCCACAGGGGGACGTTATACCTCTATCTATATCTTGTGCATTTCAGACTACTAATAATGAGGCTGAATATGAAGCCTTAACAGCTGGTTTACAATTAGCTAAGTATTTGAAGGTCAGGTATCTTGTAGTTTATGTTGATTTTTTGTTACTAGCTAACCATTTTAATGGCTCTTAAGTAGTGAATGCAGAAAACTTAGCAAAATATTTAGAAATAGTAAAGAAATTAGCTTTGTGATTCGAAACATTTGATATAGTACAGGTACCAAGAGAAGAAAACACTGAAGTAGATGCCTTGGCAAATTTAGCATCAGCTCTCAAGATACCTGATGACATCAAGATACCCATCATACATATCTTGACTCCAGCAACAAAGAAGGACCACGAAGTTATGGAAATTTGAAAAACTGAGGATGATCCAGTATCCTGGACCCATCCTATAATATGGTATATTCAGGATAACAAGATCCCAGAAGGAGAAAAAATCCAACAGCTTTCCGAATGAAGGTAACCTAGTATATTATCCTAAATGATGTTTTGTATAGAAAATCACTTGCAGGTCCATACTTGAGATTCTTGGAATATCAAGAAGCACAACAAGTTCTCACGGATATACATGAAGGTGATTGTGGAAACCACACTAGGGGTAGAGCCTTAATATCCAAGATACTCAGGACAGGTTACTTCTGGCCAACAATGAAGAAGGATGCAATGAACTTCTCTAGAAAATGTGATGCTTGTCAAAGACACAACAACTTCCTGCATTAACCAGCCGAACCATTATATCCTATCATGTCCCCGTGGCCATTTATGAAATGGGGAATGGATATTGTGGGAAAGCTGCATAAGGCTCTTGGTGGAAAGGTCTTTATGCTGGCCATGACAGATTACTTCTCCAAGTGGATCGAAGCAGAGGACTTGTCCAAGTTAAAGAGAAGGATGTGATCTCATTCATCAAACGCAATATCCTGACAAGATTTGGTATCCCGACAGAGATTGTTTTTGACAATGGATCACAGTTCATTGGTAGTGGAACAACCAACTTCTGTGAAAGTTGGGGAATCAAGATGGTGACTTCAACTCCAGTACATCCTCAAGCTAACGGTCAAGCAGAATCTAGTAACAAGATCATCATCAACAACTTGAAGAAGAAATTGGGATCCAAGAAGGGAAAATGGACTGAAGAACTACCATTTGTTCTTTGGGCTGATAGAAACACTTCAAAAAATGCAACGGGACAAGCACCTTTCTCCTTGGTGTTTGGGGCCGATGCTGTTATCCCTACAGAGATGGTGATCCCCACAGCAAGAACCAGCATCCAAGATACTGAGTCCAACAACCAAAGCCTTACTGAAGACCTGCATACAATGTTGTAAAACTCCCGAGTAGGCGGCCGAGTACTCCCTGATTACTCCCCGCCTAGATGGAGTACTCCCCGCCTCAGCCGAGTACTCCTTAGGTATTTTCCGAGTAATCCCCGACTACTCCCGAGTACTCACAACTCCCCAGTCGACCGCCTAGGACCGCCTAACGACTTTTACAACCTTGCCTGGATACCATCGATGAACTCAGGCAGCATACCAACAAAGAATAGCCAAATCCTACAACAAGAATATCAAAATTTGAAGATTCCAAGTAGGAGATATGGTGTTAAGAAAGGCATTTCAGAATACCACTAACCCAGCAGATGGAAAGCTAGCTCCAAAGTGGGAAGGTTCTTACTTTATTGATTCAGAAGCAGGAAAAGGGGCCTACAGGCTAATCACTTTGGAAGGTGTTCCTATACCAAGAGCTTGGAATGCTATCCACCTCAAGGCATATTTTTGTTAGTATCCTTAACTGATATGTTTGTATTCTCAGGATAAAGGTATGTTCCCTCATCTATTTTTTCATTTTTGACCTTTATTATCTGTAAATCAAGTTTACTAACTTAAGCATCGGAGGGGTTTTAGCCAGGCTAACACCCACCCCACATTAAGTGCTTAGTGTCTTGCAGTTATCGCAAGGATATGTTATCTTCAAAACAGTCAGAGGCTGATCACCTCACACACGAATATGATATCCCTTATATCTCCTAAGGTTTAAAGGTCTTTACCTTTCCAACGAATGCCTGGAGCGCACGAATAAGATATCTGGGATATCTTCTAAGGTTTAAAGGTCTTCACCTTTCTGACGCCGCCTGGAGCGCATGATGATTCGGATATAGTTCGAGGCAGGCGGACCAGACCAGCTGATAATCCGTTTGTTGTTGGCTATATACCGAATCCTTAAGATAAGTGGCAGACGTGTCACACATACGGTTTATAACATTTTCATGTTATCTAAGGTTTATAACATTTTCATGTTATCTAAAGTCTTGGCATTTTCATGCCCATACGATTGGTACTTTCCCCAGATTTATCTCAAACTTAGACATTTTCATGTCTCTCAAGTAAAGGCCTAGTCGCCAGTGAAAAGGCTTTATCGCCAGTACAAAGGCTTTGTCGCCAGTAAATGGGCTTTATCGACAGCATTATCTAACTTTGTTTTCACATATCAGAGATCGACCAGATCGCTAAGTATAGAAATGTTACTAAATCCCAGAAACATGATACATCAAAAAGTTGGGGACATCATATGTAAGCTAACTAGATTTATAACTGATCTCCATAAAGGTACTCTTTACACTTAGTTTTATCACTCAATTCATATTTAAAGGTATAATCTTTTGGTTTGATTGTGATAACTCACACAAGGCACAAGGATATATTATCCTTAAGAATATATTTCAATTCCTAATAAGTCTTTTGATTATGTTTTCTAAAAATATATAATCTTTAAAATATTTTATGTTCAGGATATATGATCCTCAGGATATTTTAATAAAAAGTCTGAAAGATATATTTTCCAGAACTATAATCCTCAAAATATTCAAGAAGCATGTTTCCAGGATACATTATCCTCGAAGTAACTTATTTCAGAAAATTAAAGACATGTAACATTCCAACAGAAACTTATAAGTTACTGTACACAATGCTTAAAGCCAAAAGATTATATCATTACTAATCATAAGTGCAGGAAATTAAAAAGGCAACACTCGGGTTTCGTCTTGGAAAG
This sequence comes from Bidens hawaiensis, assembly GCF_021521415.1. Lineage (NCBI taxonomy): Eukaryota > Viridiplantae > Streptophyta > Magnoliopsida > Asterales > Asteraceae > Bidens > Bidens hawaiensis. The sequence goes on along the minus strand of NW_027491115.1, from coordinate 1,054,714 downwards.
CCAAGATCCCTCCACCCGAATATTGCCAGATGTCCAAAAGTCAAGATAACATGGGCTTCGTATTGGAAAGTCAAGATCCCTCCACCCATGTATCCTAATATCCTAAGCATAATATTGTTTTAAGGCAGAAAAGTAAATTGTTCGACAACCATCAGAAGTCAACCCATCATAAACCTCAAACACATATATCTTAAAAAATTGGGCTCAAGCTTTTTCTTTACAGCAATCACTGCCCAATTGATTAGCATCACCAACCGCCTTCACCACATCCTTGTTCGCCACCTCCATAGCCTCCTCCGCTATCTTCTCTGCACCACTCGGACCTGCTTCCTCCATATTTTCAACATTAAGCTCAGCCACTTCTTCATCCTCCATAGTAGAGAGTTTTGGCTGGTGAATAGGAGCGGCTTCCTTTTTCTTGGTGCTACGAGTGGAGACCATGCTATCAATATTGTCGAGGATGAAAACTGAAGCAGATTTTCCTACAAAAATACATGTTAGTATCCCTAATCCTTAAATCTTTCTACTAACAAAAAGATATTTCTTACCAGACATAACGGAGCCTGCTGACGGCAAATGGTTCTTGGAGGCCGGACTGGAAAGGAAATATTCTTTCCTCCTCGTCAATAAGATAAAAAGAAGAAAACTTGTTCTTGGTATCCTTACTGGGAGGGGCAATCTCAAAAAGCTTCAAGGCTGCAATAGGACAAGATAAAGTATATCAATTACACACCTGTCAACATACGGCTTCAAGATAATATATCCTACTTTTGGTCACCCAAAGGTATGGAAGGTTTTCGAGGCTAGCAAGAAGATTCGAAATGTTGGTGTTATTAAAGATGCATATCTCACTCGTGGGGCTAGCAATAAGATTTTGTGACACAAAATCCTCAATACCGGAAGGGTGAAGCTTAGGAGCCATGGTTTTGTGAAGATAAAGAAGAGAAAAAAATAAAAAATTACCTGGATAAAGGGAACGATGGATGAAAGTATTATTCGGGTAGTTATATGGACAATCTAGGGTTTAGCAAATTACCAGGATACGTGACACGTGCAACGAGATCCATCACACATGCAGAAGTTCAAAATTCAAAAATTTTACAGCTGTAATCCATATGTACAGATGTTAAATTTGGGGACAATTGTTAGGGCTCGGATTTTCAGTATACTGGGCGAGCAATATGTTCAGGATAACTTCAAGACACGGTATCCTCCACGGTAATAGGTATCCTAAATATGTTATATAACTAACAAAAATGTTTGCCGTCTTTCCTTGCTTACCAGGTCAAAGATGTAGCCATAATTCCCTGAAGACTCACACTTGCCGTTAATAAGACGTGCTTGAAAAGGAAAACGTGCTAAATGGAGGGAATAAACGGCTAATTGATTTAGTCTTCTGTTTCCTTAATTGTAGGAATTCTTGTTATCTATTTTTATGTATAAATAGAGCCGAACTCAAATCATATAACACAAACTTTTTAGCACTCGAGACTTAGAGTACTCATTCATTGTAATCACGATCCGATTAAGCTCCACCACTTGTAGCCACTTTATTATTAATAAATCGGTGATGATAGTTTTCACCACCCGGGGTTTTTTTCTTGTTATCCTACGGATAACATGGTTTTTCCTCGCAACAAATCTCTGTGTTCAAGCTATATTTACAAGCATCTAGTCCCATTTTACTAGTTTGGTTGTAAAATTGCACTTGTCAATTTTTGACCAAAACAACCTTCATCCTTCTTTTCCTTATCATCTTTTGACCTCTTTGATTCTTTTCTCTTGGAATGAATGGATATATTATTGCTTGGTTGTTTCATTGATTTTGATTTGGCCAAACTTTTAGAATTTGCCGTGTGGTCTTAAACCATTTTTATTAACGGAGTTACAACTTCTTTGATCAATGGAGTAACCACTTCCTTAATCATTTTATGGATACCCCCGACGTATTCCTCTGGTATTGATTTATTATTATTTTCAGGAGTTTTGGCTTTATCAGCTTGACTCCTTTGACTTTTGTTTCTTTGATCAGACATTCTGTAATTCAATGAAATACACAGATTCAATACACAGTACACACGATCTTTTATTTCTTTCACAAACGTATTAAAGAGGGACGGAAAATAAAGCATGCTTAAATAAAAACATTAATATAATTCTAGTCCCTAGATCAATTCTTGACCAGACTCTTCATCTTATCACATTTCTTTATAATTTTATCACTTATTTTCTTCTTCTTAATCCTTTCATTCCTTAGCTCATCCATCACCGAGTTGGATTGGTTAGGATATCCTACTTGTGCGGATGAAGAAGGAAAAAGATAAGCTGTTTCCCTTGGTATAGGTGAGGATTTGCTACATAAGCTTGCATTTCTTCGTTGAGAATATTCGTCGTATAAAATTCCTCGATGAGACGGGCCTCCTCCCGTATCTTGTTTGCTTGCTCAGCTTCAGTCGGTACATGACATCGGTATGGTGGAAAATTAGGAACCTCAGAATAATGGATTGGTCCTTGACTTGGTCCAGCTATAATCTGGTAACTTGGTGGCGGTGATCCAAAGGGCAACATACTCTGGTTGGAATGGCAATCCATCCAACTAGAGGATTCAGTGCTCGTTTCATGTTTAACCCTACTTTGAACTTCCATATCCCCGTTTGGATAGTAGTTTGGAGTGTCAGTCAGCGGAATATGTTCCGAGGTGTTGCTTGATATTTCTATCGGCATTTCAGGGCTACCCGAAGCATACATTGGTTGGCTTCCGTAAGCCAAGTATGGATCTATGTGATCAACTGGATACATTTGGTTCATCGGGTTTGTAGGAATTGGATTCATCAAGTTTTTTAGATCAGTCGGATTTTAATACACCGGTTCAGTCGGATTTACCGATATAGTTGGTCGTCTGGGACCAAAAACGGTACTAGCTTTGTAAGACGGCTCAGACGAGGGTGTAGGGTTCGATCGTCTTGCTACCCGTCATTTTTGTCCGTAATAGTTTGTGCACTACATCTGCATAAGTATATACTTAGGGATAGGTAGACTACCAATCATAACTTATCCCTACTTATTAGATAAATGGTTAAAGCGTAGCTACTAATTATGTTAATACCTAATTCCCTGAAACCGATGGCTCTGATACCAACCTGTCATACTCCGACTCAGGGCCTGGGTGCGACATCCCGGGTTGGTACCTGTTTTGTAAATATATCAGAGTAGCGGGTTCATTTTAGCGGAAGACTTATATTTTAAAATATTAATTTACATTTCAAAATTACTAGGGAATTATATACCCGAGTTTTAGTTACAAAATAGTGTTATATTATTATTACAGGGATTTTATAATATCAAAAATAGAGCCATCTCAAGCGATCTTCAAATGACTCAAAATCCTTGCATATTATCCATCATCATCTAATTACCTGCATGGGTTGGAAAAACACGTCAGCTATATGCTGGTGAAATGTTGACTCGATAAAATAGTTTATAACAGTCATTAAATACAAACATAGTTTTCTGTTTCACAAACTCAGTAGGAACGCCTGTCATTCCCGAGATTTGTACCACTGCCCTACACACACAATTCAAAGGTTTCCCAAGTACATAGCCTCTGTTCGGAGATAACATTCCCCTAGGCTATGTGACCCTATTGGAGAACTGGTTATGATTGACTTGGTTTTGTATGCCAATTATCAGTTATGTTTGGATCCAGACACATGTGTATTCGGTCTGAGTTGATTTTTATTATCTATTTTGTATTGTAACGATTTTAGAGACAATAATCTCATGCAAACATTTATCAGACTCTTTGCAATAAACAACCTGTCTATTACAAGAATTAAATCAGTTCCGACCATAAAAGGTTAGCGTGTTCACCTTGTATTATCAGTTGGTGATATCAGAATCCTTATCTTCAGTATGCTATTAACCTGTATAGCATAATAGGTATGCATAAGTACCTAGTTGGTAATATTCAGCAGTCTTTAAGCCTATTTCAGTTCAGCAAACTCAAGGTCTGATAAGCAGACTCTTAGGTCTGATTCAGTTCAGCAGACTCGAGGTCTGATCAGCGGACTCTTAGGTCTGATCTAACCTTAGTAGAGTTATAGTCGTTTTATGAAAATACTTTGTATTTACATAAGGCGTTTGGAATACCACGCTTTAGCATATAAAGGATATCACGTTGGCAAACTTCCCGGGTAAGTAAACGGGTCCCGTGGTTGATTGGGATATGTACGAATTACTTTCCTTAGGCAAGAAGAATCTACTAATGATATCCCCCTTCCAGTTACTACGTGCCCGTCAAAATAATAATTTTGATAACATTACTTCGCGTAGAAGTAACATTATTATATTCAATAAAACATTATTTGGAAAATCAGTTAAGTTTAACGACTATATCTGTAACTAGGTTCTAATAACTAAATAATAAGGTAACTTAACCATAATCCTACCTTAATCGGCTAGTTGAGAGTAAGGATTAAGAAAATCGGCAGCGTGTCAACTCGTGCTTCGCTTATAGGAACAATAGACCGTTAACAGCGTCTCGGCACTTCGTTTCTTCGCGGAATCAAGCCCTCGGAACCTCGGATCACCCTAGCACGCTTCCCTTGGCTAACTAGGTGAGAATGAAAGAGAAAATGGGATGAATGAGGCTGAACCCGTAGCTGCCCCTTTTATACTTGAGTTTGCAGGGCATCGCGTAGTGTGATGGGCTTTCTCCCGTGGCCATCGCGTAGCGCGATGCCGTAACTTACCAGATTCTGCCACGTGTTTCCACGTGGTTGGCCACGTGTCCCGGGTTATTTAACCTGGTCATCGCGTAGCGGGATGGTTCAGTTGGGTTGGCCATCGCGTAGCGCGGCGCCCCGCATTTTCTTGATCTGTGTGATACACTGTCGCATAGCGTGATGCTGTTTATCAGGTGACCATCACGTAGCGCAATGTGTCCCAAAACTCAGATTTTTCACTTTCAGTCCCTTAACTTTCAGAATGTATATTTTTAGTCCAAAATTAGATGAGGTATTTTCATGGTGTTACAATCGTCAACCATTCATTGAGTTTGATAGAATGTACAGACAAGCATTGGTTGATGATACTGCTCAATATGTTAAAGAAGTGAGGAGAAAGCAATCACACGGCAAGAAAGATTATGAAGAGCTGAAGAAGAAGCATAACGAAATAAAATTCTTGGAAGTCAATGATATAATTAGGATTCCATTAAAAACTTATCCAAAGAAGAATTGCCCAGAAAAGTCAAAATGGTAAACGAATCACACAGGCGAGAGTGACTTGTAATGCAAGTTGAAAGAGAGAGAAAAGAGAAAGAAAAACGGAGAAAGAGAGGCTAGATGCTGAAAGAAAGAAGAATGAAGCCATGGGATGGTTTAATAACCCTGAAAGGGTGAAGACGTTGAAATACATTATATTGAAGAAAGGAATGAAGGAAAGTGAGTTCATCGCTTTGTCTCATGAAGAACTATTGGAGATATATCATAGAGAGCAGAGGATGTACTTAGAAGAAGAGTAAAAGATTTTGGAAGAGAGGAAGAGAAGAGAGAGAATGATGACTGAAGGGATAACTGATCAGCCAATCAACACAGTAACTGAACAACAAAAGGCTGACATGATCAGTGTACTCTGTAGAAGAGGTGCCAGAATTGGAGATTTGATACTGAAAGAGGGGGAAGATATTAAAAGACTATTTGAAGAATCTGAAAAGAAACCCTCTACAACAAGGTCTTGTGAACTTGTTGTTAGATCTGAAATAGTGAGGCAGCAAGCTGAACAGAGAAATTTGAATCTGCCCACCCATTTATATTTTGATCTGAGATCAAGAACTCTGAGAGTTATAACTGAAGATGGACAAGAGACACACATTATATTCAGAAGTGACTTCATAAATTTTACAAGAGAACAATTGGAGAAGACGGCTCAGCTGGAAATACATGACAATCAATACAGAAGCAAAAATGTTGGCCAACAAAAGAATGACCTCTCCAAATACTAGAAAGAACAAGCTGATAAAGGATTCCCACTGCTCAATCAGAAACGAAAGAATCATATATAGCAGCTGAGGGGGAGAGGTGGAAGAAGAGAATAAGTGATGTAAGACTATTAGAACTCTTTCTCAAGGAATCCAAGAAAAGGAAACACAGAAAGCCAGCGGCTCGAGCTCTATCACAAGAACATTAATGGAGGTGCCTAACTCTCAAATACAACAACATGGGCAAATTGCTCATCTTACTTATAAAAGGTAAAGTGATTCAGTATCACTTAGAAACTCTGAAAAAAAACCATAGCCATTGTTGAACATGATGAGGAGTTAGAGTATATACACATCCAAGATCTACAAGACATAATTGACATAAATGTACCTATAGATTCTGTGGATGCTGTGGAATTGAACATGTTTCAACAAAGGGCTGCAGCAGTCAGATACGAGAAAATGATTGAAGCTGAGAGGAGACTTCAAACAGGATAGAAATGATGGAAGCTTTAAAGATTATCTAATGGATCCTTGTTTATTTGTGTAATTTGTTTGTATTTTTATTTTTGATATGATATGTAAATTTGATGTGTAATGCCCAAGTGGCAGAATTCTGATTATGTAATGTAATTACCTTTTTCTTAAATTGACTACCTTTAGAAATTGACACATTTGTAACTGTATGCAGGTATGTTTTGGTGCATCTACGGACACATTTGTAACTATATGCAGGTACGTTTTGGTGCATCTACGCTTGTTCTAATCTAGGGGGAGATTGTTGAGTCCTTAAAGAAATGGCTAAGTATGGACTTCGAGTAAGCTTGGACATTCAAGCATGATTTCAGTACCTCGAGCATGATGTCTTATGGCTATAAGACTATCTTCTGCAATTTCTTCTGAGTGTTGAAGGCTTCGAGCAAGCTACACTTCATGAAGCAAGGATGTTCTTCATCGAGTATGGATTGTCAATCGAGCAAACAACTTGATCTATCCAGCTTAAACCAAGTGTTCCGAGCACATTGGTGGATCGAGCATGGATACAATAAAAAAAGATCTCAAATGTTCTAAGCATAGAGTTTGAGGATGGTTCAATCCCGAGCAAGCTTCACACCCGAGTATGCTGAAGATTGTTCTCAATAAGTTTCAAGGCAGGATTGAAGAGATTTAGAAGAACATGCTTGCTCGTAGGACTTATTCGAGAAAAGCAAGGATATGTCAAGAATATTGAAGTCTGCTGGAGGAGAATATTTTCTATCTGAAAATATTCTAAGTAAAATATGTTCGAAGACTTGTATTGAGCATGCTGTGCATAACAAGTCTGCTCGACAAGGATATATCATACTCGAAGACTTGTTTACACTAGTATTATTTATGTCATTCATTATGTAATCATTAGGCTTTTTAGAAAGAATGTTGTCACACCCCGACTAGTACAATGCGGAAGCGTAAAACGGGAATGTAACAGACACCTCTGGTATCAACAACATTGTTTATAAAGAAACATTACAAACTAATGTACATTATATTACATTGATCTATCTTTGTTCAAATCTAGGTGTTACAACAAAATATGTTCGTTACATTATTCTATTCGTACTGATAACCTTGCGTCTATTCACATAGCATCAAGCACAATCCACGACAGGTAGTACATCATCACATTATTCCAACTTTGGTACCATTCCCGAAAAGCAGTTTAAAACGGGTCAACTACTAGAGTTCGTGAGTTTCACGAGTTTCAAGAAAATGGTTATGAATATTCACAAGTTAACACTTGTAATCGTGATATAAGTATGTATATATGTAAATGATGTAATTATGCTAAGCTACAGTGAAGCCTTGACTGTTTGTGCTGCGTGCATCCATTTCCCACGCCCAATCAACCACTGTGGCTCCCCTTCGGCCACAACATGCCCGGGTAGCTATGTCTAACGCTACATAGCCTGTATGTATATATATGGTCATGTGCAAACGGCGCTAAGTGACACGGCAACCAGGCCGATTCCGTTTGGTTTTGTCACACCAATAGTACTATTCACAAGCCACCGGCTCGAAGTTAATCACTATGATCATGGGGACTTTCGTGTGTTAGCACTTAGATAATTCACATCATTACAAGTTTTAGATATGTATACGTAATTAAACATGCTTTTCACCCTAAAAGTTTGAAAACTGTTTAAAAGTGCGGTCATGAAACACACGGTTTAGTAGATAATCAGCACTGAGTCAGCTCGTGGTTTGTTTGATTCGCTATCACTAGTTCCTATAATCAATATTATAATAATATTAATATTTTAATATTATTATAATCCCAATACTAAACTAGACTGTATATCTAATTTGGGTAAAGCTGGAACGCCCAGAAAGTGTCAATAGGCTTAGATTGTGATGTTGTTTAATGTTTAATACTTAAAACCGAACTTAGCTCAGTTTCCCCGTTTTACCAGCTGGGCCAAGTTGTTCGTCTATGCGTCCAAAAACAGTTATGGGGAAGTAATCTTGGGTAAATATGTTGGTCGATAAAATGATTTAAGTTATAAAGAAATATCACACATTGGGGTCCCGGATTCGCTATAGGGCCCGTTTTCGTTTATTCAGTTTGATTTGAGGAGAAACGCGCACAATCTATCCAGATTGTCCATATTTCTCATAAAAAAGTTTGTTCTTACATAATTAATTCAAAAATATGATTTTGATCATTCTTGGTGTTCTAATATTCCCACAAGTTCGTTAATCACGAACTTGCCGGTTTTTATTATAATATCGAAGTTTTATATAATTTACTATAAAACGATTACAATAAAGTGGCAGGCAAACGGGCAACAAGTTGCGCCGCAACCCCCTTTTGAACATCAAAGCCAATCCTGCTAAAAACGAAGCTTTGGGACCTAGAAGCTGAAGAGGTTCCGTGTACGACGCGCTGAACCCTACTAAAAAATTTCACAGCCTCTGGAGCCAGAAAACCAAATGTATCAAAGGCAAATGGTAGAAAGACATGTTGATTATCTAAACAAGCTTTCTCGTGTTTAACAACTTTGCCCGATTCAGCCTTCAACGCAGCCTGACCCACAACAAACCCACGGTCCCTGAGCCCAACAAGAGGAGACACTCCTGTAAGATCCACACAGGCGTGTTTCCCCCCTGCCCACCCGAACACAAGAATATCAGCTGGTCGTAAAGTAGACCTCCCTTCAATAGGATCCGTGAGAAAGTTAACAGGGGCCTCCTTTTTAGCAGAAATCCCTGCCCGTTTAAGAACATCACACAGAACATCCCTTATCAATTTAGCATAATTAATAAGGGATGTTATAATTGAATTTGTTTAATTTTCAATTTAGCATAATTAATTAACCGTTAATCATTAAATTATGAAAATTTAGCCACTTATCAAATAAAATATGTAGATTTTTATAAAAATATTTCTGGAATTATTTACTGGTTTTTTAATTTATAAAAATTCATTTTACCTACTATATTTAGACTGAAAATCGTCTGTTTATCCCAAACGATTTCCAAAAATTCATGGATGCTCAAATTATATCCCTAAATCATCTGTATCAATTCCAAAATGTAACAACCTCGTTCAATATTCTTTTCAGGCCAAAAACGACTATAAAAACTCATATGAACGCAAATGCATAAAACTTAGTTAGGCTTTTCCAAATGCTCCTAAATTTCATGTCTGATCAAAATATACAAAATCTGAGTTCCCCAAAAATTTTCATAATTTTTCAAGTATTTTAACTATTTTCCCAAATAAACGTCTAAATTCGGTAATAAATTCGTCAAATATTCTCGGATGGTCGAAAAATTACCAAATTTTAACAGAGACTCAATGATATGGTCTCTGATGTCCTTGCAAATTTTTATTAGCTAACAATACGTACATCACAATCTAATCCTAAACAGCCCGTAATCGAGTATTTCGGCATTACCTTTGCGGTTTTCGCCCATTTTCGGTTTCGTAATCCAATTTCCGGGTTCTTTTGCTTCTAAACAAGCTAGGTACAGGTCCTATATCACAAACCAAGCATGTATCATCAACATAAAAGCGTTGAAGCATAGGGTTTCGGTTAGGGCTTTAAACCGAACTTTTGAACCGTAAAAATACGATTTAAACCCTCTAATCCGTGTTTATGGCAAAAAAAAGAGTGTGATTCTAATTATTCAACATGTTTAGCATAAAGTATATTTTTGCATCATTTTGAAGAGTTTTTCATGGTTAACTATGATTTTTCTTAATCAAACCTTAATTCTTTATTTAGAAACATGTATAAAACACATCAAAATAACTTATTTACCTCTTGTTTGGCTGAATTTGATATGAAAATTTTTGGCGCAGCTTTGAGTTGGTGAGACAATAATATTTGTTGTTGTGGTTACTTCAAAACAAAGAAAGAATGGGTGGGGATTCCACCCCTTTTGTTCCGATCGGAACTAGGGGTGGGTCCGTAACCCCCCTTTTTCTTTTTTTTTTGGCTAGCACGATCAATTCCGAGTCCATTTTTAGCGCGGGTTCGGTTTTTGGCTAGAAAAATATATCGGGTACGACAAACAGCACAAAATCGAGCGTTTTTCGGCCATTTTTGTGTAAATTTATAAAAATATACCATTTGTTTGTAAAAATCGAAAATATTTTCATGGATCACTTAAAACATTTCAAATAAGTGTTGTGTAAGTCTTTTTTAGCTTAACGGATGATACAATGCTTGTTTTGTAACTCTTTTTCGCATTTAATTCATAATAGGTAGTTAAACGAGCATGTTTTCGTTTAACTGGTTTGCTATCACACTAAGGTCATAATATTAATATGTTGGCTTATATTCAACGTATATCGCTTATAGATGCGCCCCCCCCCCCCGAGATATCTGGGTCATAACCAGACCCGTTTGGTTAATCGTTTGTTCGATACGCAATAAGCGGTTAATCGCTTATTCGGTTTATAAATACTGAGTTGTAAACGATTTTGACATGAATGTAACAAATGTCTGGGCCTATAAATAGAGTCATAGGTTTACAATGTAACCACGGACCTTTTGCTGAATAGGAGGGCACAATCACCTGAATGAATATTCTCTTTGTCTAACCTCGTACAGCCTTCGCTGTCATGAAACCCTAGATATTCCTTGCATTAAATCATTGTTCCATTAAAACGTGTTGGGTTTTAACAAGATTATCAGAGTCATAAAATCCAAATTTTTTGAAAAATGCAGCGGAATTTAGTATTAAATCTTGTTAATTTGATATGTATAAAACCAATTTTACACATGCAAAATCCAAGCCCGGATCCCAATACGAAATACATACTATCAAACACATGCATGTCGCTATAAGTCCATGCATCTTAAAGCTACCTTTCAAATCCAAGGAAGAGGATGGAGATGATGATGAAGAAGGCTAGAACTTGAATATGAAGCTCCTCATGCTAGCATACCCCAAGCTTTCCAACAAACACCACTTATAGCTAGGATTTGGTAACACTTGACAACACTCCTTGGTTCCCTTGCTCTTGGCCATCCAAAGAGAGGAAGAGAGAGTAGAGGATTTTTCCTCTAGTCTTGTGTTGTATGAATGTATTGTGTTGTTAGTTGTGAAAAATGAGAGAAAGAGTAAAATATAAGCCTTTCAAATGGCACCTCCTTTTAGATCAATAAAAGACATTGCATGTCTCCACTAAGAAATATATAATAATAAAAAAATATTCCAACAAGAAGAGGGGGGGGGGGATTTCCATCTTTTTATTATTACTATTTTTTTTCTTTCTATATATATATGCACATATATATATATATATATATATATATATATATATATATAGGGGTGGGGTTCTAGTGAAAACTCCTTTTAAAGAGAAAACTTAAAAACTCCTAAAAACTTCTAAAAAACTATTTTTAACTTTTTTTTTAATTTTTTTTGAAGTTTCTTTTTATTTCATTATTCTTATATGTTGTTATTGTTTCAAAAAAAAAAAAACTTGTCAGTATAGTGCGCATGTGTAATAGTGTGCATTGCATATATGCAAAAGTGTTTGTATTGCATAGAATACAACACTATTGCACATATTTGATACACACTATTGTATATATGCAATATAAGACTAATACACACATCGAATACACATTAGTATGTATGTGTAATATAACATTAACGCACATGTGCACCACATCGACTTTTATTTTATTATTATTTTTTTTCCATATAATACAACACTTCTTCACATATAAAATACACTATTAAACTCAAAAAAATACATAGTAATACACATGTGTAATACAACGGTATCGTACAGTAATACGTATGTGCATTACAGCGGTTTTTTTATATATTTTTTATATTTTTCGAGTGAAATATAAGAAAATATAAGAATAATGGCTAAAACAAAATTTTGAAAATATTTTTTTTATTTTTAATTAAAAATAATTCTTTAGGAGTTTTTTAGATTTCTCTCTAAAGGTGAGTTTTCTTTTGATCCTCTCCCTATATATATTATATATATATACATATATATATATATATATATTTATATGCATATGTGTTATAACTTATACCATTATAAATATAACACATTACATGTGACATGGTAGGTATATTGTTACTTAACTATCTTAAATAACAATATGGAATGATTTCTCTTAAAGTATAAATCATCCATATGATTTTTTTATTTCACAAGTACATTGTATTTAGAAACCCCTTTCTAAATAACTCAAGTATTAATATTTATTTGTTATGATCATATCATATTTAAACAAATATTATTGGTGTTTGTCTAGCTTGTTATTGGGTATGACCCGACTTGGATCATGACATACTAGCCACATCAATTATAATATGTGTCTTGGGCATATTGAGTCCAACAATCTCCCACTTGCACAAGATACATAGAAGATTGATGCAAGTAGCAAATACCGCCTAACTACGGTATACTACCCCTAATATGCATGACGAAGTGCTATTCAATAACATCATCCCCTTCAAGTCCCTTACTTGAAATGATTTAGGTACATCTATCATTTATCCTTTTGCCATAGATGTCATGTCAAATCCAGAGACACAGAGTGATCATTCTCTGTTGATTTAACTTATCAGGCCTTAGACATCTGACTCTCAACGAATAAGAGAGACAAATCCCCTCTTGACTACATACGTCTCTCATAATCACCTTGTACCAAACCTGATCTTAGCCTTATGTACTGTCATGTTTCAGAACAGCGAAGAACTAAGTCAAAGTATAATACTTGGTGAATATCAAGACCCAATATGTATCTCAAGTCGGAGGATACTATGATATTCGCCTTTACTCAAATTTAGTTATGATCAATCACAATGATTTGTCATGCTTAAAGCGCATGACACATCCTGTCTAGTGCATACCATTGCATACATGATGGATCCCATTAGCCGATGCGTATGGGATTCCATTCATTTTCTCTTGCTCATCCTTTGAGCTTGGACATTGAGACCTACTCAATATCGTTCCTCTTTGAATAGGTACTAGACCTTTCTTAGAGATCTCCATCTTGAACCTCATCGAGATTTTGTCAATGTATGTACTTTGGTTTAAACCTATCAACCGCCTTGATCTATCCCTATAGATCTTTATTCCCAAAATATAGGCGGCTTCACCAAGATCCTTGATAGAAAAACAACTTCCAAGCCATGCTTTTACACCTTCCAAGGTTGGAATGTCATTCCCAAATAGTAGTATGTCATCAACATACAATACTAAGAAGGTAATGATGCTCCCACTAGCTTTCTTATACACACAAGCTTCATCAACATTCTTGATGAATCCAAGTTTCTTAACTTCTTCATTAAAACGGTGATTCCAACTTCTAGATGCTTGTTTCAATCCATAGATTGATTTCTTTAACTTGCATACTTTGTTAGGATGTTGTGGATCGACAAAACCTTCGGGTTGAACCATATAGACATCTTCCTCAAGATGCCTATTTAGAAAAGCGGTTTTGACATCCATTTGCCATATCTCATAGTCATAATGTGCGGCTATGGCAAACAATATCCTAATAGACTTTAGCATTGCTACGGGAGAAAAAGTTTCATCATAGTCAACCCCTTGAGTTTGAGTGAAACCTTTTGCTCCAAGTCTTGCTTTGTAAGTATCCAAGTTTCCATGCATATCGGTTTTCTTCTTGAAAACCCACTTACTTCCAACCGGTTTGGAATTAAGAGGTGGTACAACCAAATCCCATACTTGGTTGTCATGCATAGATTTCATCTCAACGTTCATCGCTTCAAGCCATTTGTCACAATCGGGTTGTGACATTGCATCACGGTATGTGGTGGGTTCATCCGAATCTACCACATAGCATCCATCCATTAAAAATCCTTATCTTTTGGGTGGATGCCTAATCCTACCAGATTTGTGAACGTTTTGTGTGTCTTGATCAACCATTTGATCATTCTTAACAACCTCTTGTTGATTGCTAGTATCAACCAAACGTGTATCGATTTGTGGTTCTCAATCCTCCTCGAGTTACACCTTTCTACTAGTACCTTCCATAAGGAACTTAGTTTCCATGAACTCGGCCTTTCGAGAAACAAATACCTTTTGCTCGGTTGGGTTGTAGAAATAATATCCCATGGAGTCCTTGGGATATCCTACAAAGATACACTTAGTGGATCGACTTTCAAGTTTGTTTTGGGTGTTGTTCTTGTCATAAGCCTCACAACCCCATACCTTTAAATATGATAATGATGAAGCCCTTCCATTCCATATTTCAAAAGGTGTCTTGTCCACTTTCTTGGTTAGGGCCACCATATTTAGAATACGGGCCGTGGAGAGCAAAGCGAAACCCCAAAATGATAGAGGCAATGTGCTTCTAGCCATCATAGATCGAACCATATCCAATAGAGTTAGAGTCCTCCTTTCGGACACACCATTGTGTTGTGGTGTTTCGGGTGTAGTAAGTTGGGAGATGATCCCACAACTCCTAAGATGATCTTGGAAAGCATCACTTAGGTGTTCACCTCCTCTATCCGAATGAAGTACTTTGATGGTTTTATTGAGTTGATTTTGTACTTCATTTTGGAAGACTTTGTACATTTCAAAGGCTTCATCTTTGTGTCTTAACAAGTACACATACCCATAACGACTATAAACATCGACAAAGGTAATGAAGTATCTTTCACTATTCCTTGTCATTGCCTTAAAGGGACCACATACATCCGAATGTATGATACCCAATAAGTCTTTTGCCCCTTCGTTTGTCCCACTAATGGGTCCTCGGTCATTTTCCCTAGTAAACAAGACTCACACTTATCAAATGAATCATCTTCACTTGATTCCAAAAGACCATTCATTTGAAGTGTATGTATGCGACCTTTGTTTATATGACCAAGGCAACAATGCCAAAGATAAGTCTTACTCAAATCCATTTTGAGTCTCTTGGTGCTTGATTGGTACAACATGTTATCAAAGAATGTGTTATCATGAATTAATTCATAAATGCCATTAGACGACATTGCTTTAAAATAAAAGACATTATTCATGAAAACATAAATTCCATTGTCCACAAACATTAAATCAAAACCACATTGTCTTAACAAAGAAACGGAGATAATATTCCTAGTCAAACTAGGAGCATATAAAATGTCTTTCAAAATAACTTCCAAACCATTCGGAAGCTTTAATGTGTAGTCTTCTCAGGCTTCAACAACAACCTTTGCTCCGTTTCCCATGAAGAGACTTGTATCTCCTTTCTTAAATCGTTCACTTCCTTTGAACCCCTGCAACAAATTGCAAATATGAGTTCCACATCCGGTAACCAATACCCATGTGTTGGAAGAAACAATATTAAGATCAATGTGAACCATGAAAGTTGTACCCGAGGTTTGCCCCGCATCCCTCTTAGCTTTCAACTCTTTGAGATGGGTTGGACAATTCCTCATCCAATGCCCAATCTCCCCACATCCAAAGCCTGGATCCTTCGAGCTAACCTTTAGCTTCTTTGGTTTAGGTGGTTCCACTCTTCCTTTTCCCTTGATCTTTCCCATGTGTTGTCCTTTGCCTTGGGTTCCGGGTGATGCTTTTTCTTATTGCCTTCCTCATTAATCGTGAGAACGGGTAAAACCTTTTTACCCATTCCCGTCTCGACCGTTTTAAGCATTGCGTGTAGCTCACCAATGCTCTTGTCCTACCCATTCATGTTATAATTCATAATAAATGTCTCAAACCTCTTTGTTAGCCTATTTAGGATCAAATCCATGGCTAACTCCTTTGAGATGGGACAATTAAGGCGCTCGAGACGATCAATATAGCTGTTCATCTTAAGTACATAAGATGAGACCGATTGGGTTTCTTCCATACGACATGCATGAAGCGCTCGAACCGTTTCGAAGAGTTCCACCCTAGATTGTGTAAGGAACATTTCCTTAAGTTAGGTGATCAAGCCGTACGCCCCATGAAGTTCAAAATCCTTTTGAATCTCGGGAATCATAGTTCCCAACATGAGGCATGAAACTTGCACAGAATCCTCATTGTGCTTAACCCAATCGTTATAGTCTTGGACATCATCAACACTAGGTTCATCGGGAATAGGATCCTCTAATACGTAGTATTTCTTTTCTTGCTTGAGAACGATTCTCAAGTTTCGATACCAATCCATAAAGTTGGTATAGTTTAGACGATCCTTGTCAAGAATAGATCTTAGTGATAGGTTATTAACGGGTGGAATAATAATGTTAGGTGGATTGTTGATTGCGGCCATCTACAAGTATAACAAAGCTCAATTATAGTATTTTTGATATCAATTAATTTTAATCGTTAACACCCTTTATGTCTTGTAAGACCCCCCAAACCCGGGAATCCTACAGTTGGTCATCATATCCAAAAATTCTCAAAAATTTAAAACAAAACCAATTCGTTTTATCCAAAACAAGTTCATCTTATTAAAATCAGTTCAGAGTAATTAAACAGCGGAATAATAAAAATCAAAATCCCCAAAAACCGGGAAGAGTGCCCAAAACCAAAATTTAAATGTTTAAAGTAGTAAATGAAAAGAAAACAGTTTGTGTAATTAATCTCCGACTAGATATGCCTTCAACCGTCCGAGTAGTCTCAAGCACGTCCAAGCGGTAGTTCATTACCTCTCAACCTGCAATTCCATCTAACATACACACAAAGTCAGCTAGAGCTGAGTGAGTTCAAGTTTTCATAAACAATATTCATACTTTATTTCAAAGTTATAGCTCTAATACAGTAGAGAGAATAATAATAAAATAAATAAATATAGTTCACCAAATAATACATTCATGGTCAAACCCTCGTGCACGGGCCTCTTCGCCACGAGTCAAGACTCGAGTAATATATTTGACCCGGACGCGGTAAGACCTAAGCACGTGACACGAGCCTCTTCACCACGAGTCAAACCCAAGTAATATATTTGACTCGGTCACGACTTACACATCCAAACACGTGATACGGGTCTCTTCACCATGAGTATAACCCGAGTAATATATTTGACCCGATCACGGTTTAATATACAACGGGCCTCTTCACCACGGGATTGTAAAACCCAAATAATATATTTGACCCGCCAAAATGATGATCACGCCACACAGGTCTCTTCACCACGGGATTTGAAAACCCGAGAAATATATTTGACCCGGCCATGATCACCATGCACACACACATCAATAAGCCTACTCACATCATTCTTAGTCACAAGGAACTAAATAATATCAATCATCTTAGGCTATAAGGTAACACATGCTCATACACATATATATATATATATATGTGTGTGTGTGTGTGTGTGGGAGGGATCTTTTGAGAACCATGTTGAGTTGTAAGAACTTAAGAACTCCATTCTAGGCCACACATTTAATTAGGTGGATTGGAATATGTGGTTGAGATTAAATCTGGCAAAAAAGTCAAAGTAGGAGAAAGAATAAAGATGTAAGTGGTTACACTAACTTTTACGTCCGTTACACATGTGTAAAAAGTCGGCTCGGTGCGTAAAAAATTCTGTAATTTTTTTACGTGTATGTAACTTACATATATTATGCATGTGTAAAAAAAATTCGAAAAAAAAATCGTTATACTGAGTTCTTTCGAGTACTTAAAACTCAAATGGGTTCTCATTTGAAATCTCCCCTATATATGTATGTGTGTGTGTGTATATATATATATATGTATATGTATATAAATATATATAATCCCAAAATATAGCATATCACAAGTAAGCCATCCTTTGTCACAAAGGACTAACCAACATCACTAATCATAGGCCATAGGGTAACACATGTGTAAACACACATATATAACATCCCAAGATATACCATACTACAAGTAAGCCTATGAGCCGAGGTAACATCTGTATATACATACATAAATATCATCACAAAATATACCATAGTACAAGTGAGTTTATGCAAAATCATTTAAGCGGTTTATCAAGTAAAAACAGTTCGGTGTGTATGCTAGCCCAAAATTTGAAAGAGTGAAAAGGGACATCATAGACTCACCTGACACAAGGCACAAAATCACCACGAGCTAGAGAACCCCTAAGTATCCCCACAACTCGAACACATGTCTGTTTACGTACAATCATTACTAACGATACCGAAAGGACTCGTTTATCCTCGAGGCGTTCTAACATGGTTCGAGTTACCTAAAGCCTCGACCTCACCAAGTTCAATTACAACAGCCCCCGGGGCCTTGTATTTACCAAAACCTCCATTAGCTAATCCCGGTGACAAAGGATTCCCAAAATACCCCCGGAAGTTGCTAGTTGAACGAATATACGCGTTTATAAGTTGTTTATGCTCTTAACAACCAACTCAGTCCCGTGTTGACCAAATTTAATAAAATCACAGCCAATAAGTCCACACGACACTAAATGAGTTGGATGGGTCGGTAATCCGCAAGCACAAGGCACCAACTACCTAATAAACGCGAATTCTTTTTGTACCAACCCGTTTGAGTAACCGACAACCAATTCAACCCCAATATTTAAAAAAATAATTTTTCCATAGCCCGTATATCAAACCGAAGTTACACAAACTAAATTGGTTGTTAATTCCTTCAAACCTCACGCTAAACGCAACAATTTAACAATCTAGACAACCGAACACTTGTTTTCAATCTATCACTATATGACCAATCAAACGAAAACCATGGCTCACGATATTAAAGTATGTTACACTAGACATACCTTAGAAGATGATGGAGCAAGAATCTTAAACAAAACAGCCCCGAAAGATGCACGAAAGGGAGGCCACCGGTTAAGTCCTAATCCGAAGGAATTGATCACTGTCGAGTATAAGGAGCAGATTTTAGCATGCAAAAGTATAATTTATTACATAGGAAAATCAAAGGAATAAATTTTGAAATTTTTACCAGAGTTGTATAAATTACTTGGGTATCAAAAATTATTTTTTTATCATATTTTTTCAATTCACACAAAAATCATAAAAATTCCTCCAACACAGAAAGGTACGTGCAGCTATTTCAGTGCGCAACAAAATGGTTTTATTTTTATAAAAATCATTACCAAACCAAATTAAACGATTCCAATTGAGTTTGATTTCTAACTCAAAATTTGAAGTTCCATAAGTAGAAACAACTAATTTTGACTTGTTGAAAAAGAGTTATGATGTCGGGAAGACAGACAAGAATCCGTCATCCCGCATCAGCTTTGACACTCGATCTTATAAATTCATAAAAACCGTTCAAATCTCGTCCAAAAATTACATATTATACCTTTCTGAAAACTAGACTCAAAGTAGAATATCATGGAAACAAGAATCGATCTAAAAAAATGGATTATCATCGAGTTACAGACCCTACAATAAACAAGTACGAATCTGTCAGCAAACTCTTATCATCAAAACTCAACCCTAACATGTTCAACAAAGGGTTTAATGGTGAAAAAGAATTATAATAAGATAGAATCAACCTTGAATTAGTCTCGAGAGGCTGGATATTGGCTGGAACCTGCACAAAAATCGAGGAGGGAGGCTTGTGAGAGGCGCCGATCGGAACTAGGAGGAAGGAGAAGGAGTTTTAGGGTTTATGTTATAAACATTTTACATCTAGGCCCTTCCACTTATAAATTATGATGTCTTGGATTAAACGTTAAATAAATAGGCTTACAAGAAAGACAAAGAGGTCCCCAAGGAAGGCCAGATCGAATCTCGGTTAAAATACAAACTCTACAACACATATATCCTTTTAACGAAAATTTGCGCGCGTTACAAGTTTAATCTCCTTAAAATGGGATTCGTCCCCGAATCCCGCTATACAGGAATGGGCGCAGATGGAGACAAATCCTAATAATTTAATCATACAAGAAACGAAAGATACAAAACCCCAATAGGCACAAAGCCTACAAACAGGAACAAAGCCCGTAGCTCAACAAGTAAAAAAGGAAACCTGGAGTGATAGTATGCAATGCGTTAGTTAATCAATTACGCGCAAGACTCTCGAGAGGATGAGAAATACACGGAAGGATTAAGGAATGAGATGAACTTTAACGCTAACGACCCAAGCATTAGCTATATCCTATCCCTACAAAGATAGAACCCTAACACAGTCAAGCACAGGTAGCGTTTAGAGCATGAAAGGTAACTATAAACTGCTAATAACGTTGATCAAGTGTTATTAGTTGTTTACTTTACCCGCCCGTCCTAAGCACCCCCTTCCCCTAACCATATTAGCATCCCATCTAACATTTAAGCGAATATGCACATAATAGAACCCTAATGCTTATAAAAATGAATAAACAAATATAAAATTTACCTCTTGGTGTGCAGCTACTCGCGGTTGGCATTTCTAGTCCCTTCCTTTACAGTTCGAGTCTAAGCATTCGGGAATGCTCGGATCCCTCGAACCATGGCTCCGATACCAACTTGTAAAACCCCGTAACCCGTGAACCCTACAATTGGTCATAATATCCAAAAATCCTCAAAATTTTAAAACCAAACCAATTCGTTTTATCCAAAACAAGTTCATCTTATTAAAATCAGTCAGAGTAATTAAACAGGGGAATAATAAAAACCCAAATCCCCAAAAACTGGGAAGAGTGCCCAAAACCAAAATTTAAATGTTTAAAGTAGTAAATGAAAAGAAAACAGTTTGTGTAATTAATATCCGACTAGATATGCATTCAACCGTCCGAGTAGTCTTGAGCACGTCGAAGCAGTAGTTCCTTACCTCTCAACTTGCAAATCCATCTAACATACACACAAAGTCAGCTAGAGCTGAGTGAGTTTAAGTTTTCATAAACAATATTCATACTTTATTAAAAGTTATAGCTCTAAAACAGTAGAGAGAATAATAAAATAAATAAATATATTTCACCAAATAATACATTCATGGTCGAACACGCGTGCACGGGCCTCTTCGCCACGAGTCAAGACTCGAGTAATATATTACTCGAATCAGATTCACTATATTAATATATCGTTTAATGAACAGTGATTAATGGTGCATGGAATGTCTAGGGCTTCGTGACGGCGATGGTACGAGATAGCATAAAGAGGAATATTCGCTCTGGTGGTTATACTCTCGTAATCTGTAAACTCTCGTTTTTTTTCATGGGAAACCTAGAATTCTTTTTATTGGCCTAGACATTCCTTCTAGAAACCCTAATGATTACATAATAAATGACAAAAATAAATACAAGTGTAAATATGTCTTCGAGTATGATAATTCCTTGTCGAGCACACTTGTAATGCATAGCATGCTCGAAGCAAGTCTTCGAGCAGACTTTACTTAGAATATTTTTAGTAGAAAATATTCTCCTTCAACAGACTTCAATCTTCATAACTTATTCTTGCTTTGCTCGAATACGTTCCATGAGCAAGCATGTTCTTCTCAATCTCTTCAATTCTGCCTTATGACTTATTGTGAACCATCTTCAACATACTCGAGTTTGAAGCTTGCTCGGGATTAAACCATGCTCGAAGTTTATACTTAGAACATATGAGATCTACATTTATTGTATCCATGCTCGACCCACCAAGATGCTCGGAATACTTGGTTTAAGCTGGATAAATCAAGTTGTTTGCTCGATTGGCAATCCATACTCGATGAAGAACATCCTTGCTTGACGAAGTGTAGCTTGCTCGAAGCCTTCAACATTTAGAAGAAATTCCAGAAGATAGTCTTATGAGCATAAGACATCATGCTCGAGGTAGTAAAACCGTGCTCGAACGTCCAAGCTTTCTCGAAGTCCATACTTAGCCATTTCTTTGAGGAGGTTTAGAAGAATCCAATCTTCCTTGTAAATTTCCAACTCAACTTCCTTTATTGTATCCTTGCTCGACCCACCAAAACACTTGTAATCATGGTTTCAACTTGGATAGATCAAGTGTTTGCTCGAATAGCAAACTATACTTGATGAAGAACATCCTTACTTGACAAAGTGTAGCTTGCTCAAAGCTTAAAACACTTAGAAGAACTTCCAGAAGATAATCTTACATAAGTAAGATATCATGCTCGAGCTAGTAAAAATCATGCTCGAAGATCCAAGCTTGCTTGAGTTCCATACATAGCCGTTTTCTAAGGAGGTTGAGAAGATTTAAATCTTCTTTGTCAATTTTCTGACCCAACAATCTCCCCTAGATTAGAATAAGTTCAGATGCACGAAAAAATACCTGTGTTACCGACACTAACAAGAATAGATTCTGCCTCATGGGCATTACACACCAAATACAGGAAAACATAAACTTACAAACTGAGATAAAGTTACAAGCACTAAACTTACATACAACTAAACTCTGTAAAGAAACCCAGGAAAATGTTGAACGGGGAAAATCAAATAGTTACGACACAATAAAATCTCACTAAATAAAGTTCGCAATCCACAACGGGGAATCAAACATGTTCGGAAATAGAAGAACGAATTTCGAAGCAAATATTTATAACCTTTCCCAAAAAGGGACATAATTAGTATATCGAATTTCGGGGATGAAATTTCTTAACTGGGGGAGAATGTGACATTCGTGACAAAACCGGTTACACATTAGGGTTCACACATCGAATAAGCGATTAACCGTTTATTGTGTATCGAGCAAACGAATAACCAAACGGGTCTTGCTATGACCCAGATATCCCCGGGGGGCATCTATAAGTGATTTACGTTTAATATAAGCTAGTATAGTGATATTATGGCCTTAGTATGATAGTAAACCAGTTAAACGAAAACATGCTCGTTTAACTACCTGCTATAGATTTAAACACGAAAGAAAGTCACAAAACAAGCATTGTATCATCCGTTAAACCGACAAAGACTTACCAAACACTTGTTAGGAATGTTTTAAGCGATCCGTGAAATATTTTCGATTTTTGCAAAAAATTCTATATTTTTCTAAATTTACATAAAAATGGCCGAAAAAGAGTCGTTTTCGCACTGTTTGTCGTACCCGTTATATTTTTCGCGCCAAAAACAGAACCCTAAATAAATTTGGACTTCAAATTTCACTTTTAGGCACGTAAATTGAGAAAAGTGGGCCAAATGGGCACAAAAGGGGGCCTAACAAGCCCAGCCTGCCAAAGTTAACCAAAGCCCCTTTAAGTTTCCATTCTTTATATTAAGTTAGAATTAGATATTTTGGCACATTCCCACACCTCCCCTGCTTCTTACAACTTCTCAAAATTTTTCTCAAGAACAAACCATAGGTAATCCATCATTTTTATCATGATTTTCAACTTATTAATTAAGATTAATTCCATATAAACATAGTTTGATTACCAAAAATCATTCCTAACCATGCAAAAACCCAAAAAATTTTCCAAAAATGTGTTTTGACCCTACACATGGCTGAGAGCCTGGTTCGACAAGTTTTTTTGTCCATAAACACGGATTAGAGGGTTTAAACGGTGTTTTTACGGTTCAAAAGTTCGGTTTCGAACCCTAACTTTCATGGCTGGTCTTTTGATGATACATGCTTGGTTTGTGATATAGGACCTGTAACTAGCTTATATAGAAGCACAAGAACCCGAAAAATGAATTAAGAGAGCGAAAACGGGCGAAAACCGCAAAGGTAATACCGAAATGTTTGATTACCGGCTATTTAGGTTAAGGTTGTGATGTGCATAGTTTTAGGTCATGAAATTTTGCAAGGACATCAGGGACCATATCATTGAGTCCCTGTCCAAATTTGGTAATTTTTTGACTATCCGATATAGGACCTGTAACTAGCTTATATAGAAGCACAAGAACCCGAAAAATGAATTAAGAGAGCGAAAACGGGCGAAAACCGCAAAGGTAATACCGAAATGTTTGATTACCGGCTATTTAGGTTAAGGTTGTGATGTGCATAGTTTTAGGTCATGAAATTTTGCAAGGACATCAGGGACCATATCATTGAGTCCCTGTCCAAATTTGGTAATTTTTTGACTATCCGAGAATATTTGGCAAATTTATTACCGATTTGTGGTTTTTATTTGGGAAAAATACTTAAAATGCTGGAAAAACTATGAAATTTTGTGGGAAAGTCAGATTTGATATTTTATTATCACATGTGAAATTTGGGGTCATTTTGAAAACCCTAGCTATGTTTTCTGCATTTGTGTTTATTCGGATTTTCATAGTCGTTTTTGGCTCGAAAATGATATTTGGCAATTTTTTTAGCTTTTGGAATTGCTACCTGTTATTTTGGGAAGTATTTTGGTCACTCAGGAATTTTAGCGGATTTTTTGAAAATCATTTGGTATAAACGGATGATTTTCGGGCTAATTATAACACATAAAATGATTAATTTTAAATTTATAAATTAGTAAATAATTCCATAAATATTTTTATAAAAATATAAATATTTTATTTGATAAGTGTCTAAATTTTCATTATCTAATGATTAACGGATAATTAATTGTGCTAATTTGAAGATTAAACAAGTTTAATTCTGACGAAAACCGTCAAGTTCGTGATTAACGAACTTGTTAGAATATCAGAACATCAATAGTGATCAAAAAGCATATTTTCGGATTAATTATGTAAAAACGAACTTTTTGTGAGAAATCCGGACAATTTGGATAGATTGTGCGCGCTTTTCTCCAAATCAAACTAAATAAACGGAAACGAGGCACTGTAGCGAATCCAGACCCCTAATACGTGATCTTTCTTTATAACATAATCATTTTATCAACCAACACGTTTACCCAAGTTTACTTCCCCATAATTTTTTTCCAAACGCATAAACGAGCAACTAAACCTACTGAGCCAAGTTCGATTTTAAACATCAGACATTGAACAACATCACAATCTAAACCTACTGACACTTTTTGGGTGTTACAGCCACACCCAGACTAGCTATACAGCCCAGCTTAGTATAAAGATTATAATAATATTAAAATATTAATATTATTATAATATTAACTATAGGGACTAAGTGATAGCAAGGGAAACGGACCTCAAGCTGACCTCACACTGAGTGCCTACAAAACCGTGAGTTTCATGACCCCACCCTTTAAATTGTTTTACGAACTTTTGGGGTGAAAAGCATGTTTAAATGCATTATCTATAATACCTAAACCTTCATATATGAAAAGACCCTACAAACGTAATGATAAACTACGTGCTGATGAAAGGTGATTATTATCGTGATTGATATATTAAATGGAAATACTATGAATGCCAAAACATAATGAAATCATACGTGACAACTTGTTTATACAAATACGCTATATAATGCTAAACACAATAGGTTGGGGAAATAGCGTGGTCTATGATACCCATGGGGATAACGTGATCTGTAATGGCATGGGGATAACGTGGCCTGTGATGATCATGGGACTATAGTGGGTGGAAGGGGAGCCACAATAGTAATAAACTAAAGTTGAGTATGGCCTATGAGCCAAGTTCTTCTGCAACTTATAAACCAAAGTTGAGTATGGCCTATAAGCCAAGTTCTACTGCAACTTATAAACCAAAGTTAAGTATGGCCTATGAGCCAAGTTCTGCTGCAACTTATAAACTAAAGTTGAGTATGGCCTATGAGCCAAGTTCTGTTGCAACTTATAAACTAAAGTTGAGTATGGCCTATGAGCCAAGTTCTTCTGCAACATATAAACCAAAGTTGAGTATGGCCTATGAGCCAAGTTCGCTTCAACTTATTAAACAAACTAACTTGATTATGACATGAGTGTCAAGAAAATATTGTTATTATATATGTTGTGGGCGGAAAGGGGGCCACGGTGATTGGTGATACATGATAAATACTACATTTGTGTATATATGTATGTGTGTGTGTGTGTCTATATACATGCTATGTGAATAGGCATAGGAAATAATGTGGTGTAGGAAATACTAATTATTTGTGTATATACTGTGTAATGTTTAAGTTTACGTGGAACTATTGTGGGCGGAAGGGGGGGCATAGTGGTTGAATTTACGTGGAATCGTTGTCGGCGGAAGGGGGCACAATGGTTGATATTACGCGGAAAATGAAGGCACGTATTACGAATGGACAGTCACGATTTTATCGGAAATTCCAATTTATATTATAAACTTACATACATGCATGTGTACACACAAAGATACGGTTGTACATATATACGAAAGTAAATACATTTTTATATACGCGCGTACATGCAAACTATGACTGCATGGTACGCAGAACTGATTTCGTTAAACTTATGAAACTCACCAACTATTCGTAGTTTGTTTTAATATGCTTTTCAGGAAATCAGAAAAGTGAAGTAATTGCCTATTGTTACAGGTTTGGCTTGTGATCGGCGCCGTGAGTATTTGAGTTAGAAGTAAAGTGGTTGAAGAGCTAGTTTTGATTGTATCACCTAGTTTGTAAAAGATGTTACAACGATGTAATATATTGTAAATTAGTTAGTAATGTTTCTTTATGGACAATGTATTTGATACCAGTTGTATCTATTACATTTCTGTTTACGCTTCCGCAAATCGCTTAACGGGGTGTGACATTGGTTAAACATCTTATGTTTAGTCGGCATGTTTAATCCCATCAACACCATTGTACGCCATGCTTTGGTGACCCTATTCACATGGTTTCCAATTTAAGTCGTCCTACTTATACACACATGTGAGTTTACACATACAACTGGTTAGGTGACCTTTATCCCACAAATATGGCAAACCCACCTCAAACTCACAAGTTTCCTCCAATGCTTTTTGGTGACCTTTATCCCACATCAAGTTCCCAAGTGATTCGAGTGTTGTAAAAGGATGGTGTTCAACTTATTTCATAAAAGGGATTTTAGTTTTCTAAATTCTAGATTGGAAAACCTTTTTATGTACCTTCCATTTGCATGCATTCAAATGTATAGTACTTAGTTGAAAAATCTAGTTTCAAAGTTCCTATTAATAGAACCCATTTTATTGTGAAATCATTAGACTTTAATAAAACCAATTTTATTACCTAACGAGTTCTAAGGAACCAATTTTATGCTTGTTGTTGATTTTAAGTTGTTAGCAAATCACATTGCAATAACATAAACAAAAAGTAAATCAACCATGCAAGCATAAAACATACAGCCACAAGTTCATAACCATAGCCTCCAAATGTTGACTACACTTGTTGACCGAAGACAAGTGTGTCAAAAGGTCTCTCCTAAGGGACTCAAAAGGAAATGCGCTTGTGTTGGTGAACTCCCACTTGATCCCGCATCCAAATGCTCCAAGTGTTCACCCCCGTGTTATGGTCTCCATCATTATATTTGGGCTCTCGTCCTTGCATCTTCTTTTACAAAACATATCCTAATACATTTTTCTAGTAAAAGAAATGCACCTAATCTACTTATTATTACAAACCAATTGAAATGAATAAATAGATTACAAACCCAAATAAATATTACAACCATTTGAATGAACAAACATTACAACACAAACATTCAACCAAACACAAGGCCATGGCTAGGTTATGAACATCTATTACACACCCAAATGTGTAATATCACAATGACCCAAAATGGTTCCCCTTCACCCCTTGAAACTTTCGGCCAAACTTGACAAAACCGAAAGTTCCGAGTTTTGTCCAAACAACACAATTAATCATCCAAATGACTTAGTTTTTCAAGATTACCACATGCATGTAAAGTATAACCTTGAAAAACCATGGGGTAACCAAAACCCCTAAAATTTTCGGCCATATGGTAAACCCCACCATAAACCCGAAAATTTTTGGGTCTAATAAAGCATGCATCCGTATAAGCGGCTCTTGATGCCATTGTTGGGTTTTAACAAGATTATCAAAGTGATAAAATCCCAATTTTATGAAAAACGCAGCGGAAATTAGTTTTAAATCCTGTTAATTTGATATGTATAAAACCGATTTTACACATGCAAAACCCAAGCCCTGATCCAAATACGAAATGCATACTATCAAACACATGCATGACACTATAAGTTCATGCATGTCAAGATACCTTTCACGTAGACAAATCCGGGTGATGAAGAGGATGGTAAGAAGGCAAGAACTTCAATAGGAAGGTCCTCAATCTTGCATACCCCAAGCCTCCAACAATACACCTTGATTAGCTAGGATTTCGCACTTGAAATTAGTCCTTCCTTTGCTCCTTCCTTTGGCCGAAAACTCAAGAGAGAAAAGAGACTATTTTTGTGTCTTGTGTAATAGTCTCTTATGTTGTGAGAGAGAGTTAGGAGAGTTATGAAAGGCACCACCCAAGGCAACCAATCATCACTCTTGCATGTACCCACTATCTTAAAATTAATAATAAAATAAGACAAGGGTGAGAGAGGGGGTGGGGGCTTTCTTTCCTTTCTTGTTTTATTATTTGCAATGTTTCCATTTATATACCTTGCATTGTGTCATACACAATGCTTTGTGTTATATAACTTGTAATGTGTTATATAGCTTGCATTGTGTCATGCACAACAATATTATGTTATACATAACGCTTTGTGTTATACATACTTATATTGTGTCATACACAATGCTTTGTGTTATTCACACTTATGTTGTGTCATACACAACAATAACACATTATAGGTAACATGCTTTACATATTGTTACTTAACCATTTTAAATAACAATATGGAATGCTTTCTCTCAAAGTATAAATCACCCATATGATTTATTTATTTCACAAGTATATTTTATTTGGAAACCACTTTCCAAATAACTCAAGTGTTAATATTCATTTGTTATGATCATATCATATATAAACAAATATTATTGGTGTTTGTCTAGCTTGTTATTGGGTATCACCCGAATTGGATAGCCACGTCAATAATAATATGTGTCTTGAGCATATCGAGTCCAGCAAAACATAAATATGGCACAGATTTGTTGTGCATTTCACTATGGAAGACCTATTTATAGGCATGCCTCATTCGTTATACTGTATTAACGAATGAGGCCTCTCATTCGTTAACTGTAATTGTAAGACCCCGAATCCTGGGAATCCTACAATTGATAATCACATCCACAATTTCACCAAAAATTTAAAACCAAACTTTCATTTTATTTAAAACCAGTTCAGGGTAATTTAACAGCGGAAATTCAGCATAAAAAATTCCCAAAACCGGAAAAATACCAAATGATAAACAGTGGGAAAATTTAACTAAAATCCCAAAATTGAATATAAGTGAAGTGTTTGTTTTATTTTAAAGTCCTCGTCTAGAAATGCCTTCAACTCCGAGTAGCATCCAGCACGTCCAAGCGGTAACATCCACTCCTTAACCTGAAAGTCAATCTAACATACACATAAAGTCAGCTAGAGCTGAGTGAGTTCAAGTTTTCATAAACAATAATTCATACTTTATTTCAAAGTTATAGTTCTAAACAGCAGAGAGGATAATAATAAAATAAATAAATATAGTTCACCAAATAATACATTCATCGTCGAACACACGTACACGGGCCTCTCCACCACGAGTCAAAACTCGAGTAATATATTTGACCCGGACGCGGTATGACCTAAGCACGTGACACGAGCCTCTCCACCACGAGTCAAACCCGAGTAATATATTTGACTCGGTCATAGCTTACACATCCAAACACGTGATACGGGCCTCTCCACCACCAGTACAACTCGAGTAATATATTTGACCCGCCAAAATGATGATCACGCCACACGGGCCTCTCCACCACGGGATTTGAAAACCTGAGTAATATATTTAACCCGGCCGTAATCATCATGCACACACACATCAATAAGCCTACTCACATCATTCTTAGTCACAAGGAACTAAATGTCATCACACAACCGTAGGCTATAAGGTAACACATACTCATACATATATATGATCCCAAAATATACCATATCGTAAGTAAGTCATCCTTAGTCACGAATGGCTAACTAACATCACTAATCATGGGCCATTGGGTAACACATGCACATACATACATACATATACATACACATATTATATATATATATATACTATATTATATATAATACATATAGGAAGGGTAATATGGTAATTTGTTAAAAACTCTTAAAATTAAGAGCTTTACAACTCTTTTAAACACAATGTAAAAGTCATGAAGCCTTTGAATCCGCCACCCTTTTCAACTATCCAACCAGCTGATGATTCAAAATTCAAACTAGCATTCACCGCCCAAATACTCGCATCTCTTATCGTACCCCTTTCTTCTTACAGTCCTCTCTCTTTTGTGCTCTTTTTTTGCTTTCTGATCAATACTTTAGCACACGCTTCTCATTCGCAGATATGATATCGTTTCAAGGTTCCTATCCTCTCTTCTCATTGTGTTTGTCGATTTAGGATTTCTTTTGGGCAAATGACGCAACAACAAACAATGGGTTAGTCGCCTACAATCGATGACAGTGCTGCGATCACAAATTGAATCAGCTGCTCCGCTTACGTTTGTTATCTAATCATCATGTAAGTAATCGATTTCGTTTGTGAAATGGTGGTTAGTTTGATCTTTTTCATTTTAGGTCAGAGGAAGAAATACTACACATGATCTCCAATTGGAAAGACTTCATCGACGTCCCCTGCTGTTCGTGGTGTAAATCATCCCAGCTTTGTCGTGGAATCTATGGTCCTTTCTCCGCGTCTATTCTTCCATAGTTTCATAACTGGTAACTTCTCCTCCTGGACACGGTTCAAAATCTGGTTGCTTCACTTTGTATGTTTTGAAGGTTCTACAATATTTGTATTTGAAATTGTTGGGTTTTAACAAGATTATCAAAGTGATAAAACCTTACTTTTACCAAAAACGCAGCGGATAAATGTTTTAAATCTTGTTAGTTTATAGTGTATAAAACCAATTTTTTACATGCAAAACCCAAACCCGAATCCAAATACGAAATACATACTATCAAACACATGCATGTCACTATAAGTCCATGCATGTTAAGACTACCTTTCAAAACCAAGGAAATGTGAAAGGGATGATGTGGTAGGCTAGAACTTCAAGATAGGAGTTCCTCAAGCTTGTATACCCTTCAAGCCTTCAAGCAAACACCTTGTAGCTAGGATTTGCACTCAAAAATTTTCTTCTTCCCTTGGCTCCTCCTCTTGGCCGAAAATTAGAGAGAAAAGAGAGAGAGAGTAGAAATTTTTTTTGTTACTTGCAAAAGAAAATGAGAGTGAAAGAGGAAGTAAGTGTGTATCTTTTGGCACCACCCATGGCACCAATTAGAAACCTTGCATGTCTCCACTATTTATTGAAATAACAATAAAATAATAAGCGAGAAAGAGATTCCTTCCTTGTTATTATTATTATTATTATTATTATTTATTTTTAAACCTTCCATTTATATATTTGTGTTATAAAACTTATTACTTATAAGTGTAACACAACATATAGGCAACATGCTAGGTAACCATTTTCACATATTGTTATTTAATCATCTTAAATAACACTATGGAATATTCTCTCTCAAAATATAAATCATCCATATGATTTATTTATTTCACAAGTACATTGTATTTAGAAACCCTTTTCCAAATAACATAAGTGTCAATATTTGTTTACTTATGATCATATCATATATAAACAAATATAAATCGTGTTTGTCTAGCTTGTTATTGGGTATGACCCGACTTGGATCATAACATACTAGCCACATCAATTATAATATGTGTCTTGGGCAGACCGAGTCCAACAATCTCCCACTTTCACAAGATACATAGAAGATTGATGCAAGTAGCAAATACCGCCTAACTACGGTTTACTACCCCTAATACGCATGAAGAAGTGCCATTCAATAACATCATCCCCTTCAAGTCCCTTACTTGAAATGATTTAGGTGAAACTATCATTTATCCTTTTGCCACGGATTTCATGTCAAATCCAGAGACACAGAGTGATCATTCTCTGTTGATTTAACTTATCAGGCCTTAGACATCTTACTCTCAACGAATAAGAGGGACAAATCCCCTCTTGACTACATACGTCTCTCACAATCACCTTGTACCATACCTGATCTTAGACTTATGTACTGTCATGTTTCAGAGCAGCGAAGAACTAAGTCAAAGTGTAATACTTGGTGAATATCAAGACCCAATATGTATCAGAGGTCGGAGGATACTATGATATTCGCCTTTCCTCAAATTTACTTATGATCAATCACAAAGATTCCATGTAGTAACATTTGAGAGCGGGTCAGTCCAATATTTATTTTCCATGAATATCCACCAATCCAAGTTCATAATAGTCTTACCTTCATATTTGCTCCCACAAATATGAGCGACTACGGACATTTAGAATAAGTAACTTATTCATGGATTTAAACATGCTAAAATGGAACATAACTCAAAATGTCATAATCATAAACCATAATCATATGAATGAGTCAAAATAACAATTGTTCCGATATCCAAATACAAAATTCGATCATATCCAATCACTAGAATATCGAAGTCCTAAGGCACAAGTGTTACCTTCATGCTTTGGCCTTTCAAGGAGCTTCGTGAGTAGATCCGCAATGTTTTGATCGGTGTGAACTTTGCGAATACATATCTTTCCCTTTTCAACTTCATCCCTTATGTAGTTGAACCTCCGCTCAATGTGCCTCGTCTTTTGATGTGCACGAGGTTCCTTGATTTGAGCAATCGCACCCTCGTTGTCACAAAAGATTTCTAGAGGGTCCTGAATGGTACGGACCACCCCTAGGTCGGCGATGAATTTCCTAATCCATGCAGCTTCTTGAGTTGCCAATGAGACGGCGATGTATTTCGATTCTGTGGTGGACAAAGCTACCACATCTTGTTTCGAGCTCTTCCAAGAGACTGCCCCACCATTCATAATGAAAACATATCCCGATTGTGATCTAGAATCATCTCGATCGGTTTGGAAACTCGCATCCGTGTAACCCTTTACAACGATTTCCTCCTCACCCGACCCGTATATTAGAAACATGTCCTTAGTCCTTCTAAGGTATTTCAATATACTCTTAACCGCCATCCAATGGCTACTTCCCGGATTTTGTTGGAATCTAGTTGTCATGCTTAAAGCGCATGACACATCCGGTCTAGTGCATACCATTGCATGCATGATGGATCCAATAGCCGATGCGTATGGGATTCCATTCATTTTCTCTTGCTCATCCTTTGAGCTTGGACATTGAGATGTACTCAATATCATTCCTCTTTGAATAGGTACCAAACCTCTCTTAGAGTTCTCCATCTTGAACCTTTTCAAGATTTTGTCAATGTATGCACTTTGATTTAAACCTATCAACCGCCTTGATCTATCCCTATAGATCTTTATTCCCAAAATAAAGGCGGCTTCACCAAGATCTTTGATGGAAAAACAACTTCCAAGCCATGCTTTTACAACTTCCTTGATTGGAATGTCATTCCCAAATAGTAGTATGTCATCAACATACAATACTAAGAAGGTAATAATGCTCCCACTAGCTTTCTTATACACACAAGCTTCATCACCATTTTTGATGAATCCAAATTTCTTAACTTCTTCATCAAAACGGTGATTCCAACTTCTAGATGCTTGTTTCAATCCATAGATTGATTTCTTTAACTTGCATACTTTGTTAGGATGTTGTGGATCGACAAAACCTTCGGGTTGAACCATATAGACATCTTCCTCAAGATGCCCATTTAGAAAAGCGGTTTTGACATCCATTTTCCATATCTCATAGTCATAATGTGCGGCTATGGCAAACAATATCCTAATAGACTTTAGCATTGCTACGAGAGAAAAAGTTTCATCATAGTCAACCCCTTGAGTTTGAGTGAAACCTTTTGCTACAAGTCTTGCTTTATAAGTATCCAAGTTTCCATGCATATCGGTTTTCTTCTTGAAAACCCATTTACTTCCAACCGGTTTGGAATTAAGAGGTGGTACAACCAAATCCCATATTTGGTTGTCATGCATGGATTGCATTTCAACGTTCATGGCTTCAAGCCATTTGTCACAATCGGATTGTGACATTGCATCACGGTATGTGGTGGGTTCATCCGAATCTACCACATAGCATCCATCCATGAAAAATCCGTATATTTCGGGTGGATGACTAATTCTACCGGATTTGCGAACGTTTTGTGTGTTTTGATCAACCATTTGATCATTCTCAACAACCTCTTGATGATTGCTAGTATCAACCAAACGTGTATCGGCTTGTGGTTCTCGATCCTCCTCGAGTTCCACCGTTCTACTAGTACCTTCCATAAGGAACTTAGTTTCCAAGAACTCGGCCTTTCGAGCAACGAACATCTTTTGCTCAGTTGGGTTGTAGAAATAATATCCCATAGAATCTTTGGGATATCCTACAAAGATACAGTTAGTGGATCGACTTTCAAGTTTGTTTTGGGTGTTGTTCTTGACATAAGCCTCACAACCCCTTACCTTTAAATATGATAATGATGGAGCCCTTCCATTCCATATTTCAAAAGGTGTCTTGTCCACTTTCTTGGTTGGGGCCATATTTAGAATACGGGCCGCGGAGAGCAAAGCGAAACCCCAAAATGATAGAGGCAATGTGCTTCTAGCCATCATAGATCGAACCATATCCAATAGAGTTCGATTCAAATATGCAAATATGCAATAATCCAAGACATCCAAATATGCAATAATCCAAGACCAAAAAATGGTTCCCCTTTCCCTCAAAACTTTCGGCCCAACCTTAACCAAAACGAAAGTTTCGGGTTTTGTCCAAACAAAGTAAACAATCATCCAAATGACCTAGTTTTTCAAGATTACCACGTGCATGTAAAGTATAACCTTGAAAAACCATGGGGAAACCAAAACTCCAAAAACTTTCGGCCATATGGTAAACCCACCATAAACCTGAAAATTTTTGGGTCTAATGAAGCATGCATTCGTATAAGCGGCTCTTGATGTAATTATTGGGTTTTAACAAGATTATCAAAAGTGATAAAACCTTACTTTTACCAAAAACGCAGCGGATAAATGTTTTAAATCTTGTTAGTTTATAGTGTATAAAACCAATTTTATACATGCAAAACCCAAACCCGGATCCAAATACGAAATACATACTATCAAACACATGCATAT
This sequence comes from Bidens hawaiensis, assembly GCF_021521415.1. Taxonomy (NCBI): domain Eukaryota; kingdom Viridiplantae; phylum Streptophyta; class Magnoliopsida; order Asterales; family Asteraceae; genus Bidens; species Bidens hawaiensis. The sequence goes on along the minus strand of NW_027491115.1, from coordinate 1,019,319 downwards.
CACTATAAGTCCATGCATGTTAAGACTACCTTTCAAAACCAAGGAAATGTGAAAGGGATGATGAATGGTAGGCTAGAACTTCAAGATAGGAGTTCCTCAAGCTTGTATACCCTTCAAGCCTTCAAGCAAAAACCTTGTAGCTTGGATTTGCAGTCAAAAATTTTCTTCCTCCCTTGACTCCTCCTCTTGGCCGAAAATTAGAGAGAAAAGAGAGAGAGAGTAGAAAACTTTTTTGTTACTTGGAAAAAAAAATAAGAGTGAAAGAGGAGTAAGTGTGTATCTTTTGGCACCACCCATGGCACCAATTAGAAACCTTGCATGTCTCCACTAACATTTGAAATAACAATAAAATAATAAGAGAGAAAGAGATTCCTTCTTTGTTATTATTATTATTATTATTATTATTATTTTTAAACCTTCCATTTATATATTTGTGTTATAAAACTTATTACTTATAAGTGTAACACAACATATAGGCAACATGCTAGGTAACCATTTTTACATATTGTTATTTAATCATCTTAAACAACACTATGGAATGTTCTCTCTCAAAATAGAAATCATCCATATGATTTATTCATTTCACAAGTACATTGTATTTAGAAACCGCTTTCCAAATAACTCAAGTGTTAATATTTATTTGTTATGATCATATCATATATAAACGAATATTATTGGTGTTTGTCTAGCTTGTTATTGGGTATGACCCGACTTGAATCATGACTTACTAGTCACATCCATAATAATATGTGTTTTGGGCATACCGAGTCCAACAGAAATCAGTTCAACTTATTGAATCTTTAGCATTGTACTCACTACTCACATGGCCCATCTGCAGGTGCTGTTTTCAGTGCAGATGTCGGTGAATTGAAATGCTATTATGATTGAGGTGGAAGATGGAAGATATTTTGTAAGTATCTAAATATATGAAATTGAATATTAGATAATTTTTTATGTAATATTGATGATTTATTGATAATTTATATTGATTTTGCAGGGTAAATCATTTTCTGACCGCTCCATTTACTTACCGAGAATCAATTTCAGTAAGCTCTGCTGAAATCAAAGCTGCTACTGTATATGACGTTTCTAGTATGCTTAGCTTTATATATGTTTTTCTCAATTTTTGAATGCAACAATTATTTGTTTACATAACCAAAGTTAATTTGTAATTATTTCATGTAGGCACACCTATGGATTATATTTCATTAGCATTATTATTATGGGCATTATTTTCATGGTCAAAGCCTATGCTGGTATAATATCCTTTTAAATTGTTTGGTTCCATCAATCATCATGGTTCTTGTAAATTTTGATTCATTATTTGTGCTTGCGTGTTGGTATGGCTAATGGGTAAGTGGTTGAGTTGTATATGTTGTATAAAATAATTAATATCCAGTCATTCATTGTCACATAATCTTACAGGTTTTAGGTGCAACCAAACAAGCCTTAATTAGTGTAATACTATCTTAATTAATCTCTTTATACTGGTAATTAGGGTTCATCTTTTGCTTTATGTTTTTTCATTTTTGTCGTCAGATTAAGTATTGACATTATAACATTTTTTTTTCAACTTCAGATTCCAATAAGAAAAGACCTAAAAAGGAATTGAAAGAGCGCCTTATATTATTAGTTACATCATTTTTTGGTAAGATAGCAAATTCACTTTTATATTTATGTAATTTTGTGTATCTATAGTTTTTTACTCTCATCTCCCCATTTTTAGGTGATAATATCTTACAATTTGTTTGATATTCATTTGTTTGGTACATTGTATCTTGCATTTTGTTGTTATTCAATACATTAGAAGCTTTTGTTGAAATCAACAATAAATGTTGGGATTAATTGATAGTTTCCGGAATGCTGATTTAGAAGATTTTGATAACTCTATTAATCAGGATTCATTTTATATAATGGTAACCAAATTATGTAGTTTTTGGTTCTTGCATTCATTTATTCATTTATGTTTGGTTTTCGGGTCGATAAGATTCAGATAATCAATTTTAATGAAATGGTTTGTCGTTGTAGGAGATAGTGTTTGGATATGCTTATGCTATTTGATTTTGTGCTAAACTTATAATAAGATAATTACTTCTTTTGAGTGTTTGACAATTCTTATAATTTAACATTATACATGTAAAATGATATCTGATGATCGAAATAAGCTTTTGCAAATTAATCTAATTATTTGACAAGATATTTTATTTAGATTTCAAAACCAATTTTACTGTACACAAATGCACTTGAAACCTAATAATTAAATACTCATTTTCAATATGCCAAACAGGTGGAGTCTTGAAGAAGGGAAAGAATACTAAGCAAAGTTGTGGAAAAGGAGTTTAAAATTGACTGGCTTATGGAGCTTTTTACAGGCATGAGGCAACGAGAGGTGGATCTTGGCAGTTTGTGATGCGTCTCTCACAGCAAGTTCTGTTAGCTCTGATATGAACGGGGCTGTGGTTTTGGAAGCTTGTAAGCAAATAAAAGCACGAATGGAGCCAAATTGGTTTGTGGAGGTACGTTAATGACACTTAATTAGTTTATTTTTAAAGTAGTAGTAACAAAGGTTTCATTTATTTGCTTCATTTTGCGGTTGGTAAATGCATGTTATTTACCAACTACAAATGATATGGTCGATCAAATTTTGTGGGCTATTGATGAGGTTTTGCATATTGGAAGTGTGTTGGGCAGTTTTGGTCATTTTGAAGTATTACAAGAATAGAAGATGGGAGGTCAACACGTGAAAAGATATTTGAATGATGCAAGTGTCATAAAGGCTGATTTGGTTTATGTTGAGAAATATGAAACTGAATTTCATTGAAAACTTGATCTAATAATCAATTTTGAGTTTTAATTGGTCAAATTTAATAATTGGAACTGGCTGACTAATCAGGTTAGTTTTGACCAATTAATCAAAAGTGACAGTCATGGATTTTGTTGTTAACGCATATGTAACTAAATTGGAGTTGAGTTAGGTTTGGACTTGAATGAGATCATGCTCACATCAGCTGACTTGGTAATTAGCGGGCTGACATTTAGTGAGTATTGATCCGCAAGTTGTTTGAACAACCCTAGCCAAAAAGGAAACGGTGTGGTTTACCTGTTGTTGTGATATGATCATGGAATGACCAAATTTAGGGCATCTATATATGAGTGTGGTGTTATGGCTTCAAATATGTGATGGAACTTGATGCAAAGATTTTCGTTCATTTTGTTTTATTCCTTCTATCAGGATCCGCACACTCAGAAGTAGGAAACTATGCAAAGGGATTCTTCACCAAAAGGGGGATTTCTTTCAATTTGATTATATTGGTAGTATAAGTCCAACGATGTAATTTAAAGTGGACGATGCAAGTATGTGGTTTGGTTTTATCTTTTTTTTTTAATAAAACAATATTTTGGTCTGGTTAGTTTGACTCTGGTTAAAAATCCGGTTAGTTTTATATATTTTTCAAAAACCAATTTTTTGGATCGGTTTTGCTATCAAACATTTTTTGTCATATCATTCAATTTTAAAGAAACAGCTAAATAAACGGTTTTAAATAACGCTAATATCATGGGATTGCTTTTTTGCAGGATAATGAGCAACCCATAGACGATGGAATTAAGCTTGAACCTTTCTATCTTTAACAAGAAAGGAAAGAAGGTTATTTTAACCAAACAGGAACCCATGTTGAGCATGTTACTAATGACATCAAGGTACAACATTTGAATACTATGTTGCCATAAAGTGAAACTTTGTACTATTTTACTCTCATTTTTTAGGTATATTTGTAGGATGCATGTCTTAATAGCATTGATGCTGAACCAAATCTTGGACAAAAACACTCTTGGGGCACAAACATAGCAGGTTAAGTTGTTGACCATACAAGTCAATATTGGAGAAATTATGAGATGGATTGCTGATGTGCTTGAACCGGGGGAAATGGTAGGTATTTCTATGTCAAAATATAATTTTGCTTCATGCTTCATTTTTTATGAGTCAAAGTGAGTTTTTCTGAAGCGCGTATTTCTGAGTTAAAACCAAGTTTTAAAATGTTATCGGAGCGCGTCACGCATTTTAAAACCAAGTTTGTGACAACAATCTTATATCAAGCATGTCTCTATTTTTACCCATCGTGCATTTAATGTTCATGGCCTCTTAAACCACTTGGTTTTAAAAAATCTAATTTTTGTAAGTGGGTCAATTTGTCCTGTTACAGAGGTTAATTGATCGACTACGGTAAATGACCCAATGCTGATTCAAAAGCAAACTCTAAAAATAAGCTATTTGACTTAAAAAAATCAAATCTTCAACAGATTTGTATGTTAAAGCCTCAGTGTTTGACGTGTACTTTTTAGTTTCAGCCCATAACAAAAATCCTGGCAACTCCAATACTTTTTTTGTAAACAAAACCATCGACAACTTGAATTTGACATAAACCTGAAGCAATCTGCCTACAGCCAAATTTACCAAACTGCCCGTAATTAAAAACTGTCTTAAGACTTATTTGACTTTTACATGGTCAATTTATGAACTTTTAGAAAGATGAAAATGTATTGTACGCACATTGTTATTTAGACACACACCTTCTTCTCTTCAACATCTAATCGTTATTTCCGCCACAACTAATATTTGTCTCAGATATTCGAGATAACTTAATGTTATTTTCTTATAGATTATTAGCTTGTAAATGCACATTTTCTTATTAGATTGTTTCAATTGTATCACTATTAACTTTCAAATTGACAGATTAGATTGTATGTTTAACAATGGGATATTATATTCATCAAAATTATTGAGACTTTATATCTTCACATTCTTACTCTTAGGTAGCTATGTAACATGAGATGGATTAGAAGTTGGAACAACATGTTTAAGATTGTGTTTGCAACATTGTATTTAACCTTTTTTTCGTTTAAGAAGATTATGTGTTTACTTTGGATCAGTGTGTTTGACATATTTTAAAATAATGTTGCATACTCGTAGTTTTTGTAAGAAGATTATATAATGTTTATTTTGTTAGTTGTGTTTGAGTTAATTTTGGAACAAAGTGCTTTTTTATAAAAATTTAGAAGTTTTAAATATCATCTGAGTTTGTACAAGAATCTTCGAATATCCAAAAAGTTCAGATATGGAAAGTTCAAATGCGGATTCGGATATAAGAAAATTTTGGGTATTTACAATCATGGATATCCGGCATTGAACATACTCCCGGCACTCTATCAATGGTGACTAGTAGTCACCATTGACCCTACTCAATAACATTGACAAACTAACAAGAATGCATATTGCGCTTCAAATTGCTGCCGCCGCTGCATCGCGCGGGTACCTACTAGTGTGTATATATATATATATATATCATCCCAAAATATACCATATTACAAGTAAGCCTATGGGCCATAAGGTAATATATAATAATCAGTTCAATACATGAACTAAGTAAATAGGTCTACTCGTATTCAATTACTACCCAGCCTATTAACATCCTCGAGTTTAGACCATAACCAGGTATATAACCATAAGGAATTTATGACCAAACGAGTCTAAAATATCCTAAGGCATAGAATGTAACTCACATTGGATTTTCAAATTGCACAAAACATTATCAAAACAATGCAATGACCTTCAAATTATTTTAACGAGTAAAATCGGGTAAAACTGTAATTGAGTGTGTATGGCAGCCTAAAATGTAAAAAGAGTTAAAAGGGGGCATCATGAACTCACCTGACACAAGGTACGATTTCACCACAAGCTAGAGGACCCCTAAGTAATCCCAAAACTCAAACACCTATCGGTTTACATACAAATATTACTAACGACATCGAAAGGACTCGTTTATTCTACGAGATGTTCTAACATGGTTCGAGTTACCTAAAGCCTCGACCTCATCAAACTCAATCATAACAGCCCCTGGTACCTTACATTCACCAACACGACCCTTAGATACTCCCGGGAATAAGGAATTCCCAATTTACCCCTAGAGGCACTAGGTGACACTAACACGCGCGTTTAAGAGTCGTTTAGGCCATTAACATCCAACTTAGCCCCGTTTGGACCCAATATGATAAATTTACAGCCAATAAGTCCATACGACGCGACACGAGTTAAATGGGTGGTAACTCGCAAGTACAACGCATCAACTATTCAATAAACATAATTGCGCGTTGTACCGACTCGTTTAAGTAACCGATAACCAATTCAGCCCCATAACTTAGAAAAATGATTTTTCAACAGCTCGTACATCAAACCAAGTTCACCCGAGCTGAATTGGTCGTTAAACACTTCAACCCTCGCGTTAAACGCAACAATCAACAATTCTAGTCAACCGAACACAATCTTTCAAACTACAACTAGTTGACCAATCTAACGAACACCAATGAACATGACTTTTAAGTATGATATACTAGACATACCTAGGAAGATGTTGGTGCAAAAACATCCACCAAAACAGTCCGGAAATTGCTCAATTGGACAGCTACCCGGTTATCCTAGAACAAGCCGTTTATCGATCAATACGTGTGATATAATAATCAATTAATGCGTAAAAGACTTGTAGGGACGTAGTACAAACCTTGTATTATGGATTCACACCCGGAATCAAGCTGGAAAAAAGAAAATCATAGGAGGGTGGGGCTGCTCTTGGCCGATCGGGACATGGGGGGGGGGGGGCTAGGGTTTTCCTTTTTTTGATATATAATTAAATGTTACACACTAGCCCCTCGAGGTTGAAAATTATGATAACTAGGATGAAAAGGTTAGGAACATAACATACGAGAACGACCAGGAGGTCGCTGAAGATGCCAGAACGAGTTCCGGTAGAATATACAATCATAGAAGGCATAAGCCCTTATTTTCTTTTTCAACGAAGTTTTACGGGCGTTACAAGTCTACCCTCCTTAGAATGGGATTCATCCCCGAATCCCGCTCTACAGGGACGCATGCAGATTGAGACAACTCCCACCTCTCTAATCATACACTGGACTGGTATAAATAGAACCTTTACTAAAAGATAGCGTACTACGTTCTAGATAAACTATTTCACACAAGAGCTTTCAAGAGGAAGAGAAACAATTAGTAATATTTTAACGAATAATACGAATACAAGACATTACCTGAAATCGTGTCCGTGTCCTCCCTCGCCTCCTTCTTAGAGATATTGAAAGCACTCGCCTTAACCTTCGGTCTTTCTTCCATTCCCCCCGGAGGAAGTCCCCTGCACGGATTCCCCCGCCCTATTGATATGACAATTTGACGCTAAATGTCCAGACCCCCTACATCGGAAACAAATCAAAGTCGGGCACTCATAGCTGGCGTGTCAAGTCTTCCCACAACGAAAACAGGGCATAGCCCCAGGCCTGCATTCCCCCCTATGGAGTTTCCCGCACTTCCTGCCTCTATCGTCATCTGTATACCTTTTATGATCCGACGCCTCTGCCCTTGCCTTCTTCCCAGCTGACATGGAAGCATTGTCCCCATAACGTTTGCTATTGGAGTTAGAGTTCGGTTTCCAATCCTTTTTAGGTTCAGTTTGCCTCATCATCTCTCTTTGGTCATACAACGTACCTGCTAGAGTAACCACCGTATGGAAAGAGTTCATGCCGGTGGTCACCACACCCATACGAACATCTACTGGAAGACCCTTCACATAATTTTTGATCCTTTTGTTTTTAGGAGTAACCAGATCGGGACATAATCGAGCCATTTGGTTGAACTTTGTAGTATACTCTCGATGCGACATATCCCCCGCTTCTAAAGTTAAGAAATCCTGCTCAACCTTATCTAATTCATGCGGAGGGCAAAAATGATCGATAACCAACTGCTTTAACTCCTCCCACGACATTCTTCCAATAGACCGTTCACCCGTTGCCTGAGTCAGATTATCCCACCAACACAACGTGTAACGCCCGTTAATTTCGGTTCCAAGAGTTAAAGCTTGTAAAGTATGTATTATTCTCGGGATTTAACCGACGTTTCTCGGAAGCCTTTGCGTCATCTCGGTACATTAAACCATCTAACTTTTCTTCCATAATGCCTTATACTTCAAATTGGAGGGGCTTGGATGTAACTTCTTTTATTATAATTATAAAACAAAAAAACCCTAACTCCTAACCCTAGGCGCAGCCGATCGGACTCAAGACCCCCCCTGCTCGAAAATCTTCTGTCCAGCCATGTTTCAACCATAAAAACTTCAATTCCAGGGTCTGTAACGCGATGATAATCCATTGTTTTTGATCGATTCTTGTTTCCATGATGTTCTACTTTGAGTCTAGTTTCCAGAAAGGCTTAACCGGTGGATGTTCAATTGTGTTCTTGTCGGGGCTGTTTGAAGTGAGTTTTTGCACCCCAATCTTCCTAGGTGTTTGACTTTTGGGATTTCTTAGAGATTCGCTAGCTCGTGGTGAATCCGCGTCTTGTGTCAGGTGAGTTCATGATGCCCCTTTTTACTCTTTTAAACTTTGGGCTAGCATGCACACCTAAGTGTTTTTCTTACTTGATGAAATGTTTTAAACGATTTTATATAGGCTTGCTATTATATGGTAGGCCTTGGGATGTTAAAAATATATATACATATATATACATTATTGTTTGGCCTCTATTTGGCAGAGTTGTAGTCGTTTCGACTACGGATGTTGCGTATGCCTACTTTGTGTTTGCATGCGTGGATGTTACGTGTTTGGGTTGTACGTTTGCTCGACCCTGAATGTTATACGTGGATGTTATATATATATAAATATTGTTATATATATAGGGATGTACTTGAAAGGATGTTTATATATATATCTTTGGTATATGTATGTATGAGAATGTTTAGCCTTCGGTAACGATGACTTAATGGATGCACTCTTTTTACTTTAAAAACTTTTGGTATTGTCTACCATATTTGTTATTACTGATATTATTTACTTAAAACTTGAACTCACTCAGCTCAAGCTGACTTTGTGTGCATGTTAGTGTGAGTTTCAGGTTATGAAGAGGATGCCTTATCGCTTGGACGTGCACGAAGCTCTTTGGACGGTGAAGGGCATACGTGGATGGAAGACTTTACTTTGAACAATTTGATTTTAAATAGTTTTATGAATTACATTTAAAATTGGTTTTGGGCAAAATTTCCGGGTTTTAGGGAACTTACTTCACTATTATGTTTTCCGCTGAATTTACACTCTGAGATGTTTGTTTTAATGGAAGAAACCGTTTTCAAGTTTAATTACTTTAATCTATATTTTGTATGAATACCAACTGTGGGGCTCCCGGGGTTCGGGGCCTTACACAACGCCTCCAAGCGAAACGAGGCAGTAGCAAAAGTAACCATATCCTTCCCTTTACACTTGCTGAACCTCAATACCGCTTCCATTTCCCTCACCCATTGATGTGCTGCCGACGCATCCTTAGTACCATCGAATGTGGGAGGGTCGCATTTCTTGAATTCCCCATACAAGCAACCCCGAGTAGAGAAGCTAAAATCAAGAACCTCTTCATCATCCTCACTTGGTACCATCACCTCATCTTCAACCTGAGTCTCTTTACCCTTCCCTTGCTTACCCGCACTCTTACCAACCATTGACTCTTTTGCAACCCTAACCGCCTCAACAACAATCTCGAGAATAACGCTCTGAAGAACCTGATAAACCTCATCTGCGATGGCCGCGCGTATAGTAGGGCTTAAGGCGAGGTTATCCCCCTCTCCCTGAATCGGGGTCCCTTCTTGCTGTGAAGTCGGGCTCTCTCTCTCAGTCTCGGCACGTGGTCTACGACCATGACCACTAGGACGACCACTCTTCGCCGCACGGGTATTGGCCATATCCTATTCCTACAAAGACAGAACCCTGACACGGTCAGACACAAGTAGTATTTAGAACATGGTAGGTAACGGTAAACTGCTAATATGTTGATCAAGTGTTATTAATTGTTTACTTTACCCGCTCATCCTAAGCACCCCCTGCCCCTAACCATATTAGTATTCCATCTAACACTTAAGCAGTAATTCACGAAATGAAATCTTAAACTTGTAAGAATGACTAAATAATTTAAAATTTACCCCTTGGCGTGCAGCTACTCGCAGTTGGCATTTCTAGTCCCTTCTTTTACAGTTCGAGTCCGAGCATTCGAAAATGCTTGGATCCCTTGAACCATGGTTTTGACACCAACTTGTAAGACCCCGAATCCCGGGAATCCTACAGTTGGTAATCACATCCATAATTTCACCAAAAATTTAAAACCAAACGTTCATTTTATTTAAAACCAGTTCAGAGTAATTTAACAGTGGAAATTCATAAGCATCAAAAATTCTCAAAACCGGAAAAATACCAAATGATAAACAGTGGGAAAAGTTAAGTATCTAAAAATACCAAAATTGAATATAAGTGAAGTGTTTGTTTTATTTTAAAGTCCTCGTCTAGAAATGCCTTCAACTCCGAGTAGCATCAAGCACGTCCAAGCGGTAACATCCACTACTTAATCTGAAAGTCAATCTAAAATACACACAAAGTCAGCTAGAGCTGAGTGAGTTCAAGTTTTCATAAACAATAATTCATACTTTATTTCAAAGTTATATTTCTAAACAGCAGAGAGGATAATAATAAAATAAAATAAATATAGTTCACCAAATAATACATTCATCGTCGAACATACGTACATGGGCCTCTCCACCATGAGTCAAGACTCGAGTAATATATTTGACCCGGACGCGGTAAGACCTAAGCACGTGACACGAGCCTCTCCACCACGAGTCAAACCCAAGTAATATATTTGACTCTGTTACAGCTTACACATCCAAACACGTGATATGGGCCTCTCCATCACAAGTACAACCCGAGTAATATATTTGACCCGATCACGGTTTAACATACAACGGGCCTCTTCACCACGGGATTTTAAAACCCGAGTAATATATTTGACCCACCAAAATGATGATCATGCCACACGGGCCTCTCCACCACGGGATTTGAAAACCCGAGTAATATATTTGACCCGGCCATAATCACCATGCTCACACACATCAATAAGCCTACTCACATCATTCTTAGTCACAAGGAACTAAATGTCGTCACACAACCGTAGGGTATAAGGTAACACATACTCATACATATATATGATCCCAAAATATACCTTATCGTAAGTAAGCCATCCTTAGTCACGAATGGGTAACTAAAATCACTAATCATAAGCTATAGGGTAACACATGCACATACATACATACATACACATATACATATACATATATATATATATATATATATATATATATATCATCCCAAAATATACCATATTACAAGTAAGCCAAGGTAATATATAATAATCGGTTCAATACATGAACTAAGTAAATAGTTCTACTCGTATTCAATTACTACCCAGCCTATTAACATCCTTGAGTCTTGACCATAACCAAGTATATAACCTTATGGAATTTATGACCAAACGAGTCTAAAATATCCTAATGCACAGAATGTAACTCGCACTGGATTTTCATAATTGCACAAACATTATCAAAACAATGCAATGACCTTCAAATTATTTTAACGAGTAAAATCGGGTAAAACTGTAATTGAGTGTGTATGGCAGCCCAAAATGTAAAAAGAGTTAAAAGGGGGTATCATGAACTCACCTGACACAAGGTACGATTTCACCACAAGCTAGAGGACCCCTAAGTAATCCCAAAACTCAAAACACCTGTCGGTTTACATACAAATATTACTAACAACATCGAAAGGACTCGTTTATCCTACGAGATGTTCTAACATGGTTCGAGTTTCCTAAAGCCTCGACCTCATCAAACTCAATATTAACAGCCTCCGGTGCCATACATTCACCAACACGACCCATAGATACTTCCGGGAATAAGGAATTCCCAATTCACCCCCAGAAGCACTAGGTGACACTAACATGCGCGTTTAAGAGTCGTTTAGGCCATTAACATCCAACTCAGCTCCGTGTGGACCCAATATGATAAATTCACAGCCAAGAAGTCCACACGACGCTACATGAGTCAAATGGGTCGGTAACTTGCAAGTACAACGCATCAACTATTCAATAAACGCAATTGCGCGTTGTACCGACCCGTTTGAGTAGCCGACAACCAATTCAGCCCCATAACTTATAAAAATGATTTTTCAACAGCCCGTACATCAAACCAAGTTCACCCGAGCTGAATTGGTCGTTAATCACTTCAACCCTCGCGTTAAACGCAACAATCAACAATTCTAGTCAACCGAACACAATCTTTCAAACTACAACTAGTTGACCAATCTAACGAACACCAATGAACATGATTTTTAAGTATGATATACTAGAAATACCTAGGAAGATGTTGGTGCAAAAGCCTCCACCAAAACAGTCCCGGAATTGCTCAATTGGATAGCCACCCAGTTATCCTAGAACAAGCCGTTAATCGATCAATACGCGTGATATAATGATCAATTAATGCGTAAAAGACTTGTAGGGATGTAGTACTAACCTTGTATTATGGATTCACACCCGGAATCAAGCTGGAAAAAAGAAAATCAGAGGAGGGTGGGGCTGCTCTTTGCCGATTGGGACATGGGGGGGGGGGGGGGCTAGGGTTTTCCTTTTTTTGATATATAATTAAATGTTACACACTGGCCCCTCAAGGTTGAAAATTATGATAACTAGGATGAAAAGGTTAGGAACTTAACCTTTGAGAACGACCAGGAGGTCCTTGAAGATTCCAGAATGAGTTCCGGTAGAATGTACAATCATAGAAGGCATAAGCCCTTATTTTCTTTTTCAACGAAGTTTTACGGGCGTTACAGTAATAACGAAGGAGGTTTTTCCATAGCCCATTCGCTAAACACCCTTAGCGAATGGGTATAGTTTAATGATTGAGCTACCATTCGTTACACTGTAGTAACGAATGGGCTCTTACATTAACGGATGGCCCTAGTCTTTAACGAATCAGTCCTCATTCGCTAAACATGCTTAGCGAATGAGCCTTTATACATTAATTGTAAAGACTAATCTACCCCTATCCTATTCGAACAGCTGCGGACAATAAATCCGTGCACTTACAGGTTTCTCCCCCTTATCCACCATCGGCTCTTTACCTTTACGTTTGCGCTTTTGTGCATACGTTAACTCAGCGCTCGGCCATTGACCACCATCACCACCATCATCACCACCATCACCACCTTCATGTTTGGAATCAGAATCATCATGAGCCCAGCGATCATTAGGTGGCGCTTCATAATCAATATTGACAAGATGGCCAATCAAACGCTTATACCTCGGCCGATCTTGAATACTTTAACCTTGGTAAGAACGTAACCGTCTCATTGTCTCATCATTCAATTTGCTCCAGCTTCATCTGATCATTAAGATTAGCTGGATCTTTACATAAAGTCGGCTATAGATCATCAATCATTAGCTGTAGAAATCTTGGATACATTAAGAACTTGTGTCGGCTTGTAATATTCTTCTTCAAGTGATAAAAAACCAGTTCAGAGAAATTGAACGGTTTGTTGAGCATAAGAGCAATGAAAGCATATTGTAGCATCACTCTACAATCGTCATATCCACCCTTCCTACCACCAAGGAAATGTATAAGGACATGCATCAAATACTTGTAAAGTTCGCACAAGTTCGCCTTGTTGTACATAGATCTATCCAAATCTCCCTTGTATTTAATTCTACCGAATAACCCACGAATTAAACTTTTGTCAAACTCACATCTATCATCCACAGTATCAACAAACCCCAAAGTATCTCTAATAACCCCCACATCGATCACCACACGTTTTTCTTGAATAACAGCTTCTATCTAATTCTCTGCTTCATTAAAACAAGCTGTGTTCCAAAAAGCACGTATGATTCTTTGGTAAACCAAAGTCTGTGTCGATATAGCCTTGTAGATCCTGGAACGTAGTAAGAAATTAATCATCCCTCCAAACATTGGTGAATCTTGAAAATCATCTTGTAAAAAGGCACAGATGTTGTGCTTTTTATCCAACGACAATAGAACGAGAGCTTGCTCCGGTTCAGCCGCTTGTTCTGGAGCTTGAACCTCCGGTTGTTGTTCTGGATTAACATCTAGTTGTTGCTTGGGAACTGGATTCTGAATGATCTCGTTAGCCATTCTGTTTATCAAGAATAAAATATTAGTAAAATATTTAAGAATATTCTACTTATTAACAAATGAGCTCTTTATTCGTTACAGTATACTATACGAATGACCACATTCGTATGAGAATACTCTAACAAATCTATCACATTCGTTAATATCTAACGAATCATTCTTATTCGTTGTTGCATTTAACGAATCAAGTCTTATTCGTTAATATCGTAACCTTATCGTTATCTCAGCGAATGAGTTGGTCCTTCGTTAAACGAATAACGAATCTGCTGATCATTCGTTAAATGAATAACGAATCTGTCTTAAATTAAAATATTGGACTATCAAAAGTCAAAATACAATCAATTTTGACTCAATTAAGTCAATGACGACGAACATCGTCTATAAACCCATTGAATCCATAACAATTTCACAATCAAACTCCATGAATCGAATAGGAAACTTGTTTAATACACATAATCGTTGATTAACTGTCATAGCTTTTATCAAAATTTAGAGTTTTTAAGTTGTTAACAGTTTGGTTTATAACCGGTCATCAACTTAATCAATTTAAACCCCAAAAACACGATGAAACATCCTTATTTTGATATCATTGTACTCGCCAATACCTGTAGAATATAGAAATGTTAATCAATCGTTCTGAATCAAAGGTATGAGAATCTAATGAAAATTTTCAAGAGTTTCTCTTAGCAAGCCAATGAAATAGTAAACAGGAAAATGACGATTCATTCATTCGTCTGCCTTGAGATTATAAACCCTCAATTATTTCACGCGAATTGAGGATATTTGTTAATTTTTGAAATAATGAATTTCCTAATTCATTAATTTAAACCTTATTCGTTCAAGTTTTAAACGAATTAGATCTACATTCATTAACAAATTAACTAATGAGACTTTATCACACCATATTCGTTAAACATATAACGAATCTGAGTAACATTCGTTAAAACGTAGAATGATATATTAACATTCCATTCGTTAACATTGAATACACAAATGCCTTCCATTCGTTATACCCAGGGGGAATCGAATGTTTTTCATAACGAATGAGATCATTCGTTATGTAGAAATAACGAAAGGCTTGACATTCATTAAACCAAAATTAACGAATCACCAAATATCATTAATGAATGAAATTAATTCTCATTAATGAATTAAATAATCATTTAAAACCAATTAGGGTTTTAAAAGTGAATTAAATAATCAATTAACCCAATTAGGGTTCCAATCGAATACCTTAAAATACCCGATCCATCAAAGATGGGTAATGTTTAATTTAAACGGATTTTTACTTTAATACCAGTTGTAAATATGTTAAGCACGAATTAACTTAAAATTTTGGGGTAAAAACTTTCCTTTTTGTTTTGGATAATTCGCCAGCTTGGTAAATAAAAAATAAAGCAGAAAAAAATAAAATATTTTTGGATTTTGAAAATTTTCAAATACAGAAAATGTAAAGCATTAAACAATTAATCTATAAAAGCAGTACATATTTTTGTGAGTCAAGCAGGGAATCATATTGATCAAAATTTTCATCCATCACAGTTTTATTTTCATCTTTTATTATGACTGATGTTAAGTTGATTATTGGTATTGTTGTCCCCTTAAATCTTCATAACAAATGTTTCAGAACGTTCGGTGATATGTTTAATTGGTTCAATTAGGCACAAATATCAGAAATTATTAGCTCTAATCTTAATTCAAGCTTAATTTGATTTTCTCCAAATCACCTCAATTTAACTTAAACCTAAGAATCAATTTGATTAAAAATGAATGATTTTAAGCAAACATAGCCCGTAATCCCCACTACAAGATATACCCCCGTTATCAAGTAATACCCTAAGGTCCTTTCCTGTGAATGAGTATGCACGATTTCATCTGTTGGTTTACAGACATTGTGTCCCTTGTGGTCCGTTTCTTAATGGTAATAAGATGCGAGCAAGGGGACAACGTATGACTCACAGCGTGGTTTGATCAAGTCTATAATTCATTTTGTACACAAAGTACATTTTGTGATCAAGTTTAGAGACTTAAGCAGTTATACTGCGGGTTCGCTTTTTCAAGCATTTTTAATATTGATCGAAATGAATACTAGATGTAAAACCACATAAAGACCCAATGGAGTTAGGAACCCTAAAGCATCCCATCAATACAGGATTTAAGGCCATAAGACCATACATCATTGAAGCGTTAACCACCAACTAGAAGCTTTTCCTTTAAAAAATTGTTTTTCAAACTGATTAGAAGGCTTGAGAATGACCGGATTATTACATTTCTGCCATCCTTATCAAGACCTTTTCTAGAACCAATAATCTAAGTTGTTCGGCAATTTAGATTTATATCACTTACTTGAACTTACTTGTTTGTTAAAAGACCTACCAACACATCAATGCAATTAAGCATACAGTCTTTTATTACTTACTTTTTACTGGACTTGGGAGCAAATGACCAATATACTATCATTTTCCTTTTTTGCTCGAGAACTTATTTTGAGGAGCACTTTTCAATGTTTTTGTATTTTTCGATATTTAAATGTTTTTGGAGTTTTTAATTTTTCTGTTACAAACAAAAACCAAAATCTTTTTGGATGTCTTATATTTTTCTCCCCCCTAAAAACTACAAACATAACAAAAATAAGAAAAATGAAAATAAAATGATTCAACCGAGCTGTTGAATATCAGTTAATCTTTTTAAACCGTTTATACCCAACAAGTATTGAAAACGTGTTTTATCAAATGCCTTGGTATAAAGGCCAGCTTTTTGAAAATCCTTATGTATTTTTCAATATCAATTAATTTCTTTTCAAAACAAACACGTATAAAGTGAACGGATTTCAATATGTTTTGTTTTAGAATGTTGAAACGAATTATGGGTGATAAAAATTGCGGCCGAATTGTTAATATAAATGGGAGTAATAAGAAACTTCAAACCGTAATCCCGCAGATGCTGCTGGTTCCAGAGAACCTGTGAACAGCAACTCAAGGCCGCCACATACTCCGCTTCGGCTGTAGAAGTTGAGACCGTTGTCTGCTTCTTACATTGCCAGGAAATAAGTCGGTTTCCTAAGAACTGATAACCCGCTGTTGTAGACTTGAAGTTGATCTTGCATCCTCCGTAGTCCGAATCAGTATAAGCCGTGAGATCAAACTTATCGTCCTTGGGGTACCACAACTCGATGTCGGGATTTCCCCTCGGATAATGTATGATACGCTTAACTGCTGCCATATGAGTCACTCGGGGACTCGATTGGTACATGGCACACAAACAAACAGCAAACATTATATCAGGACGTGATGCAGTCAAATACACAAGAGAACCAATCATCGCTCGATATAGGGTTGGATCAACGATATCTTCCAATTCATCCAGTGATAAATTGTGACCCACGGGAAGAGGTGTCGAAGGGATATTTCCAGCAGATATCTTGAATCAGCTTAAGACATCGTTCCCATATTTGATCTGATGGATAAAGATCCTGGAATCAGACTGGTAAACTTGCAATCCCAAGAAGAAGCTCATCTCCCCCCATCGAACTCATCTCGAATTTGGTTTACATCGTCTTCTCAAAATATTTGCACAAGTTGTCGTTTGTCGAACCAAAAATAATATCGTCCACATAAATCTGGACGAGGAGCAGATCTTCACCAACATTCTTGTAGAATAAAGTACAATCCACAGTTCCCCTCTTAAATCCACTATCAATCAAATGGTTAGCCAAAGTGCTGTACCAAGCACTCGGGGCCTGGTGTAAACCATAAAGAGCTTTGTTTAAGCGATAAACATGCTCTGGATAGTCTAGATCCTCAAAGCCAGGACGATGCTACACGTACACTTCTTCATAAATCTCTCCGTTCAAGAATGCCGATTGAACATCCATATGATAAACTTTAAAGTTCTTGTAGGCTGCGTAGGCAAGAAATATGCGTATCACTTCCAGTCATGCTACTGGAGCGTACACTTCCTGTAACGCCCGTAAATTTCGTTAATTAGCTCGATCGTTTATAAATGTCGGTCAAAAAACTGGGGTTTCATCTTTCTAATTTAGAGCCTTGTAATACGTTTTAAAAGTCCGTTTGTCCATCCTTTTTCCCAAAACATCCCCTCTTACGACTTAAAGTATTATATTAGTATGTAACACCCGACATTTTTTTTATCGGCATGCACGTTGTAGAGTTATATATTTATCGGGTTTGAACCGGCTTACTTCGGGGACCTCCTTGTCATACCCGTAAGTTGAATTATTTGACTTTCCACCCAAGTTGCTACACACTTCATACTGGAGGGACTAAAGTGTAATTTATTTTATATCATAATATCAAAAAAGAAAAACCCTAACCCTAACTCTATTCCTAGCAGCCGATCGGCCTCAAGACCCCCCCCCCTGCACGTTTTTCTTCTGTCCAGCCAAGTTTCAGCCGTGAAAACTTCAATTCAAGGTCGGTTTTATGATTCCCCATGTCTTTTACCCCTTAATTGATCATATTAACACGCTTATTGGTCGTTAAGGTTGAGTTTTGATGATAACAGTTTTATGACATATTCGTATACGTTTATTGTAGGGCATGTAACGCGACGATAATCCATTGTTTTTGATCGATTCTTGATTCCATGATGTTCTACTTTGAGTCTAGTTTCCAGAAACGTATAATACGTAATTTTTGGACGAGATTTGAATGGTTTTTAAGAATTTATAAAATCGAGTGTCAAAGCTGATGCGGGATGACGGATTCTGGTATGTTTTCCCGACGTCATAACCTTTTTTCGACAGGTTCAAATTGGTTGGTTCCACTTCTGGAAGTTAGTATTTTGAGTTAGGAACCAAACCCAATTGGAATCGTTTAATTTGGTTCGGTAATGAAATAGCTGCACGTACCTTGCTGTGTTGGAGGAATTTTTATAAATTTTGTGTCCAATAGAAAAATATAATAAAAATATTTTTATAAACCTAAGTCATTTATTAAAGTCTGGTAAAAATTTACTAATTTATTTCAAAGGTTATCCTATGTAATTAAATGTATCTTCGCGTGCTAAAATCTACACGTTTTACTCGTTATTAATCGATAAGTTCGTTTTAGGCTTAACCGGTGGATTTGGTTAGTTGAAAGGTTTTAGGGGCTGAGGTAAAGTGTTGGGCCAACGTGTTGGGCCTTGAGCGGCCCATTACGCAAGTGTGTTCTTGCGGTCTAGTTTAGTTACGCGTTGTGTATAATATACAGGCCCTTGCTTGTGATTGTGCGCTTAGAGATTTCCTAGCTCGTTGCAGGTGTTCGATTGATTCAGGTGAGTTCATGACGCCCTTTTTTAATCTTTTTACGTTTTGGGCTAGCATTATAAGGCCCCGAACCCCGGGAGCCCCACAGTTGGTATTCATACAAAATACTTATTAAAATAATTAAAACTTTAAAACGGTTTCTTCCATTAAAACAAACATCTCAGAGTGTAAATTCAACGGAAAACATAAATAGCGAAGTAAGTTCCCTAAAACCCGGGAATTTTGCCCAAAACCAATTTTAAATATAATTCATAAAACCATTTAAAATAAAATTGTTCAAATTACATTCTTCCATCCACGTATGCCCTTCACCGTCCAAGTAGCTTCGTGCACGTCCAAGCGATAAGGCATCTTCTTCCTAACCTGAAACTCACACTAACATGCACACAAAGTCAGCTTGAGCTGAGTGAGTTCATGTTTTAAGTAAATAATATATCAGTAGTGTGACAATCGTCAATTTCAGGTTAACTCCGTTAACTCAACTCCGTCAATTCAAACTTAAGATCACTGAATCTATAACGCACACCTCATTACATTTAAACTAGGGTTTAAATGACGCTTAACACTAACTACATGTGTAGTCTTTCGGGAATTGCACCGAAACGCAAACGAGTTGACGCAAACGATTGATGAATAAACGAAAAACGTCAAAACAGTAATTATGTGATAATTATGTGTTAGACTTATGTGTTATGTGATAACATGGTTATAAACGCTAACTCAAGACGTAAACTAGTTATTTAAGTTAGAAAAACAACAATTGGAAGTGGAGGGGCCAAAGTGTAACATAGTATTCTATAAATAATAATAATAAACAAACCCTAACTATTATTCTTCTTTCCCCACAAGTGCCGATCGGAAACCCCACCCCCACCTCCTTGGCTGCCGTCGACTATACACACACATACAACCACCAATTTCAAGTTTTGATCGAAGATTAAGGTGCTAGGAAGGTATAATCGACTATCCTATGCATCCTTTATACTTGATTTTGATGTTTGTTAGGTTAATTACAAACCCTATGTGCCGATTTTCTTATGTGTATGTAATTAATAGGATTGTTGTTGATTTGATAATGATATGATAACTAGTATTGATATTGTTACACGTTAATTGTTGTGTCTTTGATTTAAGTTCAAACAAAAACCCTAATCATGTATGTAATGTGTAATTGATGTGCATGGATGGTGTTTATGGAGTCTAGAGTGTCATATGAATGCATGATAGTTCATAGATAGTTAATATGTTGAGTTTGGATGCAAACAGTTTCTGGACAGAATGTGTTAGTGATGTTAAATTGACTGTAACGATGTGTAAAGTTGAAAATTGGTTGAGATTATTGGTACTACAGTAAACTAGGTTGAGTCTAGTTTCTAAAGAATATAAACTTGTAATTTTTGGACAAGTAGAAGTTAACTTTTATGATTTTACAAAAACGTTGTGCAAAGCTGAGCTGTTAGACCTGCGGTTAGGTTGTTTTGTAAATGTTATATCTCATGAACTACGAGACCAATTGGGTTGGTTCCACTTCTGGAAGTTGACTCATTGAGTTAGGAACCTAACCCAAGTGGTCTTGCATTTATTGTATTTTTCGTTTAACGGGAATTTCAAATAAAATTCTGTTGAGCATGAATTTGACTGTTATGAGTTTGCTATAATGATTTGATGATTTTGAGAAACCTATGTGGAATAAAAATATAATAAAATATGTTCTGGAAACCTAAGACATATGTTCTTCTGTGATGATTTTTGGTAAATTAATTGAGATGCTATGGTCAGTGAGATAGTACAATCTTTCAAGTAGAATTTCTGTCTCGGTGAAACTAGCTGCTGAGTTTTGTAAAAATGCATGAAACATGATACTTGCTATATAATTGTTATGTTTTGACCAAAATACCCTTGCGGGGAATAATTGCTAATTGATTGTCATGATTTGATCAAATTGCCCTCGTGAGGAATAATGACTAGTTAATTGTTATTTGTTGACCAAAATGCCCTTACGGGGAGTGATTGCTAGTGATGTACTTTATGAATACATGACACGTATATAATTGCTTACACATGTAACGTATCACAAATACATTTGTTAAAGTCACACACGATTCACAAACGAAACACGAAACATGTTATGTGCATAGGTATTATGTGCCGAGTCTAGAGACTCGATAATATTCCGACACTTAGAAAAATCTTTTTGTTGTTTTAGAACGCTAGAGAGAGTTTTTCTGTGACGCGCATCTTGGTGATTTAATTTGGGAATTTCTTCGCAAACAGTGAGTTTCACTTTCCCCTTTTAAACTTTTTAAACGCTTTTCTCTTGGGGGAGATAACATACTCCGAAAACGCATGTAAGATTTTGTTAATATAGATTATATATCACTTGTAAAGACTAAGTGGCAAACGCGTTAACTAAAAGTCCTTCATTCACAATCGAACCGTTTAATATTGGGAATAGCGAGTCATTGTTGAGTAGTACTACTGGGTTTGACAAACCCCACCCAACGCTAAACTCGACTGGAGGTCGAGCGGGTGTAATCTTGGCTAAACACATACCATGGTCTGGATGACCTGGTGGCAAGGCAAATTGATAAACAGTCAGCTTCGGTGTCGAACACTTAGTGATACTTGTTTTATAGGCTAGCTACCTATAGATATATAATTGACATAACACTATCTGGTAACGCAAAACGCTGTAACGCAAAACGCTGTAACGCAAAACGCTTAACGCAAACGCTAATCGCTTTATTTTTATTTAAACTTGTGAACTCACCAACCTTGTGTTGACACTTTTAGTATGTTATTCTCAGGTAGCCGAGGCGGGCGCGCGGTTTAGGAACATGCATTGCTTGAAAACGCTTTTGTTATGCAAACTTATTTTTAACGGTTATTATTGGTTTTAAGTCGTCCTGCGTGACGCAACTTTTGGATAAAGGTTTTTACGCTTCCGCATTTAATTACTCGTAAACGTTTTCATGGTTTTAAAACTTTGTTTTAGGGTTTGATTATAACTGATGATTCCGATCCTGTTAGTTCACACCCTCTGACGGTAAAACTCCGTTAGTGGATTTTGAGTGTGTGACAGATTGGTATCAGAGCCATTGGTTATAGCGAACTAGAAGCTGCATGCATACTAGACTATAACCGGGACGACCCATTAGTTATAATGATACGCACTGCATAGGTTTGTGTTGTCTTTTTTATCTTATCTCTTTACCTCTTTCACTCATACGCGCGCGCATACACGGCTTACCTGTAGGGATGTCGAAGCCACCCTCATCATCATCCGATTCGATGACGCATGCTCACGGGAAGGAACCGCAGTTACCTACCGCATCGCCACCCCGAGTAGTCCCGGAACTCGAAGCTCCCGCACCGAAGAGGTACCGCCTATCCGGAGGCATATACGAAAACGACGTTAGCTGGGATTGGTACCCTAACATGATCAGACGTATGGTCTATCGCGAACAAGTTCCCCCGTTACCTCACCCGAACCACCCTGCTTACCCCAACACCCTACCACCCATAACCGAACCTGTAGAGCGAGTTCTCGCAGCCGTTGTTTCATGCTTGGAGCGTGACGTGGGTTACATGCGCTATACGAGAGCGAACGTTTCCGGACTGTTAAAAGACGGAACCGAGACTAAGGAGGAGATTGCCCGTATGGCAGCGACAATGAAGGAAATGCAAGAGGCTAGTGATCAACAAATGAAGATTATGAGAAAGATGCAAGCCGAGATGATAGACTTGCAAGAGCAACTCCAAGTAGCAAGGACCCGAACCGAGATAGCTTTAGAGCGTTGCGATGTCTTACAAATGCAACTTGCTCAGAACGCAGCCGAACCTGAGGCAGAGCCTGAGGCCGAGCCTGAGGCAGAGCCTGAAGAGGAACCTGAAGAAGATCCCGAAGAGGAGCCTGAGGAGGATCCCGAGGAGGAACCCGTAGAAGAACCGGAGGAAGAACCGGCTGAGGAGGAGGCACACTTAGAGGTGTCCTCAGATGATGACATCTAGTGATGATGACACCTAGATGGAGGGGTTGTCTCCATCCGAACTATTATTTTCTATGATTTTAAGGATTGATTGGAAATACTTTGTAGCGAATACAATGGTTTTAATCATGAATTATTAATTAGATTAATATATGGTTGTGATGTGATGTTGTTTCTTATTTCTTTCTTACCTATCTTTTTATTACATGTATGGTGTGTTGTATATGAAAGAAAAATTCATGTTTAACATTTTATACTGTGATTCTAGGAAATGGCTGGAAGAAACGCTGGACACGGACGTGGTAGCATCAACTTGACTGCAGCTGAACTCCAAACTCTGCTGAACGACCATGCGGCGGCCGCTCTAGCCGCACATGTTCAGAACCAAGCTGGAGGTCCAAGTGGAACGTGTACCTTCAAGAACTACCTTGACTGCAAGCCCAATACGTTTAAGGGCACTGAGGGAGCTATAGGCTTCCTGCGTTGGGCTGAGAAGGCCGAGTCGGCCTTTGAGATGTGTAATTGTCCCCCTGCCAGTAGGGTCAAATTCGCTGCTGGAACACTTGAGGATTCTGCCCTCACTTGGTGGAATTCAAACGTGCAGATACTTGGGTTGGAACTAGCTAACGCTATGAACTGGGAGGAGTTCAAAAACATGATGCGAGAGGAGTACTGTCCGAGAGAGGAGATTTCGAAGTTAGAGTCAGAATTTTGATTGCTGAAGATGGTGGGCTCAGAAATCGAAGCCTACACTGCCCGTTCCCACGAGTTGGCTGTGATGTGTCCGCGGATGGTGGATCCGCCGAGTAAGAGGATTGAAATGTACATTGATGGGTTAGCACCGCAGATTCAGGGCATGGTGACGTCTTCCTGACCAGCCACGATTCAACAAGCGATCCGTTTAGCTCACAAACTGACGGATCAAGCTGTGACCCAAGGTGCGTTACCACCTAGGGGTTCGACCACTAAAGCCCGTGACAACCCGAGTAATGACAACAACAGCAACAGCAACCCGAGCAGCGGAAAGAGAAAGTTTGACAACACCAGATCTTCATCCTCGAACCTCCCACCGCAACAACACTACCGTAAGCCCGAGTTCACTCGGAGCTTTAGCAATCAGAGTCACAACAACAATAACAACGGTAGCGGGCAAGTTTCGAGCGGATATGCTGGGAAATATCCGAAGTGCAATAGGTGCAATTATCATCATGTTGGCCCGTGTGACCGTGTCAAGTGTCAGAGATGCGGAAAGATGGGTCATCAGGCAAAGGAATGTAGAGGAGACCTTGCGGCAAAGGGTACTCCTAAGCCACCTATGACGACGAAGGGATGTTTCGAATGTGGGCAGGAAGGTCATTTCAGGAAAGATTGTCCCAAGCTGAAACAGAACGACAACAACGGGGGTAATTGAAGTGGCAGTAGTGGTGGAAGCAATGGCAAAGGAAGAGCTTTTGTGATTGGGTCGGGTCAAGCCCGCAATGATCCGCACGTGGTGACTGGTAAGTTCCCTGTGAACGATTGTTTTGCTTCTGTATTGTTTGACACTGGAGCTGATAGGAGTTTTGTGTCGAAAGCCTTTAGCCAACTCTTAGACTTAACTCCAACTCCGTTAGATGCTAAGTTTCCTGTTGAATTAGCTGACGGTAAGACAATAGTAACGACTCATGTACTTGTGGGATGTAAGTTAAGACTGTCAGGTCATGTCTTTGATAACGACCTTATTCCTTTTACACTTAGTAGTTTCGATGTCGTGGTTGGCATGGACTGGTTATCCAAGAACCGAGCGGAGATTATATGTCACGACAAGATAGTTCACATTACTACCCCTTCCGGCGAGATCATTTCGGTCCGAGGTGAGAGAAGCGGCATGACCACCAGCGTCATTACCCTCATGAAGGCGCAGAAGTATCTACGAAAGGGTCATCCGGCAGTTTTGGCGCAGATTGTTGAGAAACCCACGGAGGAGAAGCGAATTGGAGATATACCTGTTGTGCGAGATTTTCCGGAAGTTTTCACGGAGGATTTGCCCGGACTCCCTCCTATACGACAAGTCGAATTCCAAATCGCGTTGACACCCGGTGCAGCACCCATAGCACGAGCCCCGTATCGGCTCGCACCGGCGGAGCTTCAGGAACTGTCCACTCAGTTGCAAGATTTGTTGGATAAGGGTTTTATCTGACCTAGCTCATCACCATGGGGAGCCCCTGTCTTGTTTGTCCGAAAGAAGGACGGGACTTTCCGCATGTGTATCGACTACCGGGAGTTGAACAAGGTGACGGTCAAGAACCGTTATCCTTTACCCCGAATTGATGATTTGTTCGACCAGCTTTAAGGATCGAGTTACTACTCGAAGATCGATCTGCGATCTGGTTATCACCAACTAAGCGTGCACGAAGAAGATATCTCAAAGACGGCTTTCAGAACACGGTATGGTCACTACGAGTTTTCGGTTATGCCTTTTGGACTAACCAACGCACCAGCCGTATTTATGGATCTCATGAATCGAGTATGCAAGGCGTACCTCGACAAGTTTGTGATTGTTTTCATCGATGATATTCTCGTCTACTCCAAGAACGAGGCTGACCACGAAGAGCACTTAAGGGTAATTCTGGAATTATTGAAGAAGGAACAACTGTATGCTAAACTCTCGAAATGTGAGTTTTGGCTTCGTGAGGTTCACTTTTTAGGACATGTGATCAACGAGAATTGTATCCATGTCGATCCCGGTAAGGTAGAGGCCATCAAAAACTGGGAAGCACCTAAGACTCCGACTGAGGTGCGGCAATTCCTAGGACTAGCCGGCTACTACCGGCGTTTCATCGAGGGATTTTCAAAGTTTGCTTAACCCCTCACCGCTTTGACTCACAAAGGCACTAAGTACAATTGGGGTGCCGCGCAAGAATCCGCTTTTCAACTATTGAAAACCAAACTCTGCAGCGCCCCTATTCTAGCCCTCCCCGAGGGAACGGAAAACTTCGAGGTACACTGTGACGCATCGATACAAGGCCTAAGGTTGTGTGCTGATGCAACTCGAGAAGGTTATAGCTTATGCCACTCGACAACTACGGGTTCACGAGAAGAACTACACGACCCATGATTTGGAACTTGGAGCTGTGGTGTTTGCTCTTAAGATATGGAGGCATTACTTGTACGGTACCAAGTTTACCATTTACACCGACCACAAGAGTCTCCAGCATATCTTCGATCAGAAGGAGCTGAACATGCGACAGCGTCGTTGGGTCGAGCTGCTTAAGGATTATGATTGTGCCATCAAGTATCACCCTGGCAAGGCCAATGTAGTGGCCGACGCTCTCAGCAGAAAAGAAACAGATAAACCCAGACGAGTGCGAGCATTGCAACTCACGATTCATGCAAACTTACCCGACCAGATTCGCGAGGCGCAACACGAAGCTTTGAAAGATGATAATCTTTCATCGGAACTCATGCGGGGCATGAACAAGCAACTTGAAACCAGATCGGACGGGGTCCGATATTTTGAGAACTGGATTTGGGTTCCACGGTTCGGAGAGTTGAGAACTCTGGTGATGGACGAAGCTCACAAGTCCCGATATTCTATCCACCCTGGCTCAGATAAAATGTATCATGATTTAAAGGCACTTTACTGGTGGCCGAACATGAAAGCCGACATTGCCACCTACGTGAGCAAATGCTTGACTTGTGCCAGAGTCAAAATAGAATATCAAAAACCATCTGGTCTACTGCAACAACCGGAACTTCCAATGTGGAAATGGGAACACATCTCAATGGATTTTATCACGGGTTTACCTAAGACACCGACGGGATGCGATACCATCTGAGTGATCGTTGACCGGTTGACTAAGTCTGCACACTTCTTAGCGATTAAGGAATCGGACAAAATGGAAAGACTGACTCGCGTCTACATGAAGGAAGTAGTGTCTAGACACGGAGTGCCTGTCTCAATCATTTCTGATCGAGATTCTCGTTTCACTTCGCACTTTTGGAAGTCGCTGCAAAGCGCACCAGGCACCCGTCTTGATATGAGCACAGCATACCATCCTCAGACGGATGGGCAAAGTGAACAAACTATTCAGACCCTGGAGGATATGTTGCGTGCCTGCGTATTGGATTTCGGAAAAAGTTGGGAACCCCACTTACCTTTGGTAGAGTTTTCGTATAATAACAGCTACCACGCAAGTATTAAAGCAGCGCCGTTTGAAGCGCTGTACGGACGGAAGTGTCGATCACCACTCTGCTGGGCAGAGGTGGGTGACAGCCAAATCACTGGTCCAGAACTGGTACTCGAAACTTCGGAAAAGATTGTTCAAATCCGAAATCGCATGGCAGCAGCACGAGATCGCCAAAAGAGTTACGCCGACAACCGCCGAAAACCTCTCGAATTTCAAGTGAACGATCGAGTGTCACTCAAAGTCTCACCTTGGAAAGGTGTGGTTCGCTTTGGTAAGCAAAACAAACTCAACCCACGATATGTTGGTCCTTATCGAATAACTGAGCGCATTGGTCCGGTGGCGTACCGACTGGACCTACCAACGGAACTTAGTGGCGTACACAATGTATTCCACGTGTCCAATTTGAAGAAATGACTATCTGATGAAACCCAAGTAGTCCCTTTGGAGGAACTGCAATTTGATGAACAGTTACGTTTCATTGAATAACTAGTCGAGGTTTTGGATTGGGAAACCAAAACGCTCAAGCACAGCAAAATTCCAATCGTTAAGGTTCGTTGGAACTCGAGACGTGGACCGGAGTTCACGTGGGAACGCGAGGATCAAATGATGAAAAAGTATCCTCACCTTTTTGAAGGGCTAAACAAACACCGAAAACCGCGAAACCCGGCAAACCGTCAGAAATCACCGGAGGTATGAATTAAATTTCGGGACGAAATTTCTTTCTACTAGGGGATGATATG
Source organism: Bidens hawaiensis (assembly GCF_021521415.1). Classification (NCBI taxonomy): domain Eukaryota; kingdom Viridiplantae; phylum Streptophyta; class Magnoliopsida; order Asterales; family Asteraceae; genus Bidens; species Bidens hawaiensis. Next base: position 991,083 of record NW_027491115.1, on the reverse strand, counting down.
ACAAACTGAAAATTTCTTTCTTACTTTTTCAGACACTCATCACGACTTGACTCAAATTTTCGGGACGAAAATTCTTTAACATGGGAATGATGTGACAATCGTCAATTTCAGGTTAACTCCGTTAACTCAACTCCGTCAATTCAAACTTAAGATCACTGAATCTATAACGCACACCTCATTACATTTAAACTAGGGTTTAAATGACGCTTAACACTTACTACATGTGTAGTCTTTCGGGAATTGCACCGAAACGCAAACGAGTTGACGCAAACGATTGATGAATAAACGAAAAACGTCAAAACAGTAATTACGTGATAATTATGTGTTAGACTTATGTGTTATGTGATAACATGGTTATAAACGCTAACTCAAGACGTAAACTAGTTATTTAAGTTAGAAAAACAACAATTGGAAGTGGAGGGGCCAAAGTGTAACATAGTATTCTATAAATATTAATAATAAACAAACCCTAACTATTATTCTTCTTTCCCCACAAGTGCCGATCGGAAACCCCACCCCCACCTCCTTGGCTGCCGTCGACTATACACACACAACCACCAATTTCAAGTTTTGATCGAAGATTAAGGTGCTAGGAAGGTATAATCGACTATCCTATGCATCCTTTATACTTGATTTTGATGTTTGTTGGGTTAATTACAAACCCTATGTGCCGATTTTCTTATGTGTATGTAATTAATAGGATTGTTGTTGATTTGATAATGATATGATAACTAGTATTGATATTGTTACACGTTAATTGTTGTGTCTTTGATTTGAGTTCAAACAAAAACCCTAATCATGTATGTAATGTGTAATTGATGTGCATGGATGGTGTTTATGGAGTCTAGAGTGTCATATGAATGCATGATAGTTCATAGATAGTTAATATGTTGAGTTTGGATGCAAACAGTTTCTGGACAGAATGTGTTAGTGATGTTAAATTGACTGTAACGATGTGTAAAGTTGAAAATTGGTTGAGATTATTGGTACTACAGTAAACTAGGTTGAGTCTAGTTTCTAAAGAATATAAACTTGTAATTTTTGGACAAGTAGAAGTTAACTTTTATGATTTTACAAAAACGTTGTGCAAAGCTGAGCTGTTAGACCTGCTGTTAGGTTGTTTTGTAAATGTTATATCTCATGAACTATGAGACCAATTGGGTTGGTTCCACTTCTGGAAGTTGACTCATTGAGTTAGGAACCTAACCCAAGTGGTCTTGCATTTATTGTATTTTTCGTTTAACGGGAATTTCAAATAAAATTCTGTTGAGCATGAATTTGACTGTTATGAGTTTGCTATAATGATTTGATGATTGTGAGAAACCTATGTGGAATAAAAATATAATAAAATATGTTCTGGAAACCTAAGATATATGTTCTTCTGTGATGATATTTGGTAAATTAATTGAGATGCTATGGTCAGTGAGATAGTACAATCTTTCAAGTAGAATTTCTGTCTCGGTGAAACTAGCTGCTGAGTTTTGTAAAAATGCATGAAACATGATACTTGCTATATAATTGTTATGTTTTGACCAAAATACCCTTGCGGGGAATAATTGCTAATTGATTGTCATGATTTGATCAAATTGCCCTCGTGAGGAATAATGACTAGTTAATTTTTATTTGTTGACCAAAATGCCCTTACGGGGAGTGATTGCTAGTGATGTACTTTATGAATACATGACACGTATATAATTGCTTACACATGTAACGTATCACAAATACATTTGTTAAAGTCACACACGATTCACAAACGAAACACGAAACATGTTATGTGCATAGGTATTATGTGCCGAGTCTAGAGACTCGATAATATTCCGACACTTAGAAAAATCTCTTTGTTGTTTTAGAACGCTAGAGAGAGTTTTTCTGTGACGCGCATCTTGGTGATTTAATTTGGGAATTTCTTCGCAAACAGTGAGTTTCACTTTCCCCTTTTAAACTTTTTAAACGCTTTTCTCTTGGGGGAGATAACATACTCCGAAAACGTATGTAAGATTTTGTTAATATAGATTATATATCACTTGTAAAGACTAAGTGGCAAACGCGTTAACTTAAAGTCTTTCATTCACAATCGAACCGTTTAATATTGGGAATAGCGAGTCATTGTTGAGTAGTACTACTGGGTTTGACAAACCCCACCCAACGCTAAACTCGACTGGAGGTCGAGCGGGTGTAATCTTGGCTAAACACATACCATGGTCTGGATGACCTGGTGGCAAGGCAAATTGATAAACAGTCAGCTTCGGTGTCGAACACTTAGTGATACTTGTTTTATAGGCTAGCTACCTATAGATATATAATTGACATAACACTATCTGGTAACGCAAAACGCTGTAACGCAAAACGCTTAACGCAACACGCTGAACGCAAACGCTAATCGCTTTATTTTTATTTAAACTTGTGAACTCACCAACCTTGTGTTGACACTTTTAGTATGTTATTCTCAGGTAGCCGAGGCGGGCGCGCGGTTTAGGAACATGTATTGCTTGAAAACACTTTTGTTATGCCAACTTATTTTTAACGGTTATTATTGGTTTTAAGTCGTCCTGCGTGACGCAACTTTTGGATAAAGGTTTTTACGCTTCCGCATTTAGTTACTCGTAAACGTTTTCATGGTTTTGAAACTTTGTTTTATGGTTTGATTATAACTGATGATTCCGATCTTGTTAGTTCACACCCTCTGACGGTAAAACTCCGTTAGTGGATTTTGAGGGTGTGACAAGTAGTAACAATTATGATAGTCATACCAAAAGTTTAAAAATAAAAGAGTGCATCCATTAAATCATCATTACCGAAAACTAAACATTCTCATACATACATATACAATGTATATATAAACATCCTTTCAAGTACATCCCTATATATATAACAATTTATATATATATAACATCCACGTATAACATCAGGGTCGAGCAAACGTACAACCCAAACACGTAACATCAACGATGCAAACACAAAGTAGGCATACGCAACATCAGTAGTCGAAACGACTACAACATCGCCAAATATAGGCCAAGCAATAATGTGTATATATATATATATATATTTAACATCCCAAGGCCTACCATATACTAGCTAGCCTATATAAAATCGTTTAAAACATTTCATCATGTAAGAAAACACTTAAGTGTGCATGCAAGCCCAAAATTTAAAAAGAGTTAAAAAGGGGGCATCATGAACTCACCTGAAATCAATCGAACACCTGCAACGAGCTAGGAAATCCCTAACTGCACAATCACAAGCAAGGGCCTGTAAAATATACACAACGCGTTACTAAACTAGACCGTAAGAACACTCTTGCCTAATGGGCCGTTCAAGCCCAACACTTTGGCCCAAGGCCCAACACGTTGGCCCAAGGCCCAACACTTTGACCCAAGGTCCAACACTTGGCCCAAGGCCCAACCCATACCCAATTACTTTACCTCAGCCCCTAAAACCTTTCAACTAACCAAATCCACCGGTTAAGCCTAAAACGAACTTATCGATTAATAATGACTAAACGTGTAGATTTTAGCATGCGAAGATGCATTTAATTACATAGGATAACCTTTGAAATAATTTATTAAATTTTTACCAGACTTTAATAAATGTCTTAGGTTTATAAAAAAATTTTTAATTATATTTTTCTATTGAACACAAAAATTATAAAAATTCCTCCAACACAGCAAGGTACGTGCAACTATTTCAGTGCGCAACAAAATGGTTTTATTTTTATAAAATTCATTACCGAACTAAATTAAACGATTCCAATTGGGTTTGGTTCCTAACTCAAAATACTAACTTCCAGAAATGGAACCAACCAATTTGAACTTGTCGAAAAAAGGTTATGACGTCGGGAAGACAAACCAGAATCCGTCATCCCGCATCAGCTTTGACACTCGAATTATAACTTCATAAAAACTATTCAAATCTTGTCCAAAAATTACGTATTATACCTTTCTAGAAACTAGACTCAAAGTAGAACATCATGGAATCAAGAATTGATCAAAGAAAATGGATTATCATCACGTTACAGACTCTACCATAAACGTATACGAATCTGTCAGCAACTGTTATCATCAAAACTCAACCTTAACGACCAATAGCGCGTTTATATGATCAATTAAGGTTTAAAAGACATGGGGAATCATAAAACCGACCTTGAATTGAAGTTTTCACCACTGAAACTTGGCTGGGCAGAAGAAAAACGAGCAGGGGGGGTCTTGAGGTCCGATCGGCTGCTAGAAAGGGTTAGGGGTTAGGGTTTATTTGTTTTATGATATAAATAAAATAGTTACATCCAAGTGCCTCCAAATTGAAGTGTAAGGCAAAATAGAAGGAAAAGTTAAGTTCTTTAACGTACCAGGATAACGTAAAGGCTTCCGAGAAACGTCGGATAAATCACGAGAATTATACATACTCTACAAGCTTTAATTCTTGAAACCGGAATTAACAGGCGTTACAAGTCCACCCGCCTTACAATGGGATTCGTCCCCGAATCCTGATGCGACAGGAACAACTGCGGGTAGAGTTTCATCATCTCGTCTTCGGACTCCCAAGTAGCCTCGGAACCCCTACGGTGCCTCCACTGCACCTTCACCTGTCTAACCACCTTATTCCTCAAACGCCTCTCCTGACGGTCAAGAATAGCAATCGGTTGTTCAACGTAGTTCAGATTACTATCGGGTTCAATATCATCGAGAGGCACACGGGCCTCTTCGTCTGCCAAGAATTTCCTCAGATGGGACACGTGAAAAGTAGGAAGAATCCCCGCGAGCTCCTCGGGCAATTCCAGCCTATATGCTACCTCACCAACTCGGGCCAAAATACGGAACGGGCCAATAAACCTCGGACTGAGCTTCCCCCTCTTACGAAAATGAATAATGCCCTTCCAGGGAGAAACTTTTAACATAACCTGATCCCCAGCCTCAAACACAATAGGCCTTCGCCTTTTATCTGCATAAGACTTCTGATGATCCTGCGCGGCCTTCATCAACGCCTTAAATTTATCGAGCTTCTCGGTCGTAGCCTCAACTACCTCCAAACTACCCAACTGTTTCTGACCAATGGAACCCCAACAAACTAGATTCCTACACCTCCTACCATACAACAACTCAAACGGTGGCATCCCAATCGTGGCGTGATAACTGTTATTATACGAGAACTCTACCAACGGTAAGTGACGATCCAAACTGCTCCCAAAATCGATTACACAGGCCCGCAACATATCCTCAAGAGTCTGAATGGTCCTCTCGAATTGACCATCCGTCTGCGGGTGATAGGCAGTACTGATAAGGAGTTTGGTACCCATCTCCTCGTGAAACCTTTTCCAAAACCTGGAGGTGAAACGCGCATCGGGATTCGGGATCCTACAAGTTGGTATCAGAGCCATGGTTCGAGGGATCCGAGCATTCCCGAATGCTTGGACTCGAACTGTAAAAGAAAAGACTAGAAATGCCAACCGCGAGTTACTGCAAGTCAAGAGGTAATTTTAATTGTTTAGTCGTTCTTATAAGTTTTAGAATTTCATTATGTTTATAATTGATTACGTGTTAGATGGTATGCTAATATGGTTAGGGGCAGGGGGTGCTTAGGATGGGCGGGTAAAGTAAACAATTAATAACACCTGATCAACGTTATTAGCAGTTTACCGTTACCTACCATGTTCTAAATGCTACCTATGCTTGACTGTGTTAGGGTTCTGTCTTTGTAGGGATAGGATATGGCTAATGCTCGTGTCATTAGCGTTAAAGTTCCTCTCGTTCCTTAAATTCTCCAGTTCATTTCTTATCCTCTCGAACGCTTTGCGTGTAATTGTTCAGCTAAGGCTTAGCATACTATCACTCTAGGTTTCCTTACTACTTGTTGAGCTTTAAGATTCGTTTCTGTTAGACTCAGGCGCTAGTAAAGGTTTTGTTGCTATCGTCCTCTTGTGCGATTAGATGATTAGGTTTCGTCTCCATCCGCATCCGTTCCTGTTGCGACTGGATTCGGGGAGCGTACACTTCCTGTAATGCCCGTAAATTTCGTTAATCGGCTCGATCGTTTATAAATGTCGGTCAAAAAGCTGGGGTTTCATCTTTCTAATTTAGAGCCTTGTAATACGTTTTAAAAGTCCGTTTGTCCATCCTTTTTCCCAAAACATCCCCTCTTACGACTTAAAGTATTATATTAGTATGTAACACCCGACATTTTTGTTTATCGGCATGCACGTTGTAGAGTTGTATATTTATTGAACCGGCTTACTTCGGGGACCTCCTTATCATACCCGTAAGTTGAATTAATTGAATTTCCACCCAAGTTGCTACACACTTCATACTGGAGGGACTAGAGTGTAATTTATTTTATATCATAATATTAAAAAAGAAAATCCCTAACCCTAACTTTATTCCCAGCAGCCGATCGGCCTCAAGACCCCCCTGCTCGTTTTTCTTCAGCCCAGCCATGTTTCAGCCGTGAAAACGTCAATTCAAGGTCGGTTTTATGATTCCCCATGTCTTTTACCCCTTAATTGATCATATTAACGCGCTTATTGGTCGTTAAGGTTGAGTTTTGATGATAACAGTTTGCTTACAGATTCGTATACGTTTATTGTAGGGTCTGTAACGCGACGATAGTCCATTGTTTTTGACCGATTCTTGATTCCATGATGTTCTAATGTGAGTCTAGTTTCCAGAAAGGTATAATACGTAATTTTTGGACGAGATTTGAATGGTTTTTATGAATTTATAAAATCCAGTGTCAAAGCTGATGTGGGATGACGGATTCTGGTCTGTCTTCCCGACGTCATAACCTTTTTTCGAAATGTCCAAATTGGTTGGTTCCACTTTTGGAAGTTAGTATTTTGAGTTAGGAACCATACCCAATAGGAATAAAACCATTATTAATCGATAAGTTCATTTTAGGCTTAACCGGTGGATTTGGTTAGTTGAAAGATTTTAGGGGCTGAGGTAAAGTGTTGGGCCTTGGGCCAAAGTGTTGGGCCTTTGGCCAACGTGTTGGGCCTTGGGCCAAAGTGTTGGGCTTGAGCGGCCCATTAGGCAAGTGTGTTCTTGCGATCTAGTTTAGTAACGCGTTGTGTATAATTTACAGGCCCTTGCTTGTGATTGTGCACTTAGGGATTTCCTATCTCGTTGTAGGTGTTCGATTGATTCAGGTGCGTTCATGACGCCCTTTTTTAATCTTTTTACATTTTGGGCTAGCATACACACCTTATTATGATTTTAACCGATTTTAATTCGTTTAAACTATTGGTTTGGTATTGTATGATCTTGTTTGTGGTTGTGCCTTTATGAAGACATGTGTAAATTATATTTTATGCCTTAGGATATTTTAGACTCGTTTAAGGTCATATATCACTTAAGGTTATACATTTTACTTGGGCTCTAAGCCTCGAGGTTGCTATTAGGCTTAGTATTGAATTCCTAGATTATCCATTATTTATGGATTGTATGCGGTGATATTGTTGGTTGGATGTTTGAATTAGATGTTTGTATGGGTGTATGTGAATGTGTATGTGATGGTAAACTGTGACCGGGTCAAATATATTACTCGGGGAAGACCCGGGGTGAGGAGGCCTTTCTTGCATGTTTATGACGCGGCTGGGTCAAATATATTACTTGGGGAAGACCCGGGGTGAGGAGGCCCGCCGTTCTATAAACCGTGGTCGGGTCAAATATATTACTTGGGGAAGACCCGGGGTGAGGAGGTCCGTATCACGTGTTTGGTATGTTAAACCGCGACCGAGTCAAATATATTACTTGGGGATGACCCGGGTGAGGAGGCTCGTGTTGCGTGATTTTGTTTTATTAAACTGTGACCGAGTCAAATATATTACTTGGGGATGACCCGGGGTGAGGAGGCTCGTGTTGCATGATTTTAACAGTTTTGTTAAACCGCGGCTGGGTCAAATATATTACTCGGGGAAGACCCGGGGTGAGGAGGCCCGTGCTGCGTGAAAAGATGTTTAATGTGTTATTTACTTATGATTTGGTTAACAAAGGCTATTTATGATTTTATGGACCCATGATTTTCCCCTACTTTCCATACTCATGGAATTTTAAATTGTTTAATGAATGTCGTTTATGAAAACTTGAACTCACTCAGCTCTAGCTGACTTTGTGTGTATGTTAGATTGATTTTCAGGTTAAGGATCTGAGGTTATCGCTTGGACGTGCTGGGGATTACTCGGAAGGTTGAAGGCATTTCTGGTCGAGGATTTCCAATAAAACGGATATTATATTTATATTTGATTTTTGGTCACTTGTACCCATGTTCGGGATTTTCTTTAAATAATTACACTTTCTTTTTCCGCTGTTATTCACTCTAAACTGGTTTTAAATACAAAGAATTGTTTGTTTTTAAATTTTTGTGAAATTGTGGATGTGAGTACCAACTGTAGGATTCCCGGGATTCAGGGTCTTACACTTCCGTGTAGTCAATGCCTTCCTGTTGATTATATCCCAATATGACCAATCGTGCCTTGTTTCGCGTGCTTACCCCTCGGTTGTCTTTCTTGCACTTATAAACCCATTTCGTCGGTATAGCTCTTTTGACTCGATCGGGTTTGTCAATCGGATCCTATACACCCCAGTTCTTACGAACTGTTGCAGCTTCTCCTGCATAGCTTCAACCCAAGACGGTTCTTTGAGTGCCACCGTGAGACTTGTCAGTTCTATTTGAGATAAAAAGCAAGTGTATCATGCAATGTTCAGAATCCCCGTTGAGTGCAAATCCGCATAAGCACACAAAATCGGATCATCTGTAGGAGATACGTTACAATCAATCACATCGTCACATACATTAGCCAATTGGTGTCTCGTTCTAACACCGTCGTTCACATCCCCAATTATCTGTTCCTGCGGATGATTAGTCTGAATCCTTAAAGAAGGATTCGCAGGCACAGATACATTATCACCAAGATTGGTGATATTTTCCTCCTCTGTGTCTAAAGAAATTATGGATGACACATCTTCAACTAGAATTGGCTCGTTTGTTTCTTGAGCTTCATCTAATGGTATTGAAGACGAATCAACGAAATCAACATCATCGGAAGAATCAGAAGCATCATTAGATGTCTCTGATACGTTAGGAATATCATTCATATCAGCGGATGAAGAATTTGGGATAGGAAGACATCGTTCTTCCAAATACGACCAAACAAAGTCTTCAGGTATCTCCTCAACCGCTGGTGTAAATGAGTAAAATAATCCATCATAGTCGAACATCCAATCAGGACCTGTACCGACTAGAGGTGTAGTGTAGCTTTGACAATCTACGTGATACCATTCTTCTGCACAACACGAAGAGATGTTGAAGATACGCTTCTTAGGAGAATTATAACCTAAAAAGTAACCCTCAAATGACTTTTCGTTAAACTTCCCAGCAACTCTCTTCAATACCGTACACGGACACCCGAATGGTTCCAAATACTTTAGGTTAGGCTTACGGTTATTCAGAAGTTCATAACTTGTTTTCTTCAACTTCTTTACAGTTACGACGCGATTCAAAGTATAATATGCCGTATTCACAGCTTCGTTCTAGAATTGAACAAGAAGCTTAGAATCAGCAAGCATTGTTCTAGCAGCTTCTATCAACGTCCGATTCTTCCATTCAGACACACCATTCTGTTGAGGAACATATGGTGCACTGAATTCCTGATGTTTTCCGTTTTCAACACAAAAGAAATCCAAAACATCAACTCAGTTCCATTGTCACTACGAATTCGTCTCACTTTCAATTTATAAAGTGATTTGATCTTTGTGATAAGATTCTGAATTAAAACAGTGTCTGATCTTTTTGAACCCATAAATAAAACCCTGAGTATCTTGAGAATTCATCAGTTACAACCAAACAGTACAGATCATCCACAATACTGGCACGATTCATTGGACCGAATAAATCCATATGAAGTCATTCCAGTGGTGTGATAATCGAGTTAATCGATTTGCACGGGTGTGACTTCTTTTTCTGTTTCACCTTCTTGCAAGCAACACAATGATCATTCAACTTGAAATTCTTGAGGGTTACACCATCCAGTAAATCATTTGTGATTAGATAATTCATCTTGCGAAAGTGGTGTGCCCGATGCGTCTATGCCATAGAATCGAGTCTTTCTCCGTAGCTTTTGAGACAAAACACGTTTCAGAGGGTGAAAAGTTTACATTAATACTCATGTCAAGGACATAAATATCATTTGATCCAAGAGATCGCATGACAACCATCTCTTCAAGAATCGTGTATCCCGTTTGAAGGATAACACATTCCTTCTCTGTGAAAATCATGGTATATTTTTTATCGTATATCTGTGAGACACTTAACAGATCGTGATCCACCTTTTCACATTAATTAACTTTCTCAAACGTAACTGTCCCGTTTGATACCTCGCCTTCTTTAGTAATCATCCCACCATTATTACCAGCATATGCCACATAACCTCCCTGAATATCTTTGACATTATTCAAAAGATCAAGATTGCCGGTGATATGCCGAGAGCATCCACTGTTGTAAGACCCCGAACCCCGGGAATCCTACAGTTGGTAATCACATCCACAATTTCACAAAAAATTAAAACCAAACCATTCTTTTTATTTAACACAAATTCAAAGTAAATAACAGCGGAAAAAGTTTAAGTATTAAAAATCCCAAACTCGGGTATAAGTGGCCAAAATCAAATGTAAATAAAATATCTGTCTTATTTGAAATCCTCGACCAGAAATGCTTTCAACCGTCCGAGTAGTTTCCAGCATGTCCAAGCGACAACCTCCAATCCTTAACCTGAAAGTCAATCTAACATACACATAAAGTCAGCTAGAGCTGAGTGAGTTCAAGTTTTCATAAACAATATTCATACTTTATTTCAAAGTTATAGCTCTAAAATAGTTGAGAGAATAATAATAAAATAAATAAATATATTTCACCAAATAATACATTCATCGTCGAACACGCGTAAACGGGCCTCTCCACCACGAGTCAAGACTCGAGTAATACATTTGACCCGGACGCGGTAAGACCTAAGCACGTGACACGAGCCTCTCCACCACGAGTCAAACCCGAGTAATATATTTGACTCGGTCACGGATTACACATCCAAACACGTGATACGAGCCTCTCCACCACGAGTATAACTTGAGTAATATATTTGACCCGATCACGGTTTAACATACAACGGGCCTCTTCACCACTGGATTTTAAAACCCGAGTAATATATTTGACCCGCCAAAATGATGATCACACCACAGGGGCCTCTTCACCATGGGATTTGAAAACCCGAGTAATATATTTGACCCGGCCGTAATCACCATGCACACACACATCAATAAGCCTACTTACATCATTCTTAGCCACAAGGAACTAAATATCATCACACGACCGTAGGCTATAAGATAGCACATGCTCATACCTATATATATATAGATGAATATATATATAATCCCAAAATATACCATATCACAAGTAAACCATCCTTAGTCACGAATGACTAACTAACATCACTAATCATAGGCCATAGGGTAATGCATGCACATACACACACACACACACACATATATATGTATATATATATACATATATAAATATATATCATCCCAAAATATACCATATTACAAGTAAGCCTATGGGCCATAAGATAACACGTGTGTATACATATCTAAATATCATCACAAGATATACCATAATACAAGTAAGCCTTTGCAAAATTATTTAAACGGTTTATCAAGTATAATCAGTTAGGTGTGTATGCTAGCCCAAAATTTGAAAAGAGTGAAAAGGGGACTCATGAACTCACCTGGTGTCGCGTGTGATATATTGTTCATAAAGGTCAAAGGAATGCACTTGACTCGTTAACAGATACCTAGTACAAGTGTTTATGTTATGAGAGTGTTTTCAACAACACAAGACTCTAAAACTCACGTATGGACTCACACACAACACAAAATTGACCAGACGACTCATTGGTGATTTCAATTAATGTTGGTAGTTCCAAGTTGTTCTAACATGCATCCTATGTCGCACCATGATCAAAACATCAAGCAATTGTCATATAATTCAAATTCTGATCAAGCAGTTTGCAAGACAGATTATAGCATGTACAAAAGGATTTTATTTAGTAAGAAACACTTATAAATAAATTCTACAAAATTTATCACAGTGGAATATATGAATTATGTTTCTCAAAAATTTTTTATTATATTTTAATCACACATGTAAAACTCACAATAATTCATTCATTGCGGGATTGGTACCAACAGTTTAGCAGATTGCGCAACAAAAAGTATTTTAATTGTTCTCGTAACTCATTTATCCAAATTATGCAACGCTAATTAGGTTGTCTTATAAACTCATAACACTAAGTTCCAGATGTGGAACCAACCAATTTGGACTTGTGAAAAAAGAGTTATGATGTCGGGAAGACAGACCGGAATCCGTCACTCCGCATCAGCTTTGATACTCGGTCTTATAAAATCATAAAAACCACTCAAATATCGTCAAAAAATTACGTATTATACCTTTCTGGAAAATAGACTCAAAGTAGAACATCATGGAAATAAGAATAGATCAAAAACAATAAAGTTTCATCGAGTTACGAACCTAACAATAAACGAGTATGAATCTGCCAGAAACTGTTATCAACAAAACTCAACCCTAACATGTTCAACAAGGGTTTAATGGTGAAAAAGTGTTGTATTAGGGTTAGTACCGACCTGGAATTAGTCTTGGGATACTGGAGGATGGCTGGAATATGCACAAAAATCGAGGAGAGAGGGCTGTAGCTGCTGCCGATCGGACTAGAGGGACAAGGAAGGAGGCTAGAGTTTGTTATATTAAAAAGTTATATCTTGGCCCTCCAACTTGTAATATGCAAAGACTTGGACGAAAGGTTAGATAATTTGACTTACGGGAATGACAAGGAGGTCCCCGAAGAATCCCAATAAATACACAAACTCTACAACGTGCATGTCATTAGACGAAAATTAGCGTGTGTTACATACTAAATTAGCCTTCAAGGAATAAGAAGTGATGTTGTGAGCAAAAGGATAGATAAATGGACTTTTGAAACGTATTACAAGGCTCCTAAATTAAAAATATGAAACACTGGATTTTAAACAAACATTTATAACCAATCGAGCCGATTAACGAAATTTGCGGGCGTTACAACTGTCTAATATCCACTTGTGACCTGATACAGACCTGGATGAACTTTGCACAAAACATAAAATGATTAGTTCAAAAAGGCAGCCCAAGCCTCAGTCTTGGGCTCTTCTTTTAGGATTTTCGGAGATAAATTTAAGTTAACACTTTTGTTTGGTACTTGGGAATATGTGACGGGTTTCTTGGTTTTCTTTTTCAGATAGCCATCACGAATTATTCCCGAGTCTGTGTTCTTACAAATAGGTTGAGCATGGTCAACGAATTTGTTTATTACATTAGGAACTTCAACCGGAACCACTTTCCTCGGGTTGACGTTTGAATACATTATAAATGAATCATCAACTTGAGTTTCGTTCAATTTATGATTCATTTCAACCATTTGAATAGGTTGCATATATGATGACTTGATATTATCAACCTTTGCTTTGCATTTCTTCGATACATGACCAGCTTCACCACACTTAAAACAAAAACGCGTGTCTAAGTATTTTTGTGGAGAAATACTTGTCTTGTTTTTGTGCAAAGGTTGAGAAATATCAATTTTTGGTTTTTCAATAATTACTGACTTTGGAACCTCTTGAGTTAATCCCTTCTTACTTTAATAAAATTCAAGATTGGTGGAATTCGACGAATCCTTCATTCCTGATGATTTTACAAACTTAATAGGGTTAAACATATTGACCATCGGGTTCACTTGAACACTCTATGATTTAGATTTATAAAATTTTCGTTCAAGTTCAATAACTTTTGAAGTATCATCTTGAAAGACACTTTCAATCATTTCGGGCTTCAGAAGATTCAATGGAACATCCTTGTCTGAAAATACTTTAGATAATCCTTTTAACTTAAAAACCTTCCCATTGGAAGTTTTAGGTTGAGGATTAATGAACTTCATCAAATCCTTATCAGACATTGAAAGCTTGTCTGATTTCTTGACTTTAGAAGATACCATAGATTTTTTCAATGAATCACTCGAGGGCTTTGAACCATCTACAGCTTGTTCAAAATCTCAGGTTCACATAGAATGTGATTGTCCGAAGGTATGTTATCATTTTTGACAATCACTTCCGGCTCTGCTAATTCCTCAACTTAACTGTCCAATTCATTTTCAGTAAAAACTGAATTACTCTTAATATGAATCGGTTCTTGAATTGTTGCTTTAGTTGTTTCAACATTTTCAGATTTGACTGAATCAAGAACAGGAATTTCTAGGTTTGTAGATTGCTCCACAACTGGAAGGCTGCTGTAATCTCCTTTGAATGGAGGGGGAATCTCAACATATCTCAATTCTGCTTTACCATTTTTCTTATGATTATTATTGACTTCAATAATTTCGTTTAAGAGAAATGAGGAGTCTCGAAATTTTCCAAGTTTATTTTTTAATTCCAAAATTTCATTCTCTAAGTTGGTAATGCAGGTTCGAAGTCTGAGAATCTCTTTGAAATGTTTTTCAACTACCACAATTTTACAATTTACTTCAGCTTTTAGGTCATGATTGCTAACGGACAAATTTTTAATTTTCAGTGTCGATTGCTCCAATAATTTGGATTTTTGTCTGTAACATTCATTGACCATGAAAAGCTCTTTTGTGAGAGTAGTGTTCTGTTGTAAAGCTGACTCAAGTTTGACTTTGAGTTCAACACAATCAGTACACTCAGTAATAACTTGGGAAGTTACTGTCTCTTTTGATTCATTAACAGATACATTAAGGGAAGATTTAATGCAAACCTCTTCAATCTTTGCCATACAAGCAAAGGATTCGGTTTGCTCAAGTGCTGAATTATCCGAATTATTTTTTGAATCAGACGTGCCACTTCCTTCTGATAAATTATCACCGCTTGTATCTTCAAATTGTTCAACCGGTTCTACTACAGCGAGATTTGCTTGGTTTACCATTAGTCGTTGAGACCATTCTAGTTCTTCATTGGCAATGAGAGCTTGTGAGTTAGCCGGCTTATTCTGATCCCCTTCTGAAGAATTCTTCTTATTCTAATCAGTTCCAGACGAATTCTTTCCTGAAGATCTCTCAGCATTACGTGGACCCGAATATTCTTTCCTCGGCTTATCACATTCTTTGGCGAAGTGACCAAAGTCTCCACAATTATAGCATTTGACTTTCAATTTGTTAAACCCAACTATCTTATTTATAGTCGGTAGATCTTTTCCCGTTCGTTGCATGAATCTTTTTACTTTCCTGCCTATCATAGCCATGTTCCACTTAAGATACATCAACTCTAGATCATCGGGGTCGAATTGGTCATAATCCTCATCAGTCAATTCACTGGTAGCAATCTTACTCCAAACAAGTTGTTCGTAAGATGTCATGAAAAAGGCAAACTGCTACTCTTCTTCTTTAAGATTTACGTTAGGCAAAGAGCTTGAGGAACTTGCACTTGAACCTGAATTGGCACTAGACGCCATGAAACATACATTAGGCAAGCTATTACCATTAGAAGACTCTTCTTGTGATGTTTGTGTGAAGAATGTGGTGATCGGGACTGAGCTTGAAGTATTACTAGTAAGTAATGAACCACCAT
Organism: Bidens hawaiensis; assembly: GCF_021521415.1. Lineage (NCBI taxonomy): Eukaryota > Viridiplantae > Streptophyta > Magnoliopsida > Asterales > Asteraceae > Bidens > Bidens hawaiensis. Next base: position 975,415 of record NW_027491115.1, on the reverse strand, counting down.
AAAGAGAAGGACTTTGATTCTGATTATCCTTCAATGATGTTTGGCATTTCAAGTCATATTCTCTTTCTTCTAACATGTTGATGAATTTCTCAGCAGTGAGTTGATCGTTACGAAAATAACCATTCTCCTTCAACACCAGTAAGAAAGTAGAATAAGAAGGTGGTAATGCATTCTTCAAAGTGTCAATCTTGTCGACCTCAGTCGGTTCGAGATTAACAGTAGTCATTTCCACAACAAGATGACAAAACCGACTGATCATCTCTTCCATAGTTTCATTTTTCAACAAAGTAAAATTTTGAAACTGAAATTTCACTAGAGTCTTTTTACTCTCGAGTGTGTTTCCCAAGCTTCGAGTCTTCAAAGTAGAAAATAGAGAAGCACAAGTCTTTATAATGCTGTACTGATTAAAGATTTTCTCAGGCAATGCCATCGTGAGAGTAGAGTAAGCTTTGGTCTCACTTTCATAATCTTTAATCTCCTGAGCTTTATAATGCTCATGATCCTTCGCAGTCCAACCAAGTGTGTCACTTCCTACAAGAGGTGCCTTGTAGACCACATCCAGAAATCGTACACTACTCGGATATACTGAACCAAGATGAGCATGAAACCTCGGTTCCCAACGAGCAAAATCAGATAATTTCAGAAGTTTTGGACATTTATTGTGTGTACCAATTTCGTTGTCCATTGATAACATCTGCTGCATTAACGTATTTTGTGACGCTAAAGCATAATATGTGGCATTTTGAGAAGCCATGTTATCATGAGATTGAATAGTCAAAGGACTAAATTTGTCAAAGATTAAACTTAGACTTACTGTTCACAAATATCTCACTATTCACGAATGAACACTGTTTAGCGAAGATAGTTAGTGAGGTAGCAAATGTGGGTAACGAATGAGTATCCGAATGAGTAACGGATGTGTAACGAATGGGTTAAGCGAATGTTGATAACGAATGAGTTGAACAAAGGTTTGACTAACGAATGAAGAACACTGTTTATACGAATGAAGATCAACGAATGAATCAATAACGAATGATAAGTTAGACAATGTAACGAATCTGTCTTCAATCACCTGGAAACCTTAACGAATCAGATTAACATATCAGGTTATAGACTAACGAATCAGTATTCCAATCTTCAAATCATTAACCTAAGTCCAGAAGTGTCCAAATTCAACAAAACCTATATCTAACTGCTCAGAATCCGAATCAGAACCTCACTGTACCAGTCTGTTTCCACACTTATCCAAATCTAGACTCAATTAAAAAACTATTCAAACTTAACTCTAGCCGCCATTAACATCAAACCTCAATTACAATTCAATTATACCTCAACACTCACTCAATTCACCATTTAACAGTTCAATTACCTTAAGATTCAATTTATTACTGTTATATCAAGTCAATTACCATTAACAGTAACCTCTGTTTTACCGAAACTTATCCAATCACTAATTTCTATCAATTCATAACGAAATTGACGAAATCCGTGATGAATTTATACCAATTATCAATGAAATAACACGAAGATCCGATCTAATGTCTTTGATACCACTTGAGAGAGCTTATAAGGATCTAGATCGTTGATGACATCGTGTTCTTCATTGCGATTAAGGTGTAATACGTTTAGTGTGTGTTTCTGAGAGGATTTTGGCAGAGTAACGAGGTAATAGGGTGAATAATAAGAACTGATTCCTTTACTGACAATGTTAACACTATATATAGACAATGACACATTCGTTAACTTAACCTTAACGAATGTGTCATTCGTTACATTAATACTAACGAATGAACTGCCTCATTCGTTTTACATTAAACACTAACAAATGCCCTTCATTCGTTATCACATTCGTTAAGCGGGGTTAACGAATATGGCTTACAATAATAACGAATGTAGCTTATTCGTTACGGTGTAACGAATAGCTTTACATTAGAGCGAATGGGGATATTTACCAAACTACCCCTTACATTATAATGTAATATAATAATAATTTAATAAAGACCGAGATGCCCAAGTCGTGTATCAACATGCTTATCTGAAACAAAGTGTATGGCTACGTGTATATACGGTACTAACGATAACGTTGAATCTTATCGTAACGAATATTATATTCGGTTATACTCAATATTAATTCCTATTATAATTAAAATGTTATCTTACCAAAATTAATATTATATTTTATTATAATTAATATCATACCTGTCCATAACAATTAAAATATTTTATCCTGCCCAAATTAAAATATCATTTACGCTGATCTAAGCTACTGAAAAACGTTTTTTTATGACTAACTATTACACCAAAAGATGTCGAGATCGGGTAGGTTTACGAAAGATGAAGAATCGGCGTTGCCTGTGAACGAGAATACGAGGATGCTTTAACGAGTTTAAACTAAATCTGGTGATGTGACGGAACCACAAAGGGGCTTAATATACAAGGCCCGGGAACAAACCGTGGGAGCTGTGACCTACAGATAGTAATTTCAAGAGAATATATATATAATACTTCCCAGCCTGGGTCTAATATTTATCTTATAAACTCGTTTCTTTGACATTAATTTAAACTACTTTTGGTCATCCTTCCATTTATGTTGTTCAAAATCAAACACCATCCCTAGGAAAATACCTAGTGATGAGCCCGATATATTGAATTATAAGTATGATAATTACGATAATTGAGTTTTCAATTATAATGTGACCAATCGTGACTTCCAGTACATATGAGGTACTAACAATAAATCAAAAAGAAATACTAGTAATAATAATTCCCTTTACATATCACCAGTGCAACTGTCTCTGATGAACCTCCGTAACTAGCAAACGCTTCAAACCATTTGTGTACAAGAACCTCCACCTTCTCCTATATTTTGCTATTCCAATCGGTTTATTATAAAAGAAAAACCTCATGCTCACGAATCAATGACGTACCTTGACTGGAATGGGACATAGTTAACCCCAACCAGTAAATTACCACTTTTAGTAGACCCTGCATGCTTGCGTCTACCTAATAACCTGGAGAAAGAATATATTCTATAGTTATATTTAACAACCTCTAGGGGTCAAGTGGAGTATATGAGTGCATTCTTGTTATAACACACTGATTAAACTCATAGCGAGCAGATTTTTACTTGTGGGAGAGGCCGAACAAAAACAATTGCCCAATGATGGGATCGTATCGGAATAATTGCTGTACAATTTGTGAACCGTTCATATTTTTCGGTATTGTTATGTATAGCCTTCGATGCTCCATGCAAGCATCTGGTAGTGTGCTATGCTGATATGGAGAACGATTTGGATATTTCATTACATCGGCTCTTACTCTGTTAAAATTACTTGTCACTGGGTGACAACTTTCAAAATATATATAAACATTGGCCTTTATTAGGCCAACTTTACATACTATCCTTAGTATATAGACTCGAGAACAGATCCGTGTGATACACACGTGTTATATGAAATACCTGATTGCTTGTTAATGTGATTCCTTTTGGTGATTAGTTGCGTAAGTGAATTTTTGTTTATTGTGGTACAACTGGATAATGTTATAGAACGGTCCCGAGGAAAACAAACACATTATCTGAGGCAGATGTAGCCGAGATGATTGCTCGGAAACTACAGACAATACTTCTAACAATAGCAGCATAATTCACTGCTGGTATTAATACAACAATGAATACAAATCAAATGCCAAACACTAACGCGGCTGTGAATACTAGTCCCCCGAAAAATACAAATACAACTACAAAAGCTTCCCAGATAAATACTAACACTGTCACAACTAACAATCCCTTGTTGAATACTAATGCTACTCTTAATATTTATAATCCCCCACCGAACTTGAACAATGGTCGTAGCAACCCAAATACCCCACAACACGGATATTCACTTAAAAATTTCATGCTATGTAAACCTGTAAATTTTAGTGGTACTGAAGGACCAAATGGACTGGTAAAGTTGATCGAAAAGACTGAATTCATCGTTAATATCATTAACTGTCCACCAAATTGTATTGTCAAATTTGCTACCTCTACGTTTGTGGACCACGCGCTTATGTGGTGGAATACTGTTGTGCAAATTTGGGGACAAGAGGCAACCAATCGTATGTCTTGGACAGAACTTAAAGATCTTATGATAGAACACTTTTGTCCGATAAATGAAATTCAGAAATTAGAACAAGAACTTTGGAATTTAAAAATGAAGGGTGCAGATCATTTGGGGTGCACCCACCGCCTTAACGAACTGGCCCGCCTAGTTCCACTGTTAGTTACCCCAGAATCTAAACGTATTAAACATTACATTTGGGGTTTAGCCCCTGAAGTCAGGAGTCTGGTTAATTCAATTGGCCCTATAACTTTCGAAAAATGTCGTGTTACAAGCCAGCATTATAACTTCTGATTTCGTTAGAAGTGGTGTGCTGAGAATGTCAGGAGAATCATCTGGTATAAAACAAACCGAGTATAAGGTGAAGGTACAAGGAAGACAACAAAATAAACATGAACGCACCACGATACAAAATTACGCCATCACCAATTCTGATGTGAAATAAGAGAAGTATAAAGGGCTTTTGCCAAAATATGGGGAATGTGGTTATCATCATTTAGGTGAATGTCGAACAAACGGGTGTTATAGATGTGGGAAGATCGGACATTATGTCAGTGACTGTAAAACCATTGTAAACAATACGAGCTGGCCATATCAAATGCCACAACCGTACCATCCACAACTACCTCGACCGCCGCCAATCCGCTTACAACCGATACAAGTAACCCAACCTATGAGAAATCATCATTTCTGCTATGAGTGTGGTAGTACAAAACACTTCAAAAGAAACTGCCTCAAGTTAAGTGGAGAACAAGCATCGATGTTTAAACTAGACTAGAGGTCGCTTCCATGATTAACTCGATTGGAGCACGACCAGATCCGAATGTAATAGCAGGTACATTCATAATTTCTGACTAGTACGCTTCAAATTAACTAATGCATGTACCAATAGAAGTTTCATTTTGTTAACTCTCTACCCTTAGAAAAATATATTGATTAAAAAATTCATAAAACCTGATGATATAAAACTTTCTAAAGGTAATCTATAACCCGGTTAAACAAATAAACCAAAACTATTCCTCCATCCTAGGCAACCAACCATTCCGTATTAACCTATTCTCGGTAGAGTTAGGAAGTTCTGATGTAATAAACATGGACTAGTTACATGAGATCAAAAATGAAAATCGTATATAAGACAGGACTGTCAAAATACCTATCTAAAATAACGAAATGATCGAAGTATAAGAAGAAAGCCCTAGTACCAAAATGCCTTTCGAATTCCATCCTAAAGTATATATTATAGCAGTTACATCAAAGATCCATGTAGATCCTAGCGGGATGAACACTTTCCAGTATTACCTAAAATTTTATCCTCCCAATTCAAGAAGACCGAGGTTATGAATGGAAATGAAACAAAATAACAGCATATACCCCCCAATGACTAAACATGGATGAGAAGAACTATACTATCCGAGACCGAAAAGATGGAACGATTGCTTTTGTACACAAGATGTGGGGGGGCATTACTTGCATACTACTTATGGTACAAGTTATATGAACAACCAAAACTTATGACCTATGAGTGATCAGAAGAAGCTGACTATGAGGTAATGAAGGTAAGTCGAATTATTAAACAATTATAACTGTGAGAAACTGACAAAATACCTTACTACAAGAACCGAAGCTCGAACCTCAGGCTTTCATAGCCTCAATGACCAGGTTGCGAACAAAGAAAAGTTAGTCCTGATGTTTTATTAAACCAAGTATTTGTGCAAGGTGTAAAGATGTAAAGGAAGTTTATGGATGAACTAGTATAGAAAGATTATAATCACATGTGTTGTAAAGACATAACCTATAAAAGTTAAGGTGGAATATCAAAAATCTTCAGGAACGTTACAATAGCTTGAAATACCCTAATGGAGGGGGAAGATAAATCACAATGGATCTCTTAACACATTTCTAAAACATCCCAAGAAAGCAATACAATCTAAATGATAGATCATCGACTGATCCAATTTGCATACTTCCTTCCGATCTGTAACAACTATACGACTGAAAAACTCACCCTATGTTAACAAAGTTGTATTCCAATATAGTGAGCTTATTTAGCTATTTCGGGTCGAAAAGTCATTCCATCTCTTATCATTAGTGATTTGTGTATGAAACTTTAGAGCTGGACAGACCTGAACACGATCTACTATCCTCTAGCAAACAAACGAACCAAATAAACTATTCAAACATTAGAGGAAACTAGGACCGGTATCGTCTACTAGTTTAATCCTCGTGCACTAACAGTTATAATAATATTATGCAAGCGGCAATACCCTGTGTTATACGAGAAGGAAAGAAATTGCCACCTTATTAAATTAAAAATTGGTGACACCCAAAACACAAAACCCGATTCAATTTCAGAAACCATAGATAAAGCTCGTAAAATTAAAAAAAAACTGAAAGCCGCTTGAGGCTAACCAAAGGACTATACCGATATACGTGAGAAGATAACGATTCTTGAAATGTGTTAGTTGAGTTAATGAAACCAATCAATTGATTTGAAAATACATGGAACTGTACAAAATTGCCTCAAAGGTTAACCTCGTAATGTATTAAACAAAATTATCTCACTCCGGATATTTTATATATATCAAATCAGAATGAATGCCTTACTGACAAGGCGGATGTAGTACCCCATGAAAACTTGTATACAACTAAACTCTATAAAGGAAACCGTGAAAATATCGAACAGGGAAAATCAAACAATTAACACACAATAAAATTTCATTAAATAAAGTTCGGTGGAATCCACAACGGGGAACCAAATATATTCGGGAACAAAAGAACGAATTCCAAAAGAAATACTTATAAACTTTTCCCTAAATGGGCGTAATTGTCATATTGACTTTTGGGGACGAAATTTCTTAACTGGAGGAGAATGTGACATTCGCGACAAAATCGAGTATGCCTTAGTATTCATTTATCGAATAAGCGATTAACCGCTTATTGCGTATCAAACAAACGAATAACTGAACGGGTCTGGTTATGACCCGGATATCCCTGGGGGCCATCTACAAGTGATATACATTGAATATAAGTCAACGTATTAGTATTATGGCCTTAGTTCGATAGCAAATCAGTTAAACGAAAGCATGCTCATTTAACTACCAGCTATGGATTTAAACGCGAAAGATAGTTCCGAAACCAGCATTGTATCATCCGTTAAGCCAAAAAAAGATCTACCAAACACTTGTTGGGGATGTTCTAAGTGATCCGTGAAAATATTTTAGATTTTTACAAACGAATAGTATGTTTTACTAAATTTGCACAAAAACGGCCGAAAAAGACTCGTTTTCGCATGTTTGTCATACCCGATATATTTTTATTGCCAAAACCGAACCCGAAATAAACTTTGACTCGAGATTTCACATTCGGGCACGTAAAACGAGGCAAATGGACCAAAGTGGGGCCCCTAAACATTGCGGCCGTCAATTTTGAAAAAAAAGCACCTCCTTAGATTTTTAAACATATTTTATGTTCTAAAAGCTTCCAAAGACCAAATTTATCTTCTACAATACCATGTTCCAGCAGAGTTCTCTCCATACCCTCTATAACGTCCGTTAATTTTCGTTAAAAGGTTTAACCTTGTAGTGTCGTATATACCTTCCGGGCTTGATCCGACATTCTTCGGGGAGCTCCTTGTCAAGCTTATCATACTTAACCTTTCATACAAGTTCAACCATTAGTAGCGTGGAGGGGCTAGAATATTGTATTGTTATTATATTATAAAAAATTAAACCCTAACCCCATACCCTATCTCCGATCGGCGTCCAACAGCCCCTCCCCTTCTCGTTTTGCGTGCAACCAGTCATCATCCAGCCTCTAAAAGTTCAATTCCAGGTCGGTACTAGATTGCTACAACTCTTTTTCACCCTAATTCATCCTTATAGCTCGTTTATTGGTCGAAAAACGATTGTTTTAGGCTTAACCGGGTGGCTGTCCTTTTAAGAACTTTCGGGGCTGTTTTGATTGAGGTTCTTGCTCCATAATCTTCTTAGGAATGTCTAGTGTAACATACTTTAATATAGTTAGCTATGGTTTCCGTTTGATTGGTCGATTAGTGGTAGATTGAAAGCTAGCATACGGTTGTCTAGCTTAGTGAATTGTTGCGTTTAACATGAGGTTTGAATGAATTAACAACCAATTTTGTTCGCGTAGCTTCGGTTTGACACACGGGCTGTTGTAAAATTATTTTTTTAAGTATCGGGGTCGAATTGGTTGTCGGTTACTCAAATGGGTCGGTACAACGCTAATTCACGTTTATTTGTTAGTTGGTGCGTTGTGCTTGCTAGTTACCGACCCATCCAACTCGTGTGGATTTTATCAAATTTGGTCCACATGGGGCTGAGCTGGATGTTAAGAGCATAAACGACTCTTAAACGCACATATTCATTCAACTGGCAACTTCCGGGTGTAATTTGGGAATTCCTTATTTACGGGTTTATCTAAGGGTGGTTTTGGTAAATATAAGACCTGGGGTGAGGAGGCCCGCATCATGTGTTTAGGTTTGTTAAACTGTGACCGAGTCAAATATATTACTTGGGGAAGACCTGGGGTGAGGAGGCTCGAGTTGCGTGATTTTTGTTTTATTAAACTGTGACCGAGTCAAATAAATTACTTGGGGATGACCCGGGTTGAGGAAGCTCGTGTTGCATGATTTTGTTGGTTTTTGTTAAACCGCGGGCGGGTCAAATATATTACTCGGGAAATACCCGGGGTGAGGAGGCCCGTGTTGCGTGTTTGACCAATTGAAAAGTATTTATCTAATTACTTATGATTTGCCACAAATCTTTTTATATTTATTAAATAAATCTAATTTATGGATGTTACTTATAAAACTTGAACTCACTCAGCTCAAGCTGACTTTCTGTGTATGTTAGATTGATTTTCAGGTTAGAAGGAGGATGCTTACCGCTTGGACATGCTAGATGCTACTCGGTGAGTCAAAGGTATTTCTAGACGAGAATTTTAAAATAAAACAAACACTTTATGTTATATTCGGTTTTGGGATTTTAATACATAATTTTTTTCCATTGTTTATCGTTTAGTATTTTTCCCGGTTTTGGGGAATTTTTGATACTTATGAATTTTCCGCTGTTTATTCACTCTAAACTTGTTTTAAATAAAACTAATTGTTTGGTTTTAAATTTTTGATGAAATTGTGGATGTGATTACTAACTGTAGGATTCCTGAGATTCGGCGTCTTACAAGTTAGTATCAGAGCCATGGTTCGAGGGATCCGAATTCCCGAATGCTTGTACTCGAACTATAAAAGAAAGGACTAGAAATGCCTATCGCGAGTAGCTGCGTGCCAAGAGGTAATTTTATTGTTTAGTTATTCTTATAAGTTTTAAGATTTCCTTATGTGAATAATTGCTTAAGTGTTAGATGGAATGCTAATATGGTTAGGGGCAGGGGGTGCTTAGGATGGGCAGGTAAAGTAAACAATTAATAACACTTGATCAACGTTATTAGCAGTTTACCGTTGCCTACCATGTTCTAAATCTTACTTGAGTCTGACTGTCTTAGGGTTCTGTATTTGTAGGAATAGGATATGCCCAATACCCGTTCAGAGGAGAGTGGTCGTCCTATCGGTCATGGTCGTAGGCCACGAGCCGAGACTGAAAGGGAGAACCCGACTCCGCAGAAGGAAGAGACCCCGATTCAGGATGAGGGGGATAACCCCGCCTTGGACCCGGCTATGCACGGCCATCGCGGATGAAGTCTATCAAGTTCTTCATAGCGCCATTCCTGAGATTGTTGTTGAGGCTGTTAGAGCCATGGAAGAATCAATGGTTGGTAAGAGTTCAGATAAGGAGGGAAAGGGTAAGGAGACTCAGGTTGAAGATGAGGTGATTGTGCCAAGTGAAGATGAAGAGGAAGTTCTTGCGTATAGAGTCTCCACCCGGGGTTGCTCGTATGGGGAATTCAAGAAGTGTGACCCTCCCATATTCGATGTTACTAAGGATGCGTCGCCAGCACATCATTGGGTGAGGGAAATGGAAGCAGTATTGAGGATCAGTAAGTGTAAAGGGAAGGTTATGGTTACTTTTGCTATTGCCTTGTTTCATTTGGAGGCGTTGTGTTGGTGGGATAATCTGACTTAGGCGATGGGTGATAGGTCTATTAGGAAAATGACTTGGGAAGAGTTGAAGCAGTTGGTTATTGATCACTTTTGCCCTCCGCACGAGTTAGATAAGATCGAACAGGATTTCTTCACCTTGGAAGCGGGATATATGACTCATCGGGAGTATACTACCAAGTTTAATCAAATGGCTCGTTTATGTCCCAATCTGGTTACTCTTGAAACTGAAAAAGTATGTGAAGGGTCTTACGGTGGATATTCGGAGGGGGGTGATGACCACGGACATGGGATCTTTCCATTTAGTGGTTACTCTGGCAGGCACCTTGTATGATCAGAGAGAAATGGTGAGCCTGACTGAACCTGAAAAGGGTTGGAACCTGAACACTAACCCTAATGGCAAACGGCATGGAGGCAGTGATTCGGTGTCGGCTGGAAAGAAAGCAAGGAGTGAAGCGTCGAATTTCAGGGGGAATGCGAATGACGAAAGATGCAATAAGTGTGGGAAACCACATAGGGGAGAATGTAGGTCTATCACTATCACTTGTTTCCGATGCGCGAAAATTGGACACTTCCACTATGAGTGTCCGATGTTGACTTGTTACTGGTGTGAGGGGTCTGGGCATTTGGCATCTCGGTGCACTGAAGATAAGGCGGGAGGTTCTGAGCGGGGAAATTCTTCTAGAGTTAAGTTGGAAGACAAGCCAAAGGATAAGGCTAGGGCCTTCAATATCTCTACGAAGGAGGCAAAGGAGGACGCAGACACGATTTCAGGTAATCCCTTATGCTCGTATTAATCGTTAAAATATTATACCGTCTATTTCTCTTCCTATCAAAAACTTTTGTGTGTAATGGTTGGCTAGGATCTAGTACGCTATCTTTCAGTAGCAATTCTAATTATACCCGTTCGGTGTATGAGTTGATGATTTGAGTTGCCTCAATCTATGCTCATTCCTGTGTGGCGGGATTCGGGGATGAATCCCATCATTAGGGGGGGTAGACTTGTAACGTCCGTTAATTTCCATTAAAAGGTTTAACCTTTTAGTGTTGTGTATACCTTCCGGGCTTGATTCGGCATTCTTCGGGGAGCTCCTTGTCTCCCTCGTAAGCTTATCATACTTAACCTTTCATACAAGTTCAACCATTAGTAAAGTGGAGGGGCTAGAATGTTATATTGTTACCATATTATAAAAAAAAAATTAAACCCTAACCCCATACCCTATCTCCGATCGGTACCCAACAGCCCCCCCTTCTCGTTTTGCATGCAACCAGCCATCATCCATCCTCCAAAAGTTCAATTCCAGGTCGGTACTAAATTTCTACAACTCTTTTTCACCCTAATTCATCCTTATAGCTCGTTTATTGGTCGAAAAACGATTGTTTTAGGCTTTACCAGGTGGCTGTCATTTTGAGCACTTTCGGGGCTGTTTTGATTGAGGTTCTTGCTCCATAATCTTCTTAGTTATGTCTAGTGTAACATATTTTAATATATGAGCTGTGGTTTCTGTTTGATTGGTCGATTAGTGGTAGATTGAAAGCTAGTATTCGATTGTCTAGCTTAGTGAATTGTTGTGTTTAACACGAGGTTTGAATGAATTAACAACCAAGTCAGTTTGGGTAGCTACGGTTTGATACACGGGCTGTTGGAAAATTATTTTTTTAAGTATTGGGGCTGAATTGGTTGTCGGTTACTCAAACGGGTCGGTACAACGTGAATTCGCGTTTATTTGTTAGTTGGTGCGTTGTGCTTGCGAGCTACCGACCCATCCAACTCGTGTAGTGTCGTGTGGGTTAGTAGGCTGTGATTTTTTCAAATTTGGTCCACACGGGGCTGAGTTGGATGTTAAGAACATAAACGACTCAGAAACACGCATATTCGTTCAACTGGCAACTTCTGTGGGTAATTTGGGAATTCCTTATTTCCGGGTTTATCTAAGGGTGGTTTTGGTAAATATAAGACCCGGGGTGAGGAAGCCCGCATCACGTGTTTAGGTTTGTTAAACCGTGACCTAGTCAAATATATTACTTGGGGAAGACCCGAGGTGAGGAGGCTCGTGTTGCGTGATTTTTGTTTTATTAAACTGTGACCAAGTCAAATATATTACTTGGGGACGACCCGGGGTGAGGAGGCTCGTGTTGCATGATTTTGTTGGTTTTTGTTAAACCGCGGGCGGGTCAAATATATCCCTCGGGGAAGACCCGGGATGAGGAGGCCCGTGTTGCGTGTTTAACCAAGAGAAAAGTACTTATTTAATTACTTATGAATTGCTCCAAATCTTTTAATGTTTATTAAATAAATCTGATTTATGGATGTTACTTATAAAATTTGAACTCACTCAGCTCAAGCTAACTTTGTGTGTATGTTAGATTGATTTTCAGGTTAGGAGGAGGATGCTTACTGCTTGGACGTGATGGGTGCTACTCGGTGAGTCAAAGGCATTTCTAGACGAGAACTTTAAAATAAAACAAACACTTTACGTTATATTCGATTTTGGGATTTTAATACTTAATTTTTTTCCATTGTTTATCGTTTGGTATTTTTCCCAGTTTTGGGGAATTTTTGGCACTTATGAATTTTCTGCTGTTTATTCACTCTGAACTTGTTTTAAATAAAATGAATTTTTGGTTTTATATTTTTTGTGAAATTGTGGATGTGATTACCAGCTGTAGGATTCCCGGGATTCGGGGTCTTACACCCTCAAAAGCCTAAGGTCCTGCCCTTGGCTTATATAGAAGCACAAGAACCCAGAAATTAGATTAAGAGAACGAAAACGGGCGAAAACCACAAAGGAACTAAGTGATAGCAAGGGAAACGAACCTCGAGCTGGCACCGCATTGAGCACCTATTAAACCGTGAGTTTCACGACCCCTCTGTCAAAACTTTTTACGTAATTTTGGGGCGAAAAGCATGTTTATTTCCATTTATCTATCTGAAAACGATGCAGTATATGAATTGGCTAAACGTTCATATACAAGAGGTCCCTACAAACATAATAATTGACTACGTGCTGATAAGTGGTGAATTGTATTGTTGATTGATATATTACATGGTGTTAGTACGAATGCCAAAAACATATAATAAAATTAAACGTGAAAGCCTGTTCATACCAATACGCTACGTAATGTTAAACACAACCATGATGGGGAATAACGTGGTGTGTAATGGCCATGGCAACAAAGTGGTCTGTAATGGCCATGAGAATAACGTGGTCTATAATGGCCATGGGAATAACTTGGTCTGTAATGGCCAAGGGGATAACGTGTTCTGTACTGGCCATGAAAATAACGTGGGCAGTGGAGGCCACGAGGATCTTGTGCACGAAAGGGGGGCCACAGTGATTGGTGATACGTGAAAAATACAATACATGTCCATATATATAGATACATATATATATATATTCATATATATATGTGTGTGTGTGTGTATACATATACATACTATGTAAATAGGCGTAGTAAATACCATAGTGTAGAAAATACTAATTATTTGTGTATACACTGTGTAATGTTTGATTGTACGTGGAACCGTTGTGGGAGGAAGGGGGCCACGATGGTTGATGTTACGTGAAACCGTTGTGGGCGGAAGGGGGCCACAATGGTTGATGTTACGCGAAACCATTGTGCGCGGAAGGGGGGGCCACAGTGGTTAATTGTACATGGAAAATGAAAGTACATAGTACGAACAAACAGTCACGATTTAATCGTAATTTCGAACTTATATTATAAACTTACATGCATACATATGTACACATAAAGATACAACTATACATATATATACAAAGGTAAATACATTTTTATATACGTGCGTACATGCAAACTATGACTGCGTGGTACACAGAACTTATTTCATTAAAACTTATGAAACTCACCAAATATTCGTAGTTGACCTGTTTTCAACATGCTTTTCAGGTAATTAGAAAAGTGGAGTAGATTGCTTATATGTTACGTGTTTGGATTGTGATCGATGCTGTGAGCATTCGAGTTAGAAGTGAAGTAGTAGATGGACAAGTTTGGATTGTATATCCTAGTTTGTAAAAGATATTAGAGCGATGTGATATAATGTAAATTAGTTTGTAATGTTTCTTTATGAAAAATGTGTTTGATATCAATTGTGTCTGTTACATTACCGTTTTACGCTTGTGCAAATCGCTCAACGGGGTGTGACAGAAGTTGGTATCAGAGCCATTGGGTACGGTAGATGGTGGGTTTTGTGAATTAATGGGTGGTGGCATCGGCGGTACGGTTTGTTTCGAAGCCATAATTGTGGTGTCAGTTGCTCGACTTTTTGTGCTAGGCGACCCAATAACCTTGTTTTCCCTTTGCAAAATCCGGTTCTGATCAAACGCTAACGGCGATGAAGACCGAGAGCGTCTTGTATGCATATACCTGTAAGTAGCTGCACACTAGCAAAACCCACGTAAAACTACAGAAGTAACACACGTTGCGCACTACTCCCCGGAAACGGCGTCAAAATTTGACACGAGGTCGAAGGCTCGCGCAAAACTAAACCAATTACAACTAAATAGATAGCGGTAAATGGGTATAGAACACGAGGAGTTTGTGGAATGTGTGTTTACCAGTAGCTATAACAGAAAACAAAATTAACCTAAAATTATATAAAAGTAAATTCAGATTTGATTGTTTGGTTTTTAGTTTAACTAAAATAAAATAGGACACTTGCAAAACAACTATTGAGAATTGTAAACTGATTAAACGAAAGCGATCATTTTAGATTTCAGGTTTAAATCAACACTAATGTTTATGCTTACTAGAAAGAACCACATAGACATAGTTCATGTTTGATTACTTGTTTGTGACAAAAGGGAACTAAGTACTTGGATTAATAAAACGCAAGGTTGTTACCCGATAATCAATTAACTAATATTCAACCCTAATTCCTCCCATGATATCCCGATTGCCATTAGCACCAAAAACGTATGGTTAAGGTTATGATCAAATACAAGCAACAAGTTACAATCAATTAATCAAACATCATAATAACTAGACAACCATTGCAAAGTTATTATTCTAGAAATCAAAGCATATCAAGTGTATCAATTAAACCTTACATCCAAGATGATCACCAAGGGAATTAGCCACACATGGTTTGATGAATCATCACTTCAATTCTCTTGTTTAACTGAAATTACTACATTTAAGGGTGGCTCCATGATCCACCCGTCACATCCCCTCACTTACACGTTGCTTACCCTCAAGCAATACTTAAGCCACAATTGCTTTCAAAACACACCACCAAACAACCCGCAAGACCGGCTCAGTTAAGGTCCCGAGTCATACCCTATTCCCACATAATTAAGGTTTGCACTAGCTTACTTGATATTATATTTTAAAACACAGAATTCTAGTTAACCTTAACATGCTTTCGTTCTTTACTAATACATAACACACCGTCACTCATTGACTCATTTATCGGTGACCATTCCAAATATAATAATCATACTTGATTCTCCTCGCATACCCTTGTACCACCGTCAAATCTCCACCTACTCGTGCTTTAACATAAACGCAAATCAAGAGGTCTTAAATGGGTTGTAATGGGGCTAGGTGTAAAGGTATGGAATAGGTAATATTAAAAGTGGCTCACGTGATGTGACCCAGCTTGTTACATCAAAACTAAAATGAACAAAAGAACACACTACTATATACACGACTTGTATCATCAACTCGGTACACATTACTTTTAAACATTGCTTCAACTTTTTTTTTCTTTTTGTGCATTGAATAATACTTGCATAAATACTTAAGTACTACTCTCTATTGATTAGACTCAAAACAACTACAATTACAAAGAACCCATCAAGCCGGATAGTCTCACAAATACATCGGGGTTAATTAAATAGGAATAATAAGCCCAAATTATGTTTACTAAGGGAACCAACCCCCCGCCCCTCTCATTATCCACGCTCATATATGTAATTTATGAGACCCAACCCCCAAAACCCGCAATCACACTCATCCAAGACGAGGTTTTAACCTAAGTGCCTCAATCACTTTTGCATTTATGCTAAGCTAAGGTCTTGAAGTGCATTGATGGCACAAGTTCTAACAGAAAATTACCAATTCGTCACCGCTCTTTGTTTTCCCAATACCCAAGTGACTGTGGCATGTTATGTGATTGGATAAACCGAAAGCATACTAACCTTGCCTAGAATACTACTCGACCACACTTTTAACATAGCTAATCAAACTTGATTTTTGGGGAATTATGACCATGAAAGAGGACCAAAATTATATATATATATATACATATATATATATGTGTGTATATATGTATATAATTTAATGAAATTTTTTTTTTTAAATTTAATGAAAAATTTCCCATCCCCACACATGGGATACATTGTCCCCAATGTATGGATTTTAGGAAATAAAACACACAGAACACCACCAACTGTCATTACCATAACATTCTCCTCCCGACCCCCCAAATACACAAAACATAGCATAAAAATAAAACACCAATATACACAAAATATACAAAACAAAGTGCACCTGGTATGATGAAGTCCAATAAGTAGTAGGGCGGTTGTGGCGGCCCGAAAATGGAGGTCATAAAGTCCGAAAATTCACCAAAGTTAAAAACTCCACTTCCGCCGCTGCTGCCCTCTCCCGATGATGGTGGTGGTGGTGCCATCGACTGCATCTGGTCCACCCACATGGAGTGATGCAGTGGAGGCTCGGGGTATCACACAAAGCCGTCGTATGGATGTAACGCTCGTTGATTCCGATTTCAAGAATTAAAGATTGTTGAGTATGTATAATTCTCGGGATTCATCCGACGTTTCTCGGAAGCCTTCACGTCATCCCGGTACGTTAAAGAACCTAACCATTCCTTCCATTTTGCCTTACACTTGAATCTACAAGGACTAGAGTGTAATATCTTAAGTTATAACATAAAAAAAAATAAAACCCTAAACCATGTTGCAGCTGCCGATCGGCCAACTCCAGCCCCCCCCCCCTTCATTGCTTTGACTTTTTGATCGATTCCAAGTTCCTAGGGGTAGTTCAAGGTATGTACTACAATCCCCTACACTCTTTTTGCTCACCCCTAATCGTTTTGATGCTCAATTTTGCCGAAACTTTTCGTTGGGCAGATTTCGGCTAGAGTGCAATTGACCCACTTCCCGTGGATAAAAATTAGAGTTTCCGGTGTAGAAAGATCCCCAGGTATGGCATTTACATCATATTAAAATTTCGTGGTCATTGGAGGTGTTTAGGTCGGTCAATCGATTTTAGTTCGAAAACTAGGGTTTATTGGGTGTAGAATTGCAAATTGTTGAGTTTGATGCGTTAGTTGATCGGGTGACCGACCGATTCAGTTTGTGCAGCCCTAGGGAGGTTTAAGGGTTGTGGAAAAATTATTTTTTTGGTGCTCGGGGCTGTCGTGGTTAGTGCTTCGTCAATCGAGTCGGCGGTGCGCGAATTTTCGTTTAAATGTTAAAGTAAGTGTTGTAAAAAGGAACCGTCAACCCTATCAACTCGGGTGACATAATTATGATGAATGAAAATATTTAAGACAGAATTTGGTCCATTCGGGGCTGATTCGGTTGACAAATGATTTTAAGGATTATTTTGCGCGCATTCGACCCGATTCGACTATCTTTGGGCCTTGGGCCAAGTTGTTGGGCCTTGGGCCAAGTTGTTGGGCCTTGGCCCAAGTTGTTGGGCCTTGGGCCAAAGTGTTGGGCTTGTACGGCCCATTATGCTAGAGTGCTCCTACAGTCTAGTTTAGTAACGCGATATGTATAATTTACAGGCCCTTGCTTGTGATTATGCCCTTAGGAACTTCCTAGCTCGTTGCAAGTATTCGATCGATCTTAGGTGAGTTCATGATGTCCTTTTTACTCATTTTACTTTTGGGCTAGCATGCGCACCTAAATGTTTTCTTACTTGATGAAATGTTTTAAAATGATTTTATATAGGCTTGCTAGTATATGTTAAGCCTTGGGATGTTAAATATATATATGGATATACAAAATTTCTTGGCCTCTATTTGGCGATGTTGTAGTCGTTTCGACTACTGATATTGTGTATGCCTACTTCGTGTTTGCATGCACTGATGTTACGTGTTTGGGTTGTACGTTTGCTCGACCCTGATGTTATACGTGGATGTTATATATATATATACTGTTATGTATATAGGGATGTTATTGAATGGGTGTTTACATATATATTTGTATACGTATGTATGAGGATGTTTAAGTTCGATAATGATGATTAGATGGATGTACCCTTTTACTTTTAGAAAACATTTGGTATGGCTATCATGATTTTACTACTGATATCTTTTACTTAAAACTTGAACTCACTCAGCTCAAGCTGACTTTGTGTGCATGTTAGTGTAAGTTTCAGGATTTGGAAGAGGATGCCTTATCGCTTGGACGTGCACGGAGCTACTTGGATGGTGAAGGGCATACTAGAAGGAAGAATTGTTATGAATATTTTATTTCATGGAAACTTATAAAAGTTATATTTACTTTGGATTTTGGGCAAAATTCCCGGGTTTCGGGAACTTATTTCATTTTTCATGTTTTCCGCAAAATTGATACTCTGATACGCTTGTTTTAATGGAAGAAACGGTTTTTAAGTTTATTTAATTTTGCGAGTGTTTGAATGATTACCAACTGTGGGGTTCCCGGGGTTCGGGGCCTTACAATGGAGGCAAAGATGTGTAATCCACACTTGGTGGATCTGGGATGATCTCTTCACCAGCGTGCCACTATTCATGCATTCTCCTGTTCCTGTTGTCCATATACCGCATATTTGATTCGTGCTCGCGCGCATAGGCATGAGCACGGTTCCACATCTCGTTACGGTAATGTCTCTATTTCTCGGCTGGTTCGTGGTAAGCCCCCATGAAAGTTTGGTGGTCGAAAAGTGTTCGGGTCTCTTCCGACCAATTATCAAAAGTGGAGGGCCGATGCCTCTCCACCACCTCATTTATTGAACCCATGTGGGCCCAATTTTCTCCATATGACGCGTATCCCGAAGAATAGTCCCAACCCCTTTGTTAGGATCCACTACCACCCGCATTCTCATCACCACCAACCACCTCCATAGCTTCATCATCACTTTCTCCCTCAACTATTTCCTGCACTGCTTCATGCACCTCTCGTTCAACATCCTCCCTTAACACTCGCCACTTCATATTACCGTTTTTCAATTGATGGTACCGTTCGTTTTTTGTATAAATCCAACCCGGGCCTAACGAATCCAACTTATGTTTCGAAAAAACCTTCCACAACCCAATTGCGCCTGCTGGAATGGCGCCATGCAACTTCAGTATCGCCGTGATCAACCGACAGTGAAGGATCAACTTTCTCTTGTTGCTTTCTCTACTTGTCCATATTTGAGCATGGCTAAGTAGCGAAAGGAAATTATCGGCTTGTCACTCATTAAAGCGGCCAAAACGGGCATGTCACTGTTTCTTACCACCGAAATGTCACTCCGACGAGGTACCACATTGGAAAGACATATGGTCATCAACAGTTGAGCTTCATTCCTCAATTCTCTTCTTTTAAAGTTTGAACCCGTACCTCTACCCCCCGCCAATACCGTCAATAATATATTATACCATTGCGGGCTTTTGTCGGGATGGTCAAACAAATCCCTGACCGATGGGTAGACGTATGAGTTGGCTGGCTTGCTATCAAACTGGGCAATTTGATTGAGTGTCTCGAAAGACATCTCCACCGTCGTTCCACCCACAGTACCGATCAACTTCATCTCCGAACCCTTCCTAAACGGTGGGCACCTTAAGGTAGATACCCACTCCTCAATCTCCCTATCATATAACACCGTGCTCTCTCCATCGTAACACTGGAGAGCAGCTTCCTAACCTAATGCTTTGAATTTGTTGAACAAGCCAAACGCTTCAAACCCTAAGTCGGTCACATCCTTTTCACACATAAACCCTTCCAACCTTTCCCTTATACCGCTCATCTTTTCCTTAAATAACTCCGGCTGCCATTCTTGCAACCGTTATCTTTTGGCTTGGGCGGCCCGACCACTTGTAGATGCCACCTTTCCCTTTCCCTTGTCCGAACTCCTTCCCATCTATACACACAAACCACCAAAACAAACCAAGTCAATTCAATATCCCCTCCCTACACTTGCTTGTTACCATAGTCGTGGATAAACAAATCATTATATAATTAACCAATATCACTTCATTTCAATAAACACTTAATTTTTCAACTTTTCCATGAAAAATTACCAATTTCAAACATTTACCTCTTATCCATGACTACAACATATAACCATTACATCTTACAAGCAAGTGGGTTTACACAAATCAACACTACCTTCACAATTATTGCAATGTCTATAACAAATTAACAAATACATACCTTGGTTGATGTTTTAGGATGATAAACAAGCACTTGTCTCAAGCAAACAAGAAAACCCCAAAAAATCTTTGGAACCCTAACCCTCACAATCGGGATACCACTTAAGAATTGATGAAAATAGAGTTGGGTTGTTAATCCTCTTACAAATCCACACACATTCGGGTTAAGAAACTTGGATTTTGGTAGTTAATTGGAAGAGTTGATGGTGAAATTAGGGTTTGAGAGAGTGTTTTATGAAGATGGAGAGATGGTTGGTAAGTTTTGTGGCTAGGATATGTTGTAAAAGAATCTTAAAATTCATTTATAGACTTTAAAACCCGTCAGTTTGCAGCAGAGGAACTCGCATCGTGGGCCACGGTATGGACCGTGGTCCACGGTTGACCAAGGTCAACAAATTGTGTAGCTCGGAACGTGGGCCACGGTTCACACCGTGGTCCACGGTGATGTTGAACCAAAACGAACAGAAGCCACCGTGGCCAAGACCTTGACCGTGACCTACGATGACTAGACCGTGGGCCACGGTGTGCACCGTGGCCATGGTAAACCCTGAATATATATATATATATATATATATATATATATATATATATATATATATATATATATATATATATATTTTAACTAAAAAAATATGACAAAACTCAAAATTACCCTACCCCCCATGAGAATCCCGAGTTGTCCTCAACACGGTAAAGAAATCCATACGAACTTCCCCACACTTGGTTCGAACTCACTCACACGAGAAAGGTAATTTTAAAAATAAATTTTTAACAAAAGCTATTTACACTATACAACATACCTGGGCCTTTCTTTTACGAAATGGAGATATCCGGTGAGCTTAGAACGAAACTCACCTTATCTTTATCAATCATCTTCAAATCTTTACCTTCCAAATAAGGTTTGAGGCGATGTCCGTTCACAACTTGCTTAACTTGACTTTGCATGTCTTCAATCTCCACATCACCAAACCTCCCGACTCTTGTGATCACATACGGGCCCATCCATTTGCTTTTGAGCTTCCTGGGAAACAATTTGAGTCTTGAATTATAAAGCCACACTTTTTGCCCAACTTCAAATATTCATTTCCTTATCTTGGCATCATGCACCCTCTTCAATTTCTCTTTGTAACTCGAGGCACATTCATATGCTTCATCCTGGATTTCCTCCAACTCGTTTAATTTCAACTTCCTTAACTCACCGGCTTCCTTGTAATCTAAATTGACATTTTTAATTGCCCATAATGCCCGGTGAGCCAACTCCATTGGAAAATGACACCCCTTCCCATACACCAACCGATAAGGGGTGGTACCGATTGGTGTCTTGTAAGTCTTGCGATAGGCCCACAATGCATCCTCCAACTTAATCGACCAATCTTTTCTATCAACCCGCGCCATCTTCATTAAAATTTCTTTGATTTGTCGATTCGAAACTTCAACTAGGCCACTTGTTTGGGGATGGTAAGGCGTTGCAATTCGGTGATTCACACCATAACATTTCAACAATTTGCCAAATACAAAATTCTAGAAATGCGACCCACCATCACTTATGATAACTCGGGGAATCCTGAATCTTGAGAAGATGTTGGATTGAACAAACTTGCACACCACGGAATGATCATTAGTTCTTGTTGCAACCGCTTCAACCCACTTTGACACATAAACAACCGCAACAAGAATATAGAGATACCCACATGAGTTTGGAAACGGGCCCATGAAGTCTATGCCCCATACATCAAAAATGTCAACAACCAAAATAGGTTGTAGAGGCATGTCGTTTCTTTTCGATATACCCCCATTCTTTGACAATTTAAACAATGCCTAGCATATTCATTGGCATCTTTAAAAAATGATCTCACCCCTTTGACATTTTTCGAGGGTGGCAAACATGATATTACTCTAATTTTTGCTTGATCAACTTCCATTCCCCTACTTAACACCACATGACCCAACACAATACCTTCTTGTACCATGAAATGACTTTTCTCCCAACTTAACACCAAGTTTGTCTCAACACAACATTTTAAAACTTTTTCTAAATCATTGAGACAAGACTCAAAACTTGAACCAAAAATAGAAAATTCATCCATAAAAACCTCAAGTGAATCCCCGACCATGTCTGAAAATATGCTCATCATGCATCTTTGAAAAGTAGCCGGGGCATTACACAATCCAAATGGCATCCGTCTAAAAGCAAAGGTGTCATATGGACAAGTAAAAGTGGTTTTGTGTTGGTCATCAGGATGAATTGCAATTTGATTATAACCCGAATACCCATCCAAAAAACAATAATATTTTTGACCCGAAAGTTTTTCAATTATTTGATCAATGAATGGTAATGGAAAATGGTCTTTTAAGGTGGCGGTGTTTAATTTTCTATAATCAATGCATACTCGCCACCCGGTTACCGGTCGGGTGGCGATTTGTTCACCATTATCATCTTTTATTACCTGGATACCGGCTTTCTTGGGCACTACCTGTGTTGGGCTCACCCATGAGCTGTCTGAAATAGGATAAATAATCCCCACATCCAACCACTTGATTACATCTTTTTTCACCACTTCCCGCAAATTCGGGTTCAATCTCCTTTGGGTCTCCCTTGTTGGTTTAAACTCCTCATCTGTAATTATTTTATGCATAACAATAGAAGGACTAATATCTTTTAAATCTGCAAGCGTCCATCCAATAGCTTCTTTATGCGCTTCCAACACCTTCACTAATGCCCGCTCTTGCTCTTGCTCCAAATTCGAAGCAATGATAGCCGGGAGGGTTTCATTCTCCCCTAAAAACACATACTTCAAATGACTTGGGAGTTCATTCAACTCCACCTTTGGTGGACACTCCAAAGATGGTTTTGTATCCGAATTAATTCCCTTTGGCAAACTCTCCCATTGTTGTGTCCATGGTGGTCTTCCCTCTTGTAGAGCTAGCACACTCTGTTTTTGTTCTTCCATCCGCAAAGCACAAATGTGTACATGTTCAGAATCATCACAAAAGACAAGCCTCTACACAATCCTCATCATATTCATGAGGATTGCAATGATCCACTACATCTGCCAAAAAACATTATTCACCACTCAAAGAATTAGCAACATTAGTAAAAACATTTAAACGCATTTTCTGGTTGCCAAAAGCCATGTCAACGGTACCATATCTACAATCAATGATTGCATGGGCCGTGTTCAAAAATGGTCGACCCAAGATAACATTTTGTTGTTGACTCGAGTCACCTGTTGAATAATCCAACACCAAAAAATCCACAGGATAATAAAAATCCTCTACCTTCACAATTACATCCCGTACGATTCCACGAGGAAGTTTATGAGATAAATCGGCCAATACAACCATGGTCTCCATACGTTTCAAAGGACCAAAGTCGTATTGGTCATATAAACCCTCCAGGAGGATACTCACTCCGGCCCCAAGATCCAATAACGCCCTAGACATTTGAATATCACCCACTTGAATGTTAATTAAGGGTGTTCCCGGATCTTGAAGATTAGGAGGGAGATCTCCTTTTAAAACCGCGCTTACCCGCTCGGTTAAGTCTACCTGTTTAGGCACTTTTTGTTGCCTCTTTTGAGTGCATAATTCTTTTAAAAATTTTGCATAAGCGGGTACTTGTTTTATTGCTTCAAGTAAAGGTAAATTCACTTTAACCTATTTGAATACCTCCCATATCTCCTCCTTTTGAGGACCCCGTTTTAAAATCACGTTTTTCTTACCCGGATCGATCAAGGCTGAAGGAAATGGAATTGGAACCTCTCCCACTTCCTTGTTTTTATCATTTAAACACTCATTTTGATCTGAATCTTTGTTTGAAAACGTGGATGGTTTAGGGGGTTGAATGGGTGAAGCTTGTTCATCTTCACTTTCTACCCCCGTCACATCCTCTACCACACCTTCAACTAATTCCGGTGTGGTATTGATTTTAAATTCCTTACCGCTTCTTAAAACACTTACCTGATTAATCGGCACATTGTGAGAAGTAGAGTGAGTAGGGTTCACCTTGGTGTCACTCGGGAGTTGACCTTTGTTTTTCTTCAAGTTAGATACCTCGGTTGCAAGTTGGCCCATTTCAGTTGTCAATGATTGGATGGCCTTGTCACGAATTTCATCTTTTTGTATACGAGGTTCATCCAAGTGATTCCTCTTTTGCATCTCTTGTTGCATCATCTTAAGCATGTCCATCACTTCATTCCCACTTGATGAACTTTGGCCCGAAGACCCACCTTGATTACCACCCATTCCTTGAAATTGATTTTGATTGCCTTGGTTGAAGTATTGTTGACGAGGGATAAAGGTGGTTTGAGAAGTTCCTTGGAAATTCAGATTGAGTTGAGTTGCTTGATTTCCATAACGGAAATTTGGATGATTTCTCAACCCGGGGTGGTAAGTGTTTGAGTTCATGTTGAAATTCTGATTGCCACCCCCTTGACCTTGGAGTGCATTCACCTCTTCAACTTGTGCTTGACCTACCGTACACACATCAGCCCCATGACCCAACTCATTACAATTGGTACAAACATCAATTCTTTGATTAGTGGTTTGTACCCCCACATCTTCCACGGCATGAACTTGCGGTCTTCCAATTGCCGATCTTGCTTTTCTAGCAGTTTGAGCCTTTCTCTTTGATGTGACCGACATTTGCACCAAAAATGCCCAATCATCTTGTTCATAATTGGTACCAAAAGTACCATTAGTGATTAACATCAAATCTCGTTCATCTTTCGCATTCAACCCTTCATGAAAAGCATTCAATAACTCCCAAAGAGCTATACCATGATGAGGACAATTCTTGATCATCATGTTAAACCTCTCGAATGCTTCATGAGACATTTCGCCCGATTGTTGTTGGAAAGACCTCAAACTTCTTCTCACATCATTTGTCTTTTGAGCCGTGTAAAACACTTCTAAGAACCTTTGTTGCATCTCGGCCCAAGTGTAAATCGATGTGGATGGCAATGTGTAAAACCATCTTTTTGCCTTGTCCTCCAACGAGAATTGAAATAAAACCAATTTAACCTCTTCCGGTGAGAAACCTTGACCCCCTATCGTGTTGCAAATAGAGTCATATGCCTCCAACTGAAAATAGGGTTCTTCCGTTGCAAGACCCTTGTACTTTAGTAAACTTTGGAGTGCATTAGTTCTCACCTCAAACGTTCTTCCATTTTGGTTTTGAGGAATAACCACTAGAGATGGGTTATTGGTGATGATCGGTCTATAATGAGCTTCAATTCTCCTAACCATCTCCCTTGCATGCCTTCTTGGTACCCCCAATGGTACTCTCGGTTGACCCATTTGTCGGTAAACGGGCCTTTGTTGCATATTTTGTTGAACTTGCGGTTGGGGATTTGGTTGTTAGAATTGAGAATGTTGATAATGCGGTGGTTGTGGAACTTGTTGCAATGGTTGTGGTTGTTGTACTTGATTGACTTGTGGTCCACCCCATTGTTGCACTTATTGTTGCAGTTGAAATTCGGATCCATACCCAAACTGCCCTTGAATCCTCAACTGACTCCCATCAACCCCGCTTGAATATCCTTCTTTGAAATCTTCATATCCTTCATTGCCATCACCATACCGTGGCCCACCAAACAAATGCGGGCCCGATCTTTGACACGGTGAAGTATGAATTATAGGTGGGTCTTGGGTACATGTGTATGGTTGTTGATAACGTGGATTTTGTTGAGATTGGAAGGATGTTTGTTGTGGTGAGTTTGATGATTGTCCTTGAATAGGCATGAAATTTGTCAAGGGTGGGAGGTTAGCTAGTGTTTGAAAGCTGAACACGGCTGAAGTAGGTTCACTTGTGGAACTGGTGGTGGTAATGGGTACGGTAGATGGTGGATTTTGTGAATTAATGGGTGGTGGCATCGGCGGTATGGTTTGTTCCGAAGCAATGATTGTGGTGTCAGTTGCTCGACTTTTTGTGCTAGGCGACCCAATAACCTTGTTTTCCCTTTGCAAAATCCGGTTCTGACGGAAGGTTCTCTCGATTTCAGGATCAAACGCTAACGGTGATGAAGACCGAGAGCGTCTTGTATGCATATACCTGTAAATAGCTGCACACTAGCACAACCCATGTAAAACTACAGAAGTAACACACGTTGCGCACTACTCCCCGGAAACGGCTCCAAAATTTGACACGAGGTCGAAGGCTTGCGCAAAAATAAACCAATTACAACTAAATAGATAGCGGTAAATGGGTATCAAACACGAGGAGTTTGTGCAATGTGTGTTTACCAGTAGCTATAAAAGAAAACAAAATTAACCTAAAATTATATAAAAATAAATTCATATTTGATTGTTTGGTTTTTAGTTTAACTAAAATAAAATAGGACACTTGCAAAACAACTATTGAGAATTGTAAACTGATTAAACGAAAGCGATCATCTTAGATTTCAGGTTTAAATCAACACTAATGTTTATGCTTTCTAGAAAGAACCACATAGACATAGTTCATGTTTGATTACTTGTTTGTGATAAAAGGGAACTAAGTACTTTGATTAATAAAACGCAAGGTTGTTACCCGATAATCAATTAACTAATATTCAACCCTAATTCCTCCCATGATATCCCGATTGCCATTTGGCACCAAGAACGTATGGTTAAGGTTATGATCAAATACAAGCAACAAGTTACAATCAATTAATCAAACATCATAATAACTAGACACATTGCAAAGTTATTATTCTAGAAATCAAAGCATATCAAGTGTATCAATTAAACCTTACATCCAAGATGATCACCAAGGGAATTAGCCACACATGGTTTGATGAATCATCACTTCAATTCTCTTGTTTATAATAATCAAGAACATAATCCAATGATTACCAAACCCAAAAACAATGTTTTACACTCCCCAAAAATCGTCCCCTCCAGTGTCTTGATCCAAAAGTCATGGAAAAGGTCAGCCAAAACGGCCTATTAAAGAAAAATCAATCAGCTGTTACGAGCGGACCGTGGGCCACGGTCCCAACCGTGGCCCACTGTCCAGGCCACGGTCTAGGCCACGGTCAGGGACTTCTTCCACGGTACGGTGTAATCTACCAGAAATTCTTCAAGTGGACCGTGGTCCATGGTCTGCACCGTGGGCCACGGTGGAGCTAGTTCAAATCTTGTTTTCTTCATAATTTCCTCGTTCTAGCTCAGTTTCCTTCACCGTCTTCACCTATGATCTCGTTGTTTCATCCTTTTCCTCTTTAAACCTACAATCATGATATAGTGTAGTAATCCAAATTCTTAAAATTAAACATAAACGCACATGATTTAACTGAAATTACTACATTTAAGGGTGGTTCCATGATCCACCCGTCACCTACTTATAATTAATATTTGATTTACTTATAATTAATATTTTAACTGATCATAATCAATACAATATTTTCCATAATTAATATATCCCTTACTTCGATTAATACTATTGAAAAATGGTTATTTTTATTACTAACCGTTGCACCAAGAGATGTCAAGATCTGGTTGCATTGTGTTGGATGAAGAACCGGTGATGCCTTTAAAAGAGAATACTGAGAATGCTCTGATGATTCCAAACTGGATCTTATTGTATGACAAAACCACGGATTGGGCTTAATGTGCATGCACTCATTTCAAGGGAGTGCTACACTTTCCAGTTTGGGCCTAATCTTTATCCTATATACCCGCTTTCTAATAGTAGCTAAATTGCCTTCCGGTCGTCTTTCCACTTTCATCGTACAGGAACAAACACTATTCCTAGGAGAATACCTAGTGATGAGCCTGATTTATCAAATAATAAATATAATAATTACCCTGCCAAGTCCTCAATTTTATAACAGACCGTGACCACTCATATATACCAATTATCAGCTATAGTTTAAAACTCTTCCATATCACCAGTGTAACTGACCTTGATGAACCTCCCTAACCAGCCAACTCATCAAACCATCTGTACACGAGTACTTCCAATCACTCATGCGTTTTCTCAACTCAAATCGACTTGCTATCTGAGAATGACCTCACGCCTGCGGATCAATTATGTATCTTGGCTTATGGGACATACTTACTCCCAAATAATAAATTATATAACTTTTAACAGACCCAGCATGGTTAAGGGTAATCACTGACTGGTGATAAAACACTCTATAGTCATATATAGTAATATCCAGAGGAGCCGTGAGACGCATGAGTGTATTTTCACTTACAACAAATTGTTGAAACTTATAACGGGAAAATGCTTATTCATGGGGGTGTCGGGACAGAATAGTTACCCAATGGTGGGATTGTATTGAATAATTGATGTGCTAGTTGTGACTTGTTCATGATTGTTATGATGTGTACTCGGATAGACAAGGATAGTATGGTACTATGGGGTATAGTGTTTGATACTTCATACAAGCATCTTGTAGTATTCTATGCTACTATGGAGGATGATTTGGGTCTTTTATTACAATTGCTGACCCTTACTGAGTTAAAATTACTTGTCACTGGGTGACAACTTTTGATATATACATGCAAACAATGGCCTTTTTTAGGCAAAGTCTAGGTACTATCCTTGGTATATAGATACATTAACAGACGTATGTGATACATATGCGTTATTTGAAATACCTGATTACCAGCTAATGTGATTTCTTTTGTGATTAGTTATGAAGTGAATTATTATTAATTGTGGTATAATTGGTTATCGTTATAGAATGGCCCCCAAGAAAACGAACACATTATCTGAGGCGGATGTGGCCGAGATGATTTCTCGGTAACTGTAGACAGTAATTCCGGTATTAATACAATTATGAATACAAATCAAGTGTTGAACACTAATGCTGTCACACCCCGACTAGCACAATGCGGAAGCGTAAAACGGGAATGTAACAGACACCTCTGGTATCAACAACATTGTTTATAAAGATACATTACAACTAATCTACATTATATTACATTGATCTATTTTTTATTACAAACTAGGTGTTACAACAAATATACTCATAAGCTACTCTACTCATACTGGTAACCTTGCCTCTATTCACACCGCATCGATCACGTTTAGTAACAGGTAGCACACAATCACGGATTTTCCAACTTCGGTAACCCTAAAAAGCAGTTTAAAACGGGTCAACTACTAGAGTTGGTGAGTTTCACGAGTTTCAAGAAAACAGTTATGAATATTCACAAGTTAACACTTGTAATCATGATATAAGTATGTATGTATGTAAATGATGTAATTATACTAAGCTACAGTGAAGCCTTGACTGTATGTGTTGCGTGCATCCATTTCCCACGCTCAATCAACCATTGTGGCTCCCCTTCCACCCACAACATGCCCCGGTAGCTATGTCTAACACTACATAGCATGTATGTATAAATATGGTCATATACAAACGACGCTATGTGACATGGCAACCAGGCCGATTCCGTTTGGGTTTGTCAAACCAATAGTGCTATTCACAAGCCACCGGCTCGAAGTTAATCACTGTGTTAGTGGGGACTTTCGTGTGTTAGCACTTAGATAATCACACCAATACATGTTTCAGGTATGTATTTGTAATCAAACATGCTTTTCACCCCAGAAGTTCGTGAAACAGTTTAGAAGTGGGGTCATGAAACTTACTGTTTAGTAGATAATCAGTAGCACGTCGGTTCGAGGTTTGTGTAACTTGTAATCACGGTTTCCTATAACCAATATTATAATAATATTAATATTTTAATATTATTATAATCTCAATACTAAACTGGGTTGTATAACTAATCTGGGTATAGCTGGAACGCCCAGAAAGTGGCAATAGGCTTAGGTTGTGATGTTGTTCAATGTCTAATACTTAGAACATGGCTCAGATTCCCGTTTTCCCAGCTGGGCCAAGTTGTTCGTTTACACGTTCTGAAAACAGTTATGGGGAAATAAACTTGGGTAAATTTATTGGTTAATGAAATGATTAAGTTATAAAGAACGATCACATACTGGGGTCCCGGATTAGCCACGGGGCCCGCTTCGGTTTATTTAGTTTGATTTAAGAAGAAACGCGCACAATCCACCCGGATTGTCCAGGTTTCTCATAGAAAAGTTCGTTTTTACTTAATTAGTCCAAAAATATGATTTTTGATCACTCTTAGTATTTTGATATTCCCGCAGGCTCGTTAATCGCGAACTTGCCGGTTTTTATAAAAACTGAATTTGTTTAATCTTCAAATTAGCATAATTAATTAACCGTTAATCATTAAATTATGAAAATTTGGCCACTTATCAATTAAAATATGTAGATTTTTATAAAAATATTTCTAGAATTATTTACTGATTTATTAATTTATAAAAAATCATTTTATCAGCTATATTTCGCCTGAAAATCGTCCGTTTATCCCAAAAAATTTCCAAAAATTCCAAAAAATTCCTAAATACTAAAATCATATCCCAAAACAACCTGTATCAATTTTAGAATGTAAAAAGCTCATGCAATATTCTTTTCGGCCCAAATTCGGCTATAAAAATTCACACGAACGCATATGCACAAAACACCTTTAGACTTCTCCAAATGATCCCAAAATTCATATGTGATCAAAATACATTAAATATGAGTTCCCAGAAAAATTTCATAATTTTTGAAGTATTTTAGCTATTTTTTTCAAATAAACGTCCCAATTCGGTAATAAATTCGCCAAATATTCTCGGATGGTCGAAAAATTACCAAATTTGAAAAGGGACTCAATGAAATAGTCCCTGATGTCTCTGCAAGATTTCAAGGCCTAATAATATGCACATCACAACCTTAACCTAAACAACCCGTAAGGGAGTGTTTCTGCATTACCTTAGCGGTTTTGGTTCGTTTCCGCCTTTCTAATCAACTTTTCAAGCTCTTGTGCTCCAATGTAGGCTAGATACAAGTCCTATATCACAAACCAAGAAATTTTCATCAATAGAACAGCCCTTTAACTTATGGTTTCGGCTAGGGTATAAAAACGAACTTTTGAACCGTAAAATGCCGTTTCAACCCTTTAATCCGTGTTTATTGCCAAAAAAAACTATCAAACCAGGTTCCTTACCATGTGTATGATCAAAACATGTTTATGGACCATTTTTAGGATTTTTACACGGTTAGGAATGATTTTTAGCAATTAAGACATGTTTTTATGGTATTAATCAAGATTAAACAAGTATAAAAGTTGCTTATTTAAGTTGTTACCTTAGGGTTTTAGAATAATTCTGGAGATTTTGGTTGCAGCTGCTTAGACCTCAACTTTTTATCAAATAAAATGACTAAACAAGCTTACATAACAAGTTTTATAAAAAAAATGGGGGTGGGGTGAGCTGGCCGATCGAAAGACTCATGGGCCCATTTTGGCCCAAGTTTCTGATTCTAAAGGCCCAAAAACGAAAAGCCCAGTCCAAATTTAGTTCGGGTTCGGTTTTTGGCGCGAAAAACTTATCGGGTGCGATAAACAGCGCGAAAACGAGTGTTTTTTGGCTAGTTTTGTGTAAAATTATAAAAACATACTATATGTTTGTAAAAATCGAAAATATTTTCATGGATCGCTTAAAACATTTCAAATAAGTGTTTGGTAAGTCTTTTTCGGCTTAACGGATGATACAATGTTTGGTTTGTAACTATCTTTCGCGTTTAAATCTATAGCGGGTAGTTAAACGAGCATGTTTTCGTTTAACTTGTTTGCTATCAAACTAAGGCCATATTACTAATATTTTAGCTTATATTAAACGTATATCACTTATAGATGCCCCCCCAGGATTTTTGGGTCGTAACCCGACCCGTTCGGTTAATCATTCGTTTGTTACGCAAAGGCGTTTATTTGCTTAATCGATAAATACGTACTGAGGTGTACCTTGTTTTGGCTCAAATGTCATAAATGCGGCCATGAATACTAATCCCCTGCCAAATACTAATACAACTACAAATACTCCCCTGATGAATACTAACACTGTCACGAACAATACTCCCTCGATGAACACTAATGCTACTCTCAATAATAATAATCCCCCACCAAAGATGAACAACGATCGTAACAACCCAGATCCCTGAAGAAAGGGATATCTACTTAAGAACTTTGTGTTATGTAAACCTACAGATTTTAGTGGTACTGAAGGACCAAATGGACAGATATAGTGGAACGAAAAGACCGAATCCTTTATCAATATCACTAACTGCTCACCAGATTGTATTGTCAAATATGATACTTCTACGTTTGTGGACCATACCTAAATGTGGTGGAATATTATTATGCAAATTCAGGGACAAGATGTAATCAACCGTATGACTTGGTCAGAACTTAAAAATCTTATAATAGAACACTTTTGTCCAAGAAATGAAATCCGATAATTAGAACAAGAACTTTGGAATTCAGAAATGAAAGGAGAAGATCATTTAGGGTACACCCACCGTTTCAGCCATGGTTAGTTACCCTAGAGTCTAAACGTATCGAACGTTACATTTGGGGTTTAGCCCTAGAAGTAAGCAGTTTGGTTAATTCAACTGATAACTTAACTTTTGAGAGTGCCGTGTCACAAGCCGGCATTGTAGCTTATGATTTGGTTAGGAGGGGTGTATTAAGAATTCCAAGGGAATCATCTGGTACCAAACAAACTGAATATGATACAAGGGTACAAGAGAAACAGCAGAATAAACGCAGAAGTCCCACAATACAAAGCTATACCATGACCAAGCCTAATGCAAAAAAAAATAAGTATAAAGGACTTTGGCCGAAATGTGGGAAATGTAACTATCATCATGTAGGTGAATGTCGAATGAACGGGTGTTATAGATATGGGAAGATTGGACGCTATGTTCGTGACTATAAAACCATTGTAAACACCATGAACCGATCATCTCAAATGCCCTAACCACACCATCCACAACTACCTCGACCGCAACCAATTCGCTTAAAACCTATACAACCAACACAACCTATGATAAACCATTATACTTGATATAAAGGTGGCAGTATGAAACACTTCAAAAAAAACTTCCCCAAGTTAAATCAAGAACAAGCATCGACGTCTAACCAGACTAGAGACCACTTTTGTGATTGACTCGGATAGAGCACGACTAGATCCGAATATGATAGTAGGTACATTCCTAGTTTCTGATTAATATGCTTCAATTTAATTGATACGAGTGCCAATAGAACTTTTATTTTGTTAACCTTCTGCCCTTGGAAAAATATATCGATTGGTAAATTAATAGATCTTTATACTATAGGACTCACTAAAGGTAAGCCAATAATCTGTTAACCATACTGTTCGAAACTACCCTTTCAACCTAAACGACCAACTATTCCTTATCGATTTACTCCTAGTGGAATTAGGATGTTGCTATGTAATAGTCAGTATGGACTAGTTATCTGAGTTCAAAACGAAACCAAATGTAAGGACAAACCTATCAAAATACCTCTCCCAGATGAAGAAGTGATCACAGTATATGGAGAAAAACCTGGCACTATATTGCCTCTTGTATCCCATCTTAAAATATTAAACACTTACATCAAGGACGTGTAGTGTATTTGGCAAACATAATAAATAAAGAATCCGACGGAGACTGCATTGACAATATTTCAATACACTCGAAAGGCAATGAGAAATATGAGCAACACTTACAAGTAATTTTGGAATTGTTAAGACGGGAAAAGCTATATGTCAAGCTGTTCAAATGGGAAATTTGGTTGCTGGAAGTACAATTCTTGGGACACTATGTAAATTATCAAGAAATTCATGTAGACCCCCAATAATATAGAAGCCTTTATAAATTGACAATCACCTAAGGCACAAAGAAACCTGCTAATTTTTGGGGATTAGCTAGATATTAACGGCATTTCATTAAAAACTTCTCCAGTGTTGCCCAACCTTTATCCCTTCTAGCTTAAAAAGAACGAGTTTAGGTTGGGTAGAAGAACAAGAAATGACCATACAATTGCTAAAAACAAAAATTGAATCAAACTATAATGTTGAATCTTCTAAAAGGGGCTAATGACCATGTAGTTAATTATGAAACATCTCGAAAAGGTTTAAAATGCTCACTAATGCAAGGAAACTAGATTATAGTATGCGTTTCCTAACAACTAAAAGTGCACAATAAGAAGTATATTACCTATAACCTGGAATTAGGAGTAGTTACTTTTGCACTTAAAAACCTATAGGTACTTCTTGTATACCACTAAATGTACGAAGTACACGAAACACAAAAACCTATGACCTACAATTGATCTGAAGGAACTGAATAGGGAGGTAAGGGAGATGAATATAGTTGTTAAATGATCATAATTGTGGAAACCGATGCCTTAATTTGAAAAGATAGAGTTTAACCCTTGAAGGCACGAGCACTTGAATGATAAGTCCAAACGAGCCTTACCGAGCAAATTGCATTGCCCAGCATGAAACCTTAAAAGAAAACCACTTAGAAAACAAAGGCTTGCATGGGAACAAGCAAAAATTTGAAAATAAAACTAACAAAATACTTTACTTCAACAATAAAATTGGAATTCCAAAACTTTATAATCTCCACAACTAGATCATGGAAGAGGAAAAAACCAGTTCAGATATTCTGTTCTTCCATGTACTAACAAAAGGTGTAAAGTTGTAAGGAAATTTTATGGATGATCTGATATGAAAAAGATTATAGTAGCATATGTTGTAAATGTGTAGCCTGTACTAAAGTTAAGGTTAAGTACCAAAAACCTTCAGAAATGTTACAACAACCTAATATATCACAATGAAAGCAGGAACAAATTACAATGAACTCTATAACACACCTTCCTAAAACATCCCGAGAAAACGATGAAATATGGGTGATAATTAACCGACTAACCAAATCCGCACCCTTCCTTCCGATTCGTAAAAACTACACAACTGAAACACTTTCCTTGTGTTAAAGAAATCGTATATCTACATAATATTGCTATTTTAGTTATTTAAGTTCTAGATAGTCATTCCATCTCTCATTTTTGGCGTGTCGCGCA
Source organism: Bidens hawaiensis (assembly GCF_021521415.1). Classification (NCBI taxonomy): domain Eukaryota; kingdom Viridiplantae; phylum Streptophyta; class Magnoliopsida; order Asterales; family Asteraceae; genus Bidens; species Bidens hawaiensis. Next base: position 939,945 of record NW_027491115.1, on the reverse strand, counting down.
TGAAGCTTTAGGAACCAGAATCGATCGGAGCACGGCCTGCCATCCTCAAACAGATGGTTAAACCAAACGAACTATTCAAATACTTGAAGATTTTTTTTCGCACTGGTCTACTAGACTTTGGAGGAAATTAGGACAAGCATCTCCCACTGGTTTAATCCTCATACACTAACAGCTGCCATAATATTATACAAGCGATGCCATATCCAGTATTATACGAGAAAAAATATAGATCGCCACCTTATTAGACTGAAAGTTGGCGACACTCAAAATATGAAATCAGACTTGATTTCGGAAACCACAGATAAAGCTTGTAAGATTAATAACAAACTGAAAGACGCCAAAACTGACAAAAGAACTATACCGAAATATGTAGGAAACTGTCGTCTTGTGAAGGGTGTTATCTAATTGGGTGAAACCCATGAGTTAAGTTTAAAATGCATGGAATCATACGAAGTTATCTCGAAAGTTAATTCCATATCATATCGACTGAAACTATCTCACTCACTATATTTTCTATATATCGAATCTAAACAAGTGCCTTGCTGATGAGGCGGAAATAATACCACTTGAAAACTTACACATAACAAACTTTGTGAAGAACCCCGTGAAAATATTGGACAGGAAAATCAAATAGTTACAACACAACAAAATTTGTTTGATTAAAGTTTTGTGGAATCCACAATGGGGAACCAAATACACTTGCAAACGAAAGAGTGAATTCTGAAACAAATTGAATGTAAACCGACAGGTGTTTGAGTTTTGGGACTAAAGCCCCTTTAAGTCTTTCTATATATTTAAGCTACTCAGAAAATATTTTTAACATCATTTTCACTTGAAATCTGGAGAACAACTTCTGGACCTTTCAACAAACAACAAAACCGTCACACCCCGCCAAGGAAGAAGTGTGGGCGCGTGAAGTCATGTATACCGTAAGCATATGATTATCACAAATATAGTAGTATTAGGATACCATTAGTTTTCAAAAGATTTTTACAAACAGTGAAATGTTTTTAATAAGACAAATATATATAATGAGAGGTTTCTCGTATATGACCCAGATATTAATCGGGTTACACATCTGAAATCCCTTCAAAACAGGTATCCTAATTATGCATCAAGGTCCCTGTTCCATGATTTCCTTACAAGCTTGTTAATTCCCTAAAAGAAAAATGCATTTTAAAAGGTCAACACAGTGGTTGGTGAGTCCACAAGTTTTAAGCCTTTAAATAAAATCACGTTATTTATAAAACGTTGAACCAGTTCACAAACAAGTATACGATAAAATATTGAAACAAATACTGTAATCCTCCGTAGAGTGCGCAATTTCTATGAATTAATATATGACCATGAGCCTATAACCAAACCACGACTTATATCCTTTTTACCCTGTTCAAATCTCACAGATGGAATATATACACCCTTGTTCGATGCAATATCGTAGGTTAGCGCGACTAACCTAAAATAGTGTGGGAATGTCAAGGCCAATAGTACTATTCATATATTCCTATGGCTAACTCCATTAGCTAATGATTATATTATGCAAGCAAGGGACTTGTAGCACTACATAGTTCAACTCAAGTTTGTATAAGGATCGGTTGTTTTGTTTATAATTATCGTATATAAAAGCAGTTGCGTATATTTCTCCCCCTAGTTGAAAACAATAAAACAGTAAAATGGGACGTGGAAATCACCTTGTGAATTCGGTGATCGATTCGCTAGCAATTTTATGTTAACCCTGTTTCGCTGCCTTCACACGTCCTAAACGCGTAAGGTTAGTTAGTTCTTTATCGAATCGTAAGTCGGCTTATGCTCGTCGCTTTCAACCGACTAGTCGTTTCGTTTATCATATTTTTGTCGGTTGCTTTTACCAACCAAACGTTTCGTTTGCTATGTTTGTGTCGGTAGCTTTCACTAACCGAACGTTTTGTTTAATTCTTGGACGACCCGTTGGTGATAAGTTTTTATATTCTTTTTGGAAATAAATATTTGTATATACTTATATATATATATTAAGAATAAAATTTCTTATTTGTGTTAGAGTCATTTAGATAACCGATTCTTTCGGACGAGTATTATATATATATATATATATATATATATATATATATATATATATTATGTAATATTTTGTTAAGTTACCATTAATATTTGTAGTAAACCGTAGGATTTTTATATTTTCGTTCAAAATCTACAAAACAACTTTATATACCGTTTTGATCGTTTAACTCGTAAAAATTATTATTTTTACATTTAACGTATATCTATTTCGCCAAAATATACATTTATGTAAAAAAATTACGGTTTTGCCACAAAATGTCTTTTTTTCTATTCAACTTGTATCTTGTCATTAAATTCCGTTCCTTTGAAAATTTTTCCGTTATTACAAATAATATATATTATTTGTTATTTTAAACAAAAACATATGTAGCTTGCCAATAAAATTTATAAAAAGCATATTTTCTTTATTTATCACAAACTACGTTTATAGCTTAGATAACAATGTTAGTCTTTTTTTTAAATACAACTTTCCTTTTAAAATCCAAAAACTATATTTGAGTAATAAAAATTTTTGAAACTTTCATATTTTCATAGTTCTTTCAAAATCCACCATACTTATATATATTCAAATTAAATAACTAAGTATAATATCTTTTGTAAACACATTTTTTTATACAAAAAAAATTATCCTTTAACAGCATATATGTTTGCGTAAACGATTCTGAAGTTTATACGAATGCAATAATCATATTCATTACTCATAAACCTATATATTTACATCCATATTTTGTTATAATATTTATTTGAAAATATAAAAATAATTATTATCTTTTTTTAAATATGATGTTCATGAACTTTTATCTTTTTAACAAATATACATGTACACTTACATAGTGTTGTCAAAACTCAAAAGTAACTACTATTTTTAAGCCATATTTATGTAGAAAATCCATCTTTCAATTATTATAACTCTCTTGTTAAGGTTAATTTTTGTGTTTCCAAACCCATATGCATGCTTTTAACTACACATGAATACCTCTAACCAATATTTAAACTTTGTTTACATGTTAGTGTGTGGGTTATCATTTTGGTGAGTAACTTAGCATAACGAAGATATAAAGATAGGATAGAGTAGATTTAGCTCACTTAGTTCTAGGTTTAGGATTGAGGTTTAGATAGAGATTAAAGGATCGTGAGCTTGTTTCTCCATGTAAAACTCGTTTAACTTCTCGAATGAGATCTTCTACACCATCTTGGTCTTGAAACACAAGGAAATATAATTGGTTAAGATGGTGATGTGTGTTTGTAACATATAGGTAGAATATATATGTAAATTTGTAGAGATAGAGAATCTATGTGTGTGTTCATGTATTACCTTAAGAGAGATTTTAGAGAGAGACAAGGTGGTGGTGGGTGATGAAAGTAGTTTCGGACTTCCGAGGTGGTGCTTCGCGGTGGCCGCTAAGGGTGGAGGTGGTTGGAGGCGGTGATGTTACGGTGGAGGTGTTGTGCGGTGAAGGTTTGACGGTGATGCGTTGTGGTGACGTTACGGTGATGTTAAGGTGGTGTGCAGTGAAGGTGGTGGGGATGGAGGAGATGCTCACAGAAGGTTAAGGTGGTGGTGCTACGATGGTTGTCGCATGTCGGGAAGATGACGATGAAAGGTGGTAAGGTGATGGAGGTAATCTGTAGGTGGTGTATTATTATGGAAGGAGAGATTGAGAGGTGAAGAGGGTAAGAGGGAAGTGTGTATGAGATTGTTTATGGTTTGTATATTTACATATATAGGTAGATTGAGGTATGGCTTAGACCATTTATTAATAAATCAAAAAAAAATGGATGTTTTGTGTTGAGTTAACACAAATCATATTCACATGTATGATAGCAAGATATTGGATGATAGCAATCATATGGAGTAAGGGTGACGAACACAAAAGTCAACATGAGTGAGGGGAAATGATGGAGTTGGTGGTTATGTACTATGACATCTTAAAAGATATGAAATCCGTGCATACATGGAGTGTGAATTTGTTTACAGGTTAATTTGTGAAACTAAAAAGTTCTAGTTTTGATCAATTATTTGTCTTCATTTGTAAGACACAAACACAATAAAAAAAATTTTTGAGTTTGTTGATTATTTTATAAGCCATAAATCCTAGATAGTTTGTACATGGGTCTAAACTAATTATAATTAACGTTTTGATCTTATTAAATTTATTTAGGTTTATCTATGGATTTTTATAATTGAAGCGAGCTCAAGCATGCACGATGTTCATTTATTACGTGTTTTTGAATTACGTACTCGTATTTGTTATATATGTGTACCAGTTTATAATAAACTTAAACACTCGAAAAACCATTCCGTATATGTTATTCGGATATATATATATATATATATATATGTATATGTATATATATATATATATGTATATATATATATATATATGTATATATATATATATAAATATGTATATATATATATATATATATGTATATATATATATATATGTATATATATATATATATATGTATATATATATATATATATATGTATGTATGTTTATAGAATGTAGTTGTATATCATAGAATTCAAACCTACTGTGTATATATATATATATATATGTATATATATGTATGTTTATAGAATGTAGTCGTATATCATAGAATTCAAACCTACTGGTTCGTTTAAATATGTATTTGAGTCGTTTAAAAATATCACCAACGTCCGTATTCGTCGGACAAGTTCCGAAAGTTTAAGTAATTTTGTGAGAACCGAGCCCCGGTGCGGAAGCGTGAATAGTCGGTATTAACGGAGGAGCTCGGATCTGAGCTAAGATCGAATCAACAACATGTATTCACTCTTGAACGATAATATTAGATGGGTGTGGAGAGTTCGATTCGATTAACAATCAATAACAGGATGAACAATTGTAATCGAAACACAAATAGATAGATGTAGTAGTATGATTTCATTAACCAAAAGATTGTCACAAAGAACACTCATACATACGTAATCATAAACGCTCGCCACCCGGGGAGAGCTCTTCTGTAAGGCCCCGTTACCGGTAGCCTTACTTTAGCGTCGGATTTACTCATAAACACAGTTCTTACAAATCAGAGTTCATTAAAACTTCGCGGAATATAAAAGCTTTCATTAAACATTTCATAGCAAAACACGTCTTGAGTCTTCCGATGCCAGCCTCTTATTCTGTGCCACGTGTCTCCTCAAGCGAGCTGCCTCTTCCTACTCACCTGCGTGCATACTAAAAGTCAGCTATGCTGAGTGAGTTCTAGTTAATAAGGCAACATACAATTTATTCCCATATATTTCTTCCCGTATCCGAAGACACATATTACTACCTTAACCTCGTATAAATATCCATAGGAGGATCGTCACGTAATATCTATTAAAAGAACCATTACCATTACCATACTATATATAATTTCCATAGGAGGAACACTCTGTATACTTTCCATAGAAGGAACACTTTACTATCCATAGAAGGAACGCTACACTATCCAAAGAATGAACACTATACTATCCATAGAAGGAGCACTATACTATCCATAGAAGAAACACTATACTTTCCATAGAAGGAACACTACACTATCCAAAGAATGAACACAATACTATCCATAGAAGGAGCACTATACTATCCATAGAAGGAACACTATACTTTCCATAGAAGGAACACTACACTATCCATAGAAGGAACATTATAATATCCATATAAGGAACTCTATATATTATCCATATAAGGAACACTATCTATAAGTTATTATTTAATATCCATGTAAGGAGCTAATCACTTCCCTTGACGATACGTGCAATATCCGAAGATCGTTCATGTACCGACAAGCTTTCATTCATAATGTTCATACATCATCCTTACATTACATACAATATTAATATCTTTATTTATATCTTGACAGTACGTGCAATATCCGAAGATCGTTCACGTACCGTCAAGCAACCAATCGTATCTATCACATATATCATACACGGCATACACTTACCATTTAAGGTAAGTGTATTAACTCTCACATTGAGTATGCACACAGCCCCGAAAACATAACAAGGAATGGGGCTAGAAACTCACCTGAACTCTGCTTCTTCCTCTGGTAGCTGTAAATCCCTTCTTTAACTGAGCTCGGCTGACTGTACAAGTTACACGTATCAATACTCGCCTGATCTAATCTGGTGGCCTAGTATTAGCTTACTTTAACTTATCGCTTTTAATTTATTTTCTAATCGAACTAGGCTTTAGGCGAAGTTAAACCTCAGGCGAACTTGGCTTTAGGCGAAGTTAAACCTCAGGCGAACTTGGCTTTAGGCGAAGTTAAACCTCAGGCGAACTTGGATTTAGGCGAAGTTAAACCTTAGGCGAACTTAGCTTTACAGCGAAGTTGTCATCAGGCGAACTTGGCTTCAGGCGAAGTTGTCATCAGGCGAACTTGGCCTCAGGCGAAGTTACCAGTTAGGCGAACTTAACTTTACAGCGAAGTTGCCATCAGGCGAACTTAGCTTGCAGGCGAAGTTCATCAGGCGAAGTTCATCGCTTTGAAGGCGAAGTTGCCCAGATGCAGGCGAAGTTGCCCAGACAGCCGCTGTTCGGTTTCTTTCCAGCATTTTGAGCGATTTTAACACCCTTTCTATGGTTCAATATCACCCACTACGCTTCCCGACCATTTTCGGTCGCTTATACACTAAAAAGCTTGGATCTTTAAACTTCAAAGATCAAGAATCATACCTTTTTGAGCTTGTTTGGATCTCGTTTAACTTGTTAACACAACTAATCGCTCTCTCTCTCTCCCGGATCTGCCCGTTCCTCTCCTCGGATCTGCCCGGTTCCGGCCGCCGGCGAAGTTGTGGTGTATGTGTGTGTTTTTGGAGTGTGTTTGGATAATGATAGAAATGAAGATATTTTGGGGTGCTAGGGTATTTATATCCCTGAAATCCCATGGACCTAAGGCCCATTCTCATTTAACCCATCTCTATTAATCCAAGTCCATAACCCATATCCATTACCCAACACTAGCCCGACCCATACCAACTCCTATTCTATTATTTATTTCCTGATAACCCGAGTAAACTTTCCATCTATTATTAAGTAATATAATTAATATTATTTTGGAAATTTCGGGATGTTACATCTTCCACGGGTGGAAACTCTCAATACAAACACACAGACAATGAAACACATGACCTAATCGTCTATTTATAGCGGTCTTGTGCCTTGGTCTTCACTCCATCCGCCTCTTGGATAAGACCAATAATATAAATATATTTTTCACCCATAACAATAATAATTCGATGTGTCGGTCTAAAATATAAGTCCCAACAAATTTAATTATAAATAAACTACTTATATGCAATGTATCGTGCATATGCGGGTCTATGCTAGACTTGTCGTGATTTAATTTAACAAAATTTAATCATGTGGGAATTAACGATAGGAGATCATAATTAAGCATTGTATGGAAAATGACCTGTTTTGCGGAGTGTCACATTCTCCCCTTGTTATTAGAATTTCAACCCGAAATTTTGTTTGATTCGTCTGTAATTGGTGTGTTAGGAAAAAGATGAGGATACTTTCTTTTCATTTCATCCTGACGCTTCCAAGTAAACTCCATGTTTCGAGTTCCAACGAACTTTCACCAACTTAATCCTACTTTGCCTAAGCTTTTGGACTTTCCAATCCTACACTTCAATCGGTTCCTCCACGAAATTGAGTCTACTGTCAATGTGAACTTCGTCATGCAGAATAATTAGTGTAGACACTTTTTCAAATTTCATACGTCGAATGTGTCGTGAATACTGCTCAATTCCTGTTTATTTGTTCGAGTATGCAAATAAATTGCGAATACGATCCAAGTAATAAAGGCCCAAGTTTCCTTTGGATCCCAACTCCAATATGATCCCCATGCTTCATTAGCCCATACTGCTCCTGAAAGAATACCTATGGTTAAAAAGACAAATCCTAGGCTAATCACACGATAACTCCAATAATCCAATTGTTTAAGAAAATGGGCCTTGTAATAATTCTTATCAGAAAAAAAAGAAGTTTTTTTCAAAATATTGTTTCTTGCTACCCGTTCTAATATTTGGAATGGACCAATGTACCTCGGGTTTAGTTTGCCTCGTTTACCAAAGCGAGAGATTCACTTCCAGGGTGATACTTTCAGTTGGACTTTATCTCTTACTTGAAATTCGAGGGGTTTGCGACAGTTATCGGCGTAACTTTTCTGTCGGTCTCTTGCCGCTTTCAACCTATCATGAATTTGGAAAATCTTATCGGTGGTTTCTTGGATAATTTCAGGACCAGTAACTTGTTTGTCACCTACTTCGGCCCAACAAAGGGGTGATCGGCACTTACAACCATATAAAGCTTCATACTGAGCCATTTTTATGCGGGTGTGGTAACTATTAATATAGGAGAACTCAGCCAATGGTAGGTGAGTATCCAAACTTACCTCTAAAATCGATCACACAAGCGCGAAGCAAGTCTTCTAGAGTTTGAATGGTCCTTTCGCGTTGACCATCTGTTTGTGGATGATATGCGGTGCTCATATCGAGGCGTGTACCTAGAGCCTTTTGTAATGATTTCCAGAAACGTGAAGTAAAACGGCTACCCTTGGCGGAGTTAATAGAAATTGGCACTCCATGCTTGGAAACTCTGACATTCGTGACAAAACCGAGTACACCTTGGTATTCACAAACCGAATAAGCGATTAACTGCTTATTGCATACCGAACGAACGATTAACCAAACGGGCCTAGTTATGACCCAAATATCTCGGGGGGGGCATCTATAAGTGATATACGTTTAATATAAGCTAATATATTAGTATTATAGCCTTAGTACGATAGCAAACCAGTTAAACGAAAACATGCTCGTTTAACTACCCGATGTAGATTTAAACGCGAAAGAGAGTTACAAAACAAGCGTTGTATCATCCGTTAAGCCATAAAAGACTTAAAAAACACTTAGTGGGAACGTTTTAAGCGATTAGTGAAAATATTTTCGATTTTTACAAACAAATAGTATGTTTTTATAAATTTACATAAAATAGCAAAAAAAACACTCGTTTTCGCACTGTTTGTTGAACCCGGTATATTTTTCGCGTCAAAAACCGAAATCGAAATAAATTTGGGCTCGGAATTTCACGTAAGGGCAAGCAAACCAAAAAAATTGGGCCAAATAAAGCCCAAAGGGGGGGGGGGCATAAGTGTCCGACAGCCACCCCGTTAGATTATATTTAACTTGTTTCTTTATATCTAAGCAACTTTAGATATTTTGGAAACATTATTTTCATCAATTCTGGAAAGTATCTTTTGTGTTTCTTCATCCAAGTTCAAAACTTAGGTAAATTTTCATTTTTATCAAGTTTTTTAGTTTGTTAATTATGTTTAATATCATACAAACATAGTTTGATTACCAAAAATCATTCCTAACAATGCAAAAATCCTAAAAATGGTCCAAAAACATGTTTTGATCATACATATGATTGGAAATCAAAATCATACTCTTTTTTTGCCATAAACAAGGATTAGAGGGTTTAAACGATGTTTTCATGGTTCAAAAGTTCGGTTTAATACCCTAGCCGAAACCCTAAGTTAAAAGGCTGAAATATTGATGAAACTTGCTTGTTTTGTGACATAGGACCTGTATCTATCTTCATAGAAGAACGAGAACCCGAAAACTTGATTAGAAAGGCGAAAACGAGCCAAAACCGCAAAGGTAATGTCGAAATTCTCGATTACGGGCTGTTTAGGATTCGATTGTGATGTGCTTGTTTTTAGGTTATAAAATTTTTCAGGGACATCCGAGACCATATGATTGAGTCTCTGTCCAAATTTGGTAATTTTTCGACCATCCAAGAATATTTGACGAATTTATTAACGAATTAGGGATTTATTTGGGGCAAATAGTTAAAATGCTTGAAAATTATGAAATTTTGTGAGGAACTCAGATTTCGTATTTTATGATCACATATGAAATTTAGGGTCAATTGGAAAAGTCTAGATATGTTTTGTGCATTCGCGTTTATATGAGTTTTCGTAACCATTTTTGGCTTGAAAAGAATATTTGGAAAAGTTTTTAGAGTTTGGAATTTTTCCAGGTTGTTTTGGGATATATTTTGGTCAGTCAAAAATTTTAGTGGATTTTTTGGAAATCGTTTGGTATAAACAGATGATTTTCTGGCTAAATATAAAAGATAAAATGATGTTTTATAAATTAATAAATCAGTAAATAATTCCCGAAATATTTTTATAAAAATCTGAATATTTTAATTGATAAGTAGTTAAATTTTCATAATCTAATGATTAATTAATTGTGCTAATTTGAAAACTAAACAAATTAAATTTTGATAAAAACCGACAAGTTCGTGATCAACGAATCTGTTGGAATATCAGAACACCAAGAGTTCTCAAAAATCATATTTTTAGATTAATTAAGTAAAAACAAACTTTATATGAGAAACCCAGACAATTTGGATAGATTGTGCGCGTTTTTCTCAAATCAAACTAAATAAACGGAAATGAGCCCCATAGCGAATCCAGACCCCCAATGTGTAATCTTTCTTTATAACTTAATCATTTTATTGACCAACACATTTACCCATGCTTAACGAACGCATAAACGAACAACTTGGCCTAGCTGGGAAAACGGGAAAACTGAGCCAAGTTCGGTTTTAAATATTAGACAATGAACAACATCACAATCTATGCCTATTGACACTTTCTGGGTGTAACAACTATACCCAGATTAGCTATACAGCCCAGTCTAGTATAACGATTATAATAATATTAAAATATTAATATTATTATAATATTCATTATAAGGACTGGTGAACGAGTCAAAACAACTGTGAACTTACACCGTACCACTGTACTAATTGTCTTCTAAACCCTGACTTTCATGAGCCCACTTTTAAACTGTTTTTACGAACTTTCGGGGTGAAAAACATGTTGATACATATCTGTATACTCTGAATTGTTTGATGATTGGAATTATATAAGTGTTAACACACAAAAGTCCCCACAAACACGGTGATTAACTTCGAGCCGGTGGTTTGAGAATAGTACTATTGGTTTGACAAACCGAAACGGAATCGGCTTGGTTGTCGTGTCACATGGCGCCGTTTGTACATAACCATACTTATAGAAACAGGCCGTGTAGTGTTAGACATAGCTACTGGGGCATGTTGTGGGCGGAAGGGGAGCCATAGTGGTTTATTGGGCGTGGGAAATGGATGCACACAGCACAGACAGTCAAGGCTTCATAGTAGCTTAGTATAATTACATCATAAACATACAAACAAACGTATTTGTGAACGTACATACATACATACTTGCGTATTTACAAATTGTAAGACCCCGAATCCCAGGAATCCCACAGTTGGTAATCTTGACCAAAATTCATAAAAATTTAAAACCAAAGGCAAGTTCAGTTTATTAAAACCGTTTCAGAGTATAAAATCAGCAGAAATCATAAGTGTCAAAAACAAAATTCCCAAAACCGGGAAGTATGCCCAAAACCAATTCAAACACGTTTAGGCATAATTAAAGGTAAACAGCCTTCATTATTAATGTCCCCGATTAGATATGCCTTCAACCAATTAAGTAGTCTCGAGCACATCCAAGCGGTAATCATCCTCTTCCTAATACCTGAAACTCAAACTAACATACACACAAAGTCAGCTAAAGCTGAGTGAGTTTAAGTTTTATTAAATTACATAAACAAATCATTCGAACATTATAAGTATAAAATCGTATAGAAATAATAGGAAAATGCACATATGATAAGTACATCTAAATATAATGACCAATTAACATAATCGCGGTCTAACACACGTACAGCCTAAGTACATACTACAGGATTTTAAATAATCCCATTTTAATAGTGATAATGCCACACGAGCCTCCCCCCCCCCCCCACGGGATTTAAGAACCCGCCACGGGATTTAAGAACCCGAGTCGTATAGTTTAGATCGGCCAAGATCACTATACATACAAGGAACCGATAATAATAGTGAACAGGCCACACTAGCCATCCCCTCACGGGATTTAAGAACCCGAGTCGTATAGTTTGCCCGGCCTAGTTCACCATGCACAAAAGGAACCACTTTTATTGACGAACGTGCCACACTAGCCTCCCCCCCCCACGGGATTTAAGAACCCACAACAGGATTTAAGAACCCGAGTCGTATAGTTTGGCCCGGCCCAGTTCATCATTCACACCATAACAAAGTAATACCATTAATCATAGGCCATACAGTATCATAAACATACACATACACACACACACACACACACACACACATATATATATGTCATCCTAAGGTACTCAATAATAAAGAAAACCCACGAGAAATCAGTTAAACAGTTTAACGGGTGAAATCAGTTAGGTGTGTATGCTAGCCCAAAACGTGAAAAGAGTCAAAAGGGCATCATGAAGTCACCTGACGCGAGGCACAAAATCACCACGAGCTAGAGAACCCCTAAGTATCCCCACAACTCAAACGCCAGTCGGTTTACACATAACATTACTAACGATACCGAAAGGACTTGTTTATCCTACAAGGTGTTTTAACATGGTTTGAGGTATCTAAAGCCTCGACCTCATCAAGTTCAATTATAACAGCCCTGGGCCTTGGGTTTACCAAAACGATCCTTGGATAACTCCCGGGAATAAAGGATTGCGAAACTACCCCCGGGGGTTGCTATATAAGGCGAATACGCGCGTTTATGAGTTGTTTATGTTCTTATCAACCAACTCAGCCCCGTGTGGACCAAATTTAATAAAATCATGGCCAACAAGTCCACACGACACTACACGAGTTGGATGGGTCGGTAACTCGCAAGCACAACGCACCAACTATCCAATAAACGCGAATTCGCGTTGCACCGACCCGTTTGAGTAACCGACAACCGATTCAGCCCCAATACTTAAAAAAATCATTTTCCAACAGCCTGTACATTAAACCGAAGCTATCCAAACTGAATTGGTCATTAATTACTTCAACCCTCTCGTTAAACACAACAATTCACTATTCTAGACAACCGAATACTAGCTTTCAATCTACAACTAGTTGACAAATCAAACGAAAACCAATGCACACGATTTTAAAGTATGTTACATTGAACATACCTAGGAAGATTATGGAGAAAAAACCTCACACACAACAGCCCAGTAACTACTCAATTGGACAGCCACCCGGTAAGCCTAAAACAAGCCATTTATCGATCAATACGCGAGATATAAAGATGAATTAGGGTGTAAAAGACTAGTAGGGATGTAGGGCTAACCTTTAATTGGAGTTTTACACCTTAACCTTGGCTGAAAAAAAGAAAAACGGGGGGCTTCTGGTCCGATCGCAGGTGGGACGAAAGGAGGGGCTAGGGTTTTTGTTATAATATAAAAATGTTACACTCTAGTCCCTTGAGTTGGAAGGATGTAGCAAGTTGTATGAAAAGTAAATGAATTTAACGTACCGGAATAATGAGAAGGTTTCCGAGGAATGTCAGATAAATCCCGAGAGATGTACATACTTTACAAGCTTTAAATCATTAAACCAAAAATTAACGGGCGTTACACAAACTGTGATTGTTTTACGCACAACTGATTTCTTGAAAATCGTGAAACTCACCAACTATTTGTAGTTGACCCATTTTAACATGTTTTTCAGGTACTGAATTGGATTAGAAAGTCAATTTGCTACGTGTTTGACTTGCGACCAATGCTAGGTGAATCGATGCAAGTGTGCTAATAAGAAGTAAAGCCGCTTAACAGGCTGGATTTAGTTTATATTACCTAGTTGTAAATGAAGTTAGATCAATGTAAAATATTGTAAAGTAGTTTGTATTGTATTTTATAAACAATGTGGTTGATATCAGAGATGTTTTTTACATTTCCGCTTTACGCTTCTGCAAATCGCTTAACGGGGTGTGACCGAAATGATCTCCTTTAGATAAATCCTTTCCGGTCTATCCATTTTGTCTTTTTCCTTGATCGGAAGAAAGTTAGATGACTTTATCAAACAATCAACAATAACCCAAATTGTATCACAATTATTTGACGTCTTAGGCAATTTCATAATTAAATCCATTGAGATTTGCTCCCATTCCCATTGGGGTATCTCAGGTTATTGAAGAAGTCCTGACGGCTTTTGATATTCAGCCTTAACCATAGAGCTTTCTAAGCACTTGCCGACATAGATGGCAATACCGTCCTTCATATTAGGCCACCAATAAAATTCTTTAAGATCCTTATACATTTTGTCAGCCCCCGGATGAATGGAATATCTAGACTTATGTTGAGTCGGATATTTGAACAGGAGGATTGGAATCTTCTCAACCTCCTCTAAGAATCGGCTAAGTATGGACTACGAGCAAGTTGGACAATCAAGCAAGGTTTTACTACCTCGAGCATTGTGTCTCATGAATATTTGACTTACTTTAGTGAATTCTTCTAAATGTTGAAGGCTTCGAGCAAGCTACACTTCATCAAGCAAGAGTGTTCTTCATCGAGCATGGATTGCCAATTGAGCAAACAACTTGATCTATCCAGCTTAAACCAAGTGTTCCGAGCACATTGGTGGGTCGAGCATGGATTTAATAAAGAATGATATCAAATGTTTTAAGTATAGACTTCGAGCATGGTTCAGTCCCGAGCAAGCTTTAGATCCGAGTATGCTGAAGATTGTTCTCAATAAGTCACAAAGGCAGGGTTGAAGATATCTAGAAGAACATACTTGCTCGAGGGACGTATTCGATCAAAGCAAGGATTAGTCAAGAAGATTGAAGTCTGCTAGAGGAGAATATTTTCTATCTAAAAATATTCTAAGTAAAGTCTGCTTGAAGACTTGTATCAAGCATGATTAAGGTATTCCAGAAGGAATGTCAGGGACTATAAATAGTGTCCTAGGTTTCCATTTATGAAGGCGTGGAGAAGGCACTGAATACGGGAGCACAAACATCAGAGCGAATATTCCTTTTGTGTATCCTCGTACCGCTGCTGCCTTCATGAAACCCTAGACATTACTTTCACTGTACCAATAATGATATATTTAATATAGTGAATCTTTATCTTTGATTAGTGCTCTTAGGGATTATCTTTTTCTATTTCATACCTTCATTCCCATCCGTTGAATATACTAATTCCATCGGGATATTCAAGAGGCCTTTGGGTTTGTTAGATCTGGTGTGTTCTTGTCAACCTACTTAGGTTTGCACCAGGTCCAGTCCTAACAAGTGGATTCAAAGCTTTGGAAGCTCACTGAAGGCCACGGGACTGAAGGTTTTAAGATAAAGGTTGAAGCTTGAAAGGGATATCAGGTTGCTGAGTCCAGATCTGAAGAAATGATTGATCAAAAAGTGTCTACAAACAAAATCCCAAGGTTGCTCGGTCAAGAAAACTACATAAAATGGAAAGTATTGTTTGAAGATGCCGTCAACTACAATGACACTGAGCTGTGGAACTCTATCAAGGATGGATCATATGTTCCAGAGGCAGCTCCAGACAACAACGCGGTTGTAGAAAGACAGATAAGAAGAAGAGATGACAAAGCCCTGTCTATGCTGAAATTGGGTCTATCATGGGAAATGTTAACTAGTGTGAATCATTACACTAGTGCAAAGGACATGTACGATGCTGTTGTCGAAATGTTCGAATGGAATTTTGAGCTGAGAGATATCAAGAAAGATCGTCTGAAACAAAAGCTTGACAAATTCAAGTTCAAAGAGAGAGAAAGACTAAAATCTGTGTTACAGAGGTTCATGACCATTGTCAATGAAATCAGAACCACTGATTTGCAGATTACTGACTTTGACTTGAACAAGAAATTGCTCACATCACTCTCTGGTGAATGGTATACTGCCAGTAAATTCATCAGTGAGAAAGCTAGCTTTCCCAACTTCAAGTTGGATGATGTGATTTTCTTTTTACAAGTATTTGAGGATGAAATGATTGAGAATAACATGCTGAAAGAAGTAATAAATCAACAAAGGTTCAATATTCAAATGATTGAAGATGACAATGTGTCAACTGCCAATGGACATGCTCCATATGCTCCAAATCAAGGAAATGAGTACCAAGCATTGTTCTCAATGATCAATGAGTCTTGTAAGGCTTTTGTGGCAAAGAACCTGATTCACACAAGTGTTGTGCAAGAAGACTTGGAACAAATTGATGCAGATGATTTGGAAGACATGGATATCAAATGGCAGGCTGTTGTGTTGGCTATAAGAAGTAAGAGGCTATACAATAGGACTGTGGGAGATCAACATTCTCATAACCTAATGAAAGAATTGGATTTGACAAGTCAAAAGCTATCTGCTACAATTTCCAACAGCCAGGACACTTTGCAAGGGAATGCAATCAGCTCAAGTTGTTTGGAAACCAAATGAATCAAAATCAGTTTTACCAGAACCAATCTCAAAATCATCAATGGTATCAATAAATAAATCAACCCATGAACCATAATCCCTATCAAATCAGAGCAGGCCCCAACAACAACAGGTTCAACCTCTACAAAGAAACAACCAACTGCAGATACAGGGAACCAGAACATGGGAGCTACTAATGCTGTGAACCAGAATAGGGACCAAGGGAATGTTGCTGTAACAACGGTGCCTCAAGATGGTGATTTTGATCGGAGCAATCATGTAGCAGAAATTGAAAAGGCTAATGTTGCATACATAGCAAAAGTGCATGAAAGGGAGAATCTTCAAACTCACAGGTACCCACTAAACCCTCTATTTCTGAACTTCTTTTAATTATTGATGATATCAACAAGGAAGTTAGGAACTGGAGAAGTGAGTGTGGAAGGAAAACTGCAATGTTAAATGTGTACGGAAATAGTGAGTCTACCTATGATGAACAAATCAAAAGTCTGAAAGAAGACTGCATGCAGGCATACTTGACATAGTAAAAAATGAGAGTTGAAATTAAGGGCTGAAGAAAATGTATACAGAAGAGAAGCATAAGATCTCAGAACTGTTGATGCAAATGGAATTCTTGAAAAATCTTGTGCCCACAGGAAATATAGTGGGACATATTGAAAAGATGAATCCATAAGAGAAATACAAGAAGGTTCCACATCCATTCTGTGACAAGTACCCACTCAAGGTTGACAAAGAGCAAAGGGAGGAATACATGAAGCAATTCAAGAGTGTTTTTGAAGATAAGAAGGAATTTGTAGAGATGTATGAGAATGTGATAGTTAATGAAGATGGTGAGTTTGTAATGAAAGAAAAGTGTACACCAATTGAAAAGGAACTGAAGCATAATGAAGCTAAGAAGAAATGGAGTGAATATTCAAGTGAAGGAAGCACTTGCAGATACAGAAGTAATAAGTCAACTAATTACAAGAAAAAGAAGAAGCCTGCAAAGAAGAAAACTAATGAAAAGATCCCAATGGTTCCCAAGGCAAATCAAAAAATGAAGAAACATTATGAAAAAATGAGAAGGGAACACAATGAATTTGATATATGTGAGAGATCTCAATCCAGGGACAAGAGTGATCAATCAGGAAGTTACTCAAATGATCAGTCTATGCTCCAATAAATCCTGTATTCTCCAATCATGAGCTCTTTGATATAGTAGATGTTGAATATGTGCCAATGAGAAGTTTTGTGGCTGAAGAGAAAGTAAGTTCATCAAACACCTATGCAAAGCTGAATAAGATCAAGTTTGTAAAAGAGAAGTATCCATAAAATCTTGAAGTGAATAAACCAATCAAGATGGAGTTTAGTGGATCTTTATATGCAAAAACCTCCTTAGGTTTTGACTTTACAAGACCTAGTGACAGAATAAAAGACAAACAATTACTAGAAGATATTATAAGTTTTGCTAAGGTGTGGTGCAAGAAGTGTGATTCCTATGGACATCACGCTGATTCATGTTGGGTTAAAGAAGAAAAGAAATGTGATATTCCTGATACCTTCTGTGGACTAGACATGAAGGCATACAAGCAGATGTATGAAAGATACTTGAATGAAGAAAATGATCCATCAGATGATGAAGATCATAGACTAAAGTTAGAAAAAAGATTGAACACAGTCCTAAAATTGAATGAAGGATCAAGTGAATCAGACAAGACTGTTAGGGGTAAGAGACCAAGCATGACAGCAAAGGATAAAGTAAGACCTGGAGTTTTAAATGGAGATGAAAAATTTCTCCTGAAGCAGGTTTTGAACCTAGAGGCTTTCAATGGAAAACAAAAGAGGAAGTGTTAAAAAAGAAGGAATTTGTGATTGAACAAATTGCAGTGGAAAATGTTGAAGATACTATTGAATATGGATATGAATCTGATGATTTATGTGAGATAGTGCATGAAGATCCAATTCCATCTCCTGTTGAAGTCTCAATTGATTCTGATTTACAAACTGATGAAGTTTGTAACTCAGAAAGTAACTTATCTTCTTGTGTGTGTATGTATGTGCAGGAACAGTCCTCAAATGGAAATGATATATGGTATATGGACAGTGGGTGTTCTAAGCACAAGACTTGTGACAGAGAAGCATTTGTAAATTATGAAAAAGGTTTGAAGGACTAGTTGCCTTTGGGAGTGATGAAAATTGAAGGAAAATTGTTGGAAGAGGCACTATTACAAATGACAAGTATCCTTTGAGAATCTTCTCAGCATTTCTCAAGTTTGTGATAAAAGGATACAAGGTCGGCTTTGATGCACATTGTTTCATTTTGAAGCCTGAATTTGTCATCCCACCAGAAATGGAAATGATAATGATGATGGCACCAAGAAATGGAAACCTCTATGAACTGAGAATGAAGAATGCTATCTCTAGAGGTGGTTCATGCTTTGCATCAAGGCTACTGAAAATGAAACAAAGATGTGGCATAGAAAGATGTGTCATGTTAATCTCAAGAACATGATCAAACTTGTTAAAGGAGAGCATGTTATAGGTCTTCCCATAAAAGAATTCAAGTTATAAGAAAAATGCTCTTCTAGTCTCAAAGGAAAACAACACAAATCCTCACACAAGAGCAAACTGATATATTCAACTGATGAGTTGTTGGAACTACTTCACATGGATCTGATTGGTCCTGTAAGTGCTCCAAGCATTGGAAGAAAGAGATTCTGCCTTGTAATAAATGATGATTTTTCAAGGATTACATGGGTTTTCTTGATGGGAAACAAAGATGAGACTCCTAACCTAATCAAGAGTTGTGTACTAAGAATGGAGAATCAGCTTAAGACGAAAGTGAAAGTGATTAGAAGTGAAAATGGGACAGAGTTTAAGAATGGAATTATGAAAGAATTCTGCACTTCTAAAGGGATCTTTCAACAGTACAGTGCTCCAAGGACTCTGAACAAAATGGTGTTGCAGAAAGGAGAAAAAGAACATTAATTGAAGCTGCAAGGACCATGATAGCAGATGCATTTTTACCAGTGATTTTTGGGCAGAAGCTATAAATACTGCATGCTATGTGCAAAACAGGGTCCTATTGAACAAGACTCCATATGAAATAATTTTCAAAAGAAAACCTTATGTGAAATACTTGAAGCCATTTGGATGTAAATGCTCACTATTGAACACAAAAGACTATCTTAAAAAATTCCAATCCAAATCATTGGAATGCTTCTTTGTGGGCTATTCATCTCAATCAAAGGCTTATAGAGTTTATGTTAAAGAGCACATGGTGGTCATTGAGTCCTCAGACATTATATTTAATGGTTGTTTGAGTTGGAGAAAATGATTAAGTCATTCAAGATTTATAATGAAGATATAGATGATAGCATGTTCAAAACAAGCACTGAAGAAAAAGGGAAAGAAAAGAAAATTGATCTAGACAAGTTGTGGTCAACTGTTGCCTTAGGAGAAACGAAATTTGATTTTGTGAGATATAACAAAAGACCAAATGAGCTTGATTCTAATGGACCTGAAGCAGCAATTGAAATCTCAAATGATGGTCCAAGTGGAGTGCGGAGTGAACTTATGCAAAGTTAACCTGAAGAGACAGATAGAAATGAAGATAGGTTCCCATCATTGTTTGACTCATTGAACATTGGAAACAACGAGGCATCCACATCAAGAAATGCTCACAATCCATAATCTCCTGAAAATGAAGAACAACCTCAAAATGAAACTTCTGATGTAAACATGACAAATTTGGATGCAAAAGTAATAGCTAATCAGATTGTTCAGACTTCCTCAATTGAAAGAGACCATCCTGCTAAGAATGTCATGGTGACCTGCATGAAAGAGTAACCAGAAGTTCATCTTAAAGAGCAAACATTTGCCTTTATGCTTGCTTTCTTTCCCAAGTTAAATCCAAGAACATCAATCAAGCTTTGAAAGATAAAAGTTCGGTAGAAGCAATGCAAGAAGAGTTGGCTCAATTCAGGGATCTATAGGTTTTTTGATTTGGTTGACAAACCTAGAGGAAAGTATGCAATAGGAACCAAGTGGGTATTCAGAAATAAAAAGGATGAAAGAGGGATAGTCATAAAGAACAAGGCAAGACTAGTGGCTCTAGAGTGCTTACAGGAAGAAGGGATAGACTTTGAAGAAGTCTTTGCCTCAGTTGCAAGATTTGAAGCCATTAGAATCTTCTTAGCCTATGCAGCATCCATGAACATCAAAGTCTATCAGCTGGATGTCAAGTTTTGCCTTCTTAAATGGAAATATTGATGAAGAAGTCTATGTCACTCAGCCTCCAGGATTTAAAGACCCAAATCATCCAAACAAAGTGTGCAAATTGAGCAAGGCATTGTACAGACTACATCAAGCTCCTAGAGCTTGGTATGATGAACTCTCAAATCATCTTCTGGATAATGGATTTTGCATAATGGCAATAGACAAGACTCTATTTTACAAGAGAATAAGGAAAGACTTGCTGCTGGTACAGGTATATGTTGATGACATCATTTTTGGCACTACCAATGAGCAGATGTGCAAAGACTTTGAAAAGGTGATGAAATCAAAGTACAAGATGAGCTCAATGGGAAAAATGAATTTCTTCCTTGGATTGCAATTGCAGCAAAAGACTGATGGAATATTAATAAATCAATCCAAGTATGTGCAAGAAATTCTAACCAAATTAAAGTGCCAAGACTACAAGACAGTGTCCACTCCAATTGACACACATGAAATATGGTATCTGATAAAAAGGGGGAGCCAGTGGATCAGCATGAATATAGGGCCAAGATAGGATCATTGATGTATCTAACAGCAGCAAGGCCAGATATTATGTTTGATGTGTGTGTATGTGCCGGATTCCAAGCAAACCTGTAACGCCCGCTAATTTATCAGTTTAAAGATTTCCTGCGTGTAGAGTATGTATGTTTTCTTGGGAGTTGTCCGGCATCTTTCGTTGACCCAACCATCTTCCCGGTACGTTAAATTACCTAACCTTTCCTTCCAAGTTACCATATCCCTTAAACCTTGAGGGCTAATGTGTAACATTTGTTTTATATCATAAAATATGAAATAATCCTAACCCTAAACATTCTAGAGGCCGATTGGACTCATCACCCTCCCCCCCCCTGCTCGAAAATCTTCTGTCCAACCAAGTTTGATCCGTAAAAACTTCAATTCAAGGTCAGTTTTATGATTCCCATGTCTTTTACACCTTAATTGATCATATTAACGCGCTTATTGGTCGTTAAGGTAGAGTTTTGATGATAACAGTTTGCTGACAGATTCGTATACGTTTATTGTAGGGTCTGTAACGCGATAATAATCCAATGTTTTTGATCGATTCTTCTTTCCATGATGTTCTACTTTGAGTCTAGTTTCCAGATAGGTATATTATGTAATTTTTGGACAAGATTTGAATGGTTTTTATGAATTTATAAGATCATGTATCAAAGCTTATGCGGGATGATGGATTCTGGTCTGTCTTCCCGATATCATAACTCTTTTTCAACAAGTCCAAATTAGTTGGTTCCACTTCTGGAACTTAATATTTTGAGTTAAGAATCAAACCCAATTGGAATCATTTAATTTGGTTTGGTAATGAATTTTATAAAGATAAAACCATTTTGTTGCGCACTGAAATAGCTGCACGTACCTTGCTGTGTTGGAAGAATTTTTATAATTTTTGTGTCTAATAGAAATATATAATAAAAATATTTTTATAAACCTAAGACATTTATTAAAGTCTGGTAAAAATTTAATAATTTATTTCAGAGGTTATCCTATGTAATTAAATGCATCTTCGCATGCTAAAATCTACACGTTTTACTCGTTATTGATCGATAAGTTCGTTTTAGGCTTAACCGGTGGATGTTCAATTGTGTTCTTGTCGGGGCTGTTTGAAGTGAGTTTTTGCACCACAATCTTCCTAGGTATGTCCCGTATATCATACTTAAAGATCATGTTCATAGGTGTTCGTTAAGTTGATCAACTAGTTGTAGTTTGATTGTTAGGTTCGGTTGACTAGAATTGTAGTTTGGCGCGTTTAACGCGAGGGTTGAAGTGATAAACGACCAATTCAGATCGGGGACACTCGGTTTGATGTACGGGCTGTTCAAAATTCATTTTTATAAGTCATGGGGCTGAATTGGTTGTCGGTTACTCCAACGGGTCGGTACAACGCGCAATTTCGTTTATTGAGTAGTTGGTGCGTCGTACTTGCGAGTTACCAACCCATTTGACTCGTGTAGCGTCGTGTAGACTTGTTGGCTGTGATTTTATCATGTTGGGTCCACACGGGGCTGAGTTGAATGTTAATGGCCTAAACGACTCTTAAACGCGAGTATCGGTATCACCTAGTGCTTCCGAGGGTAATTTGGGAATTCTTTATTCCCGGGAGTACCTAAGGGTCGATTTGGTGAATGTGAGACCTCGGGGGCTGTTGTGAGTAAGTTTGATGAGGTCGAGGGTTTAGGTAACTTGGACCATGTTAGAACGTCTCGTAGGATAAACGAGTCATCTTGATGTCATTAGTATTGATTGAATGTAAACTGATAGGTGTTTGAGTTTTGGGATTTCTTAGGGATTCTCTAGCTCGTGGTGAATCTGCGTCTTGTATCAGGTGAGTTCATGATGCCCTTTTTACTCTTTTTACTTTTGGGCTAGCATGCATACCTAAGTGTTTTCTTACTTGATGAAATGTTTTAAACGGATGTATATAGGCTTGCTAGTATATGGTAGGCCTTGGGATGTTAAAATATATATATATATATATACATTATTGTTTGGCCTCTATTTGGCGATGTTGTAGTCATCTCAACTACTGAATGTTGCGTATGCCTACTTTGTGTTTGCATGCGTTGAATGTTACGTGTTTGGGTTGTATGTTTGCTCGACCCTGATTGTTATACATGGACGTTATATATATATATAGGGATGTACTTAAAGGATGTTTAGATATGTTATATTTTGTATATGTATATATGTATGAGAATGTTTAGTCTTCGGTAATGATGACTTAATGAATGTACTCTTTTTTAAGTTTTTTAAACTTTTGGCATGACTATCATAATTTTCATTACTGATATTATTTATTTAAAACTTGAACTCACTCAGCTCAAGCTGACTTTGTGTGCATGTTAGTGTGAGTTTCAGGTTTGGAAGAGGATGCCTTATCGCTTGGACGTGCACGAAGCTACTTGGACGGTGAAGGGCATACACGGATGGAAGAATGAATTTTGAACAATTTATTTTAATTAGTTTTACTAATTATATTTAAAATTGAATTTGGGCAAAATTCCCGGGTTTTAGGGAACTTGTTTTACGATTTATGTTTTCCGCTGAGTTTACACTCTGAGATGTTTGTTTTAATAGAAGAAACTGTTTTCAAGTTTAATCATTTCAATAAGTATTTTGTATGAATACCAACTGTGAGGTTCCCGGGGTTCGGGGCCTTACAAAACCTAAAAGTCTCCCATATGCTAGCATTAAAGAGAATATTCAGATACTTAAAAGGCAAACTAGATTTGGGCATCTGGTATCCAAAGAACCCCTCATTCGACTTGTTGGCCAACAAATAGTGACTATGATGGCTGCAACATGAGCAGGAAGTCAACATCAGGAGGATGCCAGTTTCTAGGAAATAGGTTAGTGTCATGACAGTGCAAGAAGCAAACCACAGTGTCCATCTCAACTACTGAAGCTGAGTACATTGTTGCATCTGCTTGCTATGCACAGGTTCTCTGGATCCAAAACCAACTGCTGGATTATGGTCTGAATTTCTTACTCACTCCTATTTTAATTGAGAATACTGCTGCCATGCTCATTATGAAGAATCCTATTCATCATTCTAAGACTAAGCACATAGAAATTAGACATCATTTCATTAGAGACTGTAGTGAAAAAGGCTTAATAGAAATGAAAAGGGTAGAAACTACTGACAATCTGGCTGATTTATTCACCAAGCCATTAAACAAAACCAGGTTTCATTTTCTATTAAAATGCCTAGGAATGATCAATGCTAATGAAGTCAAATTGATGATGTGTGCTTGAAGTGAGACACTTAATTGACTATCTGTTGGTTACTCACTGTTTTGAATGCACAATTAAGTAATTTATGCTTAGATGACTTTCCTATTTCTTATATCCTGATTATTCAAATGAATGAGTGGTATGTGCTGATTATGTCATGTTTGTTAATTGATTGATTGACTAATTGTTGTGATTGATATGCATGAACTGATTTGTGATTGAATTCTGATTAAACCAATTGCTTTGAAATGATATATATTTGTTATTGTTTGATATGTTTGTTTGAATGAATCATGTATGCAGTTTTGAAAAAGTTTGCCAGTCAAATGCTCTTGAAAGACAAAATTGTTCTCAAAATGCTTAATGAAGTTTAAATGTGTATTTTGAAACAATAAATGATTTTTTACTATGCCAACTGTTTTTGGTGATCTCAATAAGAGAAATGATAAGAATATTCAGTTCTAAGCTTTGTAGAAGCTTAAAAGTTTTTAAGATAGAGATTGTATCCAACCTTCTGGGAAATGATAAGAAACTTACTAATTAAACTAACACATGGATTATAGAATTAAAAGACCAAACTTATTCATTGATTGTATGGTAGCTTTCCATGGTGAGTAGTTGTATAAGTGATATAAACATAATGAATTTGCTAAGACTGATGTGGTGAAACATTTGAAGATCAAGGTATGTTTCCTTACACATCTCTCCAAATGATAGGCAGAAAAGTAATCATCCAGTCATACACAAGCCTGTTGATGTTATGGTCACCCAAAAACTCTTTTATTTAACATTTGAGCAGCTATATGTATATGAGTATTAGCCTAAACAGCATATATATATAAAAAAAATATTATTTTCTGTAAGAAAATAATAAGATACAAAGGGGCATCAGGGGAACTACAGGGGTGGGGCATACAAGTAAGTCCTAAACACCCTAAATGTAAGGCATGTAAGTCCGGATGGCATGTAAGTTAAACGTTCAACCTTAAATTCTGATCTTTATAAATTCTGCTCTTATATAATCAAAACTATTTTGACCATACATCAGGGGGTTGAAGTCAAATTGGGTTGACTTGGAGAAAACTGAATAAGCTTTGAGAAGAGATAAGAACCAACCAAAGTCTGACCATTCATACATTATGCACTTAATTGAACCCTAATCATATCATTGAATACAATGATAATCATGCTAAGTTTATACCTGTTGTCAACCTGTTTTTGGTCATAATAATGTCAACCATGAAGTGTTGTGAAAGTAATTAGATCGTATGATTCCATGTTGTGATCTCTCTATAAATATTTTGAAAAGAACAATAACTGAATTCTGATCACTTATTCACCTTAAACTTATGCTTAAGTCAATGCAGTGTTTGGAATTGATAAAATTGATGATTTGAGTAAAGGTTTATGTGTGAACATGTCTAAAGTGTTAAGAAAATGTTTATGTGTTTCAAATATGTGATCTGAAATATTACAAGTCTTTTCGAGCATGTTTAGAAATTCTTCGTCCATGACTCTATGCTTGAAATTGTCTTTTGTTGCTCATCGAGCACAATGATATGCTATGAAAACTTTTCTAACTGTTTCGAGCATTGATATCTTATTTCTGCTCTTCGAGCACAATGATATTCTTTGAAAACTTTTCTAAGTGTTTCGAGCATAGATATCTTATTTCTTCTCTTCGAGCACAGTGATATGGTTTGAAATTTTTTCTAAGTGTTTTAGAGCATGTGTGTACTCTACGAGTATAAGTAGTAAAATGAAAGGCTGCATAAGTATGTTCGAGTAGAGTTGAACTTTTGAATGTGTTTCGAGTATGCTTATTTGACTGAAAATTTCTCCAAGTATTTCGAGCACATAAGTTCCAGAGTATATGTGATGACCTCTCGAGCACATTGACTATATTGTTTGAACTAATTGTGTGAAGTGATTGTTGAATAATACTTTCGAGTATGGATGTGTGATCGAGTATGAGTGATTATTTGTGTGTGAATTAAGACTTGAAATTGTGGTTAAGTAACAGTATCGAGCATAGGTATACTCGAGCACAGTCTCAAAATATCTCAAAAGCACTTAGGAAATTCTTAAGTTCTTCTTTCGAGTATACTCAGTTTCGAGCAAACCTCTAAATGAACATTCTCAAAATCACTTAACCATTTCATTTAAAAGCAAGTCGAGCACGATTTGATATAAGTATTCGAGTACAATGGGAGACAGCTGTTCTTTCGGCTATATGCTCGAGCAGAGGAGGGACAATTAATTCAAATTAAATGACAACTGTAGGGCCCTAGACAACAAACCGAGATTGTACTACCCAAGCGTTAGGTATAAAAAGGGGACTTAGAAAATTTTCCAAACATTTCTTTTCCCTCTTTCAATCTAAAACAAAATTCTTTGCTCGTAACTCCCCTGCTCGCTCAAAATACTCACTTGTGCTCAATACTTACTCGAACATAGCCATTAGCTCTGTTTCGACCTTGTTGAGATATCGATTAACGTTTATCGTATCTCCGAGTTTCAAAATTAGGGTGTGTATTGTTCTTTTACCGACTGATTAATTGATTTGTGCAGTTTCGCAAACTGTTACGGAATAGGTTACTGAAGATAACTTTCTTCTCTAACTACTAACTGCTATTATTCTGCTATTTTGAGTACTGACTATTTCTTTGTTTTGCAGAACTGATGGCAATGAGATTCGAACCAAAGCACAACATGTGCGCCCACCCGGTGGTAGATATAATGATAATCGGGAGTTGGAGTTCATCATAAACTTCCTCAATAACTCCAATATACGGGTGGCACTAACAGAGAACCCGATCATCTATAGAAATCACATCACAGATTTCTGGGGTTCTGCTGAATACAGGGATGATGTAAACGGAAAAAGAATCGAAGCATCTGTGTTGGGTCAAGATATTGAAGTCACCGAAGCTTCCATAAGAGCACCTTTGCAATTAAATGATAATCATCAAGAGCAGCCTTTATATTCAACTCAGAGACTATTGCGAATATTCCAAGAAATGCTGGGTTATCAAGGAGTTGTCCACGAAGGTCAATTTCAGAAAGGGAGTTTTCCATTGATATAAAGATTTTTGATACATCATGTGATTCAATCTTCATCACCCCGGAGAGGAACATGGACCTTGCTTAGTAGAGAATTGGCTGCAATGACTATTGCTATTTTGTTTAACCAGCCATTTAATTTTTCAAGATTTATATTTAATGGTTTGGTTACAAATCTGAGAAGGAAGAACATCAGGGATTCCAAATGTATCCAAGGTTCATCCAGATCTTAATCGACAGATCCTTGCAGGATTTGAACTTAGCTGGAGAAATTCAAAGATTACAAGATCCGAATATTTATAAAAGAATAAAGGGAGCAAGGAGTCAGTTTGATGAAAATGTAGAATGGGACATTCTTCCATGGCTGTTAAATGAAAACATTGAAGTGATGGAAGTGCCTCCCTCACCTGGACACGGTGATGATGAAGATGAGGAGAGTGATAACGATGAAGAATCTGATGATGATGATGATGATCGAAATGATGGCAATGATGGTGTGGGAAATGGACTTGTGGTGGTAGTACCACAAGCAGTTCAAGGAGTGATGGAACCAAAGGTTGAACAGATTGATCATGCAGTGAATGAGGAGATGGGTCATGATGAGGAAATGAATGAGCCAGTTGTTGAACCAGTTGGTCGTGAGATGGTTGAGTTTGGTCCAGAACCAGAAGTGCAAATTGAGAATATGGAGGTTAATGATGAACCAGCTGCAAGGGTTGAGGAACCAACTGAATAACCAAGTGTGAGTGATAGTGCAAAGGCAAATGTGCATATGGATGATGATGTTTTCATGGATAATGTGAGCTCTGATGTCACTGGCAATATTCAAAGATTCACACCACCAGATTCCCTAGATCCAGTTGCAGACGCAGATGATACATCCTCACAAGGGTCAGAACCAGCCCATGATTCAGTGCAATCATCCCCAGCCACTACTGAACAACTTATTTCAAGTCCTGAACCTGTTCAAGGTACAACATTTCCAACACCACCAATTTCACCAACACAAGAGCCTATTCAAGAAACAATTATTTCTACACCACCAATTTCACTATTAAATGAACCAATTCAACCTATAGCCATACCCATATCCCAAGGCACTCATGACACAAATGAAACAAACAAAGTACCATAACCTTAAACTTCTTCAAATGAACCAATTTCTAAGCCTGACTTCAAACCTAGCCAAGCAACACCCTCCTCAAGTCCTAATCCTTATCACATTTTGTGTGAAAATGCAGAATTGGAGTTTGAAAATATCATGCTTAAAGAGAAGAATGCCATCCTGAAAGGAGGAACAAGTCCTTAGAAGATGCTCTGCTACATGCCCTGTAGAGAATTCAAGCCCTGGAGCAGGCTAAGGCTGAGAAGACCTCAGATGCACCAAAACAGGGGGAATAATGAAGAAGTAGATGCTCTTATGATGATAAATGAGACTTATAATGAGGTAAGTGATGAGAATGAAGAAGCAGGAACATCAAATGCTCTTAACTTTTTAAATGAAGAATATAATGAGGAAGATGTGGATGAAAATGTGAATAGATAGAGAAAAGAAAACAAAAGGGAAAAGGGGTTGCTCATTCAGAAGAAGATGTTCACCCCAAAGCTACTCCAAGAGTAGTTTCTGGAGATGAAATATTGGAAAGAAATGAAGTAAATGATCCAGACATGGCTGAGGCAGAATCTATTAAAACAGTCGTAGAAATGATGAATGAAGAAAGGGCAACAATGGCTGTTGAAGAAGACGAGGAGGAAATTCCTCAGGAGGTGTTGGAGACTTTGATTGACATGAAAAACGAAGATGATGAGGAAGAAATATTGAGGAAAATGGCTGATAAAGCTTTAGGGGTTGCCATGGAACAAGTGAAGAATAGTCAAACTAAAAACCCTCAAACTGAAACAAGTCCTGCAATTCAAGAACAAAGTGAAAGAACATCTGGAGGACTTAGTTTTGGATTACTTACAAAAATGGCTATCTTGAGAATTTATAATAATGTTTTGAAGAATTCAGAAAGACATGATCCTAAAATTGTGGCTGCTGCAAGAAAGACTCAAAAGGAAAGGCAACATAGAAGTAGTGAGCCTCAAGCTAAAAACCTATCTAAACCAATAATTGAAGAGATAGTTGATGATGAGCCTGTTGAAGAGGTCATTGAACCAATGGTCACTGAACCAGTAGTGATTGAAGAACCTGAGCTTGAAGTTGGAGAGTCAAATAAAAGAAAAGAGACTTCTGAGACAGAGACTCCCATCTCCAAAAGACATAAAACAGATAAGAAAGTATATATCAGGAGAGAGAAGATGAAAGTTGTTGTTGAACCACAAGTCAATCAAACTGAAGAACCTATGATTGGGGCTCTATAGGACTTAGATGACCATGTAGAAGTTGAGGATGATGATGACATAGTCAAGACTGATCCGAAGATCTTTTTCTGATGCAGTGTGGGTTGAAGTTTGAAGATCTTAAAAGAATGACTGAAAATGGAGTTGAGCAGATGGCAGAACTAAATGCCAATGAAAGGAAAGAAAGACTGGAAATGGGAGAGAAAAGAGAAAAGAGAAAAAGAAGATAAAGCTTATCTGTTGAGTCTCGAATATGAAGTAAGACATATAGAAAGAATAACCAGGGAAGGTACTGCAGAGGCTGCAGAACGATGGAGAAGTAGAGAAACACGAAGAGCCTTCTTGCTGCAAGCTGGACATCCTCCTTATCTTAATCACCAACCCTTTAAAACTTTTGACAGAATGTACAAAAATGCTTTGGTTGATGATATTGCAAAAGTTGTACAGAAGGTAGGAAGACAAGAAGTAGAAGGAAAGAAGGGGTATGAAGAGTTAAAGAGAAAACATAAAGATATCAAGTACCTAGAAGGGCATGGATATAAGTATGACCAGATCAAAAGCCTTACCATTGATGAATTAAAAGAACAAGTCAAGAAAGTAAAAGAATCTCACAAAGATGAACAATGTGCAATGAACTGTAATAAAAAAAAAGAAAAAAAGGAGAAACAAGAAAAGAGAGAGGAAGAGGCCAAACATAAATAACAAGAGATGAATAAGAAATACAAGAAAAAAGTAAGATTTTTGGTGGAAAATGGATACGAGTTTGAAACTGTAAAAGACTTATCAACAGAAGAACTGCAAGAGAGAGTAAGGCTGGTAAAAGAAAATCATGAAATGAAAAGAGTGATAATGCAAATTGAAATGGACAACAAGAGGAAGGAGGAAGAAGAAAAAGAAATGGCAGAGACTGAGAAGAAAAAGAAGGAAGCCCAAGAGTGGTTTAATGACCCTGAAAGGGTACAAACTATGAAAGACATATTAATGAAGAAAGGAATGAAAGAGTCTGAATTTCACAACCTGCCTCATGAAGAACTACTAGAAATCTATCAAAGAGAGCAGAGGCTATTTCTGGAGGTAGAAGAAGAAAGGAAGAGGAGAGAGAGAATGGAGGCATAAAGCAACATTCCTCAGCATATTGAAACTCATCAGCCTAGTAAGCCTATAACTGAAAAAGAAAATACTGAGATTATTAGTGTGTTATGCAGGAGAGGTGCACAAATTGGAGATTTGATATTGAAGGATGGAAAGGAGATTAAGAGATTGCATGATGAATCTGAAAGAAAGTTTTGAAAGAAGACATCTACAAAAAGGTCCAGTGGACTCGTTATCAGA
This sequence comes from Bidens hawaiensis, assembly GCF_021521415.1. Taxonomy (NCBI): domain Eukaryota; kingdom Viridiplantae; phylum Streptophyta; class Magnoliopsida; order Asterales; family Asteraceae; genus Bidens; species Bidens hawaiensis. The sequence goes on along the minus strand of NW_027491115.1, from coordinate 908,793 downwards.
TCTGAGATAGTAAGGCTTGAAGCTCCACAGAGGAATCTAAAATTGCCTACACACTTGTATTTTGATACAAGATTCAGAACTCTGAGATTCACAACTGAGGATGGTCAAGAGACACAAATTGTTTTTAGAAGTGACTTCAGAAACTTCACCAGAGAACAATTAGAAAAGATGGCACATCTTGAATTATATGACAATTAGCAAAGGAGCAAATCGGCTGGCCAACAGAAGAATGATCTTTCTAAACATTTGAAGGAACAGGCTGAGAGAGGATTCCCACTGCTTAACCAAAAATGAAAACAATCATCCACAGCACCTGAAAAGGAGAGAAGGAAGAAAAGACTAAGTGAAGTAAGATTGTCTGAACTCTCCCTATGGGAATCTAAGAAAAAAGGAACACACAAAGCAAGCAGCTTTATCACCAAAAGAAAAACATTGAGAGAGTGTTTAGCTATGAGAAGATAGATGGAGGAGCCCAATTCACAAGTCTAGCAAGATGGGAAAATTGCTCACTCACTTATAATAAGAAAAGTGACTCTGTCTCTCTCAGAAACTCTTCAGGACAAACCATAGCAGTTATTGAGCATAATGAAGATTTACAATTATTACACGTCCAGGATCTTCAGGACATTATCAATGTAGATGTTCCTTTAGACTCTGATGATGGTGTACAATTAGAGATATTTAAGCAAAGGGCTGCAGCAGTAAGGCTAGACAATACAAAAGATACTGAAAGGAGCCAAGGCAGAAGATAGCATGGATGGAGCAAATGGATGATCTAATTCCCTTGTTTATCCTTTGCATCTTTTTTATGTTTTGTGTAATTTGACTTTGATTTTTATTTTGAATGAAATGTAAATTTGATATGTAATGCCCAAGTGGCAGAATTCCCTTTATGTAATGTAATTACTTTTGCTTAAATTGACTATCTTTAGAAATTGACACATTTGTAACTATATGCAGGTATGTTATGGTGCATCTAAGCTTGTTCCAATCTAGGGAGGAGATTGTTGAGTCGGATATTTTCAAAGGAAGATTGAAATCTTCTCAACCTCCTCTAAGAATCGGCTAAGTATGGACTACGAGCAAGCTTGGACCATCGAGCATGGTTTTACTACCTCGAGCATGGTGTCTCATGAATATTTGACTTACTTCAGTGAATTCTTCTAAGTGTTGAAGGCTTCGAGCAAGCTACACTTCATCAAGCAAGAGTGTTCCTTATCGAGAATGGATTGCCAATCAAGCAAACAACTTGATCTATCCAGCTTCAATCAAGTGTTCCGAGCACATTGGTGGGTCGAGCATGGATTCAATAAAGAATGATATCAAATGTTCTAAGTATAGACTTCAAGCATGGTTCAGTCCCGAGCAAGCTTTACATCCGAGTATGCTGAAGATTGTTCTCAATAAGTCACCAAGGCAGGATTGAAGATATCTAGAAGAACATACTTGCTCGAGGAACTTATTCGAGCAAAGCAAGGATTAGTGAAGAAGATTGCAGTATGTTGGAGGAGAATAGTTTCTATCTGAAAATATTCTAAGTAAAGTCCGCTCGAAGACTTGTATCGAGCATGATGTGCATATCAAGTCTGCTCGACCAAGACATATCATACTCGAAGACTTATTTACACTTATATTTGTTTTGTCATTCATTATGTATTTATTAAGGTATTCTAGAAGGAATGTCTGGGACCATAAATAGTGTCCTAGGATTCCATTTATGAAGGCGTGGAGAAGGCACAGAATACGGGAGCACAAACACCTGAGCGAATATTCCTTTTCTGTATCCTCGTACCGCCGCCGCCTTCACGAAACCCTGGACATTCCTTTCACTGTTCCATTAACGATATATTTAATATAGTGAATCTTTTTCTTTGATTATTGTTCTTACTGATTATCTATTGCTATTTCATGCCTTCACTCCCATCCCTTGAATATACTGATTCCGCCGGAATATTCAAGAGGTCTTTGGGTTTGTTAGATCTGGTGTGTTCTTGTCAACCTAGTAAGGTTTGCACCAGGTCTGGTCCTGACAATGCAAAAGTGTTGTATTACACACATTTGATACACACTATTGTATATATGCAATATAAGACTAATACGCGCATCGAATACACATTAGTACGAATGTGTAATACAACATTAACACACATGTGCACTACATCGACTTTTATTTTATTATTATTTTTTTTGCATATAATACAACACTACTACACATATACAATACGCAAATATTGAATATATACAATTAAACACTATTGAACTTAAAAATCTATAGTAATACACATGTGCAGTTTAACGGTTTCGCACAGTAATACGTATGTGCATTACAGCGGTTTTTATTTATTTTATTTTTATTTTTTTCGAGTTGATGGTAAGAAAATAGAAGAATAATGGCAAAAACAGAAATTTGAAAATATTTTTTACTTTTAGTTAAAAATAATTCTTTAGGAGTTTTTAAGTTTTCTCTCTAAACATGAGTTTTCTCTTGATCCTCACCCAATATATAGGGGTGGGATCAAGTGAAAACTCCTCTTAAAGAGAATACTTAAAAACTCCTAAAAAATTATTTTAACTTTTAAAAAAAAAAATTTTGAAGTTTCTTTTTTTCAATTATTCTTGTATGTTGTTATTGGTTCCAACAAAAAAAAATCTTGTCGGTAACCTCGTCGATGTAGTACACAAGTGTAATAGTGTGCATTGCATATATGCATGTTGAGTCGGATATTTCCAAAAGGAAGATTGGAATCTTCTCAACCTCCTCTAAGAATCAGCTAAGTATGGACTACGAGAAAGCTTGGACCATCAAGCATGGTTTTACTACCTCGAGCATGGTGTCTCATGAACATTTGACTTACTTCAATGAATTCTTTTAAGTGTTGAAGGCTTCGAGCAAGCTACACATCATCAAGCAAGAGTGTTCTTCATCGAGTATGGATTGACAATCGAGCAAACAACTTGATCTATCCAGCTTACACCAAGTGTTCCGAGTACATTGGTGGGTCGAGCATGGATTCAATAAAAAACGATATCAAATGTTTTAAGTAGAGACTTCAAGCATGGTTCAGTCCCGAGCAAGCTTTACATCCGAGTATGCAAAAGATTGTTCTCAATAAGTCACCAAGGCAGGATTGAAGATGTCTAGAAGAACATACTTGCTCGAGGGACTTATTCTAGCAAAGCAAGGATTAGTCAAGATGATTGAAGTCTGCTGGAGGAGAAAATTTTCTATCCAAAAATATTCGAAGTAAAGTCTGCTCGAAGACTTGTATCGAGCATGATGTGCATATCAAGTCTGCTCGACCAAGACATATCATACTCGAAGACTTGTTTACACTTGTATTTATTTTGTCATTCATTATATAATGATTAGGGTATTCTAGAAGAAATGTCAGGGACTATAAATAGTGTCCTAGGTTTCCATTTATGAAGGCGTGGACAAGGCACAGAATATGGGAGCACAAACTCCTGAGCGAATATTCATTTTGTGTATCCTCTTACCGCCACCGCCTTCACGAAACCCTAGACATTCCATTCACTATTCCAGTAATGATATATTTAATGTAGTGAATCATTGTCTTTGATTATTGTTCTTACTGATTATCTATTGCTATTTCATACCTTCACTCCCATCCCTTGAATATACTGATTACGTCGGGATATTCCAGAGGCCTTTGGGTTTGTTAGATATGGTGTGTTCTTGTTAACCTACTAAGGTTTGCACCAGGTCCGGTCCTGACAACTTATGGGCCTCGTCTAGTTCCAATGTACGCAATTCTCCGCAACGTGGTACCCAGATTCAGTTTGAGAAATAAATGATCTTATCATCCTTGGGTTCCAATTGTTTTACCATTCCTCGCAATCATTCCTTTTTCAAGTGTTCAGCTTTGAGGGCTTTTTGTTGTGTATCACGAATTCAGGTGGTGAGGCTTGTGTGAATGGTCATGCCTAATGCACGAACTCTAAGAATCTTAACTCTTTCCTTACGGCTCAGAGCATCAGCTACCACGTTAGCTTTGCCAGGGTGATGTTTAATTTCACAATCATAATCATTCAGCAATTCGACCCAACGACGGTGCTTCATATTCAGATCCTTTAGTAGGCTTTTGTGGTCCGTTAAGATAGCACACTTTATACCATAAAGATGATGTCTCCAAATCTTAAGTGCAAATACGACAGCTCCTAATTCCAAGTCATGAGTAGTATAGTTCTTTTCGTGCACTTCAATTCTCGATAGGCATATGCAATAACCTTCTTATTTTGCATCAATACGCAACCTAAACCTTGGTGTGATGCATCGCAGTACACGACGAAATTGTCTACTTCCTCGGGTAGAGATAGAATTGGTGCGCTACACAATTGTCTACTCCTGCTTTTCACCCCAATCAAAGTTTTTATCCTTTTGAGTCAATGCGGTCAAAGGTTGGGCTATTTTGGAGAAATTTTCAATAAAACGATGGTAATAACCTGCTAAACCAAGAAATTGAAGCACTTCGGTCGGAGTCCTTGGCGCTTCCCAATTCTTAATCGCCTCAATCTTGGTCGGATCAATATGAATAACCTTTTCATTGATCACATGCCCTAGAAAATGGACTTCCCAAATCCAAAATTCGCATTTTGAGAACTTTGCATACAGCTGCTCATTCCTTAACAATTCCAAATTCAACTTCAGATGTTGCTCAAGTTCTTCCTTGGTTTGTGAATATATTAGGATGTCGTCAATAAACACGATTACGAATTTGTCTAGGTAGGCTTTGCACACCCTATTCATAAGATCCATAAAAACAGCAGGCGCATTAGTTAAACCGAAAGCCATGTGTGACATTTGAGCCAAAACCAGGTACACCTCAGTAAGTATTTATCGATTAAACAAGTAAACGCTTTTTACGTAACGAACGAACGATTAACCGGATGAGTCTGGTTATGACCCAGATAACCCGGGGGGCATCTATAAGTGATATACGATTAATATAAGCTAATATAATAGTTTTATGGCCTTAGTTAGATAGCAAACAACTTAAACGAAAACATGCTCGTTTAACTACCCGCTATAGATTTAAACGCGAAAGATAGTTACAAACCAAGCATTGTATCATCCGTTAAACCGAAAAAGACTTACCAAACAATTATTTGAAATGTTTTAAGCGATCCGTGAAAATATTTTCGAATTTTACAAACGTATAATATGTTTTTATAAATTTACACAAAAATAGCCGAAAAACACTCGTTTTGGCACTGTTTGACGCACCCGATATATTTTTCGCGTAAAAAACTGAACCAGAAATAAATTTGGAATTGGGTTTCATGTTTGGGCTTGTGGATCCAGATTAATGGGCTAAAATGGGCCCAAATGTCTTCCGGGCGCTAAGGGGTGTTACCCCCACCCCCTTATGTGACTTTGGTTATATATTAGTTTTCTAAAGATATTTCCTCACGAATTCCATCACTTTCTGGATATCTAACTTCTGCTCCAGCAAATAACCTTCAAAACCTTTAGGTATTTTCATATTTTCATCATTTTTTAACATGTTTAATTAGGTTTAATACCATATAAACCTAGTTTAATTGCCAAAAATCATTCCTAACCATGTAAAAATCCTAAAAATTGTCCATAAACATGTTTTGATCATACACACGGTTAGGAACTTGGTTTGATAGTTTTTTTTGGCCATAAACACGGATTAGAGGGTTGAAACGGCATTTATACGGTTCAAAAGTTTGTTTTCACACCCTAGCCGAAACCCTAAGTTAAGGGGCTGTTATGTTGATGAAATTTGCTTGGTTTGTGATATAGGACCTGTATCTAGCTTGCATAGAAGCACAAGAACCTGAAAACTTGATTAGAAAGGCAAAAACGATCCAAAACCGCTAAGGTAATACCGAATCACTCGTTTACGATTCGATTATGATGTGCATATGTTTAGGTAATAAAATTTTTCAGGGACCATATCTTTGAGTCCCTGTTCAAATTTGGTAATTTTTTGACCAACCTAGAATATTTGGCGAATTTATAACCAAATTGGGACGTTTATTTGGGAAAAATAGTTCAAATGCTTAAAAAATTATGAAATTTTGTGGGGAACTCAGATTTGGTATATTATGATCACATATGTAATTTGGGGTTATTTGGAAAAACCCTAAATATGTTTTCTGTATTTGCGTTTATTTGAATTTTCATAGTCGTTTTTGGACCGAAAAGAATATTGAACAAGGTTGTTACATTCTGGAATTGATACAGATGGTATAGAGATATAGTTTGAAAATTCAGGAATTTTTGTGGAATTTTGGAAATCGTTTGGGAAAAACGAACGATTTTCAGGCTAAATATAGCAGGTAAAATGAATTTTTATAAATTAATAAACTAGTAAATAATTCCATAAATATTTATATAAAAATCTACATATTTTATTTTATAAGTGGCTAAATATTTATAATTTAATGATTAACGGTTAATTAATTATGCTAATTTGAAAATTAAATAAATTCAATTCTGATAAAAACCGGCAAGTTCGTGATTAACGAACCTGCAGGAATATCATAACACCAAGAGCGATCAAAAATCATATTTTTGGATTAATTATGTAAAAATGAACATTTTTATGAGAAATATGGGCAATCTGGATAGATTGGGCGCGTTTCTCCTCAAATCAAAGTGAATAAATGGAAACGGGCCCCGTAGCGAATCCGGAAACCCAATATGCGTTCTTTCCTTATAACTTAATCATTTTATCGACCAACCCATTTACCCAAACTTATATCCCCATAACTGTTTTCTAAACGCATAAACGAACAACTTGGCCCAGCTGGGAAAACGGAAAAACTGAGCCAAGTTCAATTTTAAATATTAGACATTGAACAACATCACAATCTAAGCCTATTGACACTTTCTGGACATAACAGCTATGCCCATATTAGATATACGGCCTAGTCTAGTATAGAGATTATAATAATATTAAAATATTAATATTATTATAATATTAATTATTGGGACCGGAAATTACGAGTCAAACAAACTACGAGCCGACGCTGTACTGAATCCTGATTAAACCGTGAGTTTCATGACCCCACTTTAAATTGTTTTACGAGCTTTTGGGGTGAAAAACAGGTTGATGCATATTTATATATACTCTGAATTGTTTGATGATAGGAATTATCTAAGTGCTAACACGCGAAAGTCCCCACGAACACAGTGATTAACTTCGAGCCGGTGGCTTGTGAATAGTATTATTGGTTTGACAAACGCAGGTGGGGCCAGCACGGTTTGCTGAGACATTATCCCGTTTGCACATGACCATAATTATACAAACACACTATGTAGTGTTAGACATAGCTACTCGGGGCATGTTGTGGGCGGAAAGGGGCCACAGTGGTTGATTGAGCGTGGGAAATGGATGCACGCAGCACGAACAGTCAAGGCTTCACTGTAGCTTAGCATAATTACATCATAAACATACCAACAAACGTACTTGTGAACGTACATACATACATACTTGCATATTTACAAACTATGATTGTTGTACGCACAACTGATTTCTTGAAACTCATGAAACTCACCAGCTATTTGTAGTTGACCCGTTTTAACATGTTTTTCAAGTATACCAGATTTGGACTAGAAAGTCAATGTGCTACGTGTTTGACTTGCGATCAATGCTGGGTGAATTGATGCAAGTGTGCTAGTAAGAAGTAAAGTCGCTTAACGCGTTGGATTTGGTTTGTATCACCTAGTTGTAAACAAAGTTAGATCGATGTAAAATATTGTAAATTAGTTTATATTGTTCTTTATAAACAATGTGGTTGATACCAGAGGTGTCTGTTACATTTCCATTTTTACGCTTCCGTAAATCGCTCAACAGGGTGTGACAGAAGTTGGTATCAGAGCCATTGGTTATAAAGGATTAGGTTATCCATTAGGATACCTAAAATATAACCGTAGTCTCGATTAACTCTGGGAAAATAATTAAATTATAATTTAATATTATATACCGATGGATGCCAGGATGAACTTGTAGGACAAGTGAGCTATTGTGGTCCGGAACATAATAACAGACTTGCTTGTACAAGAGAATTCGGGGAGAAGTCGCGGAACGTACGGGTAGGTAAAAATGGCAACATATGTGTATAAAAGATAATGCTGAGTATGTGTGTGTGTGTGTATAACACGCATACGTGCTTATCTGGATTATGGTGTATGAAAACGTGTACGTACGTCCATCTCAAGAGAACACGGCACTTCTCGATTCGGATCTAATCTTTATCTCACATACCAATTTTTAATAGCAAATTGAACTGTTTTCTAGCCATCTCTCAACTCCATTGTTTAAAAATAAACACTACTCCCTAAAAAATACTTAAGAAAGAGTATCGTTTATCAAATTATGAATATAATAGCTATTCTACTAAATTTTTAGTAATATAACAAACCGTGACCACCTACACATCATACACCAGTTATGAAAACAATAATTCCTCTATACCTCACCAGTACCACCGACCTTGATGAACCTTCTTACTAATAAATTTATCAAATTATCTGGGTATGAGTATCTCCAACCACTCATATATTGTTGCCAATCCGATCAGCTTATCATAAAAGAAAACCCTTACGCTCTTGGATCAATGATGTGTCATGGATTATACATATCAGGCTTACTCCCAATTAATAAATTATCACTTTTAGTAGACCCAGCACGCTTGCGTATACTAAATGACCAGATGAAAGAATATTCTGTAATAATACTTAATAACACCCAAAGGTCAAGGGGAGTAAACAAATGCCTCCAGACTACAACATACTATTTAAACTCATAACGAACAAATGTATAATCACGGGAGAGGTAGGATAAAACAGCTGCCTAATGATGGGTTTATATCAGAATAATTATTGTGCAAGTTTTGAACTATTCATGATTATTATAGTGTGTGCGCGAATAGACAAGGATAGTATGACATTGTTGTGTATAGTTTCGATACTCCATACAAGCATTTGGTATTGTGCTATGCTGATATGGGAGACGATTTGGATCTAATAGTACAAACATTGACCCTTACCAGGTTAAAATATCTTGTCACGGGATGAGAATTCTCGATACATACATGCAAGCAATGGCCTTATTAGGCTAAACCTATGTACTATCCTGGGTATATGGATACATGATTCGGTGTGTGTAATACGCACCTGCTATTTGAATTACCTGACTGTTAGCTTATGTGATTCCCTGCGCAATGAATTATAGGGAAAATTACTATTATGTGAAGTTTAGTTGTTTATCATTATAGAATGGCCACGAATAAAACAAACATGTGATTTGAGGCAATTGTGGCCGAAAGGATTGTTCGGTGACTGAGATAGTAACTCTGACAATCGCAGCACAATTCGCTGCCAGCATTAATACAACAATGAATACAAATCAAAGGCTAAGCACTAATATGGCCGCGAATATTATTTCATCGCCCCATACTAATACACCTACAAATGTTATTTTCTCGATAAATACAACATTGTCAAGGATAATATTCTCCCACTGAACACTGGTGATATTGTTAATAATAATCATTTCCCCCACTAGATGCCATTGGCAACAAAAATCTTTTACCGAACATGAATACTAGTCGTAACAACCGTGATCCTTCACGACAGGAATACTCGTTTAAACTATCTAAGTCATGCAAACATGTAAATTTTAGTGGTACTAAAGAATCAAAGAAATTAGTAAAATTGATTGAGACGCTAAAGTCTATTATCCGTGCCGATAGCTCCCATTAAATTGTATCATTAATTATGTTACTATTACACTAATTAGCCATGCCCTTGTGTGGTAGAAAATGATTGTACCAATTCGGGAACAAAAGGCAATCATCCGCATGACTTAGGCAAAACTTAAAACCTTTATATTGAAACATTCTCATCCAATGAATGAAATCTAGAAATTAAAAACACGAACCTGAACAATCCAAAATGAAAGGGTGGGTCAACTGGAATGCACAAACCGTTCTAACAATTTGGTTCGACTAATGCTATGGTTAGTATTCCAGAAGAAGAGACCTTAGTTAATCTAGTTAGCCACTTAAATTTTGAGAATACCGTGACGCAAGCCGGGGTGGTAACTTTTAATTCAGTCAGTAAAGGAGTGTTGAGAGTACCGGGAAATCATCTAGTATAAAACGAGCTAATCACAAAACAGGAGTACAAGAGCTACAACAATTTAAACGTGCACACCCTACAACTCAAAATAATACGACAATCAACTCTAGTCAGAATTAAACATATACAATGAACATTTGCTAAAGGGTAAGTCAAATAAAGGCATGTCATGAAAGCGGGAAGATTAGATACTATGCCTATAGCGTGAAACCATTATGAACACTGTAAACCGACCATTCTAACCTCACCACTTACAGTTATCCCAATCGTAACCAATTCAATCACAAAATATGACAAATCCTCATGTCTACCATGAGTATAGATGTACGAAATGCTTCTAAAGGAACTGTCCCTGGTTAAACCAAAAACAAGCATTAACGTCTAACTCGGCTAGGGCTGCATTTAGTGATTGGATCAGATAGTACACGACAAGACTTAATTGTGGAGAAAGAATACATTTGTAAATCCTGACTAATATACTTCGGTTTCGTTTGATATAGATACCGATCGAAGGGTTATTCTTCATTGAATTCGTATCCCTGGGAAATATACTGGTTAGTGAACTAGTAAGACCCCAATGCAATAAAATTCGCTAATAGAAAAATTGATAACTGTTAACCAAATACTCCAAAACTTTCCTATTATCCTAAACAATTAACCATTTTTATTAACCTACTCCCGGTATAGTTTGGAAGCATCGATGTAATTGTCAGTATGGACTGGTTAACTAAATACAAGGCGGAACTCGTGAGTGATGACTAAATAGTTGAAATTCCTCTCTTCAATGATGAAGCAATTACGGTACAGGGAGAGAAGTTTGGTGCAATATCACCTTTCTTGCCTCATCTTAAAGTATTAAATCAGTTACGCCAAAGGTGTATGGCATTTCTGAAAAATGTAACCATAAAAACCCCAATGAAACATATAGGAGACATTCCTGTAGTACTCGAATACTCCAATGTCAATTCTGATGAACAACCCGGAATACCACTATTTGACAAGTTGAATCCCGAACTGACTTAATCCTAGGAACAAATTCTATTACCTAGGACACCTTATCGTCTGACACTCTCCGAAATGTAAGAATTATTTGGCCAGCTACAAGAATTATTAGATAAAGATTTCATAGAACCTAGCTATCCTCATTGGGGAGCAACGGTGTTGTTTGTAAAGAAGAAGGATTGAAGCTTTAAGATATACGTTGATTACCGAGAAATACACAAAATTGCCATCAAAAAAACCAATGTCCCCTCCCATAATTAGACGAATTATTCGATCAACTCCAAGGAGCGAATTACTTCTCGAAAATCGACCTCCGATCCAGCTTTTTTAAGTTAAAATCCCAAAGGAAGATGTTTCTAAAATGGCGTTTCGAACTCAATAAAATAGCTATGAATTTTCAATTGTGCCTCTTGAGCTAACTAATACATCCGCAGTCTTCTAGGACCTCCCTAACCGAGTTTGTAAACCGCACCTCAATAAATTCGTAATAGTGTTTAGTAATGACATCTCAATATATTTGAAAACCAAGGTGGAACTCGAACAACGCATACGAACAATCTCGGAGTTGTTAGGGTAGAAGAAACTGTATGCCAAGTTGTCCAAGTATGAATATTGGTTACAAGAAGTGCAATTTTTAGGATGCGTTGTTAACAGACGCGGAATTCACATAAACCTGAGCGAGATAGAATTCAATAAAAGTTGGCAAGTACCAAGGGCACCAAAAAAAAATTCACCAAATTTTAATAATAGTTGGATACTACCAATGTCATTAAAACACTTTAAGTATAACTCGACCACTAGCTCTCGTAACTCGGAGAGACCAAAATCATGATCGGGAAGCAGAATAAGAAATGCCCTTCTAGCTACTAACATTAAAACTTTATTCGGATCCAATATTAAAATTTTCAGTAGGAACTATACCATCCGTGACCCGGAGTATGGAACGATTGATTTTGATGGGATACTACTAATATGTCACCCAATGCACAAATTAAATAAATCACAAAAGCCTATGACTTGCAATTGATCTGACAAAAATGAATGTGGGATATAGAAAACGAGTAGAGTTGTTGAACAAGTGTAATTGTGAAAACCGATGCCTCAAGATGAAGGGATGAAATTAAACACTAGAAAGTACGGGCATTTGAAATAATTGTTTAGACAAACTTTATCAGGCAAATTCATATCGCCCAAAAGAAAACTCCAAGAACCTAATATTTAGAAAACAAAGTCTTGCACGAGGACGAGCAAAACTTCGAGAAAAAAAAAACCGATAAACAACTATATCTCAAACAAACCGAGTCTAGAATAAACTAAAATAGAGTATCAAGAACCCTTAGTAATGTTACAACAACCGGAAATACCAGGTGGAAGTAGGAACAGATTACTATGAGCCTCGTAACACCCTTTCATAAATCATCCCTAGAACACAGTATAGTCCAGGTACTATTTGACCCACTAACTTAATTTGCATACTCTCTCCCAATCCATAACAACTACACGACTGAGAGGCACGCCTATAATTATATCAACAAAATCATACCTCGACATGGTATGTCTATTTCCATTGCTTCGGACTGAGATAGTCATTTCGCCTCTTATGTTCTGACAAACTTATGTAACTGAATCGGTTTAACCACGACCCGTTGTTCCCAATCAAACAATTGATTTGGACAAACTATACAAACACTAAAAGAATTACCAAACCTTGGAGAAATTTAGGACCAACATTTCCACTGGTCTAATCCTCGAATGCTAATAATTATCATAATATTATACAAGTAGCACTGTAACCGGTACAATACGAACAAGAACATGAATTGATACTTTATTAGACTGAAAGTTGACAACACTCAAAATGCGAAATCCAATTTGATTCCGAAAACCACAGATAAAACTATATGAATGTACATAATGATTTGTTGACCTTTGAAAAGAGCTATTCGAGTTGAGGAAACTGATAAGTTGACATCAACATATATGGAACCGTACGAAGTTATCCTGAATTTAATCTCATAGCAAATTGACTGAAACCATAATTAGTGTTGAGGTTTAATCCTACTAGTAATTTCCTATATGCCGAAACAAACAACTGCCTTATTGACGAGGAGGCAATAGTACCGCTTGGAGACTCACACATAACTAAACTTTGTAAAGAACCCGTATAAATATCAGGCGGGAAAGTCAAACAATTACGACTCAACAAAATTTCAATGGTCAAAGTTCGGTAAAATGCCTTATAACGGGGAATTATATACATTTGAAAACGAAAACAAATATTCTTGTTTGTTCCTAAGAAGCTTTTAACTAGCATATTGAATTTCGGGGACGAAATTTCTTAACGGAGGGAGAATGTGACATTTGAGCCAAACCAGGTACTAATGTTATACAATTAACCGAAAGAGTCTGGTTATGACCCAGATATCTCGGGGGGGCATCTATAAGTGATATATGATTAATATAAGCTAATATATTAGTTTCATGGCCTTAGTTAGATAGCAAACAAGTTAAACGAAAACATGCTCGTTTAACTACCCGCTATAGATTTAAACGCGAAATATAGTTACAAAACAAGCATTGCATCTTCCGTTAAGCCGAAAAATACTTACAAAACATTTATTTGAAATGTTTTAAGTGATCCGTGTTTCGATTTTTACAAAAAAAAATACTATGCTTTTATAAATTTACACAAAAATAGCCGAAAAACACTCGTTTTCGCACTGTTTATTGCACCCGATATATTTTTCGCGCCAAAAACCGAACCCGAAATAAATTTGGACTCCGCATTTCATGTTCGGGCACGTAAATCTAGAAAAGGGGGCCAAATGGATCCGAAAGGGGGGCAACAAGCCCAGCCTGCCAAAGTTGAAAAAAAAAATCTTTAATATTATTATTAGTTACTTAATATATAGGAAACCTTAGATACTTTTACCCATCTTTTTCCAGAAGTTAAACCAGTTTGCTGCTATTCTTACACAAAAACAACAAACTGTAAGGTAACCTTCCATGTTTTGATCATTTAATCTTTGTTTAAACAAGTTTAATATCATATAAACATAGTTTGATTTCCAAAAATCATTCCTAACTATGAAAAAATCAGAAAAATGGTCCAAAAATATGTTTTGATCATACAAATGGCTAGGAATCAGAATTATACTTTTTTTTTTGCCATAAACACGGAATAAAGGGTTTAAACGGCGTTTTTACAGTTCAAAAGTGTGGTTTAATGCCTTAGCCGAAACCCAAAGTTCCAAGGCTGCCATTGTAACACCTTAGGCAAATCCCACATCGGCCGTGGACAAGAGAGATCCTTGGTTCATAAGTAAATGTCTTGCCTCTTAAATCACCAACGCGTTTTGGGCTTAATGGTAGTGGACGAGAGGAGAGCTCCACAGTTAAGCGTGCTCACGTGGGAGTAGTAACAGGATGGCTGACCTCCTGGGAAGTCTCCACTTGGGCAACCAAAAACAAATCCGTGAGCTCTTCGTGGGCAAAGCGGACAATATTAGCGGTGCGAGGGGCCGGATATTACAAGTGGTAATAGAGCCTCTCTTGTGCCATTCGGGATGGTGAGGCAAACCTCATCAGAGACGGTGAGTCCCCGGGGGGTGTCGCGAGGTACACCTTAGGCGAATCCCACATTCTGGATAGGATGGTGGGTCAAACCTCACCGTCCTAAGTCCAAAAGGGGGGGGTGTTTGTAACACCCTAGGAAAATCCCACATCAACCATGGACAGGAGAGATCCTTGGTTCATAAGTAAATGTCCCGCCTCTTAAATCACCAACGCGTTTTGGGCTAAATGGTAGTGGACGAGAGGAGAGCTCCAAAGTTAAGCGTGCTCATGTGGGAGTATTAATAGGATGGGTGACCTCCTGGGAAGTCTCCAACTGGGCACCCAAAAAGAAATCCGTGAGCTCTTCGTGGGCAAAGCGGACAATATTGGTGACGTAAGGGGCCAGATGTTACAAGTGGCATCAGAGCCTCTTGTGCCGTTTGGGAAGGTGGGGCAAACCTCATCTGAGACGGTGAGACCCCGGGGGTGTCGCGAGGTACACCTATAGCTATGGAACCACTAAAAACACTGTAAACCGACTGTTCTAACCTCACCACTTTCAGTAATCCCAATCGCAACCAATTCGCTCACAACCTATTACAAACCCTCATGCTTGCTATGACTATGAAAGTACGAAACGCTCCAAAAGGAACTATCCCAAATTAAACTAAGAACAAACACCGACGTCTAACTCGTCTAAAGGCCGCGATTAGTGATCGAACCCGATAAAACACAACAACACTTAAATGTGGTGAGGGGTGTATCTGTAACTCCTGATTAATGTGCTTCAAATTCAATTGATATAGGTACCAATAGAAGCCTTATTCCCACAAACTTCTTATCCCCGAGAAATGTACCGGTTAGTGAACTAATAGATCCTTATTCTATAGACTCCACTAACAGTAAACCTAGAACTGTTAACCAAATACTCCAAAACAATCTTATTATCCTAAACAGCCAACCATTTTTATTGACCTACTCCCGGTATAGATGGGAAGCATCGATGTAATTGCTAGTATGTGTTGGTTAGCTAAATACATGGCGGGAATCATATGTAATGACTAAATAGTTAAAATTCCTCTCTTGGATGATGAATCGATTATGGTACAAGGAGAGAAGTTTGGTGCAATATCACCTCTCATGTCTCATCTTAATGGATTAAAGCTCGTACGCAAGGGGGTATGGCAATTCTGGATAGCGCAACCATAAAAACCTTGTTGAAACATATAGGAGATATACCTGTAGTACTCGAATACTCCAATGTCTTTCATGATGAACTACCATGAGTACCACTATCCGACAAGTTGAATTCCAAACTGGCCTAATCCTAGGAGCCACTCCTATTACCCAGGACACTTTTATCGTCTGACACTCTCCGAAATGTAGGAATTATTTAGCCAGCAACAAGAATTATTAGATAAAGATTTCATAGGACCTAGCTATCCTCATTGGGGAGCACCAGTGTTGTTTGTAAAGAATAAGGATGGAAGCCTTAGGATGTGCGTTGATAATCAGGAAATACACAAAATTCTCATCAAAACCCAACATCCCCTCCCACGAATAGACGAATTGTTCGATTGACTCCAAGGAGTGAATTACTTCTTGAAAATCAACCTCCGATTCGGTTATCTACAAGTTAAAATCCAAGAGGAAGCTGTTTCTAAAACGGCGTTTCGAACTCGGTATGGTTACTATAAACCCTTAGTTATGCCTTTTGGACTGACTAATACACCCACAGTTTTCATGGATCACCCAAACCGAGTTTGTAAACCGTACCGCAACAAATTCATTATAACGTTAGTGATGATCTCCTGATATATTCGAAAACCGAGAAGGAACATGAGCAACATTTATGAACAATCTTGGAGATGTTGAGGCAGGGGAATTGTATACCAAGTTGTCCAAGTAT
Organism: Bidens hawaiensis; assembly: GCF_021521415.1. Lineage (NCBI taxonomy): Eukaryota > Viridiplantae > Streptophyta > Magnoliopsida > Asterales > Asteraceae > Bidens > Bidens hawaiensis. The sequence goes on along the minus strand of NW_027491115.1, from coordinate 892,189 downwards.
GAATTCTAGCTACAAGTAGATGATTCATAGAACACGTTATTAGTTGACATGGAATTCACATACACCTAAAAAAAACCAAAAAACTGGTAAACAACAGAGTCAACAAGAGAAATTCGCCAAATTTTAGAATTAGTTGGGCATTATCGATGCCTTATTGAAAATCCAATATCGCCCAACCTTTAACTCTCTTAACCCAAAAAGAACAGAGTTTATGATTGGGGGAGATTGGGGGAAAGAGCAAGAGATGGCTTTTCAATTGCTGAGACAGAAACTTTGTCAAACCCCTATGCTAAGTCTCCCAGAAGGGACTAATGCACTTTTAATCTATTGTGATATATCCCGAAAAGATTTGGAATGTGTACTAACGCATAGAAACAAGGTTATAGCATATGCTTCCCGACAATCGAAAGCGCACGAGAAAAATTATAATATCCTTAACCCAGGGCATGGGACGATTGCTTTGCACCTAATGCATTGGAATGCAACTTATATGCCATCAAACGCACAAATTACATGAATCGCAAAAGCTTATGACCTGCAATTGACCAGACAAAACTGAATATGGGATAAGGAAAACGAGTAGAGTTGTGAAATAAGTGTAATTGTGAAAACAGATGCCTTAAGATGAAGTGATAAAGTTAAACACTGGAATGTACGGCCATTTGAAATGATTGTTTAGACAAACCTTATCGAGCAAATTCATATCGCCCAAAGGAAATCCCTAAGAGCTAACATTTAGGAAACAATATTTGGCATGGGAACGAGAAGAACTTCGAAAAGAAAACTGACGAAATCCTATGCTTCATAAACCGAGGCCAGATTTCAACTCTTGATAACTTATGCGACTAATCATAAATGAACCACACATATCGGTAAATACCTGACTCGTGGTAGAATTAAAGCAAAGTATTCAAAACCCTCAGTAATGTTATAACAACCGGAAACACCCAGTATAAGTGGGAACAGATTACTATGAGACTCATAACACACTTTCGTAAATCATTCTGAGAACACAATGTAGTCCGGGTATTAATTGACCGGTCAACTTAAATTGCACACTTTCTCCCGACCTATAACAACTACATAACTGAAGGACTTGCCTACCATTTTGTTAACGATTTTATATCTTAGCATGGCGCGTCTAACCCAATTATTTCAGATCGATATGGTCATTTCGACTCTTATTTTTTGCAAAACTTAGGAAACCGAATCGATTTAAGCACAACCTGTCATTCCCAAATAAATGATTGATCTAGACGAACTATAGAGACATTGAGAGAATTACCTTCCAACTATATATTAAATCCTGAAGGAAATTAAGGCCAACATTTTCCACTGGTCTAATCCTCGTTTACTAATAGTTACCATAATATTATACGAGCGACACTATAACTGGTACAATATAAGCAAGGATATAAATCATTACCTTAATAGGCTAAAAGTTAGCAACACTCAAAATGCAAAATCCAATTTGATTCCGAGAACCTCAGATAAAACTCGTAGAATTCAAAACCAAACTGAAAGCCACATAAGACTAATAAAAGAACTATACCGATGTACGTAATGAATTGTTGATCTTTGAAAAGTGTTATTCGAGTTGAAGAAACTGATAAGTTGACATCAACATACATAGGACTGTATGAGGTTGTCTCGAAAATTAATCCCGTAGCATTGACTAAACTATCTCTAGAATCAAGTTCACTCACGATTCTAGTTCTACTGACAATTTCTTATATACCGAAACAAACAAGTGCCTTATTTACGAGGCGTAGATAGTACCACTTGAAAACTCACAAATAACTAAACTTTGTAAAGAACCTGTATAAATAATAGGCGGGAAAGTCAAACAGTTACGACTCAACAAAATTTAAATGGTTAAAGTTCGGTAAAATGCCTTACAACGAGGAATTATATATATTTGAAAACGAAAACAAATATTCTTGTTTGTTACTAAGAAGCTTTTAACCGGCATATTGAATTTTGGGGACGAAATTTTTTAACTAGGGGAGAATGTGACATTCGTGACAAAACCGGATACACCTCAGTATTCGCAAATCAAATAAGCGTTTAACCGCTTATAGTGTAACGAACGAACGGATAACCAAACGGGTCTGGTTATAACCCAGATATCTCTGGGGGGCAACTATAAGCGATATACGTTGAATAAAAGCCAAAATATTAGTATTATCACCTTAGTTCGATAGCAAACCAGTTAAACAAAAATATACTCATTTAACTACCCGCTATGGATTTAAATACGAAATATAGTTACAAAACAAGCATTGCATCTTCCATTAAGCCGAAAAAGACTTACAAAACATTTACTTGAAATATTTTAAGTGATCTGTGAAAATATTTTCGAATTTTACAAACGTATAATATGTTTTTATAAATTTACACAAAAATAGCCGAAAAACACTCGTTTTCGCACTGTTTGACGCACCCGATATATTTTTCGCGTCAAAAACGGAACCTGAAATAAATTTGGAGTTGGGTTATCATGTTTGGGCTTGTGGATCCAGATCAATGGGCCCAAAATGGGCCCAAATGTCTTCCGGGCGCTAAGGGGTGTTACCCCCCCTTATGTGACTTTTGTTATATATTAGTTTTCTAAAGATATTTTCTCACAAATTCCATAACTTTCTGGATCTCTAATATCTGCTCCAGCAAATAACCTTCAAAAACTTTAGGTATTTTCATATTTTCATCATTTTTTAACATGTTTAATTAGGTTTAATACCATATAAACCTAGTTTAATTACCAAAAATCATTCCTAACCATGTAAAAATACTATCCATTAACATGTTTTGATCATACACATGGTTAGGAACCTGGTTTGATAGTTTTTTTGGCCATAAACACGGATTAGAGGGTTGAAAAGGCATTTATACGGTTCAAAAGTTCGTTTTTACACCCTAGCCGAAACCCTAAGTTAAGGGGCTGTTATGTTGATGAAATTTTCTTGGTTTGTGATATAGGACCTGTATCTAGCTTGCATAGAAGCACAAGAACCCGAAAACTTGATTAGAAATGCAAAAACGATCCAAAACCGCTAAGGTAATACCGAATCACTCGTTACGGGCTGTTTCGGATTCGATTATGATGTGCATATGTTTAGGTAATAAAATTTTTCAGGGACATCAGGGACCATATCATTGAGTCTCTGTTCAAATTTGGTAATTTTTTGACCAACCTAGAATATTTGGCGAATTTATTACCAAATTGGGACGTTTATTTGAGAAAAATAGTTTAAATGCTTGAAAAATTATGGAATTTTGTGGGGAACTCAGATTTGATATATTATGATCATATCTCAAATTTGGGGTCATTTGGAAAACGCTAAATATGTTTTATTTATTTGCATTTATTTGAATTTTCATAGTCATTTTTGGCCCGAAAAGAATATTGAACAAGGTTGTTACATTCTGGAATTAATACAGATGGTATAGAGATATAATTTGAACATTCATGAATTTTTGTCGAATTTTTGGAAATCGTTTGGGAAAAACGGACGATTTTCAGGCTAACTATAGTAGGTAAAATGAATTTTTATAAATTAATAAACTAGTAAATAATTCCAGAAATATTTTTATTAAAATCTACATATTTTATTTGATAAGTGGCTAATTATTTATAATTTAATGATTAACGGTTAATTAATTATGCTAATTTGAAAATTAAATAAATTCAATTCTAATAAAAACCGGCAAGTTCGTGATTAACGAACCTGCGGAAATATCAGAAAACTAAGAGCGATCAAAAATCATATTTTTGGATTAATTATGTAAAAAATGAACCATTTTATGAGAAACATGGGCAATCTGGATAGATTGTGCGTGTTTCTCCTCAAATCAAAGTGAATAAACGGAAACGGGCCCCGTAGCGAATCCGAAAACCCAATAAGTGATCTTTCCTTATAACTTAATCATTTTATCGACCAACCCATTTACCCAAACTTATATCCCCATAATTGTTTTCTAAACGCATAAACGAACAACTTGGCCCAGCTGGGAAAACGGGAAAACTGAGCCAAGTTCAATTTTAAATATTAGACATTGAACAATATCACAATCTAAACCTATTGACACTTTCTGGGCGTAACAGCTATGCCCAGATTAGATATACGGCCTAGTCTAGTATATAGATTATAATAATATTAAAATATTAATATTATTATAATATTGATTATAGGGACCGGTAATTACGAGTCAAACAAACTACGAGCCGACGCTCACTGAATCCTGATTAAACCGTGAGTTTCATGACCCCACTTTAAATTGTTTTACGAGCTTTTGGGGTGAAAAACTTGTTGATGCATATTTATATATTGGAGAGATATTTTGATAACCATGTTGAGTTTTAAGAACTTAAGAACTCAATTCTTAGCCACACATTTTATTAAATGGATTGGATTGTGTGGTTGAGATTAAATCTAACTAAAAAGTCAAAGTAGGAGAGAGAATAAAGTTGTAAGTGATTACACTAATTTTTACGTCCGTTACACATGTGTAATAAGTCGACTCGGCGCTTAAAAAATTCTGTAATTTTTTTACGTGTATGTAACTTACATATATTACGCATGTGTAAAAAAAACTCGAAAAAAAAATCGTTACACTGAGTTCTTTCGAGTTCTTAAAACTCAAAGGGGTTCTCATTTGAAATCTCCCCTATTTATATATACTCTGAATTGTTTGATGATGGGAATTATCCAAGTGCTAACACGCGAAAGTCCCCACGAACACAGTGATTAACTTCAAGCCGGTGGCTTGTGAATAGTACTATTGGTTTGACAAACCCAGGCGGGGCCAGCACGGTTTGCTGAGACATTATCCCGTTTGCACATGACCGTAATTATACAAACACGCTATGTAGTGTTAGACATAGCTACTCAGGGCATGTTGTGGACGGAAAGGGGGACAAAGTGGTTGATTGAGCGTGGGAAATGGATGTACGCAGCACGAATAGTCAAGGCTTCATTGTAGCTTAGCATAATTACATCATAAACATACAAACAAACGTACTTGTGAACGTACATACATACATACTTGCGTATTTAAAAACTATGATTTTTGTACGCACAACTGATTTCTTGAAACTCGTGAAACTCACCAACTATTTGTAGTTGACCCGTTTTAACATGTTTTTCAAGTATACCAGACTTGGACTAGAAAGTCAATGTGCTACGTGTTTGACTTGCGATCAATGCTGGGTGAATTGATGCAAGTGTGCTAGTAAGAAGTAAAGTCGCTTAACGCGTTGGATTTAGTTTGTATCACCTAGTTGTAAACAAAGTTAGATCGATGTATAATATTGTAAACTAGTTTATATTGTTCTTTATAACAATGTGGTTGATACCAGAGGAGCCTGTTACATTTCCGCTTTTACGCTTCCGCAAATCGCTCAACAGGGTGTGACACCATGACTAAAAACTCGTAATGTCCACAGCAAGTCCTAAATGTTGTTTTGGGTATATCTTCCTCTTGTATCCTTAATTGATGGTACCCGGAACGTATATCGATCTTAGAATAAAAACTTTAGCCTTGCAGCTGATCAAACAAATCGTCTATACGAGGGAGTGGATACTGATTTTTGATTGTTAACTTGTTAAGCTCTCAGTAATCGATACACATTCGAAGGGTTCTGTCCTTTTTCTTAACAAATAAAACCGGAGCTCCCCATGGTGAGAAACTTGATCTAATGAACCCCTTATCTAACAACTCTTGAAGTTGTGTAGATAGTTCTTGCTTCCCCGATGGTGCTAATCGATATGGAGAGAGTGCATCCGGTTCCAGATCAATCCAGAATTCAACTTGTCCAGGGGGTGGCAATCCGGGCAAGTCTTCAGGAAACACTTCTGGATAGTCTCGTATGATCGGTGTATCCTCAAGTCGTCATTCTTCGGGTTCCTTTTCTACAATGTGATCCAAGAACGCTTGGTATCCTTTACGTAAGATCTTACGAGCTATCATACATGAGACAATCTTTAATGCACTTGTTTTCCTTTCCCCTTGAATAACCAATATTTCACCAGTCGATAATGGAAGTCGCACTAGCTTTTCGAAGGACACAATTTGGGCATGATTTTTAGACAAACAATCCATGCCGATAACTATATCAAAACTTCTGAAATCTACTGGTAATAAATCTATTTCAAACGAATGAGCCTCCAAGACTAAAGTGCATCCTTGGACTACTTCACTAGTTTCAATCAATTTCCCATTTGTAACTCTATGATGTATTTAACTTTTAATTTATTAGGCTCTATTCCAAACAAAGGTCTAAATTTGGTAGGGACAAAACTCAAATCCGCACCAGAATCAAACTGTAGATGAGCATAGTGATCATTGACAAGAAACATAACAGTGACAGTTGAGGGGTCCTGGCGGGCATCTTTTGTCCTGATCACAAATGCTCTTCTTTGAGCCTGATTATTGTTGTTGTTTCTCAATTTGGGACAGTTATTCTCGAAATGATCCGGACTCCCACGTTCATAACAAGCATGTTCCCCTTATCAATATTCATTTTTCAGCAAGAGCAGAGGGACAATATTGAGTTTGGTGTCCCATTGCTTACATTTATCACACAAATTGCATCTCCCATCATGGTGTCTTGTGCACTTGTTGCACCTATGTTTGTTTCCAGCATAACCTTTGGTTTTAGTAGTTTCCATATATGCTTTAGCCAATTCATGGCATTTGTAGTTTTGGTTACTTGACTTTCCAACCCATTTTCTCTTATCACCCGACCTTTTATCACTAGTTTCCTTTTTCTCATTTACCTCTTTCTTATCACCAGAGTTTTTCTTAGTCAATGTACCCATCCTGACTGCCTCATCGGTTAAAGTTTGAGCTAAGGCCACTGCACTTTTAAAGGTGGTAGGAATTGAGGAAGTAACCAAACTCCTAATTTGAGGAACTAGACCCCAGATATACCTTCCAATCCTTTTATACTCAGGAGTCACCATATGAGGTACCAACCTTGCCAATTCTTGGAATCCAGTGGTATAAGTAGTAACATCGGAACACGTCATTGCAATATTGCACAAATCGGTTTCAATCTTTTGAAGTTCACTTCAAGGACAAAACTCTTCCAGCATCATGGCTTTCAATTCTTCTCATGTCAACTGATGTGTAGCTTCCATACCCAAAGTCTGAACTTGTGAGTTCCACCAAGTTAGTGCATCATCCTCTAGGGTGCACGTGGCATATCTCACCATAAAATTAGCAGCACAATTGCATATGTTGAGCACAGATTCCATCTTTTCAATCCAACGAATTATTCCAATTACACCTTCAGTTCCATGGAAGTTTCTCAGTTTGCAAGATAAAAAGGACTTGTAGGAACAACCCTTTTCATTATTGCTCTCTTCTATATTAGCAATATTAAATAGATTAATACTTGATTAATGATACGCAGTGATTTCTCTTTCCATTTTTTTAGTTATGAATTTCTTATTTCTTTACCTCCTGTACCCCTGAACCGGTGCCTCCACCGGTACTAGTTCCGTTACCTCTAGTACCATTTCCTCCGGTACCGCTACCAGACCCGTTGTTTCCGTTTCGATTTGCCTCATATTGTACAATCGGGGATGCTACGCGCTGTGCTACCAGTTGGTCAATTGCCAAAGGGCTCATTGGGCCGATGCTTTCGGGGTTGCTACGGGGGTTTCGCTTTTTCAGTGCCATGAGTTTCTTTCTAATACAGAAAATAAAAAGAAATAAGACAAATATATAGTAACAATAATAATGTCATTGAAATATAAACACACCATAATATTATACAATATTATATATCAAGGGAAAACATCTAGTACATAGTTTTGCATAACCGATACAAAATGGATGGGGACATACCCCCCCCCCCCCCATCAGTACAAAGCTTTCATACATATAATATTGCATAGGCACACCCCACCCATCTAGGTAAAATAAGCTACAAACATCCCACACAGCATAGCTACTCCAGCCACGAGTATACTAGCTCTAGTCATAATCTGGTGTCTCCCTACACGAACCTGCAACACCATAATCCTACCATGAAGCTTAAAAGTTCAGGAGAGTCTTCAGAGTGACGTGTACGATCATCCACGACCAGATCTACCCTACGATGCTATTAGCGGAAATCATAACAAAGTGAAAAACACGAAAACTTCTCTTTAATCTCCTTGGTTATTCATTTGTAGCAGTGATAGGTACATAAGATGTGACAATATCAAGATCAGGTACAGCACGGACCAACTTAACTAGAAGGTCAAAAGGACAAATGAACACAAAGGCTAATAGGCTTACTTGGGAACTTATGAGGCGCATATGTTATGCGACGGATAACTTATGCGCCGCATATCTTATGCACCGCATAAGACGTTTTTGTTAGGCATTAATGTACAATTCTCAATTCAACATCACCTGTTATCTTGACCTAACAACACAATCATCAAGATATAAGACCCCTTTGACATTATGCTTTCCCGATCTTCTTTGAATGATTTAACTTTTAAGTCTATTCTCCACCGGCTTTAAAATCAAGTCTTTTATCTTTCAAGAGTCAACAACAATCTTCAATCCACTGCTGTCTCATTCCATTTCCCTTACCAAGTCATCAAGCACCAAATACACCTTGATAGTACTTTTAAGCTCATTGTATTTGATCCATCAATCCACCAATCTCACAATCCAATCACATGGGAAAACCAACAAACGTTTAATCCCATGTCTTCTCTCCAAGTTCAAGATCTTGAATACTCAAAGTACAGGCATTTATAGCTTGTAAATGACGATAACGTGTATGTTCATATATCAATGTGTAAGTCTTGTATGCAGCGCATAAGTATGTATGAACCAAATGATCTTACAAGCAGGTAAGTACTCATACTTTGACATTTCAACGTGCACGATTGTCACACCCCGTTTAGCGATTTGTGGAAGCGTAAAACGGAAATGCAACAGATCCAACTGGTATCAAATACATTGTTCATAAAGATACATTACTAACTAATTTAAAATATATTACATCGTTCTAACATCTTTTACAAACTAAGTGATACAATCAAAACTAACTCTTCAATTACTTTACTTCTAACTCAAATTCTCACAGCAACGATCACAATCCAACAAGTAACACGTAATCAATCTACTCCACATTTCTGATTACCTGAAAAGCATGTTTAAAGAAAAGGTCAACTACGAATAGTTGGTGAGTTTCATAAGTTTTAATGAAATCAGTTCTGCATACCACACAGTCATAGCTTTCTTGTACGTGCGTATATATAAAAAAATATATTTACTTTTGTATATATGTACATCTGTATCTCTGTGTTTACATATGCATGTATGTAAGTTTAAATATAAATTCGAAATTACGATAAAATCCTGACTGTTTGTTTGTATTGCGTGTTTCCATTTTCCATGTTTAATCAACCACGGTGGCCCCACTTTCGCCCACAACGATTCCACATAAAATCAACCACTGTGGCCCCCCTTCCGCCCACAACGGTTCCGCGTAACATCAACCGCTATGGCCCCCCTTCCGCCCACAATGATTCCACTTGAAATCCAACATTACACAGTGTACGCACAATAATTAGTATTTTTTACACATAGTATTTCCTACATCTATTCACATAGCATGTATATAGACACATATACATATATAGTATTTATCACGTATCACCAAACACTGTGGCTCCCCATCCGCCCACAATATGCACAATCACATTATTTTCTTAACATTCATGTCATAATCAAGCTAGTTGGTTTAGGCGCAGCAGAACTTGGCTCATAGGCCATACTCAACTTTAGTTTGTTAAGTTGCAGCAGAACTTGGCTCATAGGCCATACTCAAATTTAGTTTGTTAAGTTGCAGCAGAACTTGGCTCATAGGCCATACTCAACTTTAGTTTATTAAGTTGCAGCAGAACTTGGCTCATAGGCCATACTCAACTTTAGTTTGGTACTATTTTGACCCCCCCCCCTTCCGCCCACAATAGCCCCATGGTCATCACAGACCACGTTATTCACCCATGGCCGTTACAGACCACGTTATTCTTAACAGTACATAGCATATTTGTATAAACGTGTTGTCACGTGTAATTTCATTATGTTTTGGTATTCGTACCATATTCATTTAATTTGTCATTCAAGAATACTATTCACCATTCATTCGCACGTGGTCAATCCTTATGTTTGTAGGGACTTTTTGTATGTAAACATTCAGACAATTCATATCCTGAACCGTTTCCAGGTAGATAACGTATATAAATATGCTTTTAACCCCAAAAAGTTTGTAAACAGTTTAAAAAGAGGGGTCATGAAACTCACGGTTTTGTAGACACTTAGTGCGAGGTTAGCTCGGGTTCGTTTCCCTTTCTATCACTTAGTCCCTATAATCAATATTATAATAATATTAATATTGTAATATTATTATAATCCTCGTACTAAACTGGGCTGTGTAGCTATTCTGGGTGTGCCTGTAACACCCAGAAAGTGTCAATAGGCTTAGATTCTGTTGTTGTTCAATGTCTGATGTTTAAAATCGAACTTGGCTTAGTTTCCCTGTTTTACCAGCTGGGCCAAGTTGCTCGTTTACGCGTATGGAAACGTTTATAGGGATGTAAACTTGGGTAAATGTGTTGGTTGATAAAATGATTAAGTTATATAGAAAGATCACAATTTAGGGGTATGGATCCGCTACGCGGCTCGTTTCCGTTTATTCAGTTTGATTTGGAGAAAAACGCGCACAATCTATCCAAATTGTCCGTATTTCTCACAAAAAATTCGTTTTTATATAATTAATCCAAAAATATGCTTCTTGATCATTTTTGATGTTCTGATATTCCAACAGGTTCGTTAATCACGAACTTGCCAGGTTTCGTCAGAGTTGAATTTGTTTAATCTTCAAATTCGCATAATTAATTATCCGTTAATAATTAGATCATGAAAATTTAGAAACTTATCAAATAAAATATGTATATTTTTATATAAATATTTATGGAACGATTTACTGATTTATAAATTTATAAAAAAAATCATTTTATATGCTATATTTAGCCCGAAAATCATCCGTTTATACCAAATGATTTCCGAAAAATCCGCCAAAGTTCCTGAGTGACCAAAACACTTCCCAAAATTACCTGTAGCAATTCCAGAATCTAACAATCTTTCCAAATATTATTTTTTAGCCAAAAATGACTTTGAAAATCCGAATAAGCACGAATGCACAAAACCTATTTAAGCTTTTCCAAATGACCCCAAATTTTATATGTGATCATAAGATATCAAATCTGAGTTACCCACAAAATTTCAAAATTTTTCAAGTACTTTAACTATTTTTCCTAAATAAACGTCCCAATTCGGTAATAAATTCCCCAAATATTCTCGGATGGTCGTAAAATTACCAAATTTGAACAGGAACTCTATAATATGTTCACTGATGTCCCTGAAAAATTTTATATCCTAAAAATATGGACATCACAAATAAATCCTAAACAGCCCATAATCAAGTGTTTCGGCATTACCTTTGCGGTTTTCGCCAGTTTTCGCTCTCTTAATCCAATTTTCGGGTTCTTGTGCTTCTATATAAGCTAGGTACAAGTCCTATATCACAAACCAAGCATGTATCATTAAGAGACCAGCCATGAAAGTTAGGGTTTCGGTTAGGGTTCTAAACCGAACTTTTGAACCGTAAAAACGTCGTTTAAACCCTCTAATCCGTGTTTATGACCAAAAAAGAGTATGATTCTGATTCATAGACTTGTTTAACATCAAACTTTGTTTTTACATGATTTTGAGGTGTTTTTCATAAATAGATAGAATTTTCTTTAATCAAACTCACTTTTAATGATTAAAACTTGTTAAAAACAACTTAACAACACAGATTACCTTGGTGTTTTTAGCCAAAATCATGGAGAATCAGCTGGATCAGGTCGGGGATCAGTTTGTTTTGGCTAAAGAATGTGTTAGAAGATGTAGGAAATAAAATATCTAAGGGGGTTAAAAGTCCACTTTGGAGGGCTAGGCATTTTGGGCCTAGTTTTGGCCCATTAGTCTCGTTTTGCATGCCCGAATGTGAAATCCCGAGTCCAAGATTATTTCGGGTTTGGTTTTTTGCCACAAAAATATATCGGGTGCGACAAACTAAGCGAAAATGAGCGTTTTTCGGCTATTTTTGTGTAAATTTATAAAAATATACTATTTGTTTGTAAAAATAAAAAATATTTTCATGGATCGCTTAAAAAATCCCCAATAAATGTTTTGTAGGTCTTTTTTGGCTTGTCGGATGATACAATGCTTGTTTCGGAACTATCTTTCGCGTTAAAATCCATAGCGGGTAGTTAAATGAACATGTTTTCGTTTAACTAGTTTGCTATCATACTAAGGGCTTAATATCAATATGTTGGCTTATAATAGACATATATCACTTATAGATGGCCTCTCGGGATATCTGGGTCCTAACCAAACCCGTTCGGTTATTCGTTTGTTCGATACGCAATAAGCGGTTAATCGCTTATTCGATAAACAATTGCTGAGGCACACTCGATTTTTGTCACGAATGTCATAACGATATATGGAGACGATACGGAATGAAGATTTAACATTGAAAATAAACCGTATATGTTGTAAGGTACTTATGCGGCGCATATGTTATGTGGCGCAAAAGTTATGCGCCGTATAACTTATGCGGTGCATAAGTTGTCAATGAAGATTTTGACAAAATTTTGTGGGAAAACAATGATGAAATGATCTGGTTTTTAGTATGTTGTTCAACACCAAGTATATGACTATATGTGAAGTTTTGGTGAGGTTTGAACGGCTATATCGTCTGTAATGATCAAAAATGTGTAGAAAAGAAAAGTTTTTGCGTTTTGCTAGGTTATCATGCGCCATAAGGCTCTGATACCAATTAAAAGTCCAGGATGGGTCTTTAGAGTGATGTGTACGATAATCCACGACCAGATCTACCCTACGATGCTATGAGCGGAAATCTTAACAAAGTGAAAAACACAAAAACTTCTCTTTAATCTCCTTGGTTATTCATTTATAGCAGTGATAGGTACATAAGATGTGACAATATCAAGATCAGGTACAACATGGACCAACTTAAACAGAAGGTCATAATGATAAATGAACACAAAGGTCAAGCAACCTATTTAAAGGCTTGCTTGGGAACTTATGAGGCGCATATGTTATGCGACGCATAAATTATGCGCCGCATAAGATGTTTGTGTTAGACATTAACGTACAGTTCTTAATTCAACATGACATGCTATCTTGACCTAACAACACAAGACCTAAGTACTAGACATTCCATGCTCTAACAAAGCTCATGAAGCAGATCAAAGTCATGGGCTCTCAAGAGTCGGATCCTATCAATGTCATCTCGAATCTGAGTAAAGATCACCTATAGTGCTCGAGTAGACCTCTCAAGTGGTCCAATAGTCATTCTCATCTCTTGGAACTCAGACTCGGCAGAACGCCTAACCTGGTGCAGCATCCCATGTAAATCGTCCAGATCTTGTCCCATCATCCTAGCAATATCCTGTCTCATTCTCCTCACATCAGATAGAAAAGCCTCAACATCTCTAATCATCCCCCCAAGCTGCCTGTCATGTGTGTAAGTCCTAGCGACAAGAGTCGGTATGGTTATCTCCATTGGCTCCCAAGTGTGGGGTACTAATGGTGGTGGCTGAGAGGAGTCACCGACCTCAAAGGTAAAGGGAGTACCCTCAAGGTCACGCCAATAGTATAGTACACGTGCCATCCATCCCAGCCTTCTAGCATGAGATCAATATTCATGTCTCTTCTTTAGTGGTTGTTTAGTCTTTTCTGGCTCATCCCATGCAGCTAAGTTCCTCTTATTGGGGAGTGGGGGATTCTTCCTAGCACACTTCATCTGTAGAGGTTCATTACCCTTCCTAAATAAGATAGGCGGCTCACCTAAGGCCACGTTGGGAGGACAGGTGCTCCTAACAATCCTTTTCTCACGGCGAGAGATAGTGGTGGCGGAGGTGGGGATGGAGAACGTGGAGGTGAGGAAGGTGGTAGTGACGAAACTGGTAGTGGCGAAGCTAGTAGTGGCGAGGATGGTGGTGTCTCCATGATGGCATCCTCTTCAGAGGCAATCGGGGCGAGTGGTGTGTCTGAATTCTCACTGGGGTCCTCGTTAGAATCCATGATGTTGATTGGGTTTTCTTTAGACATGGCTGAGACAAAAGTGTCCGTACAATGTGATATAAGTTTTGTTTATGTGTATGCATGCATAATTTTTTTTATTAATCGGGGCGAGTGGTGTGAGTGTGTATGTGTGTGTGTGTGTGTGTATGAGTCACCGGTTATAGACCAGATCTCTAGTTCGCTATAACCAATAGCTCTGATACCATTCTGTCACACCCCGCCAAGGCAGAAGCGCGAGCGCATGATGTCATGTATACCATAAGCATATGATTATCACAAAAATTATAGTATTAGCATACCATTAGTTTTCAAAAGAGTTTTACAAACCACGAAATGTTTTTAACAAGACAAATATACATAATGAGAGATTTCTTGTATACCACCCAGATATCAATCGAGTTGCACATCTGAAATCCCTCCAAAATAGGTATCCTAAATATGCATCGAGGTCCCAGTTCCATGATTTCCAAGCTTGTTACATCCCTAAAAGAAACATACATTTTAAAAGGTCAACACAATGGTTGGTGAGTCCATAAGTTTTAAAACTTGAAATAAAATCTCGTTGTTTATAAAACATTGAATCGGTTCAAAAACAAGTATACGATAAATTATTTAAACAAATACTGTAATCCTCCTTAGAGTACGCAAATTCTACGAATTAATATATGACCAGCCTGTAACCAAACCATGACTTATATCCTTTTTGCCCTGTTCAAATCTCACAGATGGAATATACGCACCCTGGTTCGATGCAATATCGTAGGTTAGCGCGACTAACCTAAAATAGCGGGGAATGTCAAGGCCAACAGTACTATTCGTATATTCATGTGGCTAACTCCGTTAGCTAATGGTTATATTATGTAAGCAAGGGACTTATAGCACTACATAGTTCAACTCAAGTTCGTATAAGGATCGGTTGTTTTGTTTCTAATTATCGTATATAAAAGCAGTTGCGTATGTTTCTCACCCTAGTTGAAAACAATAAAATGGTAAAAAGGGGACGTGAAACTCACCTTGTGAGTTCGCTGATTGATTCTCTAGCAATTTTGTATCAACCTGGTTTCGCTGCCTTCACACGTCCTAAACGCCTAAGGTTAGTTAGTTCATTATCGACTCTCAAGTCGGTTTATGCTAGTCGCTTTCACCCAATAGTCATTTCGTTTATTATATTTGTGTTGGTTTCTTTCATCAACCAACTGTTTCGTTTGTTATGTTTGTGTCGTTTGCTTTCATCAGCCGAACGTTTTGTTTAATTCTTGGACGACCCGTTGGTGATAATTTTTTATATTATTTTTGAAAATAAATATTGTAAGAGCATAGTGTCTATTGCTAGGGTCTTTATTTTGATTGTATGGCTTGAATGTTATTTGTATTTGTTTATTTTGTAATGATAGTGCATAAGTACCCAAGGGAACGCATATGTTATGCGGCGCATAACATATGCGCCGTACAACTTATACGCCCTAAGTGGTCTTAAGTGTCAAAGCTATAAATACGTTACTTATGCGTGGTTCAGTAGCTTTTGGTCATTAGTGTCAGATCTTAGAGAGAGAAACAAGAGAGAGAAACTGCTTAAAAGTGTTATCTTTGTAATCCTTCGATGGACTTAATGTTACTTGTGTTGTTCCGAAATTGTTGCATTCCGCACCTCAAGGAATAAGCGATAACATTTCAGATGCTACGTAGAGTATACATCATCTACACCATCCCCTTTCATATATTTATATATACTTATATAAATATTAATAATAAAACTTCATATTTGTGTTAGAGTCATTTAGATAACCGATCCGTTTGGACGAGTATTAATATATATATAAAAATTATATATATATTATGTAATATTTTGTTAAGTTACGATTAATATTTGTAGTAAAACATAAAATTATTATATTTTCGTTCAAAGTCTACAAAATAACTTTCTATACCGTTTTGATCTTTTAACTCATAAAAATTATTATTTTTACATCTAACGTATATATATTTCGTCAAAATATATATTTATGTAAAAAAAATTACGGTTTTGCTACAAAATGTCATTTTCTCTATTCAACTTGTATTTCGTCATTAATTCCGTCCCTTTGAAAATTTTTCCGTTATTACAAATAATATTTATTATTTGTTGTTTTAAACAAGAACATATCTAGTTTGCCAATAATAATTTATAAAAAAAAGCTCATTTTCTTTATTTATCATAAACCACGTTTATAGCTTAGATAACAATGTTTGTCTTTTTTTTTTAACACATCTTTCCCTTTAAAATCCTAAAACTATATTTCATATTTCTTTTAAAATCCACCATACTTATATATATTCAAATTAAGTAACTAAGTATAATATCTTTTGTAAGCACATTTTTATACAAAAAAATCTATCTTTGAACAACATATGTGTGTGCATAAATGATTCTAAAGTTTATACGAATGCAATAACAATGTTCATTACTCATAAACCTATATATTTACATCTATATTTTCTTCTATATTTATTTGTTAATATAAAAATAATTATTATTTTTTGTAAATATGATGTTCATGAACTTTTATCTTTTTAACAAATATACATGTACACTTACCTAGTGTTATCAAAAGTAACTACTATTTTTAACCATATTTATTTAGAAAATCCATCTTTCAATTATTATAACTTTCTTGTTAACGTTAATTTTGGTGTTTCAGACCCATATGCATGCTTTTAACTACACATGAATACCTCTAACCAAGATTATAAACTTTGTTTACATGTTAATGTGTGGGTTATTATTTGGGTGAGTAACTTAGCATAACTAAGATATAAAGATAGGTTAGAGGAGATTTAGCTCACTTAGTTCTAGGTTTCGATAGAGATTAGAGGATCTTGAGCTTGTTTCTCCACGTAAAGCTCGTTTAACTTCTCGAAGGATCTTGAAACACAAGGAAAAATAGATTGGTTAAGAAGGTGATCTGTGTTTGTAACAAATAGGTAGAATATATATATAAATTTGTAGAGAGAGAGAGAGAGAATCTATGTGTGTGCATGTATTACCTTATGTGACATTTGAGCCAAAACAAGGTACACCTCAGTACGTATTTATCGATTAAGCAAATAAACACTTTTTGCGCAACAAACGAACGATTAACCGAACGGGTCGGTTATGACCCAGATATCCCGGGGGGTCATCTATAAGTGATATACGTTTAATATAAGCTAATATATTAGTAATATGGCCTTAGTTCGATAGCAAACAAGTTAAACGAAAACATGCTCATTTAACTACCCGCTATAGATTTAAATGCGAAAGATAGTTACAAACCAAGCACTGTATCATCCGTTAAGCCAAAAAAGACTTACCAAACACTTATTTGAAATGTTTTAAGCGATCCGTGAAAATATTTTCAATTTTTACAAACTTAAACTATGTTTTTATAATTTTACACAAAACTAGCCGAAAAACACTCGTTTTCGCACTGTTTAACGCACCCGATAAGTTTTTCGCGCCAAAAACCAAACCCGAACTAAATTTGGACTGGGCTTTTCACGTTTGGGCCTTTAGAATCAGATTATTGGATCAAATTCGGCCCAAGGGGGTCCAACCCCTCTTCCGGCCGCAATAGGGGAAACCCCCCTCCCTCCAAGGGTTTTCTTTTTTTTATAACATGTTGTGAAGATATTTTCAACATCAAAACTTGTGAAAATCTGGTGTTCATCCAATATCCAGCCAAAAACTCCAAGAAAACCTTAGGTAATTTAATATTTTCATCATTTTTAACAAGTTTAATTAGGTTTAATAACATATAAACATGATTTAATTGCCAAAAACCATTCCTAACCATGTAAAACCCTAAAAATGGTCCATAAAAATGTTTTGATCATACACATGGTAAGAAACCTGGTTTGATAGTTTTTTTGGTCATAAACACGGATTAGAGGGTTGAAACGGTATTTTTACGGTTCAAAAGTTTGTTTTTGTGCACTAGCCGGAACCCTAAGGTAAAGGCTGTTTTGTTGATGAAAAATTGCTTGGTTTGTGATATAGGACTTGTATCTAGCCTGAAAATAAGCACAAGAGCTTGAAACCTTGAATAGAAAGGCAAAAACGAGCCAAACCCGCTAAGGTAATGCCGAAACACTCGCTTACGAGCTGTTTAGGTTAAAGTTGTGATGTGCATACTTTTAGGTCTTGAATTTTACAGGGACATCAGGGACCATATCATTGAGTCCCTGATCAAATTTGGTAATTTTTCAACTATCCGAGAATATTTGGCGAATTTATTACCGAATTGGGACGTTTATTTGGGAAAAATAGTTAAAATGCTTGAAAAATTATGAACTTTTGTGGGGAACTCAGATTTGGTATATTTTGATCACATATAAAATTTGAGATCATTTGGAAAAGTTTAAGGGTGTTTTGTGCATATGCGTTCGTATGAATTTTTATAGCCGAATTTGGGCCTAAAAGAATATTGAACAAGCTTATTGCATTCTGGAATTGATACAGATTGTTTTGGGACATAATTTCAGTATTCAGAAATTTTTCTGGAATTTTTAGAAATCGTTTGGGATAAACTGAATAAACGGAAATGGGCTCCGTAGCTAATCCGGGACCCCAATATGTAATATTTCTTTATAACTTAATCATTTTATTAACCAACATATTTACCCAAGCTTATTTCCCCATAACTGTTTTCAGAACGCGTAAACGAACAACTTGGCCCAGCTGGGAAAACGGGAAACTGAGCAAAGTTCGGTTTTAAGTGTTAGACATTGAACAACATCACAACCTAAGCCTATTGCCACTTTCTGGGCGTTCCAGCTATACCCAGATTAGTTATACAGCCCAGTTTAGTATTGAGATTATAATAATATTAAAATATTAATATTATTATAATATTGATTATAGGAACTAGTGATAGCAAACCGAACAAACCGCGAGCTAACATAGTGATGAGTATCTACTAAACAGTGAGTTTCATGACCCCGCTCTTTAAACAGTTTTACGAACTTTTGGGGTGAAAAGCATGTTTGATTATGTATACATATCTGAAATTTGTAATGATGAGAATTATCTAAGTGCTAACACACGGAAGTCCCCACGATCACAGTGATTAACTTCGAGCAGGTGGCTTGTGAATAGTACTATTGGTTTGACAAACCCAAACGGAATCGGCCTGGTTGCCGTGTCACATAGCGCCGTTTGCACATGACCATATTTATATATACAGGCTATGTAGTGTTAGACATAGCTACCGGGGCATGTTGTGGGCAGAAGGGGAGCCACAGTGGTTGATTGAGCGTGGGAAATGGATGCACGCAGCACATACTGTCAAGGCTTCACTGTAGCTTAGCATAATTACATCATTTACATACTACATACTTATATCATGATTACAAGTGTTAACTTGTGAATATTCATAACTGTTTTCTTGAAACTCGTCAAACTCACCAACTCCAGTAGTTGACCCGTTTTAAACTGCTTTTCAGGATTACCAAAGTCGGAATAGAGTGATGTCGTGCTATCTATTATGGAACATGCTCGATGCTATGTGAACAGATGCAAGGTTATTAGTACGAATAGAATAGTTTAATGAACGTATTTTGTTGTAACACCTAGTTTGAACACAAAGATATATCAATGTAATATAATGTAAATTAGTTTATAATGTTTCTTTATAAACAATGTTGTTGATACTAGAGGTGTCTGTTACATTCCCGCTTTACGCTTCCGCATTGTGCTAGTCGGGGGGTGACACCTTATGTGAGATTTAAGAGAGAGACAAGGTGGTGGTGGGTGATGATGGTAGTTTCGGACTTTCGAGGTGGTGGTTCACGGTGGCCGCTAAGGGTGGAGGTGGTTGTGGCGGTGATGGTTTTACGGTGATGTTACGGTGGAGGTGGTGTGCGGTGAAGGTTTGACGACGATGCGTTGTGGTGATGCTATGGCGATGTTAGGGTGGAGGTGGTGTGCGGTGAAGGTGGTGGGGATTGCAGACATGGTCACGGAAGGTTAAGGTGGTGGTGCTACGGTGGTTGCCGCATGTCGGGAAGATGACGATGAAAGGTGGTAAGGTGATGGAGGTAATCTGTAGGTGGTTTATTATTATGGAAGGAGAGATTGAGAGGTGAAGAGGGTAAGATGGAAGTGTGTATGGGTTTGTTTATAGTTTGTATCCTTACATATATAGGTAGATTAAGGTATGGATTAGTCCATTTATTAATAAATTAAAAAGATGGATGTTGAGTGTTGAGTTAACACAAATACATACCTAGACCGCACCCCGATATATTTTTCGCGCCAAAAACCGAACCCGAAACAAATTTAGACTTGGGTTTTCACATACAGACTTGTAAATTTAGTAGTTTGGTCCAAAATGGGCCCAATGGGGCCCATATGTATTGCGGCCGCAAGAAAAGTTCACCACCTCTTTTTTTTCATATCTTCACGTTTAAGCTATTATAAAATATCATTATCACAAAATCTCAAGTCCAAAGCAGCTTCAGGGGATGTTCTACCAGGTTCCTTCGAAAACGCAAGTAATTTTGGTTTTTAATCATCTTTTTCAACTTAATAATCATAGTTAATACCGTATAAACATAGTTTAATTACCAAAAATCCGATAACTACTCCCAGTTCCAAGTCATGGGTAGTGTAATTCTTCTTGCGCACCTTTTATTGTCGAGAAGCATATGCTATGACTTTGTTTCTTTGCATAAGTACGCATCCTAAACCATTTCGGGAAGCGTCACAGTAAACTACTAGATCATCAGTTCCTTCTGGAAGACTCAGTATCGGGGCTTGGCATAACTTCTGCTTCAATAATTGAAAAGCCGCTTCTTGATCTTCTCCCCAAACATAAGCAAGATCTTTTTGAGTCAAAAGGGTTAAAGGTTGGGCTATGCTGGAAAAGTTAGCAATAAAGCGTCGATAATACCCAGCTAATCCCAAAAATTGGCGGATTTCTTTCGGTGACTTTGGGGCTTGCCAATTTTTTATGGCATCAATCTTACTCGGGTCTACATGGATTCTGTGTCGATTAACAACGTGCCCTAGAAATTGAACCTCTTGTAGCCAAAATTCACATTTTGATAATTTGGTACACAACTTTTCCTGCCTCAACAACTCCAAAATGGTTCGTAAGTGCTGGTCGTGGTCCTCTTTGGTTTTCGAATATATCAAAATGTCATCAATAAACACGATAACGAATTTGTCGAGGTACGGTTTACAAACTCGATTCATATGATCCATGAAAACTGCGGGAGCATTAGTCAGCCCGAACGGCATAACTAAGAATTTGTAGTGGCCATAACGAGTTCGGAACGCCGTTTTAGACACATCCTCCTCTTGAATTATAACTTGGTGGTAACCGGATCGAAGGTCAATTTTTGAGAAATAGTTTGCCCCTAGAAGTTGGTCAAATAAGTCATCTATTCGTGGAAGAGGGTATCAGTTTTTGATGGTAACTTTGTTTAATTCCAGGTAATCGATACACATTCTAAAACTTCCATCTTTCTTCTTTACGAACAATACCGGCGCTCCCCAAGGAGAATAACTGGGACGTACAAAACCCTTATCTAACAACTCCTGTAACTGGTTAGATAATTCTTGCATTTCAGAAGGTGCCAATCGGTAAGGTGCCTTAGCAATAGGGGCTAATCCTGGGATTAAGTCAATACGGAATTCAACCTGTCAGTTCGGTGGTAATCCAGGTAGATCATCGGGAAAGTCATCGGGGTATTCACGTACAACGGGGATATCTTCTATGCGCTTCTCATCAGGGTTCTTTATGGTCACATTTGCCAGGAATGCCATACAACCTTGGCGTAAACATTTCAACACTTTGAGATGGGACACGAGAGGTATTATCGAACCGAACTTCTCTCCTTGCACCACAATCATTTCACCTTCCGAAAGGGGAATTTTATCTGTCTTTTCGTTACACGCAATCTCTGCCTTATACTTAGTTAACCAATCAATGCCGACAATAACATCAAAACTTCCTAACTCTACCGGGAGTAGGTCAATAAGGAATGGGTGGTCATTAAGAATAATGGAACAGTTTTGGACTATTTGGTTGACAGTTATAGAGTTACCATTAGCGAGTTCTATAGTATAGGGATTTGTTAGTTCACTAACAGGCATATTACCCAGGGATACAAAACTAGTGGAAACAAAGCTTCTATCGGCACACGTGTCAAATAATACAGAAGCATATTGATCAGAAACAACAAATGTACCTGTTACTACGTTCGGGTCTTGTCGTGCTTCTCCAGACCCGATAACGAACGCGCGTCCCCTAGGCGCCCCAGAAGTCGATGCTTGGTCCCGACCGGTGACTGCTCCTTGATTCAGCTTGGGGCAGTCCCTTCTAAAATACTCCGTGCTACCACATTCATAGCAAGCACGGCGGGTTGCTGGTGCTGTGATTTGCTGGATAGGTTGTTGACGAATCCATTTTAATGAAGTTTTACAACTTGTTAATCTTGTTTAATATCATATAAACCTAGTTTGATTACCAAAAATCATCCCTAATCATGCAAAAACCTTAAAAATGGTACAAAAACATTTTTTGATCATACACATGGTTAGGAATCATAATCATACTCTTTATTGGCCATAAACACGGATTATAGGGTTTAAACGGCGTTTTTACGGTTCAAAAGTTTGGTTTAATACCCTAACCGAAACCCTAAGTTAAGGGGCTGCCATGTTGATGAAACTTGCTTGGTTTGTGATATAGGACCTGTATTTAGCTGGTATAGAAGCACGAGAACCCGAAAACTTGATTAGAAAAGCGAAAACGAACCAAAACCGCAAAGGTAATACCGAATCGCTCGATTACGGGCTGTTTAGGATAAGGTTGTGATGTGCATATTTTTAGCACTTGAAATTATTCAGGGACATCAGGGACCATGTCATTGAGTCCCTGTCCGAATTTGGTAATTTTTCGACCATCCGAGAATATTTGGCGAATTTATTACCGAATTGGGACGTTTAATGGGGAAAAATAGTTAAAATACTTCAAAAATTATGAAATTTTTCTGGGAACTCAGATTTAATGTATTTTTATGGCATATAAATTTTGGGATCATTTGGAGAAGTCTAAGGGTATTTTGTGCATATGCGTTCGTGTGAATTTTTATAGCCGAATTTGGGCCGAAAAGAATATTGCACGAGCTTTTTACATTCTAGAATTGATACAGGTTATTTTGGGACATAAAGTGAGTATTCAGGAATTTTTTTGGAATTTTTGGAAATTGTTTGGGATAAACGGACGATTTTCAAGTGAAATATAGCTGATAAAATGAATTTTTATAAATTAATAAATCAGTAAATAATTCCAGAAATATTTTTATAAAAATATACATATTTTAATTGATAAGTGGTTAAATTTTCATAATTTAATGATTAACGGTTAATTAATTATGCTAATTTGAAGATTAAACAAATTCAGTTTTTATAAAAACCGGCAGGTTCGCGACTAACGAACATGCGGGAATATCAAAACACCAAGAGTGATCAAAAATCATATTTTCGGATTAATTAAGTAAAAACGAACTTTTCTATGAGAAACCTGGACAATCCGGGTGGATTGTGCGCGTTTCTTCTCAAATCAAACAGAATAAACGGAAACGGGCCCCGTGGCTAATCCGGGACCCCAGTATGTGATCCTTCTTTATAACTTAATCATTTTATTAACCAATACATTTACCCAAGCTTATTTCCCCATAACTGTTTTCTGAACGCGTAAACGAACAACTTGGCTCAGCTGGGAAAACGGGAATCTGAGCCAAGTTCGGTTTTAAGTATTAGACATTGAACAACATCACAACCTAAGCCTATTGCCACTTTCTGGGCATTCCAGCTATACCCAGATTAGTTATAGAGCCCAGTTTAGTATTGAGATTATAATAATATTAAAATATTAATATTATTACAATATTGATTATAGGGAACCGTGATTACAAATTACACAAACCTTGAACCGACGTGCTACTGATTATCTACTAAACAGTGAGTTTCATGACCCCACTTCTAAACTGTTTTATGAACTTTTGGGGTGAAAAGCATGTTTGATTACATACGCATACCTGAAACATATATTGATGTGAATTATCTAACTGCTAACACCCGAAAGTCCCCACTAACACAGTGATTAACTTCGAGCCGGTGGCTTATGAATAGTACTGTTGGTTTGACAAACCCAAACGGAGCCGGCATGTGTTGCTGAGACTTTACCCCGTTTGCACATGACCATAATTATACAACACGCTATGTAGTGTTAGACATAGCTACTTGGGGCATATTACGGGCGGAAAGGGGGCCACAGCGGTTGATTGGGCGTGGGAAATGGATGCACGCAGCACAAATAGTAAAGGCTTCACTGTAGCTTAGCATAATTACATCATTTACATACATACATACATACTTATATCATGATTACAAGTGTTAACTTGTGAATACTCATAACTGTTTTCTTGAAACTCGTGGAACTTACCACCTCTAGTAGTTGACCCGTTTTAAACTGCTTTTCAGGTGTACCTAAATCGGAATGATTTGGTGATCTGTTACTTGCCCAAGGTGTGTGGTTGATGCTATGTGAATAGAAGCAAGGGTGTTAGTAGTAAGATCATATAGTTAACGAACTAGTTTTGTTTATATCACCTAGACTGTAAAACAATGATAGAACAATGAAATGTAATACAATGTAAATTAGTTTGTAATGTTTCTTTATAAACAATGTTATTGATACCAGAGGTGTCTGTTACATTCTTGTTTTACGCTTCCGCATTGTGCTAGTCGGGGTGTGACAATCATTCCCCTATTTTACTCAATTTTCACAATGTTTTGGGGACATATGCGTATATCATATTATACATATATAATAAAAATAGCAAACATGTAATTATGTGTGATTAATCAAATATACTTGTTATGTGCTTACTTGTTTATGTGCGCATCCGTGTTCGGAGATGTCTCGCATATCCCCATGTATTGGGTTCTCATATTTTTGACCAACGCTCGATTCGCTTGGCAACGGTATTATTATTATTTGCTCATGGTTAATTTACCGGCGCCCAATTCGCTTAGCAATGGTTTAATCGATAACTTATTTGCTCATGCTTTGATTTCGTTACCGCAGTTATCACGTTTTGCTTATTTCTTTTATTTATTATATTAACATTATTTTATTGCAAAACTGGTGATAAACTCACTCAACATGTGTTGTTGACAAACTCTGTTTTCTACGCATATGCAAGTTGCTGTTGAATTAAAGTTGAAGTATGGACACTTAGAAAGACCTTAGGGTATTAATGAAGACAAACATGAATTTAAACTTATTATATATACATATATTTATTTGAATTGTTTTTTTATATTTGGATATTGTGCGTATATGTGAAATAAAATAATTAAATAGATATTGTCACATTTATATTATGATAGTATCTTCGAGCTGTGAACAATCGGATCACGCCCCGACATTTCCGCCTTAGGTTGGGGTGTGACACTGTGAGTCATACATTGTCCCCTTTCTTGTGTCTTATTACCATTAAGAAACGAACCACAAGGACACAATGTATGTAAACCGACAGATGAAATCCTGCATACTCATCCATGGGAACATACCTTAGGGTATTGCTTGATAACGGGATTATATCTTGTAGTGGGGATTACGTGCTAAGATTGCTTCAAACAAATCATTTTAAATCAAATTGGTTCTAAGGTTTAAGTCAAGTTGGGGTGATTTGGAGAAAATCAAATTACTCCTAAATCAAGATTAAACCGATAATTTCTGATATTTGTGCCTAATTGAACAAATTAAATTATATCACTGAAAGTTCTGAAATTTTTGTTTGAAGATTTAAGTGGAAAACAATATCAATAATTGACTTAACAACAGTTATAATAAAAACCGAAAATAAAGCTGTGACGGAAGGAAATCTTGATCAATATGATTCCCTGCTCGACTCTCAAAAATATATACTGCTTTAATAGTTGTTAAATCCTTACTCCTTACATTTACTGCATTTCATTTTTGTTTTTAAGATTAAAAAAAATATATCCAAAAAGATTTTCATTTTTCTGCTTTATTTTCGATTTACCGAGCTGGCGAATAATTCAAAAACAAAACGAAAAGGTTTTTACCCCAATTTAAGTTAATTCGTGCTTAACGTATTTTTAAAGTAATATCCGCTTAAGTTAAGCATTTCCGATCAATGATTGATCGGGTTTAATGTATTTAATATTTTTTTATTCAATTAAAACCCTAATTAGTTTTAGTTGATTATTTAATTTATTTTAAAACCCTAACTGGGATTTAAATGATTATTTAAATCATTGAATGAGATTATGTCTCACGTTAAAGGATCTGGTGATTCGTTA
Source organism: Bidens hawaiensis (assembly GCF_021521415.1). Lineage (NCBI taxonomy): Eukaryota > Viridiplantae > Streptophyta > Magnoliopsida > Asterales > Asteraceae > Bidens > Bidens hawaiensis. Next base: position 865,659 of record NW_027491115.1, on the reverse strand, counting down.
ATATAGTATTAACGAATGACTAGTCATTCGTACTTATCCATAACGTATGGAGACATTCGTTATGGAATGCACATTCGCTTCCGCTGATCTAATTAATGAGTGGTTATTCGTATACTGTAGTAACGAATGGACTTATTTAATGTGTTATTCCTTAATATTTAATGAATTAGAGGATTATTCGTTAAAATCTTAACGAATGTGACTCTTTCGTTTGAAATATTGATGAATAACGGGTTAATTTAGCGAATGAGGACATTCATTATTTCAAAATTGACGAATAGCCTCGATTCGTGTGCAATTATTGTAGTGGGTTTATAATCCCCAGGTGACGAATGAAATCTTCATTCGTCCAAACACTATTTCATTCATTTCCTAAATGAACTCTTGCAAAATTTTCTTAAAAATCATTACCTTCGTTGTTCTTCGATTGACTGATACATTGATAATATACAGGTAATGGCGCGTCGGATGATGCAAGTTTCGTTACATTTTGACGGAGATTTGGTGTTTAATTGTTCATCAAACAAACTGATATGAATGGACTATTAAAACTGATCAATTGCTTAGGATTTTGATAATTATAATGCTGTTTGTTCATTTGCTAATGTATTAAACATATTTCCGATATAGATGATTATGGTTAGCCGATGTTATTAATCTGAGTCTACTGATTATTAGGAAATGTTCATCGGTATTTGACTATTGATTGTCTGGGTTATATAACCTCTGACTCTTAATAGTCAAAATTAATTTTAATCATACCTAATTCGTTATGATTTAACGAATAACCAAGTCATTCGCTAGGTTAGCGAATGTGGTTATTCGTTTAGATAACAAATGACTCCCTTTCATTTTTCAAAACGAATGGGATGTTGATTCGTTAGATGTAACGAATGGGTGACTTAAGGAAACGAATAGTTAACGAATAGGCTTATTCGTTAAGATTGACGAATGTGACTGATTCGTTAAAGTAATTTCATACAAATGGGTTCATTCGTGTAGTTCATTATAACGATGAATAATCATTCGTTAAACCAGAAGATATTAGTGATGAATATTTTACTAATATTATTTTCATTTTACAGTATGGCTGATGAGATTGTACCTAATCCTGCCCTGGAACAACAACCAGAGGTTGTTCCTAAACAACAATCTGATGTACAAGCTCAAGCACAAGATGCGGAACCTGAAGAAGCTCCTGCCTTATTACCATGGGACAAGAAGCACAATATATGTGCGTTCTTACAGGATCACTTCGAGGATACACCAATGTTTTGAGGGATCATCAACTTCTTATTACGATCCAGGATCTTCAAAGCGATTTCCACAAATACTTTGGTTTACCAAAGTATTATCCGTGCTTTCTGGGATACGGCACGATTTAATGAGAGAGAGAATCAGATAGAAGCTACAATTCTAGACAAGCTGGTAGTTGTGGATGCTGGGGTGATTAGAGACGTTTTGGGTTTTCATGATACGGCCAATGATCGATGTGAGTTTGACAGGGGAATTTGGATCGATCGATGTACAACAAGGCAAAATTGTGCGAACAGTACAAGTATCTTTTACACGTTCTGATGCATTGCCTTGAAGGTCATAAAGGTGGATACGATGAGTGCCGAGTTATGTTGCAATCGGCATTTGTCGCGTTGGTGCTGAATAAACCATTCAACTTCTCTAAATTGGTTTTCTATCATCTGAAGGAAAACTGTACAAGTCGACACAAGTTTTTGATGTATCCAAGGTTCCTGCAGAGGATTATTGATGATTTACAGCCAACGTTATTTAAAGATCCAACAAATTTGGATGATTTGATGAAGTTGGAGCATATGGACGCCGAGACGATGAGGTGTTTGCACACGTACAGGAATCAAAGCCTACAAGATCGGCCAAGGTACAAGCATTTGATTGGCCATCTTATCAATATTGACTATGAGGCACCATCTCACGATCCTTGGGCTCATGATGATTCGGATTCTGAGCGTGAGGGGGGAGAAGGTGATACAGGTGGTGATGATGGTGGAAATTATGGTGGTTAGGGGCCTAGTGCCGAGTTAACTTTTGCTGAGAAACGTATACGTGAGGGAAAGGAGCCAATGGTTGATAAGGGTGATAAACCGAAGAAGCAACGGGTTAGACGTGGCTCGGGTATCGAGATTCCAAGCCAACCTCTGTTTCTCCTACTCCTCCGGTTATTCCAAGATCTTCTTCTATTTCAAGATTTCCAACACCGGTTTAGATGCCGATATCTTCGGTGCCTCCGACGATGACTTCATGACGACAGCAAGGTCGGATCCTTATTTCGGAGATGTATTGCATATTGTGCTTGCACGTATGCCGAGTCCTAACCTCAACCTACTACACCAGCAAGTCCTACTGTGTTGCCTCGACCTGAATACTCTTTCATGTCATTTAATCGTCCTCAGGGTCCAATGCATCAAGTACACCCGAACTTCTACAACTTATCTCCCAATGCCCAGTTGTATAACTTGTTGAATCTTATTCATCTGCAACAAACTCAGATGCACTCAGATCATCTATTTCAAGAGAAAATGAGGGCAGAGCAGCGGACCTTATTCAGACATATGCAGTTCATTCAGAAAGAAAACCAGGAATTAAAGGCCCTTGTTGCTACTCAGGGGGAGAGGATTGACAAACAGGATGAGATCATTCTTCAACTCACGTGCAAAGAACACAAATTGAAGAAATTAAAGAATGATTATCAGGATCCTGGTGAAGGTGGTGTAGGTGACCAGCAACCGGGCGGTGGTAATACATCGTCGGCAAGTAATCAGGCTGGGTCGAGTGGTGGTGGTGGTGGTGAGGGAAACAATTTGCAGATCATTCCCTACAAGGAATACACAAGAGCAAAGCCGATCGACACGATTCCGACGAATATGATTATTTTTGTGGGGATGGACGGGATTGTTTATAATATGGTGAACGCGAATGAGATCGAAGAGGGTGAATTTGTTAATCATACACTTACAAAAGAACAAAATTGCCCTGCTTCAAGATCTAAATGAGGAGGAGGTGGAGGAATTGGGAAAGACAGTGGATGTTGATATCCAGTTTAAAGAAAGTAGTAATACAAGCATTCCATGCGGGAATATGCCTGAGTATGATGAGGTAGAGGTAGAAGATGTGACTGCTGAGGAGTATCCTGATACGTATGCCACGAACAACAATGATTCGGGTATTCCATTTTTCAGAACAGAGCATTTTGAAGCAGCAAAACAACGTCTCAGAGAAGATAGAGAGAGATGGAACAAAGAGGCAGAAACCAATCACTTGTCAGCAGAAGAGAAAAGAGAAAGTGTGCTTTGGATTGTATGTTTGGACACGATGTCAAACGTATGAACATGATGATCGAGACCTTTCGATACAACAAACAGGAAGAAGTAAAACAAGCGAAGGTCCGAGCATCTGCATACCAAATGAAGAAGTACAAGTGCTCGAAAGATGTCAAGGGTGATTTGGTTGCATGGCAGTATGATGCTGAGCTTAAAGTATACATTGTCAAGTGGGAGCACGGTATTTATTACTTTAAGCGTATTCATGATGTGCTCACAATGCCTCGATGGGATGTGAGAACCTTAGCCAACCGACCGTTTGTGAATCGGGGAAAAGACGAATGGGCTTCATGGTTCTATGATCATCTCCTGCATGAAACCAGATACTGTTTCAAATTCTTCAAGCCACAGGTGCCGACTCACAAGTATATTGATGAGATAGATCCTTTCAATGGCTGGAGAAAGATGATATTATAGGTAAAGCTGCCAAAGACGATGAAGATGACACCGATAAAGATCTTCCCTCATAGTATGTTCACCACGCTCAACAGATGGTATTATGATAACAGGGCGGGTGAAGCAGTTATTGTATTGGGTTCAGGATTAAACACGAAGTTTATACGTGTTATTAATCCTATGTGGCTCATTAACTTATCGGAGTCTGACAACGACGCACTATTTCATAATCAGATCTGATTTGCTGACGTAAGCGACTATGATCTGGCAATGCAGTTTCAACGCGTTGTTCGTGTATATGCATTCAATATTCATAGCTACACTGACTAGAAGACGAAGATGTTCCAGAAATAAAGTATAAAGAGCTTGAGACGAGGGGGAGTTTGTTGATACATCAAACGAGCGTCTCGGTCTTTATCTTATTATTATATTGGTTTATTATGTGTAAGGGCATTTTGGTAATTAAGCCCATTCGCTCTATTATGAGACGCATTCGTTACCCCGTAACGAATGTACCACATTCATCTTAATGTAAGTTCCATTCGTTAACCTTGCTTAACAAATGGAACATAACGAATGTGGGGCTTTTCGTTAATGTAATGTATAACTACTGAGTATGCTCATTCGTCTTATTTTAATGTAATGAATGACACATTCGTTAAGTGTTAACTTAGCGAATGAGGTCATCCCCTATATAGATCCTGTAATTATTCTAAAGTAATAACAAGTCTTTGATTAATCGTATCTGCCTCGTTACTCTGTGAAAATCCTCTCAGAAAACACACACAAACACACACTAAAGTAAAACACTCATTATAATCATATAATTGCCATGAACATCACGATGTTATCACCGATCTAGATCCAGCTCAAGCTTAACAAGCTTTCTCAACCCTCATCAAACCCCCCTAGGAAAGCAACAAAGTCCTACGCCTGATTGGGATTTATGCGCATTACTTTCCTTAGGTTTAATAACCTTGTTGTGAAGGGTTAGGATCGCAACTGTTGTCCACTTCCATTTACTACATACCATCCACGTAAAACCATACTTTAAGGAGAATGAAAAATCAAAAATTTAAAATATAATATGAAATCTGGTTCCTTGAAGTAAAAACAAATTGAAAGAGAAGTCAAAAGCCATGGAATAGTGTCTGAATCTGTGTACATGCAATGTAATGAAATAATATAAAAATATTTAATGAGCATGTGAAAAATTCATAATATGCGGACACATAACACATAGAGCATATATGCTGGACCCTAAAATTATAACTATTCTAGGTCATTACGTCTAACCACCTATCTTATAGTTATTCGGCTTTGTACCAATCTATAACACCCAGACCTTAGGCAAAATATACATCAGGGCGGTACGTTGATTGTTCATAGCTCGAAGACACTATTGAATTGACAATAATATTTAATTTATTTCATCAAATTACAAGTGCATGATTTGTCTGAAAATCAGATAGTAATACATCAAGATAAACAAATACTGTTCAAAATCACATAGTAATACATGTCCAACTAGGTCTTTCGTTGATCCTCAAATCAAACTTCAACATGCAGCATGCTTAAAATAATATATTTTCTCAACTATAAAGTTGGTGAGTGTTCATAAGATTTTTGCATTTGTATATAGTATGAAAAATAGAAATTCGCATGTCAAGATTTAACATCTCAATCATAAATTTAAAAGAAATAAATACATGATTCCTGTTCTCTTTGACATAAGCGAAGTTTACTAAGGAACCTCTGTTCGATTTAACACAAGGTCAAACTACTAGGAGTAATAGATGAGAATCATCGTGCATTACAACATAAGTTGAAGAATTAGGCAGCGCAAGTGCGTCTCGTTGGACCCTCCCACTATGAAATCGTGTTTGCGCGTACGTATGAGTCTTTTCCACCAACAAAAAAATAGTAAACAACTAGCACGTAATCACATAATTCACAAGCAATGTGATATGAAATAAATACATACTAGACACATATGTGAATTTGGTTCACAAACATGGGACGTGAAATAAGAATGAAAGTTTATTATGCGCAAGACCACAAAATGTAGAAGTATATAAAAGGGGTCATGAAAACTCACATAGTAAGTTAAACGAGTGAAAGATGAGGAATGCGCTTAAACGAGTGAACCGAAGATTTTGGTTTGATGAGTAATCCTAGAAGAAATGTCATTGAAAATGTAAAGTATGCAAAGAGGTTGATAATTTGGTTTAAAGTTCAAGTGTTTTTAAGGAAAAAAAGGCAAAGATTTAGAATATATATATATATATATATATATATATTTCACAAAGAATAGCCTAAATGGTTTTGGCCGCAAATAGTGCAGTTCATGTTTTTAGTAAAGAATTTGGTTATAATAGTTATTAGTCATGTTTTAAGGTTCAGTTTATTTAGAAATATGTGAACTGATGATTATGTAAAAGAAAAGAATTAAAGCGAGTGGTTCGGTTTGGTCGGACAAAAATTCGGGGTTAAGTCGGGTTTGTGTCCAAAACTTTTAAAAAAAGTCATGTCTATGAACAAGAAATGAAAAGGTCATATTTTGTTTACCATATTATGAATAAAAACAAAGTCTTGAACTTGAATTGAATTAACGAACCGATGTGGAAAATAATGTACAATCACCCATGGATGTGACATAGGGATGATTTTCTTCTTGTGAAACTATACAAAAATAATATTTGAGTTACCGGGGGTTGGAATAACAAGAAAAGAACTTAAACTTGGTTTGACTTTAGAAATCTAATGGAGAACTGCTTAAGACTGACATATAGCATGCCTGCTAGTCGATTATGTTTGGATCTAGATATATGTGTAATCCGTCTAAGTTGCTTTTATTTTGTATTTTGTATTATAATGTTTTTAGAGATCACGTAATCTCATGTAAAAGCTTGATTGACTCTTTAAGACAAAAATTATCGAGTAAAATTTGTTTTGACTATTTGTAAATGTTTAACGTATTCACCAAATCTGATCCGTTTGGTGACTAAAGTTAAACCTTGATTTTATGATGCTTTACCTATAACAAATAGGTTTACATAAATACCCGAATTGTCTTTTGATCTAGCTGCATACCACACTAGCCTAGTTTTATTTTTTCAAATCTTGTTTATAAGTTTTTGTTCGGTTTATAGGTTTAAAATATAATTTTTAATACAATATTAAATTTCATATTGAGACGTACGTATGAATACAGATGGTCCGTATGAATTGCCTTTGACCCTTTCGACCAAACCTTTATTGTGATGGGATGTCAATAATTTTAGACGGTCTGTTTTAATGAGACAAACCATATCACCATGAGACGGTCCGTATAAACTTGTGGCAGGCCTTTTAACCTTGACCGATTTGAAAAATGTTTAAGATGGACCGTATCAAGCGTTAGGTGGTCCGTCTAACCCTTCTGTTTTTCCTATTTATGTTAAACATCATTTTAAACATGATTTTGGCATTCGTTAATATGCTCTAGATCCTTATACGTTCTTGAAAACACTTACGCTACTTCTGTTACTTATGTTTTTCTGAGGTTTGATTGATAAAAGCTTAGATGCTCACTTAAATACAATAAATAAACTTTTTTTTAACAAGTCTAGAACTAGTTTATCTTACTTCCAAGCGATAACATAAACACTCCTACAATTTAATAGGACCCCCCCCCCCCTCAGGTGTTAGCACTTGGTTATGGAGAACTAGGCCCTTAACACCTTTCTTTTGTTACGAAGAAACCTTAAGAACACCAAGAACAAGCTAGAACAAGGTTTTTGGTTATGAAATGGTTTGGGGATGTGTTTAAGGATGATGAAAACACCTTAACAACATATAAATAGAAGTTCCTTGCAGTGTAACATCATTTAGGTGATGACCAAAGCTTTCTTCTTGGTGAAGCTAACCAAAAACACCAAGAACACTTGGTTTTCTCTTGATTTTGATTATGATATGGATTAGGAATGATCAAGGGATTGTTTGTAATGTTTGTGTATGATGATGGACATTTGTGCCTATCTTTATAGACCAATATGAAGAGATAAGCTCATCTTCCATGTTAACAGCGAGCTATTAAAAGTGGTAGTGTTGATTTTACGTCGAGACGAACCATCTCGGTTTAGATGGGTGTCTCATTGAGGCAGGCCGTATCAAATATTTGATGGCCCATCTAATCAGTTAGAACCACCATTCAACTTTTCGACTATTTCCATTCTTAACCCTTAAGTTAAAGTTTGGGTTAATTACCATTTGGTCCCTTAACTTATAAAGTATCAAACGAATGTCCAAACTTTATCTTTACGCATATTTGCACCTTGTCTTTGTTCGGGATTTTATACCTTGGCCCCTTTAACTTTTAAAGGTTTTCAAATTTGGCACGAAATTTTCGGGATGTTACACACACCCTTCGTTTTCGTTTTTGCCGGATTCATTTGACTCTTCTTGTTGGCGGTAGTTGTAGTTTGGGTGATGGAATTGTGACAGGTTTTGGAATCGTTGAGGGTGTTGGCATTCTTAAGCGTGTTGGTAGTGTTGTAACCTTGTAGGTTGTACAGGTTGTACATAGAGTTAGCCAAACGATCAACGAATCTCAAGGTCGATTCGGTGGAGTTGCAAACGAATGGACGTTTTGGTATTAGGACTGTGGAGTTGCAAACGCACCAAACCTCATTTGAGACCACATTTCTTGAATTTGTTCGGGATTACAAGACCTATCGGCTGTCGTTTTCTTCAAACCTCTAGTTGTAACACCCCGGCCCGGTTAAGGCTGACGTGTCACTCGATACGGTAATTATAGACATTAAAAACGTTTTCATTGAAGTCTTAACCATAATTTTAAAATCGCACAACGGTCCAAAAACATTCAAATTAAAGTGTTCGACAAAACGATAAAAAATAAAGTTATTTAACTCAAAATAAATTTTATTAAGTTCCTCGATTTCCCACTTCTAGCCTTTTTCTTTTACTCTCTTATCACACATTCCCCTGATTCCCATGAGTACCTGTAACAAATAAAAGAAAACACAAAACAAAGAAACACGGGTGAGCCGAAAATTGCCCAGTAACAGAGGAAACAATAGCAATAACAATAGACGACGAAGAACCATACGATACAATGAACGATCAAATGAGAAACTAATAAAGTGCGCGAGCCAGTAACAGTAACAATACGCTGAACGGTCAGTTATGAATCAGTACAATAACAATATATCTATGGAAATACCCATGTGAGCCAGTAACAGTAACAGTAACAGTATGCACATTAGTTGCAGACTAATGCACCAATAATTAAGTGAGATAGGAATGTGGGCACACACACCTAACCATCTCACTCCAGTAACAATTTACCTAGGATCGACCCATACGCCTCTCAATAATCAGTAAATCAATAAGTGCTCTCGTCGCACAATAATGTAGAGACGTTGTGGACTAATCGCTCCGCCACAGATAGAGCACGTCAAAGGTGCCTCGATTGACGCCCTATGTCCCCATAGGTGGATAAATGCTTGAGTATTGAGGTCAAATAAAAGACAATAACAATGGTCAATATCAATATAATATATCTCACTAACAATAAGTCAATGTACAATGGTCTATATGGAACATGCGATAATGATTGCAATAAAATATATTATATCGCATGCATTTCAGTTATCAAATTAATAATAGCAATCTAACAATTTGCAATATAAAAAGAAACGACGTAATAAGGATTACGGTGACACGATACTATGAAACGGATCAAAACTATGATACTACTAACAACTCAAGAACCAATATATTACGAAAACAAGGACATAATATGACGCTATCAGTGTAAGGCCACAGAACCCGTACACTATGAGATTGATGAAAATAATATTTACGCTATAATTTAAATACCACAGAATCCGTACCTTACAAACGAAATAGCGGTAACCGTAAGCTTGAATTAGACGTTGCGGGGACCTATAATATTATCATGACTTTGATTATATTCTTGTTTAGCAAGTTTAGTATTCATGCGCGTTATTGGAGTTTGTATGGCAACGGACTCCAATTCAATATTTAACTATATAAAAAATATAGTCATATGCATATACAATAGTTTATTTGGAGTTGATAAGGTGACATTCCTTTACTTATTATTTCTTCATTTTCATACATACAGTTTATACATATATTTGATTATAATAATTTGTGAACAAGTTGTAATACTAACACAGGCTATATAGATGCTTGTAAAACTGTTAGGGTTATAAAAAAAATGCACACGTAATTTATGGAACAAAATTTGTGTTAAATAGATTTATCCAAAGACCCTCATTCCATTGAATAAACATACTTAATATTTTAAAATTCCTTTTCGGTGATCACCACTAGCAAACAACACGCTCGGCTTTTATTCGGGATAACAAACAAAACGCTCGACTTTTATTCGGTACGCTAAAGAAAAAAACACGAAGCAGAAAGACGGCAACCGGTGGTGGTGTAGGCGTTGGCGTTAGTGCTTTGTCGAGATCCTGCGGTGGTGGCGGCTTAACGATGATCAACCAGAACGGACGTGTGATGACCCTGGGTTTGGTTGTACGGAATCGAACAGGAGCAGCGTGTCGGGAACACCACAAGAACTGAAGTAGCGTTTCCGGTGGCAGCGGTTGTGGTGCACTAACAGGAGCAGGTGATAGTCGTAGCCAGCGGTGTATAGGGAGGTTGATGGTGGTGATATTATTTCCGGTGAGTAGGGCGTGAAGAAGACGCAGCGATACATGTTTTCAAATTGACTTTTAAAGAATGACAAAATGAGTCCTTTATATATATATATATATATATATATATATATATATATATATATTAACCACTTTCTAAATTAAAAACTATAAAAACCACTATTAATCAATCATAAATTTTGTTTGTTTCTTTCTTTTTTATTAATACGGGGCTTATAGGTAATTTTACCCTCTATTTTTTTGGAATGACAATCTCTCTCCGGTATTTATTTATTTAGAGTAATTCTCAATTTTAATTTCCGTATAATTGGTTTTATCCTTTGTCTTTTTTTTCTTTATTTTTCTTTTTAACTTTTAGCCCAAAATTCTTTTCCTACAGTGATTCATTATCTTTGATCAAGAATATCAAAATCTCCTTCCCCATAAACAACCTTATATATATATATATATATATATATATATATATATATATATATATATATAATTCCAGAGTTACAACATTATACATCAAATTACGATTTTTTTTTTGTTCTAGAATTAAGAGATGTATGAACAATATTTATCATGAACTGTTGATGGGCGTTTCAAACATATTAACGGATAGTATCTACATCTATTCTATATCTCAAGTGGTTTGATGAGTTAGCAAAACATCAAACATGGCCATCTTAAAAAAAATTATGTGACTCAACATGAGTGGCTAGATTTTGAATTAACTTGTTGGTTGTAGTTGTTAGTATATGCGTAGCCTATCGGGTTACATATATGTATATTCATAGGCTAAATATATGTAGCTTGATTTATGTTAAGTTGCATATATGTATATTCATAGGCAACATATACGTAGCCTGATTTATGTTAAGTTGCATATATGTATATTCGTAGACTACATATTTGAAGAACGATTTATATATACATTTTCACAAGTTACATACTTATATATATTTAGTTTGTTGGTACATATGTTTTTTTTGTTTTTTATAACAAAACTTTTTTTTTTATATCTACATATATAACATGTAGCTTGTTAGATTTATTTTATCACTGAGAGGTGATATAACATTATTTTTTGTGGTGCATAATTTGGAGTCTTAATTCATGAGTGTAATTTAGCTTCAATATACTAATCAAATGTTTCTGAATATTCAATATATCAATAATACATGGATCTATTATTATTTATGGTTACTCATTTGGTGCATGGATCATACAGCAACCGAATGGCTATATATGTCAGACTTGTGGAGACACTGTAGAATTTAACGATTATATATATGTTTCTCACTTAACATTAAATTATTACATATATGTTTCTCGGGTATTTCTTTCAATTTTGTCGGTGTTTTTCGATTTTATATTTATAGAGGATTTCTAAATTTCAAAAAATCCATTAAAACTGGGGATTTTGTAGTTACAAAATTCGATTACACATGCTAAAAAAAGTTGATTGATTAAAAATAAGTTGATACTGGAGTGAGAATGAGAATCTTTAGGAATCAGTTTGTAAAATATTTTTTTTTTTACCTAATTTGCCCTTTATCTCATTAACTAATATCCAATGATGTTCACTTATTTATCTAATAGATCAATGGTCAAAATTGATTTAGTTGATTTTCTAGAAAACTAGAGTTTTTAGAAAGTAATTTCAATAAAAACTCCTAAATTTAAGGGTTTTACAACTCTTAGTGCTTGATGTACAACCCATTAATGCATCACAATTGTTTGTTCAACTGGCTCGCGCGGGACCTTATTCCATATTCAAAATTCAAAACCAACTCGCTCATATCTCTCTCTCTTTTCTCAAAATCTGGTCAGTTTCTCGAGGATAAGCCGATGCTTGCCAAAAAAAACCTGAATCGATGTGTCTAGCTCTCACACTAATCCTTGGCTTCCGATAAGGTAAGTTATAATTTGAAATCAAGTATAATTTTCTCACCGGCATCTAGGGTTTGGTGCTCCACTCAGTACGCCTGATAAGACGAGTTTTCCGGTCACTAATCCGCCAGCTAATTGGAATATTTTCTGGTTTAAGAGTGAGACTAGATTGCATTTGTTATCTCCGTTAGAGTTTGATGATCAGTCGCCAGAGGTAGTGGTTTTGTGATAAAGGCGACTCACAGAAATCCCAACATCAACGCGTTTAGAACTGCAAAGGCTTTAATCTATGTACGCGTGCAATTGTTTGATATTTGTTTTTGTTTTTCCTCTTCCTGATATTTGTCTATATTATTATTATTATTATTATTGTTGTTGTTGTTATTTATATGCAGTTTCGAAACGAAAGGTAGTGGGTAGAAGCTCAAGTTGAAAACACAAAACGACAAGCTATTATGTTAACACTTGAAGGTCAAGTGGATTCAGATGAAGCTCATATTCACCTTAACAATTTGAACCGAGTTGGGAGCTGGCCGCTCAACTACAAAACACATACATTCTGCAAGGTAGATATTTAAATATTAAAACTTTAAATCTGCTTATAAAGTTTGATCTATTTTTTTTTGTTCTGATAAAATGAAAATATGTATTGATCTTAAATCAGGTGAATACGACATAAAGGTCATTCGACAAAAATATCTTTGAAAACTGTTTTGTTTTGTTTTTTTTTTTTTGGTTTTAAGAATGGTTTGAAGATGGGTGCGGTTCAGTATCAGTTTTTTGGGTTTTAGGTTTTCGGTTTTTACAATTGGTCCTGTTTGGTTTTGGTTTTGTTTTTTTTTTTGGTTTTCACAATGGGTTCAATAGGTTTTAGGTTGATTTTAACGATGGGATCGGTCTGGTTTTTTGAAATCTTTGGTATAAAAACTGGCACAAAATAATGAAGTTGGGCATGAAACCTTTAGTTTTAATTTTTTTTAAATTAATGATAAATTAGTTATTACATTTTTTGGCCTAAAAAATTTGGGGCTTCACTATTTATTTCATGCATGGTTTAGTGTTTTTTTTTTGTGGGTTCGATTGAGTATTTTCACATATGATTACATGCGAAACCGAAATTGAACAGGAAACTTGTTTTTTGAGAAAATAAAACTAAACCATCATGGGTTGGGTTCGGTTATGCCGGTTAATTCAGATCGACGCTAATATTTTAAAAACATATCACTTTATCAAACGAGTTGCTTAATATTTATGGTTGTATCTGAAGTTTAACTTATTCTTTGCAGTTGATGATGATGCCTTAAAGCAACACAATTTTCCTTACCGAGCTGCCATTTAGCTTTCATTTGAACAGAAACAGGGTGATGGTATATCCCGTTTAAGGTGAATATTCATGACATAAGTTGATTCTTCAAGAATCAAGTGTTACATTGTAAGAACACGGTGCATTTTCCCAAAAAAGTTAACTAAAAACATCAAAATCACTTTGAACCAATACGGGTCGTTTTTAAAATGTATCAGTTTGGTTTGGGTCAAAATGGGTTATCTTTTTATAAAGATATTTTAATAATTTTTTTATAAAAAGAAAAATCTTGAGGGCTGAAAACAAAATAAGCCAATTCTTGAAGGTCCAAAAGTAATTATAATTTTAAAGTTTGCTTGTGCAGGCAGGTTTAGCAAACTCACTGGACTTGCAATAGAGACCAATGTTCAGGCAAGTTAACAAAAATGACAATGCTTATTATTCTTTTTGTAATTTTAACTAAGACATTAATTATTTATAAAATATTGGTTACAATGTTATGTAAAATATGTGCATTAAAATACACTAAATGGTTGACATGGAAGCTACAAAACAACCCTGTTGACCAAATAAATGATTACATATGTGCATTAAAATACACTAAATTGGTTGACGGGTCTCAATTTCCAAAAAATACTTTCAGCCATAAGCGAGTCGAACTCGGGTAGTTCACTAGCGACTTGACTCATTTACACACTGAACTTATGATACAATTTTTAGGCATTCTGGGACTATTTGGAAATAAGCAACTTGGGGCCACCAAAGCTAAATGGTCAGTGATGAATGAATGTTCCCAATATGGCAGTTATTTCTTGACCTTCACAACAGCCCCGAGGCTGAAACTGGACAACGGGTATGTTGCTGTTTACCAATATTAGTTCCAAAAAAAATCAAACTCTTTATCATACATTTTGTATTTTGATTAGAATATTGACACAATAGTGAAGAACATGAGCCATTTATAATTGCAGGATCACTCTTCAAAGAAGATTGATAAGCTGCATCAAGTAAGCTTTATTTTTATTTTTTTAAGGTAATTATGCCCCTTCTACTTCTGCTAAGGCATGTAAATGAACCAAACATGTTTGTTCATTTAACATTAATTGATCAACAAATTAATGAACATGAAAAACTAAACGGCCGGGGTTTTCGTGACTGTGTTCGTTTGTTAAGAAAATGAGCGGACACCAATTAAAAGTAAACATCGACATAATTACATAAATATGTTGGGCCTAAAAAATATTAAATCTAGACTAACTTGTAATGGTAATTATAAAATCAGACTAAATTGTAACGGGTCTTGTTTATTTTGATGAATATGTAAACAAACGAACTTGAACAAACGTAATCTAACAAACATATATGAGCGTAAATTAATGAATATAGATGAGCGTTCACGAACATAAGTGAATGAACGAGAAATGTATCCGTGTTTGTTTATTTAACTAAATAACACAAAACAATTGTTTATGTGTGTTCTTTTACTAAATAACATAAATGAATTTCCCACTGAACGGTTCACCGAATGTGTGGTTCGCTTACTTGCTTATTTCTGTTATTTTCATAGCGTGTGACGGGTTTCATAAAGTTACTAAATATCGTGTAATTGATAGGAAACTCAGGAAGAATATGCCGAGTTTCTTGAAAAAGTGCTGAAATTTGTGATTACAGAAGACAAAACAAATATATGATATGAAGAACTTGCAACTTTTGGTAAGGGTTGATTCTATTCAATTGCATTATCCTGCAACTTCTGGTAAAGGAAGAATTTGTTTTCACTTTAAAAATTGAAATTGTTTGCTGCTATATTGTGTTGCAGACCGGGTTCATAACTGAGGCAAGCGGTGCATGCAAAACTTGGTCTTAATGTATGTTCTTTTTTATTTTATTTATTTAATGGTTCCCATTGTTGAAGTGAATTTCTTTTATTTATTTAATTTTCTTTTTATTTTTTTGTGATGCAGTTGATTAGAGTTCTAACTAACTGTTTATAAACGAGCAGAACGAGCTAGCTCAATTTCAGAACAAGCCGATTTTGAAAGTTTTTTCAACCATTTTCTAGCAAGCTTTTAAAATTTGACTTTCCTTGAGTCAAATGAGATTTTTAGTTAAATCTGGTTTCTGGTGAACAATTTATTTCAAACCGGCTTGGATCATGCTTATAGCTGGTAATTGCTGCCTGTTAAAGGTAAAAAGCAGGTGGAAGACCAGAGACAACAATTTGAGCTCTGTATTCTGGTGAGGTAATAATATTCATACAAAAGTGGAATCACTCTTTCATATCTTTGTACGTGTTTAATGTATTGTATTTAACTGCAGTTTGTTGACATTCATTTTGAAGGTAAACAAAATTAGTGAACTGCCACAAAACAAGGACATTGTTGCCAAATATATCGACTACCCTGAGGTTACTAATTGATTATCTTTGCATATTTATGAGATTTTATGACTTTGTTGCAAATTTTTTAAGTGTATGTTTATATGATCATTGAGACCAGGCGCACATTGTTATGGGATATTGTGTTGCTGCTTTTGGGTTTGCTACATCTCATGCTGATTTGGTGTGTTCATCTTTCACTTGTGAGATATTACCCTTTTCAAGTTATTTGCATAATTGCATTACCCTTTTAAGTTACATATACAATTCTTTCAACATGATTTAACTTTTAGTTACATAGATGCAAAAACAAGGTGCGCATTGTTTTCCTCAGAGCGATTTTCGGTTAGCACTTGGTATTCAATTGTTTTAAATATGCAAATGTACACATACAGTGTGAGCTATATAAAGTTTGTTGACAACTAAGGTGTTTTAGATCTTATTTAGAAATTGTACATTTTTATTGTGGACTTGTCTTGTATACATGAATTATTGTTAGAAAAGCTTCCAAAATGTATTGTAGAAAGTGTAAATTAACATTGTTTTGTTATTTATTCATCACAACTCACCAATATATGCAATATATCTAGATATGTGTTTGCTATTATTTAATTGAGATCTATAAGGCATGTAACATAGACAAACTACGCAATATATATCTAGATGTGTTTGATATTATTCATCACAACTCACCAATATATGCATATATCACGAGAGAATTAACAAACTAAGAGGAAACAAGTATCGCGTTGTAAATTGTCGTCGCCGCTGCATTGTGCGGGTACCTACTAGTATATATATATATATATAGCCATATAGGATCAGGATCATGTGAGAACTTTTTGGGAATTGAGAACTATGAGAACCATTTTGGATAACAAAAAACCCAAAAATAAAAAAAATCATAAAACAAAAAAATAACACAAAAATAAAAAAAGTAAAAAAACCAAAGTTCTTATTTATCATCCCGGTTTTTAAAAAAAAACGTAAAAAAAAAATTCTCGGTTTAGCTAAATTATACATATACATATATGTATATACATGTTTTTTTTCCTATACACATATGTATAATTTAAGGTAAATGATAATGGACATATGTGTACATTATATAACTAGAGATTAAATGAAAGTGTATATATGTGTATAGGTATAATACGAATTAAAAAGAAAAAAAAATTGGTTTTTTTTATTATACATATATGTATGATACGTACACACATGTTTTTTCCTATACACATGTATAATTTAAGGTAAATGATAATGTACATATGTGTATATTACGTAACTAGAGATTAAATGAAAGTATACATATGTGTATAGGTATAATACGAATTAAAAAAAAGAAAAATCGTTTTTTTTTATGAAACCAGAATGAAATATAAGAATTTTGGTTTTTTTACTTTTTTAAAATTTTCAAATTTGTTTGTTTTATAATTTTTTTAGAGGGTTTTTTTAGTGGTCCAAAATGGTTCTTAAAGTTTTCAATTTACCAATGGTTCTCTTAGGATCCTTACCATATATATATATATATATATATATATATATATATATATATATATATATATATATATAACTTGCACATTAAACCTTCTAGTTTAGCAATAAGTTTGCTCAGCCCTAAACATTTAAAATGCTCATGCAGCTTAACTGTCTTTGGTTTTTACGAGGTATTAACTCTTATAATTACAGTTCCACATGCAAAATTTTATTATTTTATTGCATTCTGTTAGTCGACATCTTTATTCAGTCGGTTCTACTTATTATCCATTCATAAATATTCGACACATTAATAAGATATTTAATATTTTAGGGTTTTTGTATATTACAATTCTACCTCCCTTAAAAAAAATTTCGTCCCTCGAAATTAATGCAATACGTCATTAGACGTTTGGGTGTTTCAATGCTCTACCCCCTAAAATAAATTTTGTCCCCGAAATTTAAAACTACAAAAAAAAGGAATATTTTCACATAACAGATGAACATTATGATTAACAAAAGATCACCTAATTAAAAAGGCACGTTTGAGTTTTCAGTAGAGGCAGTTCAACTAATAACAATTGTAGTCATTTAGGTCTCGACTAATTTTAGGATCGAGAATGGATTATATCCTCCAAAAAGTTTTCCCTTTAAGGTGGAAATAACCAATGCAGATTTTAAACGAGAACATACGATTTTAAGATTTTCATAAAACAATCACGAGAACGCGTAGTGGGTTGCCCCGATATCAATTAGCACGTATAAGGCATGGTCAGTAAGTAAAAAAATCAGACCAGGAAAAGTACAACCTAGCGTATCGATAACTACCAAGATACGGACAATTATACGACACTAGAATCAATTAGCACATTCAGATCACGATGCTTTAGAATGAAAGGAAAACTATACCCGGAGAATTAGCAGTTTCTCCAACAGTTAGTGTAAACACTCGTCCTCCGGTAGCAGGTAGTGCATTAGCTCTTCTAGCAGTGTCTCCCCACATCTAAGACAAGCTCCAGTAAGTTGGCGACAAACGCCTGGGTGGTGCTTGTTACAGTGAGTACACAAAGGAATCGGTGCAGTGTTCTGGTTTCCTCTCTGGTTTACGGGTTGAGCTTGGATCGGTTGCTGGCTTCGGGTCCTACCTTGCCATGGTTTTGTTTTTGGATCGTGTTATACCTGTTGATTTGAATGTTTTTGGATCGTTGTGTGATTTTAAAATTAGGGTTAAGACTTTAATGAAAACGTTTTTAATGTCTATAATTACCGTATCGAGTGACATGTCAGCCCTAACCGGGCCGGGGTGTTACAGTGACATGTCTATAATTAATGTCTATAACTACCTCTCTGGTTTACAGGTAGTGCATTAGCTCTTCTAGCAGTGTCTCCCCACATCTAAGACAAGCTCCAGTAAGTTGGCGACAAACGCCTGGGTGGTGCTTGTTACAGTGAGTACACAAAGGAATCGGTGCAGTGTTCTGGTTTCCTCTCTGGTTTACGGGTTGAGCTTGGATCGGTTGCTGGCTTCGGGTCCTACCTTGCCATGGTTTTGTTTTTGGATCGTGTTATACCTGTTGATTTGAATGTTTTTGGATCGTTGTGTGATTTTAAAATTAGGGTTAAGACTTTAATGAAAACGTTTTTAATGTCTATAATTACCGTATCGAGTGACATGTCAGCCCTAACCGGGCCGGGGTGTTACAGTTATGGTATCAGAGCTTAGGCTCTTTCCTGTTGAAAATCTAAAAATATTTTTATAAGACATGTGAGGACTGGGTAGACTTTGGGATAGGATTTCATATTCTTGTTTGATCTTCTTGTTTCATGGATTGTCCTTCTGGTATGAAGACGCTCTTATATTTTGCTTTTAGATGCCTCCACGTCGTGACCCTAGTAATTATGGTGGAGCAAATTTGCCTGATCCAGATCTTGTAGCTGCCGTCACTCAAGCTGTTACTGCTATTCTACCGACTATCATTAACGCTGTGCGAAATTCGGGAGAAGGTTCTGGAGCTAATCCGCCTGTAGGTA
Organism: Bidens hawaiensis; assembly: GCF_021521415.1. Taxonomy (NCBI): domain Eukaryota; kingdom Viridiplantae; phylum Streptophyta; class Magnoliopsida; order Asterales; family Asteraceae; genus Bidens; species Bidens hawaiensis. The sequence continues at coordinate 846,138 of NW_027491115.1, read as the reverse complement.
TTCATACTTGGCTAGAGAAATTTCAGAAGCAGAAACCAAGACCTTTCACTAAGGCCGCCACACCAGCTGTAGCAAGAGACTGGATTGCTCACATTGAGAAGATATTTCGGGTGTTAGGAGTTGAAGACCAATATAAGGCGAGATTAGCATCGTATAAGCTAGAAGAGGATGCTCAAACTTGGTGGGAAGGCGTGCTAACAGAAAGAGGAGGAGATCAGTTTGCTGAAAATTTATCTTGGGCAGACTTTCGTTCTATTTTCTTTGAGAAGTATTTCACTACTGTGGATAAGAGCCACTACACTTGAGAGTATCATGGTCTTCGTCAACGAGATGATGAATCACTTTCTGAATTCACCGACAGATTCTACCTATTGATTGGATTCCTTGGGGCAGCTGCTGGAACACCTGAGGAACAAGCAGAAAAAAACCACGTTAGATTCACGAGTTGGTCCAGATCTGAACTTGACCCGAGAACAGAAAGGTGAGTTCGGCAAAAGGTTACATTTTGTGGTTAAGTTTGACATGCAAACTGATAGAACGATATATCGGGTCGTAAGAGGCTAGAAAAATGTAAACTTGAAAGGTCGAGTGTTAACGGTTTCGTTTTAGGACAAAAAGGTGATGTTTAGACCTTGTAAAACACGGGTATACAAAGTTGGTACAACCCGAAACCTATAAAAAGGGTTCAGACGAGCTCTAAGGAAGGGTCTCGGGGTAAGATGGCTCTAAAATGACAAAATAAGGAAATCGGGCCTTAATTGCATGAAAAAGGGCTTCGCATCGCATGCCATGCGAAATCCAAGAATTTCGCATTGCACGCCATGCGAAGCGAAATTAAGCATGCGAAGCGAAATGGCCATGCAAAGCGAAATTCCAAGCGAAATTCCATGTGAAATTTCATGCGAAATTCCGTGCGAAATTCCATGCGAAATTCTGTGCGAAATTCCATGCGAAATTCCGCCTTGGACCCTGCTAGGGGCTGCCGCCCCTAGACCTCGCTACCAGGGGCGCTGCCCCCGGACCCCCGTTAGTTGAGGGTTTCATTAACTCAGATGTAGGAAGTAGTAGTAATGGATAATAATGTATTGTACAGTTAGCCGTGCACAACTAAGGAAAGGCATTACCATTAACGGCTAGAGAAACCGACTCCAGGTGACTTCTAGCCCCCTTTATCTATTACATTTTCAAGGCTGTGTGCATACTCCTATGTGGTAGATAATACACTTACTTGATTGGTAAGTGTATGATTGTGTTGATTGGTAAGTGTATGATACGTGTATTGAATATATTATTACATAATGATTGTATGAACGAGTATGTATATATTTATAATTAGAAGATATGTAAAGTATGCACGTATGATAAATGTATGGTTATTCAAGATAGAAGGGACCACACCCTTATAATATTTGAGATGTTAGGGACCAGACCCTTATAATATCTGAGATGTTAGGGACTAGACCCTCATAATATTTGAGATGATAGGGACCAGACCCTCATAATATCTGAGATGTTAGGGACCAGACCCTTACAATATCTGATATATTAGGGACTAGACCCTTATAATATTTGTGATGTTTAAGATAGAATAGCTTATGGTATACCATAGGGTTTTATGAAAGAAAGTATGTAAGTACGTATGCATGTATATAAAGTATGTATGAGAGAAGTAATAACAGGTAAGGTATGAATACGTATCTTCGGACACGTATGAGTAAGAATATGAATGTAATGTATGTTAACTGATTATCTAGAACTCACTCAGCGTAGCTGACTTTTAGTATGCACGCAGGCAAATAGATTGAGGCAGCTGGTTTGGGGAGGGACACATGGCATGAGCTAAAGAGACTGGCATCTATGGAGAAGTGTCATGACTATTTTATGTTAATGTTTATCAAAAGACAACTTGTATGTTAAGACATGATTTGATGTTTTGTAATGTAATGCATGAAGTTTAATTATTCCGTGAAAGTTTTAATTAACTCTAATTTTATAACTGTGTTTATAAGTAAATCCAACACCAAAGTAGGGTTACCGGGAACGGGACTTACATAAAATGAATATAAATAAAGATAAAAAGTTAAACTAATAATGCCATCATTAGGTATAATCAAAATTGAAATTTGTGTGATGGAGCCCATTCAGTTCAGCCTTCAATTCTCCCAGCACATACATAATATGAGAAAGCTATTAATAATAACAATAACAAAGTACTTACACCGTTGAGAGAAAGAGTCATTCTCTCTGTTGATCTGTGATCCCAAAAATCATGTTTGAAAAACTCAACAGTATCCATGTTCACACCCATAGCTGTAAACACAATTACAAAGTTGTCTTCATCTCCACCACTATGTACACATAAGCAGACAGTTCAGTATTTTAGTCTCAAATTTAATACTTTATTTAATTAACATTAAAAAATATTCAGAGGTAGATAATCTTTATACCTCAAGCAAGTTATCAGTTTTTTCCAAGCATTTTACGAAACCTTCAAAAGAAAAAAATTATTCTTTAAATTCGTTTGCACACTATGCTGGATATGCATTCCAAATCACTTCTATTTGGATCCTTAGTTATAAACTCACAAACTAAAAGCTATATCCAAATTAATTAGAAATTTGGAGGCTTACCGTCATCAATCAAAATAGCGAAAAGCACATTAATCAGAAGGTAAACCTGTCATTTTCATCATATCAACACTTCTCAGTTTAGGGGTCGTGTAAAATAAAAATGACCAATTAATCTGCATTAATAAACTCAAAAGATTATCCAATTGGTAATGCCATTCGGCACACCTTTGACTTGCAGTAATTGGATAGATATGTACATATGCTAGATAACAAGCCTCAACTTTTAATTATCAGTTACAACAACAAAAAAATGCTAAAACGTAATAACGCTTACAGCCATGGCCTCAACAATTGCATAGGTCATGCTCATTACAATTTTGGAAAAAAATTGCAGCGATATGGCCCCGAAAAGTTTGGTGGGTGTACCCGACCTGTTAAGCAAGCCAGCAGTTTTGTCACTTCCACTTTGTACTAATAGTCTAATGTAGGTATATATTTGCCCATTAAGATTCATAAAAGCTAAAAAAGTATTAAGGGGTAGAAGGGGCAAAAGGACTTCAACAAGTATTACTCGTTATTTTACAAATTCTATATATATAAATTTCGATAAGAATGTGGCATGAAGAGCCCAATGATAAATGAAATTCAAAAATTCTAACTTAAACAAAAAAATATTTATGAGAAAAAGGAGAAAATCTCATGTTAATTTGATGCTGAAATAATGTATTTTGACTCTTAAAAGTCAAAATTACAGTTAGAGTAATAACTTTTGGCTTATGTTTGATAGATTTCATAACCTTGAATTTTAAGATTCACTTCATAGTGACAATCTACAAAAATTATTGGAAGAAAAGCAAAAAGGTACAATAAGTATATCACACCTTCATTTTCTCACCATCAGTACTCAGTCAGTTGTTATAATAACATGAACTATTTATAAACACATACATTCAGGGCAAATGATAAACATATGAATATATAATGTCTATGTACTAATATAATCATGTACAAACAAAGATATTTAAAATTAGGGTTTTGCCTGAGTTTCTTTGGTAGGGGCTATGGGTTCCCACTGGTCTTTCGAATCTGGGTCGTTGAAGAAACACTAATCGACCCCGGGCAGATTACGGATAATCTGGGGGTTAAATAGATGTTTCCCACGAGGGGTTAGATCCGGCAAAGATGGTTCTTCTGATAACCTGCAAAACAGACACCGTGAGCTCGTCACTGAGAAGGGGGGGGGGGTACCTCCTTGTGACCACCCTCCGGCGTGAGAATCAGACTAGATTGCTCTTGAATATAAGTGTATATTAAGAGAATGACTAGAGCAGATATCAGGTAATATATCAAGATATGAGATATGAGATAAGATATAAGATCAGATGATCATACCATTCCAAGGTGTTGGAGTATTTATAGCCGAAGGTAGGTTTCCAAGAAGGTACAGCCGGCTGAATAGTGTTCCTGTTCTGCCAACTGTGGGCTACGCACATGCCATGCTGGTGGTTGGTGGGTAGGCAGCGGCTGATAGTGACCAGGCCGGCTGTGTACTATTCCTGTTCCACCAACTGTAGGCTATGCACGTCCTCCGACAGGTTGGTGAGTAGGCAGCGGCTAATAGTGACATACAGTACAAGAGCGTGCTGCTCGTCATACTGTTGTCAGTGAGCTGTCATATCTTTGGTCAGATCTTTTGTCCATACCTCGTCAGGTACAGTACAAAAGATCCTCTAGTATCGTACGGACTGGCTCATTTGGGCGGGAGTATTCCCGGCTTTGCTCATTCCTTCTTCAGGTGACATTACTGAATTATTATGAGTTAAGTGCCTTGTGCTTGTAGCCTTGCTGCGCGGGTAGCCTTCCCTGATGGCTTGTATCCGCAGCTGCGGGAACAGGCGGAGTACTTCACCATTGGGAGGCTTTTCCTGCGGGAACAGCTTGCGCACTGCGCGTAAGGACGTTACGTCTCTGAGCATGGTGGGTCCTGCGGATCCAGTTGGTCTCTGCGCAGACGTCCCTTTAAGTTAAGTCTTGCGGATTCAACCGCGCAGACGTCCGTTAAGGAGTCTTGCGGGTTCAACTGCGCAGACGTCCCTTTTCAAGGTGAGTCTTGCGGGTCCAACTGGGCTCTGCTGGGACCTACCTCTTCAAGTCCCCCCAGTCCAATGTTCTTCTCATGAATTGTTAATAAGTGAGGTGAACTTTTGGACTTTAAGCAAGGGGTTTTGAAAAGGGTTTAGTTTTAAGGTTTTCCATGGGGATTCTTTCCGCGGAAGTCCTAATGTCACGTGCAGAAATTCCCGACTTTGCTGCTTGATCTTTGGGTGTGATGCGGGTAGGTCTGTAACCTCCTCGCAAGTCAGGAGCGTTGAGTTCCACTTGTGTAGATTCTCCATGAGGTTTTGGTAGTTTTGAACATAGTGATCAATTATGTTTAAACAACCAATTCCATCTTGGAGGTTCAAACAATCTAGTTCTCGACGTTCCCGCTATGCGGGGATGTTATTCCCGTTTCCGCAAGCACGGCCCAGAAGATCCTTCTTGGTTTCAATTCCCTGCGGAGTGCTAGGTATGTGAAGGGTTTCGCCTTGACACTGTACCCGCACTCGTCTTATAGTTACTTTACTTCCAAGGTATTCCTGGCTTCAATTCCCTCTTGGTGCTAAGTATGTGAAGGGTTTTGCCTTGACACTGTACTCGCACCCGTCTTATGGTTACTTGGTTGCCGAGGTATTCTTGGCTTCAATTCACTGCAGGTGCTAAGTATGTGAAGGGTTTTGCCTTAACACTGTACTCGCACATGTCTTATAGTTACTTGGTTGCCAAGGTAAGGGGTATATTCCCGCTTACTTTTGAATCTTTTGAAATTCGAAGAGTTGGTGAAAGGATAAGAACAGTCCAAACTGTTGAAGGGACGGTTGAGTAGTCCGACGGTTTCTTCTGACAGTTTCAGGACGTGCAGGAAGTTATGGCGACGTGACAGTACATGGTCATTCCAGACGCTTTTTCAGGCGCGTGGCCGCGAAATTTATGGCATGCGTCCTTTCGACAGCTGTTGCCAGCTTGGTCTTTGCCACGTGTCATAGTTTCATTGCACCTGTGATTTCTCTCTCTTCCGCATTAAATTCATCGCATTTATTGCGATGAGTATATAAAGGGGGAGAGGGTCCTTTGTAATCCACACTTTCACTTCTATCTTCTTCTAAGCGATTTCCGTCGAATATTCTTTCTGAAATCGTTGCCTTTCATCCTTCCAGAATGTCTTCTTCCCATGATGTTGAGGCTACTGCCGAGGAGTCTGACGTGTTCGTCGAGAATCCGTCGTCCACTTCCGATAAGGACGATAAGAGTACTGCTGGCGAGTGCCAGTGTGCTCTTCCGGCCGACCTCTATCAGTACGTCGTCCGGAAGTTCATGCTCGAGCCGTTCGAGCCTGAGTTTCCGGAGCCACACCAGACGGTGTACGATGCCCCCAAGGGCAAGATAGGGGTGTACGCTGCATTCTTCGTCTATGGGAATCTCAGGTTCCCATTGTCGAAGTTTGTATACCGTGTCTTGGAGAGGCACGGTGTGCATCTGACGGAGGTACACCCGATGGCGATCGCCAAGATCCGCTACTTTGAGTGGGTGTGCCTCATTCTGGGCGTGGAGCCCCACGTTGACCGGTTGATGACCTTCTACTCCTGGAGGTGCATCCAGGGGTGGTATACCTTGGTCAATCGGATCAAGGGTTTGAAGATCTGCGCTACCGAGCGCAGTCTTCGGTCGTGGAAGCGGGAGTTTTTTTATATCTGCGCTACCGAGCGCAGTCTTCGGTTCCTGTTCTGCCAACTGTGGGCTACGCACATGCCATGCTGGTGGTTGGTGGGTAGGCCGCGGCTGATAGTGACCAGGCCGGCTGTAATTATTCCTGTTCCACCAACTGTAGGCTATGCACGTCCTCCAACAGGTTGGTGAGTAGGCAGCGGCTAATAGTGACATACAGTACAAGAGCGTGCTGCTCGTCATACTGGTTGTCAGTGAGCTGTCGTATCTTTGGTCAGATCTTTTGTCCATACCTCGTCAGGTACAGTACAAAAGATCCTCCAGTATCGTACGGACTGGCTCATTTGGGCGGGAGTATTCCCGGCTTTGCTCATTCCTTCTTCAGGTGACATTACTGAATTATTATGAGTTAAGTGCCTTGTGCGTGTAGCCTTGCTGCGCGGGTAGCCTTCCCTGATGGCTTGTATCCGCAGCTGCGGGAACAGGCGGAGTACTTCACCATTGGGAGGCTTTTCCTGCGGGAACAGCTTGCGTACTGCGCGTAAGGACGTTACGTCTCTGAGCATGGTGGGTCATGCGGATCCAGTTGGTCTCTGCGCAGACGTCCCTTTAAGTTAAGTCTTGCGGGTTCAACCGCGCAGACGTCCGTTAAGGAGTCTTGCGGGTTCTACTGCACAGACGTCTCTTTTCAAGGTGAGTCTTGCGGGTCCAACTGGGCTCTGCTGGGACCTACCTCTTCAGTCGTTGATGGCCACAATTGAGAACGAAGAACAACATCAAATTGACTAAATTAGTAACGAATTTGAACATAATTGAATAATATGAGGTTGAAGAGGAGATTACTAGGATGTTCAATGAAGGTTTGAGCGCTGGGTCTTCCCAATTTCTCAGCCATTACTTAAGCAGGTATGTAAGCCAATAAAAATACCCATCAGAAGAGGAAGAGACGTATTGAATGATCGGTATAACCGATGAATTGAAGTCGTCGGATAGCTTGAATGATTGTAATGGCCGCCGGAGAATTGAATGATCGAGGCTTTTATGGTGAAATAAAATTAATATGCCGGCGTCTGAAAGTGAGAGAAGGTAGGGGATGAAAAGACGCCTATATGTACTATAAATGTATTATAATGTAATATAAATATTGTGTGAGTGTGTGTATATATATACATATTAAAAATAAACATTTGGTTCACTCACATTGTTAATTGTTCATCAAAAGTTTCACATGATTTTCAACTAATTATTTTGTGGTCCCTCAACTTTCATTACAAACTTTGTTTATATACTTTTAGCCCCTAGACTTATGTTTCACATATTTACCTTTTGACCTATCAACTTTGGTAATGGAATTTTTGTCACAAAAATTTACCATAACGAATTGAAACAATATCAATATCCCACAACATACCTGTCGCAACGCGGATTAAATTTTGAACATGAAGTGCATTTAACCCGCTCCTCTACAACGCACAGATAAATATACTTGTTGTCTTAATAAACCATCACTTATCTACATAAAAGGAGGACATGTTGGTTATGAAACTAACCAAAAAATATCTATAACTTGATCAATGTGAAAGTGAATATATGCACGGTTAACTTCTTAGCACGTAGTATTTGAGTTTTTACAAACTAGTCGAGTTCCCGCATGATGCAGCGTGAAACGCGAACTTCGGTAATCACATTACAAGTTTATGTGTGTTTATTGTTCGGTTTGAAACCGTGAAACCGTTCAAACTGGTCATTGATTTGATTTCACGATTGATTTTTTTTCTTTAACTTCTGGCCAGCCGATTTCAATTTTCAACAGGGTGGTTTCGGTTTTCGAAGACAAAAAAACGTTACTAACGATTTGGCTCAATGTTTAATTTAAAATCCATCAAAACCAGACCTCAAATATTCATACGTAATATGTAATTTTTTTAACTGAAAAAACTGTAGCAATATGATACTCGAATTAAAGATAATAAAATGCTCGTTTTTATGGTGTAACGTTTTATAAAAAATATTAACGTACAAAAAAGTTATGACCGTTCAAATTTCGTAGGGGAAGTTGGGTTGAAAATGAAGATAAAAGAGTATATATGTAAAAGATTAAGGGCTATAGTTGTAAGTATTATTTAAATTTACAAAGAATGATTAAAGTTAAGGGGAGGAAATTATAACTTTGTTTAAAGATTTGAAAATACATGTGATATTTATAATTCAAAAGACTATACTATCCTTATCAACATTTATCAACATTCTTTTATAATTCAAAAGACTATACTATTTTTATCAACATTCTTTGTTGAGCTGTAACAAATTCATAAAAATTTGTATTTTATTTAAAGCAAACGCTTAGTTTGCTCATCTCTCTCCTCATTTATCAACTTGATCAAGAGGACAACGAACATAACTAATTTTTTAAATTAAAAGTTTAATTCGTATCCAATATAGCGTAAAGAAAGTTATTAGTAAATTCTCTATCATTACTTTGGTGGGTGGTAATGGAGGTTTTCTCTTCGAAAGCTTCAAGGATTGAATTTGAAAAGAAGGATTTTATAAGATTGTGAGTGTTAGCTATTAAGAAAAATTAATAAGTAAATTAAGGTAACCAATATAGCGTAAAGTTTAATTCGTATCCAATATAGCGTAAAGAAAGTTATTAGTAAATTCTCTAACGTTACTTTGGTGGGTGGTCATGAAGGTTTTCTCTTTGAAAGCTTCAAGGATTGAATTTGAAATGAAGGATTTTATAAGATTGTGAGTGTTAGCTATTAAGGAAAATTAATAAGTAAATTAAGGTAACCTATAATTAGTTTAAATATTTAAATTTTGAAAAAACAAGAAGCAATTGCATAAATCATTCATTTGTTGATCCTATTAAGAGGTATTTAAATTTAAAAATAATAATCAAATAAACCTAAAATAATTAATTAAATATTTAAATTTAGAGACCGACTTGGTCAATGACACAATAACTAGATCCATCTCCTTTACCCATAATTTTTGAATAGAATAAATATAAATAAATATATGAGCATCCCACTAGATTTAAATTGCAGCCATTACCACCTACCCCCTTCTCCTATTTCACTATTTGAGCCTTCAAATCACACCAACTTAAGTCTCCCTTTATTATATATATAGGAAATTTCAAATGATAACCTCTTTGAGTTTTAAGAACTTGAAAGAACTCAGTGTAATGATTTTTTTTTCGAATTTTTTTTACACATGCGTAATAGCGTAATATATGTACGTTACATAGAGGTAAAAAAATTACAAAATTTTTTACACACCGATTCGACTTTTTACACATATGTAACGAACGTAAAAGTTAGTGTAATCAGTTACATTTTTATTCTCTCTTCGACTTCTGCTTGCAGTTCTTGACATCTTAAAACTCATATTGTTCTCGAAAAATTCCTCCCTATATAAACAAACTAATTCTACCACAAACTCAAACAACATTGTTTAGTTTAGCAATGGCACTTTCACTTTCACAATCCTCTGTTTTGTCTTCCAAATCCCTCATCCAACCGATACCCCACCAACCCACCACCACCATCCTCCCCCCACCAACCACCAAACCCAAACCCATCGCCGCCGTTCACGTCACCAAAACCCCAACCCAATCACCCGCTAAATGGGCCATTGACAGCTGGAAATCAAAGAAGGCTCTCCAGCTTCCGGAATACCCGAATGAAGCGAGTCTTGCCGCTGTTCTCAAAACACTGGAAGACTTCCCCCCGATCGTGTTCGCGGGCGAGGCGCGCCATTTGGAGGAGCGCCTCGCCGACGCGGCGGTCGGGAAGGCCTTTTTGTTGCAGGGTGGCGATTGCGCTGAGAGCTTTAAGGAGTTTAGTGCAAACAACATTCGTGATACTTTCCGGATCCTTTTGCAGATGAGTGTGGTTTTGATGTTTGGTGGTCAGATGCCAATTATCAAGGTATGTTGATTGATAAAATTGGAGATTCGTTTTGTTTTCTCTTGTCTGTTTATGTTACCAACATATTCTATTTTATTTGATTTAGATGCACTAGTGATTTTGTTCATTCATTCATGCTATTTTAATTTGCCTTTATTTGAATCAAACAGTGTCAGATTCCCAAACTAAACCGCACATGTGTATTTTTATGTACATCTGTATACCATTTGTTGTACAAGAACCTCAATCGTATCGGGTTGATGGCTTAATACGTGCAATCCAAACCTTACCCATATTATTATTCTTATCAACATTTTCAACCCTAACCCGAACACAACCTGTTTAACCTATTTTTTTACATGAGTCAATGAGTAATACATGTTTGATGATGGGTTGTTGGATTGTGTGTTTCATAGGTTAGTATGAGTGTGACAAGTGATAATATGGTGTAACAAAACTAACATTAATATGACTGACCGTATAATATTAAGATCAAAGTCATAATTATGTTCGAAATGTCGAAATCCAAACCATAAAGTACCAAACTGAAAATTGAGACTGCTGATATAGTCTTGTAGCGTGACCAGTGTCGTCAAAGGAATATTTAGGTGTTTTCTTGAAAATCTTGAAAATTTCAAGAGTATTTGTCAAAAGAATAGTAAAATTTTTTGTTTTAAAATACTTAAATGGGTCGTGTTAGTCCACCCAAAACTTGTTTTTTTTTTCTTGTCAAGAATTGCCCCCTAACTTACATTCAGCATGTTTCCTTAATTTCTGGAAACCTCAAACTTAGGCTTTTATTGCAAATCTTTCCAAATGTTGTGACTTAGATGGGATCAAAACTCGCGTTTGTTTTATCATTGTTAATTTAGGTAGGAAGAATGGCGGGTCAGTTTGCAAAGCCAAGATCCGACCCATATGAAGAGAAAGATGGGGTAAAACTACCAAGTTACAAAGGAGATAATATTAATGGTGACACATTTGATGAGAAGTCGAGAATTCCTGACCCCGATAGAATGATTAGAGCTTATTGTCAAGCTGCAGCTACACTTAATCTTCTTAGAGCCTTTGCCACTGGTGGTTATGCAGCAATGCAAAGAGTCACCCAGTGGAATCTTGACTTTGTTGCCAATAGTGAGCAAGGAGACAGGTATGCACAAGTTTCATTATTGTTTACCTTTTTTTCAATATTTATGCTTTACGTGTTGGATCAAATACAAACAACTTTTAACATGAGAAGTGTAAGAAGCATTAAAGTAATTATGCTAACGGTAGAGTAATTATTTTTACGTTATATTTTTGAACTGGAGTAATAATAATTACTGTACTTCATCTTTTGTCGTGTACTGACTATTACACTATAAGAAAATAATAATTACTCTAGTGTTAGCATAGTTACTCTAGTGCTTCTTACACTTCTTACAGTAAAACCATTTGTACGAAATCTCACCCTATATTTTATTAACTGATTATTGTTTTAATAGGTACCAGGAACTAGCTAATCGTGTAGATGAGGCCTTAGGGTTTATGTCAGCAGCTGGGTTGACCATTGACCACCCGATTATGTCTACAACCGATTTCTGGACATCTCATGAATGCTTATTGTTACCATACGAGCAATCGCTGACTAGACTCGATACAACTTCCGGGCTTTACTATGATTGCTCTGCTCACATGGTTTGGGTTGGTGAACGTACACGTCAACTCGATGGGGCTCATGTTGAGTTCTTAAGAGGTGTTGCCAATCCTCTTGGCATCAAGGTCAGTAAACAATGAAGTTATAAAACAACTTTGTTTTTGTTTTGTTGATGTGGATATGTGCTTGATTGTTTGAGGAAATGTGTTTTGCAGGTGAGTCAGAAGATGGACCCGAATGAGTTGGTTAAGCTTGTTGACATTTTGAATCCTAATAATAAGCCTGGAAGGATTACGGTTATTGTGAGAATGGGAGCTGAGAATATGAGGGTGAAGCTTTCGCCTTTAATAAAGGCGGTTAGACAAGCAGGGCAGGTTGTGACTTGGGTTTGTGATCCAATGCATGGAAACACTATCAAGGCGCCTTCTGGTCTTAAAACACGTCCTTTTGATTCCATATTGGTAAGCATTTTGTTTATCAATTTTTGTTTAGTGTGAATCAACAATATTGTTTTTGTTAAGTAGATAACATTTTGTATATGTTGTTCTCTTCATAACACATACAAAATGTTATCTACCTTTGGTCAAATAAACAAATCTTTATGTTTGTGTCAGCAATTCTTTTTGTTTGGAAATTTCACATGACTGATTGAATTAAATGTAGTAACAAAAACAATATTATTAGACCAATGGCATCCTTTTTTTTTTCTCAAAATAAAGTAATTAAGGAGATTTTAATTATTTCATTTGAATGCACATTGGCTGATAGTTGGAAGTCTTTTAACCTGCTTTTATGGTAGCTAATTGTTTTTTTAACCATTATACCTTCTGGGTTCATATTGAATACCAAACAAATCGAAACGGGTCGAAATTGCCATCTCTACTTGATTTCTTGACATTCTGGTCATAAAAGGTTAACCTTCTGGTAATCCTAGAGACCAAACTGATTATCAACTTTTCTGAACTTTTTTATGGGATTGATTATTTTATTATTTAGATAAAAAAGTCTATTTTTTTTAATTCTGTAAATAGTGTGATTTTATATGTTGGTGCATCCTAGCAGATGAAACATTAACCTCAATGACAATTTGATGGTTGAGGGATCAATGTTTTATACTTTATACCTGACAGAATTTCCATTCAATAAAAGAATACCATGAATGCATGTGTTGCTTTCAGTCAAAAAGTCAATTGACTACACACCATCTTTTCCTAGTGGTGGTGTTTGTTGACCAACCACCAAATTTGACTTTTCATGTTTGTTGGTCTACCCTTGTTTTATTAAACATAGTAGCCTTACCTAACAATTTGGAAATTAAAATATTGTAGGCGGAGGTGCGTGCTTTCTTTGATGTTCATGAGCAAGAAGGAAGCCATCCAGGAGGGATTCATTTGGAGATGACAGGGCAGAATGTGACAGAGTGTGTTGGTGGGTCCCGTACCGTGACTTTTGATGATTTAAGCTCACGCTACCACACACATTGTGACCCGAGGCTCAACGCTTCTCAGTCGCTTGAGTTGTCTTTCATCATCGCAGAACGGTTGAGGAAGAGAAGAATGGGGTCTTCTTTGAAATTTTAGATCCAGCAATTGTCAGAATAATTGTATTTGGATTTTTGTTCAAGTTTGTTTCTGGGATTTTGAGTTAATGTCATCTCCTTTTCAATAAATTTGTATCTTTCTTTTATTTGCCTAAGAACCAAATCAAAATGTATTCAGCTTTTAAAATTTATTCAACTTTTAAAATTTACGCGTCACTTAAAAAATAGAATAGTAGTATTTTGACCTACGCGTTGCGGGAGGTGTGAAACAGTAACAAGTGCTTAGATCTTGGTGGCCGAAAGTCAATTGAATCTTCTTTGGGAGGTGTGAAACAGTAACAGCTTAGATCTTGGTGACAGAAAGTCAATTGAATCTTCTTGACTTTGACTATCATAGCTTTTAAAAATGACATACCCGTGACAGTTTGAAACACAAAAATCTGTTTATAAAATGAGAAGCTGAAATGTGTCCGGAGTTCATACTTGAATTTACAATCTAAATTGTGTGTCCGAGTCACCAACAAAGTTCTATCTCAATTTGTTGTGAACTGCAATTAGTCAATATATACACCCGATTGAAAGCTGAGATTTCACAAACTATAATACAAACACAACTACTAAGGAGAATATTCAGATATGTATAAAGCAATCATCAAATGGAATGAATACATGACGAAAATAAAATTAAGATTCTGTTGTATTAAATAGATAAAGAAACATCAAAACGTTGGGTAAATACGAAATTTTAAATTTCTATATGTACTTGTAATCATTGAAATTGTATGACGAACCTTCTTAAATTCAAATCTCATAGATTTGCCAACATAGTGGAACAAAAACAGATAAATCCACTTTAGTTGCAAATTTATCGGTTGCAATTTGAGAGAAACTGTTGTTTCTTTCACATTACCATCCGGGTTGCCTTTACAAGACGTAGAAAATCACAATTTTGTTCCCAATCACTCTGACAAATTCAAGTTTGTCGTCACAACCCGTAGGTTAGAACATGGAGGACTACTTAAAAATGCTTGTACGCATAATATGAAAATCGAAGACAAAAAAGCATAGCTGCAAAACTATATTAGGCTCAAACCTATAGACATACGAACAAAAGAAGGTAAATCCACCATAGCTGCAAATGTATTTGCTTGCAACTTGAGAAGCTTTTGTTTCTTTCAGATTAATAGCCAAATTGTCTTGCCAATAAGTAGATGATCATAACCTTTTTTCAAATACAGATTCAAAATCGTTGATAGATTGAAGGACGTCTACACAACCTCTAGGTCAAAACGTAACAGAAATCAAACACGAAAATCAATAACCAGGAAGAATGGCATCGTATCCTTATTTTTATACTAAACCATGCTAAAGTGATTTTAATAAACCAATAAATCATAATATCATCCAAGGTTTTCAATTAGCAGCAACTTTGCCACAACAAAACAATTTATCAAAGGTAATAAAGAGGTAGGGCCCCAAACCCACCTAAGAAGAATACTAAGAAGAATACAAGTGTCTGCGGGAGGGCTCACACTCGTCGCGGAGCACCGACTTGTTGAAACTAAAAAACTAACGCTGGAGGGGGTTCCACCTTATGCCAAATATCCCTTCTGACATTCTATAAGATTTAACCTTCAAGATCTTCCTAGGTATAACATAAAAAGGGATATCTGGGTGAAAGGGACCTCCAGCCAATGGAATGGCAACAACACATCGTTGGTAGTACTACATAATACAAATATCACCATCAGTCAGCTGCTTTATTCACCAATTCTCCTTGGGCACATGCAAGACCCTTGATTGGTGGATCTTCTAACAACACAGCTGACCCATCCCTTCTCTCTCCCCTTTCGGTTATAAATATCACTCCACCTCCAACGGTAAAAGCATCTTAGCTCTCCACAAAGACTCCCTAACGCTTGACGTTTCTTTATATTCAGTCATTTATAATGATTCCCACGCCGGAGGGTGGTTATGAGGAACCCCCCCCCCATCTCCTTCTCGTAACGATCTTATGGTGTTCAGTTTTGCAGGTTACACCACTCAGATTGGCCGCATTGTACTTCATACCCGTGGGAAAGATTAAACTTAATCTAAGGACTAAGTAATTAGGCCAAGAGTTAACTTAGTGTTTTTTATTTCCGCCATCCGTGCATTTTGATAGAACTAGATTCAGTATTTCTCAAAGCATTGGTTCAACTGAGTGGTAAAACACGTACCCCTTTGGGGGCTCAAACATCATTTGTTCAACAAAAGACAAATCCGGTGCAAGACACCGTTACAACCAACGCGGGGGATGTCATTAACGCCTCCAACCTCCAACATAACCTAACTATTACGGGCAACACTAGGTTCGGCCAGCGTCAACAACCGCCATCCTTACTACCACCAAGCGTCATGGCATTGTGGGAGGCAGAACAAGAAAAATTAATGGCAGGGTTGCAAGAGAGGCTAACCCTTAGTGGAGTAAACCTCGAACCTTATTTGGCATAGCCCTAAGTAGCAACAAGGGTGACGAACAAGACGAAGAAGAAGACGAGGATGAGTCGGCCCCTCGGAGACATTGAGTGACGATTTTCTGCTCCGCTTGTACTCAGCGTGATGACCGAGATGAAAGCAAGCTCGGTGACCAACAACAACGGCTCACGCCAAGCCGCTTCTTCACTTAAAGACGACACTGACTATGAAGAAAGTCAAGAGAGGGCGAGTACACAAGCTACGCCAAAAAATAAGGTCATCGAATAGCACCTAGACACCAACATAGACTTCTCCAAGCCATACAGGCCAGCAACCTCGGCGGGGAAGTCAAAGTTCGTCAAAAAGATCGCTGAAGCAAAGCTTCTCACAAACCCGAAAATCACCCGCGATTGTAGGAAGTATGATGGCTTGTCTGATCCAGATGACCATTTGCAAACCTACATCGCTGCGGGAATGGTTTTTGGATGGACCATGCCATTATGGTGCCACATTTTACGCTGAGTTAGTTGGCGCCGTGCCTGTCTGGTTTGAACGTCTGCCGGAGGGACGACTCATTGAATGGCATGACCTTGCACACAAGTTCACCCAACATTTTAGCCACCAGAGGCGCCACATTAGTGATCCGGCGGACATTCTAAATGCCACCCGCCGAGATAATGAGAATATCGAAGACTTCATCACCCGCATCAAGAAAGAGGGGCTTAATATTGGGGGGTCGATGAGGACCTCATGCGCGCGACCTTCTGACAGAATGTGCGATGTGATGATTTCATCCGCACTCTCACCTGCTGTGATGGCATACCTCTTAGTTGGGATGCCATCATGACCGCCATGAAGTGCTACGCCCACAGAGCGATGTTTGGGTAGAGATATTCCACGAAGTGATGTGCGGAATGATCTCAACCAGCTTAAAAATGACAAGAGGAAGACCAGATCCGTCTTGTCAAGGATAAACCAGGGTTCACCATCCTCGGACTCCTACCCTCTCATAAGGGAAAAAGGTAAGCAACTAGCTCACCATGAAATGGAGAGATGGACACCGTTTACTAAAATTACTTCAGAGATCATGCTCTCCGAAGGCATTGAATTCAAAAAGCCGCAACCGCTAAGGCCGCGTACCAATTTGGACATGACCAGGTACTACAACTATCATGAAGCCCATGGCCATACCACTGATGAATGCACCAACCTTAAAGAAACCATTACAGAGTGGAAAGTTAGAACACTTGGTCAAAACCATCAGAAGCGGCGAAAAGAGGAACTCTGGACATGAAGGCGGGAGACCAAACAAGAAGATCAAAGACCTCCACATAAACATGATCAAAACGGCTTCCTCGAGAGAAACGACCGGAGGTGGAGCATGCAGTATGAAAGGAGAACATGTTATCTTCCATGTGTGAAAGGCGGATCTAACAAAAAAGCCCCGCTGATTATCACCGCGGTCTTCGGTCATTACTGAACCTCCTCTTTCTTCATCGACGCAGGTGCCACATGTGATATCATGTATAGACAATGTTTCAACCTCTTAGATGATAAAGACAAAAGCTGATCAAACCTGTAAACATGCCCATCACAGGGTTTAACCAAGCATGTTGAAAACTCGTCGGGCTAAATCACCTTTCCTGTCACACCCAGCGATGGAAAACACTCAAGAACTAAGGATATTGATTTTCTCGTCATGTAGGGTCCGCATCCCAGTTATGATATTATTTTGGGAAGGGCGACGATAGTAGATTTCAATGCCAACCCATCCACGGCTCATGGAATTTTAGGAGTACCTCCTCTACCGGAGTGGCAATGATATACGCCAACCGCGAATGTCACGTCGCAAACACCAAATTGCCACCAAACTAGCAAAAACTGCTCCCTAGGTAGAGCCAGAAAAATGGGTTCTCAATGGGAAGTACCCTGAACAAATTATCACCATTGGACCCACACTTTCGGGTCCTACTCGTCTGGCATTTTAAAAGCTTCTCATCAGCAACGTTGGTGTCTTTGCCTGGACACCCGTAGACATGACGGGAGTCCTAAGGTCCAAGGCGGAGTAACAGCTTAAAATCAACCCAGCGTTCACGCCTGTTGTACAATGTTAGCTATACACTTACCAATGCCGAGACCAGACACTCCACTCTTGAGAAACTGGTACTCGAGTTGGTCCAAGCTTCCTGTCAATTATGCCGGTACTTCCAAGGACACCGGATTAATTTCCTAACTAATTTCAAGCTCCAAAATGTACTCTGCAAGCCCGAATTCTCGGGTATACTCGCAAAGTGGGCTATAGAGTTAGGAGAATATGTGATAGATTACAAGCCCTAACCCGCAATTAAAGGTCAGGTGCTTGCTGATTTCATCGCAAAAGTATCTGCAGCAAGGGAAGAAAAATGTCATTGGGAGTTAAAACCTCCCACGGAACAGGATGGGAAAAACATTTGGTGCATCTACACTGAAGGCGCTTCAAATGATGAAGGGTCAGGAGCTGGTCTAAGCCTAAGAGATCCAGAAGGCCATGAATTCACATACACCATATGCCTTGTGTTCAAAAGCACAAACAAAGAGGCAGAATATGAGGATTTTCTGGCTAGCCTAAGGATCGCATGGAAATTAGGCTCCAAACATTTGGAAGCCCATGTGGATTCAATGTTGGTCGCAAGCCAGAGTAATGGGATGTACGAAGCAAAAGACGAAAAAATGACTTTATACCTCGCCCAAGCCATAGCACTAATGCAATGCTTCACCACATGCAAAGTCGCTCATATTAAGCGTAGCGAGAACAAACCTGCCAACGCATCGAGCAAATTGGCATTGGTAAGCTTCGAACACCTGGCGAAAGACATCTGTTCAAAGTCTAAAGCACCTCCTCAGTTCCCACAAGAGAAATATGTGTCATCACTACAAGCAATGTGTCACACCACGTTAAGCAAATTACGGAAGCGTAAAACGGTAATGTAACAGACACCACTGGTATCAAACACATTGTTTATAAAGAAACATACTAACTAATTTACAATATATTACATCGTTCTAAATTCATTTACAAACTAGGTGACACGATCGGGATCAGTCCATTGACTGCTTTATTTCTTACTAGCACACTTGCATCAATTCACATAATCTCGATCACAATCCAAACACGTAGCACATAAGCAATCTACTTCAAGTATCTGTACACCTGAAAAGGATGTTAAAAACAGGTGAGTTTCATAAGTTTCAACGAAATCAGTTCTGCGTACCACAAAATCATAGTTTGTATGTACGCGTGTATGTAAATATGTATATACGTTTGTATGTAGGTACATCTGTATGTTTGTATGTACAAATGTATGTTTTTATGTTTATGATATAAATATAAACTACAGTGAGATTGTGACTGTTTGTTCGTGCTACGTGCCTTCATTACCTATGTAAAATCAACCACTGTGCCCCCCCTCCGCCCACACAGGTTCCAAGTAACTAAATCAAGCACTACATACATACATACATACATACATACATACATACATACATACATACATACATACATACATACATACATACATACATACATACATATATACATACATACATACATACATACATACATACATATGTGTGTGTGTGTGTATATATATATAAAATATTTCCCACGCACAATCAATCACTGTGCCCCCCTTTCCGCTCACAACAGGTATAATTAAAGTAGATTCTTGGCATTCATGCCATAATCAAGTTAGTTTGTTTAGTTGCAGCAGAACTTGGCACATAGGTCATACTCAAATTAGTTTGTTTAGTTGTAGCAGAACTTGGCACATAGGCCATACTCAACTTAGTTTATTAAATTGCAGTAGAACTTGGCATTCCAGCCATACTCAATTTAATTTGTTCAATTGTAGTAGAACCTTGGCGTTCGTGCCATACTCAAATGAATACGTCATTTATAGAGCACTATCCATGTTCTACGGCTCATAATCAATTACTATAGGGATCTTTCATGTATCAGCACTTAGGTATTTCATAGGATAGTACATTTCCATACAGGTAAATATATATAAACATGCTTTTCACACCGAAATTTCGTAAAATAGTTTCAAAAGAGGGGTCATAAAACTCACGGTTTAGTTGGTACTAAGTGCGATCTCAGCTCGTGGTTTGTTTCATGTGCTATCACTTAGTCCCTTTGAGGTTTTCGATTGTTTCAATCAGTTTCACACTTTTTCGGGTTCTTGAACTTCTAGCTAGAGTAACTACAGCTCCTTAGGGTTTTGATGGTATGGAGAGAAATCAGCTAGAACAAGGTGTTGTAGAAAGATATTTTTCTCTTGGATGCGTTTGAGAAGACTTTTTAACTAAAATATCAAAGGGGTGGGACCCCCTAACTTGCGGCCGCTCCCTTGTGGGCCTCCTTTTGGCCCATTTTGTCCCACTTGCCTCGTTTTGTGTGCCCAAACATGAAATCTCGAGTCCAAATTTATTCGGGTTTGGTTTTTGGTAAGAAAAATTTATCGGGTACAAGCAACACGAAAACGAGTGTTTTCGGCCAATCTTTTATAAATTTAGAAAAACATACTATTTTTTGCAAAAATACAAAATATTTTCACGGAATGCTTAAAACATCCCAAATAAATGTTTTGTAAGTCTTTTTTGTCTTAACGGATGATACAATGCTTGTTTCGTAACTATCTTTCATGCTTAAAATCATAGCGAGTAGTTAAACAAGTATGTTTTCGTTTAACTGGTTTGCTATTATACTATAGCTATAATATCAATATGTTGGCTTATATTTAACGTGTATCACTTATATATGGCCCCCACAGGATATCCAGGTTATAACCAGACCCATTTGGTTATTCGTTTGTTCGATACGCAATAAGCGGTTAATCGCTTATTCGATATGTGAATACTAAGGTGTATCCAGTTTTGTCACGAATGTCACACAACGCGTTCTGGATGACACTAGGAACCCCTCAGTGTCAAAAGACATCCATGTCGAAGTCCTCAGCATCCCCTCAGTTCCCACAAGAGAAGTCTATGTCATCACTACAGGCAATGCGTCCTGGATGACACCAATTGTCAACTTCCTATCCGACGGCATCCTACTGGGCAACAAAATGGAGGCTAGGAAAATACGTCATAAAGCGCTTAACTACCAAATGAAAGACAATATTTTATACAGGTGGTCTTACCTAGGTCCACTTCTCTGCTGCGTAGACTCACAAGATGCTAATTACCTTTTAAGGAGATACATGAAGGCATCTTTGGAGTACACTCAGGCCCACACATGGTGGTAGCTAGAATAATGAACTCGGGGTACTACTGTCCAGACTACATGTGGATGCTATGAAACAAATCCGTAAGTGTGACTCATTTCTACGCCATGCGCCGAATACCCCCCGCCCAAAGAATAACATGATACCATTTAATGCCGCGTGGCCATTTAAAAATGGGCCATTGACATCACTGGTCCATTCCCAGAAGTGCCAGGGCGAGTGAAATTTTTGATGCTCGCCATCGACTATTTCACTAAATGGATAGACTCAAAACTAGTGGCTACTATCAACGCCGCCAGCGTGAAAAGTTCATCTAGGAGTTCATCATCAGTCGTTTCAGCCTACCCCCATGAACATCATCAGTGATAACGGAACGCAATTCGTAGATCAGCGGGTAAGAGCCTAGCTCGTGGAATTGTAGATATCCCAAATGCTTACATCCTTCGCGCATCGGTAGGGTAATGGGGAGGTCAAACGCGCCAATTGCAGCATCGTTGATGGAATCAAAAAGAGACTTGATTACTGTAAATCAGGATGGGTAGACAAGCTGGCGCATGTCCTTTAGGCTCTCAGAATACAAAGACGAACCAGCAACGTGGAAACCCCGTTCAGCCTAACATATGGCGCATAAGAATGTTCTGGCGGCGAAAGAAAATAACAATGAGCAACCAAACATTGACTTAATTCTCCTGGAATAACGAAGGGATTTGGCTGCCATGCGTGAACAAACTACAAGTGCCAAATCCAGAAATATTGCAACGCCAGAGCTAAGATTTGCGAGTTTAACGCGGGAGATTATGTCTTCCGCAATTTATCATCAAATTGGGAAGGACCTTAGCAAATAAAAAAGGTCCAAGGTAAAGGAGCTTACGCTTTGAAAAAACTCGATGGCAAGCCGGTTCGGCGAATTTGGAAGACGGCGCAATTACGGAAGTGTTACATGTAAATCGATTTCACTCTATGTAAAAATGGGCCAAGGGCTATACTATTATTAATGAAAACAATACTTCGCAGCTTCCGACACTCATTGGCGTTGCATACTTTGTAAACAACTATATTTATTTAATTTAGAAAATATAACACAAGAAATTGAGATAGAAATATTTCATTTCATTAATAAAAGATATATTTACAAAGACGGCTACCAACATCTGCTAGATAGAGTATTTACACAGACCCTATACTCATGTTCTCCCTCCATCGTGAGGTTCTTTGCATCATCACTATCTCCACCACCATCCGCCACGGAAGACGTGCTTGCCGTTGTTGGCTCTAAAATTTCCCTCAACTTCTGCACATCATCTTCTTCCTTGGCAAGCTGAGTGACGGTAGGCAAAATTGGGAACGATAGGGCGCCATACTCAGCCTCCACAACTTGATATTTAACTTTGACGCCAACATTGTGGAGGGAGTAGAGTTCCAGGAGCCTGGTTATTCATTTGCGTAACTGCCTCGAGGAACCCCGCCTTGTGTCCCACCTGCTGCGCCGCCGCCACAAGGCACCCGACACTTTGTGTTATGGCTTCATCACCAATGATACTCATGAAAATTTGTATACAGAAAAATAACAAGTTAAAATTTGGAATAAATAGTTAAAAATTGACAATCGAAAAAGACTAAGGGAATGGACTAACCTCACGAATAGCATGCTTCAACAGCCAGCAACGGTCGCTAGTGAGGACAACCCTCTAAGTGGTTAGTGTCACGATAGTTTGCTCTCGAGCCACTATCGCGTCAGCCACCTTACCTGCGTTAGCCTTTCGGAAGTTTGCCTCAGTTTCTAATTCCTCGATCCGTTTGTGCAGATCGGTGTTTTATAATTTTCTTTCATATGCTTGACGGCGGCCTCTTGAGTTACTTGAGTCATGTCGCGTGTGTCAGCAAGTTCTTCGTTGTTCTTCTTGCATGCGGCCTGGTACTCCTAGAAGCGATCGGCGCACTCTAGGGTGGACTCCGCCATGTCCGCCTTAGCTTTCCTCTGTTCTTCATTGGCAGTAGCCAAAGCATGGCGGTGTTCCGCCGCCTCTCGACCAGCCTTCCAGGAAGTATCTTCAAACTTATTCATCGTAAGTTCTAGTTCGTTCCTTGAGGAATTAGATTCGAGCTCAGCATGGAGAAGCCAATTCTCGCGAATCAACTCTACCAAGCTGGAAAACCCCTGGAACGTGTTATAAGAAGCATCGGAGGATAGGCCATTTCAGGGTTGGAAGTTGCGAGCGTTGCGCTCCCCAGGAGGGAAGCGGTGGTCCAAAAATTCAGCATAAACAGCTGGGTCCTCAAAATTGGTGATGTGGGTAATATTCCATCGAGGCACATACTTTTTATTGACCTCGACGGAATCGCCTTCTGGAATAGGGTCCTTGGACACCTCGCTACTGCTAGCACCTGTGCTGCTCCCAAGCCAGTCTAAAATTTTCCGGTCACAACCGCCCCAAGTTTAAAAGGGGGCGGTTGAACGACTTCGTCCCCGTCAAGGACTTCGTCGGAGACTTACCCGACAACATCAGAAAGAAGTCATGAGAGAGACGCTACGCCATCTTCCTCTCTGCCGATTTATCCTCTTGAACCTAATACAAATTAGCCACGATCGTTGTCATAGGTTGGTGTGTTTCCACCGTGGTTTCGGCCTCAAATTGGCTAACCACATCCATTGTCACAGGCACACTAACATCTGTGGGCACTAGTTGGGCCGCGTCTAATGAGCCGCCCAAATTCGTCTTCACTAGCAAAAAGGCGGGCGCGTCAACAGTTGTTTCTTTAGCTTCCTTCTACGCTGCCACTTCCATATTCTTCTTTTTCTCCAGAAGCAGCTTCCTCCCGTCGACGCAAGAAACTGTTAGTACAAAAAAAAACGTAAACAAAACATACCTAGAGATATAACAAGCCCAAGAAGCTTGACATAGCCACCGAGTCTTGGCTTCTTCATGAGAGGAACTTCTTCCCCTTCTTCCTCCTCGTGTGGAATAGTGGACGTATTAGTATCCGTAACCATTCTAGTAGCGGAGGCTGAAGACACGTTCGTGTACACAACGACTCCAAGCTGAAAGGCTGAAGGTACGTTTGTGTCCGTGACGGTTTCAGCCCCAACAACCGGAGACAGGTTGGTTGGTGTCCACAACAGTTATAGCCTTGGCAAGAATGGTGGAGGAGGAAACACATGCAAGCCAAATGGAACATTAAGGATGGCCACCTCATATTCATCATCATCCTCCAAGGGCCTCTTGTTGCCTCCATTGGAAGGAGCAACCTTCTTCCCGGATCCTCCTTGCGTGTACTTCATGCCCTAGAAAGAAAGTTGCATGATATGTGACCGCATACCTAAAAAGCCAACACAAGATTTATGTTAACTCCCTTTTGTTATTATAAACAACAAAAATAACATTAACCCGCTGTCGGGTCGGCGACACTCGATGGCGAAGGAGGCGGTGGTGGCAATGCTTGTCCCACTAGGGCCGGGAACACAAAGTTGTTGACCGTCTGCGCCAACATAGGCTGCTCTTGCGCACCCAGGGTCCGCTTGTGGAACACCTTTATGCCCTTAGCCGACAACTACAATAGAAGTAGGTGATCATTCACCTCTGCATAAGCACAAAAATAGTTAGGAAAACTAAAAAGGAAATGGAAACTTTGACCACAAAGACTTTCAGCTACCTTGCTCGCCATTGCAGACGATCGGCATTGCCATGACATCCTTTTAGATGCGGCTCATGCCAAAGATCACCAGCACCCGCTCAGGGTAATGGCGGAGCAGAGAGATGTTGCATGCAACAAATCATACCAATTTGTCCCCAAGTGCGAGACCAGCTTTGGCTCGGGCAACTTCTTCCCCTTAAATAAGTGCATGGTGTGGGGGACCACCTAGGCAATCACGTACAGGGACTGACTCTTCCAATTGTGAAGGCTCTGCGGCGCCTAACCAGGGATCGCCTTGGCCCTCGTCCCCGTATAAAGGTTGAACCAACCTTGGGATTTGCAGAAGACGTAGAACGTCATCAACTTGTTAACTGAAGGGGCTATGCCCAAAAAGTGACAAGTAAATTCAAAATGGCGGAGGTGCGCCATCCCCAACTGATAAATCTGGGTCAAGTGCAACCTAAATGTCTCCAACACCGATAGACCGAACCGGGTCATGAGAAGGCGGAAGTTCCTGGTCGTGAAAAACTCCTTGTAGAGGATACTTTTTCTAGCAGGGGGCTCCATCACCATCTTACCAGATGCCAACAACTCTGGATCGAAGGACGGGTCGATCCAATAGACCTCCAGCATCTACTGTAAGTTGGCCTGTAACATCCAACAACCCACAAGGTCCATGGTCAGGACTTTCTTCTTAACTTTCTCCTTCTCCTGTTGAGAAGGACTCGACATTGAAGAAAAAGGAAAGAACAGACAGAGAAAGGATGTGAACGCCAATGGATTTCTGGAGAATATTCACCGGAAGCAATGAATTTCGCCGGAGATTAATCGTCAGAGAATAGAAGGAGAGGATCAGCAAAGGAAGGCAAAGGAAATCAAGGAAGTCTAGGAAGTAATGGGTAAAAATTCTCTTTACCCACTATATATATACGCATCGCTATTAATACGATGGGGGATTACCCGTTGGAGTAACCGACAACCAATTCAGCCCCATAACTTATAAAAATGATTTTTCAACAGCCCGTACATCAAACCAAGTGACCCCGAGCTGAATTGGTCGTTAATCACTTCAACCCTCGCGTTAAACGCATCCAACTACAATTCTAGTCAACCGAACACAATCTTTCAAACGATAACTAGTTGACCAATCTAACGAACACCGATGAACACGATTCTTAAGTATGATATACGGGACATACCTAGGAAGATTTTGGTGCAAAAACTCGCTTCAAACAGCCCCGACAAGAACACAATTGAACATCCACCGGTTAAGCCTAAAATGAACTTATCGATCAATAACAAGTAAAACGTGCAGATTTTAGCATGCGAAGATGCATTTAATTACATAGGATAACCTTTGAAATAAATTATTAAACTTTTACCAGAGTTTAATAAATGTCATTGGTTTATAAAAATATTTTTATTATATTTTCCTAGTGGACAAAAAAATTATAAAAATTCCTCCAACACAGCAAGGTATGTGCAGCTATTTTAGTGCGCAACAAAATGGTTTTATTTTTATAAAATTCATTACGGAACCAAATTAAACGATTCCAAATGAGTTTGATTCTTAACTCAAAATATTAATTTCTAGAAGTGGAACCAACTGATTTGGACATGTTGAAAAAGAGTTATGATGTCGGGAAGACAGACCAGAATCCATCATCCCGCATCAGCTTTGACACTCGATCTTATAAATTCATAAAAACCATTCAAATCTCGTCCAAAAATTACATATTATGCCTTTCTGGAAACTAGACTCAAAGTAGAACATCATGGAAACAAGAATCAATCAAAATCAATGGATTATCATCGCGTTACAGACCCTACAACAAACATATACGAATCTGTCAGCAAACTGTTATCATCAAAACTCAACCCTAACGTGTTCGATAACGGGTTTAATGGTGAAAAAGACTTGCATGGACGTTAGACTAACCTTGAATTGAAGTTTTATGGCTTAACCTTGGCTGCACAGAAGAAATTCGCAAGGGGGGGGGGGTTTGGTCCGATCGGCTGCGCCTAAAGGAGTTAGGGTTAGGATTTTTATTTTTTTATGATATAACAATATGTTACACACTAGCCCTCAAAGTTTAAGGGATATGGCAACTTGGAAGGGAAGGTTAGATAACTTAACGTACCGGGAAGATGGTCGGGTCAACGAAAGATGCCGGATAACTCCCGAGAAGTGTACATACTTTACATGATTTAAATCCTTAAACCGAAAATTTACGGGCGTTACAAGTCCATCCCCCTTAAAATGGGATTCGTCCCCGAATCCCGATACGACAGGAACAACTGCGGATAGAGTTTCCTCATCTCGTGTTCGGACTCCCAAGTAGCATCGGAGCCCCTACGGTGCCTCCACTGCACCTTCACCTGCCTAACCACCTTATTCCTCAAACGTCTTTCCTGACGATCAATTATAGCAACCGGTTCTTCAACGTAGTTCAACTTACTATCGAGTTCAATGTCATCAAGAGGCACAACGGCCTCATCATCTGCTAAACATTTCCTCAAATGGGACACGAGGAATGTAGGATGAATCCCCGCGAGCTCATCGGGCAATTCCAGTCTATACACTACCTCACCAACACGGGACAATATACGAAATGGACCAATGAACCTCGGATAAGCATCCCCCTCTTACGAAAACGAATAATAACCTTCCAAGGAGAAACTTTCAACATAACCAGATCCCCCGCCTCAAACACAATAGGTCTTTGCCTTTTATCTGCATAAGACTTTTGACGATCCTGAGCGGCCTTCATAAACGCCTTATTCTTTTCGAGCTTCTCAGTCGTAGCCTGAACCACCTCCAAACTACCCAACGGTTCACAATAGGTCTTCGCCTTTTATCCGCATAAGACTTTTGACGATCCTAAGCGGCCTTCATAAACGCCTTAATCTTATCGAGCTTCTCAGTTGTAGCCTTAATCACCTCCAAACTACCCAACTGCTTCTGACCAACAGAACCCCAAAAAACTGGAGTCCTACATCTCCTACCATACAACATATCAAACGGTGGCATCCAAATCATGGCGTGATAACTGTTATTATATGAGAACTCTACCAACGATAAGTGACGATCCCAACTACCACCAAAATCTATAACACAAGCCCGCAACATATCCTCAAGAGTCTGTATGGTCCTCTCGGACTGACCATCCGTCTGCGGGTGATAAGAGGTACCGATGAGAAGTTTGGTACCCATCTCCTCATTGAAAGAGCTTGGGTAAGGATCTAGATCTTATGATTACGACGATACATGTTGAACAGTATACGATTAAGTTCTTGTGATACGTTAGAATGGGAATGCATGAGTTGAGAGGAAGATAGGACAGAGTAACGAGAGGATATCAGCAATAAAACAGAACTCTTACATTAATAAATAACTTACAGGGTATTTATAGGGGATGACTACATTCGTTAACTTAACACTTAACGAATGTGTCATTCGTTACAGATACTTTAACGAATAAACATACTTATTCGTTATACTTTAAATGATAGCAAATGGCCCTCATTCGTTATCTCATTCGTTAAACTTGGTTAACGAATGAGCTTACAATTAGATGAATGTGTTAAATTCGTTACGGGGTAACGAATGTAACTTACATTAGAGAGAATGGCCCATTTAGCCATATTTACATTAAGAACCCTATACTTTTGACTAATTACATTAATGCCCTGATAAAGACCGAGACGTACAAAACATGTATCAACAAACCCCCCCTCGTCTCGAGCTCTTTATCTACTTTAACGCTGGAACATCTTTGTCTTCCAGTCAACGCAGCTATGAATCTTGTATGCGTAACAGACTCTAACCACCTTCTGAAACTGCATAGCAAGCTCATAATCTCTTACGTTTGCAAATCTGATCTGACTAGTAAATAGCGCATCGTTGTCAGACTCAGATAAGTTAACCAGCCACATTGGATCAATCACACGTATTGTCTTTGTGTTAGACCCGTGACCGTATACAATAACCGCTTCACCTGTACGATTGTCGTAGTACCAATAATTAAACGAGGTGAAAATATTCTGAGGAAATATCTTCATGGGAACCCTCTTCATAGTCTTCGACGGCTTGACTTGTAAAATTAACTTCCTCCAGCCAGTGCGAGTATCAATCTCATCAATGTACTTATGAGTTGGCACCTGAGGCTTGAAGAACTTGAAACCAAACCGGGTTTCATGTAATAACTACTTATAGAACCAACTAGTCCATTTATCGTCCCCACGATTCACAAACGGTTGATTGGCTAGGGTTCTCACATCCCATCTGGGCATAGATAAGATATCATGTGGGCGTTTGAAATAATAAATACCATGCTCCCACTTCACGATATATACCTTAAGATCTGAATCATACTGCCATGTTACCATGTCACCTCTCACATCTTTAGCCGGCTTGTACTTCTTCATTTGGTACGCCGATGCTCGATCCCTTGCTAATTTGAATTCCTCTTGTTCATGATAACGAAAGGTCTCGATCATCTTGTTCTTCTTCTTTACGTTATGCTCGAACATACCATCCAAAGCACGTTTGCACTTTTTATCAGTAGTGGATACATAACTTGATTCAGCAGCTTTAAACTTATTCTTTTCTTCTTGTAACCGACGTTCTGTTGCATTAAAATGTTCAGTCGTAAAGAATGGAATACCCGAGTCATTTTTATTATCTGTGTAAAACTCCGGATATTCTTCAGCAGTAAACATCTTCCACTTCCACTTCTTCAAAATCAGATACATTCCCGTGAGGAATACCTGTATCAGTACTATCTTCCATCTCCACATCCACGTTCTTACCCAATTCCTCAATCTCATCATCATTTAGATCCAGAAGCAAGGAAATTTGTTCTTTCGTTAAAGAATGATCAACAAATTCTCCTTCTTCGATCTCATCAGCATTCACCATACTGTATACAATCCCATCCATTCCTACAAACAGAAGCATGTTAGCCGGAATAACATCTATTGGCTTGGCTCTCGTGTAATCTTTATATGGAACAATCTGTAGATTACTAGCTTCAGACCCACCACCGACACTCGCATCAGTCTTATTACCCGCCGACGGTGTGGAACTTCCGCCCGGTTGCTGATCTACCCCACCCCCTGCACCATCCTGATCATCTTCATTATTCTTCAACTTCTTTAATTCATCTTCTTTGCATGTCAGTTGAAGAATAATCTCATCCTGCTTATCTAATCTCTCCCCCCTGAGCAGCAATCAGGGCTCGAAGTTCCCTATTATCACGTTGAGCCGAAAGAAGATGCCTCAGCAAATTCCGTTGCGCTAGCTCATTTGCAGCTCTGTCTGCTTGCATTTGAGTGTGCTGTAAATGCAATAGATTCATCATGTGAAACCATTGAGCTTGGGGAGCCATAAGATAGAAATTTGGATGCACTGGTTGCATAGGACCCTGAGGACGACTGAATGACATAAAAGAGTGCTCAGGCCTCGGCAACGGTGTTGGAGTAACAGGAGTAGTTGGATGTGGTGTAGGCATCTGTGCCAATACAGTATGTAATATGTCTCCAAAATGAGGATCAGGCCTCACAGTAGTAGCCAAAGTCAGAGTTGGAGGCATTGGAGACGTAGGCATCTGCACAGG
Organism: Bidens hawaiensis; assembly: GCF_021521415.1. Taxonomy (NCBI): domain Eukaryota; kingdom Viridiplantae; phylum Streptophyta; class Magnoliopsida; order Asterales; family Asteraceae; genus Bidens; species Bidens hawaiensis. The sequence continues at coordinate 815,741 of NW_027491115.1, read as the reverse complement.
TGTTGGAGAACGAGGAAAATCTGACATTGTAGTAAGAGTAGGAGATAGTGGAATCTGTGGAACTGGAACTGGAGAAGCAGTAGAAGAAATAATAGGAGTAGAAATAGCAGTAGAAGGCACAAACGACTGAATCGGTATCTCAATACCCGAACCCCTTCTAACTCATTGTTTCTTGGGTTTCTCCCCCTTTTCCGTCATCGGTTCTTTACCTTTACGCTTACGCTTCTGTTCATAACTTAACTCGGCTTGTGGTCCTGGACCACCATCACCATCATCTCAACCATCACCACCGTCACCACCTTCACGTTCTGAATCGGAATCGTCATGAGCCCAACGATCATTAGGTGGCGCGACATAATCAATATTCGCTAGATGACCAATCAAACGTCTAAACTTTGGTCGATCTGCCAAACTCTGACCTCTGTACGATCTCAAACGTCGCATCGTCTCTTCATTCATATGATAGAGCTTCATTACGTCTGCTTGATCTTTTTCCAAGTCAGGCACCAGATCATTTTTCATCATTTGTAAAAATCTGGGATACATTAAGAACTTATGTCTGCTGGTGATGTTTTCTTTCAAATGATAATAAACCAATTCTGAGAAATTGAATGGTTTATTAAGAATAAGGGCAGCAAACACAGATTGAAGCATCACTCGGCACTCGTCAAATCCACCCTTACGTCCACCGAGTCAATGAATCAATACGTGAAGCAGATACTTCTATTGTTCACACAAGTTCGCTTTGTTGTACATAGATCTGCACAAATCACCATTATACTTTACACGGCCAAATAATCCTCTGATCAATGCTCTATCGAACCCACATCTATCATAAACTGTGTCATTAAATCCCAGTGAGTCTCTGATCACGCCAATATTAATCACCACCCGTTTTTCTTGAATAACCACTTCTATCTGATTATCTTCTTCATTGAACTTAGCAGTATTCCAAAACTCTTGTATTATCTTCTGATAAACAACTGTAAGGGTAAAAATAGCCTTGTAGATTATCGATCGAATTAGAAAACTAATCATTCCCCCGAATATCGGAGACTCTTCAAAGTTCGGCTCAAGATAGGCAAAAATATTATGGCTCTTGTTCCATGACATCATGACAGGAGCTTGAACAGGTTCAGCTTGAATTTCAGGCTGTGGCTCAAGATTATTTTCTGGTTATTGCTCGGGAACTGGATGTTGAAAGATCTCTTCTGCCATTTTCTGTTAAAAAAAATTCAGCAAACTATTTAAATACATCATACTAATTTAACGAATGAGCATCTCATTCGTTACTTTATACAAATGAGACATTCGTTATACAATTAATGTTTTACATTCGTTACAAATAACGAATCATACTTATATGTGAAGTCATTCGTTATTGTAACAAATCAATGTATATTACTTTAACGAATCAACTCTGATTTGTTACACTTATTCGTTATCAATTTCACTGTCCATTTGCTACCTTAGCGAAACAGATAGTCTTTCATTAACAATTTAACGAATCTGACCTGATCATTCGTTACAAAGGTAACGAATGTAAATTAAATTTTCATTTGACTATCAGGAGTCAAAAAGTAAATTAATTTTGACTATTCAAAGTAAAAAACAACGAATATCAACGATGTATCAGTTATTTTCCTAACAATTTTCAATTTTAAATCCAATGACATTTGTCGGAAATCGGTTTTATATCTTAATCAATGATCATCGGAACTAATGGTTATCAATATATAAGTTTTCACATTGTACAACTGTTCGGTTCTTGACCAATTTGAACATCACTCAATTAACACATAAAAACCTGATGAAACTCTATAAAACTCATATCATTGAGATCGCCAATACCTGTATAATGCAAAGATATCAGTCAATCTTTTTGAAAAGCAGGTATAAGATTCAAAAAAATTTGACAGAGTTTCGTTTATGGAGTCGATGAAATAGTGAGAAGGCGAATGAAGAGTCATTCGTCTGTATTGGGATTATAAACCCCAATAATTTCACAACGCCCAAGGTCATTCATTCAAATTTTGAACTAACGAATGACCTCATTCGTTAAATAATAATCCTGATTCGTTAAACTTTTCAACGAATAAGATTCTCATTCGTTAAAAATTTTAACGAATCTTATTTTACCTTCTCTTATTCGTTAACATTTTAACGAATAAAGAAGTTATTCGTTAATCTTTAACGAATGATACATTATACATTCTATTCGTTAAATGTTTAAATGAATGACCTCCATTCGTTATGCACAATGGAAGCGAATGTCTTAATAACGAATGAGAAAACTCATTCGTTATGTTTTAAATAACAAATGGCTTTACATTCGTTAAACATTTTAACGAATCACCCAATTTTCCTTAGCGAATGAGACACAAATCTCTTTTAAGGAATTAAATAATATTAAAACCAATTAGGGTTTTAACAATGAATTAAATAATCAATTAAATCCAATTTTTAGGGTTTAATCTCATACATTTAAAATACCCGATCAACCAAGGATCGGTAATACTTAATTTAAACGGATTTTTACGTTAAAATTACAACTGATACCAGTTGTAAATACATTAAGCACGATTTAACTTAAAACTTTTTGGGGATCAATCTTTTTCTTTTTCCTTTGAATTTATTCGCTAGCTTGGTAAATCGAAACTAAAGCAGAATTGAAAAGAAAGAAAAAAAATCTTTTTGGATTTTCGAAAATTTTCAAATAAGAAATAACGAAAAACAATAAACGACTAAACTATTAAAGCAGTACATATTTTTGTGAGTTGAGCAGGGAATCATATCATTGAGTAACACTTAAATTTCGATGATTATCATACGCGTAACCCAACGATGATTGCAGATATAATTGTTCTCTTAAACTTTTCATAGACTTGTCGTAAACTTTACGATATGCTTTAATTTGGTTCAATTAGGCATGAAACCATATGTGGACCCCATCAATCAGATATAACATTTCTATCTCTTATACAGTGAATATCACATGTACGTTTTTCTTTTGATTTTCCAAATTTTGATTAACTGTGACTCATGCAAAAATAATAAAAGGAAAATAAAGCAGAAGGTCAAAATTTTCCCTTAAGGTCGGTATGACTACACGCAAATAAGGTTCCATTTCAACAAAATAAAAAGATAAAAATAAGTTGAAGTTGCATAAAATCTTAACCCTCAATTCGGATAATCCCGTATTATCGCGCGGAGAAAGTCCAAGATTTTATACGAAACACCAAGAAAATAAAGCAGAATACTTAAATATTAACCCTCAGGTTGGATAATCTTATCACGCAGGAGAGGATCCAATATTTGAATAAAAATAAAGAAAAAATAAAGTTGAATTTCTTTGCAAAATAAAATAAAAACAAAGCAGAATTTTCTTAAAAAATGAACGCATGCACACACAGTAATCGTTTTGACTTTTGACTTTTCTTTAAATCAGATATAGTATCAATCTTTCAAGATGTAATTCCACTAGGTTTGGCATTCATTATCTTTATATCTTATCAGTTCCAATATAGTCTGTCAAGCCTATCTTTGCATATCATATTGCTGGCCTTACGGTAATTTTTAATCTAGTTTATTCATGTACTAGATCAATCCCGTCAATGTACTATCATTTTCCCTTTTTGCTTCAAAACTCATTTTGAGGAGTATTTTTCACTGTTTTTGTATTTTTTCAATATTTGAATGTTTTTGGAGTTTTTAATTTTCTATGTACAAACAGAAACCACAATATTTTTGAATTTTTATATTTTTCTCTCCCTAAAAACAACAAAAATCGAAAAGAAAACAAGAAATAAATGATTTAACCAAGCTTTTGAACATCCTTTAAAGATTTTAAACCATTTATACCCAGCGGATATTGAAAACGTGTTTTATCAAATGCTTTAGTATAAAGGTTAGCCTTTTGAAAATCCATATGAATTTTATCAATTGATATTAATTTCTTTTCAAACCAATCATGTATAAAGTGATAACGGATTTCAATATGTTTGGTTTTCGAATGGTGAACCGGATTTTTGGTGATTGAAATTGCAGCAGAATTATCAATATAAATGGGAGTAGTAAGGAACTTCAAACCGTAATCCCGCAAGTGTTGTTGGATCCAGAGAACCTGTGAGCAGCAACTCGAGGCCGCCACATACTCCGCTTCGGCTGTTGAAGTTGAGACCGTTGTCTGCTTCTTACACTTCCAGGAAACAAGCCGGTTTCCTAGGAATTGACATCCTGCTATTGTAGATTTGAAGTTGATCTTGCATCCTCCATAGTCCGAATCAGTAAAGGCGGTGAGATCGAACATATCGTCCTTGGGGTACCATAACCCGATGTCAGGATTTCCCCTCAGATAATGTAAGATGCGCTTTACTGCCGCCAGGTGAGTCACTCGGGGACTCGATTGGTACCTAGCACACAAACAAACAGCAAACATGATATCAGGTCGAGATGCAGTCAAATACATAAGTGATCCGATCATAGCTCGATATAGGGTTGGATCTACGGTATCCTCCAATTCATCCGGTGATAAATTGTGATCCACGGGAAGAGGTGTTGAGGGAATTTTGCCACCGGATATCTTGAATCGGCTCAAGACATCGTTCACATATTTCGTCTGATGGATAAAGATCCCGGTTTCAGACTGGTGAACTTGCAAACCCAAAAAGAAACTTATCTCTCCCATCGAACTCATCTCAAATTTTGTCTGCATCGTCTTCTCAAAGTCTTTACATAAGCTATCATTTGTCGAACTGAAAATAATATCATCCATGTAGATTTGGACGAGGAGCAGATCATCACCCACGTTCTTATAGAATAATGTACAATCCACAGTTCCTCTCTTAAACCCACTTTCAATTAGATGGTCAGCCAACGTGCTGTACCAGGCTCTCGGGGCCTGATGTAAACCATAAAGAGCCTTTTTAACCGATAAACACGCTCCGGAAAGTCTGAATCCTCGAAGCCAGGAGGCTGCTTCACGTACACTTCTTCATGAATAGCTCCATTCAAGAACGCCGATTTCACGTCCATTTAATAAACCTTAAATTTTTTGTAGGCTGCATCGGCAAGAAAAATTCGTATAGCCTTCATTCGTGCTACCGGAGCATATACTTCAATGTAATCTATGCCTTCTTGTTGATTGTATCCAAGTACGACCAATCGTGCTTTGTTTCTCATGATTACCCCGCAGTCGTCCTTTTTGCACTTAAAGACCCATTTAGTTGGAATCGCCTTTTTTACGCGATCGGGTTTATCGATTAAGTCCCATACACCCAGTCTTATAAACTGTTGCAGCTCCTCCTGCATAGCTTCAACCCAAGATGGTTCCTTGAGTGCCATTGCAACACTAGTCGGTTCTATCTGTGATAGGAAGCAGGTGTATTGTGTGATACTGAGAATACCCGAAGAGTGCAAATCCGCATAAGCACAAACTATCGAATCCTCAGTAGGAGATACATTATAATCATCTTGATCATCACATACAGTAGCCAATTGGTGCCTTGTACGAACCCCGTCGTTCACATCACCAATTATCTGATACTGTGGATGCTGTGAATGAATCCTTAAAGAAGGATTTGTAGGAACAGATACGTTATCACCCAAATTGGTGATATTCTCCTCCGTTGTGTCTAAAGAGACAATTGTTGAATAATCACTAATTAGAATTGGCTCGGTAGTCTCTTGAGCTTCATCTACCATTACAGATGATGAATCCACATAATCAGCATCATTGGAAGATTCAGAAACATCATTCGTCGTTTCTGATACATTAGGAGAGTCATTTACATTGACAGAAGAAAACCTTGGATTCGGAATACACTGATCTTCCAAATAAGATCTAATGAGGTTTTCAGGTACTTCATCGACTGTTGATATAAACGAATTAAATAAGCGATCTTAATCAAACATCCAATCGGGACCAGTACCAGTTGGTGGAGTCGTATAACTTTGACAATCAACGTGATACCATTCTTCCACACAACCCTAAGAAATATTGAAAATCCGCTTCTTCGGAGAGTTGTATCCCAAGAAATAACCCTCAAAAGCTTTCTCATCGAACTTTCCAAAATCCTTCTTCAAAACAGTACATGGACACCCAAATGGTTCCAAATACTTTAAGTTCGGATTACGATTAATCAGAAGCTCGTAACTTGTCTTCTTAAGCTTCTTTACCGTTATTACGCGATTCAGTGTATAGCATGCCGTATTCACAGCTTTGTTCCAGAATTGAACAGGTAACTTTGAATCAGCAAGCATTGTACGTGCAGCTTCAATCAGCGTACAATTCTTTTTTTCAGGTACATCGTTCTGTTGAGGAACATAAGGTGCACTGAATTCCCGATGAATTCCTTTCTGAATACAGAAGAAATCCAATACATTATTCCTAAATTCAGTTCCATTATCACTACGAATTCGTCTCACTTTCAATTTGTAAAGTGATTCGATCTTCGTGATAAGATTCTAATCTAAGACAGGAGTCTGATCCTTCGATCCCATAAATAACACCCATGAGTAGCGTGAGAAATCATCCGTTACTACTAAACAGTAAAAATCTCCAGCAATACTAGCACGGTTCACCGGACCAAAGAGATCCATATGAAGTCGTTCCAGAGGAATAACAATAGTGTTTAGTGACTTGCTTGGATGTGATTTCTTTTTTTGTTTCCCCTTCTTGCACACGACGCAGTGATCATTAAATTTAAAATTCTTGAGTGACACACCATCTAAATCATTTGACATTAGAAAGTTCATCTTTCGTAAGTGGATGTGTACCATGCGTCTATGCCAAAGAATAGAATCTTTCTCAGTCGCTTTGGATACAAAGCAAGTAGCTGAGGGCGAAACTTGTACATCATAACTCATGTCAAGTACATAAATATCATTTGATCGAGGTGATCGCATGACAACCATGTCTTCAGGAATTGTGTATCCTGGTTGAAGAATAACACATTCCTTGTTGGTGAATATGGTGGTAAATTCCTTATCGCAAATCTGTGACACGCTCAACAGATTATGATCCACCTTTTCACAATAATTAACCTTTTCAAATGTTACTTTTCCGTTTGAAACTTCTCCCTCGTAATCATTCCTCCTTGGTTACCAGCAAACGCAACATAACCCCCTTGAATATCTTTGATGTTATTCAGAAGATTCAGGTTGCCGGTGATATGCCAAGAACATCCACTATCCAATATCCATTTGTGATTAGACACGGACCGAGATGTACCCTGCACAAACAAGTAAAATGATTAGTTCAAAAAGGCAGCCCAAGCCTCAGTCTTGGGCTCTCCCTTTGATACTTTAGGAGAATCATTTAAATTAACTCCAACATTCGAGACTTGAGAATATGTGACGGTTTTCTTAGTTTTCTTCTTTAAGTATCCATCACGTATTCTTCCCAAATCAACATTTGTGGTTGAACACGGTCAACACATTTGGTTGCTTCACTATCCGAATCAATCCGAATAACCTTCTTCGGATTAATATTCGAATACATTATAACACACTCATCAACTTGATTTTCTTTTAAGTTTGATAATGAATGAATCTTTTGAGTTGATGAGTCTTTGATATCATCAATCTTTGCTTTGCACTTTTTGGAAACATGACCCGGTTCACCACATTTGAAACATAATCGAGAGTCCAAAGTGTTTCGTGGCAAAGTACATGTAGTCTTTGATAGCAAAGGTTTATGAATATCATCTTTGGGTTTCTCAAATGTAACTTTCTTCGGTGTTTCGTGTTTTAAACACTTTCTTTTCTTATAGAATTCAAGATTTGTTAAATTCGAAGAATTTTCCAAACCTGACGATTTTATGAACGTGATAGGTTTAAAAACATTAGTTTTTAGTTTTTCTTGAACATTAACAATTTTTGATTGATAAAATTTTTGTTCAAGTTCAGTCATTTGTGAAGTGTCATCCTGAAATATACTTTCAATCATTTCAGGTTTAAGAAGATTCAAAGGAACTTCTTTGTCAGAAAACACTTTTGACAAACCCTTTAATTTAAAAACTTTTCCATTTGATGATTTCAGTTAAGGATTAACGAATCGCATCAACTCCTCATCAGACACCGAAGGCTTGTCTGATTGAGATACATTAGATTTTTCCTTAGGACTTACTTTAGGATTTACCTTAGGAACGTTTGATGTGTTTGAAGAAACACCCGAAGTCTTTGAACCATATACAGCTTGTTCAAAATCTTCGGGTTCCCACAGAATATGATTGTCAATTGGAATATCTTTGTTTTTGACAATCACATCTGGTTCAGACAACTCCTCGATTGAACCATCCAATTCGTTTTTGGTGAAAATATTTTTACTTTCGATATGAATTGGTTCACGAGCAGGACCAGTTGTATCAACACTTTCAGATTTATCAGTAGACATATTTGAAAATTTTTCCACATCGGGAATGCTACTGTAATCATGTTTAAAAGGATGTGGAATTTCGACGTAACCCAAACCTGCTTTTCCATTTTTCTTATATGAATGATTAACCTCAATTATTTCATTCAAAAGAAATGAAGAATCTCTAAATTTTCCAAGCTTATTATTCAATTCCATTATTTCGTTTTCAAGATTGGAAATACAGGTTCGAAGTCGAAGAATCTCCTTCAAATGTTGATCAACTTCAATAATTTTACAATGAACTTTAGTTTTAAAATCATGATTGCTTTCAGACAGTTTTTGAATTTTCAGAGTTGATTGCTCTTGCAATTTTGTCTTCTGTTTCTAGCATTCGCTGATCATAAAGTGATCTTTTGTGAGTGTATTGTTCTGAGTTAATGCTGTTTCAAGTTTGGCTTTTAATACAACACATTCAGCACAATCACTCACTTTTGATGAAGGTTCAGATACATTAGATTGAGATTTGTGACATACCTCATCAATCTTAGCCATACAAGCATAAGATTCAGCTTTCACAGAGATTGATTCAGTTTGAGACGACAGACTTTAATTAGTGTCAGTCTCAGAGTCAGACGAATCACTTCCCTCCGATACATTATCACTGCTGGCATCTTCAAATTTCTCCACTGTTTCAACAATAGCCACGTTTGCTTGATTTCCCAACAAACGTTGAGACCAATCAACTACTTCATTGACCACTAAAGCTTGAGTAGAAGAAGATTTGTCTTGATCACCAGATACCGCAGATTTACTCTTATCCCTACCAGATGAATTCTTTCCTGAAGAACGTTTAGAATTGCGTGAGCCAGAATAGTCTTTCCTCGGCTTGTCCACATTCTTTGGCAAAATGACCAAATTCCCCGCAATTATAACATTTTATCTTCAGCTTATCAAACCCGACCCTTTTGTTTAACGTAGGAAAATCTTTTCCCGTTCGTTGCATAAACCTTTTGACTTTACGAACGATCATAGCCATGTTCCATTTTAAATCCATTAGCTCAAGATCGTCCGGGTCGATTTGATCATAATCTTCATCAGTGAGATCGCTCGTAGCGATCTTGCTTCCAACCAGCTGTTCATAAGAAGTCATGAACGCACACACAAAAGCAAACTGTTGTTCAGCTTCTTGCAGATTTACCTTAGGCAAGCTTGATGCATGAGCATTTGAGTTTGTAGTCGCACCACTAGCCTTAAAACATACATTAGGTTGACTGTTTACATTAGAATCCTCTTGGGATTGAGCAAAGAACGCATTGATTGGCACTGAAATTGAAGCATTATTTGCTGGCAATGCACCTCCATAAAGTAAAGGGTTTTGGGTTGAAGACTGATGGTTTTGATTCTCCTTCAACGTATTTTGACATTTGATATCAAATTCCCTTTCTTCAATCTTGTTTATGAATTGCACAGCTGGAAGTTCAGAGTTCTGAAAGAAACCGTTTTCTTTTAACATGAACAAGAAAGTAGAATAAGAAGAAGGTAGAGCATTCTTCAGTGTATCGATCTTATCTTGTTCTGTTGGCTCAAGATCGACACTAGACATCTCAACAATCAGATGACTAAATTGGCTAATCATCTCTTCCACCATTTCATTTTTCATCAAAATAAAATTTCGAAATTGAAATTTTACAAGAGTCTTTTTGCTTTCAAGAGTGTTTCCCAAACTTCTTGTTTTCAACGTTGTGAACAACGAAGCACAGACTTCAATAGTATTGTATTGATGAAAAATGTGTTCTGGTAAAGCCATGGTAAGTGTTGAGTATGCTTTTGTTTCACTTTCAAAATCCTTAAGCTCTTGAGTCTCATATTCTTTAAATGGTTTTGGAGTCCATCCTGCATTGTTATTACCAATCAATGGCGCTGAATATACATCGTCGAGAAACCGGACACTACTAGGATGCACGGATCCCAAGTGAGCACGGAACCTCGGTTCCCAACAAGCAAAATCTGACAGTTTTAACAACTTGGGACATTTGTTATGAATTTCGATCTCATTATCCATGGTTAGCATTTGTTGCAGTAATACGTTCTGAGACGCAAACGCATAGTAAGACGCGTTCTGTGCAGCCATAATGAACCACTGTTTAAACTTCAAGGAATAAAGTTGTCAAAGTTTCAAAGTTATTTGTTTACTGTTCACACGAATGGACACAGTAGCGAATTAGAAAGAAATTTAATGAATTACTTTAACGAATGTGCTATTCGTTGAATTACTTTAACGAATGAGATATGAGATATTCGTTAAAGATGGATTACTAACGAATGAGTCCTAGCGAGCAAGACTTAGATATTCGTTAAAGATGGTTTACTCCTAGCGAGCAAGACTAGCGATCAAGACTTAGATATTCGTTAAAGATGGTTTACTCCTAGCGAGCAAGACTAGCGAGCAAGACTTAACGAATGGACTTTAGCGAATATGACACGAATGTGGCTTAACGAAAGAGGTTTAGCGAATAGGATTATAGCGAATAAACAGTTTAACGAATGAGATTGAAATTGTAACGAATGAACAGTTAGGGTTTAGCGAATAGGCAAATTTTATCCTTTAACGAATCAGTCTTCAACCTAACGAATGAGGCTTCATCTTAACGAATGAATCTTCAACAGTTCAAACTTTCAATTTCAAACTTCAAACTCGTTTGAATCACACCGAAAACACCTAAAACTTAGATCAAACTAAGCCTAAACCAAATCCGAACCTCACTAACCTAGTCCGAACTCACAAACTCATAACAAACAGGTTCAATTCTTGTTTAAACAGTCTCTGTTTCTCAAATTTCCAATTACCTTAAGAACTCAATCAATTCATCATGAAATGCATCAATTGAATACGCTTATATCACCTATATCAACGAATTGTATCGTAGATCAGATCCCTGGGCTCTGATACCACTTGAAAGAGATTGGGTAAGGATCTAGATCTTATGATTACGAAGATACATGTTGAACAGTATACGATTAAGTTCTTGTGATACGTTAGAATGTGAATGTATGAGTTGAGAGGAAGATAGGACAGAGTAACGAGAGGATATCAACAATAAAACAGAAACTCTTACATTAATGATAACTTACAGGGTATTTATAGGGGATGACTACATTCGTTAACTTAACACTTAACGAATGTGTCATTCGTTACAGATACTTTAACGAATAAACATACTTATTTGTTATACTTTAAATGATAGCGAATGACCCTCATTCGTTATCTCATTCGTTAAACTTGGTTAACGAATGAGCTTACAATTAGACGAATGTGTTACATTCGTTACGGGGTAACGAATGTAACTTTTAGAGCGAATGGCCCATTTAGCCATATTTACATTAAGACCCCTATACTTTAGACTAATTACATTAATGTCCTGATAAAGACCGAGATGTACAAAACATGTACCAACACTCATGAAACTTCTTCCAAAACCCGGAGGTAAAACGCTATCCCTAATCCTTAATCAACTCCAACGACCGACGCTGTCGCATAATCAGTTCCTTTTGTTCGAAGAAATACTTTAAGCTCTTATGATCGGTATAGATAACGCAAGGAACACCATACAAATAATGCCTCCACAACTTCAGCGCAAACACAACCGCCGCCAGCTCCAAATCGTGAGTGGGATAATTCGCCTCATGAGGCTTCAACTGCTGGAGGCATAAGCGATGACTCGGCCTCGCTGCATCAGAACACACCCAAGCCCTTGGTAAGAGGCATCAGAATAAACCACTAAATCATCGGTGCCATTGAGTAAGGCTAGAATCGGGGCATGCGTCAACATATTCTTTAACTCGAGAAAAGCCTCCTCCTGCTCAGTGCCCCAAGCAAACTTAACGCTCTTCTTGGTCAACTTGGTCAATGATGAAGCAATTTTTGAAAAGTCGGGAATGAAATGGCGGTAATACCCCACCAAGCCCAGAAAACTACTAATTTCAGATGGAGACTTAGGAGATCCCCATTCGTTTACGACTTCACATTTGCAGGGTTAACCAAAATACCACTCAGGTTAATAACATGACCCAAGAACTGAACCTCGCGTAACCAAAAGGAACACTTAGAAAATTTCGCATACAACTTGTTCTTTCGCAGAGCTTCCAAAACTTCCGTGAGATGACCAGCGTGATCGTATTCACTTTTGGAATACACAAGAATGTCGTCGATGAACACAATAACCGAACGATCGAGCATCGGCCTACACACTCGGTTCATAAGATCCACGAATGCAGCCGGTGCGTTGGTCAAACCGAAAGGCATCACGAGGAATTCATAATGTCCATAACGGGTGCGGAAGGCGGTCTTAGGAATATCTTCCTCCCGAATTTTCAAGTGATGATACCCGGACCTAAGGTTGATCTTCGAGAACCAGCTAGCTCCTTGGAGCTGATCAAATAAGTCGTCGATCCTTGGGAGAGGGTACCGATTCTTAACAGTGAGCTTATTAAATTCACAGTAGTCGATGCACATCCACATGCAACCGTCCTTCTTCTTAACGAACAGGACCGGGGCACCCCAAGGTGAGATGCTCGGTCGAATGAAGCCCTTGTCGAGCAAGTCTTCCAACCGGGCCATAAGTTCTTTCATTTCATTCGGTGTTAGATGGTACAAGGTCTATCTGGGCTGGAGCAACGGGTTTTGCGCCCGGCACAAGGTCTATCTGGAACTCGACCTCGCAGTCCGGTGGCACATCTGACAAATCATCTAGAAATACATCCGGGAAATCCCGAACGATAGTAACATCACCGGCGGTAGCCACCTCGGTTTATAGCATACGCTAGATACGCCCCACAACCCCGCTACATCAACCTCCCCGCCTTAAGCATGGATATGATATGTGGCGTCGCACCATTCCGATCACCGAAGACTGTAACTTGGGTCCCATCCGGGGCCCTTAGACGTACAAGTTTCTGACCACAAACGATTTGAGCATCAACACTTGAGAGCCAATCCATCCCAAGCACCACATCGAAACAGCCAAGCGGCATCAAGTGCAACCGCACCGGAAATCTATACCTAGATAACTCGATGGAACAACCCTGAACAGCCCTAGACACGAGAATGGGTTTTCCTACGGCGACCTCAACCTCAAACACATCGACTACGGGCTCGGGTGATTGATCCAACGAGGAACAGAAAGCGGTAGAAATAAGACTTCTACTGGCATCCGAACCCAATAAGACCGAAGCTTGTAATTCATTAAGTAAAAAGGTATCTGGGATAACATTACGCTCCTACTTAGCTAAACAGTTGCACATACATTCTTGAAGGAGCGAGGAATTTAAGCAGTCAAGTACCAAGGAACCTAGAGTGACAGCATGCTATGCCTCAGCTAAACAATTATGCGCAAAGCGTTTGAGAGGATGGGAAATGAACAAGAGAATTTAAGGAATGAGATGAACTTTAACGCTAACGACACGAGAGTTAGCCATATCCTATCCCTACAAAGACGGAACCCTAACATAATCAGACACAAGTAATATTTAGAACATGGAAGGTAAGGGTAAACTGCTAATAACGTTGATCAAGTGTTATTAGTCGTTTACTTCACTGGCCCGTTCTAAGCACCCCCTGCCCCTAACCACATTAGCATTCTATCTAACACTTTACAATTAATCATATACTGGAAACTTTCAAATTCAAAGGAATGACTAAATAATTTAAAGTTACCTCTTGGCGTGCAGCTACTCGCGGTGGGCATACTAGTTTCTTTCTTACAGTTTGAGTCCAAGCATTCGGGGATGCTCGGATCCCTCGAACCATGGCTCTGATACCAACTTGTAAGGCCCCGAACCCCGGGAATCCTACAGTTGGTATTCATACAAAACACTTGTAAAAATACCTAAACTTGAAAACAGTTCGTTTCATTAAAATAAGCATCTCAGAGTATAATTCAACGGAAAACATAAATAATAAAATAAGTTCCCAAAATCCCGGGAATATTGTCCAAAACCAATTTAATTATATTTTATAAAACTTTTTAAAATAAAATGTTCAATAATAAAATCTTCCATCCACGTATGCCCTTCACCGTCCAAGTAGCTTCGTGCACACCCAAGCGATAAGGCATCCTCTTCCTAACCTGAAATTCACACTAACATGTACACAAAGTCAGCTTGAGCTGAGTGAGTTCAAGTTTTAAATAAATAACATCAGTAAATAATAATCATGATAATCATTACAAAAGTTTAAAAGTAAAAAAAATACATTAGTTAAGCCATCATCATTGATAAATAATCATTCTCATACATATATATGTATATACATATACATATAAACAACCTTATAAGTGCATCCCTATATATATATGAATATATATATAACGTCCAAGTAATAACATCAAGGTCGAGCAAACGTACAACCCAAACACGTAACATCAGGGTCGAGCAAACGTACAACCCAAACACGTAACATCTCATCAACGCATGCAAACACAAAGTAGGCATGCGTAACATCAGTAGTCGATACGACTATAACATCGCCAAATATAGGCCATACAATAATTTATATATATATATACATACTATAACATCCCAAGGCCAACTATATACTAGCAAGCCTATATAAAATAGTCTACACGTTTCATCAGGAAAAATCGTTCAGGTGTGCATGCTAGCCCAAAACTTAAAAAGAGTTAAAAGGGGCATCATGAACTCACCTGACACAAGACACGTATTCACCACAAGCCAGATGATCCCCAAGTAATCCCAAGACTCAAACACCTGTCGGTTTAAATCCAATCAATACTAATAACATCAAGATGACTCGTTTACCCTACGAGACGTTCTAACGGGGTTCGGGTCACCTAAAGCCTCGACCTCATCAAACTAAATCACAACAGCCCCCCGAGGCCTCACATTCACCAAAACAACCCTTAGACACTCCCGGGAATAAAGAATTCCCAAATTACCCCCGGAGGCACTAGGTGATGCCAATACGTGTGTTTAAGAGTCGATTAGGCCATTAACATCCAACTCAGCCCCGTGTGGACCCAACATGATAAAATCACAGCCAAAAAGTCCACACGACGCTACACGAGTCAAATGGGTCGGCAATTCGCAAGTACAACGCACCAACTACTCAATAAACGAAATTGCGCGTTGTACCAACCCGTTGGAGTAACCGACAACCAACTCAGCCCCATAACTTATAAAAATGATTTTTCAACAGCCCGTACATCAAACCAAGTGACCCCGAGCTGAATTGGTCGTTAATCACTTCAACCCTCACGTTAAACGCATCCAACTACAATTCTAGTCAACCGAACACAATCTTTCAAACGATAACTAGTTGACCAATCTAACGAACACCAATGAACACGATACTTAAGTATGATATACGGGACATACCTAGGAAGATTGTGGTGAAAAAACTCGCTTCAAACAGCCCCGACAAGAACACAATTGAACATCCACCGGTTAAGCCTAAAACAAACTTATCGATCAATAACAAGTAAAACGTGCAGATTTTAGCATGCGAAGATGCATTTAATTACATAGGATAACCTTTGAAATAAATTATTAAATTTTTACCAGACTTTAATAAATATCTTAGGTTTATAAAAATATTTTTATTATATTTTCCTAGTGGACACAAAAATTATAAAAATTCCTCCAACACAGCAAGATATGTGCAGCTATTTCAGTGCGCAACAAATTGGTTTTATTTTTATAAAATTCATTACCAAACCAAATTAAACGATTTCAAATGGATTTGATTCTTAACTAAAAATATTAAGTTCCAGAAGTGGAACCAACGGATTTGGACTTTTTGAAAAAGAATTATGATGTCGGGAAGACAGACCAGAATCTTTCATCCCGCATCAGCTTTGACACTCGATCTTATAAATTCATAAAAACCATTCAAATCTCGTCCAAAAAATACATATTATACCTTTCTGGAAACTAGACTCAAAGTAGAACATCATGGAAATAAGAATCGATCAAAATCAATGGATTATCATCGCGTTACAGACCCTACAATAAACATATACGAATCTGTCAGCAAACTGTTATCATCAAAACTCAACCCTAACGTATTCGATAACGGGTTTAATGGTGAAAAAGACTTGCATGGACGTTAGAATAACCTTGAATTGAAGTTTTATGGCTTAACCTTGGCTGCACAGAAGAAATTCGCAAGGGGGGGGGGGGTTTCTGGTCCGATCGGCTGCGCCTAAAGGAGTTAGGGTTAGGATATTTATTTTTTTATGATATAACAATATGTTACACACTAGCCCTCAAAGTTTAAGGGATATGGCAACTTTGAAGGGAAGGTTAGATAACTTAACGTACCGTGAAGGGTCAACGAAAGATACCGGATAACTCACGAGAAGTATACATACTTTACATGATTTAAATCCATAAACCGAAAATTTACGGGCGTTACAACCTTCCTCTAGGAGCACCTTCGCTTAAGATATATCACCAGATACCTTCCGCCAAGAAGGTCTCCGCCATAAGATGGTTTCCAAAAACATTCTGTCAGGAGCGCCTTCGCGTAAGGTATGTCACTGGATACCTTCTGTCAAGAAAGTCTCCTCGATAAGATGGTTTCCAAAAACCTACCACCAGGAGTGCCTTCGCGTAAGGTGTATCACCAGATACCTACCACCAAGAAAGTCTCCGCCGTAAGAAGGTTTGCAAAAACCTTCCACCAGGAGTTCTTTCACCTACGTTATATCACCAGACACCTTTTGCCAAGAAGGTCTCCGCCATATGAAGGTTTCCAAAAGCCTTCTACCAGGAGCGCCTTCGCGTAAGTCATATCAATAGCTACCTTCCGCCCAAGATGGTCTCCGCCATAAAACGGTTTCCAAAATTATAAAATATTCTTACCAAAGCCCAAGGTAAATAGATGAATGAACATAACCCACAACCAGGGGGATCACAAAAATTGTTCCTATCACCTCATTAGTCCAAACTATCTCTCGTTATTAACACACGAGAAAATCAATGGATTGGATGGACTTGAGGAGGTAGGGTCCTAAACCCACCTAAGAAGAATACAAGTCTCCGAGAGAGGGCCCACACTCGTCGTAAAGCACCGACTTGTTGAAACTAAAAAAATATAATGCTGGCGGAGGTCCCCACCTTACGCCAAACATCCCTTCGGACATTCGAGAAGATTTGTTAGTACTCGGTTTTGCGTCTCGGTCTTTGTATAAAGTATTATTTTATTAGAAATAATGTATAGAGGCTTTTTGGTAATTGTAAGTCACCAATGTGACTCATTCATTATATGTAGGCCACATTCGTTAGATACTTATAACGAATGTGACCATCCGCTAATGTATTCCATCATTTGTTATTCACTTATAACGAATGAGAAGACGAATGAGTCTTACGTTATTAGTTAAAGTATGATATAACGAATGAGTGTTCATTCGTTAGGGATGATTATTGAAAGAACATCATTGTCTATATATAGTCCCTATGATAACTATCTAAATTAACTAAGTATTTGATTCTTGGAACCCTACTGTTACTCTGTAAATATACTTCCAGATCTAAACGTATTCAAAATTGTATTCAACGAATCCATAGATCATATCAACGAACTAGATCCTGTTTTTTTAATCGTATTATGATCAAGAACATTATGCTTATTCAAGTAGTAACAGAGCTAGATGTTCTGATTGTGTGACATTCGTGACAAAATCAAGTATGCCTTAGTATTTGTTTATCGAACAATGATTACCTGGTTATTGCGTATCGAACAAACGAATAACCAAACGAGTCTGGTTATGACCCGCATATCCCGGGGGGCATCTATAAGTGATATTCATTTAATATAAGCCAACATACTGACATTATGACTTTAGTACGATAGCAAACAAGTTAAACGAAAACCTACTCGTTTAACTACTCGCTATGATTCTAAACGCGAAAGATAGTTATGAGACAAGCATTGTATCATCCTTTAAGGTAAAAAAGACTTACACAACACTTATATGGGATGTTTTAAGTAATCCATCAAAATATTTTTGATTTTTACAAACAAATAGTATGTTTTTCTAAATTTACAAAAGATTGACTGAAAAACACTCATTTTCGCACTGTTTGTCGTACCCGATAAATTTTTCTCGCGAAAATCAAACCAGAAATATATTTGGACTTGGAATTTCTTGTTCGGGCATGCAAAACGATGCAAGTGGGCCAAAATGGGCCAAAGGGAGGCCCATTTGAGGGCCGGCCGCAATAAGGGGGGGGGGCTACCCCCTTTGATATTTTGTTATTTAAATCATTTACAACCATGTAGAACCCAAATATATCTTCATTCTTAAGCTGCCCTGCCAAGTTCTTCAGCTTTCCTTTCAAACCTTGAGGTACATTATTTTGATCATTTTAAACTTGAATTAAACATGTTTTAATGCATAAAAGGGTGGTTTGCTTAGTAAAAACGATGATTAGCCATGCAAAAGTCCTAAAAATTGTCTAAAATATGTTTTGATCCTAAAAAATGGTTAAGAATCTAAATTAGTAAGTTTTTTTAGCCATAAACACGAATTAGAGGGACTAAGTAATAGCAAGGGAAACGAACCTCGGGCTGGCATTGCACCGAGTACCTACTAAACAGTGAGTTTCATGACCCCTCTTTTCAAACTATTTATGAACTTTTGGGGTGAAAAGCATGTTTATATACGTTTATCTATCTGAAAATGGTTCAAAATATGAATTATCTAAATATTCATATACGAAAAGTCTCCACAAACATAATGTTTGACTCTGTGCTGATGAAAGGTGAATAGTATTGTTGACTGATAAGTAGATAGAGATAGTACGAATGCCAAACATTATGAAATTACACGTTACTATATGTTTATATAAACACGCTATGAAATGTTGAACCTAAAAAATTGGGGAATAACATGGTCTGTGAAGGCCATGGGTACAACGTGGTCTATGAAAGCCATGAGGCTATTGTGGGGAGGAAGGGGGGCCACAATAGTAACAATCCAAAGTTGAGTATGGCCTATGTGCCAAGTTCTGCTGCAACTTAAAACCTTTATATTGAAACATTTTCATCCAAGAAATGAAATCTAGAAATTAGAACACAAACCTGATAAATTGAAAACGAAAAGTGTAGATAAATTGGAATACACAAAACGTTTTAAAGATCTGGCTCGACTGGTGCCGTGGTTAGTAGCCTCGAATTAAGGACTTTAGTTAATTTAGTTAACCACTAAATATTAAGAATGCCATGAAACATGCAGGTGTGGTGGCTTTTGATTTGGTCAGAAATAGTGTGTTGAGTATGCCCGGGGAATCATCTACTACAAAATGAACCAATCACAAGATATGGGTACAATAGGTAAAACCAATTAGATGTGCGCGCCCTACAAATTAAACCGATACTGCAATCAGCTTAAGTTCCAAGTGAACAATATAAAATCAACCTTTGCCAAAGTATGGGAAATGTAACTATTATCACATAAGGGAATGTCGAACAATGTAATGTCATAAAAGCGGGAAGATTGTACACTATGCTCGTAGCTGTGAAACCATTATGAGCACTGTAAACAGACCGTTCTGACCTCACCATTTACAATTGCCTCAATCGCAACCAATTCGCTCACAACATATCACAAACCATCATGCCTGTTATGAGTGTGGCAGTATGGAGCACGTCAAGAAAGACTGCCCTAGTTTGAATTGAGTTGCAATGGAAAGTCTGTTCATAGCCAAGACTTAACATGTATTCCTTATCCTCCTTTTCTCTCCGTTCACCGCTTTCTTTTCTTTCTTTCTTTTCTAGCCGTAAGTTCAGCCAACTGTTCAATATCTCCATCAGTCATCATTTTTAACATTTCAAAGTCAAACCCACACTACATGAGGAAAATAATTCTTGGATCATTTTTCATTCTTTCTTCATCCTCCTCCACTTCTATCTCATCTTCTATCTCATGCAGGGCATCTATAAAATGTTCATCAATGTCAATCACTTTCTCCTTTTCTCTCCTTGCATAGACTTTCTTTAAAGTTGGTTTATCAGTCTTCTGCCTCTTGGATTCAGGAATCTCAATTTCTATTATGTGCTTCTTTGCTTCAGATTCCTTAACAGTAGGCTCTTCTTCTTATTCAATGGGCTCTGTGACAATAGGTTCAACAAAATTTTTTAGTGTTTGGTTGATCAAAAACTTCTTCAACTCCGGGCTCGGTCACGATTGGTTCATTATCAGTGTCTCTTGATTCTTCATCAACCACTTCTTCCACTCTGGGCTCAGGGATATTTTTAATCAGTAACTGCCTTGCTCTCCAGGCCTATTCTCTTTGTGCAGCTTGTGCCTGCCTTGCAGCTTCTACTGTTTCTGGTGCATGCTCCTTCCAGATTTAGTAGAATGTCATAATGTGTTCTGAGCTGCACCAACTGGGAAATCAATTTAACATATGTATTCCATTGCATCTTTGGTCTCTTGTATTTTCTTTGTTCTTCTCTTACACCCAGACCAGATTCAATTTCAGACTGTGTAGCTTGGCCTTTTTTATTTCATCCATAGCCGCAGCTATACTTTCATCAGCCTGTTTTCTCATTCTTTCCTCCTCTTTTTCTTACCTTTTTAAATTGACAAGAGTCTCCAAGACCTTTTGAGGTATTTCATCATCTCCTTCTTCAGTAGCAAGCTCAGCATTTCTGATTTCCATAACCTTTTTTACAGATTCCACCTCAGCCACATCCGGGTCTATATCCACATTTTTGTCAAGAATCTCATCATATGACACAATCTTAGGAATAGCATTCGGCTGTAAGTCTTTCTCTGTAAAAGCTATCCCCTTACCCTTCAATTTTATTCTATGTATTTATTGAGGGGTATCTTCTTCCATCTCATACCCCCTGATCTTCAGCTTCTCTCCTATCATCTTTCTTCTCGTCTTCCTCATCATATTCCATATTTATTAAATTTAGAGCAATTGATTCCTTAACATCTGAACTTTCACTGCTCTCATCCTCATATACTCTACCAATCAACTCCAAGGCATCTTCTTCATCATCATTCTCGCCCTGTTTTGGTGCATCTAAGGTCTTTTCAACCTCAGCTTATTTGAATCTTCAGTAGTGCTTCTAGAAGTGCCTCCTCTAAAGTCTTGTTTTTCAACTCCAATATAGCGTTTTTCTCTTTGAGCAGCATGTTTTCAAATTACAGTTCGATGTTGCTCACCAACAAGTATTCATTTAGATAGGAAGGAAAGGATGTGTGTCTTGATCCGGCTTAAATTTCATCTCTGATTCTGGCTGGTTTGATGAAGTTTCAGGTGATGGTGGAATGGTTGGTTGAATAGTGGGAGGACTGTCTTGATTAGCATGTGATTCTTGAGCAGGTTCCTTTATTAGAGATGTTGGTGGTGTTGGTACTGATTGGTTATTTATTGGTACTGTGTTGGCTAAAGATAATGGTGGTTCATCCATTGGCTCTTGGCTTGGTGAAAATGGTTTAGTGTTGCTCGTGAAGTTGATGCTGAATCATGAGTTGGTTTAGGGCCAGGTGAGAGTGGTTCTGTTCCAGCTGAGGAGATGTTATCTTGGTCAACTTCTGGATCTGGTGAAACCGGTGGTGCGATCAATTGAATGTTTCCGGGTACCTGTGTAATCACATTCTCAACGAAAGTATCATCATCCACAACCTCCTTTTCTCTTTCACTGCTAGCCACAATTGGCTCTTCAACTCTTTCCTCAATTCTTTGAATTGGTTCAGCAATAACCTCTACATTCCCAACATGCATATCCATCTCTTGGTTGTTGGCATGTCCTAATGTAGATGCTTCATTGCTTCCTATCTGTTGAGAAATTTCTCTGTACTTCTCTTCTCCTTCATTCATCAACAGCTTCAAGGATTCCTTCTCTTGTCATTCTATTTATATGTCTCTGTTCATAGCCAAGACTTAACATGTATTCCTTATCCTTCTTTTCTCTCCGTTCACCACTTTCTTTTCTTTCTTTCTTTTCTAGCCGTAAGTTCAGCCAATTGTTCAATATCTCCATCTGTCATCATTTTTAACATTTCAAAGTCAAACCCACACTACGTGAGGAAAATAATTCTTGGATCAGTTTTCGTTCTATCTTCATCCTCCTCCACTTCTGTCTCATCTTCTATCTCATGCAGGGCATCTTTAAAAGGTTCATCACCGTCAAGCACTTTCTCCTTTTATCATCTTGCATAGGCTTTCTTTTACAGTTGGTTTATTAGTCTTCTTTCTGCCTCTTGGATTCAGGAATCTCAATTTCTATTGTGTGCTTCTTTGCTTCAGATTCCTTAACAGTAGGCTCTTCTTATTCGTCTATGGGCTCTGTGACAACAGGGTTCAACAACATTTTCAGTGTTTGGTTGATCAAAAACTTCTTCAACTCTGGGCTCGGTCATGATTGGTTCATTTTCAGCGTCTCTTGATTCTTCATCAACCACTTCTTCCACTCTGGGCTCAGGGATATTTTTAATCAGTAACTGCCTTGCTCTCCAGGCCTCTTCTCTTTGTTCAGCTTGTGCCTGCCTTGCAACATCTACTGTTTCTGGTGCATGCTCCTTCCAGATTTAGTAGAATGTCATAATGTGTTATTTGCTGCACCAACTGGGAAATGAATTTAACATATGTATTTCATGGCATCTTTGGTCCCTTATATTTTCTTTGTTCTTCTCTTACACCCAGACCAGATTAAATTTTTGACTGTTCAGCTTGGCCTTTCTTTATTTCATCCATAGCCGCAGCTATACTTTCATCAGCCTGTTTTCTCATTCTTTCCTCCTCTTTTTCTTTCCTTTTTAAATTGACAAGAGTCTTCAAGACCTCTTGAGGTATTTCATCATCTCCTTCTTCAGTAGCAAGCTCAGCATTTCTGATTTCCATAACCTTCTTTACAGATTCCACCTCAGCCACATCCGGGTCTATAACCACATTTTTAATAAGAATCTCATCATTTGACACAATCTTAGGAATAGTCTTCACTGTAAGTCTTTCTCTGTAAAAGCTATCTCCTTACCCTTCAATTTTATTCTATGTATGTGTTGAGGGGCCTCTTCTTCCATCTCATACCCCCCCGATCTTCACCTTCTCTCCTGTCATCTTTCTCCTCCTCTTCCTCATCATATTCCATATTTATTAAATTTAGAGCAATTGATTTCTTAACATCTGAACTTTCGCTGCTCTCAGAAAGCTATTTGTAGAGTGCTACCCAGAAATGTGCCTGATCTATCCAGCTACAGATGCGATAGTTATCCACCCAGGTCACCACGCAGGGATCAAAACGAAGTTAACAGTCAGTATCGTTCACCTGCTAGAGTAGCCAGATTACCCACTCCACCTATACACCTGTCGCCGACAATTTCAGCTACTGCGCGAGTCCGACAGACTGCTCGTATTAGGGTAACCTCGATTGACCCTACCTCGATTCCATTCATATCTACCCATGACCGGGGAGGACCTTCACGTCCTAGGGTGGATACTTCATCTTCCCGTTCATTGAGTATACCTACCCCTCGCCCTGACCTCCCAAACACAGGAAACAACTCTTGGATGGCTGTCTTGACTGACCGTGTGATAGACCACTCGATAGCCATAGCTAACATTAACCAGGAAAGGAGGGATGTGACCTAGTTCTTATCGACGTTACAGCAGATAGTGCTGAACCTGCAGCAGTCAGATGCCTACCACCGCTGGTGTTTGGATAGGGTGACAGTTCGGCTGTGGAACTGTTACTGGATGATTACGGTGTTTTTATTTTTATGTTTGTGGTTAGCCTATCGTTTGTACGGATAAAGGCAGAATGTTACAGATATGTGTACATGATCTTTTGATACTCCATGTATGTATATAGTAGTATGTTATGTTAATATGGGGCACAATATTGTACATTATTACAAGAACTGACACTTATAGGGTTAAGTCTAACAGTCACTTAGTGACAGATTTTGATATATACATGCAAGCACTGGCCTTTATCAGGCTAAGTCTATGTACCTTTTAATTTCAATGTACGGAACAACTTGTGAAATGTCAGTATGTTATCTGGTTTACCTGTACAACATTTATTGTGATTATTATTACACAGTGCCGTAGACTGGAATTAGTATTAATTGGCTTATATTTGTTTATCATTATAGAATGGCCCGAAAGAAAGCAACCCCCATGACTGAGGCAGAAATAGCCGAGATGATTGCTCGGCAAATGCAGGCAGCAATACCACTTATTGTAACACAAGCAACTGCTGGTGTTAATGCCAATATACAAACAAACCAGCAACAAATCAATAATGCTCCCCCAACCAACAATGAAACAGTTACAAATAACAATCCCCCACCCAATACAAATGCCCCTACCAATGCAAATAATCCCCCACCTGATGCAAATAATGTCAACAACAATAATCCCCCACCGAACCCAAACAATAACAATAACAACCCTAATCCCCCTCGAAGGGAATATTCGATCAAAAACTTTATGGCCTGTAAACCGATTGATTTCAAGGGCACTGAAGGGCCAAACGGGTTAATCAAATGGATCGAAAAGACTGAATCTGTCCTCAATATCAGCAATTGTCCCCCCGAAAACATTGTCAAGTATGTTGCCTCTACATTTACTGATCACGCATTAATGTGGTGGAACACTACGGTGCAGATAAAAGGTCAAGAAACGGTAAATCGCATGACATGGGCTGAACTCAAAACATTGATGCTAGAACATTTTTGCCCAAAGAATGAAGTACAAAGGTTAGAACATGAACTTTGGAATTTAGAAATGAAAGGAGCGGATCATCTGGAGTATACCAACCGCTTCAACGAACTGGCTCGCTTAGTACCATGGTTAGTAACTCCCGAGGACAAACGAGTTGAACGTTATATCTGGGGTTTAGCCCCAGAAGTGAGGAGTTTGGTGAACTCTAGTGGCCATACATCATTTGAGAATGCCGTGACTCAGGCCGGCATCATAACTTTTGACTTGGTAAGAAGCGGAGTGTTGAGAATGACCGGGGAATTATCGAGTATGAAGCGAACCAATTATATATCAGGGTTACAAGGAAGGCCAACAAATAAGCGTGCACGCCCGACAATACAAAATTATGTCATGAGCAGTTCTGAGGTGAAACGAGACAGGTACAAGGGACCATGGCCAAAATGTGATAAATGTAGTTTTCATCATGTGGGTGAGTGCAGGCCGTTAATATGTCAGAAGTGTGGGAGAATGGTGCATAATGGTCCCAGTTGTAGAGTCAGTACGAGAATTGTCAACTGACCAACCCAAGCAACTCAACCTCGTCATCCGCAACCACCTAGACCGCAACCGATTCGTCAACAACCTATCCAACAAATCACAGCACCAGCAAACCGCCGTGCTTGCTATGAATGTGGTAGCACGAAGCATTTTAGAAAAGACTGCCCCAAGCTGAATCAAGGAGCAGTCACCGGTCAGAACCAAGCATCAACCTCTGGGGCGTCTCGGGGACGCGCGTTTGTTATCGGGTCTGGAGAAGCACGACAAGACCCGAACGTAGTAACAGGTACATTTGTTGTTTCTGATCAATATGCTTCTGTATTATTTGATACTGGTGCCGATAGAAGCTTTGTTTCCACTAGTTTTGTATCCCTGGGTAATATGCCAGATAGTGAACTAACAAATCCCTATACTATAGAACTCGCTAACGGTAACTCTATAACTGTCAACCAAATAATCCAAAACTGTTCCATTATTCTTAATGACCACCCATTCCTTATTGACCTACTCCCGGTAGAGTTAGGAAGTTTTGATGTTACTGTCGGCATGGACTGGTTGACCAAGTATAAGGCGGAGATTGTGTGTAACGACAAGGCAGTTAAAATTCCCTTTTCGAATGGTGAGGTGATTGTAGTACAAGGAGAGAAGTCTGGTTCGATATTACCTCTCGTGTCTCATCTCAAAGTGTTGAAATGTTTACGCCAAGGTTGTATGGCATTTTTGGCAAACATAACTATAAAGAACCCTGATGAGAAATGCATAGAAGAGATTCCCGTTGTACGTGAATACCCCGATGTCTTTCCCGATGATCTACCTGGATTACCACCGAACCGACAGGTTGAATTCCGTATTGACTTAATCCCAGGATCAGCTCCTATTGCTAAGGCACCTTACCGATTGGCACCCTCGGAAATGCAAGAATTATCTAACCAGTTACAGGAGTTGTTAGATAAGTGTTTCATTAATCCTAGTTATTCTCTTTGGGGAGCACCGGTATTGTTCGTAAAGAAGAAAGATGGAAGTTTTAGAATGTGCATCGATTACCGCGAATTAAACAAAGTTACCATCAAGAACTGACACCCTCTTCCACGAATAGATGACTTGTTTGACCAACTTCAAGGGGCAAACTATTTTTCAAAAATCGACCTTCGATCCGGTTACCATCAAGTTAAGATTCAAGAGGAAGATGTGTCTAAAACGGCGTTCCGAACTCGTTATGGCCACTATGAATTCTTAGTTATGCGGTTCGAACTAACTAATGCTCCCGCAGTTTTCATGGATCTTATGAATCGAGTTTGTAAACCGTATCTCGATAAATTCGTTATCGTGTTTATTGATGACATTTTGATATATTCGAAAACCAAGGAGGACCACGAGCAGCATTTACGAACTATCTTGGTGCTGTTGAGGCAGGAAAAGTTATATGCCAAGCTGTCAAAATGTGAATTTTGGCTATAAGAGGTACAATTTCTTGGGCACGTTGTTAACCGACACGGTATTCATGTAGACCCGAGCAAAATTGAAGCTATTAAAAATTGGCAGGCCCCAAAGTCACCGAAAGAGATCCGCCAATTTTTGGGTTTAGCTGGGTATTATCGGCGTTTTATTGCTAATTTTTCCAGCATAGCCCAACCTTTAACCCTTTTGACTCAAAAAGATTGTGCTTATGTTTGGGGAGAAGATCAAGAAACTGCCTTTCAATTGCTGAAACAGAAACTATGCCAATCCCCGATACTGAGTCTTCCAGAGGGAACTGATGATCTGGTAGTTTATTGTGACGCGTCCCGGAAAGGGTTAGGGTGCGTACTTATGCAAAGAAACAAAGTCATAGCATACGCTTCTCGAGGTGCACGAGAAGAATTACAACACCCATGACTTGGAACTGGGCGCCGTTATTTTTGCACTTAAGATCTGGAGGCACTATTTGTATGGCACCAAATGTACAGTATACACTGACCACAAGAGCCTACAACATATTTTTGACCATAAAGAACTGAACATGAGGCAGAGAAGATGGGTAGAGCTGTTGAACGATTATGACTGTGAGATTCGATACCATCCGGGCAAGGCTAATATAGTAGCAAATGCTTTGAGCAGAAAAGACAGGATCAAACCACTACGGGTCCGAGCACTTGGAATGATCGTCCAAACCAATCTCACCGAACAAATTTGTATTGCTCAAAACGAAGCTCTGAAAGGAGATCACTTGGAAGATGAAAACTTGCATGGGACCGAACAAAACTTTGAAAAAGAACTGACGAAATTCTATACTAAAAAAACCGAGTTTGGATTCCCACTTTCAGCAATCTGGGTGACTTGATCATGGACGAAGCCCATAAGTCCAAATACTCCATTCATCCTGGAACGGATAAGATGTACAAGGACTTGATGGAGTATTATTGGTGGCCCGGTATGAAGAAGGATATAGCCACATTCGTCAGTAAATGTTTAACTTGTGCGAGGGTTAAGGCTGAATATCAAAAACCTTCGGGAATGTTGCACCAACCGGAAATACCACAATGGAAATGGGAACAAATTACCATGGATTTTGTAACACACCTCCCAAAAACTTCTCGAGGACATGATGCAATATGGGTGATAGTTGACCGACTAACCAAATCCGCACACTTCCTTCCAATCCGAACCACTTACTCAACCGAAAAACTTGCTCACATTTACATAAATGAAGTCGTATCCCGACACGGCGTACCCATTTCAATTATTTCTGATCGTGATAGCCATTTCACCTCTCGTTTCTGGCAAGCCTTACAAGAAGCTTTGGGAATCCGAATTGATCTAAGCACCGCCTACCATCCCCAAACCGACGGTCAATCCGAGCGAACCATTCAAACCTTAGAAGATTTGCTTCGCGCTTGTGTACTAGACTTCGGTGGGAACTGGGATCAACATCTTCCACTAGTTAAATTCTCATACAATAACAACTATCACAGTAGCATTCAAGTGGCACCATATGAAGCGGTGTACGGGCGGAAATGTAGATCACCCTTGTGTTGGACTGAAGTTGGAGATACCCAAATTACACGATCTGACTTGATTCAAGAAACCACCGACAAAATCCGTAAAATTGCAAGTAAATTGAAAATCGCCTGAGATCGACAAAAAAGCTATGCTGATGTTTGTAGAAAGCCGTTATCCTTTGAAATAGGCGACAAAGTTTTTCTAAAAGTATCCCCATGGAAAGGTGTCATTCGATTCGGAAAAACCGGTAAACTAGCTCCGCGATACATTGGACCGTATGAAGTAATTTCTAAGATTGGTCCCGTAGCCTACCGACTGAAATTACCTTTGGAGTTGAGTTCTATTCACGATGTCTTTCACGTATCAAACCTGAAAAAGTGCCTTACTGACGAAACCGAAATCGTGCCATTAAAAGATTTAAACATAAATGAAAAACTGAATTTCGTTGAAGAACCGTTGGAAATATTAGAGGGAAAAATAAAACAATTAAGACACAACAAAATCTCTCTAGTCAAAGTTCGATGGAACTCAGAACGAGGACCCGAATTCACGTGAGAGCGAAAATCCGAATTCAAAAAGAAATACCCGCACTTGTTTCCAAATAAAGACAAAGTTGAATAATCAAATTTCGGGGACGAAATTTTCTAACGGGGGGAAAATGTGACATTTGAGCCAAAACAAGGTACACCTCAGTTTAGCATGTGATTCTTGAGCAGGTTCTTTTACTAGAGATGTTGGTGGTGTTGGTACTGATTGGTCATTTATGGGTACTGTGTTGGCTAAAGAGAATGATGGTTCATCCATTGGCTTTTGTATTGGTGAAAATGGTTCAGTGTTGCTGGTAACGTTGATGCTGAATCATGAGTTGGTTTAGGGCTAGGTGAGAGTGGTTCTGTTCCAGCTGAGGAGATGTTATCTTGGTCAACTTCTGGATCTGGTGAAACTGGTGGTGTGATCATTTGAATGTTTCCGGTTACCTGTGTAATCACATTCTCAACGAAAGTATCATCATCCACAACTTCCTTTTCTCTTTCACTGCTAACCACAATTGGCTCTTCAAATCTTTCCTCAATTCTCTGAATTGGTTAAGCAATAACCTCTACATTCCCAACATGCATAACCATCTCTTGGTTGGTGGCATGTCCCAATGTAGATGCTTCATTGCTTCCTATTTGTTGAGATATTTCTCTGTACTTCTATTCTCCTTCATTCATCAGCAGCTTCAAGGATTCCTTCTCTTGTCATTCTATTTATATGTCTCTGTTCATAGCCAAGACTTAACATGTATTCCTTATCCTCCTTTTTTCTCCGTTCACTTCTTTCTTTTCTTTCTTTTTTTCTAGCCGTAAGTTCAGCCAACTGTTCAATATCTCCATTAGTCATCATTTTTAACATTTCAAAGTCAAACCCACACTACATGAGGAAAATAATTCTTGGATCAGTTTTCATTCTGTCTTCATCCTCCTCCACTTCTATCTCATCTTCTATCTCATGTAGGACATCTATAAAAGGTTCATCAATGTCAATCACTTTCTCCTTTTCTCTCCTTGCATAGACTTTCTTTACAGTTGGTTTACCAGTCTTCTTTCTGCCTCTTGGATTCAGGAATCTCAATTTCTATTGTGTGCTTCTTTGCTTCAGATTCCTTAACAGTAGGCTCTTCTTCTTCTTCTTCATTGGGCTCTGTAACAATAGGTTCAACAACATTTTCAGTGTTTGTTTGATTAAAAACTTCTTCAACTCTGGGCTCGGTCATGATTGGTTGATTTTCAGTGTCTCTTGATTCTTCATCAAGCACTTCTTCCACTCTAGGCTCATGAATATTTTTAATTAGTAACTGCCTTGCTCTCCAGGCCTCTTCTCTTTGTGCAGCTTGTGCCTGCCTTGCAGCTTCTACTGTTTCTGGTGCATGCTCCTTCCAGATTTAGTAGAATGTCATAATGTGTTCTGAGCTGCACCAATTGGGAAATGAATTTAACATATGTATTCCATGGCATCTTTGGTCCCTTATATTTTCTTTGTTCTTCTCTTACACCCAGACCAGATTCAATTTCAGACTGTTTAGCTTGGCCTTTCTTTATTTCATCCATAGCCACAGCTATACTTTCATCAGCCTGTTTTCTCATTCTTTCCACCTCTTTTTCTTTCCTTTTTAAATTGATAAGAGTCTCCAAGACCTCTTGACTTATTTCATCATCTCCTTCTTCAGTAGCAAGCTTAGCATTTTTTATTTCCATAACCTTCTTTACAGATTCCCCCTCAGCCACATCCGGGGCTATTACCACCTTTTTATCAAGAATCTCATCACTAGACACAATCTTAGGAATAGCCTTCGGCTGTAAGTTTTTCTCTGTAAAATCTATCCCCTTACCCTTCAATTTTATTCTATGTATTTGTTGAGGGTTCTCTTCTTCCATCTCATACCCCCCTGATCTTCAGCTTCTCTCCTATCATCTTTCTCCTCCTCTTCCTCATCATATTCCATATTTATTAAATTTAGAGCATTTGATTTCTTAACATATGATCTTTCACTACTGTCATCCTCATATACTCTGCCAATCAACTCGAAGGCATCTTCTTAATCATCATTGTCGGCTTGTTTTAGTGCATCTGAGGACTTTTCAACCTCAGCTTGTTTGAATCTTCAGTAGTGCTTTTAGAAGTGCCTCCTCTAAAATCTTGTTTTTCAACTCCAATACAACATTTTTCTCTTTGAGCAACATGTTTTCCATTTCCAGTTCGATTTTGCTCACCAACAATTCTTCATTTAGATAGGAAGGAAAGGATGCATGTCTTGATCCGGCATGAATTCCATCTCTGATTCTGGCTGGTTTGATGAAGTTTCAGGTGATGGTGGAATGGTTGGTTGCATAGTGGGAGGATTCTCTTGTTTAGCATGTGATTCTTTAGCAGGTTCTTTTACTAGAGATGTTGGTGGTGTTGGTACTGATTGGTCATTTATTGGTACTGTGTTGGCTAAAGAGAATGATGGTTCATCCATTGGCTCTTGGCTTGGTGAAAATGGTTCAGTGTTGCTGGTGAAGTTGATGCTGAATCATGAGTTGGTTTAGGGCCAGGTGAGAGTGGTTCTGTTCCAGCTGAGGAGATGTTATCTTGGTCAACTTCTGGAACTGGTGAAACCGGTGGTTTGCTCATTTGAATGTTTCGGTTACCTGTGTAATCCCATTCTCAACGAAAGTATCATATCCACAACCTCCTTTTCTCTTTCACTGCTAGCCACAATTGGCACTTCAACTCTTTCCTCAATTCTCTGAATTAGTTCAGCAATAACCTCAACATTCCCAACATGCATATCCATCTCTTGGTTGTTGGCATGTCCTGATGTAGATGCTTCATTGCTTCCTATCTGTAGAAATATTTCTTGTACTTCTCTTCACCTTCATTCATCAGCTGCTTCAAGGATTCCTTCTCTCGTCATTCTATTTATATGTCTCTGTTCATAGCCAAGACTTAACATGTATTCCTTATCCTCCTTTTCTCTCCATTCAACTGTTTTTTTCTTTCTTTCCTTTTTAGCTGTAAGTTCAGCCAAATATACAATACCTCCATCAGTCATCATTTTTAACATTTCAAAGTCAAACCCACACTGCATAAAGAAAATAATTCTTGGATCAGTTTTCATTCTATCTTCATCCTCCTCCACTTCTATCTCATCTTCTATCTCATGCAGGGTATCTATAAAAGCTTCATCAATGTCAATCACTTTCTCATTTTCTCTCCCTGCATAGACTTTCTTTGCAGTTGGTTTATCAGTCTTCTTTCTGCCTCTTGGATTCAGGAATCTCAATTTCTATTGTATGCTTCTTTGCTTCAGATTTCTTAACAGTAGGCTCTTCTTCTTCTTCTTCTTCTTCTTCTTCTTCTTCAATGGGCTCTGTGACAATAGGGTCAACAACATTTTCAGTGTTTGGTTGATCAAAAACTTCTTCAACTCTGGGCTCAGTGATGATTGGTTCATTTTCAGTGTCTCTTGATTCTTCATCAACCACTTCTTCCACTCTAGGCTTAGGGATATTTTTAATCAGTAACAACCTTGCTCTCCAGGCCTCTTCTCTTTGTGCAGCTTGTGCCTGCCTTGCAGCTTCTACTGTTTCTGGTGCATGCTCCTTCCAGATTTAGTAGAATGTCATAATGTGTTCTGAGCTGCACCAACTAGGAAATGAATTTAACATTTGTATTCCATGGCATCTTTGGTCCCTTATATTTTCTTTGTTCTTCTCTTACACCAGACCAGATTCAATATCAGACTGTGCAGCTTGGCCTTTCTTTATTTCATCCATAGCCCCAGCTATACTTTCATCAGCCTGTTTTTTCATTCTTTCCTCCTCTTTTTCTTTCCTTTTTAAATTGATAAGAGTCTCCAAGACCTCTTGAGGTATTTCATCATCTCCTTCTTCAGTAGAAAGCTCAACATTTCTGATTTCCATAACCTTCTTTACAGATTCCACCTCAGCCACATCCAGGTCTATAACCACATTTTTATCAAGAAGTCTTTCTCTATAAAAGTTATCCCCTTACCCTTCAATTTTATTCTAAGTATTTGTTTAGGGGACTCTTCTTCCATCTCATACCCCCCTGATCTTCACTTTCTCTCCTATCATCTTTCTCATCTTCTTCCTCATCATATTCCATATTTATTAAATTTACAGCATTTGATTTCTAAACATATGAAGTTTTACTGCTGTAATCCTCATACACTCTGCCAATCAACTCCAAGGCAACTTCTTCATCATCATTCTCCCCCTGTTTTGGTGCATCTGAGGTCTTTTCAACCACTGCTAGTTTGAATCTTTAGTAGTGCTTCTAGAAGTGCCTCCTCTAAAGTCTTGTTTTTCAACTCCAATACAACGTTTTTCTCTTTGAGCAGCATGTTTTCAAATTCCAGTTTTATGTTGCTCACCAACAAGTCTTCATTTAGATAGGAAGGATAGGATTCATGTGTTGATGCAGCTTAAATTCCATCTCTGAATCTGGCTGGTTTGATGAAGTTTCAGGTGATGGTGGAATGGTTGGTTGCATAGTGGGAGGATTGTCTTGTTTAGCATGTGATTCTTGAGCAGGTTCTTTTACTAGAGATGTTGGTGGTGTTGGTATTGATTGGTCAGTTATTGGTACTGTGTTAGCTAAAGAGAATGATGGTTCATCCATTGGCTCTTGGCTTGGTGAAAATGGTTCAGTGTTGCTTGTGAAGTTGATGCTGAATCATGAGTTGGTTTAGGGCCAGGTGAGAGTGGATCTGTTCTTGCTGAGGAGATGTTATCTTGGTCAACTTCTGGATCTGGTGAAACCGGTGGTGCGATTATTTGAATATTTCCGGTTACCTGTGTAATCACATTCTCAACGAAAGTATTATCATCCACAACCTCCTTTTCTCTTTCACTGCTAGCCACAATTGGCTCTTCAATTCTTTCCTCAATTCTCTGAATTGGTTCAGCAATTTCTATTGTGTGCTTCTTTGCTTCAGGTTCCTTAACAGTAGGCTCTTCTTCTTCAATGGGCACTGTGACAATAGGTTCAACAACATTTTCAGTGTTTGGTTGATCAAAAACTTATTCAACTCCGGGCTCGGTCATGAGTGGTTCATTTTCAGTGTCTCTTGATTCTTCATCAACCACTTCTTCCACTCTGGGCTCAGGGTTATTTTTAATCAGTAACTGCCTTGCTCTCTAGGCCTCTTCTCTTTGTGCAGCTTGTGCCTGCCTTGCAGCTTCTACTGTTTCTGGTGCCTGCTCCTTCCAGATATAGTAGAATGTCATAATGTTTTCTGAGCTGCACCAACTGGGAAATCAATTTAACATATATATTCCAATGCATCTTTGGACCCTTATATTTTCTTTGTTCTTCTCTTACTCCCAGACCATATCCAATTTCAGACTGTTCGGCTTGGCCTTTCTTTATTTCATCCATAGCCACAGCTATACTTTCATCAGCCTGTTTTCTCATTCTTTCCTCCTCTTTTTCTTTCCTTTTTAAATTGACAAGAGTCTCCAGGACCTCTTAAGGTATTTCATCATCTCCTTCTTCAGTAGCAAGCTCAGCATTTCTGATTTCCATAACCTTCTTTATAGATTCCACCTCGGCCACATCCAGGTCTATAACCACATTTTTATCAAGAATCTCATCACTTGACACAATCTTAGGAATATCCTTCGGCTGTAAGTCTTTCTCTGTAAAAGCTATCCCCTTACCCTTCAATTTTATTCTATGTATTTGTTGAGGGGTCTCTTCTTCCATCTCATACCCCCCCTGATCTTCAGCTTCTCTCCTGTCATCTTTCACCTCCTCTTCCTCATCATATTCCATATTTATTAAATTTAGAGCATCTGATTTATTAACATCTGAACTTTCGCTGCTCTCATCCTCATATACTCTGCTAATCAACTCCAAGGCAACTTCTTCATCATCATTCTCGCCCTGTTTTGGGGCATTTGAGGTCTTTTCAACCTCAGCTTGTTTGAATATTCTGCAGTGCTTCTAGAAGTGCCACCTCTAAAGTCTTGTTTTTCAACTCCAATACATCGTTTTTCTCTTTGAGCAGCATGTTCTCAAATTCCAGTTTGATGTTGCTTACCAACAAGTCTTCATTTAGATAGGAAGGAAAGGATTGGTGTCTTGATCCGGCTTAAATTCCATCTCTGATTCAGGCTGGTTTGATGAAATTTCAGGTGATGGTGGAATGGTTGGTTGAATAGTGGGAGGACTGTCTTGATTAGCATGTGATTCTTGAGCAGGTTCTTTTATTAGAGATGTTGGTGGTGTTGGTACTGATTGGTTATTTATTGGTACTGTGTTGGCTAAAGAGAATGATGGTTCATCCATTGGCTCTTGGCTTGGTGAAAATGGTTTAGTGTTGCTCGTGAAGTTGATGCTGAATCATGAGTTGGTTTAGGGCCAGGTGAGAGTGGTTCTGTTCCAGCTGAGGAGATGTTATCTTGGTCAACTTCTGGATCTGGTGAAACCGGTGGTGCGATCAATTGAATGTTTCCGGGTACCTGTGTAATCAAATTCTCAACGAAAGTATCATCATCCACAACCTCCTTTTATCTTTCACTGCTAGCCACAATTGGCTCTTCAACTCTTTCCTTAATTCTCTGAATTGGTTCAGCAATAGCCTCTACATTCCCAACATACTTATCCATCTCCAGGTTGTTGGCATGTCCTGATGTAGATGCTTCATTGCTTCCTATCTATAGAGAAATTTCTCTGTACTTCTCTTCTCCTTCATTCATCAGCAGCTTCAAGGATTCCTTCTCTAGTCATTCTATTTATATGTCTCTGTTCATAGCCAAGACTTAACATGTATTCCTTATCCTCCTTTTCTCTCCGCTCACCTCTTTCTTTTCTTTCTTTCTTTTCTAGCCGTAAGCTCAGCCAGCTGTTCAATATCTCCATCAGTCACCATTTTAACATTTCAAAGTCAAACCCACACTGCATGAGGAAAATAATTCTTGGATCAGTTTTCATTCTGTCTTCATCCTCCTCCACTTCTATATCATCTTCTATCTCATGCAGGGCATCTATAAAAGGTTCATCAATGTCAATCACTTTCTCCTTAAGTCTCCTTGCATAGACTTTCTTTACAGTTGGTTTATCAGCCTTCTGCCTCTTGGATTCAGGAATCTCAATTTCTATTGTGTGCTTCTTTGCTTCAGGTTTCTTAACAGTAGGCTCTTCTTCTTCAATGGGCACTGTGACAATAGGTTCAACAACACTTTCAGTGTTTGGTTGATCAAAAACTTCTTCAACTCCGGGCTCGGTCATGAGTGGTTCATTTTCAGTGTCTCTTGATTCTTCATCAACCACTTCTTCCACTCTGGGCTCTGGGTTATTTTTAATCAGTAACTGCCTTGCTCTCTAGGCCTCTTCTCTTTGTGCAGCTTGTGCCTGCCTTGCAGCTTCTACTGTTTCTGGTGCATGCTCCTTCCAGATTTAGTAGAATGTCTTAATGTTTTCTGAGCTGCACCAACTAGGAAATCAATTTAACATATATATTCCATTGCATCTTTGGACCCTTATATTTTCTTTGTTCTTCTCTTACACCCAGACCATATCCAATTTCAGACTGATCGGCTTGGCCTTTCTTTATTTCATCCATAGCCACAGCTATACTTTCATCAGCCTGTTTTCTCATTCTTTCCTCCTCTTTTTCTTTCCTTTTTAAATTGACAAGAGTCTCTAGGACCTCTTAAGGTATTTCATCATCTCCTTCTTCAGTAGCAAGCTCAGTATTTCTGATTTCCATAACCTTCTTTATAGATTCCACCTCAGCCACATCCGGGTCTATAACCACATTTTTATCAAAAATCTCATCACTTGACACAATCTTAGGAATAGCCTTCTGCTGTAAATCTTTCTCTGTAAAAGCTATCCCCTTACCCTTCAA
Source organism: Bidens hawaiensis (assembly GCF_021521415.1). Taxonomy (NCBI): domain Eukaryota; kingdom Viridiplantae; phylum Streptophyta; class Magnoliopsida; order Asterales; family Asteraceae; genus Bidens; species Bidens hawaiensis. The sequence goes on along the minus strand of NW_027491115.1, from coordinate 778,758 downwards.
TTTTATTCTATGTATTTGTTGAGGGGTCTCTTCTTCCATGTCATACCCCCCTGATCTTCAGCTTCTCTCCTGTCATCTTTCACCTCCTCTTCCTCTTCATATTCCATATTTATTAAATTTAGAGCATTTGATTTCTTAACATCTGAACTTTCGCTGCTCTCATCCTCATATACTCTGCTAATCAACTCCAAGGCAACTTCTTCATCATCATTCTCGCCCTGTTTTAGTGCATTTGAGGTCTTTTCAACCTCAGCTTGTTTGAATATTCTGCAGTGCTTCTAGAAGTGTCACCTCTAAAGTCTTGTTTTTCAACTCCAATACATCGTTTTTCTCTTTGAGCAGAATGTTCTCAAATTCCAGTTTGATGTTGCTTACCAACAAGTCTTCATTTAGATAGGAAGGAAAGGATTGGTGTCTTGATCCGGCTTAAATTCCATCTCTGATTCAGGCTGGTTTGATGATGTTTCAGGTGATGGTGGAATGGTTAGTTGAATAGTGGGAGGATTGTCTTGTTTAGCATGTGATTCTTGAGCAGGTTCTTTTACTAGAGACGTTGGTGGTGTTGGTACTGATTGGTCATTTATTGGTTCTGTGTTGGCTAAAGAGAATGATGGTTCATCCATTGGCTCATGGCTTGGAGAAAATGGTTCAGTGTTGCTGTTGAAGTTGATGGTGAATCATGACTTGGTTTAGGGCCAGGTGAGAGTGGTTCTGTTCTAGTTGAGGAGATGTTATCTTGGTCAACTTCTGGATCTGGTGAAACCGGTGGTGCGATCAATTGAATGTTTCCGGGTACCTGTGTAATCACATTCTCAACGAAAGTATCATCATCCACAACCTCCTTTTATCTTTCACTGCTAGCCACAATTGGCTCTTCAACTCTTTCCTTAATTCTCTGAATTGGTTCAGTAATAGCCTCTACATTCCCAACATACATATCCATCTCTAGGTTGTTGGCATGTCCTGATGTGGATGCTTCATTGCTTCCTATCTGTAGAGAAATTTCTCTGTACTTCTCTTCTCCTTCATTCATCAGCAGCTTCAAGGATTCCTTCTCTTGTCATTCTATTTATATGTCTCTGTTCATAGCCAAGACTTAACATGTATTCCTTATCCTCCTTTTCTCTCCGCTCGGCCACATCCGGGTCTATAACCACATTTTTATTAAGAATCTCATCACTTGACACAATCTTAGGAATAGCCTTCGGTTGTAAGTCTTTCTCTGTAAAAGCTATCCCCCTTACCCTTCAATTTTATTCTATGTATTTGTTAAGGGGTCTCTTCTTCCATCTCATACCCCCCCTGATCTTCAGCTTCTCTCCTATCATCTTTTTCCTCCTCTTCCTCATCATATTCCATATTTATTAAATTTAGAGCATTTGATTTCTTAACATCTGAACTTTCACTGCTCTCATCCTCATATCCTCTGCCAATCAACTCCATGGCATCTTCTTCATCATCATTCTCCCCCTGTTTTGGTGCATCAGAGGTCTTTTCAACCTCAGCTTGTTTGAATATTCTGCAGTGCTTCTAGAAGTGCCACCTCTAAAGTCTTGTTTTTCAATTCCAATACAACGTTTTTCTCTTTGAGCAGCATGTTTTCAAATTCCAGTTCGATGTTGCTTGCCAACAAGTGTTCATTTAGATAGGAAGGAAAGGTTGCGTGTCTTGATCCGGCTTAAATCCATTTCTGATTCAGGCTGGTTTGATGAAGTTTCAGGTGATGGTGGAATGGTTGGTTGAATAGTGGGAGGACTGTCTTGATTAGCATGTGATTCTTGAGCAGGTTCTTTTATTAGAGATGTTGGTGGTGTTGGTACTGATTGGTTATTTATTGGTACTGTGTTGGCTAAAGAGAATGATGGTTCATCCATTGGCTCTTGGCTTGGTGAAAATGGTTTAGTGTTGCTCGTGAAGTTGATGCTGAATCATGAGTTGGTTTAGGGCCAGGTGAGAGTGGTTCTGTTCCAGCTGAGGAGATGTTATCTTGGTCAACTTCTGGATCTGGTGAAACCGGTGGTGCGATCAATTGAATGTTTCCGGGTACCTGTGTAATCACATTCTCAACGAAAGTATCATCATCCACAACCTCCTTTTCTCTATCACTGCTAGCCACAATTGGCTCTTCAACTCTTTCCTCAATTCTCTGAATTGGTTCAGCAATAACCTCTACATTCCCAACATGCATATCCATCTCTTGGTTGTTGGCATGTCCTGATGTAGATGCTTCATTGCTTCCTATCTGTAGAGAAATTTCTCTGTACTTCTCTTCTCTTTCATTCATCAGTAGCTTCAAGGATTCCTTCTCTTGTCATTCTACTTTTGTGTCTCTGTTCATAGCCAAGACTTAACATGCATTCCTTATCCTCGTTTTCTCTCCGCTCACCACTTTCTTTTCTTTTTTTCTTTTCTAGCCGTAAGTTCAGCCACCCGTTAAATATCTCCATCAGTCATCCTTTTTAACTTTTCAAAGTCAAACCCATAGTGCATGAGGAAAATAATTCTTGGATCAGTTTTCATTCTGTCTTCATCCTCCTCCACTTCTATATCATCTTCTATCTCATGCAGGGCATCTATAAAAGGTTCATCAATGTCAATCACTTTCTCCTTATCTCTCCTTGCATAGACTTTCTTTGTAGTTGGTTTATCAGTCTTCTGCCTCTTGGATTCATGAATCTCAATTTCTATTGTGTGCTTCTTTGCTTCAGATTCCTTAACAGTAGGCTCTTCTTCTTCAGTGGGCTCTATGACAATAGGTTCAACAACATTTTCAGTGTTTGGTTGATCAAAAACTTCTTCAACTCTGGCCTCGGTCATGATTGGTTCATTTTCAGTGTCACTTGATTCTTCATTAGCCACTTCTTCCACTCTGGGCTCAGGAATACTTTTAATCAGTAAATGAATTGCTCTCTAGGCCTCTTCTCTTTGTGCAGCTTGTGCTTGCCTTGCAGCTTCTACTGTTTCTAGTGCATGCTCCTTCCAGATTTAGTAGAATGCCATAATGTGTTCTGAGCTGCACCAACTGGGAAATGAATTTAACATATATATTCCATTGCATCTTTGTTTTCTTATATTTTCTTTGTTCTTCTCTTACACCTAGACCAGATTCAATTTCAGAGTGTTCGGCTTGGCCTTTCTTTATTTCATCCATAGCCACAGCTATACTTTCATCAGCCTGTTTTCTCATTCTTTCCTCCTCTTTTTCTTTCCTTTTTAAATTGATAAGAGTCTCCAAGACCTCTTGAGGTATTTCATCATCTCCTTCTTCAGTAGCAAGCTCAGCATATCTGATTTCCATAACCTTCTTTACAGATTCCACCTCAGCCACATCCGGGTCTATAACCACATTTTTATCAAGAATCTCATCACTTGACACAATCTTAGGAATAGCCTTCGGCTGTAAGTCTTTCTCTGTAAAATCTATCCCCTTACCCTTCAATTTTATTCTATGTATTTGTTGAGGGGTCTCTTCTTCCATCTAAAAGCTATCCCCACGGTCAGTCAGGACAGCCATCCAAGAGTTGTTTCCTACTTTTGGGAGGTCAGGGCGAGGGGTAAGTACACTCAATGAACGAGAAGATGAAGTATCTACCCTAGGGCGTGAAGGTCCTCCCCGGTCGTGGGTAGATCTGAATGAAATCGAGGTAGGGTCAATTAGGGTTACCCGAATACGAGCTGTCTGCCGGATTCGCGCAGTAGCTGAAGTCGTCGGCGACAGGTGTATAGGTGGAGTGGGTAATCTGGCTACTCTAGCAGGTGAACGATACTGACTATTAACTTCATCTTGATCCCTGCGTGGTGACCTGGGTGGATAACTATCGCATCTGTAGCCAGATAGATCAGGCACATTCCTGGATAACTCTCTACAGATAATTTCTTCTTCCACCTCTTCCTCTTCTTCCTCCGGTTCCTCTTCTGGGTCCTCCTCTTCTGGATCCTCCTCCGATTCTTCCTCGGGATTCTCCTCTACAGATATTACCGGTTCTTCTTCCGGTACGTAGTCGTTATTCGTTGACATGACTCTGCACAAAGGTTAGTTATAAGAATAATATCTATTGCTATCGCTAACTATTGTCGAGGAATTTAATTACTTAAACCAAATTTAATATTAATTATATTATAATATAATATTAGTTTTATTAAAAATTTAATTATTATTATTATTTAAATCAATACTGAATATAAATGAATATAATATTCATAGTAAAATGTACCGTCATCAACAGTATCGTACGTACAAGTATTCATACACCTTGTTCCACATAAACACGTATGAGTGTTACATATATATATATATATACTTTCCCATTACCTTTTATATACATATGTTGCCACTTTTACCTAACCACACGTTCCGTGATTTCTCCCCGAATTCCCTCGTACAAGCAAGTCTGTTATTATGTTCCGGACCACAATAACTCACTTGCCCTATAAGTTCATCCCGACATCCATCAGTATATAATATTAATTTATTATTTAATTATTTCCCAGAGTTAATCGAGCCTACGGTTATATTTTAGGTACCCTAAGGGATAACCTAATCCTTTATAACCAATGGCTCTGATACCAACTTCTGTCACACCCCGACTAGCACAATGCGGAAGCGTAAAACGGGAATGTAACAGACACCTCTGATATCAACACATTGTTTATAAAGAAACATTACAAACTAATTTACAATATATTACATTTCTTCGTTCTATCATTGTTTTACAGTCTAGGCGATACAAACAAAACTAGTTCGTTAACTAAACGTTCTTACTACTAACACCCTTGCTTCTATTCACATAGCATCGACCACACACTTCAGGTAAGTAACAGATCACCAAGTTACTCCGATTTAGGTACACCTGAAAAGCAGTTTAAAACGGGTCAACTACTAGAGTTGGTGAGTTTCATGAGTTTCAAGAAAACAGTAATGAGTGTTCACAAGTCAACACTTGTAATCATGAAATAAGTATGTATGTATGTAAATGATGTATGTGATGTAATTATGCTAAGCTACAGTGAAGCCTTGACTGTATGTGCTGCGTGCATCCATTTCCCACGCTCCATCAACCACTGTGGCCCCTTTCCGCCCATAACATGCCCCGGTAGCTATGTCTAACATTACATAGCCTGTTTGTATAAATATGGTCATGTGCAAACGGCGCTATGTGACACGGCAACCAGGCCGATTCCGTTTGGGTTTGTCAAACCAATAGTACTATTCACAAGCCACCGGCTCGAAGTTAATCACTGTGATCGTGGGGACTTTCGTGTGTTAGCACTTAGATAATTCACATCAGTACATGTTTCAGGTATGTATATGTAATCAAACATGCTTTTCACCCCAAAAGTTCGTAAAACAGTTTAAAAGTGGGGTCATGAAACTCACGGTTTAGTCGATAATCAGTACTGTATCAGCTCGTGGTTTGTTTGGTCTGCTATCAGTAGTCCCTATAATCAATATTATAAAAATATTAATATTTTAATATTATTATAATCTCAATACTAAACTGGGCTGTATAACTAATCTGGGTGTAGCTGGAACGCCCAGAAAGTGGCAATAGGCTTAGGTTGTGATGTTGTTCAATGTCTAATACTTAAAACTGAACTTGGCTCAGATTCCCGTTTTCTCAACTGGGCCAAGTTGTTCGTTTACGCGTTCAGAAAACAGTTATGGGAAAATAAGCTTGGGTAAATGTATTGGTTAATAAAATGATTAAGTTATAAAGAAAGATCACATACTGGGGTCCCGGATTAGCCATGGGTTCCGTTTCCGTTTATACAGTTTGATTTGAGAAGAAACGCGCACAATCGACCCGGATTGTCCAGGTTTCTCATAGAAAAGTTCATTTTTACTTAATTAACCCAAAAATATGATTTTTGATCACTCTTGGTGTTTTGATATTCCCACAGATTCACTAGTCGCGAACTTGCCGGTTTTTATATAAACTGAATTTGTTTAATATTCAGATTAGCATAATTAATTAACCGTTAATCATTAAATTAAGAAAATTTAACCACTTATCAATTAAAATATGCAGAATTTTATAAAAATATTTCTGGAATTTATTTACTGATTTATTAATTTATAAAAATTTATTTTATCAGCTATATTTCGCCTGAAAATCGTCCGTTTACCCCAAACAATTTCCTAAAATTCCACAAAATTTCCTGAATACTCAAATCATGTCCCAAAACAACCTGTATCAATTCCAGAATGTAAAAATCTCGTGCAATATTCTTTTCGGCCCAAATTCGGCTGTAAAAACTCACACGAACGAAAATAAACAAAACATCTTTAAACTTCTCCAAATGATCCCAAAATTCATATGTGATCAAAATAAATCAAATCTGAGTTCCCAGAAAAACTTCATAATTTTTGAAGTATTTTAGCTATTTTTTCCAAATAAACGTCCCAATTCGGTAATAAATTCGCCAAATATTCTCGGATGGTCGAAAAATTACCAAATTTGAACAGGGACTTATTGAAATGGTCCCTGATGTCCCTGAAAAATTTCAAGTCCTAAAAATATGCACATCAGAACCTTAACCTAAATAGCCCGTAAGCGAGTGTTTCGGCATTACCTTAGCGGGTTTGGCTCGTTTCCGACTTTTTAATCAAGTTTTCAGGTTCTTGTGCTTCTAAGCAAGCTAGGTACAAGTCCTATATCACAAACCAAGCAATATTTCATCAACATAACAGTCCTTAAGTTAGGGTTTCGGCTAGTGCACAAAAACGAACTTTGGAACCGTAGAAACGCCGTTTCAACCCTTTAATCCGTGTTTATGGCCAAAAAAACTATCAAAACAGGTTCCTTACCATGTGTATGATCAAAACATCTTAATGGACCATTTTTTTGGATTTTTACACGGTTAGGAATGATTTTTAGTAACCAAGACATGTTTTTATGGTATTAAACAAGTTCAAACAAGTATAAAAGCTACTTATTTAAGCCCCTTACCTTAGGGTTTGAAGGTTTTTGGCTGGAGCAGCAGTTGTGTCCAGATTTTTCAAGAAATTATGTTGAAAATGGCTTGGATCTAGTTTAAATGTGAAAGAATAACAAAGGGGGGGGGGGGTGGCGGCTGCGGCTGGGATTCTTTATGGGCCCCTTTTGGGCTGTTTTGGCCCAATGATCTGGTTTCTCCAGCCCAAATACGAAAAGCCCGGTCCAAATTTAGTTCGAATTCGGTTTTTGGCGCGAAAAACTTATCGGGTGCGTTAAACAGCTCGAAAACGAGTGTTTTTCGGCTAGTTTTGTGTAAAATTATAAAAACATACTATATGTCTGTAAAAATCAAAAATATTTTCACGGATCGCTTAAAACATTTCAAATAAGTGTTTGGTAAGTCTTTTTCGGCTTAACGGATGATACAATGCTTGGTTTGTAAATATCTTTTGCGTTTAAATCTATAGCGGGTAGTTAAACGAGCATGTTTTCGTTTAACTTGTTTGCTATCAAACTAAGACCATATTTCTAATATTTTAGCTTGCATAGATCGTATATCACTTATAAATGGCCCCCCGAGATATCTGGGTCATAACCCGACCCGTTCGGTTAATCGTTCGTTTGTTACGCAAAAGGCGTTTATTTGCTTAATCGGTAAATACGTACTGAGGTGTACCTTGTTTTGGCTCAAATGTCACAGTTTCTCATTATCGTTTCTCAATTTCTCATATATCTCAAGATATACAACAAGATATGGCAAATATCAGTACATATACGTTCTGGACCAAAGAGCTAAGAAAACATGTCAAACTCACTATTTATAGGCTGACAAAGGCATTTATGGCGCATATGTTTTCAACCAGCGGATATGTTCTCAACGGATATGTCTTCAGCGTATATGTTATACTCTAGAAAAACAGAAAACTGTTTTGGGCATAACTTCTTCGTTATAGCTCCGTTTTACGTGTCGTTTTCTACCACGTGCTCGTATTTCAATTATCTATCACTCCATATAATAATATCTTCATTTTAATCCATCTAAAATGCTCAAACGTTTAACTCCTTTAAAGCTCCGCTTCATTTGACAAAGACGAAAGCAATAGATGTATGCACTAACAGACTCCCCCTCGGATATTGCCGAGTCTTTCCTTTCAAATTAAGTGCTTTAAAAGTTTAGCTATGGGTATCGCTTGTCTTGTCAACACATCTCTTTCAAATTCTCAATTCCTTCCTTAACTGCAAAGAACATTTGACATCAAGCTTCAAACACTTGTTTAAACATCATCGTCTCTGTTTGTATAGTCTTTGACACTTTCCAGAACTGAACTTCAATGATTCTCCCCCTCAATTCTTGATCATCTAACAGACTCCACCTCAAGCTTCATGTCTTGATGGGACCTGTTACTCATGACGATTTTAAGTTGAAAATCTTAATTCACAATATAAGCATACTCAAATACTTGTAAAGATTTTTCAACCGTTTGACAATTTACCACCATGAACATCAACAAAAAGTTGTTTATCAAGTCCAAATTAATGATCTTGAAAAACACTAACTTTTAAGTATGTTTCAATTGATTTTATAAAATTTTGTATTCCAATCAACAGTCGAAAATAAAACGGAAAAATAAAATCTTTTTGGTTTTAATGAAAAACAATAAAGACTGTAAACAAATGAACTTTAAAGCTATTTACAAACATGTAAATCATTACATATTTTTGTGAGTTTGAGAAGGGAATCATATTGACCAAATTACCCTTCCATCACAGTTTTATTTTCAGCGTTTATTATGACTGGTGTTAAGTCAGTCATTGGTATTGTTGTCTACCTAAACCTTCCAAAACAAATGATTCAAGAATTTCAGTGATACATTTAATTAGTTCAATTAAGCACGAATCTTATGTGGAATCCACCTATCAGACATTATTTGTATATCTTTATACAGTGAGTTTTTCACATGTATACTTTTTCACTATTTACTTAACATCGATTAGCTGTGACTCATGCATAAATAATAAAACAAACAATTCAGAACGTTAAAATTTCCTTTAAGATCGGTATTACTACACGCAGATAAGGTTCCATTTTAACAAAAATAAAAAGATAAAAAAAGTTGAAGTTGTATAAGGCTTTAACAATCAGGTCGGATAATACTATATTGTCGCGCGGAGAAAGTCCAAAGCTTTATACGAAACACCAAGAAAATAATGCAGAATATCCAAATCTTAACCTTCAGGTCGGATAATCTTATCGCGCAGGAGAAGATCCAAGATTTGAATAAAAATGAAGAAAAAATTAAGTTGATTAAGATTTGAAGAAACTTTGCAAGATTTGTTGATTCATGAAAACACCCAGAGAGTCGAAAACTAAATCAGAAAAGAAAATCTTTTTTGTTCATAAAAAATAGCAAATGTAATTCAACAAATATGTACAAAGTTGAAAACAATACTAAGATCACATATTTTTGTGAGATTGAGTAGGGAATCATATTGATCAAATTGTCCTTCCATCGTAGTTTTATTTTCAGCTTTATTATGATTGGTGTTAAGTTGGTCAATGGTATTGTTGTCCACCTAAACCTTCTAAACAAATTATTCAGGAATTTCTGTGATACATTTAATTTGGTTCAATTAAGCACAAAGTCTCAGGCAATTATCAGTTCTAATATTGATTCAAGCTTAATTTGATTTTCACAAAGTCACCCTAACTTGACTTAAACCTGAGAATCAGAAGATAAAAATATTTTTATTTAAAGCATATCAGCAAATAATCCCCACTACAAGATATACCCCCGTTATCAAGCAATACCCTAAGGTCCTTTCCCATGGATGAGTATGCACGATTTCATCTGTCGGCTTGCAAACTTTGTATCCCTTGTGGTCCTTTTTTAAGTGTAATAATACGCAAGTAAGGGGACAACGTGTCTAACAACAGATTTTGACCAAGTCATTAATGATTTGTACATAAGTACATTTGTGATCAAGTTTAATGACTTATTCAGCAGCTTAATCTGCAGGTTTGCTTCTTAAAGCTTGTTTAAATATTCATCGAAATGAATACCCAGATGATAAACCGCATAAAGACCCTATGGATCCAGGAACCTTAAAGCATCCCATCAATACAGGATTTAAGGCCATAAGACCATACATCGTTGAAGCGTTAACCACTTACTGAACGCTATGTTTTTAACAGTTTTAACCAATCATTCTGATTAAAAGGCTTGAGTATGACTAGCTATTTACATTTTCTGCCATCATTATCAAGACTTTTGTTAGAAACTAATACCCCATCAATTTGGCAGTTTTAGTTTATATCACTTACTTTTCCTTACTTGTTTGTTTTAAAAGCCTACCAATGCACCAATACAATTAAGCACACAACCTTTTATACCTACTTTTTACTGGATTTGGAACCAGATGATCAATGTACTATCATCTTCCCTTTTTTCTTAAAAACTAATTTTCAAAAGAGCAACATTTTTTTAATGTTTTTGTAATTTTAGAATTTTTACTGGTTTTGGCTTTTTATAATTTTTCAATGTTTTTGGTTTTTCTGAAATTTTCTCCCCCTAAAATCAATAACTGTATGAGAAATTATGTACAAAAAAAATTTGGACTCTGATGTTCAGGATCACTAGGTATCCGACACACCTATAATCTTAGTAACCCACTTATCACCACAACCCAAAACTTTTAAACCATTAAGTTTTAATAAGTATTGAAATCTTGACTTATCAAAAGGTTTGGTGAAAAGATCTGCTTTTTGTTCATCGGTGTGAATTTTGTCTACAATAATCAACTTCTTTTCGTAGCAATCACGAATGAAGTGATACCGTATCTCAATATGCTTAGTTTTAGAGTGGTTTACCGGATTCTTAGTAATGGAAATAGCTGCATTATTATCTACAAAGATAGGGATAGTAAGAAAATTCAAACCGTTGTCCCGCATCTGTTGTTGTATCCACAGAACCTGAGAACAGCAACTGGAAGCAGCTACATACTCAGCTTCACAAGTGGACAACGAAACTGTGGTTTGTTTCTTTCATTGCCAGGTGACAAGACGCTTGCCGAAGAACTGACACCCTACCGTTGTAGATTTGGCATTCAACTTACAGCTTCCATAGTCTGAATCAGAATAAGCTTTCAACACAAACTTATCGTCTTTAGGATACCAGAGACCGACCCCGGACATCCCTTGAGATAACGTAGAATTCTTTTGACAATCATGAGATGTGAAACCTTTGGATTCGATTGATATCGGGCACACAAACACGTAGCATACATGATGTCTAGCCGAGAAGCAGTGAGATACAATAATGAGCCTATCATGGATCGGTATAAAGTTTGATCAACCTTCTCCCCGTTGGGATCAGGACCGATACCATGATTCAATGGTAGAGGAGTACTCATAGCCGATGTATCAGTCATGTTGAACTTCGCCAATACGTCATTGACATACTTGGTCTGATGTATGAAGATACCATCTGACAGCTGTTCTACTTGAAGTCCAAGAAATAATTTCATCTCCCCCATTGCACTCATTTCGAATTTCTTCTTCATTACTTCTTCAAACTGCTTGCACAGAACATCGTTTGTCGCCCAAAAAATGATATATCGACATATATCTGCACGATCAGTAGATGTCCATCAACACATTTGGTGAAGAGTGTACAGTCGACGGTTCCTCTGATAAACCCGTTATCCAGAAGATGTTTGGACAACGTCTCAAAGCAGGCTCTAGGGGCCTGATGGAGACTGTAAAGGGCTTTATCAAGTAGATACACTTTGTCTTTGTGAATCGGATCGACAAACCCCGGTGTCTGTCCCACATAGACTTCTTCACTGATTTTTCTGTTAAGAAATGCAGACTTAATGTCTAACTGATAATCCTTAAAGCCTTTCCAAAAAGCAAATGGTAGAAAGATCCAAATAGCCTATAGCCTTGCAACTGGTGCATAAACTTCACTATAATCGATACCTTCTCTTTGATTGAATCCCAAAACAACTAATCTTGCCTTGTTTCTTAAAATAATTCCATGTTCATCCCTTTTGCACTTAAACACCCACTTGGTGTTTAACTGCTTTTAATCTTTAGGCAAATCTACCAATTTCCAGAATCCGAGCTTCTCAAACTGCATAAGTTCTTTTTTCATTGCATTCACCCAACTTTCTTCTGTTAGGGCCTCTTTGTACGTCTTTGGTTCTACCTGAGAAATAAACAATTTAATGAGAATCGATTTTGTAACGGAGAAATATGAGTATAGAAACATTGAAGATTCTGATCAAGTTGTCGTCTTGTTTGTACTCCAGCATTCAGATCTCCTATAATATTCTCCCCGGGATGATAAGAAACAGTTCTCGGGACCACTTCTAAAGGTACTGACACTTCGGATTGAAGATTTGTAACATTTTCTTCAGTATGAGAAATGGATGGAGAGATTGCTTCAATTTATCTCCTCATCCGTGTCATCATTTTCATAAAAAACTGGAAGAGTTTCTGGAACATCCTCGGACTGAACACTTTCAGGTACATTTTGAGAAACAGACACAGGTTCTTCAGACACAAGTTCTTGATTTTCCGACAATTGTTGATTGTAGATCATCATCAAAGTTTCTTCGGATGAATCTACCTCCGGTAGTTGAAAACTTTCCCATAGACTCTCATAATCGAATGACCTTGAATCTCCTGGTCTTTGTATAGTAGGAGAGTATCGTTGACAGTCAACATTTTGAACTTACACAATCTTGTGGAGGCTAGGAATGCAAACACGTCTGAGAGGACTAGCATACCCCACAAAGAATCCTTCCACGGATTTATGACCAAATTTCCCAGTTGGTTGAAGAATAGTACATATTGACCCAAACGGTTTAAGCCATTGCTAATTGGGTTTTCGACGATTCAGAAGATCGAAACACGTCTTGTCAAATTTCTTGACTGTAAGCACCCGGTTATGTGTATAACAAGCTGCAGCAACTGCTTCACCCAAAATTTAACAGTTAACATTGAATCTAAAAGCATAGTACGAGCTGTTTCAATCAAGGTCCGATTCTTTCGTTCAGCTACCCCATTTTGTTGCGGAGTGTACGGTGCACTGAATTCATGAAGAATTCCTCGGTCATTACAGTATTCTAGCATTTCGTTGTTGTTAAATTCCGTCCCATTATCACTTATGATACAACGGATTGGCAGATTTTATAATGTCCCTAGTTTCTTGAACAAAACAATAAGGGAATCATATGTCTCATCTTTAGATTCCAAAAACATCAACCTTGAAAATCTTGAGTAGTCGTCAGTGACCACAAGACAATACAATTCGCCTCTGACACTTTTGACATTTACTGGATCAAATAGATACATGTGAAGACGTTCAAAAGGTAATTTGATGGAGTTGACAAGTTTCTTTGGATGAGGTTTCTTTGTTTGCTTTCCCTTCTTACAATCCAAACACTTTTCAGTTAATTGAAAGTTTCTCAAGTTAACTCCTTCTACCAGATTCCTGTGAACCAAATGATTCATTTTTCTCAAGCTTATATGTCCCATCCTCCGATGCCATAATACAGATTCCCATTCAGATGCTTTTGAGATGAAACATTGAGCAGACCCTGATGAAGTAGATGCTGTACTCATGTTCATGACATAAAGATCATTCACACGAGGAGCACGCATAATGATCCATTCCTCAGGTATTTTGTATCCCGGTTTCAAAATCAAACATTCTCGATCGGTAAAGTGTGTAGAGAATTACTTATCACAAATCTGTGATACACTTAGTAGATTATTCTCCAACTCAGAAATGTAGTTGACATTCTCGAATGTAACCTTTCCATTCGTTAAAGTTCCTTCACCCACAATCTGTCCACCTTGATTACCAGCAAAACCAACATACCCTCCTCTTATTGATTTAACATTATTTAGCAAGTAGAGAGTACCCGTCATGTGCCTAGAGGCTCCACTATCCATTATCCAACGAGAATCGTGGGATATTGGAAGCCCCTGCACATACAGTTAACGGATTAGTGAAACAACGAAACCCAAGCCTTCTTGGTCTTGGGTTGTTTAAAATGTTTAAACAACAACCTATCATCCTCAACTTCTGAATCATATGATAATGATTTTTCATTTAGTGTTGGTGACTCAGATGTAGAATTCACTATCTCATCACACTCAGGTACTTTAACAACAGATTTTGGTACCCAATTTTGACAAACAGATTGTTTCTTTTTATAAAATGATGTTTGAACTGTTTTTGAAATTGTTGATTTTAACACATCATTTTGAAAAATCCTCTTAGAATTCACTGACTCATTTCTTTTTAAAATTTTTCACATTTTCAATGACATAGCCTGGTTTCTTATCACACAAATAACCTAAACCAGGTCTTCTGTTCACAATCTTTTGAGATATTTGTTTAGACATGTGATCTTGTTTTTATCGATTAGGACAAGCATAAAACACTTGTCCAACCTCATTGCAACCAAAACAACGTCTCCTATCTGTAAACTTATTGATCTGAGATGTTGATTCAACATGATCACGTTCAGCTTTCAAACGATAAAATTCATCATTTGACTGTTTTCTGAATTCAATTTGCTTTTCAGATTCTTAACTTTTGCCAATTACAAACTTTATCGTTTTCTCTTGAAATTGATTAACACGTGAATATTGCTTGTTATAGAAACTTGTTTTTGCAAATCTTGACGAGTTTTCATCTACTTTCTTTTGTTTATTCAAATCACCCTTATGATTACCCAACCCATGAGGTTTAACACCTTCCTCATTCAACACATCTTCTGCCATTTTTATTCCAGTTGTAGAATCATAATCAGAACTCTCATGTTCAACAGATTTAGAACTATCATGCCGTGGCGTATTGATTTCCACATTGAGTGCTTTTTTCAAACCTTTTGGTTTCTTTGGGACATAGTCATTCCACAAAGGTGTAGGCACAGCATGATAATTTTCTCTTAAATTCTCGGTCTCATTATCCTCTTTTAGATGATGTTTTGGGGATAATGTGATCCAGTACATATGAGACGCAGCATAGCTTACCAGTTTCAAGTTAACTCGTTCAGTCTCAATCTTGAGTGTTTGAAGCTTAAGTTTGAGTGCAGCATTTTCATCAATGCGTCTGTTAATGGCAATTTGTTTGTCTTCAACCATGTGTTTTTAAGCATTGAAATTGTCTTTTGGTTTTATAAAATCTTTTCCCCAAAGACCCTTTTCACACGATTGAAGCTTCATATAGGCCTCATTAACAACATTTAAATCAAATAAAGATTTATCGTAGTGTTTCTTTAATTCTTTGATTTCTAGATTTTTGAAATCACATTCAAAGCAAGGTAATTTGCAATTTTCACATAGATTTGAGTTTAAAATTACCTCATTGGCCATGAACGCTTGATCAATTACTTCTTCACTTGCTGTTTCTGAGTTATCATCAGTGATTTCTTCTACCACTCCTTCAACAACCTTATTCTCAGCCATCTTTTCATCAATAGAAACGATCTCCTCCTCATCTTCTGATTTGATGATGTCTGAAATTTCATCATTTTCTTCCACATCAAAATCAATTTTTCCTTGTAGAACATCCTCAACATAAAACCAACCTGCAAAACTTTCAACAATATCAGGAGGAAATAACGAGATAAGATAATCAGAAGGAACTTCATGAATTTTATCATAGGTTCGAGGAAATTCATTATCAGAAGTATCACAAACAACTTCTTTCTCATTGTTGTTTTCTTCATCCATATTCTTGTCCTCAACTGCATCATTAGACTCTTGAGTCTTAACTTCATCCTTATCTTTATTCATCTTAGCCATATTATCATCATTAACCTTCTGTTTATCTTCGTCAACCACTTGAACCAAATTAGCTTGGAATACCGAACTCCAATTAAAACCTTCATCAACTTGGGCTGTAGTTGCCTTTTGCTGCGAGGTTGATGCTTTAGAAGTTTTCTTCCCCTTCGATGATTCTCCCTCTGGGTGATGATTTATAGCTTGTTTATAGTAATCTCGTCCAAAAGGATTAGCAGTATTATCATCAACAATTTTGCTAGTACATTCCCTCTTGAAATGTCCTTTCTCTATGCAATGAAAACATCTAACTTTAGACTTGTCAAAGCCTAATTTAGAAGTTGTACCATCAAGCACATTCCGACCAGTTATCTCCTTGAATCTATGTGCCCTTCTTATCACACTAGCCATGCACCATCTTATGTCAATCATCTCCATTTCCTCTAGGTCAATCTGATCATAATCTTCTTTAGTCATATTATAATTTCCAATGTGACCCACCACCAAACACTCATATGATTCTAGAACAGAACCTAGAAAAACCATGTGTTCCTTGATAATGTCAGTGGTCATGTTTCCAGTATTCTTCAGATTCACTGCAATGTTGCATTGGATAACATCAGTTTCCTTTGAACTAGAAGCTTGAGCACTAGGAATTGTTCCTGAATAACAACTACTGTACTGAGGAGTGGCATTGACATTTGTAACCCAAGCTTGACTGACTGACTCATTACAAAATGCAGTAGGAATCTTGGTATTTAAAGAAACAATACTTGAAATAGAGCCTTTGTAATACAAACCCACATCTTGTGATATAGCTGTGGATTTCATCTTTTGTTTCTTTCTAAGCTCCAGATCATGAGCTTCTAGTTTCTCAATAAAACTTGCGAGGTTCAAACGAGCATAAGCAATGGGATTAGATTGTTGAATCATTATGAAAGTACCCACTCTTCAGGCAAAGCATCAGCAAGTTTATCAATGTATTCATACTAAGGCTTATCAATCTTCAGCCTCTTCATCTCATTCATTAGATAGCAGTATCTTTCAATCAATTGAGCAAATGATTCACCCTTAACTTGAGTGAATATGTCAAATTCTTTCTTCAGCAAAGCAGTTTTGCTCTTTCTCATGTCGGGATTTCCATGATCTTTATTCAACAATGCTTGCCAAATTGAGTAGCAAGAACCATTGTGTTGCAAAAGTTGAAGATCTCAGCTTTGATGGACTGTTTAAATAGATTCAACATCTTCTTTTCTTTAAGGAATGAATCTTTATCTGCATCAGCAATCTGAGATAATTTATAATTTTCTCCATTCTCATTTTTAGAGATGATGTATTCTTCTTCAACGGCAGTCCATGTTTCGTAGTTCAATGCTTGAACGTACGTCTCAAATTTGTCGGCCCACAAAGGATAATCTTCCATCCTGAGAAGCTTAGGAGGATTATTGGCTGTACCTATATCATTTTCCAAATTAATGTTCTGAAGTAAAACAGACGGTTGTGATATAAAAGCACTTAGGTTTTCCATTTTGATCACAGTCAATGTATATCTTCTTTGGTCAACGGATATGTTTGAACTTCCAAGCAAAATCAATGTATAAGTCTTGGTCAAATGAGGTCAACGTATATGATTTGAAGAAAGGTCAACGCATAAGTATGAGGTCAACGTATAAGTGGTCACCTTATAACATATGCGGCATATAGGTTATACGCCGTATATGTTATACGTGATGAACATATACGCAGTCATGACATATACGGTGAACATTTCCATGTTAATGATTTTGGAATTTGAGGATGCAAATGATGTAAGAATTGAATTAATTTTGGTAGGGTTTGTCACGGATGTGTATGGAATGTACTGTGAGAGTTTGAAGAACTTTTGACGGTTGAAATTGTAGATAGAGACAAAACCCTTGAAAACTTGTGATGTTCAAGCTAGTAACGAGCCATAATGCTCTGATACCACTAGAAATCGGGTTGACATGCTGAAGTATTCAACAATTAGGATCTCTAGATGTTACAGCTTATATCTCAAACTGCGGAATCCATTGAGATTAAACAACACAAGTAAACATTAAGCATTCTCTTCATTGATAACTTCAAAGATTACAAGATATGACTTTGTAGCAACTTTCTCTCTCTACTCTCTCACTCTAACATTCAACAAAAGTCTACATAATAACACATAAGTCTCTTATTTATAGGAAATATGAACAAGCTCATCAAGTCCGTATATGATATACGACGTATATCATATATGCTGCATATGATATGCGTTGACTTGAAGACTTATCCGTTGATCCTTAATCTCAAACTATACATTTGACATTTTAGCTCTACACAATCATATCTAATACATCTAAGACCCTAGCAACATCCAAGGGGGATTCTGTTAGAGCATAATGTCTATTTCTAGGGTCTTAGATGTATTAGATATGATTGTGTAGAGCTAAAATGTCAAATGTATAGTTTGAGTTTAAGGGTCAACGCATAAGTCTTCAAGTCAATGCATATCATATGCGGCGTATATGATATACACCGTATATCATATACTGACTTGATGAGCTTGTTCATGTTTCCTATAAATAGGAGACTTATGCGTTATTATGTAGACTTTTGGTAAATGTTAGAGTGTGAGAGTAGAGAGAGGAAGTTGCTACAAAGTCATATCTTGTAATCTTTGAAGTTATCAATGAAGAGAATGCTTAATGTTTACTTGTGTTGTTTAATCTCAATGTATTCCGCACTTTGAGATATAAGCTGTAACATCTAGAGATCCTAATTTTTGAATACTTCAGCTCGTGGTTTGTTAGATTCGCTATCACTAGTTCCTATAATCAATATTATAATAATATTAATATTTTAATATTATTATAATCTCAATACTAAACTGGGCTGTATATCTAATCTGGGTATAGCTGGAACACCCAGAAAGTGTCAATAGGCTTAGGCTGTGATGTTGTACAATGTCTAATACTTAAAACCGAACTTGGCTCAGTTTCCCCGTTTTCCTAGCTGGGCCAAGTTGTTTGTTTATGCGTTTAGAAAACAGTTATGGGGAAGTAAGCTTGGGTGAATGTGTTGGTCGATAAAATGATTAAGTTATAAAGAAAGATCACACATTGGGGTTCCGGATTTGCTATGGGGCTCGTTTCCGTTTATTCAGTTTGATTTTAGAAGAAACGCACCCAATCTACCCAGATTGTCCAGGTTTCTCATAAAAAGGTTCATAATTTTTCAAGCATTTTAACTATTTTTCCCAATTAAACGACCTAATTCGGTAATAAGTCCGCCAAATATTCTCGAATGGTCGAAAAATTTCCAAATTTGAACAGGGAATTAATTATAAGGTTCCTGATGTCCCTGAAAAATTTCAAGACCTAACAATATGCACATCACAACCTTAACCTAACCAGCCCGTAATCGAGTGTTTCGGTATTACCTTAGCAGTTTTGGCTCGTTTTCGCCTTTCTAATCAAGGTTTCAAGCTCTTATGCTTCTATACAGGCTAGATACAAGTCATATATCACAAATCAAGCATGTTTCATAGACAAAACAGCCCTTTAACTTAAGGTTTCGGTTAGGGTATAAAACTGAACTTTTGAACCGTAAAAACGCCGTTTAAACCCTATAATCCGTGTTTATGGCCAAAAAAGTGTGTGATTCTGATTCCTAACCATGTGTATGATTAAAACATGTTTTTGGACAATTTTTATGGTTTTTACATTGTTAGGAATGATTTTTATTAATTATAATATGTTAATATGAATTAAACTTGATTAAATCATAAGTTAAATAATCTAAACTTGAACATTACCTTGTGTTAGTTGAAGATTTATGAAGAGTCGTGGTGTGCGTGTGTCCAGAAATACCAAATCATAAAGTGAAATGTCTTATAACATTTTTAAAAGCAAAAGGTAACTTAAGTGGGGGGGGTTAGCCCTTTGGCGGTCGCAAGCTAGCCCCCCCCCATTAAGCTTTATATATTATTTTGCCTTGATTTTCATGTCAAAACATGAGATTCCAAGTCCAAATTTATTTCGGGTTCGGTTTTTGGCGCGAAAAACTTGTCGGGTTTGATAAACCGCGCGAAAACGAGTGTTTTTCGCCTATTTTTGTGTAAATTTATAAAAATATAGTATATATTTGTAAAATTCGAAAATATTTTCACGACTTACTTAAAACATTTCAAGTAAGTGTTTGGTAAGTCTTTTTCGGCTTAACGGATGATACAATGCTTGGTTTATAACTATCTTTCGCGTTTAAATCTATAGCGGGTAGTTAAACGAGCATGTTTTCGTTTGAATTGTTTGCTATCGAACTAAGGTCATAATACTAATATATTAGCTTATATTAAAAGTATATCACTTATAGATGGCCCTCCGGAATATTCGGGTCATAACCAGACCAGTTCGGTTAATCATTTAATCATTACGTAATAAGCGTTTATTTGCTTAATCGGTAATTACGTGCTGAGGTGTACCTGGTTTTGGCTCAAATGTTACATTCTCCCCCTGTTAGAAAATTTTGTTCCCGAAATTCGATCATTCAACTTTGCCCTTATTTGGAAATAGGTGCGGGTATTTCTTTTTAAATTCGGATTTTTGCTCCCACGTGAATTCGGGTCCCCGCTCTGAATTCCACTGGTTTTGTTATGTCTTAATTGTTTTATTTTCCCTTCCAATATTTCCACTGGTTCCTGTACAAAGTTTAGTTTTTCATTTATGTTCAAGTCTTTTAGTGGCACGATTCCGGTTTCGTCGGTAAGGTACTTTTTCAGGTTCAAAACATGGAAGGCATCGTGAATTGAACTTAACTCCAAAGGTAATTTCAATCGGTAGGCTACAGGACCGATCTTAGAAATGACTTCATACGGCCCAATGTATTGCGGAGCTAGTTTACCGGGTTTACCGAATCGAATGACGCCTTTCACGGGAATATCTTGAGGAATACTTTATCACCTACTTCAAAAGATAACGGTTTCCTACGAACATCAGCGTATATTTTCTATCGATCTCAAGCAATTTTTAACTTATTAGTGATTTTATGGATTTTATCAGTGGTTTCTTAAATTAAGTCAGATCGGGTAATTTGGGTATCTCCAACCTCAGTTCAGCACAAAGGTGACCTACATTTCCGACCGTACAACGCTTCATATGGTGCCGCTTGAATGCTACTGTGATAGCTATTATTATATGAAAATTCAACTAGTGGAAGATGTTGATCCTAGTTCCCACCGAAGTCTAGTACACAAGCGCGAAGCAAATCTTCTAAGGTTTGAATGGTTCGCTCAGATTGACTGTCAGTTTGGGGATGGTAGGTGGTGCTTAGGTCAATTCGGGTTCCCAAAGCTTCTTGCACAACTTTCCAGAATCGAGAGGTGAAGTGGCTATCACGATCAGAGATGATTGAAACGGGTACGCCGTGTCGGGATACGATTTCGTTGATGTAAATGTGTGCAAGTTTTTATGTTGTATAAGTGGTATGGATTGGAAGGAAGTGTGCGGATTTGGTTAGTCGGTCAACTATTACCCATATTGCATCGTTTCCTCGGGAGGTTTTAGGAAGGTGTGCTACAAAATCCATGGTAATTTGCTCTCATTTCCATTGCGGTATTTCCGGTTGGTGCAACATTCCCGAAGGTTTTTGATATTTAGCCTTAACCCTTGCACAAGTTAAACATTTACTAACATACATGGCTATATCCTTCTTCATACCGTGCCACCAATAATACTCCTTCAAGTCTTTGTACATTTTATCTGTTCCTGGGTAAATTGAATACTTGGACTTATGAGCTTCATCCATGATCAAATCCCGAAAATTGTTAATAGAGGGAATCTAAACTCAGTTTTTGAAGTATAAAATTTCAACGGTTCTTTCTTCAAAGTTCTATTCGTAACCATGCAAATCTCCATTTTCCAAATGATTTTCTTTTAAAGCTTCATTTTGGGCAGTACGGATTTGTTCGGTAAGGCTAGTTTGGACGATCATTCCAAGTGCTCGGACCCGTAATGGTTTGATTCTATCTTTCCTGCTC
This sequence comes from Bidens hawaiensis, assembly GCF_021521415.1. NCBI lineage: Eukaryota > Viridiplantae > Streptophyta > Magnoliopsida > Asterales > Asteraceae > Bidens > Bidens hawaiensis. The sequence goes on along the minus strand of NW_027491115.1, from coordinate 756,980 downwards.
AAGGCATCTGCTACTATATTAGCCTTGCCCGGATGGTATTTTATTTCACAGTTATAATCATTCAATTGCTCTACCCGTCTCCTCTGCCTCATATTTAATTCCTTATAATAAAAAATGTGCTGTAGGCTCTTGTGGTCGGTGTATACTGTACATTTGGTGCCATACAAATAGTGTCTCTGGATCTTAAGTGCAAAGATAACCGCGCCCAGTGGCAAGTCGTGGGTAGAATAATTCTTCTCGTGCACCTTTAACTGTCGAGAAGCATAAGTACACATCCTAAGCCTTTTCGGGACGCGTCACAATAGACTACCAGATCATCAGTGCATATTGTTAGGTCTTGAATCTTTTCAGAAACATCAGGAACCTTATAATTAAGTCCCTGTTCAAATTTGGTAATGTTTTGACCATCCGAGAATATTTGGCGGATTTATTACCGAATTAGGTCGTTTAATTGGGAAAAATAGTTAAAATGCTTGAAAAATTATGAAATTTTGTGGGGAACTCAAATTTGTTATATTTTGATCACATATGAAATTTGGAATCATTTGGAAAACCCTAAGGGTGTTTTGTGCATATGCGTTCGTATGAGTTTTTATAGCTGAATTTGGGCCGAAAATAATATTGAACAAGGTTTTTATATTCTGGAATTGATACAGATGGTTTTGGGATATAATTTGAGCATCCAAAAGTTTTCGTGGAAATTTTGAAAATTGTTTGGGATAAACGGATGATTTTCAGGCTAAATATAGCTGATAAAATGAATTTTTATAAATTAATAAACCAGTAAATAATTCCAGAAATATTTTTATAAAAATCTACATATTATATTTGATAAGTGGCTAAATTTTCATAATTTAATAATTAACATTTAATTAATTATGCTAATTTGAAAATTAAACAAATTCAATTTTAATAAAAACCAGCAAGTTCGTGGTTAACGAACCTGCGAGAATATCAAAACACCAAGAATGATCAAAATTCATATTTTTGGATTAATTTTGTAAAAACGGACATTTTTAGGAGAAACCTGGACAATCTGGGTAGATTGGCGCGTTTCTTCTCAAATCAAACTAAATAAACGGAAACGGGCCCCATAGCGAATCCGGAACCCCAAGGTGCGATATTTCTTTATAACTTAATCAATTTATCGACCAACACATTCACCCAAGCATACTTCCCTATAACTATTTTCTGAACACATAAACGAACCACTTGGCCCAGCTGGGAAAACGGGGAAACTTAGCCAAGTTCGGTTTTAAGTATTAGACATTGAACAACTTCACATCCTAAGCCTATTGACACTTTCTGGGCGTTCCAGCTATACCCAGATTAGAAATACAGGCCAGTTTAGTATTGAGATTATAATAATATTAAAATATTAATATTATTATAATATTGATTATAGGAACTAGTAATAGCGAATCAAACAAACCACGAGCTGACTCGGTGCTGATTATCTACTAAACAGTGAGTTTCATGACCCCTCTCTTTAAACAAATTTACAAACTTTTGGAGTGAAAAGCATGTTTGATTACGTATACGTATCTGAAACTTGTAATGTCACACCCCGACTAGCACAATGCGGAAGCGTAAAACGGGAATGTAACAGACACCTCTGGTATCAACACATTGTTTATAAAGAAACATTACAAACTAATTTACAATATATTACATTTCTTTGTTCTATCATTGTTTTACAGTCCAGGTGGTACAAACAAAACTAATTCGTTAACTAAACGTTCTTACTACTAACACCCTTGCGTCTATTCACATAGCATCGATCACACACTTCAAGCAAGTAACAGATCACCAAATTACTCCGATTTAGGTACACCTGAAAAGCAGTTTAAAACGGGTCAACTACTAGAGTTGGTGAGTTTCACGAGTTTCAAGAAAACAGTAATGAGTATTCACAAGTTAACACCTGTAATCATGAATTAAGTATGTATGTATGTAAATGATGTAATTATGCTAAGATATAGTGAAGCCTTGACTGTATGTGCTGAGTGCATCCATTTCCCACGCTCAATCAACCACTGTGGCTCCCCTTCCGCCCACAACATGCCCCGGTAGCTATGTCTAACACTACATAGCCTGTTTGTATAAATATGGTCATGTGCAAACGGCGCTATGTGACACGGCAACCAGGCCGATTCCGTTTGGGTTTGTCAAACCAATAGTACTATTCACAAGCCACCGGCTCGAAGTTAATCACTGTGATCGTGGGGACTTTCGTGTGCTAGCACTTAAATAATTTACATCAGTACATGTTTCAGGTATGTATATGTAATCAAACATGCTTTTCACCCCAAAAGTTCGTAAAACAGTTTAAAAGTGGGGTCATGAAACTCACCGTTTAGTAGATATTCTGTACTGTATCAACTCGTGGTTTGTTCGGTCCGCTATCAGTAGTTCCTATAATCAATATTATAATAATATTAATATTTTAATATTATTATAATCTCAATACTAAACTGGGCTGTATAACTAATCTGGGTGTAGCTGGAACGCCCAGAAAGTGGCAATAGGCTTAGGTTGTGATGTTGTTCAATGTCTAATACTTAAAACTGAACTTGGCTCAGATTCCCGTTTTTCCAGCTGGGCCAAGTTTTTCGTTTACGCGTTCAGAAAACAGTTATGTGAAAATAAGCTTGGTTAAATGTATTGGTTAATAAAATGATTAAATTATAAAGAAGGATCACATATTGGGGTCCCGGATTAGCCACGGGGCCCGTTTCCGTTTATTCAGTTTGATTTAAAAAGAAACACGCACAATCCACCCGGATTGTCCAGGTTTCTCATAGAAAAGTTCGTTTTTACATAATTAGTCCAAAAATATGATTTTTAATCACTCTTGGTGTTTTGATATTCCCGCAGGTTCGTTAGTCGCGAACTTACCGGTTTTTATAAAAACTGAATTTGTTTAATCTTCAAATTAGCATAATTAATTAACCGTTAATCATTAAATTATGAAAATTTAGCCACTTATCAATTAAAATATGTAGATTTTCATAAAAATATTTCTAGAATTATTTACTGATTTATTAATTTATAAAAATTCATTTTATCAGCTATATTTCGCCTAAAAATCGTCCGTTTACCCCAAACAATTTCCAAAAATTCCACAAAAATTTCTGAATGCTCAAATCATGTCCCAAAACAACCTGTATCAATTCCAGAATGTAAAACGCTCATGCAATATTCTTTTCGGCCCAAATTCTGCTGTAAAAATTCACACGAACGCAAATAAACAAAACCCCTTTAAACTTCTCCAAATGATCCCGAAATTCATATGTGAACAAAATAAATAAAATATGAGTTCCCAGAAAATTTTCATAATTTTTGAAGTATTTTAGCTATTTTTCCCAAATAAACGTCCCAATTTGGTAATAAATTCGCCGAATATTCTCAGATTGTCAAAAAATTACCAAATTTGAACAGGGACTCATTGACATGGTCCCTGATGTCCCTGAAGAATTTCATGTCCTAAAAATATTCACATCATAACCTTAACCTAAATAGCCCGTAAACGAGTGTTTCGGCATTACCTTGGCGGGTTTAGCTCGTTTCCGACTTTTTAATCAAGTTTTCAGGTTCTTGTGCTTCTAAGCAAGCTAGGTACAAGTCCTATATCACAAACCAAGCAATATTTCATCAACATAACAGCCCTTAACTTAGGGTTTCGACTAGTGCACAACAACGAACTTTTGAACCGTAAAAACGCCGTTTCAACCCTTTAATCCGTGTTTATGGCCAAAAAACTATCAAAACAGGTTCCTTAACGTTTTTATGATCAAAACATGTTTATGGACAATTTTTAGGATTTTTACACGGTTAGGAATGATTTTTAGTAATCAAGACATGTTTTTATGGTATTAAACGAGTTTAAACAAGCCGAAAATCAATTATTTAAGACCTCTTTACCTTGTTTTTGCTGGTTCTTGGTTGGAGCAGAACTTGTGTCCAGAATTTTCAAGAAAATGATGATGAAAATATCTTGGATGTAGTTTATATGTGAAAGAAAAACAAAGGGTTCTTAGTCAACTTTGGCGGGCTGGGCTTGTTGGGCCCCCTTTTGGGCCCGTTTGGCCCCCTTTTCTCAATTTACGTGCCCGAATGTGAAATTCCAAGTCCAAATTTACTTCGGGTTCGGTTCTTGGCATGAAAAATATATCAGGTACGACAAACAATACGAAAACGAGTGTTTTTCGGCTATTTTTGTGTAAATTTAGAAAAACATACTATACGTTTATAAAAATCGAAAATATTTTCACATATTGCTTAAAACATTCCCACTAAGTGTTTTGTAAATCTTTTTCGGCTTAACGGATGATACAATGCTTGGTTTGTAACTATCTTTCGCATTTAAATCTATAGCGGGTAGTTAAACGAACATGTTTTCGTTTAACTTGTTTGCTATCGAACAAAGGCCATAATACTAATATTTTAGCTTATAATAAACATATATCACTTATAGATGGCCCCCCGGGAGATCTGGGTCATAACCAGACCCGTTCGGTTAATCATTCGTTCGTTACGCAATAAGCCGTTAAACGCTTATTCGGTTTGTGAATACCAACTACCAAGGTGTATCCGGCTTTGTCCCGAATGTCACATTCTCCCCCCGTTAAGAAATTTCGTCCCTGAAATTTAATATGCCAAATTAGACGATCCTTAGGGACAAACAAGAGTATTTGTTTTCGTTTTCAAATGTGTTTGGTTCCCTGATGCGGATTTTACCGAACTTTGATCATTGAAATTTTTGATGAGACGTAACTGTTTGATTTTCCCGTCCATTATTTATGCGGGTTCTTTACAAGGTTTAGTTATGTGTAAATTTTCAGATGGTATTATCTCTGCCTTATCAATTAGGCACTTGTTTGTTTCTGTATTTAAGAAATTGCTAGTAGAATTAAAATTAAGAATGAACTCAATTCTCGAGATAGTTTATTCAATATGCTACGGTTAATTTCCGAGACAACCTCGTACAATTCTATGTATGTTGATGTCAACTTATCAGTTTCCTCAATTCGAACAACACTTTTCAAAGGTCAACAATTCATTGCGTACATCGGTGTAGTTCTTTTATTAAATTTATGCGGCTTTCAGTTTGTTTTTGATTTCTACGAGCTTTATCTGTGGTTTTCGGACTCAAAGTGGATTTGCATTTTGGGTGTTTCTGGCTTTTAGCTTATCAAGAAAACGATTTATGTTGGTGCATGTTTTGTAACAGATGATCTTTCGTGTTTGTTAGAATTGAGAGCAACGGTCAAAGGGGAGTCTGTTGGTGCATTTTGTGACCGTCGCTATGCAATTCTGACCAGCGGAACGCCACAGGCGAAGTTAGCACAACTTCGCCTTAGGCGAAGTTAGAGCAACTTCGCCAACGGCGAAGTTGTAACAACTTCTGCCTTAGGCGAAGTTATCACAACTTCGCCATAGGCGAAGTTAGCACAACTTCGCCTACTGAAGCCCAGGCCCGTGAATGTTTGTCTATATATAGTTGTGTCTTGTTTAGTTTTAGAATATCAAGAAATTAGTGTGTGTTTGAGCAGCTTGTTTATTGAGAGAGAGTAAGAGACTAGAGTCGTGTGAGACGGCCCGAGGTAGAGCTCACCTCGGGTCAGTCGTGTTTTCTGTTTTTGTTACGGTATGTAACGTGATTATTTTATATATGAATCTGCAGATTTGTTTATCCCGTTCTTGTATTTGTTCGTGTATTTGTTCGTGTACGTGTTTGTGTTCTTCATCTTTACACCAATAAACGAGTCTAGGAGGATTCCGCACTCCTAGACCTCGTGCGGATCTCGTATCGATCGGCGACGTCCCTGGGGGACCTACATGTAGTATCAGAGCCTTAGGCTCTTACGCTATAGTTCGAGATCTGCGTTTTGGTGTTTTTGGCACGTTTCTGTGCGTTTCTGGCCGAACAGTTCTTCAGGCGAAGTTATCTTTAGGCGAAGTTGACTTCTCGGCGAAGTTATAGCCAGGCGAAGTTATGAACAGGCGAAGTTATGAACAGGCCAGGCGAAGTTATGGCCAGGCGAAGTTATGGCCAGGCGAAGTTAGCAGCCAGGCGAAGTTATGGCCAGGCGAAGTTAGCAGCCAGGTGAAGTTAAAAAAAAAAAAAAAAAAAAAAAAAAATTTTGTTTGGAGTTTTCGTCTGTATGGCCAGGTGTACACGATTATTGTGAGACCGAAGATGTTGTTCCGTCAACGAGTGATCTTGTTATCTCTTGGTCTTACGTGTGAACAAATACGTGTCAACTCTGATTTGGAGTTGAGGTTGTGAATGGGTTATTGTTTGAAACTGGATAGTGACACATATTCGGGTGTTTGTGGGAAAGGAAATTGTTGTTGTTCGTGGTGACCAACCGAAGAAAGTCAAATTGAACTGAAGGTTTTTCGTCATTACTGGATTGCGGTCAGAGCATATTTTTTATGTTATTTTCAAGGCGTTCGAGAATTGGATCCTGAAACGTGATGCTTATTTATTAGAGTGAAGATTCTGGAACAAGTTGGATTTAACCGGGAATTAAAGTGTTTATGTTCCTGATCGTTATCCCTGGTGATTGAAGGTGCTTCAGATTTTTTAATGGTCGTGTGTTAGATTCTGTCAGGGTGGTTTTGTGATGAAATTGATCACTTGATGTTGAGTAGTTGAAGATTAAACCTTATCGTATGCCGACGAGTTGGTGAAGTTGTGGAGGAAGCCCAACTTCATGTGTTGGTGAAGTCAGATGGACTCACGTGATTGGTTGAGATGATCTATTGGCACGAGGATGCATGCATTACAAAGACCTCAATCGTTATAGTCGAAGAATCTTACACTGAAGGGGAGATCTGATATGGAAGACGCTGGGTGATTGGTAGATTTGTGAAGCTACAGGACAGTTTCTGACACGGCTGGTTGACTGCAAACAGAAGATCATCAGTTAAGAGGGAGTCTGTTGGTGCATGTTTTGTAACAGATGATCTTTCGTGTTTGTTAGAATTGAGAGCAACGGTCAAAGGGGAGACTGTTGGTGCATTTTGTGACCGTCGCTATGCAATTCTGACCAGCGGAACGCCACAGGCGAAGTTGTAACAACTTCTGCCTTAGGCGAAGTTATCACAACTTCGCCATAGGCGAAGTTAGCACAACTTCGCCTACTGAAGCCCAGGCCCGTGAATGTTTGTCTATATATAGTTGTGTCTTGTTTAGTTTTAGAATATCAAGAAATTAGTGTGTGTTTGAGCAGCTTTTTTATTGAGAGAGAGTAAGAGACTAGAGTCGTGTGAGACGGCCCGAGGTAGAGCTCACCTCGGGTCAGTCGTGTTTTCTGTTTTTGTTACGGTATGTAACGTGATTATTTTATATATGAATCTGCAGATTTGTTTATCCCGTTCTTGTATTTGTTCGTGTATTTGTTCGTGTACGTGTTTGTGTTCTTCATCTTTACACCAATAAACGAGTCTAGGAGGATTCCGCACTCCTAGACCTCGTGCGGATCTCGTATCGATCGGCGACGTCCCTGGGGGGACCTACAATTTATACTCTTCCTTGTATCGTACCAGTTATAGTGTCGCTCGTATACTACTATGGTAATTATTAGAATACGAGTGTAGGTTCCCAGCCGGATCTACACGAGATATCGCGTTCTACGTAGGTGCGGAATCCCTACGTAAGACGTTACGAGCGTAGAAGACTATACGATTAAACACGTTACAATAAACACAAACACGTTATATTGCAACCGTAAACACGTGATACAAGGATCACCAAATACAGACTCTCTCTAACTCGTTCTCTGAATAATAAACTGAATAACTGGTATCGTGTGTAAATAAGCCGTAACCTAAACAGCTTATATAGACACGACAACTTCGCCTGGCATGTTCATGCGAAGTTGTCCCTAACTTCGCTTGTCTAACAAGTTCGCCCATATCAGCGAACTTGTTAGCAACTTCGCTTACATACAAAACATAAATCTAACTAACACGATTACAGACACTTGACACTGAACTACTGACATCTTGCACCAACAGACTCCCCCTTGGCAGTAGCTTCAACTCTTTAGCTTCAAACACGTGTCTTGTAATCTTCAACGACCTTGCATCTTCATCTTCAAGCATGAACTCCTTCACGTACACCACTGATACAATTCTTTGATATTTCTTCGCTTCGTCTTTCCAAGCAGGAATATAAAAGATTTTCTTCTCATTCAGCACCTGCAGATCAGCTTGCGACAAGTTCACTAGATGCATCGGATCATAAACTCTTAGCAGCTCTTGTTCATCTTCGTCTTCCATCACTGCTTCAGCTGTTTCACAATCAACATACCACCACTTTAGATCTTTGAGCACATCCTTGGGCATCTGTTTCATCGTCACTTCTTTAAGGCACCGGATCGGCTTATACTTCATAATCATCCAAGGTTTACCATCTGCTCTCAATCCACGATCTTTGTCTTCGATAAGTTTTCCCTTTTGTGGTTTCAACAGCTCAAACTTCTTCTCTTTTATACTTTCCTTCCAAACAATCTTCCCAACAACTCTAGCCATATTATAATCACTTCGGTTTATCAATCCCAATCTGGCTAAGTCTTTCACTTCACATTCTGGCAGTGTATTCAATGATCTTAAAAGTCTTTTGAAGTACTGAACACCATCATACCTCTTAATAACAAAGAGCCTCAACTGCTCATCGTATATCCAGCAAATAATCCCTTTTCTCGATTCAGCATAGCCTCTAATGTTGTAACTCTTCTTAAACATTGTAGGGACCGCTGGTTTCTTCGTTTTGACGAACCACTGAGCATAGCCTTCTTTCCATCTAGGCTGCTCTTCCCATTCAGTCTCATCATTCCCAATCTCTTGACTCATATCTGCGTTATCTACTTCCGGTATCTCATGCTCCACATTCTCTTCTACTATCTCTCCCTCTTCTATCTCATCATCAATCACAATCTCTTCTCCAATCTTCTCAATCTCATCACTCGGTAATACATCATCATCACCAACCAACTCATCATCCATCTCCTCAACTTCCACTACCACCACATCATCACCACCAGCTGCAGTTGTCGACTCCCCCTGAGTTGTGGAAGTTCCAAGAGCTTGATCAGTTCTTGGCAACTCACCACCTGCACCTTTCGACGCATTGGGATCATCGTCTCGATCATTTCTTCTCTTGGTCCTCAACTCATCGCCTTTACAGCTCGTCTCCCCCTGAGATGCCAAGAACTCCTTCAGAGCATCTATGACTTTTCCATGTTCTACCAGCAGGGACGACTGCATCTGATTCTCTGCAACTAGGCGTTGAATAGCCTGGGTCTGGATAAGATTAATCCTTGACTGCTCTGCCACGACCCGTTCAAGTGCTGCTATTCGTTCTGAGTCTGATAAGGTTGCATCGAAATCGAACCTCATATGTGATATATCTTGAGTGTACTGAGGAGGGATTTCCGATGTAACCGGGACCTCAGAAGTAGACGTAACCGCAGGTGGTATCGTCACCGATAACCCTGCAGTGGCCACAACCGTTGACTCAATAAATTGTGCCACGACCTCCGTTGGAGTAACAGTCGGAGGCGGCAACGAAACGATCTCCGGAGTCGGTAGTTGGAATGAAGTGGGTGGGAGGCCAAAGGCAGATGAGGTAGCCACCACGGGAACATCCGTAGCGCTTGGCCTTGTAACCTGTAATGTTGAGGGAACCATTGTCATACCGGATAGTGCGGGTGGGGTGAAACGTACCACCCTCGAGCTCTCACCGGCTCCAGAACCTGCACCTATCCGTTCCCTTCTTGATCTGCGTATTAACTGTTGTACCTCTTCCTCATAGTCTGACTCGCTGTCATCATCAGTTCTCTTTCTCTTCCCATGTAGTCTTTCTCGAGTTACCATAATCCTTCTTGCCTCAGCCACTTCATCACCAGAATCAGAACCAACCACCGTAGCAGCTGTCCTAGTAACATTCACAGTCGACACCCTCTCAACCGAGACTTGCACATACTCTCCAGGGTCCACCCGTTCCATATCAAAGTAGCCTTGACCTCCAAACTCAGCATCAAGGTCCACGTTCTCCTCCGGTGACACAACAGGTGCAGCAGGTATAACTTGAGGTGCTCCTGCCTGTTGTGGTGCCGGGTCCCGAAACTCGTCCCCACGAGCAGGCACATACCCTGGGTTGATTAAGTACCCAAACAGTGGAGTATGGCGAGGACGGAGCTCAGGTTTGCTCCTCGCACTCGAAGATCTGCATTGGGCAAAGATCCGTTTATTCACACTTTCAACGTATCGGATCTGACGGCGCTGTGGTAGCGTTGGAGCAACATGATTCAAGATCATTTGTAGAAATCTTGGATACATGATAAATCGCTCACGCGCCATCGCTCTTCTCTGACGATCAATCTCATAAAAGACCATCTGACTAAAGCTGTATCGCTTGTTGTAAATCAGAGCAGTCATCGCCGACTGCATGGTCGCGCCCATGCCATCAGTGCCCGCCTTTCTCCCTGACATGCATACAATCATGACATGCATGAGAAAGCGCCACTGGTCAAGCAAAAATCCTTTCCTTCTCTGAGTATCCCCCAAGGGACCAGAGTATCCCATCCTCAAAAACGCTCCATCTCGGAAAGGAGCCACAAACTCTGTCGGGTCATCCCTCGTCTCATCTCCAAACCGTAAAGCCACCCGGATTTGTTCAGAAGAGAACTGAACAATCTGATTGTTGAGTGTTGCGCGCATCACCGGGGGTTCGACTCTACAGTCATATTCCACGGTCTGCCAAAAATCCTCAATGTTGGGCAAGGATATCGGCAGAGTTGTTGTAATCGCGTGGAATATCCGCGAGCGTAAAAGAAATGTGATGATTTCGCGGAAATCATCAACTCCGCTCGCCTCCGGGTCTAATGTTGTATACATGTTGTGACCCGGAAAGAACTGTCTTTGGTTATCACCTCCGTCATCACCGCCTGCACCACCTGCTCCAGCAACAGCAGCCATATCTGCAACAAACAGGCTAAGTTAGATAAACGTCAAAGCAAATCACAAGTTCGCCTGTTACCATGAGCGAAGTTGTGATCTATTATGTAAAGGCGAAGTTAAAGGTGGGGCGAAGTTGGGAAACAACTTCGCTTCAACTTGAACTTCGTCTGATAACTGTTAAGTAAAATGGTCCAGGCGAAGTTAAAGAGAACTTCGCCTAACCACAACATCGCCTCCTAAACTGTTTCAAAATTAATTATCAGGCGAAGTTAGACCTCAGGCGAAGTTACGGATAACTTCGCCTAAACTGTAACTTCGCCGAATTCGAATTGGCAACAGTTAGGTTTATCGAACGATGTGTAGATGATGAAATTGGAGATCGAGGACTCCGTAACACATGATTTTATGAAGTTTTAGACGTTCAAGTAAATTACTACCACGTAATAACAAGTTTGAAATCGGGTGTTTAAGGTTTCGAAAGACAAGGTCGATAATCGATCGAAACGACCGATGATTAACCTCAAAAACATTGATTATACGAAACTAGAAACCTTACACACCTTTACTCACGGATTGGAATCGAAATAAGAACACAGATGATTGATCGGTTATACGATAAGTTCGCTTAGGTTGATAGGGAGTAAGTTCGCTGAGGTTTTTGAAATAATGAACAGGTTTGACCTTTATTATCCTTTATATAGGGTCACAGATGTACCGGCGAAGTTATGGATAACTTCGCCTATCAGGCGAAGTTATGCAGAACTTCGCTGATATTAAAATTTTCAAAACAAACCCCATAATTTGAACAATTTGCAATTAAGTTTTAAAACATCCTTTAAAGCGTTAAATGATACGATCAAGACCAAGTAACCAGGTATAAAATCATACAACTACAAAAGTAGAAAAATATTTTAACTATAAAGTATACGGGATCAAATTTCAGTCTCGACATGGACTACCATGTTTTAGAAAAGATTCGAACATGAATCATACTTATTACGTGACTGTCACACAGATCCGTGTTTAGCTGTATTATGACATAAAGAAACATGTTGTAACCAGGTAAATAACTTAGAATGGTTTTCATTGTTTCTGTGATACGGATTAGGTTCAATTAAGCTCAAAACTTAAGTGGGCAACAACTCAGAGATTATGATGCCTCCTATCTATTCTCAAAGCGTATTTGGCTTTCCCCAAGTCACCCCGAGTTGACCTCGACCCGTAGTGTCTGATTAAATAGTAGGAACTCTTCGATCTTTGTACTCTGCTTCCCGTTCTCTATCTTGCATCTTGATTGAGAAGTCTTATCATTATGAACTCAAGAATGTCTCGGTAACTTACACAATTTTTTTTTTTTTTTTTTAAGTATTTACACAGACTTCAGAGTAGTAAACTACTGCAAGTCCCGAATCTGGATCACTGCAGTATCTTGATACGCTATCTTCACAGGAATCAGAACACTCACGGGCTCGTGTATGACTGGGTAATCGCTTTTCTGCCTATCATTCGGAAAGATATATATGGAGACATGCACAACTGTTAAGAAGTTTCCACGTAAAATCGAGTAGATTTAGTTAGTATCACTTCTACTTTTACGCACCATAAAAAGCTACCATGACATACAATGACTGTTCTAAAGTCTTTTAGGCCTAATAACTTCACTAGTTAAGAACCAGAATCAGTATATCTATCACTTTCCAAGGTTGGATCAATTTTCTGTTAAACATAGCAAAGGTACTTCTTACGAAGTAGTAGACTTGAAAAATAAATTCATCTCCCTGAAAGAAAATTTTTTTTTTAACTTCAATCGCCCCGATCAAATTGAAGTTTTCAGGTAAACGGCTGTCCCGAAGATCCAATGGATCAGCTGGACCGACCACATACAAGTATGTGTCCTTCTAACTAAGTATGATCGACTAATTTTCAGCGAAAGAATGAAAACACATCATAAACCGCCCCGGTCGCTTTCAGTCATCTGGTTAATGGCTATCCTCATATTCTACAAGTAGAAATGAGGACCAAACATATCCGAAGACACGTCCTTCAAACTGAGGCAACCGACATAATTCTAAGCGATAGTTACGTTTTTTTTTTTTTTTTTTTTTTTTTTTTAAACAAAAACATAAAGCATGGTTACTCGGGATTGATCATCCCATTCAGCTCAACAAGGTTTTGAAATCTAGTTTTGTCAAACGCTTTCGTAAACAAGTCAGCGAAATTATCTAGCGTATCAACCTTTTCGAGCTCAATCAGTTTCTTCTCAGCACAATCCCGTATAAAATGATGACGTATGTCAATGTGTTTAGTTTTACTGTGCTTAACGGGATTGTTAGTTACTGAGATAGCAGCAGTGTTATCAATGCAAATAGGAGTAAGAGTAAAATTCAGACCATAATCGCGCAACTGTTGTTGAATCCAAAGAACCTGGGAGCAGCAGTTGGATGTTGCCATGTATTCTGCTTCACAGGTTGAAATTGCGACTGAGGTCTGCTTCTTGCATTGCCAGGACACTAATCTGCCACCTAGAAACTGACATCCTCTTGTCGTTGACTTCCGACTCTGATTGCACCCTCCATAATCAGAATCTATGTAGGCGACCAGATCCAAGTCTCCTCCTCTTGTGTACCACAACCCCAGCTTAGGTTTGCCTTTGAGATAGCGCAATATCCGCTTCGCACCCTTCAAATGAGATTCCTTTGGGTTTGCCTGAAAGCGAGCACAAAGACAAACAACAAACATTATATCAGGCCTAGAAGCAGTTAAGTACATTAAAGAACCTATTATAGCCTGATATTGGGTTGGGTCCACGTCTGCATCGTTGTCTGACTCAGCACCCAATCTGTGGTTGACGCAGACTGGAGTATCGTATGGAGTGCTGTCCTCCATCTTGAAACGTTTGAGAACATCATGGACATACTTCGTCTGATGAATGAACATACCATCTTTCTTCTGATCAACCTGCAGTCCTAGAAAGAAAGTTAGTTCACCCATAGCACTCATTTCAAATCTCTTCTTCATGACGGCCTCAAACTCCTGACACATGGCGACCTTTGATGCAGCAAAGACAATGTCGTCCACGTAGACTTGCACCAGTAGAAAGTCGCTCCCTTTTCTCTTGAAGAACAATGTGCTATCAATCTTACCTCTTTCAAACTCATTCTCAAGCAAGTAATCGGATAACGTTGAGTACCAGGCACGAGGTGCCTGATGTAGTCCATACAGCGCTTTACTTAGCTTGTACACGTGATCGGGAAAGTCAGGGTCAGGAAAACCCGGAGGTTGCTCAACGTACACAACCTCATCGACTTTACCATTTAGGAACGCACTCTTCACATCTAACTGAAAAACCTTCATCTCCTTATGAGCAGCAAATGCCAAAAACAGCCGAATGGCTTCCAATCTTGCCACAGGAGCAAACACCTCATTGTAATCAATCCCCTCTTGCTGATTAAAGCCTTTAACAACCAGCCTCGCCTTGTTCCTGATAACAATCCCTTTCTCATCTCTCTTGCATTTGAAGACCCATTTTGTGCCAATCGCATGCACATTCTTTGGTTTTGCAACCAAGTTCCATACCTCCATCTTCTTAAATTGGGCTAATTCTTCTTGCATGGCTTCGACCTACGAGCTGTCCTTGAGAGCCATTTGATAGTTCTTTGGTTCAATCTGGCTGATAAAGCAGGTGTACAAGCACTCGTTGATTATGCCTGATTCTTTAATGCTTGTGTAAACACAGGTGTGCTCATTCAAGCTTTGTCTTGTTTGTACACCATCGGACAGATCACCTATCACATTTTCCAGAGGGTGATTTTTGTGAATTCTCGTAGTCGGAACCGAACTGACATTCAGATTATCTTCCAAGTTCGAAGATAGCTCATCAATGGGTGATTGATGTTGAGAGTGAAACGGATTGATGAATTCCTCTTCAGTAGAGGCAGCAGGGGTATTGACAGCATTTGACGAGGAAGGCTGACATTCATCATACTGTGGTCGTTGCACCAAAGTGTCTTCCTCATCGCATATCATTTTCGTAGCAATTCTTTCCTCAACTTCTGCAAAATCCAAATAAGGCATGTTAAAAGATTTAAAAAGTCTATCATAGTCGAAAACCGCGGCGGGTCCCGTGCTTGGTTTTGGTGATTTGTAACTTGTGATATCAGTGTTACACACCACCTCAACCTTGCTGGTCGATGTATTAAAGACCCGTCTGTTGGGAGTCCCAACAACGTATCCGACTAAGATTCCTTCGTCGGCTACTTCACCAAATTTAGAATTGGTCTTTAATATCGAACACGGGGACCCGAATGGTTCAAGACCACTCAAGTTGGGCTTTCTCCCATGCATAAGTTCATAACAGGTTTTATTTAATCTTTTAACAGTTAACACTCTATTAAGGATATAACAGGCTGTTGCAACAGCTTCAGCCCAGAACACCACGGGAAGTTTCGAATCAGCCAGCATGGTTCTGGCTCCTTCAATTAAAGTTCTGTTCTTCCTCTCAGCCACTCCATTTTGTTGCGGTGTATACGGAGCGTTGTACTGGTGTTCAATCCCCTTCTTTAAGCAGAAGATCTCCATCTCATAGTTCTTGAACTCAGTCCCATTGTCACTTCTGATGTACTTAACCCTTTTTCCCATGATATTCTCAACCTTGGTAATCAAATTCTTTACCATCTGAACCGTTTCATCCTTTGACTTCAAAAAATATACCCAAGAATATCGAGAGAAATCATCAGTGATCACCAAGCAGTAAGATGTTCCTCCTAGACTTTTTACATTCACGGGACCGAAGAGATCCATGTGAAGTAGGTCTAGGGTACTGACTATAGAGTTAACCTTCTTGGTGTGATGTGATTTCTTATGTTGCTTTCCCTTCTTGCATGATAAGCATTGGTCTTCGAAGTTGAAATTCTTCAAGGGAACACCCAACACCAACCCATTCTTGACAATGTAGTTCATCTTCCGAAGATGGATATGCCCCATTCTCCTATGCCATAATTCGGACTCCGATTCAGTCGCTTTCGACAAAAGACACGATTCTTCTGTGGCCATTTCAGTCGACCTCATGTCCATGATATACGTATTCTTATCTCTTGGAGCCTTCATAACAATCCAATCCTCGGGTATCTTAAAACCAGGATACAACACAATCGCCTCATTCTTGGTAAAATGCACGGTGTAATCCTTGTCACAGATCTGCGAAACACTCAGCAGATTGTGCTTCAATTCTTCAACAAAGTTCACTTTCTCTAAAGTCATCTTTCCATTCGTCACAGTCCCAATTCCTGTGATCCTTCCACCGCTCTCTCCAACGAAACTCACTCTTCCTCCTTGAACAGGTTTCCATTCGTGTAACAAATTCTTGTTACCCGTCATGTGCCGGGAACAGCCGCTATCCACAACCCATAGATTGTTTGCAGCCCTGTTCAACTGTTCCTGCACGATTAAAGCAGAGGGTTAAAATCTGGGGACCCAAGACCTCTTGGTCTTGGGTCGATACATCCCGTACCTTGGCTGTCCAAAGTTAGCATCAGAATAATTTCTGTAAGTCCTGAGCGGATACCTTCTTGGAGATTGACTATGAGGCCATCCAAACCGTCGTGAATTAAATGAATTGTTACTTATGGTTTGGTTGTTAGCAATGAAAAACTGAGACCTATCTCTTCGAAAACCTTGATTAGTCCAATTTCTGAATTTTGATGGGTTTTCATTTTTACCACTATTGTAGTTACTGTTAGTTCTGTTTTCAGTTTTTGAAGGCCTCATACCTCTGAATCTCTGCTTCAGGGGGCAATCAGCAATTAGTTGTCCTAATTGATTACATCTGAAACAACTCCTGTGTTCAACTTTCTTTTCCATAGTTGTTTTAGATGTTGAGGCTGTATTACTGCCCGTTTGTCTCACATAAGGTGGGACATACGGGTTTAGTGGAGATTTCTTTTCAGTTGTTTTATGTTTCTCCCCACTTTTTGGTAACACTGCCTCTTGTTTTGTCTCACTCGACTCGGAAGACTTGTCCGAGTTAGATGAGACAGGACTAGCCACAGAAATCTTCACATTAGACACAGGCTTACTCGTTTCGCCTTTACTAACTTCTGGATCTTTAATAGTTACCTTAACCGGACCTGTCTGACTATAATCAACATCAACAGATTTCTGATTACTAGGATCATAAGTGTAATTATGATTGTAAGGTGGTGGAACTTCATGATAACCAATTCCTCCCCTTTTAACTGGGGAACCTTGATCACTAACGAGGTGATCAAGTATAGCGGTGGAATTTCTTAATTTCTCAAGTTTCCTGTTTAGTTCCACCACTTTCACCTGGTGATCAGCTATCTGTTTATCCCTTTCAGCTATTAGTTTGGTTTTTTCTTCTAACACTTCATAGCTCAGATCAATTACTTTAATTTTTTCAGCTAGATTTGCTTTAAGACTTCTAATATCTTTTTCACTAGCTTTTATTTTTACTTTATAACTATTTTCTCTAGCTTTAGTGAAATGATGTTCTTCTTTTAAGGTTTTAAATTGTGCATCCAAACTAACATACTGATCAGTTATAGTTGTCAATTGTTCAAACAGATTTTCACATTTAGTACAATGAATTTTGGTACTTACCTCGGAGAGCTGGTCTTTCACATCTGCCATGTTAGCTTCATTTTGAGCTTCTGCCATGTAAGCTTCATTTTCGCCAGTCACTTTCTCACTATCTGCAGTCTCGATGTTTGCCAAATTGGCTTGTTCGAACACTTCTTCAGCATGCAGATTCCAGTTGTACTCTCCATTTTGTCTGGATATCATGGCTCTATTATCATTGACACCCCCACTCTGTTGTGTAGACCTGTTTTGATTGCGCTCTACACGTTCATTTGTGCACTCCTTTGCAAAATGGCCATTCTGTTGGCAGTTGTAACACCTAACCTTCGACTTGTCAAACCCTGGTCTCTCACCAACAAACTTCCTTCCTGTCTTCTTCATAAACCTCTTAACCCTTCTCACAATCATCGCCATCTGCCACTGCAGATCCATCTCTTCCAGATCATCAGCATCGATCTGATCATAATCTTCATCCAAAGTTGCTGGATCAACAATTTTACCCTTGATGTAATTTTCATACGAAGCAATGAAAGATGCGTAGAGAGCAAGCTGCTGTTCAGCAGATTTAACACTCATGGGCATCCTTGAGTAGTTGTTGTTCGAAACACCTGGGGAAAAACTACTCTTGGTTGCTTAAGGGCTAGAAGCATTAGATCCACCAGCTACAAAGCATACATCACCATTCATGTTGAGAGATACATGACCTTCATGTGTTAAGTTAGCGCCCGACTCTCCCTTTGAGTAGTAAGCAGACGAATCAGACTTCGAACTTGAACTTGTATTAACCTTTGCACCATACATTCCTGGATCTTGAACCTGATCAGTAGGTGTCTCTTTTCGAACCATGTTTAGTTCAAAAGTTCGTAACTTGTTAACTGCTGTTTCCAGGTCATAGTCAGCAAAGTCTTTGTCTTCTCTCATCAACACAGTGTACATCTCCCATTTCGGTGGGAGAGCATCAAGAAGCTTTTCAACAATTTCATCTTCTTTGTAAGCAATTGAATAATTGTTGAGTTCGGTCATCAGATGATAATATCTAGTGATGATATCATCAAGTGATTCATTCTTCAGATACTTGAAGACCGAGAACTGGGTTTTAAGAAGTTTAATCTTTGATGCACGAATCCCCACATTCCCCTCAAACCGGTTTTCAAGCGCTTCCCAAAGCTCTCTGGCAGTTTTATACTTTCTGAAAGTGTGCAGAATCTCTTGTGGAAGAGCCATTGTAATTGCTGCATGAGCTTTGCTTTCGGCCTCATACATTTTCTTCTCTTCTTCTTCCATCTCTTTGTATTTCTTGATCTGATCACGACCCTCATACTCAGCAGTAGGTGGAATGTAACCATCTTGTATGCACACCCACATCTTAGCATCTTGGTACTTGACATATTGTTCAAAACGATCTTTCCACGCTACATAATCGGTTTTCTTAAGCATCTTCGGTGCCTTTGTAGCCGAACCCGCTTCCACTTCCATCTTAACTAGTTCCGTAATGTTTATTGAAGACATCTTTCACGAAACCCAAAGAAACTCGAAAAATAATAATTTTATTTTAAACAGTACTGTAGGCGAAGTTATGGATAACTTCGCTTAAGTCTGAACTTCGCTGATTCTGAACTTCGCTTCCTTTTTAAATTCGCCTGATTCGGCGAAGTTGTGTATAACTTCGCTTAAGGTAAGCGAACTTGAGAGGTAGGCGAAGTTATGGGTAACTTCGCTTGAGATAGGCGAACTTGAGAAGGTAGGCGAAGTTGTGGATAACTTCGCTTAACCTTATATCTTCGCTGAAACCCTACGAACAGTGACGGCAACTTCGCCTGATGAACACGATGGTTTTTGCAGGTTTGATTTCTGGATTTTACGAGGTTTGTGAAGGTGTTATGGGTTGTTTATGATTACAGGAGATGAGTATGACACAAAAACTCAGAAAACTCGTCCCGCGAATAGTCGAACGGAACGATTTCTACACCCGCGTGATAATCCCGAACCACACAATCGAGCAAAGGCTCTGATACCAATTGTAGGTTCCCAGCCGGATCTACACGAGATATCGCGTTCTACGTAGGTGCGGAATCCCTACGTAAGACGTTACGAGCGTAGAAGACTATACGATTAAACACGTTACAATAAACACAAACACGTTATATTGCAACAGTAAACACGTGATACAAGGATCACCAAATACAGACTCTCTCTAACTCTTTCTCTGAATAATAAACTGAATAACTGGTATCGTGTGTAAATAAGCCGTAACCTAAACAGCTTATATAGACACGACAACTTCGCCTGGCATGTTCAGGCGAAGTTGTCCCTAACTTCGTTTGTCTAACAAGTTCGTCCATATCAGCGAACTTGTTAGCAACTTCGCTTACATACAAAACATAAATCTAACTAACACGATTACAGACACTTGACACTGAACTACTGACATCTTGCACCAACAACGAGGATTACACCAGTGAGAATGCTGGTCTTAATTCCTTCCAAGATTCAATATACAGTTGCAATGCAATTCTCCCAATGTCTGTATAGTTTGCCCAGATCGATCGTTTAATTGGGAATGACAGGTCAGCATTCTTAAACCGATTCGGTTTCTTAAGTTTGTCAGTACCTAAAAGGCGAAATAACTATTTCAGTCCGAAGTAATCGAAATAGACATACCATGTCGAGGTATGATTTTGTGGACATAATTGTAGGCGTGCCTTTCAGTCGTGTAGTTGTTATGGATCGGGAGAGAGTATGCAAATTAAGTTAGTGGGTCAACTAGTACCCGAACTATACTGCGTTCTTAGGGCTGATTTAGGAACGGGTGTTATGATGCTCATAATAATATGTTCTCACTTCCACCGGGTGCTTTCAATTGTTGTAGCATTACAGAGGGTTCTTGATACTCTGTTTTAGTTAATTCTAAACTCGGTTTGTTGGAGGTATAGAATTTCATCGGTTTTCCTTCCCGAAGTTATTATCGTTCCCGTACAAGATTTTGTTTTCTAAATGTTATACTTTAAGGCTTTCTTTAGGGCGATATGAATATGCCCGATAATGTTTGTCAAAACAATCATTTCAAATACCCTTACTTTCCAATGTTTAATTTTTTTATCCCTTCTTCTTGAAGCATCGATTTTTCTTAATTACAATTGTTTCACGACTCCACTTGTCCTTCCTAACCCACAGTCAGTTTTGTTAGATCAATTGTAGGTCATAGGCTTCTGTGATTCATGTAATTTGTTCATTTGGTGGAATATAAGTAGTATCCATGACATAGGTGTAAAAGAAATTGTCCCATACTCCAGGTAAGGGAAAATGTAAAATTCTCGTGTGTTTTTGATTGTCAGGAGGTGCATTTTTATACCGTTGTTTCTCTACATTAGTACACTTTCTAATTCATCTCGGGACATATTCCAATAGATTACTAGATCGTTAGTCCCTTTTAGGAGACTTAGCATAGAGGTTTGATAAAGTTTCTGTTTTAATGATTAAAAACCATTTCTTGTTCTTTTTCTTAATCAAAAATTCGATTTTCTTGGGTTGAAAGGGTTAAGGGTTGGGCTAAACTGGAAAGTGTACAATGAAGTGCCGATAATACTCAGCTAGTTCCAAAATTTGGCGAATTTCTTTTGTTGACTCTGGTGTTTGTTAGTTTTGCTCGGGTGTATGTAAATTCCGTGTTCGGAAAATCATATTCCTTGTAGCTAGAATTCATACTTCGACAATTCCTCCTGCTTCAACTCCTCCAAAATTGATCATAGTTTTTCTTCAGGGTCATTTTCAGTTTTCGAATACATCAAGAGATCATTATTAACGTTATAATAAATTTTGTTGCGGTACGGTTTACAAACTCGGTTCGGGTGATCCATGAAAACTGCGGATGTATTAATCGGTCCGAAGGGCATAACTAAGGGTTCATAGTGACCATACCAAGCTCGAAACGCTGTTTTAGAAACATCTTCCTCCTTGGATCTTAACTTGAAGATAGCCTGATCAGAGGTCGATTTTCGAGAAGTAATTTGCTCCCTTGAGTTGATTGATCAAATCATCGAATCATGAGAGGAGTTGTTAGCTTTTGTTAGTGATTTTTGTTTAGTTCTACGGTAGTCAACACACATCCTGAGCCTCCATCCTTTTTCTTTACCAATAGCACCGGTGCTTCCCAATGAGGATAGCTAGGTTCTATGAAATCCTTATCTAGTAATTCTTGTAGTTGTGTAATTAGTTCTTACATTTCGAATAATGCCAGTCGATAAGGTGCATGGTAATAGTGGTTGCCCCTAAGGTAAGGTTAATTCGGAGTTCATTTTGTCGAATAGTGGGATTTCGGGTAGTTCATCAATAAGGATATTGGAGTATTCGAGTATTACGGGGATATTCCCTATATGTTTCATTAAGGTTTTTATGGTTACATTTTCCAGAAATGCCATACACCATTGGCGAAAGCGCAATACTTTAAGATGAGATACGAGAGGTGATATTGCACCAACCTCCTCTCCTTGTACCATAGTTGATTCATTATCCAAGAGGGGAAATTTAACTATTTAGTCATCACACATGATTTCCGCCTTGTATTTAGCTAACCAGTCCATACTGACAATTACATTGATGCTTCCTAACTAGACTAGGAGTAAGTCAAAAAAAATTGGTTGGCTGGTTAGGATAATAGAACATCTTTGGAGTATTTGGTTAATAATTATAGGTTTTTTTTTTTGTTAGCGAATTAGTTCATTAACCGATACATTTATCGGGGTAGGAAGTTAATGGAAATAAGACCTCTATCGGTACTTATATCAAATGAATTTGAAGCATATTAATCAGGAATTACAGATGACTCTTCCTCATATTTAAATTTTATCGTGTCTTTATCGGTTTTGATCACTAATCGCGGCTTTAGCCAAGTTAGACGTCGATTTCTTGGTTTAATTTGGGACACTTCTTTTTGGAGTGTTTCGTATTGTCACACTCATGGTAAGCTTGCTAGTTCGCAATGGGTTGAAAGGGAAATTAGTTATGATTGAGGTAACAGTGGACGGTGGAGTTAGAACGATCGATTTCCAGTCTTCACAATGGTCCACAACTACCAGCTTAGTGCCCATTCTTCCTTGTGACACATAATTATTCGTTATTCCCTTTTATGATAATGATCACATAATCACACTTTTGGCGGAGGTTCATGGTATAATGTTCATTCGGAAATAAAACTGTTCGTAGTATCGGTTTAAGTCGTACGGCGCACACTTTTAATTGGTTATACCTCTTGTACCCCTGCTTCATGTTTGGTTTGTTTTGTACTAGCTGATTTCCCCGAATATTCTCAACAAATTATTTCTGCCCAATTCAGAGGCAACCACACCGGCTTGTGTCACGGCATTCTCAAAAGTTAGGTGGCTAACTGAATGAAATACAGTTCCTATTTCTTGGGCTACTAATCACACCCTTAATCGAACCAGATCGTTAAAACGGTTTTGCCTTCCAGTTAGCTTGCCTTTTCATTTTGGATTTTTTTTTTCGGATTCACATTCTTATTTTTAGATTTCATTTATTGGGCGAAAATATTTTAATATAATGGTATTAAGTTTTGCCCAAGTCACGCAGATAATTGCCTTTTGTTCCCGAATTCGTTCAATCTATTTCTAACACATAAGGGCGTAGCTAAGTAGTGTAATAATAACGTGATCACCGATACAATTTGCTGAGAACTACTGGTACTGATAACAGACTTTATCATGTCGATCCATCTTACTAATTCCTTTGATTCTTTAGTACCACTAAAATTTACATGTTTGCACAACTTAAATCGTTTAAACGAGTATTCCAGTCGTGAAGGATCACGGTTGTTACGACTAGTATTCATGTTCGGTAAAAGATTTTTGTTGCCAACGACATTTAGTGGGAGAAATTATCGTTATCAGTAGTAGCATTATTGCTCATGGGGGAGTATTATTCGTGACAATGTTCGAATTTATCAAGAAAATAACATTTGTAACTGTATTAGTATTAGGCGGGGAAATAATATTAGTGGCCGTATTAGTGTTGGGCATTTGATTTGTATTCATTGTCGTATTAATGCCGGCAGCTAATCGCGCTGTGATTGTCAGAATTACTATCCGCAGTTGCCGAACAATCATTTCGGCCACAACTGCCTCAAATCACGTGTTTGTTTTCTTCGGGGCCATTCTATAATGATAAACAACTAAACTTCACACAACAGTAATCTTCCCTTTAACTCATTGCGCAGAGAATCACATTAGCTAACATTCAGGTAATTCAAATAGCAGATATGTATTACACACATCGAATCATATATTCATATACCCAAGATAGTACCTAGATTTAGCCTGATAAGGTCATTGTTTGCATGCATGTATCGAAAATTGTCATCCTGTGACAAGTAATTTTAACCCAGTAAGGGTCAATGTTTGTACTAATGGATCCAACTCGCTCCCCACATCAGCATAGCACACTACCAAATGCTTGCAGGGAGTATCGAAACTATACACAACAGTGTCATACTATCCTCGTCTACCCGGGCACATAGTATAATAATCACGAATAGTTCACAACTTGTACAACAATTATTCATTTGTAATCCTACCATTGGGTAACTGTTTATCATGTCTCTCCCGTAAGTAGACATTTGTTCGTTATGAGTTTAAACAGTATGTTATAGTCGGGAGGCATTTGTTTACTCCCCTTGACCTTTCGGTGTTATTAAGTATAATTACGGAATATTCTTTCATCAGGTCATTCAGTATACGCAAGCTGTTGGGTCTACTAAATGGGGCAATTTATTAATTGGGAGTATGTATGTTCTTTACAAGTCAAGACACATCATCGGTCTGCAAGCGTGTGGATTCTCCTTTATGATAAACTGATTGGAGTGGCGACAATATGGGAGTGGTTAGAGATACTCATACATTGATGATTTAATGAATTTATTAGTTAAGGAGGGTTCATCAAGGTCGGTGATACTAGTGATGTATAGAGGAATTATTATTTTGATAACTGATGTATGATATATGTAGGTGGTCATGGTTTGTTGTATTATTGAAAATTCAATAGGATAAGTATTATATTTAAAATTCGATAAACCGTACTCTTTCCTAAATATTTTCTTGAGAGTTGTATTTATTTTTAAACAATGGAAGTGGAGAGATGGCTAGAAAACAGTTTAATTTACTGCTAAAAAATGGTATAAGAGATAAAGATTAGGCCTGAATCGAGAAGTGTCGTGTTCCCTTGAGATGGACGTACGTATATCATACCTTCCACGGTTCCTTTTTGTGTCTTGCATTTACGCTCGGTCTGTGAATCAATCATACAATAAGTTTTAGTTTGGACTCTCTAGAAAGTCTTCTCATTCTCGTTTACAGGCAACATCGGTTCTTTACCCGATATGAGGCTACCGATTTCGACACCTTTCGGTTCCACGATTTGTTATAAAAATAATATTTTTCAATAGTAGGGAATCAGAGTAGTGAATATTATTACTTAAGGTCAAATAAAATATTTTATTTGTTAGGGTCAGGTACAATATTAATTATGATAAAATTTAATATTATTTTAATAAAATACAATTTTAAATTAATATTTATTATAATCGAATATAATATTCGTTACACAGAGACTTAGTATTATCGACAGTTTAGTACGTACACTTATTCGTACATCTTGTTCCAGATAAGCACGTATGTGTGTTATATATATACATACTCGGCGTTACCTTTTATACACATATGTGGCCATTTTTACTTACCCGTACGTCCCGTGACTTCTCCCTGAATTCCTTCGTACAAGCAAGTCTGTTATTATGTTCTGGACCACAATAACTCACTTGCCCTACAAGTTCATCCCGACATCCATCAGTATATAATATTAAATTATTATTTAAATATTTCCCAGAGTTAATCGAGCCTACGGTTATATTTTAGGTACTCTAAGGGATAACCTAATCCTTTATAACCAATGGTTCTGATACCAACTTCTGTCACACCCCGACTAGCACAATGCGGAAGCGTAAAACGAGAATGTAACAGACACCTCTGGTATCAACACATTGTTTATAAAGAAACATTACAAACTAATTTACAATATATTATATTGTAGGTTCCTGGACGGATCGTACACGGGATGTCGCTATCTGCGCATGTGCGGAATCCCTGCGTAGGTAGATACGAGCGTAGAATACGTATAAAACAAACACACGAGCAATAACCGAAACATGTTATATTGATAACCCGAACACGTGACACGAGGTCACTATTACAGACTCTGACTTGTAAACACGTAACTCTCGAACTAATCAACTGAAACGAACCCTAACCAACCTCACGAACTCTCCTCAACTGTTACGGTGAACAATATATATAAACACGACAACTTCGCCTCAGGCGAAGTTGTCCATAACTTCGCTTGTTCAACAAGTTCGCCTGAGCGAACTTGTTAACAACTTCGCTTGTTCAACAAGTTCGCCTAAGCGAACTTGTTGACAACTTCGCTCGTTACATAAACATAAACATAATCAAAAACATAATTACATTACAGACTCGATTACAAACGTTAGACTATGAACTACTGACATACATGTACCAACAGACTCCCCCTTGGCAGTAGCTTCATATCTTGATCTTCAAAGCTTGAGTCTTGTAATCTTGTATCTTTACGCGTGAGCTCCTTCTCTAACACATACCGACACCACCCTTTGATATTTCCTTGCTTGATCCTTCCAAGCAGGAATGCAGAAGATCTTCTTTTCGTTGAGCATCTTCAGATCAGCTTGCGATAGATTAACAAGATGCATCGGGTCGTAAACCCTAAGCACTTCTTGTTCATCCTCATCTTCCATTACCGCCTCCTCTGTTTCACAATCCACGAACCACCATTTTAGGTCTTTGAGCACGTCCTTGGGCATAAGCTTCATCGGTACTTCTTTAAGGCACCGGATCGGTTTATACTTCATAACCATCCAAGGCTTTCCATCAGCTCTCAAACCTCTATCCTTGTCTTCGACAAGTTTCCCCTTTTGTGGTTTCAGCAGCTCAAACTTCTTCTCCTTAATGCTCTCTTTCCATACGATCTTTCCGATGACTCTAGCCATGTTATTGTCACTTCGATTTATCAACCCCAATCTGGCTAAGTCTTTAACCTCACATTCAGGCAGTGTGTTTAATGATCTCAAAGTTCTCCTGAAGTACTGAATCCCGTCATATCTTTTGATCACGAAAAGCCGCAGCTGCTCATCATATATCCAGCAGATAATACCTTTCTTTGCTTCAGCTTATCCCTTAATATTGTAACTCTTTTTGAACATTTTAGGGACCGCCGGTTTCTTCGTCTTTACGAACCATTGAGCACAACCTTCCTTCCAATTCGGCTGCTCTTCCCATTCAGTATCTTCCACAACTGTCTCATCACCCATATCGGGCATCTCAACCTCTGGAATCTCGTGTTCAATATCTTCATCTACTATCTCCCCTTCTTCTATCACATTTTCAACAATAATTTGCTCACCGATCTTCTCAATCTCATCACTCGGCAGCACATCTTCTTCAAGCATAAAATCATCATCATCATCTAGCTCTTTCAACGCGTCGATTACATCATCAACATCATCATCAAATTATGAAACATAATTACTTTTCTATGAGAAACCTGGACAATCCGGGTACCAACATATATTTCTTTGTTCTATCATTGTTTTACCATCTAGGTGATACAAACAAAACTAGTTCGTTAACTATACATTCTTACTACTAACGCCTTTGCTTCTATTCACATAGCATCAACCACACACTTCAGGCAAGTAACAGATCACCAAATTACTCCGATTTAGGTACACCTGAAAAGCAGTTTAAAACGGGTCAACTAATAGAGTTGGTGAGTTTCACGAGGTTCAAGAAAACAGTAATGAGTATTCACAAGTCAACGCTTGTAATCATGAAATAAGTATGTATGTATGTAAATGATGTAATTATGCTAAGATACAGTGAAGCCTTGACTGTATGTGCTGCGTGCATCCATTTCCCACGCTCAATCAACCACTGTGGCTCCCCTTCCGCCCACAACAAGCCCCGGTAGCTATGTCTAACACTACATAGCCTGTTTGTATAAATATGGTCATGTGCAAACGGCGCTATGTGACACGGTGGGTTTGTCAAACCAATAGTACTATTCACAAGCCACCGGCTCGAAGTTAATCACTGTGATCGTGGAGACTTTCGTGTGTTAGCACTTAAATAATTCACATCAGTACATGTTTCAGGTATGTATATGTAATCAAACATGCTTTTCACCCCAAAATTTCGTAAAACAGTTTAAAAGTGGGGTCATGAAACTCACCGTTTAGTAGATATTCAGTACTGTATCAACTCGTGGTTTGTTCGGTCCGCTATTAGTAGTTCCTATAATCAATAGTATAATAATATTAATATTTTAATATTATTATAATCTCAATACTAAACTGGGCTGTATAACTAATCTGGGTGTAGCTGGAATGCCCAGAAAGTGGCAATAGGCTTAGGTTGGGATGTTGTTCAATGTCTAATACTTAAAACTGAACTTGGCTCAGATTCCCGTTTTCCCAGCTGGGCCAAGTTGTTCGTTTACGCGTTCAGAAAACAGTTATGGGAAAATAAGCTTGGGTAAATGTATTGGTTAATAAAATGATTAAATTATAAAGAAGGATCACATACTAGGGTCCCGGATTAGCCACGGGGCCCGTTTCCGTTTATTCAGTTTGATTTAAGAAGAAACACGCACAATCCACCCGGATTGTCCAGGTTTCTCATAGAAAAGTTCGTTTTTACTTAATTAGTCCAAAAATATGATTTTTGATCACTCTTGGTGTTTTGATATTCCCGCAGGTTCGTTAGTCGCGAACTTGCCGGTTTTTATAAAAACTGAATTTGTTTAATCTTCAAATTAGCATAATTAATTAACCGTTAATCATTAAATTATGAAAATTTAGCCACTTATCAATTAAAAAATGTAGATTTTCATAAAAATATTTCTAGAATTATTTACTGATTTATTAATTTATAAAAATACATTTTATCAGCTATATTTCGCCTAAAAATCGTCCGTTTACCCCAAACAATTTCCAAAAATTCCACAAAAATTCCTGAATACTCAAATCATGTCCCAAAACAACCTGTATCAATTCTAGAATGTAAAACGCTCATGCGATATTCTTTTCGGCCCAAATTCGGCTGTAAAAATTCACACGAACGAAAATATAAAAAACCCTTTAAGCTTCTCCAAATGATCCCAAAATTCATATGTGATCAAAATAATTAAAATCTGAGTTCCCAGAAAATTTTCATAATTTTTGAAGTATTTTAGCTATTTTTCCCAAATAAACATCCCAATTTGGTAATAAATTCGCCGAATATTCTCAGATTGTCGAAAAATTACCAAATTTGAACAGGGACTCATTGACATGGTCCCTGATGTCCCTGAATAATTTCATGTCCTAAAAATATGCACATCATAACCTTAACCTAAATAGCCCGTAAACGAGTGTTTCGGCATTACCTTGGCGGGTTTGGCTCGTTTCCGACTTTTTAATCAAGTTTTCAGGTTCTTGTGCTTCTAAGAAAGCTAGGTAAAAGTCCTATATCACAAACCAAGCAATATTTCATCAACATAACAGCCCTTAACTTAGGGTTTCGACTAGTGCACAAAAACGAACTTTTGAACCGTAAAAACGCCGTTTCAACCCTTTAATCCGTGTTTATGGCCAAAAAAACTATCAAAACAAATTCCTTACCGTGTTTATGATCAAAACATGTTTATGGACCATTTTTAGGATTTTTACACGGTTAGGAATGATTTTTAGTAATCAAGACATGTTTTTATGGTATTAAACGAGTTTAAAAAAGCCGAAAATCGATTATTTAAAACCTCTTTACGTTGTTTTTGCTGGTTCTTGGCTGGAGCAGAACCTGTGTCCAGAATTTTCAAGAAAATGATGATGAAAATATCTTGGATCTAGTTTATATGTGAAAGAAAAACAAAGGGTTCTTAGTCAACTTCGGCGGGCTGGGCTTGTTGGACCCCCTTTTGGGCCCGTTTGGCCCACTTTTCTCAATTTACGTGCCCGAATGTGAAATTCCAAGTCCAAATTTACTTCGGGTTCGGTTCTTGGCATGAAAAATATATCAGGTACGACAAACAATACGAACACGAGTGTTTTTCGGCTATTTTTGTCTAAATTTAGAAAAACATACTATACGTTTATAAAAATCGAAAATATTTTCACATATTGCTTAAAACATTCACACTAAGTGTTTTGTAAATCTTTTTCGGCTTAACGGATGATACAATGCTTGGTTTGTAACTATCTTTCGCATTTAAATCTATAGCGGGTAGTTAAACGAACATGTTTTCGTTTAACTTGTTTGCTATCGAACTAAGGCCATAATACTAATATTTTTGCTTATAATAAACATATATCACTTATAGATGGCCCCCCGGGATATCTGGGTCATAACCAAACCCGTTCGGTTAATCATTAGTTCGTTACGCAATAAGCCATTAAACGCTTATTCTGTTTGTGAATACCAAGGTATATCCGGCTTTGTACCGAATGTCACATGTAATGATGTGAATTATCTAAGTGCTAACACACGAAAGTCTCCACTATCATAGTGATTGACTTCGAGCCGGTGGCTTGTGAATAGTACTATTGGTTTGACAAACCCAAACGGAATCAGCCTGGTTGCCGTGTCACATAGCACCGTTTGCACATGACCATATATATACATACAGGCTATGTAGTGTTAGACATAGCTACCGGGGCATGTTGTGGGCGGAAGGGGAGCCATAGTGGTTGATTGGGCGTGGGAAATGGATGCACGCAGCACAAACAGTCACTGTAGCTTAGCATAATTACATCATTTACATACATACATACATACTTATATCACGATTACAAGTGTTAATTTGTGAATATTCATAACTGTTTTCTTGAAACTCGTAAAACTCACCAACTCTAGTAGTTGACCCTTTTTAAACTGCTTTTCAGGAATGGTACCAAAGTTGGAATAATGTGATGATGTACTACCTGTCGTGGACCGTGCTTGATGCTATGTGAATAGACGCAAGATTATTAGTACGAATAGAATAATGTAACGAACATATTTTGATGTAACACCTAGTTGTGAACAAAGATAGATCAATGTAATATAGTGTAAATTAGTTTGTAATGTTTCTTTATAAACAATGTTGTTGATACCAGAGGTATTTGTTACATTCCCGTCTTATGCTTCCGCATTGTACTAGTTAGGCCGTGACAGAAGTTGGTATCAGAGCCATTGGTTATAAAGGATTAGGTTATCCCTTAGGGTACCTTAAATATAACCGTAGGCCATAAAAGAATGCTGAGGTCTTGGCAACGGAGTCAGAGTGACTGGAGTAGCAGGAGTAATCGGTTGAGGACTAGTCATACGTGCCAATATAGTCTGCAAAACATCTCCAAAGTACGGATCCGACATAGATGTAGTTATCAAAGTCATGGTTGGAGGTTATGGAGAAATTGGCATATGAACTGGAGTCGTAGATCGAGTAACAACAGGAACTGGAGATCTCGGAATCATCTGTGGCCTAGGATAAGTAGGAATAGAAACTATAATAGATACCGGTAGAGTCAGTCTCTCAAACGGTTGGCTTGGTATCTTAATACCCGAACCCCGTCTGACACGTTGCTTCTTAGGTTTTGTAAGTATGTTATACGAGCCAAGATCTAGTCGCAAATCCATACGTTAACTCGTATTCAATACATTAATTAATCAATATATTATGATGGATGATGAATACATTAGGTGAGGAGATAATCTGGCATGGTAACGGTACGATAAACTGTAACGCCCGTTAATTCCGGTTTCAAGAATAAAAGCTTGTAGAGTATGTACAATTCTCGGGATTTATTTGACGTTTCTCGGGATCCTTCACGTCACCCCGGCACGTTAAAATCACTTAACTTTCTCCCCATGTTGCTACACACTTCATACTGGAGGGACTAGGGTGTAAATTATTTTATATCATAATATTTAAAAAAAAAAAAACCCAACCCTAATGCTATTTAGGGCCGATCGCAGCCAAGACACCCCCCTCCCCCCCGCTCGAAAATCTTCTGTCCAGCCAAGTTTTATCTGTAAAAACTTCAATTCAAGGTCGGTTTTATGATTCCCCGTGTCTTTTACACCTTAATTGATCATATTAACGCGCTTATTGGTTGTTAAGGTTGAGTTTTCATGATAACAGTTTGCTGACAGATTCGTATAAGTTTATTGTAGGGTCTGTAACAAGATGATAATACATTTTTTTTATCGATTCTTGATTCCATGATGTTCTACTTTGAGTCTACTTTCCAGAAAGGTATAATACGTAATTTTTGGACGAGATTTGAATGGTTTTATTAATTTATAAAATCCAGTGTCAAAGCTGATCTGTCTTCCCGACGTCATAACCCTTTTTCTACAGGTCCAAATTGGTTGGTTCCACTTCTGGAAGTTAGTATTTTGAGTTAGGAACCAAACCCAATTGGAATCGTTTAATTTGGTTTGGTAATGAATTTTATAAAAATAAAACCATTTTGTTGCGCACTGAAATAGCTGCACGTACCTTGCTGTGTTGGAGGAATTTTTATAATTTTTGTGTCCTACAGAAAAATATAATAAAAATATTTTTATAAACCTAAGACATTTGTTAAAGTCTGGTAAAAATTTAATAATTTATTTCAAAGGTTATCCTATGTAATTAAATGCATCTTCGCATGCTAAAATCCACACGTTTTACTCTTTATTGATCGATAAGTTCGTTTTAGGCTTAACCGGTGGATGTTCAATTGTGTTCTTTTCGGGGCTGTTTGAAGTGAGTTTTTGCACCACAATCTTCCTAGGTATGTCTCGTATATCATACTTAAAGATCATGTTCATAGGTGTTCGTTAAGTTGATCAACTAGTTGTTGTTTGATTGTTATGTTTGGTTGTCTAGAATTGTAGTTTGGCGCGTTTAACACGAGGGTTGAAGTGATTAAAGACCAATTCAGCTCGGGGACACTTGGTTTGATGTACGGGCTGTTCAAAATTCATTTTTATAAGTTATTGGGCTGAATTGGTTGTCGGTTACTCCAACGGGTCGGTACAACGCGTAATTGTGTTTATTGAATAGTTGGTGCGTTGTACTTGCGGGTTACCGACCCATT
Organism: Bidens hawaiensis; assembly: GCF_021521415.1. NCBI lineage: Eukaryota > Viridiplantae > Streptophyta > Magnoliopsida > Asterales > Asteraceae > Bidens > Bidens hawaiensis. Next base: position 724,213 of record NW_027491115.1, on the reverse strand, counting down.
TGACTCGTGTGGCGTCGTGTGGACTTTTTGGCTGTGATTTTATCATAATGAGTCCACACAGGGCTGAGTTGGATGTTAACGGCCTAAACGACTCCTAAACGCGCGTGTTAGTGTCACCTAGTGCTCCCAGGGGCAAATTGGGAATTCTTTATTCCCGGGAGTACCTAAGGGTCATTTTGGTGAATGTGAGACCTCGGGGGCTGTTGTGATTAAGTTTGATGAGGTCGAGGGTTTAGGTAACTCGAACCATGTTTGAACGTCTCGTTGGATAAACGAGTCATCTTGATGTCATTAGTATTGATTGAATGTAAACCGACAGGTGTTTGAGTTTTGGAATTTCTTAGGGATTCTCTAGCTCGTGGTTCCGCGTCTTGTGTCAGGTTAGTTCTTGATGCCCCGTTTAACTCTTTTTAAGTTTTGGGCTAGCATGCACACTTATGCGATTTTGCTTGATGAAATGTTTTAAACGATTTTACATAGGCATGCTAGTATTGGTAGGCCTTGGAATGTTAAAGAATGTGTGTATGTATATATATATATATATATATATATATATTAGAATGGCTAATATTTGGCGAATGTTGTAGTCGTCCTCGACTACTGAATGTTGCGTATGCCTACTTTGTGTTTGCATGCGCTGAATGTTACGTGTTTGGGTTGTACGTTTTCTCAGCCCTGAATGTTATTATTGAATGTTATATATATATTTATATATATAGGAATGCACGTATATAGATGTTCATACGTAAGGATGATTTTTTATTAAATGTGATGACCTAACTGATGTATTTCCGTTTACAGTTTTAAAACCATTGGAATGATTATTAAAACTTTTGCTACTTATTTAAAACTTGAACTCACTCAGCTTAAGCTGACTTTGTGTGCATGTTAGTGTGAGTTTCAGGTTAGGAAGAGGATGCATTATCACTTGGACGTGCACGAAGCTATTTGGACGGTGAAGGGCATATGGGATTTGAATATTTTATTATTAAACATTTATTTTAAAAATACTTATTAAAGATAATTATGTTGATTTTGGGCAAAATTCCCAAATTTTGGGAACTTGTTTTATTATTTACGTTTTCCGCTGAATTTACACTCTGAGATGTTTGTTTTAATGAAAATAATTGTTTTTAAGTTTAATTATCATTACGAGTGTTTTGAATGACTACCAATTGTGGGGTTCCTGGGGTTCGGGGCCTTTCAAGTTGGTATCATAGCCATGGTTCGAGGGATCCGAGCATCCTCGAATGCTTGGACTCGAACTGTAAGAAAAGAGACCAGTATGCCCACCGCGAGTAGCTGCATGCCAAGAGGTAACTTTAAATTATTTAGTCATTCCTTTGAATTTGAAATTTTCTAGTATGTGATTAATTGTAAGGTGTTAGATAGAATGCTAATGTGGTTAGGGGCATGGGGGTGCTTAGAACGGGCCGGTGAAGTAAACGACTAATAACACTTTATTAACGTTATTAGTAGTTTACCCTTACCTTCCATGTTTTAAATACTAGTTGTGTCTGACTATGTTAGGGTTCCGTCTTTGTAGGGATAGGATTTGGCTAACTCTCGAGTCGTTAGCGTTAAAGTTTATCTTATTCCCTAAATTCTCCTGTTCGTTTCCCATCCTCTCGAACGCTTTGCGCGTAATTGTTTAGCTGAGGCGTAGCATCCTGTCACTCTGGGTTCCTTGGTACTTGACCGCTTAAATTCCTCGCTTCTTCAAGAATGTATGAGCAACTGTTTAGCTATGTAGGAGCGTGATGTTATCCCAGATACCTTTCTACTTGATGAATTACCGGCGTCAGTCTTATTTGATTCGGGCGCCAGTAGAAGTTTTGTGTCTACCGCTTTCTGTTCCTCGTTGAATAAATCACCCGAGCGCGTAGTCGATGTGTTTGAGGTTGAGGTCGCCGTAGGAAAATCTGTTTTCGTGTCTAGGGCTACCGTCGGTGATGTTCGATGATTTTTCAGATGTGCCGCCGGGCCGCGAGGTCGAGTTCCAGATAGATCTTGTGCCGGGCGCAAAACCCGTTGCTCGAGCCCTTATCGTCTGGCACCGAATGAGATGAAAGAACTTATGGCCCAGTTGGAAGACTTGCTCGACAAGGGCTTCATTCGACCGAGCATCTCACCTTGGGGTGCCCCGGTCCTGTTCGTTAAGAAGAAGGACGGTAGCATGCGAATGTGCATTGACTACCGTGAATTAAATAAGCTCACTGTTAAGAATCGGTACCCTCTCCTGAGGATCGACGACTTATTTGATCAGCTCCAAGGAGCTAGTTGGTTCTCGAAGATTGACCTTAGGTCCGGGTATCATCAGTTGAAGATTCGGGAAGAAGATATTCCTAAGACTGCCTTCCGCACTCGTTATGGGCACTACGAATTCCTCGTGATGTCTTTCTGTTTGACCAACGCACCGGCTGCGTTCATGGATCTTATGAGCCGAGTGTGTAGACCGATGCTCGATCGCTCTGTTATTGTATTCATCGACGACATCCTTGTGTATTCCAAAAGCGAATCCGATCACGCCGGTCATCTCTCGGAAGTTTTGGAAGCTCTGCGAAAGAACAAGTTGTATGCAAAATTTTCTAATTGTTCCTTCTGGTTGCGTGAGGTTCAGTTCTTGGGTCATGTTATTAAACCGAGTGATATTTTGGTTGATCCTGCAAAGATGGAAGCCGTGAATGATTGGGAGTCTCCTAAGTCTCCATCTGAAATCCGTAGCTTTATGGGCTTGGCGGGGTATTACCGCCGCTTTATTCTTGACTTTTCGAAAATTGCTTATTCGCTGACCAAGTTGACTAAGAAAAGTGTTAAGTTCGTTTGGGGTACTGAGCAGGAGGAGGCTTTTCTCGAGTTGAAGAACAGGTTAACACATGCCCTGATTTTAGCTTTACCTGATGGCACCGATGATCTGGTGGTTTATTCTGATGCCTCTTATCAGAGGCTTGGGTGTGTTTTGATGCAGCGAGGTCGAGTCATCGCTTATGCCTAACGGTAGTTGAAGCCTCATGAGGCGAATTATCCTACCCACGATTTGGAGCTGGCGGCAGTGGTGTTTGCGCTCAAGTTATGGAGACATTATTTGTACAGTGTTCTTTGCGTTATCTATACCGATCATAAGAGCTTAAAATATTTCTTCGACCAAAAGGAACTGAATAAGCGCCAGCGTCGACGGTTGGAGTTGATTAAGGATTATGATTTGGAGATTATGTACCATCCAAGTAAGGCTAACGTGGTGGCTGACACGTTGAGCCGGAAGGAGAGACCGAAGCCAATTCGTGTAAAATCTTACCAGCTTATCCTTAAACCCGATATTTTGAAGCAAATAGCCAGCGTTCAGAATGAGGCTTTGCAGGTGGAATGGATTATGTTAGAACGTGTTTGGGGTCAGGAGAAATTGTTGGAAGACGTCGGTGACGGGGTGAAGTATAAAGATGGTCGTTTATGGGTACCGAAGTATGGGGGATTTAGAGATAAAATTTTGGATGAGGTACACAAGTCGAGCTATTCTATTCACCCGGGCGCGACCAAGATGTACCAAGACTTGATGAAAAATTATTGGTGGCCTGCGATGAAGTTTGAGGTGGCTCAGTACGTGAGTAAGTGTTTGACGTGTCTACAAGTTAAGGCCGAGCATTAGAAGCCGTTTGGGAAACTTCAGCTGTTGGAAATACCTGAGTGGAAATGGGAGCATCTTACCATGGATTTTGTGACTAAACTGCCTCGTACTCCTAGGGGTAATTACGACACCATTTGGGTAATCGTTGATAGACTGACCAAGAGCGCTCACTTCTTGCCGATCCGAGAGACTTTTAATTCCGAGCAGTTGGCTGATGTGTTTATTCGTGAGATCGTTTCTAGGGACGGGGTGCTGGTATCTATTGTTTCGGATAGGGATACGCGTTTTACCACCGGGTTCTGGAAGAAGTTTCATGAGGAGATGGGAACCAAACTCCTCATCAGTACCGCTTATCACCCACAGACGGATGGTCAGTCCGAGAGGTGCATTCAAACTCTTGAGGATATGTTACGGGCTTGTGTTATCGATTTTGGTGGTAGTTGGGATCGTTACTTATCGTTGGTAGAGTTCTCATATAATAACAGTTATCACGCCACGATTTGGATGCCACCGTTTGAGATATTGTATGGTAGGAGGTGTAGGACTCCGGTCTGTTGGGGTTCCATTGGTCACAAGCAATTGGGTAGTTTGGAGGTGGTCAAGGCTACGACTGAGAAGCTCGATAAGATTAAGGCTTTTATGAAGGCCGCGCAGGATCGTCAGAAGCCTTATGCAGATAAAAGACGAATGCCTATTGTGTTTGAGGCTGGGGATCGGGTTATGTTAAAAGTTTCTCCCTGGAAGGGTGTTATGTGACATTTGAGCCAAAACAAGGTACACCTCAGTACGTATTTACTGATTAAGCAAATAAACGCCTGTTGCGTAACAAACGAACGATCAACCGAACGGGTCGGGTTATGACCCAGATATCTCGGGGGGCCATATATAAGTGATATACGATCTATACAAGCTAAAATATTAGAAATATGGTCTTAGTTTGATAGCAAACAAGTTAAACGAAAACATGCTCGTTTAACTACCCGCTATAGATTTAAACGCAAAAGATAGTTACAAACCCAACATTGTATCATCCGTTAAGCCGAAAAAGACTTACCAAACACTTATTTGATATGTTTTAAGTGATCCGTGAAAATATTTTTGATTTTTACAAACATATAGTATGTTTTTATAATTTTACACAAAACTAGCCGAAAAACACTCGTTTTCGCGTTGTTTAACGCACCCGATAAGTTTTTCGCATCAAAAACCTAACCCGAACTAAATTTGGACCGGGCTTTTCGTATTTGGGCTTGAGAAACCAGATTAATGGGCCAAAACAGCCCATCATGGGCCCAAAGGGAGTTCCGATCGGCAGCCCACCCCACCCCCCATTTTTTTATATAACTTGTTTAGGAAGCTTGTTTATCCAATTTGGTTTATAAAAATCTGAGGTCCAAGCAGCTGCATCCTAAAATTCCAGAAAACCTCCAAACCCTAAGGTAAAGGGCTTAAATAAGTAGCTTTTGAACTTGTTTAAACTTGTTTAATACCATAAAAACATGTCTTGGTTACTAAAAATCATTCCTAACCGTGTAAAAATCCTAAAAATAGACCATAAACATGTTTTGATCATAAACATGGTAAGGAACCTATTTTAATAGTTTTTTTGGTCATAGACACGGATTAAAGGGTTGAAACGACGTTTCTACGGTTCCAAAGTTCATTTTTGTGCACTAGCTGAAACCCTAAGTTAAGGGCTGTTATGTTGATGAAATATTGCTTGGTTTGTGATATAGGACTTGTACCTAGCCTGCTTAGAAGCACAAGAACCTGAAAACTTGATTAATAGGTCGGAAGCGAGCCAAACCCGCCAAGGTAATGCCGAAACACTCGCTTACGGGCTATTTAGGTTAAGGTTGTGATGTACATATTTTTAGGACTTGAAATTTTTCAGGGACATCAGGGACCATGTCAATAAGTACCTGTTCAAATTTGGTAATTTTTCGACCATCCGAGAATATTTGGCAAAATTATTACCGAATTGGGACGTTTATTTGGAAAAAATAGCTAAAATACTTCAAAAATTATGAAATTTTTCTGGGAACTCATATTTGATGTATTTTGATCACATATAAATTTTGGGATCATTTGGAGAAGTTTAAAAGTGTTTTGTTTATTTGCGTTCGTGTGAGTTTTTACAGCTGAATTTGGGCCGAAAAGAATATTGCACGAGCTTTTTACATTCTGGAATTGATACAGGTTGTTTTGGGACATGATTTGAGTATTCAGGAAATTTTGTGGAATTTTTGGAAATTGTTTGGGGTAAACGGACGATTTTCAGGCGAAATATAGCTGATAAAATGAATTTTTATAAATTAATAAATCAGTAAATAAATTCCAGAAATATTTTTATAAAAATCTACATATTTTAATTGATAAGTGGTTAAATTTTCATAATTTAATGATTAACGGTTAATTAATTATGCTAATCTGAATATTAAACAAATTCAGTTTTTATAAAAACCGGCAAGTTCGCGACTAGTGAATCTACGGAAATATCAAAACACCAAGAGTGATCAAAAATCATATTTTTGGGCTAATTAAGTAAAAATGAACTTTTCTATGAGAAACCTGGACAATCCAGGTGGATTGTGCGCGTTTGTTCTCAAATCAAACTGTATAAACGGAAACGGGCCCCGTGGCTAATCCGGGACCCCAGTATGTGATCTTTCTTTATAACTTAATCATTTTATTAACCAATACATTCACCCAATCTTATTTTCCCATAACTTTTTTCTGAACGCGTAAACGAACAACTTGGCCCAGCTGGGAAAACGGGAATCTGAGCCAAGTTCAGTTTTAAGTATTAGACATTGAACAACATCACAACCTAAGCCTATTGCCACTTTCTGGGCGTTCCAGCTACACCCAGATTAGTTATACAGCCCAGTTTAGTATTGAGATTATAATAATATTAAAATATTAATATTATTATGATATTGATTATAGGGACTACTGATAGCAGACCAAACGAACCACGAGCTGATATAGTACAGATTATCGACTAAACCGTGAGTTTCATGACCCCACTTTTAAACTATTTTATGAACTTTTGGGGTGAAAAGCTTGTTTGATTACATATACATACCTGAAACATGTACTGATGTGAATTATCTAAGTGCTAACACACGAAAGTCCCCACGATCACAGTGATTAACTTCGAGCTGGTGGCTTGTGAATAGTCCTATTGGTTTGACAAACCCAAACGGAATCGGCCTGGTTGCCGTGTCACATAGCGCCGTTTGCACATGACCATATTTATACAAACAGGCTATGTAGTGTTAGACATAGCTACCGGGGCATGTTGTGGGCGGAAAGGGGCCACAGTGGTTGATGGAGCGTGGGAAATGGATGCACGCAGCACATACAGTCAAGGCTTTACTGTAGCTTAGCATAATTACATCACATACATCATTTACATACATACGTACTTATTTCATTATTACAAGTGTTGACTTGTGAATACTCATTACTGATTTCTTGAAACTCGTGAAACTCACCAACTCTAGTAGTTGACCCGTTTTAAACTGCTTTTCAGGTGTACCTAAATCGGAGTAATTTGATGATCTGTTACTTACCTGAAGTGTGTGGTTGATGCTATGTGAATAGAGGCAAGGATGTTAGTAGTAAGAATGTATAGTTAATGAACTAGTTTTGTTTATATCACCTAGACTGGAAAACAACGATAGAACAAAGAAATGTAATATATTGTAAATTAGTTTGTAATGTTTCTTTATAAACAATGTGTTGATATCAGAGGTGTATGTTACATTCCCGTTTTACGCTTCCGCATTGTGCTAATCGGGGTGTGACATGTTATTCGTTTTCGTAAGAGGGGGAAGCTCAGTCCGAGGTTTATTGGCCCGTTCCGTATTTTGGCCCGAGTTGGTGAGGTAGCATAAAGGCTGGAATTGCCCGAGGAGCTCGTTGGGATTCATCCTACTTTTCACGTGTCCCATCTGAGGAAATGCTTAGCGGATGAAGAGGCCCATGTGCCTCTCGATGATAATGAACTCGATAGTAAGCTGAACTACGCTGAGTAACTGATTGCTATTCTTGACCGTCAGGAGAGGCGTCTGAGGAATAAGGTGGTTAGACAGGTGAAGGTGCAGTAGAGACACCGTAGGGGTTCCGAGGCCACTTGGGAGTTCGAAGACGAGATGATGAAGCACTATCCGCAGTTGTTCCTATCGCATCGGGATTCGGGGACGAATCCCATTGTAAGAGGGGTGGACTTGTAACGCCCGTTAATTCCGGTTTCAAGAATTAAAGCTTGTAGAGTATGTATAATTCTCGAGATTTGTTCGACGTTTCTCGGGATTCTTCTCGTCACCCCGGTACATTGCTACACACTTCATACTGGAGGGACTAGGGTGTAAATTATTTTATATCATAATATATAAAAAAAAACCCAACCCTAATGCTATTCATCGCCGATCGCAACCAAGACCCCCCCTCCCCCCTGCTCGAAAATCTTCTGTCCAGCCAAGTTTGATTCGTAAAAACATCAATTCAAGGTCAGTTTTATGATTCCCCATGTCTTTTACACCTTAATTGATCATATTAACGCGCATATTGGTCGTTAAGGTTGAGTTTTGATGATAACAGTTTGCTGACAGATTCGTATATGTTTATTGTTGGATCTGTAACACGATGATAATCCATTGTTTTTGATCGATTCTTGATTCCATGATGTTCTACTTTGAGTCTAGTTTCCAGAAAGGTATAATACGTAAGTTTTGGACAAGATTTGAATGGTTTTTATGAATTTATAAAATAGAGTGTCAAAGCTGATGCGGGATGACGGATTCTGGTCTGTCTTCCCGACATCATAACCTTTTTTCTACAGGTCCAAATTGGTTGTTTCCATTTCTGAAAGTTAGTATTTTGAGTTAGGAACCAAACCCAATTGTAATCGTTTAATTTGGTTCGGTAATGAATTTTATAAAAATAAAACCATTTTGTTGCGCACTGAAATAGCTGCACGTACCCTGTTGTGTTGGAGGAATTTTAATACTTTTTGTGTCCAATAGAAAAATATAATAAAAATATTTTTACAAACCTAAGACATTTGTTAAAGTCTGGTATAATAATTTATTTCAAAGGTTATCCTATGTAATTAAATGCATCTTCGCATGCTAAAATCTACACGTTTTACTCTTTATTGATCGATAAGTTCGTTTTAGGCTTAACCGGTGGATCTTCAATTGTGTTCTTTTCGGGTCTGTTTGAAGTGAGTTTTTGCACCACAATCTTCCTAGGTATGTCTCGTATATCATACTTAAAGATCATGTTCATAGGTGTTCGTTAAGTTGATCAACTAGTTGTTGTTTGATTGTTATGTTTGGTTGTCTAGAATTGTAGTTTGGCGCGTTTAACGCGAGGGTTGAAGTGATTAATGACCAATTCAGCCCGGGGACACTTGGTTTGATGTACATGCTGTTCAAAATTAATTTGTCAAAATTAATTGTGTTTATTGAATAGTTGGTGCTTTGTACTTGTGGGTTACCGACCCATTTGACTCGTGTGGTGTCGTGTGGACTTGTTGGCTGTGATTTTATCATAATGGGTCCACACAGGGCTGAGTTGGATGTTAACGGCCTAAAAGACTCCTAAACGCGCGTGTTAGTGTCACGTAGTGCTCCCGGGGACAAATTGGGAATTCTTTATTCCCGGGAGTTCCTAAGGGTCGTTTTGGTGAATGTGAGATCTCGGGGGTTGTTGTGATTAAGTTTGATGAGGTCGAGGGTTTAGGTAACTCGAACCATGTTAGAACGTCTCGTAGGATAAACGAGTCATCTTGATATCATTAGTATTGATTGAATGTAAACCGACAGGTGTTTGAGTTTTGGGATTTCTTAGGAATTCTCTAGCTCGTGGTTCTGCGTCTTGCATCAGGTGAGTTCTTGATGCCCTATTTAACTCTTTTTATGTTTTGGGCTAGCATGCACACCTAAGAGTTTTTCTTGATGAAATGTTTTAAACGATTTTACATAGGCTTGCTAGTATTGGTAGGCCTTGGAATGTTAAAGAATGTGTGTATGTATATATATATATATATATATTAGAATGGCCAATATTTGGCGAATGTTGTAGTCGTCCTCGACTACTGAATGTTGCGTATGCCTACTTTGTGTTTGCATGCGCTGAATGTTACGTGTTTGGGTTGTACGTTTTCTCGGCCCTGAATGTTATTATTGAATGTTATATATATATATTTATATATATAGGAATGCACGTATAGAGATGTTCATACGTAAGGATGATTTTTTATTAAATGTGATGACCTAACTGATGTATTTCCGTTTACAGTTTTAAAACCATTGGAATGATTATTAAGACTTTTGCTACTTATTTAAAACTTGAACTCACTCAGCTTAAGCTGACTTTGTGTGCATGTTAGTGTGAGTTTCAGGTTAGGAAGAGGATGCATTATCACTTGGACGTGCACGAAGCATATGGGATTTGAATATTTTATTATTAAACATTTATTTTAAAAATACTTATTAAAGATAATTATGTTGATTTTGGGCAAAATTCCCAAATTTTGGGAACTTGTTTTATTATTTACGTTTTCCGCTGAATTTACACTCTGAGATGTTTGTTTTAAGGAAAATAATTGTTTTTAAGTTTAATTATCATTACGAGTGTTTTGAATGATTACCAACTGGGGGGTTACCGGGGTTCGAGGCCTTACATAAATCCCGCGAAAATATAGTATATATTTGTAAAATTCGAAAATATTTTCATGGATTGCTTTAAACATTTCAAATAAGTTTTTGGTAAGTCTTTTTGGGCTTAATAGAATATACAATGCTTGGTTTATAAGTATCTTTCGCGTTTAAATCTAAAGCGGATAGTTAAACGAGCATGTTTTCGTTTGATTTTTTTGCTATCAAACTAAGGTCATAATACTAATATATTAGCTTATATTAAACGTATATCACTTATAGATGCCCCCCGAAATATCCGGGTCATAACCAGACCCGTTCGGTTAATCGTTTAATCATTACGTAATAAGCGTTTAATTGCTTAATCGGTAATTACGTGCTGAGGTGTACCTGGTTTTGGCTCAAATGTCACAGTAAACATGGAGAACAGTGCTTGATAATCATTCCCTTGACTTGAGTTTTGGAAATATGGTGGATTTCCAGTTGCTGTGGATGCACTATCATTGTCTTCAAGCATCTAAATATTAAATCTCTGTTGACTTGGACCACACATTGAAAACTTGTTTCTCCTCCCTCAACATATGATTTTCAATCATTTCATGCTCTGCAACCTGCATAAATGAAATCACATCATCCAACGAGCTACCATTCGTTACATTGTAGTAACGAATGGGCTCTTACATTAACGGATGGCCCTAGTCTTTAACGAATCATGCCTCATTCTCTAAACATGTTTAGCGAATGAGCCTTTATACATTAAGTGTAAGGACTAATCTACCCCTATCCTATTCGAACACCTACGGACACCAAATCCGTGCACTTACAGACTCCCCCTTGTCCGTAGCTGTCGAATGCTTTCCAATACTTTAGCATCCAATACTTTAGCGATGAATACGTTAACTTTGAATACATTAACCATGAATACTTTAACTGCATATCATCAGCCGTAATACCAACCTCCCCCTTGGCTGATGATTCTCGGGCTTGTGCAAACAGACAAAATATAACTCTTTGTAAGAAAACCAAAACTTGTAGCTACTCGTATTAGATCTCTCCCTCAAATCAGCATCTCCAGATGATTATTCCGATCATCCAACTGGCATATGATATTGTTCGATCAAACAAACTAATTAACAGCAAGTCATCGACTATCTGTCTCACTAGTAAAGTAAAAATGTCTTTACGTTTAACCTTGTCACATATCTTCATTAACAACCCGATCATTCCACATCTTTCACTTTGGTCTTCACTCTCTAGATAACGTTTATCCCAAATCATTACTCTTTGATGCTCTTCGGCAACCAATACGCTTGGATGGATTACTGTTTTGAGCATATGATTCAGAGTTCCAACCTTCGCTAATCAATCCCAATCAATCAGATTCTTCAATCCAATAACAAGACCCGTCTATTCCTCAACCTAATTAACCCATTCAAGAATTGTCCCCTTCAAACCGAAGCAATCCGCCGAATACTCGTAGCCAACATAGTCAGGATTAAAGTCCCTCAGAAAGAAGTAATCGAACATACACTCGTATCCCACATAGTCAGGTTTCAATCTTCAACAAATCAATTTACAATCGAAGGACAATTGCAGTCTTGGACTCAGTCAAACGTAGCTTTGCAATCACATATTACCACCCGAATTGAAGTAATTTTTAGTAATTTTTCAAGAAATCCTTGCAAACGTAGGAAGATACCAATCGAATAAACTCTTTGAAATTTTTATCTCCCCCATTTCTTGACATATTTAGAAAGGTCCTGAATAAATCTACGAAAATCTTCAATAAACGCCTTTTTAACTTAATCGGTTACTCCCTCTGTGCCCCTCAATATGCGTGAAAAGTCGGCCGGAAAATATATTACCAAATTTTGCAAGAAGAGTATCCATCATATTCGGAATATCTCTGAAAAATTTCGTTTAAGAAAATTTTCCGAATGGCATCTTGTCCACATTTGTTTGAACAGTATACAACGAATGGCATCTTGTCCACATTCGTTACCCATGAACGAATGACTCACATTCGTTATAAATAATACAACCTTCCGCATTCGTTAAATCTTGAACGAATAGGGACACATTCGTTAACTCACATTCGTTATGGAACTGACGGATGTCAGAACAAAAAATAACGAATGAGTATTGATAATGAATGAGTCCATCTCCGTAGCGAATAAGCACATAACCAATGAAGCTCACATTCATTAAATCCTTTAACAAAAGAGTTCATTCGTTAAAACTAGGTAACAAATGAGTATTTAAATTAACGAATGGGTTGTTGAGCAGTTACTGTAGCCGCCGGAAAAACAGGTTTCGCAGGAAAAAACTGTTACATCGTCGGAAAACTCATATCTTCAAGCTGTAACAATGGCAGATTCATCCAAACATCATAATTAACCACCAAAATGTATCAGTGAGCTCGGATTTCGATCAGGAACATGAATAAATCATCAGTTCCATCGTTCAATCATTAAATCTAGGTCAATTTTAATATGCAAATCAAAGCTTCATCCATGGCTGTCTATGTCGGAATTTGATTAAACGATCAATTGACCACTCAAAATACATAACGAAGTATCGGATTTTGATCAGGAACTTGAATCTATCATCCAATTCATCATTCGTTCACTGAATCAACCAAAATCTGATCAAACAGATTATGAGCACGAGGACACGAACTGAACCGTATCACGAGCAACTGCCTGCTCTGATACCAGTTGTAAATACGTTATACGAGCCAAAATCTAGTCGCAAATTGATACGTTAACTCTTGTTCAATACGTTAATGAATCAATACATTTTGATGGATGATGAATACATTAGGTGAGGAGAGAACCGGCATGGTAACGGTACATAAATATGTTGGGTTTTAACAAGATTATCAAAGTCATAAAATCCTAATTTTATGAAAAACGTAGCGGAAATTAGTTTTAAATCTTTTTTGATATGTATAAAACCGATTTTACACATGCAACACCCAAGCCCGGATCCAAATATGAAATACATACTATCAAACACATGCATGACACTATAAGTTCATGCATGTCAAGATACCTTTCAAGTAGACAAATCCGGGTGATGAAGAGGATGGTAAGAAGGCAAGAACTTCAATAGGAAGGTCCGCAAGCTTGCATACCCCAAGCCTCCGACAATACACCTTGATTAGCTAGAAATTCACACTTGAAATTACTCCTTCCTTTGCTCCTTACTTTGACCGAAAACCTTAGAGAGAAAAGAGAGTATTTTTTTTTCTTGTGTAATAGTAGTCTCTTATGTTGTGAGAGAGAGTTAGGAGAGTTATGAAAGGCACCATCCAAGGCAACCAACCATCACTCTTGCATGTACCCACTATCTTAAAATTAATAATAAAATAAGACAAGGGTGAGAGAGGGGGGGGGGGCGGCCCCTTTCTTTCCTTTCTTGTTTTTATTATGTGCAAGGTTTCCATTTATATACCTTGCATTGTGTCATACACAATGCTTTGTGTTACATAACTTGTAATGTGTCATATATCTTGCATTGTGTTATGCACAACAATATTATGTTATACACAATGCTTTGTGTTATACATACTTATATTGTGTCATACACAATGCTTTGTGTTATTCACACTTATGTTGTGTCATACACAACGATAACACGTTATAGGTGACATGCTTAACATATTGTTACTTAACAATTTTAAGTAACAATATGGAATGCTTTCTCTCAAGGTATAAATCACCCATATGATTTATTTATTTCACAAGTACATTTTATTTGGAAACCACTTTCTTAACTCAAGTGTTAATATTCATTTGTTATGATCTTAACATATATAATCAAATATTATTGGTGTTTGTCTAGATTGTTATTGGGTATGACCTGACTTGGATCATGACGTATTAGCCACATCAATAATAATATGTGTCTTGGGCATACCGAGTCTAACAATCTCCCACTTGCACAAGATACATAGAAGATTGATGCAAGTAGCAAATACCGCCTAACTACGGTTTACTACCCCTAATACGCATGATGAAGTGCCATTCAATAACATCATCCCCTTCAAGTCACTTACTTGGAATGATTTAGGTGAATCTATCATTTATCCTTTTGCCACAGATGTCATGTCAAATCCAGAGAAACAGAGTGATCATTATCTGTTGATTTAACTTATTAGGCCTTAGACATCTTACTCTCAACGAATAAGAGGGACAAATCCCCTATTGACTACATACGTCTCTCACAATCACCTTGTACCATACCTGATCTTTGACTTAAGTACTGTCATGTTTCAGAGCAGCGAAGAACTAAGTCCAAGTACAATATTCGGTGAATATCAAGCCCCAATATGTATCTCAGGTCGGAGGATACTATGATATTCGCCTTCACTCAAATTTACTTATGATCAATCACAAGGATTCCATGTAGTAACATTTGAGAGCGGGTCAGTCCAATATTTATATCCCATAAATATATATGAACCTTGGCAGCAACCCTTGCTCTATATTCATACCATATAAATATCCACCAATCCAAGTTCATAATAGTCTTACCTTCATATTTTCTCCCACAAATATGAGCGACTACGGAATTTTAGAATAAGTAACTTATTCATGGATTTAAACATGCTAAAATGGAACATAACTCAAAATGTCATAATCATAAACCATAATCATATGAATGAGTCAAAATAACAATTGTTCCGATATCCAAATACAAAATTCGATCATATTCAATCACTAGAATATCGAAGTCCTAAGGCACAACTGTGACCTTCATGCTTTGGCCTTTCAAGGAGCTTTGTGAGTGGATCCGCAATGTTTTGATCAGTGTGAACTTTGCGAATACATATCTTTCCCTTTTCAACTTCATCCCTTATGTAGTTGAACCTCCACTCAATGTGCCTCGTTTTTTGATGTGGACGAGGTTCCTTGATTTGAGCAATCGCACCCTCGTTGTCACAAAAGATCTTTAGAGGGTCCTGAATGGTACGGATCATCCCTAGGTCGGAAATAAATTTTCTAATCCACGCCGCTTCTTGAGCTGCCAATGAGGCGGCGATGTATTACGATTCCGTGGTGGACAATGCTATCACATCTTTCTTTGATCTCTTCCAAGAGACTGCCCTACCTTTGCCTGGAAACATGAAGATATGACAGGTATATCTAAATCTATAATCACTCATAAACTTGGTATAGACAAATCTTTCAGGCCAATACATCAAAAGCGACGGAAGTTTGCTCCTAAGAGAAACGCTATTATACAAGAAGAGGTGCAGAAGCTGCTCAAAACCAAGATGATAAGAGAAGTCCAATATCCTAGATGGTTGGCCAATCTAGTTGTTGTCCAGAAGAAAAATGGGAAATGGAGTGTGTGTGGACTTCACAGACCTGAATAAGGCCTGTCTAAAAGGCCCATTCCCACTCCCACACATTGACTCAATGGTGGATGCCACTGCCGGCCACGAGCTACTAACATTCATGGACGCATCCTCAGGATTTCAGAAGATTCAAATGGAGCCTTTAGATCAAGAAGACACGACCTTCATGACTCCCATAGGTATATACTGTTACACTGCAATGCCTTTCGGACTTAAAAATGCAGGTGCGACATACCAAAGGCTCGTCAACATGATGTTCAAAGACCAACTAGGGGACACGATGGAAGTCTACATAGATGACATGGTTGTGAAGTCAAAATAGGCCGAGGATCATCTCAAAGACTTGGCAACAGCATTTGATATCCTAGATGAATACAACATGAAGCTGAATCCAGCCAAGTGTCACTTTGGGGTCAAAGCCAGAAAATTCCTGGGAAACATGGTCACCAAAAGAGGAATAGAAGCAAGCCCAGAGCAGATCAAGGCTATCCCGGATATCAAATCACCAAGGAATGTCAAAGATGTCCAAAGGTTGACCAGAATAATAGCTGCTCTCAACAGATTCATCTCAAGATCTTCAGAGAAGTGTAAAGACTTCTATGATATCCTAAGGAAGAATCAAAAGTTCGAATAGGGAAAGAAGCAAGAAAGGGCATTGGTATCCGTGAAGGAATACTTATCCTCAGCACCACTTCTAATGAAGCCAGATGATGGTGAGCCTCTATCCCTATACTTAGCCGTTTCTGGGAGTGCAATCAGTGTCGTTTTGGTCAAGGATCATGAAGGTCAACAACATCCAATATATTATGTAAGTAAAAGTCTACTAGATGCTGACTCCAGGTATTCTTATCTTGAAAAGTTAATTTTAGCACTTATAATGGCTTCAACTAAACTAAGACATTACTTTGAAACTCATGCTATACATGTAAAAACTAACTATCCAATTAAAGCTTTTTTGAGAAAACCAGAAATGTCAGGTAGGATGGAAAAATGGGCTGTGAAACATAGTGCATATGATATCTTGTATGAGCCAAGGACAGCCATCAAATCTCAGCACTTGCCGATTTTGTGGTTGATTTTAGCCAGGATATACTTGAAGAAGTTGAAAAGGAAGTTCAACAATTGAACGTCAAGGAAAGCTGGACTTTGCATACCGATGGTGCCTCCAACATAAGAGGAATAGGTCTAGGTATCCTACTAAAATCGCCACGAGGGGACATAATACCTCTATCTATATCTTGTGAATTTCAGGCTACTAATAATGAGGCTGAATATAAGGACTTAATAGCTGGTTTACAATTAGCTAAGGATATGAAGGTCAGGTACCTTCAAGTGTACGTTGATTCTTTGTTATTAGCTAACCATTTCAATGGCTCTTATGCAGCGAATGCAGAAAACTTAGCAAAATCTAGAAATAGTTAAGCAATTAGCTATGTGTTTCGAAACATTTGACATAGTGCAGGTACCAAGAGAAGAGAACACTGAAGCAGATGCCTTAGCAAACTTGGCATCAGCTCTCAAGATACCAGGAGATGTCAGGATACCTATCATGCATATATTGACTCCAGCAACAAAGGAGAACCTCGAAATCTTAGAGACTTCAAAATCTAAGGATAACCCAGCATCTTGGACCAATCCCATAATACGGTATCTTCAGGATAACGAGATCCCAGAAGGAGAAAATCCTAGAGCATTCCGAATGAAGGTAACCCAGTATATTATCCTAAATAATATATTATATAGAAAATCACTTGCAGGTCCATACTTGAGATGCTTGGAATATCAAGAAGCACAAGAAGTTCTCAAAGACATACATGAAGGCAATTGTGGAAACCACATTGGAGGCAGAGCCTTAGCATCAAAGATACTAAGGACAGGCTACTTCTGGCCAACAATGAAGAGAGATGCAATGGATTTCTCCAAGAAGTGTGATGCTAGCCAAAGACACAGCAACATATTACATCTACCAGCTGAACCATTACATCCTATCATCTCCCCATGGCCATTTATGAAATGGGGAATGGATATTGTGGGAAAGCTGCCCAAGGTCCTGGTGGAAAAGTCTTTATGCTGGCCATGACAAATTACTTCTCCAAGTGGATCGAAGCAGAGGCATTCGTTCAAATTAAAGAAAAGGATGTGATCTCATTCATCAAATGCAATATCCTGACAAGATTTGGTATCCCGGCGGAGATTGTTTGTGATAATGGCTCCCAGTTCATCGGTAGTAGAACAACCAACTTTTGTGAAAGTTGGGGAATCAAGATGGTGACTTCAACTCCAGTACATCCTCAAGCTAATGGTCAAGCAAAATCCAGTAACAAGATCGTCATCAACAATCTGAAGAAGAATTTGGGATCCAAGAAAGGAAAATGGGCAGAAGAACTACCATTTGTTCTTTGGGCTGATAGAACCACTTCGAAAAATGCAATGGGACAAACACCATTCTCCTTGGTGTTGGACTCAATATCTTAGATGCTGGTTCTTGCTGTGGGGATCACCATCCCTATAGAGATGGTGATCCCCACAGCAAGAACCAGCATCTAAGATGTTGAGTCCAACAACCAAAGCCTTGCTGAAAACTTTGATTCCATTGATGAACTTAGAGATCTCACCAGGATCAGAATTGCATCATACCAACAAAAATAGCCAAGTCCTACAACAAGAATATCAGGATTCGAAGATTCCCAATAGGTGACATGGTGCTAAGAAAAGCATTCCAGAATACCACTAACCCAGCAGATGGAAAGCTAGCTCCGAAGTGGGAAGGTCCTTACCTGATAGATTCGGAGGCAGGAAAAGGGGCCTACAGATTAATCACTATGGAAGGTGTTCCTATACCAAGAGCTTGGAATGCTATCCACCTCAAGGCGTATTTTTGTTAGTATACTTAATTGGTATATTGGTATCCTCAAGATGAAGGTATGTTTTCTTATCTATTCTTACATTTTTTTAACTTTATTATCCCTAAATCAAGTTTACTGACTTAAGCATCAGAGGGGTGTTAGCCACGCTAACACCCACCCCTCATCAAGAGCTTAGTGTTTTGCAGTTATCCTAAGGATACGTTATCTCAACAACAGTCAGAGACTGATCACCTCCCACACGAATATCATATCCCAGATATCCCCTAAGGTTTAAAGGTTTTCACCCTTCCAATGAACGCCAGGGGCGCACGAATATAATATCCCGGATATCTCAAAAGGTTTAAAGGTCTTCACCTTTCTAACGACGCCTGGAGCGCACGATGTTTCAGGTATAGTTCGAGGCAGGCTGACCAGACCAACTGACAATCCGTCTGTTGTTGGCTATTTACGGAATCCTTATGATAAGTGGCAGACGTGTCACACAAATGGTTTGTAACATCGTCATGTTATCTAAGGTTTATAACACGTCCGGGTTATCAAAAGTCTTGGCATAATCATGCCCATGCGATTGGGACCTTCCCCAGTTTTATCTCAAGTTTAGACATTTTCATGTCTCTAAAGTAAAGGCCTAGTCGCCAGTAAAAAGGCTTTATCGCCAGTTAATGGGCTCTGTCGCCAGAATTATCTAACTTTGCTTTGACAGATCGCTAATCTAAGAAGGTTACTAAGTTATCTTTAACTTAGCAAAATCCCAGAAGCTTGATACTTAGAAAGATCAATGGTGGGGGACATCACATGTAAGCCCATTAGATTTATAAATAATCTCCACGAAGGTACTCTTTATACTTAGTTTTATTACTCGATTTATAATTCAAAGTATGATCTTTTGGTTTGATTGTGATGACTCACACAAGGCATAATGATTTATTGTTTTTAAGATATTTTCAAATCCTAAAAAGTCTTTTGATTATGTTTGCTGAAAACTTAAAAGTATTTCATGTTCAGGATATATGATCCTCAAGATATCTTGACAAAATGTCTTAGAGATATATTTTCTAAAACTATAAATATTCAAGAAAATGTTTTCAAGATACATTATCCTCGACATAACTTATTTCAAAAAATTAAAGACATGTAATAATCCAACTAAAACTTACAAGTTACTAGACACGATACTTAAAGCCAAAAGATCATATCATTACTAATCATAAGTGAAGGAAATTAAAAGGGCAATACCCGGGTTTCGTCTTGAAAATCCAAGATCCCTCCACCCGTATACTGCCAGATGTCCAAAAGTCAAGATAACATGGGCTTCGTCTTGGAAAGTTAAGATCTCTCCACCCATGTATCCTAATATCCTAAGCATACTATTGTTCAAGACAGAAAAAAGTAAATTGTTCAACAGACCATTACAACCCAACATCACAAACCATAAACACATAAAAATTAGGCTCAAGCTTTTTCTTTACCGCCATCACTGCCCAATTGCACCTCATCACCAACAGGCTTCACCGCTCCCTTGATAGCCACGTCTACTGCCTCCTCAGCAACCTTCTCCGCTCGGCTCGGACTAGCCTCCTCTACCGCTTTCCCATTCAGCTCAGCCAGTATCTTCTCCCAACCAGCTACATCCCAGAAGGGGGTATCCAGACCAGCATCCTTCTCCTCTTTAGTCGTCTTGAGCCGGGATTGAAACACCGAAACAGCAGCAGATTTTTTCGCCCATTTCATGGCCTCGTAAACCTTTACCAAGCATGCAGCTTCGTAATGAACCAACTCCTTCTTGGCTGGTGACAGCTCTAGTTTCGCGTCTTCCAGCTCTTTGGTCTTCTTATCAAGGAGACTGGTCTTTGTGAATCCTATCTTCATCAGTTCGGAGATGCGAGTGTTGGCTTCATGGAGTTCGAGGCTCATAGTGGCGAAATGGGAGGAAAGATACTCGAGGCCCTGCATGGATAAAGGATCCTCAGTATAAATAACCCTTAAGATATAATAAATCATAACAAATTAAAAAGATACCTGTTGAGTCTTGTTCATGGCATCGTGGAAATCAACATCGTGCACGGGAATGGATTCACTGGTCTCTTGACTCTTCCGCTTCTTAGAGCCCTTTGTGTGGCTGCCTTCTGGTCGAGGGATAGAGTTGGGGACATGTTCCTTCTTGATAGTACTTCGGGTGGATACCATGCTGTCAATATCTTCAAGAGCAAAAGCAGAAGCAGACTTGCCCACAAATACACGGGTTAGTATCTCTGATCCTTAAAAATTCTAATAAAATCTCGAATATTTCTTACGAGACATAACGAAGCTCATGGATGGAGACTGATCTTGAAAGCTCGACTGGAAATGAAACGTCCTCTCTTCCTCTTCAATGAGAAAGAAAGAGGCAAGATTATCTTTGGATTCTTTGGTGGGAGGAGCAATCTCAAAGAACTTCAAAGCTGCAGAAACAAATGAAAACACATCAGTCACAAAAGATATCGATATATATTCAAGATACAGTATCCTAATTTTGGAAACCCAGAGATAAGGAAGAGTATCAGGCTGTGGAAGAGAATCTCTCCTAACAAAGAAATATTGTCTCTTCCACTGGTCGTTATTCTGGTATTTTTCAGAATCAATGGAGATCGACCAGATTTAGTTTTGAGAAGATATCTTGAAGACCCATGGCTGCGAAGGTCATATACAGAAGCAAGCTCCGATAGGGTAAGATCTAGGGCATGAATTAGTCTCTCCAAAACAAACAAAGTCCTCCAAACCATGGGCATGGTTTGGGCATAACTGATACCAGTTCTTGAAAAGAACTCGGTGGTAAAGGCAGGAAATGGATAGGAAAAACCGATTTTAAATGGCAGAAACGGAAAACAGATCCAGGTTTTTGAAACACAATCAGAAGAAAGGGCGGCGTCGAATGGTCTGAAAAGAGTTTTAGTGGGAAAACAAACCCGAGACCGAAGATTCGCGATATCAGTATTGCCAAAGATACATATCTCATTTGTAGGACTTGCGAAGAGATTCTGAGACACAAAATCCTCAATACCGGAAGGACGAAGTTTAGGACTCATGATTCAAGAAGAAAAAGAAGAAAAGTTACCTGGATAGAAGAAGAAGATGAACGGAAATATTATTCATCCAAGTAATTATAAGGCCGGCCTAGGGTTTACCCAAAGAACGGATGATTGACACGTGTATCAACAATCTACCACGCATGCATAGATTTGAAATTCAAAATTCAAAATTCAAAAATTTTACAACTGTAATGCCTATCTACAGCTGTTAAAATTTGGGGACAATTGATAGGGCACGGCTTTTCAGTATCCTCAGCAAAGATTATATTCAGGACGAATCCAGGATGCGGTATCCTCTAAGGTAACTGGTATCCTAATTACATTATGTAACTAACGCGATGATTGCTACCTTCCATGATTACCAGGTTAAAGTCCGTAGCTTGATCTCCTAAGAACTCGCATTTACTGTTATTGGAGCGTGGCAACTAAGGAAACGTGCTGATTAGAAGGATTAATGGCTAATTGGATTCTTTCTAAAGTTTCCTTAAATATAGGGCATATTGTTAGACTTTGTTTATTATAAATAGAGCTCTAAACAAATGATCAAACACACACTCTAGCACTTGAGAACTTACTAGTATTCGCATTCTCTGTAATCACGATCAAGTTTGAGCTCCATAATTGTAATCACCTTTATTATTAATAAATCGGTGGTGATAGTTTTCACCGCCCGGGGTTTTTTACTTGTTATCCTAAGGATAACGTGTTTTTTCCTCGCAACAAATCCTTGTGTTCAAGTACTTTTACGTTCATTTCATACAAGCACCTA
Organism: Bidens hawaiensis; assembly: GCF_021521415.1. Taxonomy (NCBI): domain Eukaryota; kingdom Viridiplantae; phylum Streptophyta; class Magnoliopsida; order Asterales; family Asteraceae; genus Bidens; species Bidens hawaiensis. The sequence goes on along the minus strand of NW_027491115.1, from coordinate 701,851 downwards.
GTCCCGATTACTAATTTGGTTACGAAATCATTGTTGTTAATTTTTGACCAAAACAATTGTCAGTGAAGAGGGTGAATTTTTCATAAAAGAGAAAGTTCCACCAATTGATCAAGGTGTAGTAACAAGGGAAGAAGAGGATGGTTTGGAGACTAAGGGAAGTGTCTCAAGTGAATGAAGCTCTTGCAGCTACAGTAGCAAGAATGAAGAAGGTGAGAGAGTTGATAAAGAGTCCATCAAGAAGAGATCAACTAAAAAGGTTCCAAGATTACCAAAGCAGTCCAATAAAATGAAAAACACCATGAAAAGATGAGGTATGAGCTCAAGGTGTTTGACTTATGTGGAAATTCACAGACTCAAAAAACAAAGATCAGAATATCCAATCATGAGTTGTTTGATGTTGGAGATCCTGACTTTGTGCCCAGAAGAAGAATAAGTCCAGAAAGAGAAGTAAGATTAACCAGTCCACAACGGAAGTTTAAAGAAACAAAGTTTATAAATGCAACAGATAGCCAAAGATAGTTGTTTGTGGACCAATTCAAGTGGATTCTGATAAATGCACATATGCTCAGAAATCACTGGGATTAGATGTGCGTAAAACAAGTGAAAGGTTCAGCAATGATAGAGTATCACAAGAGCTTTGAAGTTTAGGCAAAGTGTGGTGCAAGAAGTGTGACACCTATGGTCATCACATAGACTCATGCTGGAACAAAGATGAAGATAAGTATGTGATACCTGACATGTTTTGTGAATACGATCTGGGGATATACAAGAAAAGGTATGAAAGGTACCTAAGAAATGAGAAAAGTGATGAAATTTCAGGTGAGGAAAAGGAAAAGATTAAGAAAGGGTTGAAAGCTGAGCTGAAACTGAATGAAAGATCAAATGCACATGACAAATCAAGTATGTGAAATTTAGATGTGCCTAAGAATTTATGTTCAAAAGGAGCATCAAACATGAAGATTAATAAGAAAGGTTTAGATAGACTGAGTGGTGATGAAAATTTCTCTTGAAGAAAGGGGTGGATCAAGCTTTGTGTCAAAGGAAACTGAGAATGAAACAAGGTTGTGGTATAGGAAGATGTGTCATGTTAATCTAAAGAACATGAACAAGCTGGTGAAAGGAGAACATGTGATTGGTCTTCCAACCAAGGAGTTCAAGATGGATGACAAATGTTCCTCATGCATCAAGGGAAACAACACAAATCATCTCACAAGACAAAGTCGGTAAATTCAATTGATGAAGTGCTGGAATTAATTCACATGAATCTCTTTGGTCCTGTGAGTATACCCAGTATTGGGAATAAGAAGTTTTGTCTTGTGATCACTGATGATTATTTAATATTTACATGGGTTTTCTTTTTGACAACCAAAGATAAAAATGCAAAATTGATAAGGGGGTATGTGACTAGATTGGATATTTAGCTGGATAAGAGAGCGAAAGTGATCAGAAGTGATAATGGGGCTGAGTTCAAAAATGGGGTGATGGATGAGTTTGGTGTGTCTAAGGGAATATTTCAACCGTTTAGTGCTCCTAGAACTCCTAAACAAAATGGAGTGGCTGAAAGAAGAAACGGAACCTTAATTGAAGGTGCTAGAACAATAATTGCTGATGCTTATCTGCCAGTTTCATTTTGGGCAGAGGCTATCAACACAACTTGTTATGTTCAGAATAGGGTGCTACTCAACAAACCTCACAGCAAGACCCTATATGAGATTTTGTTCAAAAGCAAACCATATGTGAAGTTCCTTAAGCCTTTTGGCTGCAAGTGTTCTTTTTTGAACACCAATGGTTATTTGAACAAATTCCAAGCCAAGTCCTTGTTTAACGAGATAACATGTGTTATTGAATCTTCTAATATCATGTTTAACGAGAATCACTACAACAGTATTGATGGTCCTAGTTGGTTGTTTGATTTAGAAAAATTGATTAAATCCTTCAAGATATATTCTGAAGATCTTGATGAAGGAGCTAACAAGACCACTGTTCCAGAAGCTGTAAATAAAAAAAAACTTGATCTGGACAAACTTTGGTCCAAGGTTGCTGGAAATGATGAAGAATTTCAGTTTCAAAGAAGAAAAGCGATTGAAGTTGAAGAGGGTGTAGCTGATCAGAATGCTGAAGGAAATAGGAATTAAAATGCTAACCATGAAGTTGAAATGCATGTGGAAACACCTGAAGTATATGAAGAAACCACTTAGACAGATCAGGTCAATGAAACTGCAAAGCAAAACTATGTTTCAATCATTGTTTGACACTCTTAAAATTGGAAGTAATGAAGCTTCACCTTCAAACCAAGAGAACATACTACCAACACTGAAATTGACCAAGAAAATGAACCTGAACTAAATGTGTCAAATCTGGATACAGAAATCCATGCAGATCAGATTGTTCATACAACCCTACTCAAAGAAATCATCCCGTTGAGAACATCATTGGTGACCTATATGAATGAGTAACCATCAGTGACTATGAAACAACAAACATCTGTCTTTATGCTTGCTTTCTATCTCAAATAGAACCCCAGAGCATCAACCAAGCATTAAAGGACAACAGTAGGGTGGAGGTAATGCAAGAAGAGCTAGCATAATTGTAACACCCCGCAACCGCAGCGGAAACGTAAACGGGGTGCGACAGACTCGTCTGATATCAACCACATTGTTTATAAAGAAAACTGAATACATTAATATACTTCAAATTACATTATCATGTATTTCATTACCGTCTAGGTGATACACACATCATACAATACGATACACAATTCTATTTGTTATAATGTATCCTAATATCCTGCACGCAAATCTTACACACATCAAGCACTTAGCACGTAAGCAATCACTTCATCTTAATTGTACCTGAAATGCATGTGAGAAAACGGGTCAACTACGAATAGTTGGTGAGTTTCACAATTTGAGTAAACCATGATAAATCCATATCAAAATATAATATTATCTGGGGACACTGTTAAACCAGTACTGTACTCATTTCGGGGGCAATGTTAACCCAGAATTACGTTGTAATTATGCTGAGCCCACAAGTGAAACCTCTGACTATCACACACAACCCCCGTGGCATATCCCCCGCCCACGGGCCCGTGGCATATCCCCCGCCCACGGAACTGCCCCAAACCGCTATGTCTAACATTACATAGCAAAATAAATAACAACAAAATAGACATGTGCAACTGGCTGGGAAACATCAGCAAATCCATGCCGGACCAGTTGGGTTTGTCAAACCAATAGTACTATCCACACTCTACCGGCTTTCAGTTAATCACTCGTGTTCCGGGGCCTTAGAATGTTAGCAACTCAGACAATTACCATCTTAGTACATTTCCGTACGATTCCCGTACAATAAAATATATATAAATCCACGCAAGTCCATGCGTTCAGTATGTATTTAAACATTTCAGTAAAAACATGCTTCCGCCCCGAGAAAATATTCGAAATCAGTTCAGAAAAAGGGGCTCGTGAAACTCACCTTAGCACATGCAAGCAGGTAACAACAATCATTATCAGTTAACACGTCCAATCTGTAATATGATCCCTATGATCGTTATTATACAATTATTGTTTATAGCTTTAACCGTGTTAACCGGTACATCTGGGGACACTATTAACCCAGTACTGTACCCGAAATACTTCTAGGGACATCTGGGGACACTGTTAACCCAGAAACACTTCTCTGGACTCAGATTGTGATGTCGTTTAGAGTTCCATGGTCACAACTACTATTAGTCGTTTTTTTCTCGTTTTGCGTGCCTAGCACGGTTATCCGTTTTTATGTTTCAAAAATGAGTTTGGTCACACACGACCCGAAAATAGTGGTTGACTGATAATTTAATTAAAGATGTGAAACTATAGCTCGGTTTAGACGTCCCGATTGGCCGCGGGACCCGTTTCCGTCTTTGGCGCACCGGAAACTGTTAAAATAGGTTAAAATTACTCAAATCATCCGAATTATTTTCGGATGATTCATTTTTTCTTGTTTAACTCATTTATATGAAAATAGTTCATTTTTAGGGGTTTTATACACCAGTCAGCTCGCTTAAGCGAGCTTTACCGGTTTACTCTTTTTAAACCTTAAAAGTTTGTTTTTGCACAAATAATTATCCGTTTCATCTCGGATCTTGAAATTTTGCACAAATAACATTTTGACAGAGGGGAAATTTATAAAAATATTTCCAGAATTAATTTTTATATTTAAAATTTATTTATCTATTTTTAAACACCATTTAAACACTAAATATGTCGTAAATACCAAACGATCTTAGAAAAATCCCAAATTTTTCCTGGATGTCCCCTGCCATCCACATAGTCCCCTGTAATTTTTCCAGAACCAAAATCTTCTTTACATGCCATTTTCACTAAAACCGAGCTAGAAAACCCTAGAACACGTTTAACCGAAAAGCCTACTTAGACTTCTCCAACTGACCTCAAATTTTGTGTGTGACTTATACATGATATAAAAATATTATCTGCAATTTTCCAGAATATTTCATAATATTTAACTATTTTTCACCATTTTTGGCCAAAACCGAGCATTAAATTCACCAAATATTCATCCTTTATCCAAAAATTACCAAAAACTTACAGAACTCATATTTTCATGTATCTAACACCTCTGTAAAATTTCATGACCTAACTCTACACGTATCACAATCTGTCCAAATATCCCAAAACCGAACATAACCGATTATACCTTTCGTTTTCCGCCACTAAAAGCTACAAACTCGTCTTTCAGCCTTATCTACCACTAAACACAGAACCTACAACCAACATACCACAATACCTAGCAAGTTACACTCACGATCAAGCCATTTCTTTCATGGTTTCGGTTATGATTCCAAAAACAAATATTTAACCGTAAAAATTCGTTTTTGATTCGTTTAACTCATTTCTTGTACCAAGATCCCTTGTATAACCCGTATACATCACTTGATCATGCAAGAATCGGTTTTCATCATTGAAACCTCATTTTCTTGCAAACAAACTCAAGAAACGAAGATGGAAACGTGATTAACTCGATTCTTTACCTTGTTTTCTTGCTCCAAAGTCTCGGTTTTCAAGTGGAAATGTGAAGAGAAAGATGGATGATGCACTTGGTTGTTGTAAAAAAAAAATGAAATGAATGGGGTGTAAGGGAAGTCCGATCGGACTTGTGAAGGAGGTGGGGTGGGACCCACATCTCTAAACCTAGCCACACAATTGGATTCCCGTAATCCGGATAATGTTTTGGATAATCTGGTTCAGTTCGTTTTTCGGTTAAATGTTTAATTCGGCTTAAAACGAGGCTAAAACGGTCGTTTTTCGGCTTAAAAATGAAATTTATATAAAACCGATTTAAAAACTTCAAAAACTTAAATCATGACATTTATTAACTTAAAACGTCATATTATTAATTATTACGCATCTTTTTCGGCTTGATCGATCGTCTCTTGCTCGGTTTGGTATTAAAGGTTTCGTTTAACGTACCGACGTACTATTAAATCGAAATCCTTTTTCTGTGCTTTAATTCACTTATCCCGAAGCTTTAACACTTCGTAAACATCACTAAATACTATAGACATCGTCTATAATTGAACACTCGATTCGTTCGGGTTTCAATAACTATCGATCGATTGATCGCATATTCAATACAGTGAATTATATATTCACGTACAATCAATACAATGAACCATGTATTCTCGTATGATTAATATGGTAATTCATGTACCCGACGTTAAATATAACGTAACTATTGTCTACCGGTTAGGGTATACCGGGGTTTCGTCGGAATCGTTACATTCTCCCCCCGTTAAGAAATTTCGTCCTCGAAATTTTACACGCCCACTATCCCCTTCCGAGAGAAGGGTGGGGGGTTTTTCCTTCAGAATTCACCCTCGCGTTACCAGGTATAATCTGGTCCTCGCTGTGAATTCCACTTAATCTTAATCAATAAAGCTTGGTGTGTCCAAACTGTTTAGTTTTCCCGTCTACTAACTCTACGGAATTATTTATGATATCAGGCATGTCTTCTATGAGTACCTCCATTACCGCTACTTTCGTTGCCTCATCGCTTAGGTACTTTTCAATCCGTATACATGGCAAAACATCATGTATAGTACTTAGCCCCTGGAGTACTTTAATCGATAAACTAAATGACCAATCATGGAGATAGTCTCATGAGGTCCAATATATTAAGGAGCTATTTTCGGTTTTGCCAAACCTTATATCACCTCTCGAAGGTGATGCCTTAAAAATGCCTTGTCACCTCTTTCCGGTGACAATGGTTTCCTTTGAATGTTGGCATAAATCCTTTGCCAATCTCGCGCTGCTTTCAACTTATCTTGAATATTATAAATCCGATTGGTTGTTTCTCGAATCAATTCAAATCTTATGGCTTGAGTGACGCCCATTTTCAATTTAACAAATTGGTGATAATTACTTCACCCATAGAAAGCTTCAAGCTCTCGATGCTTCCTTCCCCGCCTTCCAATAATGGAAGTAGGATGACTACTTCGATCTGAGATCATTGAAAATGGTACTCCACGACGAGATACCATTTCACCATTAGGAATTTGGGCGAGAATTCATTGTGGTAATCGTCATGGATTGGGATGAAATACGAGGATTGGTTAATCGATCCGCGATTACCCAATTCACATCATGCCTTTGATATATCTTGGGAATTTGCGTCCCGAAATCCATTGTAATTTATTCCCACTATCATTGGCGAATTTTCTGTCGTTGTGGCGTTCCCTAGGGTTTTCGGTGTGCAGCCTTATCTCTTGCATAACTTAAATATTCACCAACATAGGTAACCATATCTTTCTCCAAACTCGGCCATTAACAAAATCCTTTCAGATATTCGTATCCTCAATAGTCTAATCCGATCCCGGATGTATGGAATATTTCGATCTATGCGCTTCGTCCATGATTAATTCACGAAGGTCATGGAGGGTCGGGATCCAAACCCAATTTTTGAAGTAGAGAATTTCGTCCACGCGTTGTTCGAAATTCTTCTCATTGTCGTAAGGTCCCTCCTTTTCCAATTGTTCCTCTTTCAACGTCTCACGTTGAGCGACTCGAATCAGGTCCGAAAGGTTCGACTGGACTATCATCCCTAGCGCTTTCACTCGCAATGGCTTAACCCGATCTTTCCTACTCAAGGCATCGGCTACGACGTTAGCCTTGCCGGGGTGATAACGGATGTCACAGTCATAATCGCTTAACAACTCGACCCATCTTCGTTGCCTCATATTCAGTTCTTTCTGATCGAATATGTGCTGCAAACTTTTATGATCGGTGAAGATGGTGCACTTCGTACCGTAGAGATAATGTCTCCAGATTTCAAGTGCGAAGATAACCGCTCCCAGTTCTAAGTCATGAGTAGTGTAATTTTTCTCGTGTACTTTTAACTGTCGGGAAGCATAGGCTATAACCTTGTTATTCTGCATCAACACGCATCCTAACCCTCTACGCGATGCGTCACAATACGCGACAAAACCATCGTCTCCATCGGGGAGACTTAAAATCGGCGCTTGGCACAATTTTAATGGTTTCTATCTTATTTGGATCTATGTGAAATCCTTGTTGCTTTACAACATGACCAAGGGATTATGCCTTCTTTATTCAAAATCACATTTCGAAAACTTCGCGTACAACTCCTCTTGCTTTAACACTTCCATAATTTTCCTTAAACGTCGTTCGTGCTCTTCTTTACGTTTCAAATATATCAAAATATCATCAATGAATGCTATGACGAATTTGTCAAAATAAAGTTTACAGACTCGGTTCATGAGTTCCATGAACACTGTCGGCGCATTTGTTAGCCCGAACGGCATAAATAAGAATCCATAATGGCCGTAACGAGTCCGAAACGCTGTTGTTGCAACGTCCTCCTCTTGGATTCTTCATTTGGTGATAACTATATCTAAGATCAATTTTTTTTAAAAAAAAAAAAATATATATCGCCCATTGCAGTTGGTTAAATAGATCATTTACTTCGAAGAAGTGAATAACTATTCTTGATCGTCACTTTATTCAATTCTCCCTAATCAACACACATCCTAACACTTCCGTCCTTCATTTCCCAATTAACACTGGTGCACCCCATGGCGACTAACTAGGTCGTATAAAACCTTATCCAATAATTCTCGCATTTCAGTTGGTGCAAGTCGGTAAGATGCTTTAGCTACAGGGCCAGCTTGAGGCATTAAATCGATTCTGAATTCGACCTGTCGGGTTGGCGGTAATCCAGGAAGTTCTTCTGGGAAAACTTGTGGAAATTCGCGTACCATCGGGATATCTTCCATATGTTTTCTGTTAAATACTTTGGCAATCGCGTTTGTTAAGTACACCACGTATTCCTGACGTAAATATTATAGTATCTCAAGATGAGATTAGAGTGGTAACATAATACTGTACACTTTTCTCCGTATCTAATCGCTTCATCGTCCGTAAGAGAGCTTCTAATCATCTTCTTTTCATATTTGATTTCAGCTTCATGTTGAATTAGCCAATCCATGTTAACTGTTACGTCAAAACTTCTTAACTTTACTTGTCGTAGGTCAATAGGGAAAGGTTAATCGTTCAGAATAATAGGACAATTCCGAACAATTTAGTTAACCATTAGGGATTTACCGTTAGCGATTCTACAGTATAGGGTTCTATTGCTTCACTAATCGGTATCTTTCCAAATGATAGGAGGTTAACAGGAACTAACCTCTATCGGCGACCGTAAAAATATCGCTGAAGTCTATTGATTTAAAACTACAACATACTTAATACCACCTTTGGTTCATGACGTGCTTTATTCGAATTACTCACAAAGGAACGGCTCCTTGCTTGATCAGAGGTTGATGCTTGTCATGAGGTTCGTCTTCCAACGACACCTTGGTTCAACTTTGGGCAATTTCTCTTGAAACGTTCTGTGCTGCCACATTCATAGCAAGTACAACTGTTTGGCATAATTTATTTCTTTGGATGGATTATTATTGAAGTTGTTGGGTTCGGAGTGGTTGTACACGAATGGGTTGGGGTTGCCGGTTCACATGGCTTCAATTGGTTCTACAATTAGGGCATTACGTCCATCTTTACCACACCTGTGGCCTACTATCACTCGACATTCTTCTACCTGCCGATAACCATATTTTCCACATTTAGGGAAGGACCCTTCATGCGGTTCATGTTTTCACACCATAACTAGTCTTAGTATAATTCTGGGTTGTAGGACATACCTACTTATTCAAAAGTCTATCTTGCACTATACCGTTATCATTTCTCTTCTTTAACACTCGACGTCTCACCTAACATCCTTCCAGTCCGCTTCCCATGGAGTTAAATATATCAATGCTGGCTTGAGACACAACCCTTCCAAAGGTTGTATATTTTACAGAATTGACTATACTCCTTATCGATGGAGTTAGTCCCCAATATAGCGCTCACTTCACTTAGTTTCAGGAGTAATTAGCCATGTTACCAGACATGACAATTCCTTCAAACGATTAGCGTGTTTTGAGTGATCAGTACACAACATTTCTATCTTCCATAGCTCAGTTTCCAATCTCTGAACTTAATTACTCGAATAAAAGTGCTCTAGCACAAGAATTTTAAATCCTGACCATATCATCTGAGCAAAAATTTTCTAACTATAATTTTGTACCATCGTGTTCTATCACGATACAACATAATCTACCAACATATCTGTAGCATATTTCACTACACAATGTTCTAGACTCTTACCAATATCCTTAACCATTTCGATCTTTTCTATCCACTCGCTAATCCATTCCTCCCTTTACCATCAGTAAACTATTAATAATTTCCTTAACACAACCAACAAATATATCCCTCATACCGGATCTAATTCATTACGACTACTATTCATGTTTAGTTTATAACTAGTACTTGTAGTCATAATAGTATTCGGTGGGACATTATCACTCTTAGTAATACCACTAAGAATTGAAATATTCATATTCATGTGATTGCTCAATCTATAATTCTGCGATCACATTTGCATCAACACTAGCAGTGATCTGTGATACGACATTCGATATCATCATCTGCTATCTTTGAGCAATCAACTGATTCATATCAATCTCCATCATTGGAGTTACTCTTTTTATGTCATTCTGCCGTACCTATCCCGTACGACGTAATCAATACTAATCTCACCGTATAACTCGTTACCAGCTCAATCATAACAGCAGGTACACATAAACACCAAATATTATCATACATATTACACATACCAGTATCTAATATATATGTCCCACAAATATAATGACATATGGACTTAACCTGACGTCGGTTAACGTTCAAATATGTTTCATAACCCTTGTCACCAACTGACATATAGATCTTTCTCAACAAAGATTAATGTTTAACATGCTTGATTTCAATATCCTTCTGCATGTCATCATAACCGATACATGCTCACCGTGAGCACCAAACGATTACGTACCACGGAGTTATAATATCCGTGTCTATTCGTATATCTGGCATACACGGTATACCACCTACGAACGAACAACCAACCATACTATAATGATCCCAACACCTCTTTGTGTATGGGTAATCATTCTATTCGAGTATACCTGGGTATAGGCATCTAACGGATGTAAGGGTAACATAGGGAGTTGCAAGGTTCAAGGTAATCGCGCAACATGGGTTGCCTTCGAATATTATTAATTACTATTATGGGAAACTCTATCACTTGCTCAGTCAATGTCCTCAGGCGTTCTAGGTTTGCTAAAATCAGTAATTCTCGATCTGGAGGTGGTATGACTCATATGTTTGAGAATGAGAAATACATGTATATGTTTCTACATATTATTTTCATCCGCTCATTTATTATAAATTTTTTTTTTTTTTAACGGAATAAGAATAGGTTCACGTACAGGTCCGTCCGTACGTGAGGGTCGTCGGTTCGGGTGAGCATAGGGGGTTATTAAGATATATGGTACTGGTGTTGGTAGGGTAAGGGATTTATCAATTTTGGTTGGGAGTGACGGTTACTAGATATTTCTGGTTAATGTCAAACGGGAGATCTAACTTGGTACTATCATAACTATGGCCCGATAAGTCAGACTCATTATCAACCGATGCTCTAGAAATTTTCAGCATCCTCAGTACTTTTATTATTTTATCCCCCGGTTCCTTATCCGGGTCCTATTTCTCAACACATGTACCCACAAGATACGTACATATATATATATATACACATTAGCACGTATAAATAATATTATATACTTTACACATATGTTGCCATTTTTACCTATTAATGTACCCCGTGACTTCCCCTGAACTCCCTCGTACGGACAAGTCTGTTATTATGTTCCGGACCATAACAACTCACTTGTCCATCCAAGTTCATCCAGATCTCGTCACTATAAATTATTAGTTGATATTCAGATCCTATAATACTTGAGCTACTGGTTATATTTTAGGTATCTTTTAAAGACATCCTAATTCTTTTATAACCAATGGCTCTGATACCAACTTCTGTAACACCCCGCAACCGCAGCGGAAACGTAAATGGGTTGCGACAGACTCGTCTGATATCAACCACATTGTTTATAAAGAAAACCGAATACATTAATATACTTCAAATTACATTATCATGTATTTCATTACCGTCTAGGTGATACACACATCATACAATACGATACACAATTCTATTTGTTATAATGTATCCTAATATCCTGCACGCAAATCTTACACACATCAAGCACTTAGCACGTAAGCAATCACTTCATCTTAATTGTACCTGAAAAGCATGTGAGAAAACGGGTCAACTACGAATAGTTGGTGAGTTTCACAATTTGAGTAAACCATGATAAATCCATATCAAAATATAATATTATCTGGGGACACTGTTAAACCAGTACTGTACACATTCCGGGGGCAATGTTAACCCAGAATTACGATGTAATTATGCTGAGCCCACAAGTGAAACCTCTGACTATCACACACAACCCCCGTGGCATATCCCCCGCCCACGGGCCCGTGGCATATCCCCCGCCCACGGAACTGCCCCAAACCGCTATGTCTAACATTACATAGCAAAATAAATAACAACAAAATAGACATGTGCAACTGGCTGGGAAACATCAGCAAATCCATGCCGGACCAGTTGGGTTTGTCAAACCAATAGTACTATCCACACTCTAGCGGCTTTCAGTTAATCACTCGTGTTCCGGGGCCTTAGAATGTTAGCAACTCAGACAATTACCATCTTAGTACATTTCCGTACGATTCCCGTACAATAAAATATATATAAATCCATGCAAGCCCATGCGTTCAGTATGTATTTAAACATTTCAGTAAAAACATGCTTTCGCCCAGAGAAAATATTCAAAATCAGTTCAGAAAAAGGGGCTCGTGAAACTCACCTTAGCACATGCAAGCAGGTAACAACAATCATTATCAGTTAACACGTCCAATCTGTAATATGATCCCTATGATCGTTATTATACAATTATTGTTTATTGCTTTAACCGTGTTAACCGGTACATCTGGGGACACTGTTAACCCAGTACTGTACCCGAAATACTTCTAGGGACATCTGGGGACACTGTTAACCCAGAAACACTTCTCTGGACTCAGATTGTGATGTCGTTTAGAGTTCCATGGTCACAACTACTATTAGTCGTTTTTTTCTCGTTTTGCGTGCCTAGCACGGTTATCCGTTTTTATGTTTCAAAAATGAGTTTGGTCACACACGACCCGAAAATAGTGGTTGACTGATAATTTAATTAAAGATATGAAATTATAGCTCGGTTTAGACGTCCCGATTGGCCGCGGGACCCGTTTCCGTCTTTGGCGCACCGGAAACTGTTAAAATAGGTTAAAATTACTCAAATCATCCGAATTATTTTCGGATGATTCATTTTTACTTGTTTAACTCATTTATATGAAAATAGTTCATTTTTAGGGTTTTTATACACCAGTCAGCTCGCTTAAGCGAGCTTTACCGGTTTACCCTTTTTAAACCTTAAAAGTTTGTTTTTGCACAAATAATTATCCGTTTCATCTCGGATCTTGAAATTTTGCACAAATAACATTTTGACAGAGGGGAAATTTATAAAAATATTTCCAAAATTAATTTTTATATTTAAAATTTATTTATCTATTTTTAAACACCATTTAAACACTAAATATGTCGTAAATACCAAACGATCTTAGAAAAATCCCAAATTTTTGTTGGATGTCCCCTACCATCCACATAGTCCCCTGTAATTTTTCCAGAACCAAAATCTTCTTTTACATGCCATTTTCACTAAACCCGAGCTAGAAAACCCTAGAACACGTTTAACCGAAAAGCCTACTTAGACTTCTCCAACTGACCTCAAATTTTGTGTGTGACTTATACATGATATAAAAAGCTTATCTAAAATTTTCCAGAATTTTTCATATTATTTAACTATTTTTCACCATTTTTGGCCAAAACCGAGCATTAAATTCACCAAATATTCATCCTTTATCCAAATATTACCAAATATTCACAGAACTCATATTTTCATGTATCTAACACCTCTGTAAAATTTCATGACCTAACTCTACACGTATCACAATCTGTCCAAATATCCCAAAACCGAACATAACCGATTATACCTTTCGTTTTCCGCCACTACAAGCTACAAACTCGTCTTTCCGCCTTATCTACCACTAAACACAGAACCAACAACCAACATACCACAATGCCAAGCAAGTTACACTCACGATCAAGCCATTTCTTTCATGGTTTCGGTTATGATTCCAAAAACAAAGATTTAACCGTAAAAATTCGTTTTTGATTCGTTTAACTCCTTTCTTGGACCAAGATCCCTTGTATAACCCGTATACATCACTTGATCATGCAAGAATCGGTTTTCATCATTGAAACCTCATTTTCTTGCAAACAAACTCAAGAAACGAAGATGAAAACGTGATTAACTCGATTCTTTACCTTGTTTTCTTGTTCCAAAGTCTCGGTTTTCAAGTGGAAATGTGGAGAGAAGATGGATGATGCACTTGATTGTTGTAAAAAAAAAAATGAAATGAATGGGGTGTAAGGGAAGTCCGATCGGACTTGTGAAGGAGGTGGGGTGGGACCCACATCTCTATTCCTAGCCACACAATTGGATTCCCGTAATCCGGATAATGTTTTGGATAATCTGGTTCAGTTCGTTTTTCGGTTAAATGTTTAATTCGGCTTAAAACGAGGCTAAAACGGTCGTTTTTCGGCTTAAAATTGAAATTTATATAAAACCGATTTAAAAACTTCAAAAACTTAAATCATGACATTTATTAACTTAAAACGTCATATTATTAATTATTACGCATCTTTTTCGGCTTGATCGATCGTCTCTTGCTCTGTTTGGTATTAAAGGTTTCGTTTAACGTACCGACGTACTATTAAATCGAAATCCTTTTTCTGTGCTTTAATTCACTTATCCCGAAGCTTTAACACTTCGTAAACATCACTAAATACTATAGACATCGTCTATAATTGAACCCTCGATTCATTCAGGTTTCAATAACTATCGATCGATTGATCGCATATTCAATACGGTGAATTATATATTCACGTACAATCAATAGAATGAACCATGTATTCTCGTATGATTAATATGGTAATTCATGTACCCGACGTTAAATATAACGTAACTATTGTCTACCGGTTAGGGTATACCGGGTTTCGTCGGAATCGTTACAATAATTCAGAGACTTACATGGTTGGGATTTGGTTAACCACCCAAGATGTAAGTATGAAATAGGAACCAAGTGGGTGTTCAGAAACAAGAAAGATAAAAGAGGTATTCTGGTGAAGAATAAGGCAAGATTGGTAGCACTGGGATGTCTACATGAAGAAGGTACTGATTTTGAAGAAGTATTTGCTCGTAGCAAGACTAGAAGCCATAAGACGACAAGACCCGAGCCAGGGTGCGCAATCGTGAATAGTCGGTATTAACGAAGGAGCTCGGATCTGAGAAAGGATCGAATCGTAATCGTATTCACTCTTGAAAGATCTAATGGATAGATGTGGAGAGTTCGATTCGATTAACAATCAATAATAGGATCAACAATTGTAATCGAAACACAAATAGATAGATGTAGTAGTATGATTTCATTAACTGAATGATTATCACAAAGAACACTCATACATACATACATACATAATCATAAACGCTCGGCCACCCGGGGAGAGCTCTTCCTCGGGAGCAAACTCTCTATCAAAACACATAAAAAGAAACACATGACATAATCATCTATTTATAGTAGTCTTGTGCCTTCGTCTTCACCCGAACATGCTTCAATTACTCGTCATTTTTTCTTTTCGACTTGCAATTAATATTTATTATATACCAGTAATGATTCGATGCGTCGGTCTAAAATATAAAACCCAACAATCTCCCCCTTAGACGGATTCCATCGAATAACTTTCATGATCACCTCATAACCCGACGCCTTTCATTGAAATTCTCCCCCTCACAATAAGCATCTCCAGTTGTCCATGTAGACCATCTTCTCTTTATCCCATTTTGATATTGTTGTATGGGCATAAGAATGAGGCTTCAAACTCCAATAATCGGAATCATGTCAATCAGTCAACACGAAAGGAAATAAACTGGGTATGATCATCAAATAATTCAACTTTCTTCAAAAGCGCGCTTCTTTCTTTGCAAACTCCCTTCAAACCTTTCCCGAATTAAAAACTGAATTCGGAATCAAATTTTATCTCGTTCTTGAATTCCAAGTGACATCTTTTCTTAGGAAGAGATTCCAACTATTTACACGTACTAAGAAATCCGAGAACTCACAAACCAACAAAGTTCTTTAAAGAAAATCGAATTGTGAATCGATCGATATCATATTTTCTCCCCAAATTTCGTTGCAATTATCTTTAACAAGTGTGTATTTAAACCAAGTGTGGGTGAAAACATGAAACTCGTCCAATTCCAACAATCTTGGCTATCCCTATAAAGGATTGTTGATGAAATTCAAAATACAAGAAATAAAATGATACCTTTGAGGTTGATAGTTGACGTTTGACTTGGTCAACTCATGAAATGATCCGGAAAATCAACCATCTTGATATTGTAAACACGTTGTTGAAGTTGTGAAGTTTTGGTTAATTTTGCCCAATGTTTGGTAAAGAAGTCTAAAAATGACCAAAATGCCCTTCGTTGACCGGACACGGTCAACGGCCGAGTTGACTAGAAAAGTCACTTCCAATCGGTCACTCAAACTAAGGCAAACATTTTTCATTAAGAGTGCGTGGTCCAAATGTCAACGGATAAGCCAATATTAAGATCATGGTTTGGAAAAAGAAAATAGTGTTGATTCGAATAGATTTGCTAAAACTAGTTTTTATCATAAGCAATCTCATCGAATTAAACCAAAACAGGTAAAAAAGATTGTGTTTGTTCATGGTAAAACGTCTGAGTCTGAGAAAAAGACTGTTTTTAGAAATCAGTCAAATCAAGAGTTTTATCCTCTAAAGGGCGAGCGTGAAAAGACTGAAATGACATCTTAGATCAATAAGTTTGTTGATCGGAGACGTTGTTTTAATTGAAATGAAGTTGGGCACGTATTGTATGCATGTCCTAATCGATTCAAACATGATCACGCTCCGCCTCAAAAGGTTGTTAACAAGAAACCAGGTCCTGGACATATGGATAAATCAGTTGTTGTTTCCGAACCTGTGAGAATTTTAAAACGTGTTGAATCGGTAAAAAGTGAGGTTGTTAAAACTGATACTTCCAAGACTACACAATCCTTTTTTTATAGCAAGAAACAAGCTGTTGGTCAGAATTGGGTGGTCAAAATTGTGTCAAAACCACCAAGTGTTGTAGAGGAAAAGTAAGATATATCTGAGTCACATGTAACAAGTGATGATTTATTATCATGTGAATCAGATTTTGAAGATGTAAAGTTGTTGTACAGGAAATTCAAACAAAGACCAAAGAGGCTTTGGTTTCCTAGTTTCACTAAATCGGTTTTCTGTGTGTGTAGAGGCTTCCAAGATCCCACGATTCTCGTTGGATTATGGATAATGGAGCCTCAAAGGCACATGACGGGTACTTTTCACTTACTTAAAGATGTCAAATCTATTCGAGGAGGGTATGTCGGTTTCGTGGGAAATCAAGGAGCTCAGATAGTTGGAGAAGGCACGTTGGCTAACGGGAAAGTCATATTTGACAAAGTCAACTACATTTCGGATTTGGATAACAATCTTCTTAGCGTATCACAAATCTGTGATAAGAGCTTCTCAACCCATTTCACAAACAAGGAGTGCCTAATTTTGAAACCTGGTTTCAAAATTCCTGATGACTGGATATTAATGCGTGCTCCTCGAGAGAATGATCTCTATGTTCTTAACATGAGTCTGTGTTATGGCATCGTAGGATGGGTCACATAAATGTGAGGAAGATGAACCATTTGGTAGAATTGGATTTGCTATCCAAAAGGGGGTTGCGACGCAGCTTGTTGCCCGCTTACCTGCCACTTCATTGTAAATCATTTGGTTGTTTAAAAAGTATCTATATAATACATAGCAAAACTTTTTATTGTTGAGTTATTTGGTTCATAATAACTTTTTCGAGGGAGTGAATGTCACACCCCGTTAACCGATTTGCGGAAGCGTAAAACGGAAATACAACAGATACAACTGATATCAAATACATTGTTCATAAAGTAACATTACTAACTAATTTACAATATATTACATCGTTCTAATCTCTTTTACAAACTAGGTGATACAATCAAACCGGTTATTCAAGTACTTTACTTCTAACTCAAATGCCCACGACATCAATCATCAGTCAGACACGTAATTCACAGGAAATTACTTCTCATATCTGATTACCTGAAAAGCATGTTAAAACAGGTCAACTACGAATAGTTGGTGAGTTTCATAAGTTTAACGAAATCAGTTCTGCGTACCACACAGTCATAGTTTGTATGTACGCGCGTATGTAAAAATATGTATTTACGGTTGTATAAATATGTACAACCATATCCTTGTGTGTGCATATGCACACATGTAAGTTTATAATATAAATTCGAAATTTCGGTAAAATCGTGATTGTTTGTTCGTACTACCTGATTCCAATTTCTGTGTTTAACCAACCACTGTGTACCCCCTTCCTCCCACAACGGTTCCACATAAACTCAAACGCTGTGGCCCCCCTTCTGCCCACAACGGTTCCGCGTTAACATCAACCACTGTCGTTCCCCTCCACCCACAATAATTCCATGTAGACTCAAACATTATATAGTGTTCACGTAAATAATTAGTATATTCTACACATAGTATTTCCTACAGCTAATCACATAGCATGTATATAGACACATATACACATATAGTATTTATCACGTATCACCAAATACTGTGGCTCCCCATTCGCCCACAATACGCATAATCACATTATTTTATTAACATTCATGTCATAATCAAGTTAGTTCGTTTAATAAGTTGCAGCAGAACTTGGCTCATAGGCCATACTCAACTTTAGTTTATAAGTTGCAGCAGAACTTGGTTCATAGGCCATACTCAACTTTAGTTTATAAGTTGCAGCAGAACTTGGCTCATAGGCCATACTCAACTTTAGTTTAGTAAGTTGCAGCAGAACTTGGCTCATAGGCCATACTAAACTTTAGTTTATAAGTTGCAGCAGAACTTGGCTCATTGGCCATACTCAACTTTAGTTTAGTAAGTTGCAGCAGAACTTGGTTCATAGGCCATACTCAACATTAGTTTGTTACTATTGTGGCCCCCCTTCCGCCCACAATAACCCCATAAACATCATAGACCACGTTATCCCCATGGCCATTACAGACCATGTTGTTTCCCAAATTAGTTATGTTTAACATTACACAACATGTTTGTATAAACATGTTGTCACGTGTAATTTCATTATGTTTTGCAATTCGTATTATCTCCGCTCAATATATCAATCAACGATAATAATCATCAATCATCAGCACGTAGTCAATCATTATGTTTGTAGGGACTTTTCATATATAAATGTTCAGATATTTTATATCCTGATCCGTTTTCAGATAGATAACGTGTATAAACATGCTTTCCACCCCAAAAGTTCGTAAAATAGTTTAAAGAGTGGGGTCATGAAACTCACGGTTTTGTAGGCACTCAGTGCGAGATCAGCACGGGGTTCGTTTCCCTTGCTATCACTTAGTCCCTATAGTCCATATTATAATAATATTAATATTTTAATATTATTATAATCTCATTACTAAACTGGGATGTATAACTAATCTGGGTATAGCCGGAACGCCCAGAAAATGGCAATAGGCTTAGGTTGTGATGTTGTTCAATGTCTAATACTTAAAATCGAACTTGGCTCAGATTCCCGTTTTCACAGCTGGACCAAGTTGTTCGTTTATGCGTTCAGAAAACAGTTATGGGAAAATAAGCTTGGGTAAATGTATTGGTTAATAAAATGATTAAGTTATAAAGAAGGATCACATACTGGGGTACCGGATTAGCCTCGGGGTCCGTTTCCGTTTATTCAGTTTGATTTAAGAAGAAACGCGCACAATCTATCCGGATTGTCCAGGTTTTTCATAGAAAAGTTCGTTTTTACTTAATTAGTCCAAAAATATGATTTTTGATCACTCTTGGTGTTTTGATATTTCCACAGGTTCGTTAGTCGCGAACTTGCCGGTTTTTATAAAAACTGAATTTGTTTAATCTTTAAATTAGCATATTTAATTAACCGTTAATCAATAAATTATGAAAATTTAGCCACCTATCAATTAAAATATGTATATTTTTATAAAAATATTTCTGGAATTATTTACTGATTTAATAATTTATAAAAATTCATTTTATCAGCTATATTTCGCCTAAAAATCGTCTGTTTATCCCAAACAATTTCCAAAAATTCCACAAAATTTCCTGAATACTCAAATCATGTCCCAAAACAACCTGTAACAATTCCAGAATGTAAAAAGCTTGTTCAATATTCTTCTCGGCCCAAATTCGGCTATAAAAATTCGCATGAACGCATATGTACAAAACACCCTTAGACTTCTCCAAATGATCTCAAAATTCATATGTGATCAAAATACATTAAATCTGAGTTCCCACAAAAATTTCATAATTTCTGAAGTATTTTAGCTATTTTTCCCAAATAAACGTCCCAATTCGGTAATAAATTCGCCAAATATTCTCGGATGGTCGAAAAATTACCAAATTTGAACAGGGACTCAATGACATTGTCCCTGATGTCCCTGCAAAATTTCAAGGTCTAATAATATGCATATCACAACCTTAACCTAAACAGCCCGTAAGCGAGTGTTTCGGCATTACCTTAGCGGTTTTGGTTCGTTTCCGCCTTTCTAATAAACTTTTCAAGATCTTGTGCTCCTATGTAGGCTAGGTACAGGTCCTATATCACAAACCAAGCAGGTTTCATCAATAAAAAAGCCCTTTAACTTAGGGTTTCGGCTAGTGCACAAAAACAAACTTTTGAACCGTAAAAATGTCGTTTCAACCCTTTAATCCATGTTTATGGCCAAAAAAACTATCAAACCAGGTTCCTCACCATGTGTATGATCAAAACATGCTTATGGACCATTTTTAGGGTTTTTACATGGTTAGGAATGATTTTTGGCAATCAAGCTATGTTTATATGGTATTAATCGAGTTTAAACGAGTTAAACTTACCCAAAATATGAAGCTTTTTACCTTGTTCTTGCTGGGTTTTGAGAGGACCAGGTTGTTCTATAGATTTCTCCACAAGAAAATGGCTTCAAAACTATCTTGGACTTGTTTAAATATGAAAAGGGTTTAAGGGGGAAAAAGTCTTCTTTGGCGGGCTGGGCTTGTTGGGCCACCTTTTGGGCCCATTTGGCCCACTTTTCTCAATTTACGTGCCCGAATATGAAATGCTGAGTCTAAATTTATTTCGGGTTTGGTTTTTGGCATGAAAAATATAACGGGTACGACAAACAGTGCGAAAACGAGTGTTTTTCGGCTATTTTTGTGTAAATTTATAAAAACATACCATACGTTTGTAAAAATCGAAAATATTTTCACGGATCGCTTAAAACATTACAAATAAGTGTTTGGTAAGTCTTTTTCGGCTTAACGGATGATACAATGCTTGGTTTGTAACTATCTTTCGCGTTTAAGTCCATAGCAGGTAGTTAAACGAGCATGTTTTCGTTTAACTAGTTTGCTATCATACTAAGGCCTTAATATCAGTATGTTGGCTTATAATAGACATATATCTCGTATAGATGGCCCCTCGGGATATCTGGGTCATAACCAGACCCGTTCGGTTAATCGTTTACTTGTTACGCAATAAGCGGTTAATCGCTTATTCGCTATATGAATACTAAGGTGTACTCGGTTTTGCCACGGATGTCACAGTGAACTTAAGGAGTTTTTAATTGAATGAAGATTGTTTGTATTGCAAGAAGTTAAAACAAACGAAGAAACCACATCTGAGGAAACTTGTCAATTCCATCAACTTACGTGTTGAACATCTACATATGGATCTGTTTGGTCTGGTGAATGTCAAAAGTATCTCGGGAGAACTCAATTGTCTTGTGGTTACTGATGACTATTCCAGATTTTTTTGTGGGTAATGTTTTTGGAGTCTAAGGATGAAACTTTTGATTCCCTGATGATCTTATTCAAGAAACTAGAGACTTTTTACAACTTACCTATTTGAAGAATAAGAAATGAGAATGAGACTGAGTTCAAGAATAACAAGATGTTGGAGTATTGTAATGACCGGGGGATTCTTCATGAGTCTAGCACACCTTATACTCCACAACAGAACTGGGTGGCTGAACGAAATTATCGCACTTTGATTGAAACAGCTAGTATCATGCTTTCTGATTCAAAATTACCTGTGAATATGGTCTGAAGCAGTGGCATCAACTTGTTATACTCTGAACTAGGAACTTACAATGAAGAAGTTTGACAAAACGTGTTGTGAGTTACTTAAGCGACGTAAACCAAATCATAAGTGGCTTGAATCGTTTGGATCTACATGTGTAATTCTTAAACTGAGTGGCAAGTTTGGTCCCAAATCAATTGTGGGATTTTTCATGGGGTATGCTAGTCCGTTACGTCGAGTATACATTCCTAGCCTCCACAAAATTGTACAAGTCCAGAACGTTGATTGTCAATGGTACACTCCTAAAGTTCAAAGACTAGGAGACTCTCGGTTGTTAGACTATGAAAGGCTTTTGGGAGAGTTTCAAAAACCCTTAGGAAATTCTTTCTGTTGAGACTGTGAAAATGTTATATAAACTACATTTATCAGAAGATCCTGTATCAACACCAGAAGTTCCAACTACGGCTATTCCTAAAGATATCACAGATCCTGTTCTACCAGATGCTATTCTAGAGACTACACCTGTGTTTGACGCATAAGTTATATGACATAAGCTAGGGTCCAGACGAGACGTCAAATTGATCAAGGCCTAAAGTGTTTCTATACTAGTGTATCTCCATTACATAATCGGTTCTCATTCAAATGTTTCATTACGTAGGTTGAACTGAAGAAATATAAAGAAGCCCTGACCGAAGAGAGCTAGGTCAATGAAATGCAACAGGAGTTAATGCAATTTGAAAAGCTCGGGGTTTGGAAACTTGTCGACTTGCATGAAAACAAGAAACAAATAAACCAGAACTGGGTGTTTAAATGCAAAGGGGACGAGAATGGGGTTATCGCCAAAAACAAAGCACGACTAGTTGTTCTAGGATTTAACCAGAGAGAGGGTATCGACTACAATGAAGTTTATGCACCTGTATCATGGCTGGAAGGAATTCGGATCTTTCTAGCTTTTGCTTCATGTAAAGGGTTCAAGGTTTATCAGCTAGATGTCAAGTCCGCATTTCTCAACGGGAAAATCAGTGAAGAAGTCTACGTGGGATAACCACTGGGGTTTGTCGATCCGATCCACAAGGACAATTGTACCTTCTTGATAAAGCCCTTTATGGTCTATCTCAGGCCCCGAGAACCTGGTATGAGACATTTTCCCAACATATTTTGGACAATGGGTTTATCAGAGGAACAATCGATTCTATACTATTCAACAAATAGGGTTGACGGACATCTTCTGATCGTGCAAATCTATGTCGATGATGTCATTTTTGGGTCAACAAACGACGATCTGTGCAAGTAGTTAAAGGAGGTGACAAAGCTGAAGTTTGAAATGAGTGCAATGGGGGAGACGAAATTTTTCCTTGGACTTCAAGTGGAACAGTTATCAGATGGTATCTCTATCCACTAGACAAAGTATGTCAACAACGTCCTGGCAAAGTTATTGCTGATGCAACAGCAATCAGTACTACTCTACCATTGAATCATGGTATCGGTCCTGATCCCAACGGTGAGAAGGTTGATCAAACATTATACCAATCCATGATTGGCTCATTGATGTACCTCAGTGCATTTCGGCCACACATCATGTGTGCCACATGTTTGTGCGCCCGATTTCAGTCGAATCCGAATGTTTCCCATCTCATGATCGTCAAAAGAATTCTACGATATCTCAAGGGATGTCCAAGGTTCGGTCTCTGGTATCCAAAAGACGATGAATTTGTGCTGAGGGCATACTCAGATTCGGACTATAGAAGCTATATGCTGAATGCCATATCTACAACGTCAGGGTCTCAGTTCTTCGGCAAGCGTCTTGTCACCTGGCAATGTAAGAAACAGACCAGTATATCGTTATCTACCTGTGAAGCTGAGCATGTACCTGCCTCCAGTTGCTGTTCTCAGGTTCTAGGGATTCAATAACAGATGCGTGACAACAGTTTGAATTTCTTACTACCCCTATCTTCGTAGATAATACTACAGCTATTTCAATTACAAAGAATCCGGTAAACCACTCTACAGCTAAACATATTGAAATACGATATCACTTCGTTCGTGATTGCTATGAAAAGAAGTTGATTACCGTAGACAAAATTGACAGCGATGAAAAAAAAAGCAGATATTTTCACCAAAGCTTTTGATAAATCATGTTTTCAATACTTATTAAAACTTAATTGTTTAAAAGTTTTGAGCGGTGTTGATAAGAGGGTTACCTAGATATTGGATAGGTCGGGTACTATGTGAACCTAAACATCAAAGTCACCCTAGTTTTCTATAAATATTTTTCATATGGTTTTGATTTTAGGGGGAGAAATTTCTAAAAAACCAAAAACATTGAAAAATTTGAAAAAGTCAAAAACATTATAAAATTCAAAAATGTCAAAAACAGTAAAAATGTTGCTCCTCAGAAAATGAGTTTTAGAAGCAAAAAGGGATGATGATAATACATTGATCATCTGGTCCCAAATGCAGTAAAAAGTAGGCATAAAAAGGTTGTGTGCATAACTGTATTATTGCATTGGTAGGCCTTTAAAACAAACAAGTAGATAATGGTAAGTGATATAAACTTAAAAATGCTAAATTGATGGGGTGTTAGTTTCTAGCAAAAGTCTTGATGATGGCAGAAATGTAATAGTTGGTCATACTCAAGACTTTTAATCATAATGATTGGTTATAAATTTGTTAAAACATAGCTATTAGTAAGTGGCTAACGCTTCAATGATGTAAGGTCTTATGGCCTTAAATCCTATATTGATGAGATGTTTTAAGGTTCCTGGAACCATCGGGTCTTTATCCATTGGTTCAATTAAGTTACTTTATAAGTCATTAAATTTGATCGCACAAGTACTTATGTACTAAACTCATTACTGACTTGATCAAAATCCGCTGTTAGACATACATTGTCCCCTTGCTTGTGTCTTATTACCATTAAGAAACGGACCACAAGGGGCACTCTATATGCAAGCTGACAGATGAAATCGTGCATCCTCATCCATGGGAAAGGACCTTAGGTTATTGCTTGATAACGGTGGTATGTCTTGTAGTGGGGATTATTTGCTGATATGATTAAAAATAAAAGTCTTTTAATCTTCTGATTCTAAGGTTTAAGTCAAGTTGGGGTGACTGTGTAAAAATCGAATTATGCCTAATTCAATATTAGAATTGATAAATCCTGATATCTTGTGCCTAACTAAACCAATTAAATGTATCACAAAAATTCCTGAATTATTTGTTTTGAAGGTTTAGGTGGACAACAATACCAATGACTGACTTAACACCAGTCATAGTATTTGCTGAATAAAACTGTGGGGGAAGGACAAATTGGTCAATATGATTTCCCTGCTCAAAATAAAAAAAAATAAAAATAAAAATAAAAAAAATCACACAAAAATATGTGATTTCTGTTTTGTTAATTCATTAGTTTTACTTGTTATTGTTCTTATTGAAAAAACCAAAAAGATTTTATTTCTAATTTAGTTTTTGACTCTTGATGTGCGGGTGATCTGTCTTTGGGGTTTTCAAGAATAATGAAACTTGTTGGGTTTCTCAAATCAAATCAAATGAATTCAAAACGTTTATCTGTTATACTCAAGGTCATAGATTTGGTCTTGATATACGGTGCATTTTCTAAATTAAGCTAATTTTAAGTTATTACATTGATGTACAAGGACATTAAGTTGTACTTGGGACATCATGTTGGTGTGAATAAGCAGAAATTTCAAGAAGCAATTGGACATACTTATGCAACGCAGAAGTCATATAACTTATACAACACCTAAGTTATGCGCGGCATAAGTTTCTGACTTATGCGCTGCATACGTAGTATTATATATATGGACTTATCCGGCGAACAAGTTCATTACTTATGCGCATGGACTGTTGAAATCCTCTGAAGATTGTTTCTGATTTACACGAATTCAAGCCATCTGCTTTGTATTGGTGATTTACACATTAACGAATGTGTCTTTAAACCAAGTGTGGGTGAAAACATGAAACTCTTCCAATTCCAACAATCTTGGCCATCTCTATCAAGGATTGTTGATGAAATTCAAAATACAAGAAATAAAATGATACCTTTGAGGTTGATAGTTGACGTTTGACTTGGTCAACTCATTAAATGATCTGGAAAATTAACCATCTTGATATTGTAAACACGTTGTTGAAGTCGTGAAGTTTTGGTTAATTTTGCCCAATTTTTGGTAAAGAAGTCTAAAAATGACCAAAATGCCCTTCGTTGACCCGACACGGTTAACGGTCGAGTTGACCTGAAAAGTCACTTCCAATCCGTCACTCAAACTAGGGCAAACATTTTTTGTTAAGAGCGCACTGTCCAAATGTCAACGGGTAAGCCAATATTAAGATCATGGTTTAGAAAAAGAAAATAGTGTTGATTCGAATAGATTTGCTAAAACTAGTTTTTATCATAAGCAATCTCATCGAATTAAACCAACACAGGTAAAAAAGATTGTGTTTGTTCATGGTAAAACGTCTGAGTCTGAGAAAGAGGCTCTTTTTAGAAATCAGTCAAATCAAGAGTTTTATCGTCTTAAGGCCGAGCGTGAAAAGACTGAAACGACATCTTAGATCAATAAGTTTGTTGATCGGAGACATTGTTTTAATTGAAATGAAGTTGGGCACGTATTGTATGCATGTCCTAATCGATTCAAACATGATCGCGCTCCGCCTCAAAAGGTTGTTAACAAGAAACCAGGTCTTGGACATATGGATAAATCAGTTGTTGTTTCCGAAGCTGTGAGAATTTTAAAACGTGTTGAATCGGTAAAAAGTGAGGTTGTTAAAACTGATACTTCCAAAACTACACAATCCTCTTTTTATAGCAAGAAACAAGTTGTTGGTCAGAATTGGGTGGTCAAAATTGTGTCAAAACCACCAAGTGTTGTAGAGGAAAAGAAAGATGTATCTAACTCACATGTAACAAGTGATGATTTATTATCATGTGAATCAGATTTTGAAGATGTAAAGTTGTTGTACAGGAAATTCAAACAAAGACCAAAGAGGCTTTGGTTTCCCAATTTCTCTAAATCGGTTTTCTGTGTGTGTAGGGGCTTCCAAGATCCCACGATTCTCGTTGGATTATGGATAATGGAGCCTCAAAGGCACATGACGGGTACTTTTCACTTACTTAAAGATGTCAAATCTATTCGAGGAGGGTATGTCGGTTTCACGGGAAATCAAGGAGCTCAGATAGTTGGAGAAGGCACGTTGACTAACCGAAAAGTCATATTTGACAAAGTCAACTACATTTAGGATTTGGATAACAATCTTCTTAGCGTATCACATATCTGTGATAAGAGCTTCTCAACTCATTTCACAAACGAGGAGTGCCTAATTTTGAAACCTGGTTTCAAAATTCCTGATGACTGGATATTAATGCGTGCTCCTCGAGAGAATGATCTCTATATTCTTAACATGAGTCTGTGTTATGGCATCGTAGGATGGGTCACATAAATGTGAGGAAGATGAACCATTTGGTAGAATTGGATTTGCTATCCAAAAGGGGGTTGCGACGCAGCTTGTTGCCCGCTTACCTGCCACTTCATTGTAAATCATTTGGTTGTTTAAAAAGTATCTATATAATACATAGCAAAACTTTTTATTGTTGAGTTATTTGGTTCATAATAACTTTTTCGAGGGAGTGAACTTAAGGAGTTTTTAATTGAATGAAGATTGTTTGTATTGTAAGAAGTTAAAACAAATGAAGAAACCACATCTAAGGAAACTTGTCAATTCCATCAACTTACATTTCGAACATATACATATGGATCTGTATGGTCTAGTGAATGTCAAAAGTATCTCGGGAGAACTCAACTGTCTTGTGGTTACTGATGACTATTCCAGATTTTTTTGTGGGTAATGTTTTTGGAGTCTAAGGATGAAACTTATGATTCCCTGATGATCTTATTCAAGAAACTAGAGACTTTTTACAACTTACCAATTCGAAGAATAAGAAATGAGAATGAGACTGAGTTCAAGAATAACAAGACGTTGGAGTATTATAACGACCGGGGGATTCTTCATGAGTTTAGCGCACCTTATACTCCACAACAGAACTGGGTGGCTGAACGAAATTATCGCACTTTGATTAAAACAGCTTGTGTGACAGATCGGTATCAGAGCCAAAGGTTCGTTAGAGATTTCTAGGCTTTAACCGAAAAGCTTTTAAGATCGCTAACAACTAAGACTCTGACACTACAAGACCTTGACCACATAAGTACATGATATCACTTAGGTATAATTAAAAGAGCTCTAAGGGTTGGTTATTGGAATTTAACTAGTTCTATGATTTGGCTTATAGAACTCTAAGACTTCACTTAGAGGATTAACAACTAAGTGAAAACCTGATTAATTTGAAAGTGTGCATACATGATAAGCTATTGATTTTCTCATGGATACTTGTAAGACCTTTATGTACACGTGATCAGTATTATTGTTTATTGGGCACACTAATTTGATTGGAGCGAATTATGCTCGAGAGTATATGCCAATGCCAGAAGGCTACTATATTGAATGGAGCGTGTTATGCTCGGGACTATTTGGGGAATTCGACCCTGTTTTTGTGTTAAGTATTTTTTTTTCTTTCTTTCATACTTTGCAAAAAGGTTACTTGATTTACCTTATTCGATATCCATACAAAGTCATAGAATGAGTAACATAGGAGCCCATTTTGCATTACTATGTGAGCCATAAGAGCTTTCTTAGGAAAATACAAAACTATAACTATGAACAAAATTCATATAAAACACCTGATGGGAGAAACTAGAGTGACCATGCAAGGCAAATTTATAATTATGGGTGATCAACGTAATTATAAATTTGCACGTGTGTGTGAATTCTAGTGACCCTGTTATGGTAACCAATACTCCCAAACAAACTATTACAAAATATCATGAACATATATGTACAACTAAAATGGGCACATTGCTAGTTCAAAACTTAAAGTACTTTGTGAAGTTATCAATGATGATGGCATGACGGTACCTTCCATTTGAAGCTTAAAGAACTCTTTGACTTTATCAGTTCTTTTTATCCTAAGTAACTTTCAAGTAATCATATCCAAAACTTTATAGAGTTATATCATTTCAAACAAATATTCCCATTCCAAATCTTTGACACATATACGTGTTTTAATTATTGAATCCTATCCATGTAGGCGATACTTTTGATATTTCTTTTGGCTTCCTCATTCCAATAGTTGGTGCCTCAATTCTACACAGCTACTATTAACGGCTCATGTGAAACTAAACAGACTTTTCCACGTCGACGCAACTCTATCCACGAGTGCTAGTTCATCATGAATCATATTCGAATCCATATTTAGTTGATAGTGGTTAGGGCTTGCTAATCGACCAAACTTAAATGAGTACCCTTAGTCATACTAAAGTCTATCATGAAAGATTCTTAACCAATCAACAATCTTAGACACATAGCCAAGTTAGCTAATGTGCACATGCCTTACTAGTGATAAGGCATATGTTCGAACAAGCGCACATGGATTGAGAACACGCCGACCTTCATACACATTAGACCTATAAAAAATGTCAAGAGTTTTTCTCATCCATGCTTAATCTTGAAAGCATATGTTACAAAAGCTACCAAAATGGGTATATGGTGAATTAATTGTCTTCAACAAGCCACTTATATATAAAACAAAAAAAAGAAACAAAAAAGAGTGATGCTAATGTTTGTGAACAATCCCACAACGCCAAGCGTTGACTTCATTTGTATTCAATCGTACTAATTCCATCTAAACCATTCCATGTCAGCTTTTAGTCTAAGGATTAGTTTCATCAAAGATGGTGTCATACCACCGAACCCTCAAAGAAAATTTTGGAATTTGCTCCTATCGATAACTAATCCTAAAACCCTTACAATTGGAATGTATACCTAATCCTTGGTATTATTTCTTTATTTTCCTATAGACTCGCATTTAAGAAATGTTCCTATACAGGGCTATTTCTATGTATATTTCTGAAATTATTTTATTACTTTAACAAAGATAATAATTAGGAACCTTTATTCTCTATCGTATCCTTTCTTAATGCTCCAGTTCTAATGACTATACAAATGGTCCAAATGAACACTTCATGAACTTTATGACGCACTACTACTAAAATCACGAATTCCCTATTCTTAACAACTAGATTTAATGGCGAATCAACAATGGTGAACTAATCTATATGCAATGATAAACTATTGGAATTTAGAACTCGCTAGTTAGTTTCCAATACCTAGACTAAGAATCATCCAAAACTCCTCTTATTGGCATCCTTAACCTTGGAAACCTTAACTTCTTAGTTATGTTCTAACCCTCCTTTATTTCTAAGAGTTAACTTCATATCCTTCTAGGATCACTCTAATGATTTTGATCCGTATTTGTATTAACAACAATTTCAGTAGTTAAACTATATTAATTCTACGAATCTTGTTATGAATAACTAAGAGCTTCTTAAAAATCTACAACCCATATATAAAGATTTATTAAAGTTGACCAAAACTTTTATGAAAGGATTATATAATTTCTTTCTAAATTTTTTTAAAATTTACTAAAATTCTTTTTGCAAATCTACAAACTTAGTGCCAATGTTAAAAAAAAAAAAAAAAAAAAGCCTCATGGTTCTTTTTAAACTCTTTCAACTCATCCAAGTTTATCACTATCTTTTCATTTTGGTATAACTTTTAATTGAAAAAGTATTTAGCGTCTTATCTGATTTTTTTTTCTTTCCAAATTAATGGTTTAAGGACCGTTTAATCAATAAGTTTCTGTTCAAAATGATTCGACGTTATAGATTTTTCATAACTTATGGAATCAGTACATACTTATTTTTATAAATTCTTATTACTCTAGTATGCCTATTACATATATTTTCACTGTTACGCTTGTTAAACTGGTAGTTGAGAAAAATGTGACTTGAAATCAACATCCTCGTGATATCTTATTCACTTTATTTACAAGACAACTTTATGCGACTTTTCTAAGATCACCCATGCCACATCTCGGTCTAAGTCCAACCTACTTACTTCATGTCTATAGTGTTTAGTTATATCTTTTAAGCACAATTTGTTTTTCTTTTATTTTCAGCATGATAACAATACCTTACAACCTCGTGGTGGATTCCCAACGAGACATAGGATTGACCTTAGTTACCTTATGACTACAACATCGCTTTGTTTCTCATTGGAATATGCAATCTGTTCAGTAGAAATATAAGTATATTGCTTATTTTCATTAGCATACTTCCTCATTGGAAGTAGCGGATTCGATTAATCTTAGTTTTCAAACTGCTTTCCCACAACGACACTTCTCCTAGAGGATGGTGAGCATCTAACTGAAGTCCATCCCAACAATCATTAGGAATATTCTTGAAATTCACTCCTTAATGTGGATTTTTCCTTCATTATATTCCATGATTTATTACTACTTGGAAAGGATTCAGCAACATCACAGGAAGAGTTTCGACATGGTAGTTACAACCGTCCTGCCCACCGGTTTACCGACATCAAACAAATTTTCTTTTGATTGACACTTCCATCCAATTAGGATACCTAGCTTAACTTAGCCATTTATAATAGTTCCATCATGTTAGATAACCGCGCTCCATAATATAACCATTTAGTTTTGGGAAGGATACTGATTTCTACCAATTCCTTGAATTACCTCTTGGTATGAATGCATTCCATTCTACAAATGAATAAGTTTAATGAACGAATTGATGCTCATGACATGAGAAGATACAGTTTGACTATAATTCTTGGGTATAATATCAACTTTCATACCTACCGCATAATTCATATAGGAGTCTAAATCTTTCTTAGAATATGACAAATTACACTAGGTGAAAAAGTTTATGATCAAACATGAAATAGGAGTCTACGCACCAACAAAAGCTTGTCTATGTACATTTCAACCACGACATTATTATGTGATCTTGAGGAATAAACAAATAGGACGCATTTTCGACTTGACTTCCAATACTTTTTAAAATCTCCTTTGAGACAATAAAGTCCTCAGAAGGCAAACTATAGCCTTTATTACTAAACTGGTATGTTCTTGAATAAACTGAAAGCTGCGTCGCTAACTCTCATCGAAGTCCTTTATTTTGGTGTAAGCTAGGATGGTTAATCCTATTTTATTTGATGATTCTTAAACCTATAGATGATGTCCATAATTTGTATGGTCTTGTGGTGAATTCCTAATCCTAGCATCCTAGTCGACTACCGACAATTTGCCAACCTCTTAGACTTGGCACCGTCTGCAGTTAGGTAAAAATTAAACTAGAAGTGATGTAAACTATAGAATAAAGCAAAAACGTATTACCCTCGGATATATAACCTACGTTGAATTTCGAGGACGAAATTCCTGTAAGTTGGGAAGACTGTAACAACCCCAAAAATAAGGCTATTTTTTTTTAGAAAACTCACCGTTAGATACCGAGTGTGATGTTGGTTGAATAGTTGAAGTGAATTATATATTAATGTGCTTGGCTCGAACCGTTGAGATAACAACTAATGGGATGGCGTAGTGATTGGGCAGACTTCGGTAGAGATATGGATAAGTTTAGTAACAATACCATAATTTATAACATGGGCTCGACCCAAATTAATCAAACGAGACCGCGACTCGTTTAACCCAAACAACCCGGAATGCGATAACTCCAAAAAGTATTCCATAATCATTTAAGTCATGTCAGGTGGGTGTCCGAAATATTTAACCCAAACATCAAATGGTTTCTTATATCATCAACTGGTTACGGAACCCAAATGAAACCAAAAACTGGTTAACATCAAACATCGAAACAATAAACGGGCATGGCCTGATATTCCAGATATTAACCTGTGACATGAGAGCCAAAACAAGGTACACCTCAGTACCTATTTACCGATTAAGAAAATAAACGCCTTTTGCGTAACAAACGTACGATTAACCGAACGGGTCGGGTTATGACCCAGATATCTCGGGGGACCATCTATAAGTGATATACGATCTATACAAGCTAAAATATTAGAAATATGGTCTTAGTTTGATAGCAAACAAGTTAAACGAAAATATGCTCGTTTAACTACCCGCTATAGTTACAAACCAAGCATTGTATCATCCGTTAAGCCGAAAAAGACTTACCAAACACTTATTTGAAATGTTTTAAGCGATCCATGAAAATATTTTTGATATTTACAAACATATAGTATGTTTTTAGAATTTTACACAAAACTAGCCGAAAAACACTCGTTTTCGCGCTGTTTAACGCACCCGATAAGTTTTTCACGCCAAAAACAGAACCCGAACTAAATTTGGACTGGGCTTTTCGTATTTGGGCTTGAGAAACCAGATCATTGGGCCAAAACAGCCCATCATGGGCCATAAAGGGGTTCCGATCAGACAGCCCACCCCTACCCCCCATTCTTTTTATAAAACTTGTTTTACAAGCTTGGTTTATAAAAGTTGAGGTCCAAGCAGATGCAAGCTGATTTTCCAGAAATCCTTCAAACCCTAAGGTAAGGAGCTTAAATAAGTAGCTTTTGTACTTGTTTAACCTTGATTAATACCATAAAAACATGTCTTGATTACTAAAAATCATTCCTAACCATGTAAAAATCCAAAAAATGGTCCATAAACATGTTATGATCATACACATGGTAAAGAACCTGTTTTGATAGGTTTTTTGGCCATAAACACGGATTAAAGGGTTGAAACGGCGTTTTTACGGTTCAAAAGTTCGTTTTTGTGCACTAGCCGAAGCCCTAAGTTAAGGGCTGTTATGTTGATGAAAAATTGCTTGGTTTGTGATATAGGACTTATATCTAGCTTTCTTAGAAGCATAAGAACCTGAAAACTTGATTAAAAAGTCGGAAACGAGCTAAACCCGCTAAGGTAATGCCGAAACACTCGCTTACGGGCTGTTTAGATTAAGGTTGTGATGTGCATATTGTTAGACCTTGAAATTTTTCAGGAACATCAAGGACCATGTCAATAAGTCCCTCTTTAAATTTGGTAATTTTTCAACCATCCGAGAATATTTGGCGAATTTATTACCGAATTGGGACGTTTATCTGGGAAAAATAGCTAAAATACTTTAAAAATTATGAAATTTTTCTGGAAACTCAGATTTGATGTATTTTTATCACTTATGAATTTCGGGATCATTTGGAGTAGTTTAAAGGTGTTTTGCTTATATGCGTTCGTGTGAATTTTTATAGCCAAATTTTGACCGAAAAGAATATCGCACAAGATTTTTACATTCTGGAATTGATACAGGTTGATTTGGGACATGAATTGAGCATTCAGGAATTTTTGTGGAAATTTTGGAAATCGTTTGGGGTAAACGGACGATTTTCAGGCGAAATATAGGTGATAAAATGAATTTTTATAAATTAATAAATCAGTAAATAAATTCTAGAAATATTTTTATAAAAATCTACATATTTTAATTTATAAGTGGTTAAATTTTCATAATTTAATGATTAACGGTTAATTAATTATGCTAATTTGAATATTAAACAAATTCAGTTTTTATAAAAACCGGCAAGTTCGCGATTAATGAACCTGCGAGAATATCAAAGCACCAAGAGTGATCAAAAATCATATTTTTGGACTAATTAAGTAAAAACAAACTTTTCTATGAGAAACCTGGACAATCCGGGTGGATTGTGCTCGTTTCTTTTAAATCAAACTGAATAAACGGAAATGGGCCCTGTGGCTAATCCGGGACCCCAGTATGTGATCTTTCTTTATAACTTAATCATTTTGTTAACCAATACATTTACCCAAGCTTATTTTCCCATAACTGTTTTCTGAACACGTAAACAAACAACTTGGCCCAGCTGGGAAAACGGGAATCTGAGCCAAGTTCGGTTTTAAGTATTAGACATTGAACAACATCACAACCTAAGACTATTGCCACTTTCTGGGCGTTCCAGCTACACCCAGATTAGTTATACAGCCCATTTTAGTATTGAGATTATAATAATATTAAAATATTAATATTATTATAATATTGATTATAGGAACTACTGATAGCGGACCGAACAAACCACGAGCTGATACAGTACTGATTATCTACTAAACCGTGAGTTTCATGACCCCACTCTTTAAACAGTTTTACGAACTTTTGGGGTGAAAAGCATGTTTGATTATATATGCATACCTGAAATATGTATTGATTGAATTATCTAAGTGCTAACACACGAAAGTCCCCACGATCACAGTGATTAACTTTGAGCCGGTGGCTTGTAAATAGTACTATTGGTTTGACAAACCCAAACGGAATCGGCCTGGTTGCCGTGTCACATAGCGCCGTTTGCACATGACCATATTTATACAAACAGGCTATGTAGTGTTAGACATAGCTACGGGGGCATGTTGTGGGCGGAAAGGGGCCACAGTGGTTGATTGAGCGTGGGAAATGGATTCACGCAGCACATACAGTCAAGGCTTCACTGTAGCTTAGCATAATTACATCATTTACATACATACATACATACTTATTTCATGATTACAAGTGTTGACTTGTGAATACTCATTACTGTTTTCTTGAAACTCGTGAAACTCACCAAGTCTAGTAGTTGACCCGTTTTAAACTGCTTTTCAGGTGTACATAAATCAGAATGATTTGGTGATCTGTTACTTGCCCAAGGTGTGTGGTTGATGCTATGTGAATAGAGGTAAGGGTGTTAGTAGTAAGAACGTATAGTTAACGAACCAGTTTTGTTTGTATCGCCTACACTGTAAAACAATGATAGAACAAAGAAATGTAATATATTGTAAATTAGTTTGTAATGTTTCTTTATAAACAAAGTGTTGATACCAGAGGTGTCTATTACATTCCCGTTTTACGCTTCCGCATTGTGCTAGTCGGGGTGTGACATAACCTGAACCCAATAATAAGTCGAGATATATAATAAATATTTAAATCTTACCCTATATCTTAAAATTATATGATTATCGGACCGTTTACTGTTTATCTATAAACCGATCCAACGATTAACGGACCCGCCCGAATCTGAACTATCTAAGCATCTTATCATGATAATTAACAATCAAAAACCTATGTTTTATATACAAAGTCCAAGTTCTTTATTTATAAAAAAGGTGCTTTTAAATTTATACAATTAAAACAATATTCTTAAATTTTATCAAAATCCTAAAAATCCTAACTAGCCAATCCAGTACACCCCTTCCTGCATACGCTCTCTTCTCTGCTCCCTTCAGAACTTGCAGCCAATTCACCCAATAAAATTTCATGCATTCATCTTCAATCAAGAAACCTTCTAATCCTTTAAAATATCAATCTTAAGCACTCTTATAATCGCCTGCAAAATTGCTCTATTCTCTCTTGAAGAAC
The DNA here is from genome assembly GCF_021521415.1 of Bidens hawaiensis. Lineage (NCBI taxonomy): Eukaryota > Viridiplantae > Streptophyta > Magnoliopsida > Asterales > Asteraceae > Bidens > Bidens hawaiensis. The sequence continues at coordinate 665,662 of NW_027491115.1, read as the reverse complement.
TGAACCAGCCCATGAACAAGAAGAAAATTGGCCCTAAGTCCATTGGTCTCTGCTCTCTCTTTCAGCCAAGAAACTTGCAAATCGAATCTTTTACAACCTTACACGAAATCACCTCTATAACCTGCTGCAAATCATAGACAAATCTCATCATCATCATCATCTGTTGAATCAATTCCTAGCGTCATCCTCTCAAGAGTGCGGGTTTTGTTTACAAGAACACAAGAATTCGGGTAATCATGTATTGTTATAATCAATCTGTTCAATCCATAATCTGTTCCTTACAATCATTCTATTGATTCTAATGTTATTATACAAATTCCCATACCTAAATTCCTCCTCTCTTGCTATCGGATTGCACTCGGGACTGGAGCAACCGAACCTGCAAAAATTGTCCAGTAACCAGAAGAATATGTGAGTTTGGTTTTATCATCTTTCTCGTCTAATCCCAAGTGTTTTGGAACCTATGTGTTGTCCGGTGAATGACCAGCTCTATACACGATGAATCAAAATCATGGACTGGTCATTAATATTCCCGAACGTCAACCTTTAACCAAACAAAAGCTGAATTTTTGTAAGTATAGAACCATAACCGAAAATAAACCAAACAAACGGGATATAAACTAATCCATTTAACTTGTTAAACTATCCAGAACACCTGAAGATTATAACTGGTTTTGAAGCTTTAAAAATTACAATTGTGCAGCCCTAAAACCATGCCCAAACTTATGGGCCATCCGGTATCTCGTTTAAGGGTAAACTAGCTTGCAAACGAACCTGATAAGTGACCTTATTAGCTTACAAAAGTTCCATATGTTAAACATGCATATTTAAGACCTCAAACCTGGTAAACACCAGCCCCAAAAGTTAATATCCAACCGAGTAAGAAAAACCACCCGAACCGAGATTTTGGTGACCCTTTTGATAAGAAATAAGCCGTGCAACCCAAGTAATAGTATGATATCTTTTTGCAGCCACAAAAATAATATTTTGACGATATATAATCTGACCCGTAACCACATTACATGAATTATCGCATTTAAAACCGAATTATGTCCTTAACGGGCCAAAAACCTTAAACCGCAACATTAACCGAAACCCTAGTCGTATTTTATTATATTATAGCTGGGAATAACTGATTTGATGATCAAAACTGAGTTTTGTTGATTATATAGCTAAAAGGGTATTTTTGGAACAAACCTTGGACGAGTTGTATTCTTAAATTGTGTTTACACACGAATACTATTTCAAACAAAAACATATATGATTTATTTACTAAAAGCAAGTTATAAATATTTTGGACTAATTTGGTTAGGAAAAGAAACCCGCTTACGAGCCTAGACGCATGTTTCGCTTAAAACCGACAATGAACAAGCATAGATAAGTCTAATTGTTTCAAAATGATAAAATACATGTTTTCCTAGAAATATACTTAAAATACATTATATTAATTATATATAATCTGACCTGGAACCATTTTGCATGAGTCTTCGCTTTAAAAACTGAACTAAGACCCGAAAGAGCCAAAACCGGGCCCGTTAGCGAAACTACTGTCACTCTGGGTTCCTTGGTACTTGACCGCTTAAATTCCTCGCTCCTTCAAGAATGTATGTGCAACTGTTTAGCTAAGTAGGAGCGCTTTCTGTTCCTCGTTGAATAAATCATCCGAGCGCGTAGTCGATGTGTTGACGTTGAGGTCGCCGTAGGAAAATCCGTATCCATGTCTAGGGTTATTCAGGTTTGTTCCATCCAGTTGTCTGGGTATAGATTTCCGGCGCGATTGTATTTGATGCCGCTTGGTTGTTTCGATGAGGTGCTCCGGATGGACTGGCTCGCGAATGTTGATGCTCAGATCATTTGTGGTCAGAAACTCATTCGTCTAAGGGCCCCGGATGGGACTCAAATTACGGTCTTCGGTGATCGGAATGTTGCGACGCCACATATTATATCCATGCTTAAGGCGGGAAAGTTGATGCAGCGGGGGTGCTGGGTGTATCTGGCGTATGCTATGAATGTGAATACCGAGGTGGCTACCGTCAGTGATGTTCCTATTGTTCGGGATTTCCCGGATGTATTTCCAGATGATTTGTCAGATGTGCTGCCGAATCGCGAGGTCGAGTTCCAGATAGACCTTGTATCGGGCGCCAAACCCGTTGCCCGAGCTCCCTACCGCCTAGCGCCTAATGAAATGAAGGAACTTATGGCTCAGTCGGAAGACTTGCTCGATAAGGGCTTTATTCGACCAAGCATCTCACCTTGGGGTGCCCCGGTCCTGTTCGTTAAAAGAAGGACGATAGCTTGCGGATGTGCATTGACTATCGTGATTGAACAAGCTCACTGTTAAAAATCGGTACCCTCTCCCAAGGATCGACAACTTATTTGATCAGCTCGAAGGAGCTAGTTGGTTCTCGAAGATCGACCTTAGGTCCGGGTATCATCAGTTAAAGATTCGGGAGGAAAATATTCCTAAGACTGCCTTCCGCACTCGTTATGGGCATTATGAATTTCTTGTGATGTCTTTCGGTGTAACCAATGCACCGGCTGCATTCATGGATCTTATGAACCGGGTGTGTAGGCCGATGCTCGATCGTTCGGTTATTGTGTTCATCGATGACATCCTTGTGTATTCCAAAAGCGAATCCGATCACGCCGGTCATCTCTCGGAAGGTTTGGAAGCTCTGCGAAAGAACAAGTTGTATGCAAAATTTTCTAAGTGTTCCTTCTGGTTGCGTGAGGTTCAGTTCTTGGGTCATGTTATTAACCCAAGTGGTATTTTGGTTGATCCTGCAAAGGTGGAAGCCGTGAATGATTGGGAATCTCCTAAGTCTCCATCTGAAATCTGTAGCTTTATGGGCTTGGCGGGGTATTACCGCCGCTTTATTCCCGACTTTTTGAAAATTGCTTCTTCGCTGACCAAGTTGACTAAGAAGAGTTTTAAGTTCGTTTGGGGTACTGAGAAGGAGGAAGCTTTTCTCGAGTTGAAGAACAGGTTAACGCATGCCCCGATTTTAGCTCTACCTGATGGCACCGATGATCTGGTGGTTTATTCTGATGCCTCTTATCATGGGCTTGGTTGTGTTTTGATGCAACGAGGTCTAGTCATCGCTTATGCCTCACGGCAGTTGAAGCCTCATGAGGTGATTTATCCTACCCACGATTTGGAGCTGGCGGCGGTGGTGTTTGCGCTTAAGTTGTGGATACATTATTTGTACGGTATTCCTTGCGTTATTTATACCAACCATAAGAGTTTAAAATACTTCTTTGAACAAAAGGAACTGAATATGCACCAACGTCGATGGTTGGAGTTGATTAAGGATTATGATTTGGATATTATGTACCACCCCGGTAAGGCTAACGTGGTGGCCGACGCGTTGAGCCGGAAGGAGAGACCGAAGCCCCTTTCATGTGAAATCCTACTAGCTTATTCTCAAACCCGACATTTTGAAACAAATATCCAACGTCCAGAATGAAGCGTTGCAGGTGGAATGGATTATGTCAGAAAGTGTTTGGGGTTAGGAGAAATTGTTGGAAGACGTCGGTGATGGGGTGAAGTATAAGGATGGTCGTTTATGGGTACCGAGGTATGGGGGATTCAGAGATAAAATTTTGGATGAGGCACACAAGTCGCGCTATTCTATTCACCCAGGCGCGACCAAGATGTACCAAGACTTGAAGAAAAATTATTGGTGGCCTGCGATGAAATTTGAGGTGGCTCAGTACGTGAGTAAGTGTTTGACGTATCTACATTAGACAAAATTGACACCCATGAACAAAAAGCAAATATTTTTACCAAAGCTTTTGATAAATCATGTTTTCAATACTTATTAAAACTTAATGGTTTAAAAGTTTTGAGCGGTGTTGATAAGAGGGTTACCGAGATATTGGATGGGTCGGATACTATGTGAATCTAAACATAAAAAGTCACCTTAGTTTTCTATAAATTTTTTTTCATATGGTTTTGATTTTAGGGGGAGAAATTTCAAAAAAAACCAAAAACATTGAAAAATTTGAAAAGGCCAAAAACATTATAAAATTCAAAAATGTCAAAAATAGTAAAAATGTTGCTCCTCAGAAAATGAGTTTTTGAAGCAATAAGGGATGATGATAATACATTGATCATCTGGTCCAAAATGCAGTAAAAAGTAGGCATAAAATGGTTGTGTGCATAACTGTATTATTGCATTGGTAGGCCTTTAAAACAAACAAGTAGGGATTGGTAAGTGATATAAACTTAAAAATGCTAAATTGATGGGGTGTTAGTTTCTAGCAAAAGTTTTGATGATGGCAGAAATGTAATAGTTGGTCATACTCAAGACTTTTAATCATAATGATTGGTTATAAATTTGTTAAAACTAGCTATTAGTAAGTGGCTAACGCTTCAATGATGTAAGGTCTTATGGCCTTAAATCCTATATTGATGGGATGTTTTAAGGTTCCTGGAACCATCGGGTCTTTATCCATTGGTTCAATTAAGTTACTTTATAAGTCATTAAATTTAATCGCACAAGTATTTATGTACTAAACTCATTATTGACTTGATCAAAATCCGTTGTTAGACATACATTGTCCCCTTGCTCGCGTCTTATTACCATTAAGAAACGGACCACAAGGGGCACTGTGTATGCAAGCTGACAGATAAAATCATGAATCCTCATCCATGGGAAAGGACCTTAGGCTATTGCTTGATAACGGGGGTATGTCTTGTAGTGGGGATTATTTGTTGATATGATTAAAAATAAAAGTCTTTTAATCTTCTGATTCTAAGGTTTAAGTCAAGTTGGGGTGACTGTGTGAAAATCGAATTATGCCTAATTCAAGATTAGAATTGATAAATCCGGATATCTTGTGCCTAACTGAACCAATTAAATGTATCACAAAAATTCCTGAATCATTTTTTTGGAAGGTTTAGGTGGACAACAATAACAATGACTAACTTAACACCAGTCATAGTATAACCTGAATAAAACTGTGGGGGAAGGACAAATTAGTTAATATGATTCCCTGCTCAAAATAAAAAAAAAAAAAAACGAAAAAGAAAACCTCACAAAAATATGTGATTTTTGTTTTGTTAATTTATTAGTTTTACTTGTTATTGTTCTTATTGAAAAAACCAAAAGGATTTTATTTCTAATTTAGTTTTCGACTCTTGATGTGCGGGTGAACTGTCTCTGGGGTTTTCAAGAACAATGAAACTTGTTGTGTTTCTCAAATCAAATCAAATGAATTCAAAACGTTTATCTGTTATACTCATGGTCCTAAATTTGGTCTTGATATACGGTGCATTTTCTAAATTAAGCTAATTTTAAGTTATTACATTGATGTACAAGGACATTAAGTTGTACTTGGGACATCACATTGGTGTGAATAAATAGAAATGTCAAGAAGCAATTGGACATACTTATGCAACGCATAAGTCATATAACTTATACAGCACCTAAGTTATGCGCGGCATAAATTTCTGACTTATGCGCTGCATACGTGGTATTATATATATGGACTTATCCGGCGAATAAGTTCATTACTTATGCGCCTGGACTGTTGAAATCCTCTCAAGATTGTTTCTGATTTACACGAATTCAAGCCGTCATTTTGATCTTGTTTGCTTTGTATTGGTGATTTACACATTAATCCAAAGTGTTAAGGTGAGGATTTGTCACACCCCGTTAAGCGATTTGCGGAAGCGTAAAGCGGTAATGTGACACATCTGGTATCAAATACATTATTCATAATGAAACATTATTAACTAATTTACAACAATTTACATTGTTCTAACATCTTTTACAAACTAGGTGATACAATCAAAACTAGTTCTTCCACTACCTCACTTCTAATTCGAATGCTTGTACCAGTTTACATAACATTGATCACAAACCAAACAGATAGCACATAAGCACTTTACTCCATTTTTCTGAATACCTGAAAGCATGTTATAAAAAGGTCAACTACGAATAGTTGGTGAGTTTCATAAGTTTTAACAAAATCAGTTCTGTGTACCACACAATCATAGTTTGTATGTACGCACGTATGTAAGAAAATGTATTTACTTTTGTATATGTACATCTATGTCTTTGTAGGTACATATGTATGGGCATTAGTTTATGATAAAATTTTGAAATTACGATGAAGTCGTGACTGTTCATTCGTACTGCGTGCTTTCATTTTCCACGTAAAACCAACCACTGTGACTCCCCTTCCACCTACAACGGTTCCACATAAGGTCAACCATTACACAGAATTTAAATATGTATATGTATATATATCTAGTATTTCCTACACTATAATGTTTCCTATGCCTATCAACATAGTATTCATATATATATATATATGGGTGGGTTCTAGTTAAAACCCCTGTTAAAGAGAAAACTTAAAAACTCCTAAAAACTTCTAAAAAACTATTTTTAACTTTTTTTAAAATTTTTTTTGAGGTTTTTTTTTCCATTATTCTTATATGTTGTTATTGGTTCAAAAAAAAAAAAACTTGTCGGTATAGTGCGCATGTGTAATAGTGAAACATTTATTTTATTTTTAGTTTTTTTCCATATAATACAACACTACTATACATATACAATACACAAATATTGAATATATGCTATAAAACACTATTAAACTCAAAAATACATAGTAATACACATGTGTAATACCACGGTATCGCACAGTAATACGTATGTGCATTACAGCGGTTTTTTTTATTTTTTATATATTTTTTGAGTGAAATATTAGAAAATATAAGAATAATGGCTAAAGCAGAATTTTGAAAATATTTTTTTATTTTTAATTAAAACTAATTCTTTATGAGTTTTCAGTTTTCTCTCTAAAGGTGAGTTTCTCTTGATCCTCTCCCTATATACACACACACACACACACACACACAAACACACACACACACACACACACACACATATACACGTATAGAATATCTCACGTATCATCAATCACTTTGGCTACCCTTCCGCCCACAATATGCATAATCACATTATTTTCTTGGCCTTCATGCCATAATCAAGATAGTTTGTTTAGTTGCAGCAGAACTTGGCTCATAGGCTATACTCAACTTTAGTTTATTAAGTTGCAGCAGAACTTGGCTCATAGGCCATGCTCAACTTTAGTTTATTAAGTTGCAGCAGAACTTGGCTCATAGGCCATATTCAACTTTAGTTTATTAAGTTGTAGCAGGACTTGGCTCATAGGCCATACCCAACTTTAGTTTAGTAAGTTGCAGCAGAACTTGGCTCATAGGCCATACCCAACTATATTTTAGTAAGTTGCAGAAGAACTTGGCTCATAGGCCATACTCAACTTTAGTTTAGTACTATTGTGGCTCCCCTTCCACCCACAATAACCCCATGATCATCACAGACCACGTTATCCCCATGGCCGTTACCGACCACGTTACTCCCCATGGCCATTACAGGCCATGTTATGTTTAACAATACACAGCATATTTGTATAATTGTGTTATCACGCGTAATTTTGTTACGTTTTGGTATTCGTACCATATCCACGTAACTTTTCATTCAAGAATGCTATTCATCATTCATTCGCATGTAATCATTATATTTGTAGGGACTTTGCATATATAATGTTCAGATAATTTATATCTCGAACCATTTTCAGATAAATAACGCATATAAACACGCTTTTCACCCCAAAAGTTTGTAAATGTTTGAAATGAGGGATCATGAAACTCACTATTTTGTAGGCACTCAGTGCGAGGTCAGCTTGGGGCTCGTTTCCTTTGCTATCACTTAGTCCCTTTGCGATTTTCGCCCGTTTTGGCTCTCTTAATCCAATTTCCGTGTTCTCGTGCTTCTATATAAGCTAATTATAGGTCCTAGGGTTTATGGCTGCGAAAGTTCAAGAACAGAGCATAGCAGCTGCATATGTTGATATATTTGTTGAAAGTGATGGACTATTAACCATTAAACAAGTTAATAGATTAAGGTGGTTTGGTCTAAGTTGGCGGGCTGGACATTTTGCGCCTCCTTTGGGCCCAATTTTGGCCCATTAGTCTCGTTTTGCATGTCCGAACCTGAAATCCCGAGTCCAAGTTTATTTCGGGTTTGGTTTTTGGCGAGAAAAATATATCGGGTACGACAAACAACGCAAAAACGAGCGTTTTTTCGGCCATTTTTGTGTAAATTTATTAAAACATAGTATTTTTTTGTAAAAATCGAAAATATTTTCACGGATTGCTTAAAACATTCCAAACAAGTGTTTGATAAATCCTTTTTTGCTTAACGGAAGATACAATGCTTGTTTCGGAACTATCTCTCGTGTAGTTAAATAAACATATTTTCATTTAACTGGTTTGGTATCGTACAAAGCCATAATGTCAATATAGCGGCTTATATTAAACGTATATCACTTGTAGATGCCCCCCCAGGATATTCGGGTCATAACCAGACCCGTTCGGTTATTCGTCTGTTCGATACGCAATAAGCGGTTAATCGCTTATTTGATAAACGAATACTAAGGCATTCTCGATTTTGTTGCGAATGTCACATTCTCCCCCATTTAAGAAATTTAGTCCCCGAAATTCAATATGCCAATTACGCCCCTTTAAGGGAAGATTTTATAAGTATCTATTTCGGAATTCGTTCTTTTGTTTCTAAACATGTTTGATTCCACGTTGTGGATTCCATCCAACTTATTCAATGAAATTTTATTGAGTCGTAACTGTTTGATTTTCCGCATTCAACATTTTCATGTGTTCCTTTATAGAGTTTATTTGTATTCAAGTTTTCAGGTGGTATTAATTTCGTCCGGTCAGTAACGCACTCGAACTGATTCGATATATATAAAAAAATCGGGAGTGAAATAATTTTTGTTTAATACATTCCGGGGTTAACCTTCGAGGAAATTTTGTGCAGTTCCCTGTATTTTGAAGTGAACTTATTGATTTCATCAACTCAACTCTGCCTTTTAAAAATCATCAATTTCCATGTATATCTTTATAGGCCTTTATTGAGCCTCAAGCGGCTGACCATTTGTTTGTAATATTGTGAGCTTTATCCATGGTTTCCGAAATCTATTCGGATATTTTTGTATGTTTGGAGGTTGCCAATTTTCAACTGAATAAGGTAGCGAGTTACATTCTTGCTCATATAATATAGTATATAGTTGTTTCCATAATATGACGAGGATTGAAATTACCGGTCTCACTTTCCTCTAATGTTTAAATGGTTTATTTGGTTTGATTGTTTGTTAGAGGATGATAGACCGCGTTCAAGCCGATTAGGGATCTAGGGTTTCATACACAACTTTAAAACACATGTGCTTATGATCTTTCTCATAGTAGTTCCATCATAAATTTCCCTTACATCTTTACACTAGTATTCAGTTTAATCGAACATCTAGCCTGACTTTTCTTCATTCATCACCCGGTTATTGAGGATATAAAAGCTTGAAGTTCATGTTTCAGTTCTTGTAGGAAGGAATTTCTTTGGTTTTTGACAGTTATGATTGTTCGACAATCCCACCCACTCTCCATCTCCTCTTGTTTAACATGTTTGATTACTTATAACTCATAGGTCCTTACGGTCGTGTAACTCGTACCGTTAGTAATATACCAGTAATGTCCTGGTCTTGGGTATAAAAGCAGTCGTTCCATATTTTCGGTTACTGATAGTATAATTCTTCTCCTCCGTGTTTAGTCATTGATGGGTATATGGTATTACGCTGTTTCACTTTCATTCACAATCTCGGTCCTTTTTGAATTAGGGGGATAAATTTTTGGTAATGCTGGAAAAGTGTTTATCTTGCTGGGGTCTGCATGAATCTTTGATGTAACTGTCATAATAAATAATTTAAGGCGGGTATACGAAAGGCATTAGGGTAGTAAGTGTTGTTTCGTGTACTGGATCACTTCTTTATCTTGAAGAGGTATTATAATAGTTCTACCTTTACATGTAACTTTCGTTTCGAACTAAATTAACTAGTCCATACTGACTATTACATAATAACTCCTCACTTCCACCGAGAGTGCATTGACAGGGAATAGCTAGTTTTTTAAGTTAAGAGGTAAGTTCTCCGAATAGTATAGTTAGTGTTTGTAGTCCTACCTTTGGCGGTTGCTATAGTATAAGGATTTATTATTTTACTAACCGGTATATTTTTCCAAGGTAATAATTTGTAGGAACGAAACGTCTATCAGTACCCGCATTGAATAAAACTAAAGTATATTAGGCAGAACTAATAACATACCTGTTACTACATTTGCTCTATTCGATTTATTCACAATACGGGACCTCTAGTCGAGTTGGACGTCGATGCTGGTCCTTGCGTTTGCCTTCCCATTGCAATTGGATTCCCTTTTGGGCAGTCTTTCTTGATGTGTTCCACACCACCATATTCATAACAGGCGTAACGGTTTAATATGGGTTGGTTTTGGTAGGTTGGTTGTTGTCGGATTGGCTGCGGTCGAGGTAGCTGTAAATTATGAAATTGGTAGGTCGGTTTATAGTATTCATAATGGTTCTACATTTTCAGTCATCGTGCCCCACCTTCCCACATTTGTGACACACATGGTACCGACATTCACCAACGTGATGATAACCACATTCCCCACACCTTGGCAAAGACCCATTATACTTATCTTGTTTCACATAGGAACTGATCATAGCGTAATTTTGTATTGCAGGGCGCACGTTTATTCGGTTTTCTTCCTTGTACTCTCGTCCTATACTTGGTTTGTTTTGTACCAGACGATTCTCTGGGCATTCTCAGCATACCACTTCTAACCAATTCAGAAGTTACAATGCCAGCTTGTAACACGGCATTTTCGAAAGTTATGGAACCAGTTGCGCTAACCAAACTCCTGACTTCGGGGGCTAAACACCAAGTGTAGCGTTTGGTACGTTTAGATTCTAGAGTAAGTAACCATGGAACTAGACATGCCAGTTCGTTAAAGTGGTGGGTATACTCCAAGTGATCTGCACCTGTCATTTCTAGAATCCAAAGTTCTTGTTCTAATTTCTGAATTTCGTTTATGGAGAAAAGCGTTTTATCATAAAATATTTAACATCTGTCCAAGACATACTATGGGTTGCCTCTTGCCTCCGTGTTGCGGGGGATTTTGGTTGTTACGACTATTGTTCAAGTTCAGTGGGGGATTATCATTGTTGGAAGTAATATTAGTATTCAACGCGGGCGTATTAGTTGTGACAGTTTCATATTTATCGAGGGAGCATATGTAGTTGTATTAGTATTCATCAGGGGATTAGTATTCGCAGTCGCATTAGTATTCGGCATTTGATTTGTAATCATAGTTGTATTAATACCAGCAGCGAATTGTGCTACTATTGTCGGAAGTACTGTCTGTATTTGCCGAGCAATCATCTCGGCTACATCTGCCTCAGACAACATGTTACATTCTTCGGGGCCATTGTATAACAATAACCAATCATCCGACAATTAACAAAATTCACTTACGCAACTAATCAAAATATTTCACATTAACAGGCAACCAGACATTTCAATTAACATGTATTTATCACACGGATCTGCTCTCGAGTCTGTGTACTAAGGATAGCTTGTAAAGTTAGCCTAACAAAGGCCAATGTTTGTACACACACACACACACACACACACACATATATATATATATATATATATATATATAGGGAGAGGATCAAGAGAAAACTCACCTTTAGAGAGAAAACTTAAAAACTACTAAAAACCCCTAAAGAATTGTTTTTATTAAAAATAAAAAAATATTTTCAAAATTCTGTTTTAGCCATTATTCTTATATTTTCTTATATTTCACTCGAAAAATATAAAAAAAATTAAAAAAAAACAAAAAAAAAACCGCTATAATGCAAATACGTATTACTGTGCGATACCGTTGTATTACACATGTGTATTACTATGTATTTTTGAGTTTAATAGTGTTTTATTGCATATATTCAATATTTGTGCATTGTATATGTGTAGTAGTGTTGTATTATATCGAAAAAAATAATAATAAAATAAAAGTCGATGTGGTCCACATGTGGGTTAATGTTGTATTACACATACGTACTAATGTGTATTAGATGTGTGTATTAGTCTTATATTGCATATATACAATGATATGTATCAAATATGTGTAATAGTGTTGTATTCTATGCAATACAAACACTTTTGCATATATGCAATGCACACTATTACACATGCGCACTATACCGACGAGGTTACCGACAATTTTTTTTTTATAATGGAAAAAAAAAGAAACTTCAAAATTTTTTTTTTAAAAAAGTTAAAAATAGTTTTTTAGAAGTTTTTAGGAGTTTTTAAGTTTTCTCTTTAACAGGAGTTTTCACTAGAACTCACCCCTATATATATATATATATATATATATATATATATATATTGAAAATTGTCACCTAATGACAAGAAATTTTAACCTAGTAAGGGTTGGTGTTCGTAATGAAATATATAATTCGTCACCCATATCAACATAGCACACTGCCAGATGCTTGCATGGGGCATCAACGGCTATATACAAAAATATCGTACTATCCTTTTCTATCCAAGTACACATTATACAATAATGAACGATTCACACTTGCACAACAATTATCTCAGTATGAACCCCTCATTGGGTAATTGCTTTTGTTTGGTCTCTCCCGTACGTAGGCATCTGACCGTTATGTGTTTAATCAGTATGTTATAATAGGAATGCACTTGTATATTCCAGTAGACCCTTAGAGGGTGGTAAATATAACTATAGAATATATTCCTTCGCCAGGTCATTCGGTACACGTACTCATGTTGGGTTTACTAAAAGTGGTAATTTACTTGTGGGGTAAGTACATCCCATTCCAGTCAAGCATGTCATCATTTCGTGAGCATGAGGTCTCTCTCCTGTAATAATCAGTTGGAATAGCAAAGTATAGGAGAGGTTGGAGGTTCTCGTACACAGATGGTTTGAAGAGTTTGCTAGTTAGGGAGGTTTATCAGAGTCAGTTGTACTGGTGATATGTAAAGGAATTATTGTCATTAGTACATTATATGTACTGGTAGCCACGATTGGTCATATTATAATTGAAAACTCAATTTTGGGTAATTATCATATTTATAACTTAATAAATCGGGCTCATCATCAGGTATTCTCCTTAGGAATGATGTTTGTTTTCGAACAACAGAAACGGAAAAACGATCGGAAAATAGTTTAGTTTAATGTCAAAGGAACAAGTATATAAGATAAAGATTGGATCCAAGCTGAGAAGTATTATATATTCTCCTGGAATTATAATCTATTGGTCACACCTCCCACGGTTCGTTCCCGGGCCTTGCATGTTAAGTCCCTTTATGTTTCCGTCACAGTACCAGATTTAGTTTGAACTCTTTAAAGCATCCTCTTATTCTCGTTTTACAGGCAACACCGGTTCTTCATCAGTCGTAAAAATACCCGATATCGACACCTTCCGGTTCACTCGTTAATCAGAAGAGAACATTTTTTGATAGCTTAGATCAGCGTAAAGGATATTATTAATTAGTACAGATATTAAATATTTTATTTGTTATAAACAGGTAAAATATTAATTATAATAAAATATAATATAAATTTTTGGCACGATATAATTTTAATTATAGTAGGAATTAATATTGATTATAACCGAATATAATATTCGTTATAATAAGATTCGATATTATCGGTAGTATTGTACGTACACGTATTCACATACCTCGTTTCAGATAAGCACGTATGCACATTACATATATACCCCACATCATCTTTATACACTTATGTTGCCATTTTTACCTATCAGTATGTTCCGCGACTTCTCCCCGAATTCCATTGTACACTTATGTTATTACATTCCAGACCATAATAACTCACTTGCCCTACGAGTTCATCCCGGCATCCATCAGTATCTATCGTTACTCATTTTTAAGTTTCCCTTGTATAATCGAGCCTACTGTTATATTATAGGTATCCTAAGGGATAATATTAAGTTGCAGCAGAACTTGGGTCATAAGCCATACTCAACTTTAGTTTAGTAAGTTACAGCAGAACTTGGCCCATAGGACATACTCAACTTTAGTTTAGTAAGTTGCACCAGAACTTGGGTCATAGGCCATACTCAACTTTAGTTTAGTAAGTTGCAGCAGAATTTGGCTCATAGGCCATACTCAACTTTAGTTTAGTACTATTGTGGCCCCCCTTCCGCCCACAATAACCCCATGATCATCACAGACCACGTTATCCCCATGGCCGTTACCGACCACGTTACTCCCTATGGCCATTACAGGCCATGTTATTTTTAACAATACACAACGTATTTGTATAAATGTGTTATCATGCGAAATTTCGTTATGTTTTGGTATTCATACTATATCCACGTAACTTTTCATTGAATAAAATGCTATTCATCATTCATTCGCACGTAATCGTTATGTTTGTAGGGACTTTTCATATATTAAATTTCAGATAATTTATATCTCGAACCATTTTCAGATAAATAACGCATATAAACACGCTTTTCATCCCAAAAGTTCGTAAATGTTTGAAATAAGGGTTCATGAAACTCAGTGTGAGGTCAGCTCGGGATTCGTTTCCTTTGCTATCACTTAGTCCCTTTGCGATTTTCGCCCGTTTTCGCTCTCTTAATCCAATTTCTGGGTTCTCGTGCTTCTATATAAGCTAATTATAGGTCCTAGGGTTTATGGCTGGGAAAGTTCAAGAACAGAGCATAGAAGCTGCATATGTTGATATTTTGTTGAAAGTGATGGACTATTAACCATTAAACAAGTTAATAGATTAAGGTGGCTTGGTCCAAGTTGGCGGGCTGGACCTTTTCGGCCTCCTTTGGGCCCAATTTTGGCCAATTAGTCTCGTTTTGCATCTCCGAACCTGAAATCCCGAGTCCAAGTTTATTTCGGGTTTGGTTTTGGCAAGAAAAATATATCGGGTACGACAAACAACGCAAAAACGAGCGTTTTCGGCCATTTTTGTGTAAATTTTTAAAAACATACTATTTTTTTGGAAAATCGAAAATATTTTCACAGATTTCTTAAAACATTTCCAACAAGTGTTTGATAAATGCTTTTCGGCTTAACGGATGATACAATGCTTGTTTCGGAACTATCTCTCGCGTTTAAGTTCAAAATGGGAAGTTAAACGAACATGTTTTCATTTAACTGGTTTTCTATCGTACTAAGGCCATAATGTCAATGTAAGGCTTATATTAAACGTATATCACTTATAGATGCCCCCCCAGGATATTCAGGTCATAACCAGACCTGTTCGGTTATTCGTCTGTTCGATACGCAATAAGTGGTTAATCTCTCATTTGATAAACGAATACTAAGACATAGTCGATTTTGTTGCGAATGTCACATTCTCCCCTAGTTAAGAAATTTCGTCCCCGAAATTCAATATGCCAATTACGCCCCTTTAAGGGAAGAGTTTATAAGTATCTATTTCAGAATTCGTTCTTCTGTTTCTGAACATGTTTGATTCCACGTTGTGGATTCCATCCAACTTATTCAATGAAAATTTATTGAATCGTAACTATTTGATTTTATCCGTTCAACATTATCATGGGTTCCTTTATAGAGTTTAGTTGTATACAAGTTTTCAGGTGGTATTAATTTCGTCCGGTCAATAAGGCACTCGTTCTGATTCGATATAAATAAAAAATCAGGAGTGAAATAATTTTTGTTTAATACATTCTGGGGTTAACCTTCGAGGAAATTTTGTATAGTTCCCCGTATTTTGAAGTTAACTTATTGATTTCATCAACTCAACTCCGCCTTTTAAAAATCATCAATTTCCACGTATATCATTATAGTCCTTTATTGAGCCTTAAGCGGCTGACCGTTTGTTTGTAATATTGTGAGCTTTATCTATGGTTTCCGAAATAAATTCCAATTTTCTTGTATGTTTCGAGGTTGCCAATTTTCAGCTGAATAAGGTGGCGAGTTACATTCTTGCTCATATAATATAGTATATAGCCGTTTACATAATATTACGAGGATTGTTAATGTACGAGGATTGAAATTACCGGTCTCACTTTCCTCTAATGTTTAAATGGTTTATTTAGTTTGATTGTTTGTTAGAGGACGATAGACCGCGTTCAATCCAATTAGGGATCTAAGGTTTCACACACAACTTTAAAACACATGTTCTTATGATCTTTCTCATACCAGTTCCTTCATAAATTTCCCTTACATCTTTACACTACTATTCAGTCTAATCAAAAATCTGGCTTGACTTTTCTTCATTCATCACCAGGTTATCGAGGCTATAAAAGCTTGAAGTTCATGTTTCAGTTCTTGTAAGAAGGAATTTCTTTGGTTTTTCACAGTTATGATTAACCCTGATTAACTACGGGGCCCCTGCTTAACTGCGGGGCCCCGTTTCCGTTTATTCAATTTTATTTGATAAAAAATGTGCAAAATCAATCCAGATTGTCCAGGTTTCTCATAAAAAGTTCGGTTTTACTTAATTAATCCAAAAATATGATTTTTGATCACTCCAGGTGTTCTGATATTCCTGCAGATTCGTTAATCATGAACTTGCCGGTTTTTATCAGAATTGAGTTTGTTTAATCTTCAAATTAGGAATTGATTAAGGATTATGATCTGGAGATTATGTACCACCCGGGTAAGGCTAACGTGGTAGCCAACGCGTTGAGCCGGAAGGAGTGACCGAAACCTACTCGTGTGATATCTTATCAGCTTATTCTTAAACCCGATATTTTGAAACAAATAGCCAACATCCAGAATATTTGGGGTCAGGAAAAGTTGTTGGAAGATTTCGGTGATGGGGTGAAGTATAAGGATGGGTGTTTATGGGTACCGAGGTATGGGGGATTCATAGATAAAATTTTGGATGAAGCACACAAGTCGCGCTATTCCATTCACCCGGGCATGACCAAGATGTACCAAGACCTGAAGAAGAATTATTGGTGGCCTGCGATGAAGTTTGAGGTGGCTCAGTACGTGAGTAAGTGTTTGACGTGTCTGCAAGTTAAGGCCGAGCATCAGAAGCCGTTCGGAAAACTTCAGCCCTTGGAAATACCTGAGTCGAAGTGGGAGCATCTTACGATGGATTTTGTGACTAAACTGCCTCATACTCCTAGGGGTAGTTATGACACCATTTGGGTAATCGTGATAGACTGACCAAGAGCGCTCATTTCTTGCCGATCCGAGAAACTTTTAATTCCGAGCAGTTGGCCGATGTGTTTATTTGTCAGATCGTTTCTAGGCATAGGGTGTCGGTATCTATTGTTTCGGATAGGGATACGCGTTTTACCTCTAGGTTTTGGAAGAGGTTTCATGAGGAGATGGGTACCAAACTCCTCATCAGTACTGCTTATCACCCGCAAACGGTTCAACAGATGGTATTATGATAATAGGACGGGTGAAGCGATAATTGTATTGGGCACTGGATCTAACATGAGTGTTATACGTGTGATTGATCCTATGTGGCTTGTCAACTTATCGGAGTCTGATCCGACGCGTTATTTCAGAATCAGATCCGATTTGCTAATGTAAGTGATTATGATATTGCGATGCAGTTTCAGAGAGTTATTCTTGTTTGTTATGCATTCAAGATACATAGTTACACTGACCGGAAGAAAAAAATGTTCCAGAAATAAAATAAAAAGAGCTCGCGACGAGGGGGAGTTTGTTGATACAAGACTTGGGCGTCTCGGTCATTATTATATTATTATTATTATACTACTTGATAATGTAAGGGGTAGTTTGGTAAATATCCCCATTCGCTCTAATGTAAAGCTATTCGTTTCCCCGTAACGAATAAGCTATATTCGTTATTATTGTACGCCACATTCGTTAACCTTGCTTAGCGAATGTGACAACGAATGAAGGGCATTCGTTAGCGTTTAATGTAAAACGAATGAGGTTGTTCAGTCGTTAGTATTAATGTAACGAATGACACATTCGTTAATTTTAAGTTAACAAATGTGTCATTGTCTATATATAGTGTTAACCGGCTGGTAATCAGGCTGGTGGAACGAGTACTGGTGGTGGTAGTGAGGGAAATAAGTTGCAGATTATGCCATACAAGGACTATACTTGAGCTAAACTGATTAAAGTTATACCGGCGAATATGATGTCGTTTGTGGGTATGAACGGGATTGTTTATAGTATGGTAAATACTGATGAGATCAAAGAGGGTGAGCTTGTAGATCATTCGCTAACAAAAGAACAAATTGCCCTGCTTCTAGATCTGAATGAAGACGAGGTTGAGGAACTGGGAAAGACAGTTGAGATTTAGATTGATTTTGAAGAAAGTACAAATCCAGGCATTCCGCGCGGGAATGTGCCTGAGTATGAAGAGGTGGAAGTGGAAGACGTGACTGCCGAGGAGTCAGGTATTCCATTCTTTACAACTGAACATTTCGAGGTAGCAGAACAGCGTTTACGTGAAGAACGGGAGAGGTGGAATAAAGAAGCAGAAACAAGTCACTTATCAACAAAAGAGAAGAAACGAAAGTGTGCTGTCACACCCCAACTAGCACAATGCGAAAGCGTAAAACGAGAATGTAACAGACACCTCTGGTATCAACAACATTGTTTATAAAGAACATTATAAACTAATTTACATTATATTACATTACATTATTCTATCCTTGATTATAAACTAGGTGTTACAACAAATTATGCTCGTAAGCTGTTCTACTACATATGAAATTTGGAATCATTTGGAAAAGTCTAAGTTTGTTTTGTGCATATGCGTTCATATGAAATTTTATAGCCGAATTTGGCCCGAAAAGAATATTGGACAAGGTTGTTACATTCTGAAATTTATACATATGATTTTGGGATACAATTTGAACAGCCAGGAATTTTTGCTGAATTTTTGGAAATCGTTTGGGATAAACGGACAATTTTCAGGCTAAATATAGCAGGTAAAATGGATTTTTATAAATTAATAAATCAATAATAAATTATGTGGTTAATTTTTTACCAAAACAATTTGGCGCCCACCGTGGGGCTAAGGTGCTTCAATCCTTGAAATCCGTTTATTTCATTCACTTTCAACTTAAAGCTGGGAAAGTTTGCCTTTTCTCTGATGAATTTGCTTGTTGTGTACCATTCACTCTAGATATGGATGTGAGCAGTTTCTTGTTTAAAGAAAAATCAGAGATCTGTAGTTCTGATTTCATTCACAATAACCATGAATATTTGCAGTACATATTTCAACCTCTCACCATCCTTGAACTTGAACATGTCAAGCTGTTGTTTCAATCGATCCTTCTTAATATCCCTCAGCTCAGCATTTCCTTCGAACATCTCCACAACCGCATCACACATAGCCTTAACATTTGTGTGATGATTCACACTGGTCAATATCTCCCAAGATAGTCCTAACTTCAACATGGATAAGGCTTTGTCATCTCTCTATTTCATTTGCCTTTCCACTGTTGCATTGTCATTTGGGGCATCTGTAGGAGCATAGGGTCCATCTTTAATGGAGTTCCATAACTCTGTGTCGTTGTAGTTAACAGCAGCCTCAAGTAAAACTTTCCATTTGATGTAATTTTCTCTCGAGTCTGTATACTAAAAATAGCATGTAAAGTTAGCCAACAAAGGCCAATGATTGTGTATATATATATATATATATTGAAAGTTGTCAGTGGTGTGACCTATAGATTATAATTCAAGGTATTTTTATAATACTTCTCAGCTTGGATCCAATCTTTAACTTATATACTTGTTCCTTTGACATTAAACTAAACTATTTTCCGATCGTTTTTCCATTTATGTTGTTCGAAAACAAACATCATTCCTAAGGAGAATACCTGATGATGAGCCCGGTTTATTAAATTATAAATATGATAATTACCCAAAATTGAGTTTTCAATTATAATATGAACAATCGTGGCTACCAGTACATATAATGTACTAACGATAATAATTCTTTTACATATCACCAGTACAATTGACTCTGATAAACCTCCCTAACTAGAAAATTCTTCAAACCATATGTGTACGAGAACCTCCAACCTCTCCTATACTTTGCTATTCGAATTGGTTATTACAGGAGAGAAACCTCATGCTCACGAATTGATGACATGCTTGACTTGAATGGGATATACTTACCCCACAAGTAAATTACCACTTTTAGTAAACCTAACATGAATACGTGTACCGAATGACCTGGAGAAGAAATATATTCTATATTTATATTTAACACCCTGTAACGGTCTAGTGGAATATACAAGTTCATTCCTATTATAACATACTGATTAAACAGATAACGATCAGATGCCTACGTACGGGAGAGACCAAACAAAACCGATTACCCAATGAGGGGTTCGTACTAAGATAATTGTTGTGCAGGTGTGAACCGTTCATGATTGTATAATGTGTACTTGGATAGATAAGGATAGTACGATATTTTTGTATATAGCCGTTGATACCCCATGCAAGCATCTGGCA
The DNA here is from genome assembly GCF_021521415.1 of Bidens hawaiensis. Taxonomy (NCBI): domain Eukaryota; kingdom Viridiplantae; phylum Streptophyta; class Magnoliopsida; order Asterales; family Asteraceae; genus Bidens; species Bidens hawaiensis. The sequence continues at coordinate 645,268 of NW_027491115.1, read as the reverse complement.
GTGTGCTATGTTGATATGGGTGACGAATTGAATAATTCATTACGAACACTAACCCTTACTGGGTTAAAATTTCTTGTCATTAGGCATAAAGTAACGACCATGCGTGCTAAAAATTGTACAATCGAAACTTGAACGATTTCGTCTGTGTGTATATATATGCACGATATTTGGACTGAAATAGTTTATCCGGATAGTAACCACCATTAAATATATATTTTGGGATTATATATATATGTATATAAATATATATAATCCCAAAATATACCATATCACAAGTTAGCCATCCTTAGTCACTAAGGACTAACCAACATCAATAATCATAGGCCATAGGGTATCACATGTGTAAACACACATATATAACGTCCCAAAATATACCATACTACAAGTAAGTCTATGGGCCAAAAGGTAACACATGTATAAACATAGGTATATATTATTCCAAGATATACCATACTACAAGTAAGCCTATGGGCCATAAGGTAACACCTGTATATACATACTTATATATCATCACAAAATATACCATAGTACAAGTGAGTCTATGCAAAATCATTTAAGCGGTTTATCAAGTAAAAACAGTTCGGTGTGTATGCTAGCCCAAAATTTGAAAGAGTGAAAAGGAGCATCATGGACTCACCTAACACAATGCACGAAATCACCACGAGCTAGAGAATCCATAAGTATCCCCACAACTCAAACGCCTGTCGGTTTACGTACAATCATTACTAACGATACCGAAAGGACTCGTTTATCCTACAAAGCGTTCTAACATGGTTCAAGTTACCTAAAGCCTCAACCTCACCAAGTTCAATTACAACAGCCCCCGGGGCCTTGTATTTACCAAAACCTCCGTTAGTTAATCCCGGTGACAAAGGATTCCCAAAATACCCCCGGAAGTTGCTAGTTGAAGGAATATACGCGTTTATGAGTTGTTTATGCTCTTAACAACCACAGCCCTGTGTGGACCAAATTTAATAAAATCACAGCCAACAAGTCCACACGACACTACACGGGTTGGATGGGTCGGTAATCCGCAAGCACAACGCACCATCTACCTAATAAACGAGTTGGATGGGTCGGGAAGATAAACCAGAATCCATCATCCCGCAGCAGCTTTGACACTCGATCTTATAAATTCATAAAAACCGTTCAAATCTGGTCCAAAAATTAAATATTAAACCTTTCTGAAAACTAGACTCAAAGTGGAACATCATGGAAACAAGAATCGATCTAAAATAGTGGATTATCATCGACTTACAGACCCTACAATAAACGAGTACGAATCTGTCAGCAAACTGTTATCATCAAAACTCAACCCTAACTTGTTCAAAAAATGGTTTAATGTTGAAAATGTAAGGCCCCGAACCCCAGGAGCCCCACAGGTGGTAGTCATACAATATAGATTAAAGTAATTAAACTTGAAAATGGTTTCTTCCATTAAAACAAACATCTCAGAGTGTAAATTCAGCAGAAAATATAAATAGTGAAGTAAGTTCCCTAAAACCCGAGAATTTTGCCCAAAACCAACTTTAAAACATAATTCATGAAACTATTTAAAATCAAACAATAATGTATATATGTGTATATATATATATACATATTTTATCATCCCAAGGCTTACCATATACTAGCAAGCCTACATAAAATCGTTTAAAACATTTCACCAAGTAAGAAAAACACTTAGGTGTGCATGCTAGCCCAAATTTAAAAGAGTAAAAAGGGGCATCATGAACCCACCTGAAATCAACCGAACACCTGCAACGAGCTAGGAAATCCCTTAGTGCACACTCACAAGTAAGGGCCTGTAAATTGTACACAACGCGTCACTAAACTAGACCGTAAGAACACACTTACCTAATAACACTTTGGCCCGAAGCCCAACAACTTGGCCCGAGGCCCAACCCATACCCAAATTACTTTACCTCAGCCCCTAAAACCCTTCAATTAACCAAATCCACCATACGATCATGGTCGGGGCTAACCATGATGCACAACTCACCCGTCGGTTTGCAAATCGAGTCGAATTCGCGCGCACCAAATTTTAAACCCAATTTTCAAACAAATCAGCCCCAAATGGACCAAATTCCCATCTTAACCTTTTCATACATCGTAATTATATCCCCCGAGTTGATAGGGTCGACGGTTCCTTTTTACAACGCTCACTTTAATGTTTAAACGACAATTTGCGCACAACCGACTCGATTAACTAATCACCAACCTTAACAGCCCCGAGTTCCAAAAAAAATAATTTTCCCACAGCCCATAAACCCCCCTAGGGCCATGCAAACTGATTCGGTTGGTCATTCAATCGATTAACGCATCAAACTCAACAATTGACAATTCTACACCTGATAAACCCTTGTTTTCGACCTAAAATCGATTGACCGACCTAAACACCTCCAATGGCCACGAAATTTTAATATGATATACTACACATACCTAGGAGGATTTTGATGCAAAAACCTCACTCAAAACAGTCCCGGAAAAGCTCAATTGGACAGCCACCCGTTTAGCCTACAATAAGTCGTTTTTCGATCAATAAGCGTATTTCAACGGTCAATTAACGTGTAAGAGACATGGAGAATCATAAAAGCAACCTGGAATTGAAGTTTTTACAGATCAAAGCTGGCTGGACAGAAGAATTTCGAGCAGGGGGGGGGGTCTCTCTTCCGATCGGCCGCTAGAAAGGGTTTTAGGGTTAGGTTAATTGTTTTATGTTATAATAAAAATAGTTACATCCAAGTCCCTCCAAATTGAGGTGTAAGGCAAAATGGAAGGAAAAGTTAAGTTCTTCAACGTACCGGGATGACGTAAAGGCTTCCGAGAAACGTCGGTTAAGTCCCGAGAGTTATCCATACTTTACACGCGCTAAATCATTAAACCGGAAGTTGATGGGTGTTACAAGTCCACCCCCCTTACAATGGGATTCGTCCCCGAATCCCGATGCGACAGGAACAACTGCGGATACAGTTTCATCGTCTCATCTTCGGATTCGCAAGTAGCCAGGGTGAATAGAATAGCGCGACTTGTGTGCCTCATCCAAAATTTAATCTCTGAATCCCCCATACTTCGGTACCCATAAACGACCATCCTTATACTTCACCCCGTCACCTACGTCTTCCAACAAATTCTCCTGACCCCAAACACGTTCTGACATAATCCATTCCACCTGCAAAGCCTCATTCTGAATGCTGGCTATTTGCTTCAAAATATCAGGTTTAAGGATGAGCTGGTAAGATTTTACACGAATAGGTTTTGGTCTCTCCTTCCTGCTTAACGCGTCGGCTACCACGTTATCCTTACCAGGATGGTACATAATCTCCAGATCGTAGTCCTTAATCAACTCCAACCATCGACGCTATCGCATGTTCAGTTCCTTTTGCTCGAATAAATACTTTAAGCTCTTATGATCGGTACAGATAACGCAAGGAACACCATACAAGTAATGCCTCCACAACTTAAGCACAAACATAACCGCCGCCAGCTCCAAATTGTGAGTAAGATAGTTCGCCTCATGAGGCTTCAACTGCCGTGAGGCATAAACGATGAATCGGCCTCGCTGCAACAGAACACACCCAAGCCCCTAGTAAGAGGCATCGGAATAAACCACCAAATCATCAGTGCCATCGGGTAAAGCTAGAATCGGGGCATGCGTTAACCTGTTCTTCAATTCGAGAAAAGCCCCCTCCTGCTCAGTACCCCAAACAAACTTAACGCACTACTTAGTCAACTTGGTCAATGACGAAGCGATTTTTGAAAAATCGGGAATAAAGTGACCGTAATAACCCGCCAAGCCCAGAAAGCTACGAATTTCGGATAGAGACTTAGGAGATTCCCATTCGTTTACGGCTTCCACCTTTGCAGGGTTAACCAAAATAGCACTAGGGTTAATAACATGACCCAAGAACTGAACCTCGCGTAACCAGAAGGAACACTTAGAAAATTTTGCATACAACTTGTTCTTTCGCAGAGCTTCCAAAACTTCCGAGAGATGACCGGCGTGATCGGATTCGTTTTTGGAATACACAAGAATGTCGTCGATGAACACAATAACAGAGCGATCGAGCATCGGTCTACACACCCGGTTCATAAGATCCATGAACGCAGCTGGTGCGTTGGTCAAACCGAAAGACATCACGAGGAACTCATAATGTCCATAACGGGTGCGGAAGGCGGTGTTAGGAATATCATCCTCCCGAATTTTCAACTGATGATACCTGGACCTAAGGCCGATCTTCGAGAACCAACTAGCTCCTTGGAGCTGATCAAATAAGTTTTCGATTCTCGGAAGAGGGTACCGATTTTTGACAGTGAGCTTATTCAATTCACGGTAGTCAATGCACATCCGCATGCTACCGTCCTTCTTCTTAACGAACAGAACTGGGGTACCTTACGGTGAGATGCTCAGTCAAATGAAGCCCTTATCGAGCAAGTCTTCCAACTGGGCCATAAGTTATTTCATTTCATTCGGTGCTAGACGATAAGGGGCTCGAGCAACGGGCTTTGCTCCTGGCACAAGGCCTATCTAGAATTCGACCTCGCGGTACGGCGACACATCTGACAAATCAACTAGAAATACATCCGGGAAATCCCGAACAACAGGAACACCACCGACGGTAGCCACCTCGGTTTTCATATTTATAGCATACGCCAGATACGCCCCGCAACCCCGCTGCATCAATCTCCCCGCTTTAAGCATAGATATGATATGTGGCGTCGCACCATTCCAATTACCGAAGACAGTGATTTGGGTCCCTTTCGGGGCCCTCAGACGAACAAGTTTCTGACCACAAATGATTTGAGCATCAACACTCGCGATCCAATCCATCCCGAGCACCACATCAAAACAGCCAAGCTGGATCCAATACAACCACACCGGAAATCTATACCCAGACAACTCGATGGAACAACCCTGAATAGCCCTAGACACGGACATGAATTTTCCTACGGCGACCTCCACCTCAAACACATCGACTACGCACTCGAGTGATTTATTCAACGAGGAACAGAAAGGGGTAGACACAACACTTCTACTGGCGCCCGAATCAAATAAGACTGACGGCTGAAATTCATCAAGTAGAAAGGTATCTGGGATAACATTACGCTCCTACTTAGCTAAACAGTTACACATACATTCTTGAAGGAGCGAGGAATTGAAGCGGTCAAGTACCAAGGAACCCAGAGTGACCGCATGCTACGCCTCAGCTAAACAATTACGCGCAAAGCGTTTGAGAGGATGGGAAACGAACAGGAGTATTTAGGGAATAAGATGAAATTTAACGCTAACGACTCGAGAGTTAGCCAAATCCTATCCCTACAAAGACGAAACCCTAAGATAGTTAGACACAAGTGGTATTTAGAACATGGAAGGTAAGGGTAAACTTCTAATAACATTGATAAAGTGGTATTAGTCGTTTACTTCACCGGCCTGTTCTAAGAATCCCCTGCCCCTAACCACATTAGCATTCTATCTAACACTTTACAATTAATCACATACTAGGAACTTTCAAATTCAAAGGCATGACTAAATAATTTAAAGTTACCTCTTGGCGTGCAGCTACTCGCGGTGGGCATACTGGTCTCTTTTCTTACAGTTCGAGTCCAAGCATTCGGGGATGCTCGGATCCCTCGAACCACGGCTCTGATACCAACTTGTAAGGCCCCGAACCCCGGGAGCCCCACAGTTGGTATTCATAGAAAATATAGATTAAAGTAATTACACTTGAAAACGGTTTCTTCCATTAAAACAAACATCTCAGAGTGTAAATTCAGCGGAAAACATAAATAGTGAAGTAAGTTCCCTAAAACCCGGGAATTTTGCCCAAAACCAACTTTAAAACATAATTCATGAAACTATTTAAAATCAAATTGTTCAAAGTACATTCTTCCATCCACGTAGTCCAAGTAGCTTCGTGCACGTCCAAGCGATAAGGCATCCTCTTCGTAACCTGAAACTCACACTAACATGTACACAAAGTCAGCTTGAGCTGAGTTAGTTCGAGTTTTAAATATATAATATCAGTAATAACATATATGGTAGACATACCAAAAGTTTTTAAAGTAAAAAGAGTGCATCCATTAAGTCATCGTTACCGAAGACTAAACATTCTCATACATACATATACCAAAGATATATATATATATATATATATAACATTCTTTCAAGTACATCCCTACATATATAACAATATATATATATATATAACATCCACGTATAACATTCAGGGTCGAGCAAACATACAACCCAAACACATAACATCCACGCATGCAAACACAAAGTAACGCAACATCCGTAGTCGAAACGACTACAACTCCGCCAAATATAGGCCACACAATAATGTATATATATATATATCTATTTTAACATCCCAAGGCCTACCATATACTAGCAAGCCCATATAAAATAGTTTAAAACATTTCATCAAGTAAGAAAAACACTTAGGTGTGCATGCTAGCCAAAAGTTTAAAAGAGTAAAAAGGGGCATCATTAACTCACTTGAAATCAACCGAACACCTGAAACGAGCTAAGAAATCCCTAAGTGCACACTCACAAGTAAGGGCCTGTAAATTGTACACAACACGTCACTAAACTAGACCGTAAGAACACACTTGCCTAATGGGGGCCGTTCAAGCCCAACACTTTGGCCCGAGGCCCAACAACTTGGCCCAAGGCCCAACCCATACCCAATTACTTTACCTCAGCTCCTAAAACCCTTCAATTAACCAAATCCACCCTACAATCATGGTCGGGACTAACCATGATGCACAACTCACCCGTCGGTATGCAAATCGAGTCGAATTCGCGCGCACCAAATCTTAAAACTAATTTTCAAACAAATCAGTCACAAATGGACCAAATTCCCATCTTAACCTTTTCATACATCGTAATTATGTCCCCCGAGTTGATAGGGTCGTCAGTTCCTTTTTACAACGCTCACTTTAATGTTTAAACGACAATTTGCGCACAACCGACTCGATTAACTAATCACCAACCTAAACAGCCCCGAGTTCCAAAAAAATAATTTTCCCATAACCCTTAAACCCCCCTAGGGCCATGAAAACTGATTCGGTTGGTCATTCAATCGATTAACGCATCAAACTCAACAATTGACAATTCTACACCTGATAAACCCTAGTTTTCGAACTAAAATCGATTGACCGACCTAAACACCTCCAATGGCCACGAAATTTTAATATGATATACTACACATACCTAGGAGGATTTTGATGCAAAAACCTCACTCAAAAAAGTCCCGAAAAAGCTCAATTGGACAGCCACCCGGTTAGGCTACAACAAGTCGTTTTTCGATCAATACGCGTAATTCAAAGGTCAATTAACGTGTAAGAGACATGGGGAATCATAAAACCGACCTGGAACTGAAGTTTTTACGGATCAAAGCTAGCTAGATAGAAGAATTTTGAGCAGGGGGGGGTCTATCTTCCGTTCGGCCGCTAGAAAGGGTTTTAGGGTTAGGTTAATTGTTTTATGATATAATAAAAATAGGTACATCCAAGTCCCTCCAAATTGAAGTGTAAGGCAAAATGGAAGGAAAAGTTAAGTACTTTAACATACCGGGATGATGTAAGGGCTTCCGAGAAACGTCGGTTAAGTCCCAAAGTTATACATACATTACACACGCTAAATCATTAAACCGGAAGTTCACGGGTGTTACAGAAAAAGAGTTATACTAAGATAGAATCGACCTTGAATTAGTCTCGGGAGGCCGGAGAATGGCTAGAACCTGCACGAAAATCGAGGAGGAGGCTGGTAAGAGGCGCCGATCGGAACTAGGAAGAAGGAGAAGGAGTTTTAGGGTTTATGTTATAAACATTTTTCATCTAGGCCCATCAACGCTGACGCATATTCAGTTCCTTTTGTTCGAAGAAATACTTTAAGCTCTTATGATCGGTATAGATAACACAAGGAATACAGTACAAATTATACCGCCACAACTTAAGCGCAAACACAACCGCCGCCAGTTCTAAATCGTGAGTAGGATAATTCGCCTCATGAGGCTTTAACTGCCGTGAGGCATAGGCAAAATTTAAGCATGTTGTTAACCAACACAGAATCCATGTAGAGCCGAGCAATTTCGTGAGGCATAGGCACAATTTTTAGGGCATGTTGTTAACCGACGCGGAATCCATGTAGAGCCGAGCAAAATTGAAGCCATTAAAACTTGGCAAGCCCCAAAGTCACTGAAAGAAATCTGCCAATTTTTGGGATTAGCTGGGTATTACCGGCGCTTTATTGCTAATTTTTCCAGCATAGCCCAACCTTTAACCCTTTTGACTCAAAAAGATCGTGCTTATGATTGGGTAGAAGAACAAGAAGCGGCTTTTCAATTGCAGAACCAGAAATTATGTCAAGCCCCGATACTAAGTCTTCTAGAGGGAACGGGCCTCTTCATCACGAGTATAACCCGAGTAATATATTTGACCCGATCACGGTTTAACATACAACAGGCCTCTTCACCATGGGATTTTAAAACCCGAATAACATATTTGACCCGCCAAAATGATGATCACGCCACATGGGCCTTTTCACCACGGGATTTGAAAACCGGAGTAATATATTTGACCCGGCCGTGATCACCATGCACACACACATCATTAAGCCTACTAACATCATTCTTAGTCACAAGGAACTAAATAACATCAACCATCTTAGGTTATTAGGTAACACATGCTCGTACATACATATATATATATATATATATATGTATATAAATATATCCCAAGATATACCATATCACAAGTAAGCCATCCTTAGTCACTAAGGACTAGCCAACATCACTAATCACAGGCCATAGGGTAACACATGTGTAAACACACATATATAACATCCAAAGATATACAATACTACAAGTAAGCCTATGGGCCATAAGGTAACACATGTATAAACATACGTATATATTATTCCAAGATATACCATACTACAAGTAAACCTATGGGCCATAAGGTAACACCTGCATATACATACTTAAATATCATCACAACATATACCATAGTACAAGTGTGTCTATGCAAAATCATTTAAGCGGTTTATCAAGTAAAAACAGTTCGGTGTGTATGCTAGCCCAAAATTTGAAAGAGTGAAAAGGGGCATCATGAACTCACCTGCCACAAGGCACGAAATCACCACGAGCTAGAGAACCCATAAGTGTCCCCACAACTCAAACGCCTGTCGGTTTACGTACAATCATTACTAACGATACCGAAAGGACTCGTTTATCCTACGAGGCCTTCTAACATGGTTCGAGTTACCTAAAGCCTCGATCTCACCAAGTTCAATTACAACAGCCCCGGGGCCTTGTATTTACCAAAACCTCTCTTAGCTAATCTCAGTGACAAAGGATTCCCAAAATACCCCCGGAAGTTGCTAGTTGAACGAGTATACGCGTTTATGAGTTGTTTATGCTCTTAACAACCAACTCTACCCTGTGTGGACAAAATTTAATAAAATCACAGCCAACAAGTCCACACGACTCTGCACGAGTTAGATGGGTCGGTAATCCGCAAGCACAACGCACCAACTGCCTAATAAACGTGAATTCGCGTTGTACCGACCTGTTTGAGTAACCGACAACCAATTCAGCCCCAATATTTACAAAAATAATTTTTCCACAGCCCGTATATCAAACCAAAGTTACACAAACTGAATTGGTTGTTAATTCCTTCAAACCTCGCGCTAAAGGCAACAATTTAACAATCTAGACAACCAAACACTAGTTTTCAATCTTTCACTATATGACCAATCAAACAAAAACCATAGCTTACAATATTAAAGTATGTTACACTAGACATACCTTAGAAGATGATGGAGCAAAAACCTTAAACAAAACAGCCACGAAAGATGCATGAAAGGGCGGCCACCGCTTAAGTTCTAAACCGAAAGAATTGATCACTGTCGAATACAAGGAGCATATTTTATCATGCGAAAGTGTATTTTATTACATAGGAAAATCAAAGGAATAAATTATGAAATTTTTACCAGAGTTGTATAAATTACTTGGGTATCAAAAAATATTTTTATTATATTTTTCCAATTCACAAAAAAATCATAAAAATTTATCCGACATAGAATGGTACGTGCAGCTATTTCAGTGCGCAACAAAAGGGTTTTATTTTTATAAAAATCATTACAAAACCAAATTAAACGATTCCAATTAAGTTTGATTTCTAACCCGAAATATGAAGTTCCAGATGTGGAACCAACTAATTTGGACTTGTTGAAAAAGATTTATGATGTCGGGATGACAGACCAGAATCCGTCATCCCGCATCAGCTTTGACACTCGATCTTATAAATTCATAAAAACCATTCAAATCTGGTCCAAAAATTACATATTAAACTTTTCTGAAAACTAGACTCAAAGTAGAACATAATGGAAACAAGAATCGATCTAAAACAATGGATTATCATCGAGTTACAGACTCTACAATAAACGAGTACGAATCTGTCAGCAAACTTTTATCATCAAAACTAAACACTAACATGTTCAACAAAGGGTTTAATGGTGAAAAAGAGTTATACTAAGTTAGAATCGACCTTGAATTAGTCTCAGGAGGCCGGAGAATGGCTGGAACCTGCATGAAAATCGAGGAGGGAGGCTGGTAAGAGGCGTCGATCGAAACTAGGAGGAAGGAGGAGTTTTAGGGTTTATGTTATAAACGTTTTACATCTAGGCCCTTCCACTTATAAATTACGATGTCTTGGATTAAACGTTAAATAAATAGGCTTACAAGAAAGACAAAGAGGTCCCCGAGGAAGGCCAGATCAAGTATCCGTTAAAATACAAACTCTACAACACATATATCATTTTAATGAAAATTTGCGGGCGTTAGAAGTCTACCCTCCTTAAAATGGGATTCGTCCCCGAATCCCGCCATACCGGAACGGGCGCAGATGGAGACAAATCCTAATCATTTAATCATACAAGAAATGAAAAAGACAAAACCCCTACGGGCACAAAGCCTACAAACAGGAACAAAGCCCATAGCTCAACAAGTAAAAATGAAACCTGGAGTGATAGTATGCAATGCCTTAGTTAATCAATTACGTGCAAGACTCTTGAGAGGATGAGAAATAAACGGAAGGATTAAGGAATGAGATGAACTTTAACGCTAACGACCCAAGTATTAGCCATATCCTATCCCTACAAAGACGGAACCCTAACACAATCAACCACAGGTAGCGTTTAGAGCATGAAAGGTAAGTGTAAACTTCTAATAACGTTGATCAAGTGTTATTAGTTGTTTACTTTACCCGCCCGTCCTAAGCACCCCCTGCCCCTAACCATATTAGCATCCCATCTAACATTTAAGCAAATATGCACATAATAGAACCCTAATGCTTATAAAAATGAATAAACAAATATAAAATTTACCTCTTGGTGTGCAGCTACTCGCGGTTGGCATTTCTAGTCTCTTCCTTTACAGCTCGAGTCCAAGCATTCGGGAATGCTCGAATCCCTCGAACCATGGCTCTGATACCAACTTGTAAGACCCCGTAACCTGTGAATCCTACAGTTGGTCATCATATCCAAAAATTCTCAAAAATTTAAAACCAAACCAATTCGTTTTATCCAAAACAAGTTCATCATATTAAAATCAGTTCAGAGTAATTAAACAGCGGAATAATAAAAACCCAAATCCCCAAAAACCGGGAAGAGTGCCCAAAACCAAAATTTAAATGTTTAAAGTAGTAAATGAAAAGAAAACAGTTTGTGTAATTAATATCCGACTAGATATGCCTTCAACCGTCCGAGTAGTCTCGGGCACGTCCAAGCGGTAGTTCCTTACCTATCAACTTGCAAATCCATCTAACATACACACAAAGTAAGCTTGAGCTGAGTGAGTGTAAGTTTTCCAAAAACAATATTCATACTTTTTTAAAAGTTATAGCTCTAAAACAGTAGAGAGAATAATAAAATAAATAAATATATTTCACCAAATAATACCTTCATGGTCGAACACGCGTGCACGGGCCTCTTCGCCACGAGTCAAGACTCGAGTAATATATTTGACCTGGACGCGGTAAGACCTAAGCACGTGACACGAGCCACTTCACCACGAGTCAAACCCGAGTAATATATTTGACTCGGTTACGACTTACACATCCAAACACGTGATACGGGCCTCTTCACCACGAGTATAACCCGACTGTTCGTTCGTACTGCGTGCTTTCATTTTCCACGTAAAACCAACCACTGTGGCTCCCCTTCCGCCCACAACGGTTCCACTTAAGGTCAACCATTACACAGATATTATATATGTATATATATATCTAGTATTTCCTACACTATAATGTTTCCTATGCCTATCCACATAGTATTCATATATATATATATATATATATATATATATATATATATATATATATATATATATATATATATATATATATATTCTAATAAAAGACTACTTAAATTTGCCACTTGTCAATCTTATAGCTCTTCTTATCAATTTTTTCAACCTATTTCAATAATGATCCCTTATCTTTAAGGCATTTTAATACATGAATTCAAGTTTATTTTTATTAAAGGTAAATCCTAATTAATTCATTCATTAACATTAATAGTGAAATAAGAAAATAAAGAAATTTTAACATTGAAGTTGCAGGCCTGCAGAAATAAAATTTTCAAGTCACGGATAATTGCAAATTAAAGAAAATAAAGGCGCATCATTATCAAAGAATTTGGATTTGTATGGTAATAAACTAAAAATTGTTTTTAAACTAGGTTTCGAGCAACAGTGCATAATATTTAATATAAGGTTAGTTTCAGATTTAGATTTAATATTTTCTCATATGCATTTGATCTCAGAAAAATGTGTATTTTCTTAATTTTCTCTAAACATTTTATATAAATATTTCAAACATGGAGAACACTTATTATATAAATCTAGGTGTTTAGCTTTAATTAATTCATTAAAGTTGAATATTATAATTACAATCCATATATATAACAATTTACTATATGAACTAAATGTAATTTATTTATTTGACTTTTTATGTAATATAAAGGGTTTTAGTTAGAAGAAGATCAATATTTAGTTTTCAATATTTTTATTCTATAGATCAGACCAAAATGCTTCAAAACTGTCACACCCCGAAGTACAAATGTTACAAAAACATATATTTTATGACTTGATTTATACCTTTTTAATACATTTAAATATATTTAACTTAATATAACATGCCTCATAAGACAAATTACTTAATTAAAAGCATTCAAATTTGAAATTTTAATTCAAAAAATATATTTCAATTCCATCCCACTATTTCGCTTTCCAAAAATTATTTAGGATATTGAAACCTAGATTTATAGAATATCATTTTCGTTAGGTTTTTACATAATTTTATTATTGTATTAACTTATTAATTTTATTTTTATACAAATACAACGAATTGAGGTTATGTTAGTGTTTTCAGTTGGTTAATATATAATCAAAGTGTTTATTATGGTTTATAGTCAAAATAATAAAGCTATACAAAAAATTTTAAAAAAATTACAGTTATAACATTTATTATTAAAATCTGTTATAAAAATTTATTAAGATTCACATCTTAATTATAATGCAACTTAATAGAAATATTTATTATTTTTAGTTTTATTTTTATTTTTCTTATTCTTTGTAACTTAATCATACTCCTCATTACATTTCAAGAATATTCTATTTTCATACTAATTGTAAAAAAAATAATTAATTATGTTAAAAGTTATTTAGCATGCTTTCATAAAATCCGAAATCTTTACTTCTTCTTCTTCTTCAACAACTTTTCATAATATGAACTAATAGCATGGGATTGGTATTCAAAATTTAAAAATTCCTTATTCAATACTTTGAACTATTATAAATAAGAATCACTGCCTTCACTTTATGCTTCTTTAAGCATTAATATTCACATAACTCAGAATAATCACCTTTATTTCAACAATGACGATAAGGTTGGTATGTATTTGTCATTTTCCTATTAATTTACGTTCATATTAAATGAAACAAATCATTTTGTTAAATTTTAATTTTCAATTTTATATGTTGCTTGATTATACAACTTTTAATTAGAAAATAAATTAAAAATTTGTCATACACAGAATATTAATAACAACAAATTTATCATAATCTATCAATTTTAGAATCTAAAGATTCTAAAAATGATTATTTCAATATAGTTCAGGTAATTTGATTTTTGGGATAATCATGTTTTTTGGATAAACATGAAAAGATGATCTTAGATGACGTTATATTAGTTGTTTAAAATGTATGATATTTTATGTGTATGTATAATTTTTTTGTTAGTTTCATGGATATATTTATCATTAGTTAGGGTTGGTATGTACTTAAACGAATCTTATTTGTCTCACGGACAACTATACGTGGCTACATCAAGCGTTACAAGCAAACTTCTATATTATCTTTTCAAGAGTTACAAGAACACATGGACTAAAGATTTTGATTTTTGATAAATAATGTATACCGACCAATAAAACAACAAATTAGTGTACAAGGAAGTTTTTTACTTATTTATAACATATTTGTGTAACCTTAGTTATGTAATTTTTACAATTTTTAACATAAATTGTAATTGTATTAACAATATATGATCATTTTGTTGACTAAATTCATTTAATGGATAGAGTTTATAATTTTCATCAAATACCCGTGTAATACACGGGCCTCAAACTAGTATATACACACACACACACACACACACACATATACACGTATAGTATCTCTCACGTATCATCAATCACTTTAGCTCCCCTTCCGCCCACGATATGCATAATTACATTATTTTCTTGGCATTCATGCCATAATCAAGTTAGTTTGTTTAGTTGCAGCAGAACTTGGCTCATAGGCCATACAACTTGTTAGGACATAATGTCTATTGCTAGGGTCTTAGATGTATTAGATATGATTGTATAGGGCTAGAATTGTCAAATTTATGTTTAGTAGTTGGATTTAACACATAAGTCCACAAGACCGCATATGTTATGCGGCGCATAACATATGCGCCATATAACTTATACGGGCTTGGGGTCTTTCATGTTGTTTGCTATAAACAGGGGACTTATGCATTATTATGTAGACTTTTGGTGAATGTTATCCTAATTATTGTATACATCAGCATGGCATCCTCTTTCAAGTGGTATCAGAGCTTTATGGATCGTTACAAGCTTGAGCATCACAAGTTTTCAAGGTTTTTGTCTCTATCTACTAATTCAACCATCAAAATTCCTTCAATTTTTCATAAGACATTACTTACCTATCCGTGACAAATCCTTCAAGTTTACACTCAAGTCCTACATCATTTGAAACTCCTAATTGCCAAAATTCCAAAAAGATGTCTTTTAGAGGATATGTCATATCAACGCATATGTTATTCACGTATAACATATCCGGCGTCTAATATATACGTCGTATATGTTGTAAGGTGAAAAACATATACCTGCGTATACATATACGTTG
The DNA here is from genome assembly GCF_021521415.1 of Bidens hawaiensis. NCBI lineage: Eukaryota > Viridiplantae > Streptophyta > Magnoliopsida > Asterales > Asteraceae > Bidens > Bidens hawaiensis. The sequence goes on along the minus strand of NW_027491115.1, from coordinate 629,795 downwards.
ACCACATCTTATATTTTGACCTATACTTATCCGTTAACAAACATATACGTTGACCTTCATAAATATCCGTTGATCAAGAGCAGAATGTATACATTGACCTTCTTTGACCAAAATGGAAAACTTTAGTGCGTTTGTGTCACAGTCTTCTGCATTGCTTCAGAACATTAATCTCGAGAACGAAATATGAACATCAAACAAGCAACCTAAGCTTCTCTGTAAGGAAGATTATCCGTCTTCGGCTGACAAGTTTGAAACGTACGTACAAGCTTTGAACTACGAGACGTGGACGGCTATTGAGGAAGAATACATTATTCCGAAGAATGAGAATGGGAGCAATTACAGGTTGTCACAAATTGCTAAAGGTGACATAAATCAGTTCTTAAGAGAAAAGAAGATGTTGAATTTGTTTCAACAAGCCATTAAAGCTAAAAATTTTCAATTACTACAACACAATGGCTCGTGTTACTCAATTTGGCAAGCTCTACTAAACAAGGATAGAGGAAACCCTGATATGAGGAAAAGCAAGATGGCACTGCTGAAGAAAGAGTTTGATATATTTACTCAAGTTAAGGGGGAAACTTTTGCGCAGTTGGTTGAGAGATATTGCCACTTGGTGAATGAAATGAAAGACAAGCCTGATTATGAGTACATTGATAAGCTGGCTGACGCACTTCCTGAAGAATGGGGCACTTTCATGATGATTCAACAGTCAAATCCTGTTGCATATGCCCGATTAAACCTTGCTAGATTTATTGAAAAGCTTGAGGCACACAAATTAGAGCTTAGAAAAAAACAGAAGATGAAATCAAAAGTAGTTTCACAAGATGTTGGGTTATATTTCAAAGGTTCACAATTTGCTACTTCTTCAAATCCTAAGATTCCCACAGCTTTTTGTGCTGAGCCAACTGGACAAGCTTGTGTTTCCAATGTTACTGCTACTTCACATTACAGTAGTAGTTATTCTAGAACGATTCCAGGAACGATTTCAGTATCTCAAGCATCTATCACACAAGATCCTGATATTGTACAGTGCAACATTGTTGTAAATTTGAAGAATACAGCAAACTCTGACACTGTAAAGGAACATATGGCATTCCTTGGATCAGTTTTAGAATCATACTAGTGTCTGGTTGCAGGTCGTATTGAAAATTATAATATGACAAAAGAAGACTACAACCAGTTTGATCTAGAAGAAATTGAAATGATTGATATACGGTGGTGCATGGCTAGTGTGATTAGAAGGGCTCAAATGTTCAAGGAGATAACCGGAAGAAATGTGCTAGATGGATCAACATCAAAGTTGGGTTTTGATAAATCTAAAGTGAGATGCTTTAGGTGCAAAGAATAAGGACACTTCAAGAGGGAGTGTACAAGCAGAAATGTGGATGATAATACTACAAATCCCTTTGGTAGGGATTACTACAAACAGGAAATTTATCATCGAACTGAGGCAGAATCATCAAAAGGCAAGAAACCGACAGAAGCATCAACCTCACAACAAAAGGCTGCTACAGCTCAGATGGACGAGGGTTTTGATTGGAACTTGGTGTTTCAAGCAAATGTAGCAGAAATTGTGGATGAGAACGTTATTGATAATGTTGAGACTATGATTAAAGTGGTTGAGGACAAAGTGAATGATCGTGTTGAAAAGGAAAAGAGTATGGATAAGAATGAGGAATGTGAAAAGGTTGATCAAATGGATGATAAGAAGACTTCAGATGACGAACTTCCACGAACATATGATAAAATTCATGAGGTTCCTTCTGACTATTTGATTTCATTATTTCCACATGATATCATAGAAAGTTTTGCAGGTTGGTTTAACGATGAAGAAGTACCTCATAGAAAGATTGACTTTGGAGATGAAGAAGGTGACGTGATTTCAGAAGTCAAAAGATCAGAAGATAAGGCGGAATTAGTTGAGTTAAAAGATGAGTTTGTTGAAGGTTTGGTTATAGATGAAGATTCTGAAACTTCAAGTGAATAATGTTCTCGAACAGAATAGGCACTCATGGCACATCAGGTAACTCTAACTCAAATGTAAGTGAAAAGGACGAATTACCATGTAATGAGTGTGACTTCAAAACTCTTGAAATTAAAGAGTTAAAAAAACATTTTGACCAAGTTTTGTTAGATCTTAATAGGGGGTTAATGAGGCTTATATGAAATTGCAAAAATGAGAAAAGAATTTGTGGTCAAGTATTCAACAAAATCAAAAGACAATATCAATGTTAAAATATACTGTGGAATATAAACAAATTGCCATTAATAGACACATTGATGAGAATGCAGCTCTCAAACTTGAGTTGCAATGTGACATTTGAGCCAAAACAAGGTACACCTCAGTACGTATTTACCGATTAAGCAAATAAACGCCTTTGGCGTAACAAACGAACGATTAACTGAACGGGTCGGGTTATGACCCAGAAATCTTGGGGGGCCATCCATAAGTGATATACGTTTAATATAAGCTAAAATATTAGTAATATGGCCTTAGTTTAATAGCAAACAAGTTAAACGAAAACATGCTCGTTTAACTACCCGCTATAGATTTAAACGCGAAAGATAGTTACAAACCAAGCATTGTATCATCCATTAAGCCAAAAAAAACTTACCAAACACTTATTTGAAATGTTTTAAGCGATCCGTGAAAATATTTTTGATTTTTACAAACAAATAGTATGCTTTTATAATTTTACACAAAACTAGCCGAAAAACACTCGTTTTCGCACTGTTTGACGCACCCGATAAATTTTTCTCGCCAAAAACCGAACCCGAACTAAATTTGTACTGGGCTTTTCGTATTTGGGCTTGAAAATTCAGATTTTTATTTCTTTCACATATAAACTAGTTTTAAGATATTTTTACAAATTCATCCACAAGCAAATTCTGGAAAAACCTTTCTTCATCAGGAAACCCTTCAAACCCTAAGGTAAACAACTTAAATAAGATACTTTTATGCTTGTTTAACCTTGATTAATAACATAAAACATGTCTTAATTGCTACAAATCATTCCTAACCACGTAAAAATCCTAAAAATGGTCCATAAACATGTTTTGATAGTTTTTTTGGCCATAACGGATTAAAGGGTTGAAACGGCATTTTTACAGTTCAAAAGTTCATTTTTGTGCACTAGCCGAAACCCTAAGTTAAAGGGCTGTTCTATTGATGAAACCTGCTTGGTTTGGACTTGTATCTAGCCTACATAGGAGCACAAGAGCTTGAAAAGTTGATTAGAAAGGCGGAAACGAACCAAAACCACTAAGGTAATGCCGAAACACTCACTTACGAGCTGTTTAGGTTAAGGTTGTGATGTGCATATTATTAGGCCTTAAAATTTTGCAGGGACATCAGGGACCATGTCATTGTGTCCCTGTTCAAATTTGGAAATTGTTCGACCATCCGAGAATATTTGGCGAATTATTACCGAATTGGAACGTTTATTTGGGAAAAATAGCTAAAATACTCCAAAAATTATGAAATTTTTCTGGGAACTCAGAATTAATGTATTTTGAGCACATATGAATTTTGGGATCATTTGGAGAAGTCTAAAGGTGTTTGGTGTTTATGTGTTTGTGTGAATTTTTATAGCCAAATTTGGGCCGAAAGGAATATTACACGAGCTTTTTACATTCTGGATCTGATACAGGTTGTTTTGGGACTTGATTTGAGTATTCAGGAATTTTTGTGGAATTTTGGAAATTGTTTGGGATAAACGGACGATTTTCAGGCGAAATATAGTTGATAAAAATGAATTTTTATAAATTAATAAATCAGTAAATAATTCCAGAAATATTTTTATAAAAATCTACATATTTTAATTGATAAGTGGCTAAATTTTCATAATTTAATGATTAACGGCTAATTAATTATGCTAATTTTAATATTAAACAAATTCAGTTTTTATACAAAAAACCGGCAAGTTCGCGACTAACGAACCTGCGGGAATATCAGAACACCAAGAGTGATCAAAAATCATACTTTTGGATTAATTAGTTAAAAACGAACTTTTCTATGACAAACCTGGACAATCCGAATAGATTGTGCGCGCTTCTTCTTAAATCAAACTAAATAAACGGAAACGGGCCCCGTGGCTAATCCGGGACCCCAGTATGTGATCCTTCTTTATAACTTAATCATTTTATTAACCAATACATTACCCAAGCTTATTTCCCCATAACTGTTTTCTGAACGCGTAAAAGAATAACTTGGCCTAGCTGGGAAAACGGGAATCTTAGCCAAGTTCGATTTTAAGTATTAGACATTGAATAACATCACAACCTAAGCCTATTGCCACTTTCTGGGCGTTCCAGCTATACCCAGATTAGTTATACAGCCCAGTTTAGTATTGAGATTATAATAATATTAAAATATTATTATTATTATAATATTGATTATAGGAAACCGTGATTGCAAGTTATACAAACCTTGAACCGACGTGCTACTAATTATCTACTAAACAGTGAGTTTTATGACCCCACTTCTTAACTGGTTTACGAACTTTTGGGGTGAAAAGCATGTTTGATTACATATACATACCTGAAACATGTATTGATGTGAATTATCTAAGTGCTAACACACGAAAGTCCCCGCAATCACAGTGATTAACTTCGAGCCGGTAGCTTGTGAATAGTACTATTGGTTTGACAAACCCAAACGGAATCGGCCTGGTTGCCGTGTCACATAGCGCCATTTGCACATGACCATATTTATACAAACAGGCTATGTAGTGTTAGACATAGCTACCGGGGCATGTTGTGGGCGGAAGGGGAGCCACAATGGTTGATTGAGCGTGGGAAATGGATGCACGCAGCACATACAGTCAAGGCTTCACTGTAGCTTAGCATAATTACATCATTTACATAGATACGTACTTATTTCTTGATTACAAGTGTTAACTTATGAATACTCATAACTGTTTTCTTGAATCTGGTGAAACTCACCAACTCTAGTAGTTGACCCGTTTTAAACAGTTTTTCAGGTGTACCTAAATCGGAATGATTTGGTGATCTGTTAGTTGTCCAAGGTGTGTGGTTGATGCTATGTTAATAAGAGCAAGGGAGTTAGTAGTAAGATCGTATAGTTAACGTACTATTTTGGTTTGTATCACCTAGACTGTAAAACGATGACAAAACAAGGAAATGTAATATATTGTAAATTAGTTTGTAATGTTTCTTTATAAACAATGTGTGGATACCAGAGGTGTCTGTTACATTCCCATTTTGCGCTTCCGCATTGTGCTAGTCAGGGTGTGACATGCAAACACTCAAGATTGAGACAGACAAAGTAAACTTGGAATTAGTGAGTTATGCTGCTTCATCTTATGTCTTGATCACATTATGCCTGGAACTAAATCAAGGATGATGTGAACGAGAACACAACATCATGTGGTGATTATCATGCCGTGCCTCCACCAATGTGGAATGATTATATTCCAAACAAACCTAAGGGTTGGAAAAAGGCACTGAATGTGAAAATTAAAACTCCATTGCATGATAACAATGTGTCTGATATTGATGAGTTTGTTGAACCTGAAAGATGGATAATCGTAGTTCTGATTGTGATATGTCAACTGGAATCAAAGTTGCAGAATCAGTGTTAACAGAAGAAAAAGTTGTTGAAAAGGAAAATCATGTTGATTCGAAGAGATTTGCTCAAACCAGTTTTTATTCAAAGCAATCTCATCGTGTCAACCCAATTAATAAAAGTGTATTTGTGCATGGTAAGACCTCGGAATCTGAAAAAGAAGCAATTTTTAGAAATCAATCGAATCGGGAGTCTTATCAACAAAAGGAAGAGCGTGAGCAATCTGAAATGACATCTCAGGTTAACAATTTTGTTGACCGGAGACGTTGTTTTTGCTGTAATGAAATTAGGCATGTTTTCTATGCTTGTCCCAATCGATTTAAGAATGATCATGCTCCATCTCAGAAGTCTATCACCAAGATACCTGGTCTAGGTTATGTGAGTAAAAAGAAACCGGTGATTGTTCCAGAAAATGTAAAAATCTTGAAATGTGATGAGTTTGTTAAAACTAATGATAAAAAGGGTGTTAAAATTGATGTTTCAAAGTCAAAGGTTTCAAAAATAACTCAAACATCTTTTTACAACAAGAATCAAGCCATAGGTCAGAATTGGCTGGCTAAAACTGTTGTTAAACCGCCCGAGGTTGTTGAGAAAGTAAAAACTGAATCTGGTTCACAAGTAACTAGTGAGGATTTGTTATCTTGTGTAAGACCCCGAATCCCGGGAATCCTACAGTTAGTAATCACATCCATAATTTCACAAAAATTTAAAACCCAACAATTCTTTATATTTAAAACCAGTTCAGAATAAATAACAGCGGAAAAGTTTAAGTATTAAAAATCCCAAAACACGGGTACAACTGTCCAAAATCAATTGTAAATAAAATATTCGTTTTGTTTGAAATCCTTGACCAGAAATGCCTTCAACCTCCCGAGTAGCATCCAGCACGTCCAAGCGGTAGCATCCACTTCTTAACCTGAATGTCAATCTAACATACACACAAAGTCAGCTTGAGCTGAGTGAGTTCAAGTTTTCATAAACAATAATTCATACTTGTTTTCAAAGTTATAGTTATAAACATTAGAGAGGATAAAATAAATAAATAATATAATTCACCAAGTAATGCATTCATCATCGAACACACGTACACGGGCCTCTCCACCACGAGTCAAGACTCGAGTAATATATTTGACCCGGACGCGGTAAGACCTAAGCATGTGACACGAGCCTCTCCACCACGGGTCAAACTTGAGTAATATATTTGACTCGGTCACATCTTACACACCCAAGCACGAGATACGGGCCTCTCCACCACGGGTACAACCCGAGTAAAATATTTGACCCGATCTCGGCTCACACATCCAAGCATGTGATACGGGCCTCTCCACCACGGGTATAACCCGAGTAATATATTTGACCTTATCGCGGATCAACATCCAACGGGCCTCTTCACCACGGGATTTTAAAACCCGAGTAATATATTTGACCCGCCAAAATGATGATTACGTCACACGGGCCTCTCCACCACGGGTACAACTCGAGTAATATATTTGACCCGTCCGTGAATCACCATGCACATACACATCAATAAGCCTACTCACATCATTCTTAGTCACGAGGAACTAAATATCATCACACAACCATAGGTTATAAGTTAACACATACCCATACATACACACATACCTCCATACATATGTACATATATATATCTATATATATATATATATATATCATCCCATACTGGAACTAAGTAAATAGGTCTACTCATATTCAATTACTACCAAGTCTACTAACATCCTCGAGTCTAGACCATTAATAATGTACATAACCTTAAAGGATGCAAGACCCTAAACGAGTCTAAAATATCCTAAAGCATATAAAATGATCCAAATATAACTTTCAAAATGCACAATCACGAGTGAGACCATGTAGTACCATTCAAATAGTTGTAACGGGTAAAATCGTATAAAATTGGATTTCGGTGTGTATGCTAGACCAAAACGTAAAAAGAGTAAAAAGGACATCATGAATTCACCTGAATCAATCAAACACTTGCACGAGCTAGGAAATCCCTAAGTGCACAATCACAAGCGAGGGCCTGTAATTATACACAACGCGTTACTAAACTAGACCGCAAGGACACACTTGCCTAATGGGCCGCTCAAGCCCAACACTTTGGCCCAAGGCCCACCAACTTGGCCCAGGGCCCAACACATGGCTCAAGGCCCAACAACTTGGGCCGAGGCCCAACTCAAACCCAATTACTTTACCTCAGCCCCTAAAACCTTTCAACTAACCAAATCCACCCTACGATTATGGGCGGGGCTAACCATGATGCACAACTCGCCCGCCGGTAATCAAATCGAGTCGAATACGCGCGTAATAATTCTTAAAAACAATTGTCAAACTGATGTGTGTCTAATGACCCTATAAAAATGACCCTCACAACTAAGCTTTAATATTAAAACGAAAATCCTAAAACCACACACAACCGGCAAGTGTACCGATCGCAAGTAGTATAGACTTAGGAAGTCCGAGTATCGAACACGTGGACACGTCAGAACGCTAAAGATCACTAACCCTAGACGAGACCTACCTTAGAATAATAATTAATTGATTTTTGAATTCTTTTAACTTAACTGAACTAACTGGATTAACTAACAAAACTTACCAAAAATAGAAAACTAAACGGAAAACTAACTGTGTTAACTTAGGATGGAGAAAACGTCTACCAAGGTCTGAATCAAATAGTAGGTCTAACAAGCTAATGGATTGAACGATATATAGACACCGGTCCCTAAAGATGACACGACTAAGGATCACTCGGGCTCACTGGATTACCTCTCGGTCTCACACAACAAACCCTAACTACTCAATCTCGGCTAAAACGACCAAACCGGGAAAAAATTGCTAACGTGTTCTAATGCTAGATCACCTCTCGGTCTCACCAACACTCGACCCTAATGGTAATGAATACTACACAACCAAGGATAGAGGAACAATTCAACTTAAACCAAAATAGATCAACTAGTCGCTCAAACACCTAAACCTGACAAGAAACGAACTCGCTCTCGCGCAATCCTTATTCTAGCATGCAAAGGCAATGAGACAACCCTAACTTCCTATCACCTCTCGGTCTCAAGAAAGGTGTTTAACCGCTGTACTTAATTCAATAAATCATGCAACAAAACCCTACGGTGGTACCTATCGCAAACAAACCATAAACACAAAGTCTAGAATCAAACAATGCACCGATCAATCAATACAAAACTAATCAATCAACACACGGGGTTTATGCAATGAATCACTAAAATTTCCAGCCACTAAACACAACCTATTTCATGTCTAAATCAAACTTTACAATAACAATTCAAGTCTATCAATCAAACAATCCATAAAACCTATCAAACACTAACAATAATCATCATTCCTAGGTAGAACTAACAAGATTAGCCAAGCATATTTTTTGGACAACAGCAAACAATAAATAAAAGCATCATTAAACTCATACCAATCATCTTAACAAACATCCAATGATCAACAATAGTCAATAACAAATCAATCTTTCAAGTAATTGCAAAACTAGTTAACAATTAAACAAGAAAATCAAAGTTGATGAACAATGAAAGTATTGGAAGGATATTGGGTATTCCGGCTGCTGTTGTTACTACTGTAAACTGACGGTAAACGATCACCGAGGCTTGCACTTGCTTCCTTCTCTAGCCGCCAAGAACACCAAACCCTAGCCGACAAAACTTTTTTTCTTTTTCTTTCTTCCTTGCTGCTGTGCTGCTGTTGTTGCTGCTGTGCTGCTGTTGGTTGCTGTTGTGCTGCTGTTGATGTTGTTGTTGTGCTGCTGTGCTGCTGCTGTTGTTGCTGTTGTGCTGCTGTTTGTTGCTGCTGTGCTGCTGTTGGCTGCTGTTGATAATTCCGATCAGTAGCTCCCTAGGCTGATTAGGGTTTTATTTTTTTTATATAATATAATATAATATGGTCTTGGGCCTCCATGATGCATACGGGTCAGGCCTTGATCTTTGTCTTGAAATTGTATGCGTAAAAGGCTCGTAAAAAGCTCGAAAAGTCCCGGTTTCTTCCTTTCTTTTACCCAAAACCTACAAGGTTATTAAACTTACGTAAAACCTATCTAAAACGAGTTAAAACATATAAAATATAATATAATACGTAGATAAAACGTGCAGAAAATACGAGTGTTTTACAACACATCAAATATCCCCACACTTAAGACTTTTTCGTCCCTGAAAAAGAATACTACACAGGATCATACCCGAGTTCAACCGACAACTCTTGGTTTTATTTATTTACTATTATTATTAATATTTATATATATTTTTTTATTTTTTTTTATTTTTTTAAAGTATTAGAACAAGTGACCCGTTACCCAGATATTTCTTCCAACTTTCACCTAATAAGCTAGATCAGGTCGATTGCCGGTATTGCTGTCCACTTTAAACCCATGCCCCTAATACTTACCGAGGAAAATAAGGTGTGACGATTCTATTAATTTGTATGACTAAGTGGAACCCACACCTAAAAGCCCTGCTGCCACTTCACCAATTCCATTATGGTTTTACCGGACCGAGCCACCCGAACTTGACTTAAACCTATTGCCACATGATTAAAACATTTTGACTCAAATGCAACCTATAAACTCTAGCTTGATCAAGATCGACCGACAGTAGTTTCCTTCATGGTGGTTTCGATTTAAATTTTTTTTTCTCTGCCTTTTGGCTTTTTGCATTTTTTTTTATATACCATGTTGGACGAAACTACAAAAATGCATCAAGGCTCAGGTCTGCGCTACCGCGCAACAGAGGGCCGAGCAAAACTGTCTTCTGCTAGCATCAACGTTCAGGTCTGCGCCACCGCGCAACAGAGTGCGGAGGGCTTCACAGGAATAGACACATATACAAAAGATTATACAAATAATATACAGACGATCATGTGACTCGAGGCTTGAGTATGACCCGGCTTTTCATTCCAGTCCTGTCACGAGCTTAGTTAAACAAACAAAACCCCTAAGATGTTTCCCACTATAGTCAGGCATTTAAAAGGTTCAATTAGGTCAACAACCAAACCGCCCTTTCATTCTCAAAGGCTGAGCCTACCGACACACGATTACTGAGTCCAAACCGTTCGGTTACCATACATTACGTGCGGGTCTAATGGGCACTCTTCTTATTTATTATATATATATTTTTGAAACCACCAAGAATTTATAAAATAACCACTACTCGGTAATAATATCATCTCCTGTTTAACATAGAGAAAACAAATTTCAAGGGACTATTTTTTAAATTTTTTCAAATTTTTATTTTTTATTTTATTTTTTATTTTTTTTCAAAAATTTTTCTACAACTAAGTAAAATAAACCCCATCCCCACACTTAGAACGAAATCGTCCTCGATGAGTATAAGGAAAAGAAATAAAATAAAATAAAATAAAAATAAAACAGAAAATAAAAATAAAGTATACAAGAGTAAAAACAAAGAACGGGTTACTCCCCTGGTTTGTGTGCAGAATCTTCAATAGATGAGTAGTATCCAAACGACCGTATAGCATTTCCTTCGCGGCCGTAACCTCGGGAGAACCTGTTCCACAACGCCATCATAGCTACCATGAGCATAATATAACCTGCAAAACTCAAACTCGCTCGCATGTAGCGGCGTACAACACGGAAAACAAAAACATAAACAAATGAACATATTTTTGTGTTTTTGGTTTTTATAATTTTTAATTTTTTTTAATTTTAATTTTTTTTATTTAATTTTTTTTTATTTATTTTTTTTTATTTTTTCTTTTTTTCAATGAAACACCCCTTAAATCGACCGACTCGAATGGAGATTGAGTACGAGCGGTTTCATCTTGGAACATCCTGAAATAGACAAAACAAATAAAACAGATAGCACAAACATATAACAAAAATACAAACTCTACAACTCGGGTAGTCTCCCGAGTGATGCATCCACATGTCTACATCTCGGAGAGTGGGTCAAGGTAGAATACCTCAACCGTCTGATCAGTCATTAGCTCGCCAGTGTAGTGCATCAGTCTATCACCGTTCAACATAAATGTTCCGCATTTGTCCTTTATCTGAACAGTGCCATCTGGGAAAACCTCAGTAATCATAAACAGACCTGACTAACGGGATCTCAACTTTCCCGGGAATAACCTCAACCAGGTTTTATACCATACGACCATATCCCCACACTTAAACTGGTCAATACCCTCTAACTTACGATCCTGCAATTCCTTCACCTGCTGCTTATAACAATCTGAATGCACGTAAGTATATGGTCCCGTAACTCCTCCAACTCAAGCAAATGATGAACACGATGATCTCCGGTAGATAATTCAGAATCAAAGGAAGACGACTCAATTTCAGTATCAGGGGGGTGTTCAGTCAAGGCGACCATCTCAACCTCCAAGGTCTCCCTATCTAAGATATGTGTGGCTGAGGCGGGGCCTCCACCGGGATCACTGGAAAACTCCCCCACATGAGTCATGATCGTATCAATGAAGCAAAGGGAGTCATCAGTCGATTTAGGATGCTTAGATGACTGTCGAACGTCAAACGTGACGTTCTCATCCCCGACTCGAAGGATCAGTTTGCCATCGCGAACATCGATCAACGCATGTGCGTTGGCCAGAAAAGGTCTGCCCAAAATGAGTGGAACATTATCATCCTCATTCATGTCAAGAATAACGAAGTCCACCGGGAAGATGAACTTACCAATGCGAATGAGCATGTTCTCAACAATCCCACGCGGATACTTCACGGAACGATCAGCAAGCTGGATACTCATCCTCGTAGGTCTCGGTTCGCCTAAACCCAGCATGCGATACACAGAATATGGCAAGAGATTGATACTGGCACCAAGATCAGCCAGCGCCTGAACCACTGTATCATCACTCAAGGTGCAGGGAATTGTGAAACTCCCTGGATCGGCCCTCTTCTCTGGTAACTTCCTCTGTAAGATAGCAGAACAATTAGCACTCAAAGGAGTGGAAGCTACCTCAGCCAACTTTTCCTTATTCGAAAGAATATCCTTGAGGAACTTCGCGTGTTTAGGCATCTGAGTGAGTGCCTCAAGGAATGGGATATTAAGGTAAAGATGCTTCAGAAGATCAAGGAATTTAGAGTTATGCTCCTCATCTCTCCCTACGGACTCTCCCGGGGTAAGGCAATCGAGATTTGTAAACTCTCGGTGGGTCGTTCGGTGATTGCTGTCTCTCGGCCTGTGCTGAACTCGCTGGGCTGCTCCTCTGATGCACCTGGGCCGGCGGAGACTCCATCTGAATCTCCTCATCCACCTGTTCCTCTCCATCGACTGCAGGCTCCTCGACAACTCCTCCTTTAGATCTCTGCTGAATCATGGGCTCATCTCGTGCCCCTGCACCGCTCCTCGTCGTCACAGCCTTCACGAATCCTCTCGGGTTTTGCTCGGTATTACTCGGTAATGTACCCTGCGGCCTCTCATTTAACCGACTGGCTATCTCTCCCATTTGCCGCTCGAGATCCTGAATCGACGCTGCCTGATTCCTCATGAATTGCTAGTGTTCGCGGAACTTCTCCTGCGTCTCCTTGTGTCGGGAATCCTCACGCGCCATAAGCTGCGACAACATCTGCGTCTGCTACGCCATCATCTCCTCTAAAGTGGGCTTCTTCTCCCCACTGCTCGCCCCCTCACCGGCATCCTGAAATAGGCTCTGACGCTGCTGAAAACCGGACTGGCTGCCGCCCCTCCAGTTGGAGTTCTGATTGCCTCTCCATCCCGAATTATAAGAATTGGAAGAATTTGGATTTCGGTTTGGATTTCCTATGAAGTCTACGGCCTCCTCCTGCGAACTGACTGGGCACTGAACGGTATCATGCCCCCCTCTGCAGATCTCACACAACTTGCTCTTCGTCTGCATGTCCTTTACCATCTTCGCCAACGCCTCGACCTGTGCCGTCAGTGCGGTGGTCATGTCCACCGAATGCATGCCTCGTGAGATGGAATCGACGGTCTTACCTCCTCTGGCGGGTGGTCTTTGGTATCCACTCATAGCTAGCCCATTGAATAAGGCGATACACTCATCAGGGTCCTTAGTCGTTAACAGATTTCCTCTCGCCGCCGTGTCGAGCATACTCTGCGTCGCGTACGTCACTCCATTGTAGAACTTTTCGACGACCGCCCAATCTTGCAAGCCGTGGTTGGGGCATAACGCTAATAAATTCTTGAACCGCTCCCAGGTCTCGTAAAAACTCTCGGTGTCCTCCATCTGAAAAGAATGTATCTGGTTACGCAAACGAGCGGCCTTAGCCGGAGGATCGTATTTTTCAAGAAATTGGGTCTGGATGGCAGCCCAAGTAGCTATAGAGCCCTGTGGGAGGGACTCGAGCCACAGACTCGCTTGATCAGCGAGTGAGAACGGAAATATGCGGAGCTTAACAGCATCCTCGGATACGCCGGCAAGATGGAAGGTGTCGCAAATACGCACGATGCGAGTAAGATGAGAATGCGGGTTCTCGTGAAGCAACCCATGGAACTGAGCAGAATGGGAAATAGTGTTTAGAATATTCGAAGGAATCTGCCAGTTCGTGTTAACTCCAACGGCGGGTGGTGCGATGCTAGATCTCGCGCCAGCATTGGCCGGACGGGCCCGGTCTGCAACTGTCCTCCTCAGTGGTGGATTGTCGCCCATGATCCTATCCCTATCGATGATGTCTGAAGACGAGGGGGAAGAGGATAAACTACCAACGGATGATGAGGTAGATGACGGTGAAATGGTGCGACGTCTCTCGCGAAACTCTCTCTCTGGCTCGGGAAATGCTTCCGTGTCGGGCGGTCCTAGAGATCGAGTCTGTCGCATAAAACTATAATCAGGAACAATATTATCTAAAGTATTCTAACAAAGAAATAAAATAAGACAAAAATAATTACAAGTAGCACAAAAGGTAAGTCCTAACTCGGATTGCCCTCAAAACGCCTAAAACCGTGTCCCCGGCAACGGCGCCAAAAACTTGATGTGTGTCTAATGACCCTATAAAAATGACCCTCACAACTAAGCTTTAATATTAAAACGAAAATCCTAAAACCACACATAACCGGCAAGTGTACCGATCGCAAGTAGTATAGACTTAGGAAGTCCGAGTATCGAACACGTGGACACGTCAGAACGCTAAAGATCACTAACCCTAGATGTGACCTACCTTAGAATAATAATTAATTGATTTTTGAATTCTTTTAACTTAACTGAACTAACTGGATTAACTAACAAAACTTACCAAAAATAGAAAACAAAACGGAAAACTAACTGTGTTAACTTAGGATGGAGAAAACGTCTACCTAGGTCTAAATCAAATTGTAGGTCTAACAAGCTAATGGATTGAATGATATATAGACACCGGTCCCTAAAGATGACACGACTAAGGAACGCTCGGGCTCACTGGATTACCTCTCGGTCTCACACAACAAACCCTAACTACTCAAAATCGGCTAAAACGACCAAACCGGGAAACAATTGCTAACGTGTTATAATGCTAGATCACCTCTCGGTCTCACCAACACTCGACCCTAATGGTAATGAATACTACACAACCAAGGATAGAGGAACAATTCAACTTAAACCAAAATAGATCAACTAGTCGCTCAAACACCTAAACCTGACAAGAAACGAACTCGCTCTCGCGCAATCCTTATTCTAGCATGCAAAGGCAATGAGACAACCCTAACTTCCTATCACCTCTCGGTCTCAAGAAAGGTGTTTAACCGCTGTACTTAATTCAATAAATCATGCAACAAAACCCTACGGTGGTACCTACCGCAAACAAACCCTAAACACAAAGTCTAGAATCAAACAATGCACCGATCAATCAATACAAAACTAATCAATCAACACACGGGGTTTATGTAATGAATCACTAAAATTTCCAGCCACTAAACACAACCTATTTCATGTCTAAATAAACTTTACAATAACAATTCAAGTCTATCAATCAAACAATCCATAAAACCTATCAAACACTAACAATAATCATCATTCCTAGGTAGAACTAACAAGATTAGCCAAGCATATTTTTTGGACAGCAGCAAACAATAAATAAAAGCATCATTAAACTCATACCAATCATCTTAACAAACATCCAATGATCAACAATAGTCAATAACAAATCAATCTTTCAAGTAATTGCAAAACTAGTTAACAATTAAACAAGAAAATCAAAGTTGATGAACAATGAAAGTATTGGAAGGATATTGGGTATTCCGGCTGCTGTTGTTGCTACTGTGAACTGACGGTAAACGATCACCGAGGCTTGCACTTGCTTCATTCTCTAGCCGCCAAGAACACCAAACCCTAGCCGACAAAACTTTTTTTCTTTTTCTTTCTTACTTGCTGCTGTCCTGCTGTTGTTGCTGCTGTGCTGCTGTTGGTTGCTGTTGTGCTGCTGTTGATGTTGTTGTTGTGCTGCTGTGCTGCTGTTGTTGTTGCTGCTGTGCTGCTGTTGGTTGCTGCTGTGCTGCTGTTGGCTGCTGTTGATAATTCCGATCAGTAGCTCCCTAGGCTGATTAGGGTTTTATTTTTTGTATATAATATAATATAATATGGTCTTGGGCCTCCATGATCCATACGGGTCGGGCCTTGATCTTTGTCTTGAACTTGTATGCGTAAAAGGCTCGTAAAAAGCTCGAAAATTCCCGGTTTCTTCCTTTCTTTTACCCAAAACCTACAAGGTTATTAAACTTACGTAAAACCTATCTAAAACGAGTTAAAACATATAAAATATAATATAATACGTAGATAAAACGTGCAGAAAATACGAGTGTTTTACAACACATCACAAACGAATTAGCCCCAAACGGACCAAATTCACATCTTAACATTTTCTTACATCATAATTATGTCACCCGAGTTGATATGGTTGACGGTTCCTTTTTACAACTTTCAATTTAACATTTAAACGAAAATTCGCGTACCGCCGACTCGAGTGACCAACCACCAACCAAAACAGCCCCGAATATCAAAATTTTAATGTTTCCACAACCCTTAAACCCACCTAGGGCTGTACAAACTGATTCGGTCGGTCATCCGATCGTTTAACGCATCAAACTCAACAATTGCCAGTCCTACACCCGATAAACCCTAGTTTTCGAACTAAAATCGATTGACCGACCTAAACACCTCCGTTGGCCATGGAATTTTAGTATGATGTAAGTGACATACCTAGTAAGATTTTGGTGCAAAAAACCCTAATCAAAACAGCCCCGGAATTCCTCAATTGGATAGCCACCATACAAGTCTACAACAAGTCATTTAACGATCAATACGCGATGTATAAGGATGGTTTAAGGTGTAAAAGACAAGGAGGGACATGGGACTAACCTTGAATTGAAGTTTGGCACTTGGAATTGGTTTCAAAACAGAAAAAAACGAGCCCCTAAGAGCTGCTCACAGGTCCGATCGGCCAGGTTCAAGGAGCTAGGGTTTTTTTTATTATAATATAAAATGTTACATTCTAGCCCTTCCACTTTATTAAGAGTTGAACTTGCACGAAAAGTTAAGCAAGATACATTTACGGGGTGGAAAGGAGCTCTCGGAAGAATGCCGGGTCAAGCCCGAAGGTGTACGCAATCACTACAAGGCTAAATCTTTTATCGGAATTTACGGACGTTACATCTTGTGATTCATATATTGATGATATTAGGTTGTTGTACAAAAACTTCAAACAACCCAAGACCAAGAAGGCTTGGGTTTCGTTGTTTCACTAAAACTGTTTCTTGTATGTTTATGGGCTTCCAAGATCTCACGATTCTCGTTGGATAATGGACAGTGGAGCCTCTAGGCATATGACGGGTACTCTTCATCGTCTCAAAGATGTCAAATCTATTCATGGAGGGTATGTTGGTTTTGCAGGAAACCAAGGAGGTCATATTGTTGGGGAAGAAGGGACATTGACGAATGGAAAAGTTATTTTTGAGAATGTCAAATACATTTCAGAGCTGGAGAATAATTTGCTGAGTATATCACAAATTTGTGATAAAACTTTCTCTACACATTTCAATGATCAAGAGTGTTTAATTTTGAAACCGGGTTTCAAAATACCTGAAGAATGGATTCTTATGCGTTCTCCTCGTGTGAATGATATTTATGTCATGAATATGAGTACCGCATCAACATCTTCCGGATCTACTCAATGTTTTATTTCTAGGGCATCAGAACGAGAGTCAGTTTTATGGCATCGTAGAATGGGACATATCAGTGTGAGGAAGATGAATGTGAGAAATTTTCAATTGAATGAAGAGTGTTTGGATTGTAAGAAGGGAAAACAGACCAAGAAATCACATCCGAAGAAACTTATTAACTCCATCAACTTACCTTTTGAACGTCTACATATGGATCTCTTTGGTCCGATGAATGTCAAAAGTATCACAGGAGAACTTTATTGTTTTTTGGTTACTGATGATTATTCGAGATTCTAGTAGGTAATGTTTTTGGAATCAAAGGATGAGAGGTATGATTCCCTGTTGATTTTATTCAAAAAATTGGAGACGTTGTATAATCTACCGATCCGTCGAATAAGAAGTGACAATGGGACGGAGTTCAAGAACAACAAAACGCTTGAGTACTATAATGACCGGGGGATTCTTCATGAATTCAGTGCACCGTACACTCCGCAACAAAATGGGGTCGCTAAATGAAAGAATTGGACATTGATTGAAACAGCTCGAACTATGCTTTTAGATTCAAAAGCATAGTTATACTCTTAACCGGGTGCTTACGGTCAAGATATTTGGCAAGACGTGTTTCGAGCTACTTAATCGTCGAAAACCTAATTTGAAGTGGCTTGAACCGTTTGGATCAACATGTACTGTTCTTGAACCAAGTGCGAAGTCTGGTCCCAAAGCTGTTGAAGGATTCTTTGTGGGGTATGCTAGTCCACTGAGACATGTATACATTCCGAGCCTCCAAAAAATTGTTCAAATCTAAAATGTTGATTGTCAAAGATATACTCCTACTATTCAACGACCAGGGAATTCTAGGCTGTTTGATTACGAAAGCATGTGGGAGAGTTTCAAACTCCTTGAGGAAATTCTTTCTGATGAAACTTTAACGATGTTATATAATCAATAGTTATCAGAAGATTGTGTACCAACACATGAAGTTCCTATGTTCATTCCTCGAGATGTACCAGATCATGTTCAATCTGATGAGATGCCAGAGACTACTCCTGATTTTTATGATAATAGTGAATCTAATGAGGAGATTATTGAAGCTATTTCTCCATCTATTTCTACTAAAGAGAATGTGAATAATCTTCATCTGAAATGTCAGTTCCTACAGAAATGTGGCAAGAACTTTATCCTATCATCCTGAGGATAACATCATAGGAGATTTGAATACTGGAGTTCAAACGAGACGACAAATCGATCAAATCTCCAGTGTTTCTACTGAAAGATATCTCCTTTACTAAATCAATTCTCATTCAAGTGTTTTATTTCGCAGATCGAGCCTAAAACGTAGAAGGAAGCCCTGAACGAGGAAAGTTGGGTCAATGCTAAGAATGAGGAACTATTGCAATTTGAGAAGCTCGGGGGTCTGGAAATTGGTTGATTTGCCTAAGGATAAGAAGCAGATTAACACCAAATGGGTGTGTAAGTGTAAACGAGATGAGAATGGAATCATTGTTAGAAACAAAGCAAGACTTGTTGTATTGGGTGTTTTAACCAAAGGGAAGGTATCGACTACAACGAAAAGTATGCACCAGTCACAAGGCTAGAGGCAATTCGGATCTTTCTAGGTTTTGATTCTTGGAAAGGTTTCAAAGTTTACCAGTTAGATGTTAAGTCTGCATTTCTTAACGGAAAAATCAGTGAAGAAGTCTATGTGGGACAACCACCAGGGTTGGTTGATCCGATCCACAAAGACAAAGTGTATATACTTGATAAAGCCCTTTACGGTCTCCATCAGGCCCCGAGAGCCTAGTATGAGACGTTGTCCCAACATCTTTTGGATAATGGGTTTATAAGAGGAACCGTCGACTGTACACTCTTCACCAATTTGTTGATCGACATCTACTGATCGTGCAAAAATATGTCGATGATATCATCTTTGGGTAGACAAACGGTGTTCTGTGCAAGTAGTTTGAGGAAGTAATGAAGAAGAAGTTCGAAATGAGTGCAATGGGGGAGATGAAATTTTTTCTTGGACTTCAAGTAGAACAGTTGTCAGGTGGTATCTTCATCCCTTACACCAAGTATGTCAATGACGTATTGGCGAAGTTCAACATGACTGATGCATCGGCTATCAGTACTCCTCTACCATTGAATCATGGTATCGGTCCTGATCTCAGCGGGGAGAAGGTTGACCAAACTTTATACCGATCCATGATAGGCTCATTAATGTATCTTACTACTTCTCGGCCAGACATCATGTATGCTACGTGTCTGTGCGCCAGATATCAATCGAATCGAAGGGTCTCACCTCTCATGATCGTCAAAAGAATTCTACGTTATCTCAAGGGATGTCCGGGGGTCGGTCACTAGTATCCTAGAAACGATGAGTTTATGTTGAAAGCATATTCCGATTCAGACTATGGAAGCTGTAAGTTGAATGCCAAATCTACAACGGCAGGGTGTCAGTTCTTTGTCAAGCGTCTTGTCACCTGGAAATGCAAGAAACAAACCACGGTTTCGTTATCTACTTGTGAAGCTGAGTATGTAGCTGCTTCCAGTTGCTGCTCTCAGGTTCTTTAGATACAACAACAAATGCGGGACTATGGTTTGAATTTTCTTACTACCCCTATCTTCATAGATAATAATGCAGCTATTTCCATTACTAAGAATTCGGTAAACCATCTAAAACAAAGCATATTGAGATACGGTATCACTTCATTCGTGATTGCTACGAAAAGAAGTTGATTACTGTAGACAAAATTGACACCAATGAACAAAAAGCAGATTCTTTCACCAAAGCTTTTGATATGTCAGGATTTCAATACTTATTGAAACTTAATGGTTTAAAAGTTTTTGGCGGTGTTGAAAAGGGGGTTACCAAGATTACAGGTGTGTCGGATAATTTCTCATACAGTTTTTGCTTTTAGGGGGAGAAAATTTCATGAAAAACCAATAACATTGAAAAATTATAAAAAGCCAAAAACAGTAAAAATTCAAAAATGACAAAAACATTAAAAAAATGTAGCACCTCAGAAAATGAGTTTTTTTTAAGCAAAAACGGAAGATGATAGTACATTGATCATCTGGTTCCAAATCCAGTAAAAAGTAGGTATAAAAGGCTGAGTGATTAAATGTATTGGTGCTTTGGTAGGCCTTTAAAACAAACAAGTAAGGGATTGTAAGTGATATAAATCTAAATTGCCAAATAGATGGGGTGTTAGTTTCTAGCAAAAGTCTTGATAATGATGGAAAAAATGTAAATAGCTAGTCATAGTTAAGCATTTTTAATCAGAATGAATGGTTAAATTTGTTAAAACATAGCTATCAGTAAGTGGTTAAAGCTTCAACGATGTATGTTCTTATGGCCTTAAATCTTGTATTGATGAGATGCTTTAAGGTTTCTGGATCCATAGGGGTCATTTATCATCTGGGTATTCATTTCGATGAATATTTAAACAAAGCTTTAAAAAGCAAACCCGCAGATTATGTTGCTTTATAAGTCATTAAACTTGATCGCACAAGTACTTATGTACTAAATTCATTACTGACTTGATCAAAATCTGCTGTTAGACACACGTTGTCCTCTTGCTCGCGTCTTATTACCATTAAGAAAAGGACCACAAGGGACACACGTTTGCCAACCGACAGATGAATTCGTGCATACTCATCCATGGGAAAGGCTCTTAGGGTATTGCTTGATAACGGGGGTATGTGTTGTAGTGGGGATTATTTGCTGATATGCTTAAACTAAAAGTATATTTATCTTCTGATTATAAGGTTTAAGTCAAGTTGGGGTGACTGTGTAAAAAATCAAATTATGCTTGAATCAAGATTAGAACTGATAAATCCGGAAATCTTGTGCTTAATTGAACCAAATTAATTGTATCACAGAAATTCCTGAATCATTTGTTTTGAAAGGTTTAGGTGGACAACAATACCAATAGCTGACTTAACACCATTCATAATAAACGCTGAAAATAAAACTGTGATGGAAGGGCAATTTGGTCAATATGATTCCCTGCTCAAACTCACAAAAATATGTGATCTTTGTATTGATTTCAAGTTTGTAAATATTTGTTGAATTACATTTGCTATTTGTTTCATTTGAAAAACCAAAAAGATTTTCTTTTCTGATTTAGTTTTCGACTCTTGATGGGCGGGTGAGCTATATCTATAGGTGTTTTCATGAATCAACAAATCTTGTAAAGTTTCTTCAATTCAAAATCAAAAAGATCAAAATGTGTATCTGTTTTCAACAAGGTCATTGATTTGGACTTGTTTAAAATAGAAATTTTTCAAAAGTTGAGCCTTATTTAAGTTATTCCTCTAATGTACAAGGACATTAAGTTGTACTTGTGACATTATATTGGTGTGAATTGGACATGAAAACAGATGATGTATATGGCAATACTTATGCAACGTATAAGTATTAAGACTTATACGCCGCATAATTTATACGTCATATAAGTCTTACACTTATAAGCCACATAAGTAGGGTATATATTTGGGATATATGCCGTATATGATCTTATATCCGCCGTATATGTCATGATCTATTCCTTATCCATTTGCTTAATGAAAAAATGTGTCCTAAATACTGAGACAAGGGTGACAGTCTAGTCACGAGGGCTACAGTGTTTCACAGTAAAGAGATATTTCTATTTCTGGATATAAGTACATGTGTTCGGAAATCATTAAAATCATACTAAAAATAGTTTCTTGATGATATTGATCTTTACTTGGTAATAAACTACTTCAGGTTAAAATTTTATGTTGGATGAAGAAGATGAGTCTGTTGAAAATGATTAGAAGTCAAAGTCACTACTTTCAAATATCAAAGCTTCATAAGTCGTTACTTTCAAATATCACGTTTTTCAAGAGAATATAATGAATGAAACTATCACGGATCAGATACAAGTAATAATTTTATCATATTCTTCTTATATGGATACTAGTAACCCGAGTGCATCCAAGACTACAGCGTAGGAGTTCATGAAAAAGAGGTGTTGTCAAGACTACACCCGGTATTCATGAAGAGTGTATGATGTTTAAATGTTGAAAAGACGTTTAAGAAGAAAGACTGAAAGATTGAAGATCGAAGACCTAGCAACATCCAAGGGGGAGTCTGTTAGGATATAATGTCTATTGCTAGGGTCTTAGATGTATTAGATATGATTGTATAGGGCTAGAATTGTCAAATGTATGTTTAGTAGTTGGATTTAATGCATAAGTCCACAAGACCGCATATGTTATGCGGCGCATAACATATGCGCTGTATAACTTATACGGGCTTGGGGTCTTTCATGTTGTTTCCTATAAATGGGTTACTTATGCGTTATTATGTCGACTTTCGTTGAATGTTAGAGCGAGAGAGTAGAGAGAGAAAGTTTCTACAAAGTCATATCTTGTAATCTTTGAAGTTATCAATGAAGAATATGCTTAATGTTTACTTGTTTTGTTCACTCTCAATGGATTCCGCACTTTGAAATACAAGCTGTAACATCTAGAGATCCTAATTGTTGTATACATCAGTATGGCATCCTCTATCACAACTTTAGTTTATTAAGTTGCAGCAGGACTTGTCTCATAGGCTATACTCAACTTTAGTTTAGTAAGTTGTAGCAGAACTTGGCTCATAGGCCATACTCAACTTTAGTTTATTAAGTTGCAGCAAAACTTGGCTCATAGGCTATACTCAACTTTAGTTTAGTAAGTTGCAGCAGAACTTGGCTCATAGGCCATACTCAACTTTAGTGTAGTAAGTTGCAGCAGAACTTGACTCATAGGCCATACTCAATTTTAGTTTAGTAAGTTGCAGCAGAACATGGCTCATAGGCCATACTGAACTTTAGTTTAGTACTATTGTGGCCCCGCTTCCGCCCACAATAACCCCATGATCATCACAGACCATGTTATCTCCATGGCCGTTACCGACCACGTTATTCCCCACGGCCATTACGGGCCAAGTTATGTTTAACAATACACAGCGTATTTGTATAAATGTGTTATCACGCGTAATTTCGTTATGTTTTGGTATTCATACCATATCCACGTAACTTGTCATTCAAGAATAGTATTCATCATTCATTCTCACATAATCATTATGTTTGTAGGGACTTTTCATATATAAATGTTTAGATAATTTAAATCTTGAACCGTTTTCATATAAATAACGCATATAAACACGCTTTTCACCCCAAAAGTTCGTAAACGTTTGAAAAGAGGGATCATGAAACTCACTGTTTTGTAGGCACTCAGCGCGAGGTCAGATCGTGGTTCGTTTCCTTTGCTATCAATTTCCTGGTTCTCGTGCTTCTATATAAGCTAATTACTGGTCCTAGGGTTTATGGCTGGGAAAGATCAAGAACAGAGCATAGTAGCTGTATATGTTGATATTTTGTTGAAAGTGATGGATTATTAACCATTAAACAAGTTAATATATTAAGGTGGTTTGGTCCAAGTTGGCGGGCTGGACTTTTTGGGCCTCCTTTGTGCCCAATTTTGGCCCATTAGTCTCATTTTGCGTGCCCGAACCTGAAATCCTGAGTCCAAGTTTATTTCAGGTTTGGTTTTTGGCGAGAAAAATATATCGGGTACGACAAACAACGCAAAAACGAGCGTTTTTCTGCCATTTTTGTGTAAATTTATAAAAACATAGTATTTGTTTGTAAAAATAAAAAATGTTTGATAAATCCTTTTCGGCTTAACCGATGATACAATGCTTGTTTCGGAACTATCTCTCGCGTTTCGGAACTATCCTTTTCGGCTTAACGTATATGTATCATCTAGCAAAATACAAAGTACTGAGCTTGATAAGTAAACATATGAGTTTACGAATGTTAAAACGAGTTCACGGATAATAGTTAATTGAACTAAAAAGACCTTAACATGGTCAGATCTACAGAGTGTACATATCCGTTTGAATACTAGTCAATTGACCACTTAAAACGTTAAATAATATGGAAATTAACAGTGGATTTGATATAATCGGCATTTAATAAACACGATGATTTGCTTGTTGATTATCTGATAATTAGATCATGCTTATTTGATTTTGGTCAAAATTATGACATATACGCCACATATGTCCAGACATATGCGGAGTATATGTTATCCGTTGACTATAGTCTAATAAACATATCCGTACGTATATCTTATTCGTTGTAGATAACATATACGCTGACATAAGAACATATCCATTGGTTCTACATATATGTTGTTATAGGGCATATCCGTTACAATGACATATCCACTGAAAATAACATATCAACTGATCTTATAGAAATAACATATCCGTTGATGAAATTTGAATTTGAATCTAACTTGTTTATCAGTTTTGTTTCAGATGGGGAAAAAGGTGAAGGTTACAGATAGTAAGCACAACATTTGTGCATACTTGAATGAAGAAGATCCCAAGGCCAAGAAATTTGTTGTGATTATGCCGTTTCTAAAGAGATCCAGAATCTTCAAAGCAATGACTCATGTTGCTGATCTATATGACAGTGTTTTCTCTGAATTTTGGAAGAATGATAAGGTGATTGGGAAAGATATTCATATTGTACAAGGACAGAAGATTGTAAATGATGAATTGATCGGGAGGGTGTAAAATTTTGGAGACGAACCGTCAGATCCAGTTGACCTTGATGAACAACAGGTCAAGGGATGAATGCTTTGAATGGGATATCGAGACTCATTAAACATATTAGCTTTGAAGAAGACTGCATTATTTCCACCATTCAAGTATTTGGTGCATGTGTTACTACATTGCCTTGGTCATTGAAAAGGAGGTTATGATGATATTCTTGATTTCCAGATGAGCAAGATGGCAGCTCTAAGTTTGAAGATGAAGTACAATTTTTCTCGCATGATATTAGACAATATGAAGATGAACTTTGGGGACGAACAGTGGTGGCAGTATCCCCGTTTTGTTCAGATGTTTGTTGAAGATGTATTTCCTGAGGTCATGAAAGAAGGACCAAAGATATTTCTTGATCATATGACTGGCAACAATTTGGCTAAGTTAGCTTCATACAAGAATGCCAAAGAAGAAGATATACCAAATTTCAGGGGTTTATTTGGTCATTTGAATTATCCAAATTATGTAGCAACAAAAGAGAATAAGTGGAGAAACGATGGAAGTGATTCAGAAAGGGAAACAGAGAATAAACTGAAGGTTGATTATAAGTCAGTGGGTAAAAGGCTTATAAAGATTGAGTCTGAGGAAGAAGGGAATCTGTGGCTCCAAAGAAAAAGAAGAGAAAGGTTATCAAGAAGGAAGTTGTAACTCTAGTTACTCAAGAAGAGGTCTATTCTGCTACATCAGATAAAGAACATTATGATTATGAGGGTAGACGCATGGCGTTAGCAAACCCGCGTGCCGGTTTCGAAAAAAAGACTGGGAGTTCAAAGAAGAGGAAAACTACAGATGAGCAGGATGAATCATATGTTCCTAAGTTAGTGACTGGAAACAATTTGGCTAAGTTAGCTTCATACAAGAATGCCAGAGAAGAAGATATACCAAAGTTCAGGGGTTTATTTCGTCATTTGAATTATCCAGATTATGTAGCAACAACAGAGAATAAGTGGAGAAACGATAGAAGTGATTCAGAAAGGGAAACAGAGAATAAACTGATGGTTGATTATAAGTTAGTGGGTAAAAGGCTTATAAAGATTGAGTCTGAGGAAGAAGATGTTGGGTTTTAACAAGATTATCAAAGTGATAAAACCTTACTTTTACCAAAAACGTAGCGGATAAATGTTTTAAATCTTGTTAGTTTATAGTGTATAAAACAAATTTTATACATGCAAAACCTAAACCCGGATCCAAATACGAAATACATACTATCAAACACATGCATGTCACTATAAGTCCATGCATGTTAAGACTACCTTTCAAAACCAAGGAAAGGTGAAAGGGATGATGAATGGTAGGCTAGAACTTCAAGATAGGAGTTCCTCAAGCTTGTATACCCTTCAAGCCTTCAAGCAAACACCTTGTAGCTAGGATTTGCACTCAAAAAATTTTCTTCCTCCCTTGGCTCCTCCTCTTGGCCGAAAATTAGAGAGAAAGTAGAAAACTTTTTTGTTACTTGCAAAAAAATGAGAGTGAAAGAGGAAGTAAGTGTGTATCTTTTGGCACCACCCATGGTACCAATTAGAAACCTTGCATGTCTCCACTAACATTTGAAATAACAATAAAATAATAAGAGAGAAAGAGATTCCTTCCTTGTTATTATTATTATTATTATTATTTTTTAAACCTTCCATTTATATATTTGTGTTATAAAACTTATTACTTATAATTGTAACACAACATATAGGCAACATGCTAGGTAACCATTTTCACATGTTGTTATTTAATCATCTTAAATAATACTATGGAATGCTCTCTCTCAAAATATAAATCATCCGTATGATTTATTCATTTCACAAGTACATTGTATTTAGAAACCCTTTTCCAAATAACATAAGTGTCAATATTTATTTACTTATGATCATATCATATATATAAACAAACATAATTGGTGTTTGTCTAGCTTGTTATTGGGTATGACCCGACTTGGATCATAACGTACTAGCCACATCAATTATAATATGTGTCTTGGGCAGACCGAGTCCAACAGAAGGGGAATGTATGGCTCCAAAGAAAAAGAAGAGAAAGGTTATCAAGAAGGAAGGTGTAACTCCAGTTACTCAAGAAGAGGTCTATTTTGCTACATCAGATAAAGTTCATTATAATTATGAGGGTAGACGCATGGCGTTAGCAAACCCGCGTACCGGTTTTGAAAAAAAGACTGGGAGTTCAAAGAAGAGGAAAACTACAGATGAGCAAGATGAATCATATGTTCCTAAGGTAGTGATTGAGAAACCTGTTAAGCAGAAGGTTGTGCGTATCAAGAAAAAAATGAAAAAGGGCTACATCATCAAAGTTAAAACGTATAGATGAGCCAGATGCTGAACAACCGGAGGTCGTTGTTACTCCAATAAATCCAGAATTTGTGGTAGAGGAACTGGTTGTAGATTTGGGTAGAGGCGACAATGTGTTGAAGACACCAATTGTAGAACCATCTCCACAGGTTCAGGAGACACATGCTTCACCATAAGGAACTGTAAAAGCTCCTGATCTTAGTTTACCATTATTAGACGCAAGCTATTTTGGTGATTTTCTGACTTTCAGAGATCATGATTCGTTGAAGAATATTGTTACAGAACAAGGAATCAAGATTTAGAGCCTGGTTGCAGAGAATGAGAGATTGCGTAAAGAAAATGTTGACCAAAGAAGAATAATAGATAATGGTGAGTTAAGGCGTAAATAGCAAGCAGATTTGTTACATTTTCATGTGAGATACTTTGCTGTATTGGAAGAAAAACTAGGATTTAATTTCAAAGAAGAATTAGAGAAGTCTGATGATAAAGTATTAACAAAGGTTTATGGTGGAGAGGCTTGTTCTGAAAAAATTGAGTTTAGAATGCAGTATAACCAAGATAGGATTGATGCAAAAGGCAAGGGAAATATAGATGAACCTTTTATTCAAGTTGAGATTCCTGAAGTTGGTGGTTCATCATCTATTGAAGCTGAAAAGGTGAGTGCTGAATAGATAGTTGTACCAATCGTTGTGGAACCTGTGGTTGAATGTGTTGAACCTGTGATTGCACAAGAAATGCCAGTAGAACCTATTGTTGATCAAGCTGAAGATGAAGAACAAGATGATGATGAAGAGAAGTTAGATTATGGTGATTCCCCAGCTCGTGAAGATTTTGATGATGATGATGATGATCTGAGTGCGGGTGGAGGACTTGGTGTGCTAGTTAGTTCCAGTTCAAGTGCTGTTATTGAATCTGGTACTGAACCAGTTCCTTAAAGTGAACCTGCTCAAGAAGGAACTTAGGCTGGTGGAAATGTTGATGAGCTTGAGGTGTTAGATATTGAGCCTATTGCTTTAGGCCTCCGGTTAGATTCTCGTCTACTGGAGAGGAATTAGAAGAAGGTGAAATTGAGGTGACGAGAGCTGATCTAGCACGAATGCTGAACGTGGCAGAAGAAGAGTTTGTTTTTGATTTTGAGAAATATTTGGGCTCAGTTGAGAATGAAGTTCTGGTGAATGAACATATTTTGGAGGAGAACTTGATAAAGAACCATTGACATATGTGAATGCTGATCAAATATTTCAAGAATTTGATGAAGATTTTGACGAGGAAAGTGAAATGTTGAGTCAAGAATTTAATAGCCAAGGGAATCCAATACTTGCTGACAAAGACAAGACTGCTGTAGAAGAAGTAAATAGTCAAGAGCAGGAGGAATGGTTCGAGAGGAGAAAGAAGTTAAGCTCGGGAAGGTGGTAACCATTGCTTATCTTTCAAAGATAAGGAAGGTTGCAGTTAGAAGAACTTATGGAGTTCAGCACTTTGAAAGTCTTTGTGAGTTGAAATCATTACCTTGGATGAATGTTGTGGACATTATTGAGAAAGAACTATTGTATGGTCCGAAGCAAGGGCTGGTAAAAGAAATTTGGGATTTCATAAAAAGGCAGGCCAAATGCAGATTCAAGAGTTGGACTCCACAGACACCGTTTCTTCATGTGTCTCATGTGAAAAAGGATCCTGAGACGGATAATATTGTCAAAACATGGAGATATAAGCAGCCACAAACCTTCAAGATTAATCCTATGTATCCAATGAAACAAGACTTTCGGGTTTACTTCAGATGGTGGTACCATGATGAGAATCGAGGAGAGGCTCAGATTGTACTTAATAGAGATGGGGGTTTGGGACGTGATTGATTTTATGGACCCAATATGGTTGGTTAACTATTCAAAGAAATACAGAGAGATGTTATACATGTGTAAGATACAAGTTTCACTTGAGAAGCATCATGCGTCTGCTATGCAGTATCAGAAATTGGTGAGAATCTATCATAAATGAAAGATTCATTCTAGTCAAGTATGGAAGAGCAAATGGTTTAAGATGGGTAAGGAGGAAGAGTTAAAAGAGAAAGAGCGTGAAAGTGAGATAAAAGAAAATGTCAGAATAGCTTCTTTTGAGAAGTATCAATACAAAGGTGTTGGTGTATCAATTCCCACCAACCAGAAGCCCTCGACAAAATGCTGGGTCATGGGAAGATATAAGGAAGGTGTACAAAGAAAAATTTTTCCGTATGAAAGAGTGAAGACTAAATATCAAGACCTAGCAACATATAAGGGGGAGTTTGTAAGAGCTTAATGTCTATTGCTAGGGTGTTTGTTTTGGTTGTATAGGTTTTAAATGTCATATGATGATTGTGTTGGTTTAATAGCGGATAAGTCACCATAGGGACGCATATGTTATGCGGAGCATAACATATGCGCCATATAAAAAATACGCCCTATGTGATTTTATGTGAAACCTATAAATAGGTGATCTTAAGCGCTAGTAGTAGCTTTCGGATCATTTATGTCAGCTGGTAGAGAGAGAAGCTAGAGACAGAAAGTGTCCAAACTGTCCTATCCTGTAATTTTTTGTTATTATCAATGAAATATGAACTTAATGCTACTTGTGATGTTCACTCTCATTGTTTTCCGCACTTCAAGACATAAGCGGTAACCATTTCCGATCCCAATCAGTGTCTACGTCATTTCTATCATCTCCCTTCACATGTCTGTGTTTCAAATGTGTTGAAACAGGTCATGTTGCGAAAAGTGTAAGGCTAAGGTTGAAAATGTCAAACCGACAACAAAAGTTAATACTCCGGTTGTTGACATTAAACGACAACCTAAGGATTCTCATGTGAACGATTCTTTCATAATGTATTCGAACATTAACCCTAGAAAGGTGGTTCGGGTTGTTGCTCCTACAGTATCAAACAATTCGTTGACTTTGCCCAACCAATTTGTAAGAAAACGGATTCGGGAGTGATTCGGGACAACTATTTGAAAAAGAAAACCAAGAAACCAATCATTTACTCTCAAGTTCCTTAATCATTTCCGAATTCAAGTGTTAAATTAAATATTTCTCCAAAAGAATAGCCCAAAACTGAGGCTTGGGCTGTCTTTTTGAACTAATCATTTACTTTGTGTGCAGAGTTCATCTAGGTCTATATCAGGCGATAAGTGAATATTAGACAGCGGATGTTCTCGACATATTACCGAAAACCTTGATCTACAAAACAACGTTAAAGACATTTAGGGAGGTTATGTAACTTTTGCAGGTAATCACGGGGGAATGATTACAAAGGAAGGAGAAGTCTCGAACAGGCGAATTATGTTCGAGAAGATTAATTATTGTGATAAAAAGTACACTACCATCTTCACTGATAAGGAAGTGTTATCCTTCAGCCGGGATACACTATTCCTGAATAAATGGTTGTCATGCGATCTCCCTGATCGAATGATATTTATGTCCTCGACATGAGTGTTGGGTTTTAACAAGATTATCAAAGTCATAAAACACCAATTTTATAAAAAACGCAGCGGATAAAAGTTTTAAATCTTGTTAGTTTATAGTGTATAAAACCAATTTTATACATGCAAGACCCAATCCCGGATCCATGTACGAAATACATGCTGTCAAACACATGCATGTCACTAAAAATCCAAGCATGTAAAGACTAACTTTCAAGTAGTAAAACCCGGATGAAGGAGAGGATGGTTGGAAGGCAAGAACTTCAAAGAGTAGTCCCTCAAGCTTGCATACCCCAAGCCTCCGACAATACACCCTTGTAGCTAGGATTTTACACTTCAAAACACTTTCTTCCTTGTCCTTCTCCTTTGGCCGAATCCAAGAAAGAAAGAAGAGAGGGAGAGAATTATTGTGTCTTGTGTAATTGTGTTATGTGTGTGTGAGAGAAAATTGGGAGGTCATTGAAGGCACCTCCCAAGATACCCAATAAAACTCCTTGCATGTACCCACTATCTCTAAATAATAATAAAATGAAGAAAAGAAGAGGGAGAGGGGGGGGGGGGGGGCTCCTTCCTTTCTTATTCTTATTATTATTTCAAAGTTTTCAAATACAACTTACATTGTGTTATATTACCTCCATTGTGTAACATAACTTACATTGTGTTATACACAATGCTTTGTGTTATACACCCATATATTGTGTCATACACGGTTATATTGTGTCATACATAATGACACATTATAGGTAACATGCTTAACATATTGTTACTTAACCATCTTAAATAACAACAGGGAATGCTCTCTCTCAAAGTATAAATCATCCATATGATTTATTCTTTCACAAGTACATTGTATTTAGAAACCCTTTTCAAATAACATAAGTGTCAATATTTATTTACTTATGTTCATATCATATATAAACAAATATAATTGGTGTTTGTCTAGCTTGTTATTGGGTATGACCCGACTTGGATCATAACGTACTAGCCACATCAATAATAATATGTGTCTTGGGCAGACCGAGACCAACAATCTATCACTTGCACAAGATACATAGAAGATTGATGCAAGTAGCAAATACCTCCTAACTACGGTTTAATACCCCTAATACGCATGACGAAGTGCCATTCAATAATATCATTTATCCTTTTGTTAAAGATGTCGTGTTAAATCCAGAGACACCGAATGATCATTCTCTGTTGATTTAATTTAGCAGACCTTAGACATCTTACTCTTAACGAATAAGAGGGATAAATCCCTTTTTGACTACATATTTCTCTAATAATCACCTTGTACCATACCTGATCTTAGACTTATGTACCGTCATGTTTCAGAGCAGTGAATAACTAAGTCAAAGTACAATATTTGGTGAATATCAAGACAATATTTATCTCAGGTCAGAGGATACTATGATATACGCCTTTACTCAAATTTACTTATGATCAATCACAAAGATTCCATGTAGTAACATTTATGAGCGGGTCAGTCCAATATTTATATCCCACAAATATCTATGAACCTTGGCAGCAACCTTTTTCTCTATATTCATACCATATGAATATCCACCAATCCAAGTTCATAATAGTCTTACCTTCATGTTTGTTCCCACAAATATGAACAACTACAAACATTTAGAATAAGTAACGTATTCATGGATTTAAACATGCTAAAATGGAACATAACTCAAAATGTCATAATCATAAAACATAATCATATGAATGAGTCAAAAAAACAATGTTTCGATATCCAAGTACAAAATTCGATCATATCCAATCACTAGAATATCGAAGTCCTAAGGCACAAGTGTGACCTTAATGCTTTGGCCGTTCAAGGAGCTTCGTGAGTGGATCCGCAATGTTTTGATTGGTGTGAACTTTGCGAATACAAATATTTCCTTTCTCAACTTCATCCCTTATGTGGTTGAACCTCTGCTCAATGTGCCTCATCTTTTGATGAGAACGAGGTTCCTTGATTTGAGCAATCACGCCCTCGTTGTCACAAAAGATTTCAAGAGGGTCTGAATGGTACGAACCACCCCTAGATAGGCAAAGAATTTCCTTATCCGCGCAACTTCTTGAGCTGCAAATGAGACGGCGATGTATTCCGATTCTGTGGTGAACACCATTCATAACGAAAACATATCTCGATTGTGATCGAGAATCATCTCGATCAATTTGGAAACTCGCATCCATGTAACCCTTTACAACGAGTTCCTCCTCACCCGAACCGTATATTAGAAACATGTCCTTAGTCCTTCTAAGGTGTTTCAATATACTCTTAACCGCCATCCAATGGTTACTTCCCGGATTATGTTGGAATATACTTGTCATGCTTAAAGCGCATGACACATCCGGTCTAGTGCATACCATTGCATACATGATGGATCCAATAGCCAATGCGTATGGGATTCCATTCCTTTTCTCTTGGTCATCCTTTGAGCTTGGACATTGAGATGCACTCAATATCATTCCTCTTTGAATAGGTACCAAACCTCTCTTAGATTTCTCCATCTTGAACCTTTTCAAGATTTTGTCAATGTATGCACTTCGTTTAAACCTATCATCCACCTTGATCTATCCCTATAGATCTTTATTCCCAAAATATAGGTGGCTTCACCAATATCTTTGATGGAAAATCAACTTCCAAGCCATGCTTTTACACCTTCCATGGTTGGAATGTCATTTCCAAATAGTAGTATGTCATCAACATACAATATTAAGAAAGTGATAATGCTCCCACTAGCTTTCTTATACACACACGCTTCATCACCATTCTTGATGAATCCAAATTTCTTGACTTCTTCATCAAAACGGTGATTCCAACTTCTCGATGCTTGTTTCAATCCATAGATTGATTTCTTGAACTTGCATACTTTGTTAGTATGTTGTGGATCGACAAAACCTTCGGGTTGAACCATATAGACATCTTCCTCAAGATGCCCATTTAGGAAATCGGTTTTGACATCCATTTTCCATATCTCATAGTCATAATGTGCGGCTATAGCAAACAATATCCTAACCGTCTTTAGCATTGCTACTGGAGAAAAACTTTCATCATAGTCAACCACTTCAGTTTAAGTGAAACCTTTTGCTACAAGTCTTGCTTTATAAGTATCCAAGTTTCCATGTATATCGGTTTTCTTCTTGAAAACCCACTTACTTCCAACCGGTTTGGAATTAAGAGGTGGTACAACCAAATCCCATACTTGGTTGTCATGCATGGATTGCATCTCAACGTTCATGGATTCAAGCAATTTGTCACAATCGGATTGTGACATTGCATCACGGTATGTGGTGGGTTCATCTCAATCTACCGCATAGCATCCATCCATGAAAAATCCATATCTTTCGGGTGGATTACTAAATCTACCGGATTTGCGAACATTTTGTATGTTTTGATCAACCATTTGATCATTGTCAACAACCTCTTGTTGATTGCCAGTATCAACCAACCGTGTATCGGTTTGTGATTCTCGATCCTCCTCAAGTTCCACCATTCTACTAGTACCTTCCATAAGGAACTTAGTTTCCAAGAACTCGGCCTTTCGAGCAACGAACAGTTTTTGCTCGGTTGGGTTTTAGAAATAATATCCCATGGAGTCCTTGGGATATCCTACAAAGAAACACTTAGTGGACCGACTTTCAAGTTTGTTTTGGGTGTTGTTCTTGACATAAGCCTCACAACCCCATACCTTTAAATATGATAACGATGGAGCCCTTCCATTTCATATTTCAAAAGGTGTCTTGTTCACTTTCTTGGTTGCGGCCATATTTAGAATATGGGCCGCGAAGAGCAAAGAGAAACCCCAAAATGATAAAGGCATTGTGCTTCAAGCTATCATAGATCGAATCATATCCAATAGGGTTCGATTCCTCCTCTCGGATACACCATTGTTTTGTGGTGTTCCGGGTGGAGTAAGTTGTGAGATAATCCCACAACTTCTAAGATGATCTCGGAAAGCATCACTTAGGTAATCACCTCCTCAATCTGAACGAAGTACTTCGATGGTTTTATCGAGTTGATTTTGTACTTCATTTTGGAAGATTTTGAATAGTTTAAAAGCTTCATCTTTGTGTCTTAACAAGTACACATACCCGTAACGACTATAATTGTCGATAAAGGTAATGAAGTATCATACATCCGAATGTATGATGCCTAATAAGTCTTTTGCCCTTTCGTTTGTTCCACCAAAGGGGTCCTCCTTCGTCTTTCCTAAGATACATGACTCGCATCTATCAAATGAATCATCTTCACTTGATTCCAAAAGACCATTCTTTTGAAGTGTATGTATGCGATCCTTGTTTATGTGACCAAGGCGACAATGCCAAAGATAAGTCTTACTCAAATCCATTTTGAGTTTCTAAGTGCTTGATTAGTACAACGTGTTATCATGGGATGTGTTATCATGAACTAATTCATAAATGCCATTAAATGGCATCGCTTTAAAGTAAAAGACATCATTCATGAAAACACAAATACAATCATCCACAAATTTAAAATCATAACCATATTGTCTTAACGAAGAAACGGAGATAATATTCCTAGTCAAACTAGGAGCATACAAAACCATTTGGAAGCTTCAAAATGCAGTCTCCTCCGGCTTCGATAACAACCTTTGCTCCATTGCCCATGAAGAGACTAATATCTCCCTTCTTGAATCCTTCGTTTCCTTTGAACCTTGCAACAAATTGCAAATAGGAGTTCCACATCCGATATCCAATACCCATGTGTTTGAGGAAACAATATTAATATCAATATGAATCATGAAAGTTGTACCCAAGGTTGTTGGGTTTTAACAAGATTATCAAAGTGATAAAATCCCTATTTTACAAAAAACACAGCGGATAAATGTTTTAAATCTTGTTAGTTTGATATGTATAAAAACGATTTTACACATGCAAAACCCAATCCCGGATCCATATATGAAATACATACTATCAAACAAATGCATGCCACTATAAGTCCATGCATGTTATGACTACCTTTCAAATAGCAAAACCGGGTGAAGAAGGAAATGACGGAAGGGCAAGAACTCCAACGGAGAAGCTCCTCAAGCTTGTATACCCCAAGCTCCAACAACACACCTTGATTAGCTAGGATTTACACTTGTAAACCACCTCCTTGATCTCCTTTTGCTTTGGCCGAATTCAAGAAGGAAGGAAGAGGAGGAGAGGTTTTTTGGTTACTTGTGTTATGTTTCAAATGTGTGAGAGAGAGGAGAAAAGTGGTCATCCAAATGCACCACCCACTTAGGCTAATAAGAAACCTTGCATGCACCCACTAACAATATATAATAATAAAAAAAGATAGGGTGAAAGAGAGGGGGGGGGCGGCCACCCTCCTTCCTTTCTTAATTTTTATTATCAAACTTTTTTTATAAGGTTTCCATATATACATATGTTTATATTGTGTTATAAATATAACACATCATAGGTAACATGCTAGGTAATATTATTCACATATTGTTATTTAACAATCTTAAATAACATTATGGAATGCTGTCTCTCAAAATATAAATCATCCATATGATTTAT
Source organism: Bidens hawaiensis (assembly GCF_021521415.1). Taxonomy (NCBI): domain Eukaryota; kingdom Viridiplantae; phylum Streptophyta; class Magnoliopsida; order Asterales; family Asteraceae; genus Bidens; species Bidens hawaiensis. The sequence goes on along the minus strand of NW_027491115.1, from coordinate 593,184 downwards.
TCATTTCAAAAGCACATTGTATTTAGAAACCCTTACCAAATAACATAAGTGTCAATATTTATTTACTTATGATCATATCAATATATAAACAAATATAATCGGTGTTTGTCTAGCTTGTTATTGGGTATAACCCGACTTAGATCATAACGTACTAGCCACATCAATAATAATATGTGTCTTGGGCAGACCGAGTCCAACAATCTCCGACTTGCACAAGATACATAGAAGATTGATGCAAATAGCAAATACCGCCTAACTACGGTTTACTACCCCTAATACGCATGATGAAGTGTCATTCAATAAAATCATCCCCATCAAGTCCCTTACTTGAAATGATTTAGGTGAAACTATCATTTATCCTTTTGCCATAGATGACATGTCAAATCTAAAGACACAGAGTGATCATTCTCTGTTGATTTAACTTTGCAGGCCTTAGACATTTTACTCTCAACAAATAAGAGGGACAAATCCCCTTTTGACTACATATGTCTTTCACAAGCACTTAGTACTGTACCTGATCTTAGACTTACGTGCTGTCATGTTTCAGAGCAGCGAAGAACTAAGTCAAAGCATAATACTTGGTGAATATCGAGACCAAATATGTATCTCAGGTCGGAGGATACTATGATATTCGCCTTTTACTCAAATTTACTTATAATCAATCACAAAGATTCCATGTAGTAACATTTGAGAGAGGGTCAGTCCAATATTTATATCCCATAAATATCTATAAACCTTGGTAGCACCCTTTTGCTCTATATTCATACCTTATGAATATCTACCGATCCAAGTTCATAATAGTCTTACCTTCATATTTGTTCCCACAAATATGAGCGACAACGGACATTTAGAATAAGTAACTTATTCACGGATTTAAACATGCTAAAATGGAACATAACTCAAAATGTCATAATGATAAACCATAATCATATGAATGAGTTAAAATAACTATTTTTCCGATATCCAAATACAAAATTAGATCATATCCAATCACCAGAATATCGAAGTCCTAAGGCACAAGTGTGACCTTCATGCTTTTTCCTTTCTAGGAGCTTTGTGAGTGGATCCGCAATGTTTTGATCGGTGTGAACTTTGCAAATACATATCTTTCCTTTCTCAACTTCATCCCTTATGTATATGAACCTCGCTCAATGTGCCTCATCTTTTGATGAGAACCAGGTTCCTTGATTTGAGCAATCGCACCCTCGTTGTCACAAAAGATTTCTAAAGGGTCCTGAATAGTACGGACCACCCCTAGGTCGGCAATGAATTTTCTTATCCGATTCTGTGGTAGACAATGCTACCACATCTTTTTCGAGCTCTTCCAAGAAACTGCCCCACCATTCATAACGAAAGCATATCCTGATTGTGATCGAGAATCATCTCGATCGGTTTGGAAACTCGCATCCGCGTAACCCTTTACAACGAGTTCCTCCTCACCCGAACCGTATATTAGAAACATGTCCTTAGTCCTTCTAAGGTATTTCAATATACTCTTGACAACCATCCAATGGCTACTTCCCGGATTTTATTGGAATCTACTTGTTATGCTTAAAGCGCATGACACATCCGGTCTAGTACATATCATTGCACACATGATGGATCCAATAGCCGATGCGTATGGATCCCATTCATTTTATCTTGCTCTTCCATTGAGCTTGGACATTGAGACACACTCAATATCGTTCCTCTTTGATTAGGTACCAAACCTCTCTTAGAGTTCTCCATCTTGAATCTTTTCAAGATTTTGTCAATGTATGCAGTTTGGTTTAAACCTATCAACCGCCTTGATATATCCCTATAGATCTTTATTCCCAAAATATAGGCAGCTTCACCAAGATCTTTAATGGAAAAACAACTTCCAAGCCATGCTTTTACACCTTCCATGGTTGGAATGTCATTTCCAAATAGTAGTATGTCATCAACATACAATACTAAGAAGGTGATGATGCTCCCACTAGCTTTCTTATACACACAAGCTTCATCACCATACTTGATGAATCCAAATTTCTTAACTTCTTCATCAAAACGGTGATTACAACTTCTAGATGCTTGTTTCAATCCATAGATTGATATCTTTAACTTGCATACTTTATTAGGATGTTGTGGATCGACAAAACCTTTGGGTTGAACCATATATACATCTTCCTCAAGATGACCATTTAGAAAAGCGGTTTTGACATCCATTTGCAATATCTCATAGTCATAATGTACGGCTATGGCAAACAATATCCTAACCGACTTTAGCATTGCTACGGGAGAAAAAGTTTCAACATAGTCAACCACTTGAGTTTAAGTGAAACCTTTTGCTACAAGTCTTGCTTTATAATTATCCAAGTTTCCATGCATATCGGTTTTCTTCTTGGAAACCCACTTACTTCCAACCGGTTTGGAATTAAGAGGTGGTACAACCAAATTCCATACTTGATTGTCATGCATCGATTGCATCTCTACGTTCATGGCATCAAGCCATTTGTCCCAATCGGATTGTGACATTGCATCACGGTATGTGGTGGGTTCATCCGAATCTACCACATAGCATCCATCCATGAAAAATCCATATCTTTCAGGTAGATGGCTAATTCTACCGGATTTGCGAACATTTAGTGTGTTTTGATCAACCATTTGATCATTGTCAAAAACCTCTTGTTGATTGCTAGTGTCAACCAAACGTGTATCGGCTTGTGGTTCTTGATCCTCCTCGAGTTCCACCATTCTACTAGTACCTTCCATAAGGAACTTAGTTTCCAAGAACTCGGCCTTTCGAGAAACGAACAGTTTTTGCTCGGTTGGGTTTTAGAAATAATATCCCATGGAGTCCTTGGGATATCCTATAAAGAAACACTTAGTGGACCGACTTTCAAGTTTGTTTTGGGTGTTGTTCTTGACATAAGCCTCACAACCCCATACCTTTAAATATGATAATGATGGAGCCCTTCCATTCCATATTTCAAAAGGTGTCTTGTTCACATCAATTATCATATGTGTCTTGGGCAGACCGAGTCCAACAAAGGCTTGCCTCGCATCCTCTTAGCTTTCAACACTTTGAGACGGGTTGGACAATTCCTCATACAATGGCCAATCTCCCCACATCCAAATCATGGATTCTTCACGCTAACCTTTAGCTTCTTTGGTTTGGGTGGTTCCACTTTTGCCTTTCCCTTGAACTTGCCCTTGACTTGTCCCTTACCTTTGGTAACCTTTTCCTTGGGTTCTGGGTGATTCCTCTTGCTATTTCCACCTTCATTGATCGTGAGAACGGGTAAAAACTTCTTACCCATTCCCGTCTCGGTTGTGTTAAGCCTTGGTTGAAGCTCACCAATGCTTTTGTCCCATCCATTCATATTGTAATTCATTACAAAGGTCTCAAATTTCTTGGTTAGCCCATTTAGGATCAAATCTGTGGCTAACTCCTTTGAGACGGGAAAATTAAGGCGCTCGAGACGATCAATGAGGCTTTTCATCTTAAGCACATAGGAGGAAAGGGATTGGGTTTCTTCCATACGACATGCATGAAGTGCTCGAACCGTTTCGAAGCGTTCCACCTAGCTTGTGTAAGGAACATTTCCTTAAGTTGGGTGATCATGTCGTATGCCCCATGAAGTTCAAAATCCTTTTGAATATCGGGACTCATAGTTCCCAACATGAGGCAAGAAACTTGCACCGAATCCTCGTTGTGCTTAACCCAATTGTTATGGTCTTGGACATCGTCAACGCTAGGTTCTTCGGGAATAGGATCTTCTATTACGTAGTATTTCTTTTCTTACTTGAAAACGATTCTCAAGTTTCGATACCAATCCATAAAGTTGTTATAGTTTAGATGATCCTTATCGAGAATAAATCTTAGTGATAGGTTATTAACGGGTGGATAATGATGTTAGGTGGGTTGTTGATTACGGCCATCTGTAAATATAACAAATCTCAATTTTAGTATTTCGATATCAATAATTAATTTTAATCCTTAATACCCTTTATGTCTCCAAGACAGTTAATGATTAAAATCTAGAACCCAACGTTACAGTCAAATAGTAGTTAGGTGACCTTTATCCTACTATTTAAATTAACAAGGTAGTCAGCGTTTGACAATTGAACCCTTTGCAACTTCTAGTTTTATGGGATCGGTTAAACATCTTATGTTTAGTTAGCATGTTTAATCCCGTCAACACCATTGTACGACATGCTTCGGTGACGCTATTCACATGGTTTCCAATTTAAGTCCTCCTACTTATACACACTTGTGAGTTTACACATACAAGTGGTTAGGTGACCTTTATCCCATATTGAGTTCCCAAGTGATTTGAGTGTTGTATAAAAGGATGGTGTTCGACTTATTTTTAAAAAAGGGATTTTTTCGTTTTTTAAATTCTAGATTGGAAAAAAATTATGTACCTTCCATTTGGATGCATTCAAATGTATGGTACTTAGTTGAAAACCCATTTTCAAGGGTTCTATTAATAAAACCCATTTTATTGTAAAAGCATTAGTCTTTAATAAAACCAATTTTATTACCTAACGATCTCTAAGAAACCAATTTTATGCTAGTTATTGATTTTAAGTTGTTAACAATCCAAATTGTAATAGCACAAAAAAAAGTAAATTAACCAAACAAGCATAAAACATACAACCACAAGTTCATAACCTAAGCCTCCTAATTTTGACTACACTTGTTGACCGAAGACAAGTGTGCCAAAAAGTCTCTCCTAAGGTACCTAAAAGAACATATGCTTGTGTCAGTGAACTCCCACTTGATCCCGCATCCAAATGCTCCAAGTGTTCACTCTGTGTTGTGGTCTCCTTCAGTTTATTTGGGCTTCCTTCCTTGCATCTTCGTTTACAAAATTATGTCCTAATACACTTTTTCTAGTAAAAGAAATTCATCTAATCTACTTATTATTACAAACCAAATGAAATAAATAAATAGATTACAAAACCAAATAAAATATTACAACCTAATCGAATGAACAAACAACTTCTTGAATGAACAAACACATCAACACAAACATTCAACCAAACACAAGGCCATGGCTAGGTTATGAACCTCCATTACACATCTAAATATGCAATAACACAAGACCAAAAGTTGGTTCCCCTTTCCCTCAAAACTTTCGGTCCAAACTAACCAAACCGAAAGTTTTCGGGTTTTGTCCAAAAAAATAAATAATCATCCAAATGGCCTAGTTTTCAAGATTACCACATGCATGTAAAGTATAATCTTGAAAAACCACGGGATAACCAAAATCCCTAAAATTTTCGGCCAAATGGTAAAACCCACCATAAACCTGAAAAGTTTTGGGTCAAATGAAGCATGCATCCGTATAAGCGGCTCTTGATGCCATTGTTGGGTTTTAACAAGATTATTAAAGTCATAAAACACCAATTTTATGAAAAAACGCATTGGATAAAAGTTTTAAATCTTGTTAATTTAAGGTGTATAAAATCAATTTTATACATGCAAAACCGAAACCCGTATCCATATACGAAATACATATTAATAATCACATGCATGGCACTATAAGTCAATACATGTCAAGACTACCTTTCAAGTAATCACAACCGGGTGAAGGAGAGGATGGTAGGAAGGCAAGAACTTCAAAGAGTAGTCCTTCAAGCTTGCATACCCCAAGCTCTCGACAATACACCTCTAGCTAGGATTTTTTTTTTTAAACTTGAAATACTTGAAATCCCCTTCTTCCTTCCGAATCCAATGGAGAGGAAGAGAGGAGAGGAGTATTGTGTTACTTGTGTTGTTTTTTTATGTTGTGAAAGAGAGAGTTTTTGGTTATCTTCAAGGCACCACCCAAGTAACCAATCAAGAACCTTGCATGTACCCACTAACTCTTAAAATAATAATAAAATAAGGACAAGAAGAGGGAGAGAGGGGGGGGGGGGCTCCTCCTTCCTTTCTTTTTATTATTATTTTCAAAGTTTTCTAATATAACTTACATTGTGCTATATTACCTCCATTGTGTAATATAAGTTATATTGTGTTATACATAATACCTATATTGTGTCATACATAATCCTTATATTGTGTTATACACAATACCTATATTGTAGGTAACATGCTTAACATATTGTTACTTAACCATCATAAATAACAGTATGGAATCCTTTCTCTCAAAGAATAAATCATCCATATGATTTATTTATTTAACAAGTACATTGTATTTAGAAACCCTTTCGAAAATAACATAAGTGTCAACATTTATTTACTTATGATCATATCATATATAAACAAATATAATTGGTGTTTGTCTAGCTTGTTATTGGGTATGACCCGACTTGGATCATAACGTACTAGCCACATCAATAATAATATGTGCCTTAGGCAGACCGAGACCAACATTTTCAATGTATGTACATTGGTTTAAACCTATCAACCGCCTTGATCTATCCCTATAGATCTTTATTCCCAAAATGTAGGCAGCTTCACTAAGATCTTTGATGGAAAAACAATTTCCAAGCCATGCTTTTACACCTTCCATGATTGAAATGTCATTTCCAAATAGTAGTATGTCATCAACATACAATACTAAGATGGTGATGATGCTCCTACTAGCTTTCTTATACACACAAGCTTGATCGGCGTTCTTGATGAATCCAAATTTCTAACTTTTTCATCTAAACGGCGATTCCAACTTCTAGATGCTTGTTTCAATCCATAGATTGATTTCTTTAACTTGCATACTTTATTAGGATGTTGTGAATCAACAAACCCTTCGGTCTGAACCATATAGACATCTTCCTCAAGATGCCCATTTAGAAAAGCGGTTTTGATATCCATTTGCCATATCTCATAGTCATAATATGCTGCTATGGCAAATAATATCCTAATAGACTTTAGCATTGCAATGGGAGAGAAAGTTTCATCATAGTCAACACCTTGAGTTTGAGTGAAACCTTTTGATACAAGTCTTGCTTTATAAGTATCCAAGTTTCCATGCATATCGGTTTTCTTCTTGAAAACCCACTTACTTCCAACCGGTTTGGAATTAAGAGGTGGTACAACCAAATCCCATACATGGTTGTCATGCATGGATTGCATCTCAATGTTCATGGCTTCAAGCCATTTGTCACAATCGGAATGTGAAATTGCATCACGGTATGTGGTAGGTTCATCCGAATTTAACACATACCATCCATCCATGAAAAATCCATATCTTTCGGGTCGATGACTAATTCTACCGGATTTGCCAACGTTTTATGTGTTTGATCAACCATTTGATCATTCTCAACAACCTCTTGTTGATTGCTGGTATCAGCTTGTGGTTCTCGATGACTAATTCTACCGGATTTGCCAAATGTGTATCAGCTTGTGGTTCTCGATCTTCCTCGAGTTCCTCCGTTCTACTAGTACCTTCCATCAGGAACTTAGTTTCCATGAACTCAGCCATTCGAGCAATGAACACCTTTTGCTCGATTGGGTTGTAGAAATAATATCCCATAAAATCTTTGGGATATCCTGCAAAGATACACTTAGTGGATTGACTTTCATGTTTGTTTGGGTGTTGTTCTTGACATAAGCATCACAACCCCGTACCTTAAAATATGATAACGATGGAGCCCTTCAATTCCATATTTCAAAAGGTGTCTTGTCCAATTTCTTGGTTGGGGCTATATTTAGAATACGGGCCGCGGAGAGTGTAAGGCCCCGAACCCCGGGAACCCTACAGTTGGTATTCATTCAAAACACTTGTAAAAGTATTTAAACTTAAAAATGATTCATTTAATTAAAATAAGCAATTCAGAGTATAATTCAGCGGAAAACATAAATAATAAAATAAGTTCCCAAAACCCGGGAATTTTACCAAAAATTAACATAGCAATCTTTAAATAAAAATTTTCAAAAATAATTGTTTAATAGTAAAACTTCAATTCCCGTATGCCCTTCACCGTACAAGTAGCTTTGTGCACGTCCAAGCGATAACGCATTCTCTTGCTAACCTGAAACTCACACTAACATGCACACAAAGTCAGCTTGAGCTTAGTGAGTTCTAGTTTTAAGTTAATAATATCAGTAAACAATAGTAATGATAGTCATACCAAAAGTTTTTAAAAAGTAAAAGGGTGCATCCATCAAATCATCATTACTGAAAACTAAACATCCTCATACATACATATACAAAATGTATATGTAAACATCCTTTCAATTACATCTCTATATATATCACAGTGTATATATATTATAACATCCACGTATAACATCAGGGTCGTGCAAACGTACTACCCAAAAACGTAACATCAGTGCATGCAAACACAAAGTAGGCATACACAACATCAGTAGTCGAAACGACTACAACATCGCCAGATCTAGGCCAAGAAATATACATATATATATATATATATATATTTAACATCCTTAGGCCTACCATATGCTAGCAAGCCTATATAAATTCGTTTAAAACCTTTCATCATGTAAGAAAACACTTAGGTGTGCATGCTAGCCCAAAAGTGAAAAGAGTAAAAAGGGCATACATCATGAACTCACCTGAAATCAATCGAACACTTGCACGAGCTAGGAAATTCCTAAGTAAACGATCACAAGCAAGGGCCAATAAATTATACACAACACGTTACTAAACTAGACCGTAAGAACACTCTTGCCTAATGGGCTGTTCAAGCCCAACACTTTGGCCCAATGCCCAACACATGGCCCAAGGCCCAACAACTTGGCCCAAGGCCCAACGGTAATCAAATCGGGTCGAATGCGCGTGTAATAAACCTTAAAACCATTTGTTAAACGAATCAGCCCCAAATGGACCAAATTCCATTTTAAATCTTTTCATTCATCAAGATTATGTCACCCGAGTTGATAGGGTTGACGGCTCCTTTTTACAACTCTTACTTTAACATTTAAACGAAAATTCGCGCACTGCCGACTCGATTAACAAAGCACTAACCACAACAGCCCCGAGCATCAAAAAAATAATTTTTGCACAGCCCTTAAACCCCCCTAAGGCTGTACAAACTGAATCGGTCGGTCACACGATCAATTAACGCATCAAACTCAACAATTTGCAATTCTACACCCGATAAACCCTAGTTTTCGAACTAAAATTGATTGACCGACCTAAACACCTCCAATGACCACGAAATTTTAATATGATGTAAATTCCATACCTGGGGATCTTTCTACACTGGAAACTCTAATTTTTATCCACGGGAAGTGGGTCAATTACACCTTGGCCGTAAATCTGTCCAACTAAAAGTTTCGGCAAAATTGAGCATCAAAACGATTAGGGGTGAACAAAAAGAGTGTTGGGGTTTGTAATACATACCTTGAACTACTTCTAGGAGTTTGGAATCGATCAAAAAGTTGAAGCAAGGAAGGGAGGGGGTGGCTGGACCTGGCCGATCGTAATCAGCAGCTAGGGTTTTTTTCTTTTGTTTTTTTTTGTTTAAGATATAATACAACATGTTTCATCCAAGTCCCTCGAATTTGCAAGATTTGGCGACTTGTAAGGAAGTTTAAGTGTTTATAACGTAGTGGGGATGACGTAAAGGCTCCCGAGATGTCACACCCCGACTAGCACAATGCGGAAGCGTAAAACGGGAATGTAACAGACACCTCTGGTATCAACACATTGTTTATAAAGAAACATTACAAACTAATTTACAATATATTACATTTCTTTGTTCTATCATTGTTTTACAGTCTAGGTGATACAAACAAACTAGTTCGTTAACTATACATTCTTACTACTAACGCCCTTGCTTTTATTCACATAGCATCAACCACACACCTCAGGCAAGTAACAGATCACCAAATCATTCCAATTTAGGTACACCTGAAAAGCAATTTAAAACGGGTCAACTACTAGAGTTGGTGAGTTTCACGAGTTTCAAGAAAACAGTAATGAGTATTCGCAAGTCAACACTTGTAATCATGAAATAAGTATGTATGTATGTAAATGATGTAATTATGCTAAGCTACAGTGAAGCCTTGACTGTATGTGCTGCGTGCATCCATTTCCCACGCTCCATCAACCACTATGGCCCCTTTCCGCCCACAACATGCCCCCGTAGCTATGTCTAACACTACATAGCCTGTTTGTATAAATATGGTCATGTGCAAACGACGCTATGTGACACAGCAACCAGGCCGATTCCGTTTGGGTTTGTCAAACCAATAGTACTATTCACAAGCCACCGGCTCGAAGTTAATCACTGTGATCGTGGGGACTTTCGTGTGTTAACACTTAGATAATACACATCAATACATATTTCAGTTATGTATATGTAATCAAACATGCTTTTCACCCAAAAGTTCGTAAAACTGTTTAAAGAGTGGGGTCATGAAACTCACGGTTTAGTAGATAATCAGTATTGTATCAGCTCGTGGTTTGTTCGGTCTGCTATCAGTAGTTCCTATAATCAATATTATAATAATATTAATATTTTAATATTATTATAATCTCAATACTAAACTGGGCTGTATAACTAATCTGGGTGTAGCTGGAACGCCCAGAAAGTGGCAATAGGCTTAGGTTGTGATGTTGTTTAATGTCTAATACTTAAAACTGAACTGGGCTCAGATTCCCGTTTTCCCAGCTGGGCCAAGTTGTTTGTTTACGCGTTCAGAAAATAGTTATGGGAAAATAAGCTTGGGCAAATGTATTGGTTAATAAAATGATTAAGTTATAAAGAAGGATCACATACTGGGGTCCCGAATTAGCCACGGGGCCCGTTTCCGTTTATTTAGTTTGATTTAAGAAGAAACGCGCACAATCCATCCGGATTGTCCAGGTTTTTCATAGAAAAGTTTTTTTTTACTTAATTAGTCCAAAAATATGATTTTTGATTACTCTTGGTGTTTTGATATTCCCGCAGATTCGCTAGTCGCAAACTTGCCGGTTTTTATAAAAACTGAATTTATTTAATATTCAAGTTAGCATAATTAATTAACCCTTAATCATTAAGTTATGAAAATTTAACCACTTATCAATTAAAATATGTAGATTTTAATAAAAATATTTCTGGAATTTATTTAATGATTTGTTAATTTATAAAAATTCATTTTATCAGCTATATTTCGCCTGAAAATCGTCCGTTTACCACAAACAATTTCCAAAAATTCCACAAAAATTCCTGAATGCTTAAATCATGTCCCAAATCAACCTGTATCAATTCCAGAATGTAAAAAGCTCGTGCGATATTCTTTTCGGCCCAAATTTGGCTATAAAAATTCACACGAACGCATATAAGAGAAACACCTTTAAACTTCTCCAAAGATCCCAAAATTCATATGTGATCAAAATACATCAAATCTGAGTTCCCAGAAAAATTTCATAATTTTTGAAGTATGTTAGATATATTTCCCAAATAAACGTCCCAATTTGGTAATAAATTCGCCAAATATTCTCGGATGGTCGAAATATTACCAAATTTGAACAGGGACTCAATGACATGGTCCCTGATGTCCCTGAAAAATTTCAAGGCCTAAAAATATGCACATCACAACCTTAACCTAAACAGCCCGTAAGCGAGTGTTTCGGCATTACCTTAGCGGGTTTGGCTCGTTTCCGACTTTCTAATCAAGTTTTCAGGTTCTTGTGCTTCTATGCAAGCTAGATACAAGTCCTATATCACAAACCAAGAAATTTTTCATCAACATAACAGCCCTTAACTTAGGGTTTTGGCTAGTGCACAAAAACGAACTTTTGAACCGTAAAAACGCCGTTTCAACCCTTTAATCCGTGTTTATGGCAAAAAAAAACTATCAAAACAGGTTCCTTACCATGTGTATGATCAAAACATTTTTATGGACCATTTTTAGGATTTTTACACGGTTAGGAATGATTTTTAGTAATCAAGACATGTTTTTATGGTATTAAACGAGTTTAAACAAGGATTAAACGGATCAAATATGATAAATTACCTTAAGTTTAGGAGTTTGGTTTTGAGAGCAGCAGCATATGAACCAGATTCTGGAAGTTTTGGTTTTGATTGTTTAAGGGGGTGGCGGCCGGAACTTGGGCCCCCCATTTTGGGCTCAATTTTTAGCTCAACAATCTGATTTTTCAAGTCCAAAAACGAAAGCACAAGTCCAAATTTACATCGGGTTTGGTTTTTGGCATGAAAAATTTATCTGGTACGACAAACAGCGCGAAAACGAGTGTTTTTCGGCTAGTTTTGTGTAAATTTATAAAAACATAGTATACGTTTGTAAAAATTGAAAATATTTTCACGGATCGCTTAAAAAATTTTAAATAAGTGTTTGGTAAGTCTTTTTCGGCTTAATGGATGATACAATGCTTGGTTTGTAACTATCTTTTGCGTTTAAATCTATAGCGGGTAGTTAAACGAGCATGTTTTCGTTTAACTTGTTTGCTATCAAACTAAGACCATATTTCTAATATTTTGGCTTGTATAGATCGTATATCACTTATAGATGGCCCCCCGAGATATCTGGGTCATAACCCGACCCATTCGGTTAATCGTTCGTTTGTTACGCAAAAGGCGTTTATTTGCTTAATCGGTAAATACGTACTAAGGTGTACCTTGTTTTGGCTCAAATGTCACACGAGAAACGTCGGTTAAGTCCCGAGAGTTATACATATACTACAATCTTAAATTCTTGAAACCGGAATTAACAGGCGTTATAGAGAGCAATGCGAAACCCCAAAATGATGGAGGCAATCTGCTTCTAGCCATTATAGATAGAATCATATCAAATAGAGTTCGATTCCTCCTCTCGGACACACCATTTGTGGTGTTCCGGGTGGAGTAAGTTGTGAGATGATCCCACAACTTCTAAGATAATCTCGGAAAGCATCGTTAAGGTATTCAACTCCTCTATCTGAACGAAGTACTTTGATGCTTTTATTGAGTCGATTTTGTACTTTATTTTGGAAGATTTTGAACATTTCAAAAGCTTTATCTTTGTGTCTTAACCATATCTACTAAAACCATATTTAGTGTTGAGTTTTAGTCCTACAAATAATTTTCTATATACCAAAACAAACAAGTGCCTTATTGACGAGTAGGAAATAATACCACTTGAAAACTTACTTATAACTAAACTTGGTAAAGAACCAGTATGAATAATGGACAGGAAATTCAAACAGTTACGACTCGTCGAAAATTTCACTGATCTAAGTTCGGTAAAATCCACAACGGGAACCAAATATATTTGAAAACGAAAACAAATACTCCTATTTGTCCATAAGGAACATATAATTGGCATATTGAATTTCGGGAACTAAATTTCTTAACGGGGGGAGAATGTGACATTCGTGACAAAACCGGATACACCTTAGTATTTAAAAATCAAATAAGCATTTAACCGCTTATTGCGTAACGATCGAACGGATAACCAAACGGGTCTGGTTATGACCCAGGTATCTCGGGGGGGCATCTATAAGTGATATATGATTATTATAAGCTGATATATTAGTATTATGGCCTTAGTTCGATAGCAAACAAGTTAAATGAAAACATGCTCGTTTAACTACCCGCTATAGATTTAAACGCGAAAGATAGTTACAAACCAAGCAAAATATGTCAGTACACACAGTTGAAGAACTAATAATCGAGGATAGGTAGATGATAATAGCTTCTTCAATAACCTGTTCCATAGTAATATGCGTACCTGCAAAAACAAGTAAACAATTAGTCCGTAAATCAATTAGAACCCCTAATTTCAAAATTGGTGTGATGATTAACGAATAATGAGGTCTTACCGAAGTCGAAACAGAGCTAATGGCTGTATTCGAAGTATAATCGAGTAAGTAAAAGAGTATGCGAGCAAGCAGGGAAAAGCACGAGCAAGAGGGGTTTGCGTCTAGGTTTAAGAGAAAGAAGAAGAAATATGTGAAAAAGTTTCTAAGTCCCCCTTTTATACCTAACGTTTGGGTGGTACAGTACCTCCTTTTGTCGTCTAGTGCATGACAGTTGTCATTTAATTCAAATTTAATGTACCTCCCTTGCTCGAGCGTACAGCCAAATGAACAGCTGTCTCCTACTGTACTCGAGTACATAATACAACCCTTGCTCAAGGTACCTGGAATATAATGCTCTTGAGCACTAGAAATAGACTTGTGCTCGATGCCTTAGCCAAATGTTTAATGATCAGATTACTTGCTCATGTATTGAATTCTACTCGAGGGGTAGTTTGCTCGTATGTACTTAAATTTTACTCAAAATATATATTCCTGAGACACCTGTAATCTAACCCTACTTGATACTGCATCATGCTCGAGACACTTAGAAATCTATCATGACAATAACCTATGCTCGAGATGCATTCTTAGCAGTGTTGTAGCCTTTGCTCGACTCACTTAGATTACTACCACTCAATGTGCTCGATGTACCCTTAATGTTCATTGATGCTGCATATGCTAGAAAGATCCTGATAGCCTCTAGTCTTGCAACTGGAGCAAAAACTTCATCAAAGTCCACTTCTTCTTCTTGTAAGCATCCTAGAGCCACCAATCTTGCTTTGTTCTTGATCACTATGCCCTTTCATCTTTCTTATTCCTGAACACCCATTTTGTTCCAATAGCATACTTTCCTTTGGGCTTGTCAACTAAGTCCCATACATGTAAGTCTTTGAATTGTGCTAACTCTTCCTGCATAGCTTCTACCCAGCTGTTGTCCTTCAAGGCTTGATTGATATTCTTTGGTTCAACTTGAGATAGAAAGCAAGCATATAGGCAGATGTTTACTTTTTCATAAGAGCTTCTAGTCACTCTCTCATGCAATCTCCTATGATATTCTCTGTAGGGAGATTTCTTTCAATATAGGTAGTCTGCACAATTTGTTATGCAGACACTTCTATTTCAAGATTGGTTATATTTAACTTAGCAGTTTCACTTCCAATTCTTTCTTGACTTTCATCAGCTTCTTGAATTTGATTAATCTCAGATGATGATTCTTCATTTGACCCAATTTGCAGAGAGTTAAACAAAGATTGAAACAGGTCTTCAAATTGATTTGTTACTCTAGGATGAAAAGGTGGTTGACTGTGATTGGGTTCACTTTCCACATCACTTGGACCTTCATTAGAGACTTCAACTACAACATCTTGTTCATTCATCTCAACTTCACCAGCTTGTTGGTTGCTTCTCTCAAAGTTAAATCCATTTGGATTAGGAGCAACAGATGACAACAGCTTGTCCAGATCAACTTGTTTTTGTTTTCCCTTTGTCTTCAAAGCTGGTTCTGTACATGCTGTCATCATATCTTCATTATAAATTTTGAAAGACTTGATTATCTTCTCCAAGTCAAAAAGCCATTAAGGCCCTTCAACATTATTGAAGTGGTATTCATTGAATATTATATCTGAAGACTCAATAACCACCATGTGCTCCTTCACATAGACTCTGTAAGCTTTTGAATGAGATGAGTATGCCACAAAGAAACATTCCAGAGATTTTGACTGGAATTTGTTCAGATAATCCTATGTATTCAATAGTGAGCATCTGCATCCAAAAGGCTTTAGGAACTTCACATAGGGATTTCTTTTGAAGATAACCTCATATGGAGTCTTGTTTTGAGCCTTGTTTAGTAGAACGACCCTGTTCTGCACATAACCTACAGTGTTGATTGCTTCTACCCAAAAAGTGACTGGCAGGTTTGCATCAGCATTCATGGTCCTTGCAGCTTCAATCAATGTTTCTGTTTCTTCTTTCTGCAACATCATTTTGCTCAGGAGTTCTGGGTGCACTATATTGTTGAAATATTCCCTTAGAAGTGAAGAATTCTTCCATTATTCCATTCTTGAATTCTGTCCCATTGTCACTTCTAATGACTTTCACTTTCCTCTCAAGTTGATTTTCCAATTTTAGTATATAGGATCTGATTAAATATGGGGTTTCATCTTTGCTGCCCATAAAGTATACCCAAGTGAATATTGAGTAATCATCTGTGATCACTAAGCAATATCTCTTTTGGAATACTTGGAACACTTACTGGACCAAACATGTCCATGTGTAGTAATTCCAAGACCTCATCAATGGTATTTATCACTTTGCTCTTATGTGAGGATTTATGTTGTTTCCCTTTGAGGCAAGATGTGCATTTTTCCTTAGGCTTGAATTCTCTTGTGAGAAGTCCAACAACATGTTCACCTTCCACTAGCTTGTTCATGTTTTTCAAGTTGACATGACACATCTTCTTATGCCACAGTTTGGCCTCATTTTCAGTGGCTTTGGAAACAAAGCATGAACCACCTCGAGATGTAGCACTATTAATTATCAGTTCATAGAGGTTGCCATTTCTAGGAGGCATCATCATGATCATCTCAGTTGGAATCACAAACTCAGGCTACAGAATTAGGCAGTGTTTATCATTGAAGGCCACCTTGTACCATTTGTCACAAACTTGAGAAATGTTGAGTAAATTGTATTGTATTCCTTCAACATGCAACACATTCTCAAAGGATACCTTGCCATTGATGATTGTTCCTCTTCCAACAATCTTCCCTCCATTTTCATCACTCCCAAAAGCAACTGGACCTTTTGTCACAGGTCATGTGCCTAGAACATCCACTGTCCATGTACCATAAGTCATTACTATTCAAGGACTGTTACTGCACATAAACACAAAAGGGAATCAGTTGGATTCTGAGTTACAAACTACATTAGTTTGTAATTCAGTTTCAGATGAAGATTCATCAGGAGGTGGAGGTGGAAGTCGGTCGTCATAGACAACTTCACATTCTACATGTGAGTCTGATTCTGACCTAACTTTCAGAACTTGTGATAAGGTTATATTTTCAGTTTGCTCAATCACCTAGTCTTTCTTTTGAGACAACTCCTGCTTAGTCTTCCATTGAAATCCTCTTGGTTCATAACCCTGCTTCATCATGAATTTTTCATCCCTATTCAGAACACCAGGTCTAATCTTTCCCTTTCCTTTATCAGTTGACCTATTATTCTTTGTAGGTTTGTTTGATTTCTTTGCATCATCCTTGATTTTCAGCACTTGTTTCAGTCTCCTTTCCAGCACTAATCTATTGTCTTCATCACTTGAACTTTTCTTCTGTTCATTCAGATATTTCTGATAAATCTCCTTGTATCCTTTCATGTCAAAACCACAAACCACATCAGGAACCACAAACTCTTCTTCTTCAAACCAGCAAGAGTCAGTGTGATGACCATAGGCATCACACTTCTTGCACCATACCTTGGCATAGCTCCCCATGTCTTCAAGTAATTGATGATATTTAATTCTGTCCATTTTGATTGCTTTGTTCAGATTAGGCTCCAAATGATATTTCTCTTTAACAAACACTATTGGCTTCAAGTTGGTTGGAGGTCTTGAACAGCCTCCTTCTTCTTCTACAATAAATCGTCTCATTGGTACATACTCCACATCTCTAATGTTAAATAGTTCATGGTTTGAGAAGACTCCACATCTCTAAGGAGGTGCTTTTTTTTCAAAATTGTCGGCCGCAATGTTTAGTGGCCCTCTTAGGCCCCACTTTGGTCCATTTGCCTTGTTTTACATGCCCGAATGTGAAATCTAGAGTCCAAGTTTATTTCGGGTTTGGTTTTGGCGAGAAAAATATATCGGGTATGACAAACAATACGAAAACGAGTCTTTTTCGGTCATTTTTGTGCAAATTTAGAAAAACATACTATTCTTTTGTAAAAATCAAAAAATATTTTCATGGATCGCTTAGAGCATCCCCAACAAGTGTTTGGTAGATCTTTTTCGGCTTAACATATGATACAATGCTTGTTTCGGAACTATCTTTCGCGTTTAAATCCGTAGCGGGTAGTTAAACGAGCATGTTTTCGTTTAACTGGTTTTCTATCGAACTAAGGCCATAATACTAATACTTTGACTTATATTCAACGTATATAACTTATAGATGCCCCCCGGGATATCTGGGTCATAACCAGATCTGTTCAGTTATTCGTTTGTTCGATACGCAATAAGCAGTTAATCGCTTATTCGATAAACGAATACTAAGGAATACTCAATTTTGTCGCGAATGTCACACATACCCCGACTAGCAAATGCGGAAGCGTAAAATGGGAATGTAACACACACCTTTGGTATCAACCACATTGTTTATAAAGAAATATCACAAACTAATTTACATTATATTATATTGTTCTATCTTCATTTAAAAGTTAGGTGATACATAACAAAACAAGTTAATTAAACTGTTCCATTCCATACTAGTACACTTGTATCTATTCACAAAGCATCGATCATAATCCATAACACATAGCGCATCATCAATTTGTTCCAATTTCGGTATACCCGAAAAGCATGCTAAAACAGGTCAACTACAAATAGTTGTTGAGTTTCACGAGTTTAAGTGAATCAATTATGTTTAACCACAAAAGACGTAGTTTGTATGAACGCATGTATGTATGTATGTATGCGATGAATTTATGCTAAGTCACAGGTGAAACCTCGACTGCTAGTGCGTACCACGTGGCCTCCACTTCTCACGTCAATCTTGAGGTGTGACAACCCTTAATATCCGTACCAATTCTTAATATTAATTAAACACAAGTATTATCCTTAAGCATCTTCAAATACATATACAATCATCATGGCATTCTTAGTCTATTAAAACCTCCATACATGCATAACATATAATTCATATATAACTCAGGTTGCTATAGGAATTAGCGTGTCACACATACAAATACCCAAAACAAACGAATACTGGTTAAACTATATTTTGAATATTAAAACAATACTTATATTTTATAAAAGAAAATCGATACATTATTTTTATATAGTGTATATGACTTACGTGTCTGAACCATGTACAACTAATATCAGTCCTTTATATTATTGTAAGTAAACCTGCGTAATGAAAGCCTATTACGACTAAATATAACTGTGTCAAAATAAAAATAAATAAATAAATTTAATAGTCTCATAAGAGTTTTAATACGCCTATGTGGGCACAATAAACACGAGATTTATGCTAATCATACTATATGTTTTAACTATTAACACATATAATCTAAACTAGAAATTAGGTTTTGCATCTAAACTAATTACAAATCATTTAAACGAAAGTCCTAGCTATATCTAAACATAACCATTAATTAACCAACACTAGATTGGCTCTATCCTAGCATACAAAATGGAATCTGTTACATAACTTTGACCAACTTTTTGATGTCACGACAAACACACCTTTCATGATTACATAAAATAGTGAAAAAGACTAAGGAAAAAGAAACTACACCTTGGTTTAAGAAAGGAAAATATACCTTAAAATATTAATCGTTCACAAAAAAAAAAAGTTAAATAATAATAATAATAATAATAATAATAATAATAATTAACATGATTCAACAAAGTTAGAAAGTGCCTACCACATCCATTTCTTCTACCTACTCGTGAAACCTTTTTCTTTTGCAAATATACTGCCCACATTCAGATAGCACTTTTGTGACAAGGATTAAATACATGCATTAGGGGTGTTCACGGTCCGGTTTTCTCGATTTTTAGATCAAACCGTGAACCAAATGAATACTAACGGTTTTTGGTTTACGTAAACCAAAACCAAATCGTTGAACTCTTAAACCGAACCAAACCGAACCATTAGTAATGGTTTGGTTCCAGTTTTGGTTTCACGGTTTGGGCTTATATGGGTTTTATACAAAATGTTTAAAATAATTTTGTGATATTTAATTTGTAGAGCTCCCGATAATTTACAAAATATTACACAAACCAAATGATTCTTTGGTTCTCTCTTTTAAAATATTGAAAGACCACATGAAATTTTTGGAGTTTCGGCACTTTGTTTTACATATTGTGTACATTTTGTGAGTAATCATATGTATACCATATGCATTAATAATTTTTATTTAATTATGTCTATTAATATAGTTGTATACACATATATAATATATAAAACATTTATGAAATATATATGATTAAATCATACGGTCCGGTCCGGTTTAAACGGTTTGTACTAATACAAACCGTAAACCAAACTGTTCGCTACGGTTTAAAAATTTTCGAACCGACCGACTGAAAGTTAAGAAAGAAAACCAACCGTGAGACCAAACCAGTGATCGGTTTGGATGGTTTCACGGTTTCAAACCGAATCGTGAACACCCCTGACATGCATCATGCATGAACCTTGTCATAATATGAAAAGCATGTTTCTAAGGAATTCTTACACTTGAATAGGAAGATGGCAATAGTCAACCAAGAAAACATATTTAACCTTATTCTCTTTCTTTCTTACCAAAATGTATCTTGGATACGCACCCTAACCAAATGTACATGCATTATACATACAAGAGATGATTGCTTATATAAATTGACTTAATCAATTTGAAACCCACAACCAACTCAAGCAAACAACATTAGTATACCCCATTTTTTCCTCTCTGTACTCTTCACAATCGAGCATCAAGCCCCCATCATTTGGTTCAAGTAAGGTTAATCACGTTTTTTCCTCTCTGTACGACCTTTAATCGCCATCGTAGTCGACACCACTTTCTAACAAACATGTTATTAAGTTCAAGGTTAATCACGTTTAAGAAGGGTTATTCAAGTTCTAGGAGTTGGAGTCATGCTCTAGTGCTCAAGATCATCTTCATTTCTTATTAGAAATCTTCACATAGTTAGCCTAGTGATATGAACACCATTCTAGTTCCCTCTTTACACTAAAAATCTAGTTTAACCTATGTAGTTCATCCAAGTGAAAACTATAGACAAGTTAGAAAATATATTGTTGTTAAGCTTAGACTAACAACATAGATGAAATTATAAAAGTAAGATGGAGAATACATTGTTATCTTGAAAACATATTTGTTTTAAAAATATAAACCTTAGAGAAGAAAAATTTATAAAAGAACTCTTTAGAATGATTAATTACAAAAGGATAATTTTGTGTTCAAGAAAACTGCTATAAAGCTAAATATATATGTATATATACACATATATATACGTAAACATGTATATTTATTTTTATTATGTAAACGTTTCACAAAACGATAAAAGATATATTATATAGTCAAAATAATTTTTGAAATGTATGTATATTGGATTTTATAAATAACTACACAAATACAATTATGAAATTTGTCAATGTACGGAAAAAGTGAGAATAACTTTTATCATTTTTTACATAAATATATCTCTCATATTTTCTTTAAAATAAACATATAGTGTAATATATATTTATTTACTATACTTATAAAGATAAATAAATATATATTTATGAAGCATCTCATATTAAACTTAATGTATCACCAAAGAGTCGCGCCACACATAAATCTAGGTTGTTGGATGAACACATAGCATAAACCGACATATTTAATATTTCGAGCCAACCTTAAGTTACCCCATACTTTTCTTAGGACAGACTTAGGGCTAATACAAACAAGAGTTCTTACACATCACTCACGAACGCCAAGGTGAGTTTCACGGCCCCTTTTCTCGTTTACTGTTTTACAAACTAGGGAAGAAACATACTAAACTTATTTGATAACTTTGCATTAATTAGTAATTTTGTATAAACTTATTTAGTAACTTTTTATAAACTTATTTAATTACGTTTCATAAACTTATTTAGTAATTTTGCATAAACATATTTTATAACTTTAGATGGACTTATTTCGTAACATTGCGCAAACTTATTTAATACGATAATTAGTGAGCAAGACATAGAATCTTTATATGAGCATGAGTTACACGAGGCCCTTAATATCTTCGGATCAATACATTATATAATCATTAACTATGGGTTTAGCCGTGGAATATGTGGGTATTACTATCGGATTGATCCCCCGCTCAGGGTTAGTCGCTCTAACCGACATGTTAATGGGTGAATATAATCTAATACATTTACCATGAGATGGTATCGGGCAATAAAACAGCATGATTTAGTCTTGATTATAGGCTCATTCTCATACATTAATTTGTATTCTTAGCTAGTCTACAGAGGAATATCGATCTTGTTTAGGTTATCGTAGATATCTATTACATTGCATACAATCACTTATATATCTAAAAGGACTTTAAAATTCATAAACGTAAACTTTTTGACAATGTTTTCATCGGGAAAAAGCATTTGTAACAAACAAAGTTTTCAACTTCATAAATAAGATTTTAATGTACTTTTTGCCATGAAAACATCAGCTTGTGATAAACGTTTTAATCATGAAAGCATATATTTGACAAATCATTTCTTATTTTATACATTTTCAACATTTGAAAATCAATAATTTCAAAACAACGGGTTTAATCATACATTTAAAACATGTGAACTCACCAACGTTATGTTGACTTTTAAGTATGTGTGACATTCTTGACAAAACCGAATACACCTTAATATTTACAAATCGAATAAGCGTTTAACCGCTTATTGGATGACGAACGAACGGATAACCAAACGGGTCTGGTTATACCCCAGATACTTCGAGGGGGTCATCTATAAATGATGTACGATTAAAAACTAACATATTAATATTATGGCCTTAGTACGATAGCAAACCAATTAAACGAAAACATGATCGTTTAATTACCCGCCGTATATTTAAACGCGAAATAGAGTTACAAAACAAGCATTGTATCATCCGTTAAGCCGAAAAAAATTTACAAAACACTTAGTGGGAATGTTCTAAGCAATCCACGAAAATATTTTCGATTTTTTCAAATGCATAGTATGTTTTTATAAATTTATACAAAAATACCCGAAAAACATTCGTTTTCGCGCTGTTTGTCGTACCCGATATGTTTCTCGCGCCAAAAATTTGAACCCGAAATAAATTTAGATTCGGCA
This sequence comes from Bidens hawaiensis, assembly GCF_021521415.1. Lineage (NCBI taxonomy): Eukaryota > Viridiplantae > Streptophyta > Magnoliopsida > Asterales > Asteraceae > Bidens > Bidens hawaiensis. The sequence goes on along the minus strand of NW_027491115.1, from coordinate 570,464 downwards.
TTTCACTTACGGGTTTACAAATTCAAGAGTTGGGCCAAAATGGTCCCAAAGGGGGCCCATTAACTCTTTCCGGCCGCAAGAGGGATATTACACTCCTTTTAAGAAACCTTTATTATATACTAAACAAAGATATGTATTGAAAGAGGATGCCATGCTGATGTTTACAACAATTAGGATCTCTAGATGTTACAGCTTGTATCTCAAAGTGCGGAATCCATTGAGAGTGAACAAAACAAGTAAACATTAAGCATATTCTTCATTGATAACTTCAAAGATTATAAGATATGACTTTGTAGCAACTTTCTCTCTCTACTCTCTCACTCTAACCTTCACCCAAAAGTTTCCATAATAATGCATAAGTCCCTTATTTATAGGAAACAACATGAAAGACCCCAAGCCCGTATAAGTTGTACGGCGCGTATGTTATGCGCCGCATAACATATGCGGTCTTCTGAACTTATGCGTTAAATCCAACTACTAAACATACATTTGACAAATCTAGCCCTATACAATCATATCTAATACATCTAAGACCCTAGCAATAGAAATTATGTCCTAACAGACTCCCCTTTGGATGTTGCTAGGACTTCGATCTTCAATCTTTCAGTCTTTCTTCTTAAACGTGTTTTCAACATTTAAACATCATACACTCTTCATGGATACCAGGTGTAGTCTTGACAGCACCTCTTTTTCAAGAACTCCTACGCTGTAGTCTTGGAAGCACTCGGGTTACTAGTATCCAAATAAGAAGAATATGATCTGATTATTACTTGTATCTGATACGTGATAGTTTCATTCATTATATTCTCTTGAAAAACACGATATTTGAATGTAACGACTTATGAAAGTTTCATATTTGAAAGTAATGACTTTGACTTCTAATCATTTTCAACAGACTCTCATCTTCTTCATTTTCATCTTCTTTATCTGACATCAAATTTTAACCTGAAGTAGTTTATCACCAAGTAAAGATCAATATCATCAAGAAACTATTTTTAGTATGATTTTAATGATTTCTGAACACATGTACGTATATCCAGAAACATAAATATCTTTTTACTATGAAACACTGTAGCCCTCGTGACTAAACTGTCACCCTTGTCTCAGTATTCATGACACATTTTGTCATTATGCAGACGGATAAGGAATAGATCATGACATATACGGCGGATATATGATCATATACGGCATATATCTCAAATATATACCTTACTTATGCGACTTATAAGTGTAAGACTTATACGGCGCATAACTTATGTGGCGTATAAGTCTCAATACTTATACGTTACATAAGTATTGCCATATACATAATCTGTTTTCATGTCCAGTTCACACCAATGTAATGTCACAAGTACAAGTTAATGTCCTTGTACATTAGAGGAATAACTTAAATAAGGCTCAACTTTTGAATAATTTCTATTTTAAACTAGTCCAAATCAATTACTTGTTGAAAACACATACACATTTTGATCTTTTTGATTTTGAATTGAAGAAACTTTACAAGATTTGTTGATTCATGAAAACACCCAGAGATATAGTTCACCCGCCCATCAAGAGTCAAAAACTAAATCAGAAAAAAAAAATCTTTTTGGTTTTTCAAAAGAAACAAACATCAAATGTAATTCAACAAATATTTACAAACTTAAAATCAATACAAAGATCACATATTTTTGTGAGTTTGAGCAGGGAATCATATTGACCATATTGCCCTTCCATCATAATTTTATTTTCAGCGTTTATAATGAGTGGTGTTAAGTCAGTTATTGGTATTGTTGTCCACCTAAACCTTTCTAACCAAATGATTCAGGAATTTCTGTGATACTATTAATTTGGTTCAATTAAGCACAAGATTTCCGGATTTATCAGTTCTAATCTTGATTCAGGCATAATTTGATTTTTACACAGTCACTCCAACTTGACTTAAAACTTAGAATCAGAAGATAAAAATACTTTTATTTTAAGCATATCAGCAAGTAATCCCCACTACAAGACATACCCCCGTTATCAAGCAATACCTTAAGATCCTATCGCATGGATGAGTATGCACGATTTCATCTGTTGGCTTGCAAACGTTGTGTCCCTTGTGGTCCGTTTCTTAATGGTAATAATGTAAGGCCCCGAACGCCAGGAACCCCACAGTTGGTATTCATTTAAAACACTTGTAAAATAATTTAAACTTAAAAATGATTCATTTCATTAAAATAAGCAATTCAGAGTATAATTCAGCGGAAAACATAAGTAATAAAATAAGTTCCAAAACCCAGGAATTTTGCCCAAAATCAACATAGTTATCTTTAAATAAAAACTTTTAAAAATAAATGTTTAATAGTAAAACTTCAATTCCCGTATGCCCTTCACCGTTCAAGTATCTTCGTGTACGTCCAAGCGATAAGGCATCCTCCTCCTAACTTGAAACTCACACTAACATGCACACAAAGTCAGCTTAAGCTGACTGAGTTCAAGTTTTAAGTAAATAATATCAATAGTAATAGTTATGATAGTCAAACTAAAATTTTAAAAATAAAAGAGTGCATCCATCAAATCATCATTTCCGAAAACTAAACATCCTCATACATACATATACAAAATGTATATGTAAACATCCTTTTAATTTACATCTCTATATATATCACAGTATATATATATAACATCCACGTATAGCATCAGGGTCGAGCAAACGTACAATCCAAACACGTAACATCAGTGCATGCAAACACAAAGTAGGCATACACAACATCAGTAGTCGAAACGACTACAACATCGCCAGGTATAGGCCAACCAATAATGTATATACATACATATATATATATAATTAACATCCCAAGGCCTACCATATGCTAGCAAGCCTATATAAATTCGTTTAAAAAATTTCATCATGTAAGAAAACACTTAGCTGTGCATGCTAGCCCAAAAGTAAAAGAGTTAAAAAGGGCATCATGAACTCACCTGAAATCAATCAAATACCTGCAACGAGCTAGGAAATCCCTAAGTGCACAATCACAAGCGAGGGCCTGTATATTATACACAACACGTTACTAAACTAGACTGCAAGAGCACTGTTGCCTAATGGGCCGTTCAAGCCCAACAACTTGGCCCAAGGCCCAAGGATAATCAAATCGGGTCGAATGCGCGTGTAATAAACCTTAAAACCATTTGTTAAACGAATCAGCCCCGAATGGACCAAATTCCATTTTAAATCTTTTCATTCATCAAGATTATGTCACCCGAGTTGATAGGGTTGACGGTTCCGTTTTACAACTCTTACTTTAACGTTTAAACGAAAATTCACGCACCGCCGACTCGATTGACGAAGCACTAACCACAACAGCCCCGAGCATCAAAAAAGTAATTTTTCCACAGCCCTTAAACCCCCCCCCCCAAGGGCTGAACAAACTGATTCGGGCGGTCACCCGATCAATTAACGCATCAAGCTCAACAATTTGCAATTCTATACCCGATAAACCCTAGTTTTCGAACTAAAATCGATTGACCGACCTAAACACCTCCATTGGCCATGGAATTATAATATGATGTACATGTCATACCTAGTGGGATGTTGATGCAAAAACCTCACTCGAAACAGCCCCATAAAAGCTCAATTGGGCAGCCACCCGGTTAGCCTACAACAAGACGTTTTTCGATCAATACGCGCAATATAAGGATCAATTAACGTGTAAAAGACTTGGGGAATCGTAGTACATACCTTGAATTGGAGTTCTAAGACTTAGAATTGGCTTCAAAAAAGAAAATCATGGGTCTTGGGGCTTGTTCTTCCTACCGATCGCAAACAGCTCAAGGGCCAGGGTTAGGTTTTTTGTTATAACATAAGATGTTACACTCTAGTCCCTCTAGATTGGAGTGTAAGGCAAAATGGAAGGAAGAGTTAGTATCTTTATCGTACCGGGATGGCGTGAAGGCTTCCAAGAAACGTTAGTTAAGTCCCGAGAGTTATACATACTTTACACGCACTAAATCATTAAACCGGAAGTTTGACGGGTGTTACAAATAAGACGCGAGCAAGGGGAGAACATGTGTCTAACAGCGGATTTTGATCAAGTCAGTAATGAATTTAGTACATAAGTACTTGTGCGATCAAGTTTAATGACTTATAAAGCAGCATAATCTGCGGGTTTGCTTTTTAAAGATTTGTTTAAATATTTATCGAAATGTGTAACACCCGTCAACTTCCGGTTTAATGATTTAGCGCGTGTAAAGTATGTATAACTCTCGGGACTTAACCAACGTTCTCAGAAGCCTTTACGTCACCCCAGTACGTTAAAGAACTTAACTTTTCCTTCCATTTTGCCTTATACTTCAATTTGGAGGGACTTGGATGTAACTATTTTTATTATATCATAAAACAAATTATCCTAACCCTAACCCTAACCAGCTGCGATCGGCCGAAGAACAGCCCCCCCTTTCTTTGCTTCGACTTTTTGAGAGATTCCAAGGCACTTAGAAGTAGTTCAAGGTATGTACTACAATCTCCAACACTCTTTTTGTTCATCCCAAACCGTTTTGATGCTCAATTTGGTCGATTCTTTTCGTTGGACAGATTTCGGCCAAGGTGCAATTGACCCGCTTCCCGTGGATAAAATTTAAAGTTTCTGGTGTAGAAAGATTCCCAGGTATGGCATTTACATCATATTAAAATTTCGTGGCCATTGGAGGTGTTTAGGTCGGTCAATCGATTTTAGTTCGAAGACTAGGGTTTATCGGGTGTAGAATCGTCAATTGTTGAGTTTGACGCGTTAATCGATTAAATGACCAACCGAATCCATTTGTACAGCCCTAGGGGCGTTTAAGGGCTGTGGGAAAATTATTTTTTTGGAACTCGGGGCTGTTTAGGTTGGTGATTAGTTAATTGAGTCGGTTGTGCGCAAATTGTCATTTAAACGTTAAAGTGAGTGTTGTAAAAAGGAACCGCCACCCATATCGACTCGTGTGGTATGTTTATGATAAATGAGCTGGTTATGATGGGAAATTGGTCCATTGGGGGCTGATTTGCTTGAAAAATGATTTAAGAACTTATTTTGCGCGTATTCGACTCGATTGGCTTGCAAGCGGGTAAATTGTACATCATGGTTAACCCCGATCATGATAGTAGGGTGGGTTCGGTTAATTGAAAGGTTTTAGGGGCTGAGGTAAAGTAATTGGGTACGGGTTGGGCCTCGGGCCAATTTGTTGGGCCTTGGGCCAAAGTATTGGGCTTGAATGGCCCATTAGGCAAGTGTGTTCTTACGGTCTAGTTTCGTGACGCGTTGTGTACAATCTACAGGCCCTTACTTGTGAGTGTGCACTTAGGGATTTCCTAGCCCGTTGCAGGTGTTCGGTTGATTTCAGGTGAGTTCTCGATACCCCGTTTAACTCTTTTTAAGTTTTGGGCTAGCATGCACACCTAAGCGATTTTGCTTTATGAAATGTTTTAAACTATTTTGCATAGGCTTGCTAGTATTGGTAGGCCTTGGAATGTTATAGAATGTGTGTATGTATATATATTATTGTATGGCCAATATTTGGCGAATGTTGTAGTCGTTATCGGCTACGGAATGTTACGTATGCCTACTTCGTGTTTGCATGCGTTGAATGGAATGTTACGTGTTGGGGTTGTACGTTTTCTCGGCCCTGAATGTTATTATTGAATGTTATATATATATTGATATATATATAGGAATGCACATATAGAGATGCTCATACGTAAGAATGACTATTTATCGAATGTGGTGACCTAACCGATGTATTTCCGTTTACCATTTTAAAACCGTTGGAATGATTATTTAAGACTTTTGTTACTTATTTAAAACTAGAACTCACTCAGCTTAAGCTGACTTTGTGTGCATGTTAGTATGAGTTTCAGGTTAGGAAGAGGATGCCTTATCGCTTGGTCGTGCACGAAGCTACTTGGACGGTGAAGGGCATACGGGATTTGAAGACTTTATTATTAAACATTTCCTTTTAAAATTTTTTTTATTAAAGATAATTAAGTTGGTTTTGGGCAAATTTCCCGGATTTTGGGAACTTATTTTATTATTTACGTTTTCCGCTGAATTTTACTCTGAAATTGGTTTCTTAACGAAACGATTGATTTTTTTTAGTTAAATATTTTATATGTGTTTTGTATGATTACCAACTGTGGGGTTCCCGGGGTTCGGTGCCTTACAAAATGAATACCCAGATGATAAACCGCATAAAGACCCTATGGATCTAGTAACCTTAAAGCATCCCATCAATACAAGATTTAAGGCCATAAGACCATACATCGTTGAAGCGTTAACCACTTACTGATAGCTATGTTTTAACAAATTTAACCAATCATTCTGATTAAAAGGCTTTAGTATGACTAGCTATTCACATTTCTGCCATCATTATCAAGACTTTTGCTAGAAACTAACACCCCATCAATTTGGCAATTTAGATTTATATCACTTACAATCCCTTACTTGTTTGTTTTAAAGGCCTACCAAAGCACCAATACATTTAAGAACTCAGCCTTTTATGCCTACTTTTTACTGGATTTGGAACCAGATGATCAATGTACTATCATCTTCCCTTTTTGCTTCAAAAAAACTCATTTTCTGAGGAGCAACATTTTTAAATGTTTTTGTCATTTTTAAATTTTTACAATTTTTGGTTTTTCATGAAATTTTCTCCCCCTAAAATAAAAAACTGTATGAGAAATTATGTACAAAAGAAAATTTGACTCTGATGTTCCGAATCACAAGGTATCCAACACACCTGTAATCTCGGTAACCCCCTCTTCAACACCGCCCAAAACTTTTAAACCATTATGTTTTAATAAGACTTTAAATCTTAACTTATCAAAAGCTTTGGTGAAAAGATCTGCTTTTTGTTCATCGGTGTGAATTTTGCCTACAGTAATCAACTTCTTTTCGTAGCAATCACGAATGAAGTGATACCATATCTCAATATGCTTAGTTTTAGAGTGGTTTACCGGATTCTTAGTAATGGAAATAGCTGCATTATTATCTACGAAGATAGGGGTAGTAAGAAAATTCAAACCGTAGTCCCGCACCAACTGGAAGCAGCTACATACTCAGCTTCATAAGTAGACAACGAAACTGTGGTTAGTTTCTTTCATTACCAAGTGACAAGACGCTTGCCGAAGAACTGACACCCTGCCGTTGTAGATTTGGCATTCAACTTACAGCTTCCATAGTCTGAATCGGATTATGCTTTCAACACAAACTCATCGTCTTTAGGATACCAGAGACCAACCCCTGGACATCCCTTGAGATAACGTAGAATTCTTTTGATGATCATGAGATGTGAGACCCTTAGATTCGATTGATATCGGGCGCACAGACACGTAGCATACATGATGTCTGCCGAGAAGTAGTAAGATACATTAATGAGCCTATCATGGATCGGTATAAAGTTCCCCGTTGGGATCAGGAACGATACCATGATTCAATGTTAGAGGAGTACTGATAGCCGATGCATCAGTCATGTTGAACTTCGCCAATACGGCGTTGACATACTTGATCTGATGGATGAAGATACCATCTGACAACTGTTCTACTTGAAGTCCAAGAAAAATTTCATCTCCCCCATTGCACTCATTTCGAATTTCTTCTTCATTACTTCTTCAAACTGCTTGCACAGAACATCGTTTGTCTACCCAAAGATGATATCATCGGCATATATCTGCACGATCAGTTGATGTCCATCAACAAATTTGGTGAAGAGTGTACAGTCGACGGTTCCTCTGATAAACCCGTTGTCCAAAAGATGTTGGGACAACGTCTCATACCAAGCTCTCGGGGCCTGATGGAGACTGTAAAGCGGTTTATCAAGTAGATACACTTTATCTTTGTGGATCGGATCGACAAACCCCGGTGGCTGTCCCACATAGACTTATTCACTAATTTTTCCGTTAAGAAATGCAGACTCAACATCTAACTGGTAAACTTGGAAACCTTTCCAGGAAGCAAAAGCTAGAAAGATACGAATTACCTCTAGCCTTGCGACTGGTGCATAAACTTCGTTGTAGTCGATACCTTCCCTATGGTTAAAACCCAATACAACAAGTCTTGTTTTGTTTCTAACAATGATTCCATTCTCATCTTGTTTACACTTAAACACCCATTTGGTGTTAATCTACTTCTTATCCTCTGGCAAATCAACCAATTTCCAGACCCTGAGCTTCTAAAATTGCAATAGTTCCTCTTGCATAGCATTGACCCAGTTTTCCTCGGTCAGGGCTTCCTTGTACGTTTTAGGTTCGATATGCGAAATAAAACACTTGAATGAGAATTTATTTAGTAAAGGAGATATCTTTGAGTAGAAACACTGGAGATTTTGATCGATTTGACGTCTCATTATACCACTTGAAAGAGGATGCCATGCTGATGTATACAACAATTAGGATCACTAGATGTTATAGCTTGTATCTCAAAGTGCGGAATCCATTGAGAGTGAACAAAACAAGTAAACATTAAGCATATTCTTCATTGATAACTTCAAAGATTACAAGATATGACTTTGTAGCAGCTTTCTATCTCTACTATCTCACTCTAACATCTACCCAAAGTCTCCATAATAACGCAGAAGTCCCCTATTTATAGGAAACAACATGAAAGATCCAAAGCCTGTATACGTTAGAAGGCACATATGTTATGCGCCGCATAACATATGCGGTCTTGTGGACTTATGTGTTACATCCAACTATTAAACCTACATTTGAGTTTAGAGTTACCTGATGTACCATGAGTGCCTGTTCTGTTGGAGAACATTCTTCATTTGAAGTTTTAGAATCTTCATCTGTAACCAAACCTTCAACAAACTCCTCTTTTAACACAACTGATTCCTCCTTATCTTCTGATCTTTTGACTTCTGAAATCACCTCATCTTCTTCATCTCCAAAGTCAATCTTTCCATGAGGTACTTCTTCACCGTTAAACCAACCTGCAAAACTTTCTATGATATCAGGTGGAAATAATGAGATCAAATAGTCAGAAGGAACCTCGTGAATTTTATCATATGTTCATGGAAGTTCGTCATCTGAAGTCTTCTTATCATCCACTTGATCAACCTTTTCACATTCCTCATTGTTATCCATACTCTTTTTCTTTTCAACACAATCATTCACTTTGTCCTCAACCACTTTAATCACAGTCTCAACATTATCAATAACCTTTTCATCCACCATTTCTGCTACATTTGCTTGGAACACCAAGTTCCAATCGAAACCCTCGTCCATCTGGGCTATAGCAGCCTTTTGTTGTGAGGTTGATACTTCTGTCAGTTTCTTGCCTTTTGATGATTCTGCCACAGTTCGATGATAAATTGCCTGTTTGTAGTAATCCCTACCAAAGGGATTTGCAGTATTATCGTCCATATTTATGCTTGTACACTCCCCTTGAAGTGTCCTTTTTCTTTGCACCTAAAGCATCTCACTTTAGATTTATCAAAACCCAACTTTGATGTTGATCCATCTAGCACATTTCATCCGGTTATCTCCTTGAACCATTGAGCCCTTCTAATAACACTTGCTATGCACCACCGTATATCAACAATTTCCATTTCTTCTAAATCAATCTGGTCGTAATCTTCTTTTGTCATATTATAATTTCCAATACGACCTGTTCAGATTTGGTAATTTTTCGACCATCCGAGATTATTTTACGAATTTATTACCGAATTGGGACGCTTATTTGGGAAAAATAGTTAAAATGCTTTAAAAATTATGAAATTTTTTGGGGAACTTAGATTTGGTATATTTTAATTACACATAAAATTTGGGAGCATTGGGAAAAGCCTAAGTATGTTTTATGCATTCGCGTTTAATTGAATTTTCATAGTCGTTTTTGGCTTGGAAATGATATTTTGCAAGATTGTTAGAGTTTGGGGTTTTTCTAGGTTGTTTAGGGACGTATTCTGAACACTTAAAAATTTTGGTGGAATTTTTGGAGATCGTTTGGTATAAACAGACGATTTTCTAGCTAAATATAGGAGATAAAATGAATTTTGATAAATTAATAAATCAGTAAATAATTCTAGAAATATTTTAATAAAAATCTATATATTTTAATTGATAAGTGGATAAACTTTCATAATTTAAGGATTAACGGATGATTAATTATGCTAATTTAAAGATTAAACAAATTCAATTCTGATAAAAACCAACGAGTTCGGACAATTTAGATAAATTGTGCGTATTTTCTTCAAAACAAACTGAATAAACGGAAACGAGCCCCGTAGCGAATCCAGAACCCTAATGTGTGATCGTTCTTTTTAACTTAATTATTTTATTGACCAACACATTTACCCAAGCTTACTTTCTAAAACCGTTTTGGGAACGCATAAACGAACAACTTAGCCCAGCTGGGAAAACGGGGAAACTGAGCTAAGTTCGGTTTTTAGTATTAGACATTGAACAACATCACAATCTAAGTCTATTGACACTTTCTGGGCGTACCAGCTATACCCAGATTAGATATACAGCCCAGTTTAGTAATAAGATTATAATAATATTAAAATATTAATATTATTGTAATATTAATTATAAGGACCAGTGATTACGAGTCAAGCAAAACCTGAACTGTTGCGCTACTGAATAATGATCAAACCGTGAATTTCATGACCCCACTTTAAACTGTTTTTACAAACTTTTGGGGTGAAAAACATGTCGATACATATCTATATACTATGAATTGTTTGTTAATGGGAATTATCTAAGTGCTAACACACAAAAGTCCTCATGAACACAGTGATTAACTTCGAGCCGATGGCTTGTGAATAGTACTATTGGTTTGACAAACCCAAACGGAATCGGCCTGGTTTCCGTGTCACATAGAGCCGCTTGCACATGACCATACTTATACAAACAGGTTATGTAGTGTTAGACATAGCTACCGGGGCATGTTGTTGGCGGAAGGGGAGCCACAGTGGTTGATTAAGCGTGGGAAATGGATGCACGCAGCACAGACAGTCAAGGCTTCACTGTAGCTTAGCATAATTACATCATAAACATATAAACAAACGTACTTGTGAACGTACATACTTACATACTTGTGTATTTACAAACTATGATTGTTGTACGCACAACTGATTTCTTGAAACTCGTGAAACTCACCAACTAACGGGGTGTGACAGTATGTTTTTTAGGTTATTAAAATCAGGAAGAAATTCGTGGGCATATATGAGCATCGCATCGCATGTAGGATCATGTTAATCAATAATTGTGATTATCCATGAATGTCAGGCGCCTACGTTTTCGCCTTGGCGGGGTGTGACTCGTGGCCTCCACTGCCCACGTTATTCCCATGGCTATCACAAACCATGTTATTCCCATGGCCATCACAGACAACACTATTCCCATGGCCATCACGGACCACTTTATTCCTATGGCCTTCAAAGACCATGTTATTCCTATGGCCTTCAGTGACCATGTTATTCCTATGGCCTTCACAGACCACGTTATTCCCATTGCCATTACAGACCACGTTATTCCCCAATTTGCTATGCCTAACACTATATAGTGTGTTTTGTGTACACATATAGTCATGTGTAATTTCATAATGTTTCGACATTCTTACCATCTCAATCTAACTTATTAATCAAAAATACTATTCACATTTCACCAACTCGTAGTTAATCCTTGTGTTTGTGGGGACTTCTCTTGTATTAACACTTAGATAATTCACATCATGAATTGTTTACAAATAGATAAGTGTATATAAACATGCTTATCACCAAAAAAGTTCGTAAAACAGTTTAAAAGAGGGGTCACTACACTCACTGTATAGTATGTACTCAGCATGGTATCAGTTCACGGTTCGTTTCACTTGTTATCGCTCAGTTCCTACAACCAGTATTATATAATATTAATATTTTATTATTATTATAGTCTCCATACTAAAACGGGATGTATATTTAGTCTGGGTATAACTGTCCCGCCCAAAACATGTCAGTAGTCTTAGATTGTGACGTTGTTCAATGTCCAATGTTTAAAATCGAACTTGGCTCGGTTTCATTGTTTCATGTGCTGGGCCAAGTTGATCGTTTACGCGTTTAGAAAACAGGTATGATCACATAAAATCGGGTAAATGTGATAGTTGATAAAATGATTAAATTTATAAAGAAAAAATCACAGTTTAGACGTCTGGATTCGCTACAGGGCTCATTTTCAGTCTGGTTTGGATAAAAACGCGCATAATTCTTCCCAGTTGTCTGCATTCTCACAAAAAGTTTGGTTTTATTCAATTAACCCAAAAATATGATATTTGATTACTCTTGATGTTCTGACATTCAAACAGGTTCGTTAATCACAAACCTGTCATTTCTTATTAGAATTGAATTTGTTTAAATTTCAAATTAGCACAATTAAATATCTGTTTATCATTTAATTATGAAAATTTATAAGCTTACTAATTAAATATGTATATTTTTACAAAAACATTTCTGGGAATTTTTTCTGATTTATTAATTTATAAAAATTCATATTATATGTTATTTTACCCAAATACATGTCCCCAAATGGTAATAAATTAGCCAAATATTCTCGTATTGTTGAAAAATTACGAAATTTGGACAAGGACTCATTCATGTGGTCCCTGATGTCCATGCAATATTCAACAAAATGTAACACCCGTTAATTCCGTTTTCAAGAACTAAAGCTTCTAGAGTATGTATAACTCTCGGGGCTTAACCGACGCTTCTCGGAAGCCTTTACGTCATTCCGGTACGTTAAAGAACCTAACTATTCCTTCCGTTTTGCTTTACACCTCAATCTGGAGGGACTAGAGTGTAATATCTTATGTTATAACACAACAAACCCTAGCCCCCCTTGTGCTGTTTGCGATTGGCAGAAACAACAAGGCCAAGACCCGCGATTTTTCTTTTTTGCAGCCAATTCTAAACCTTAGAACTTCAAATCAAGGTATGTACTACTATTCCCTAAGTCTTTTTCACGTTAATTGATCCTCATATTGCGCGTATTGATCAAAAAACGTCTTGTTGTAGGCTAACCGGGTGGCTGCCCAATTGAGCGTTTCCGGGGCTGTTTTGAGTGAGGTTTTCACATCAAAATCCCAATAGGTATGACATGTACATCATATTATAATTTCATGGCCAATGGAGGTGTTTAGGTCGGTCAATCGATTTTAGTTCGAAAACTAGGGTTTATCGGGTGTAGAATTGCAAATTGTTGAGTTTGATGCGTTGATTGATCGGGTGATCGACCGAATCAGTTTGTACAGCCTTAGGAGGGTTTAAGGGCTGTGGAAAATTATTTTTTTGATGCTCGGGGCTGTTGTGGTTAGTGCTTCGTCAATCGAGTCGGCAGTGCGCGAATTTTCATTTATATGTTAAAGTAAGAGTTGTAAAAAGGAACCGTCAACCCTATCAACTCGGGTGACATAATCTTGATGAATGAAAAGATTTAAAATGGAATTTGGTCCATTTGGGGCTGATTCGTTTAACAAATGGTTTTAAGGTTTATTACACGCGCATTCGACCCGATTTAATTACCCTTGGGCCTAGGGCCAAGTTGTTGGGCCTTGGGCCAAGTGTTGGGCCATGGGCCAAGTGTTGGGCCTTGGGCCAAGTGTTGGGCCTTGCGCCAAGTTATTGGGCCTTGGGCCAAGTGGTTGGGCCTTGTGCCAAGTTGTTGGGCCTTGGGCCAAGTGTTGGGCCTTGGGCCATAGTGTTGGGCTTGAACGGCCCATTAGACAAGAGTGTTCTTATGGTCTAGTTTAGTAATGTGTTGTGTATAATTTACAGACCCTTGCTTGTGATTGTGCACTTATGGATTTTCCTAGCTCGTTGCAGGTGTTCGATTGATTTCAGGTGAGTTCTTGATGGCCCGTTAACTCTTTTTAAGTTTTGGGCTAGCATGCACACCTAAGTGTTTTTCTTACTTAATGAAATGTTTTGAATGGTTTTACATAGGCTTGCTAGTATTGGTAGGCCTTGGAATGTTATAGAATGTGTATGTATATATATATTTAGAATGGCCAATATTTGGCGAATGTTGTAGTCGTCTCGACTACTGAATGTTGCGTATGCCTACCTTGTGTTGCATGCACCGAATGTTACGTGTTTGTGTTGTACGTTTGCTCGACCCTGAATACTTGTAGTCGTCTCGACTACTAAATGTTGCGTATGCCTACTTTGTGTTTGCATGCGCTGAGTGTTACGTGTTTGGGTTGTACGTTTTCTCGGCCCTGAATGTTATTATTGAATGTTATATATATATATGTATATATATATATATATGTATATATATATTGATATATATAGGAATGCACGTATAGAGATGCTCATACGTAAGAATGACTATTTATCGAATGTAGTGACCTAACCGATGTTTTTCCGTTTACCATTTTAAAACCGTTGGAATGATTATTTAAGACTTTTGTTACTTATTTAAAACTAGAACTCACTCAGCTTAAGCTGACTTTGTGTGCATGTTAGTGTGAGTTTCAGGTTAGGAAGAGGATGCCTTATCGCTTGGTCGTGCACGAAGCTACATGGACGGTGAAGGGCATACGGGATTTGAAGACTTTATTATCAAACATTTCCTTTTAAAAATTTTTTTATTAAAGATAATTAAGTTGGTTTTGGGCAAATTTCCTGGATTTTGGGAACTTATTTTATTATTTATGTTTTTTGCTGAATTTTACTCTGAAATTGGTTTCTTAATGAAACGACTGATGATGTGTGTCTAATAACCCTATAAATATGACCCTCACAACTAAGCTTTAATATTAAAACAAAAATCCTAAAACCACACACAACCGGCAAGTGTACCGATCGCAAATAGTATAGACTTAGGAAGTCCGAGTATCGAACACGTGGACACGTCAGAACTCTAAAGATCACTAACCCTAGACAAGACCTACCTTAGAATAATAATTATATTGATTTTTGATTTTTAAATACTTAACTGAACTAACTTGACTGACTAACAAAACTTACCAAAAATGGAAAACTTAACGGGAAACAAACTGTGTTAACTTAGGAATGGAGAAAAACGTCTACCTAGGTCTGAATCAAATTGTAGGCCTAACGAGCTAATGGATTGGATGATATATAGACACCGGTCCCTAAAGATGACACGACTAAGGATCGCTCGGGCTCACTGGATTACCTCTCGGTCTCACACAACAAGCCTAAACTACTCAAAATCGGCTAAAACGACCAAACCGGGAAACAATTGCTAACGTGTTCTAATGAAGGATCACCTCTTGGTCTCACCAACACTCGACCTTAATGGTAATGAATACTACACAACCAAGGATAGAGGAACAATTCAACTTAAACTAAAATAGATCAACTAGTCGCTCAAACTTCCTAAACCTGACAAGAAACGAACTCGCTCTCGCGCAATCCTTATTATAGCATGCAAAGGCAATGAGACAACCCTAACTTCCTATCACCTCTCGGTCTCAAAGAAGGTATCTAACCTCTGTACTTAATCCAATTAATCACGCAACAAAACCCTACGGTTGTTCCTACCGCAAACAAACCCTAAACACAAAGTCTAGAATCAAACAATGCACCGATCAATCAACACAAAACTAATCAATCAACACATGAGGTTTATGCAATGAATCACCAAAATTTCCAGCCCTTAAACACAACCTATTTCATGTCTAAATCAAACTTTACAATAGCAATTCAAGTCTATCAATCAAACAATCCAAAAAACTCATCAAACACTAACAAGAATCATCATTCCTAGGTAGAACTAACAAGTTTAGCCAATAATCATCTTTGGACAGCCATGAACATTAAATAAAAGCATCATTAAACTCATCTTAAACATCAATTCAAACATTCAATAACCAATACTAATCAATAACAAGTCAATATCCCAAGTAATAGCAAAACTACTAATCAATTGAACAAGTAAATCAAAGTATATGAACAATGAAAAAGAAGTAAGGATATGAATGAATTCCGGGCTGTTCTTGGCTGCTACAACTGATGAAAAACCTTCCCGAGGCTTGGTTCTTGTGTCTTCTTCCTTCCCTAGCCGCTACACGATCAAACCCTAGCTCAAAAAAAAACTTTTTCTCTTTTTCTTTATTTCCTCCTGCTGCCGATCGGAACCTGTTCACAGCCCTAGGGTTTTTATTTTTTTTATATAATATAATATAATATGGTCTTGGGCCTCCATGATGCATACGGGTCGGGCCTTGAGTTGTTTACTTGAAAACGTATGCGTAAAATGCTCGTAGAATGCTCGAAAAGTCCCGGTTTCTTCCTTTCTTTTACCCAAAACCTACAAGATTAATATATGTATGTAAAACCTATCTAAAACAAGTTAAAACATATAAAATATAATATAACACGTAGATAAAACGTGCGGAAAATACTAGTGTTTTACAACACATCAAATATCCCCACACTTAAGACTTTTTCATCCCTGAAAAAGATTACTACACAGGATCATATCCGAGTTTTAACCGACAACTCTTGGTTTTATTTATTTATTATTATTATTAAAATATTATTATTTTTTTTCTTCTTTTTAAAGTATTAGAAAAAGTGACCCGTTACCCCTTCCAACTTTCTCCTAATAAGCTATATCAGGTCGATTGCCGGTACTGCTGTCCACTTTAAACCCATGCCCCTAATACTTACCGAGGCAAATAAGGCGTGACAATTCTATTAATTTGTATGACTAAGTGGAACCCACACCTAAAAGCCTTGCTGCCACTTTACCAATTCCATTATGGTTTTACCGGGCCGAGCCACCCCAACTTGACTTAAACCTTTTGCCACATGATTTAACATTTCGACTCATATATAAACTATAAACTCTAGCTCTCTTTCAAGTGCACACAATTACAAATGCATTCTTTCTTTTATTTATTTTCTGCCTTTTGGCTTTTTGCAATTTTTTTGTATAATCATATTAAATGGCTTTTGCATGAACAGAAACAAATACAAAAGATAAAACAACTAATATATACAGATGATCATGTGACTCGAGGCTTGAGTATGACCCGGCTTTTCATTCTAGTCCTGTCACGAGCTTAGTTAAGAAACAAAACCCCTAAGATGTTTCCACTATAGTCAGGCCATTTAAGAGGTTCAATTAGGTCAACAATCAAACCGCCATTTCATTCTCAAAGGCCATTTAAGAGGTTCAATTACTGAGTCTAAACCGTTCGGTTACCATACATTACGTGCGGGTCTAATGGGCACTATTCTTATTTATTATATATATATACATTGAAAGACACCAAGAGATTATGAAACAAACACTACTCGGTAATAATATCATTTCCTGTTTAACGTAGAGAAAACAAATTTCAAGAGACTATTTTTTTTTTTCAAATTTTTATTTTTTTTATTTATTTATTTATTTATTTTTTTTTTCAAAAATTTTCCTACAACTAAGTAAAATAAACCCCCATCCCCACACTTAGAACGAAGTCGTCCTCGATGAGTATAAGGAAAAGAAATAAAATAAAATAAAAATAAAACAGAAAATAAAGATAAAGTATACAAGACTAAAACAATGAACAGGTTACTCCCCTGGTTTGTGTGCAGAATCTTCAACAGCTATGTAGTGTCCAAACGACCGTATAGCATTTCATTCGCGGCCGCAACCTCGGGAGAACCTGTTCCAAAACGCCACCATAGCTACCATGCGCATAATATAACCTGCAAAACTCAAAATCGCTCGCATGTAGCGGCGTACAATACGGAAAACAAAAACATAAAGAAATAAACATAGTTTTTGTGTTTTTTTTTTTTATATATAAATAGGATACTCCTTAAATCGACCTACTTGAATGGAGATTGAGTACGAGCAGTTTCATCTTGGAACAACCTGAAATAGAAAAAACAAAGAAAACAGATAGCATCACACAAATACATAAATACAAACTCTACAACTCGGGCAGTCTCCCGAGTGTGCATCCATCGTGTCTAGGTCACGGAGAGCGCGTCAAGGTAGAATACCTCGACCGTCTGATCAGTCTCCGGCTCTCCTATGTAGTGCTTCAATCTATGACCGTTCACCTTAAACTTCCCACCTTTATCCTCTATTTCAACATTGCCGTATGGGAAGACCTCAGTGACCGTGAACGGTCCCGACCATCGGGATCTCAACTTTCCCGGGAATAACCTCAACCGGGAGTTATACAATAAAACCAAATCCCCACACTTGAACTGCTTGCTACCCTTCAACTTCCTATCTTGCAGTTCCTTCGTCCGCTCCTTATACCTAAATGACTGCGCGTAAGCGTGATCTCTCAGCTCCTCTAACTCGTGCAACTGGTGGAAACGAGTGCTCTGCGGCAGACATATCAAAGTTGACCCTCTGTAGGGCCCAAGAAGCACGGTGCTCCAACTCGACAGGCAGGTGGCATGCCTTCCCATAAATCATCCGAAATGGTGTGGAACCGGTCGGAGTCTTGTAGGTTGTACGGAAGGCCCACAACGCGTCATCCAACTTGTCGGATCAATCCCGACGATTCGAACCAACCGTTTTCTCAATAATACATTTGATCCCCCGGTTACTCACCTCTACCTGCCCACTAGTCTTTGGGTGGTAGGCGGTTGCTTTTAATTATTTAGTCATTCCTTTAAATTTAAAAGTTCCCGGTATGTGAATAACTGTTTAAGTGTTAGATGGAAGGCTAACGAGGTTAGGGGCAGGGGGTGGTTAGGACGGGCGGGTAAAGTAAACGACTAAGTACACTTGATCAACGTCATTAGCAGTTTAGCCTTACCTTACATGTTCTAATTACCACTTGTATTTGACCGTGTTAAAATTCTGTCTTTGTAGGGATAAGTCATGGTTAATACTTGAGCAGCTAAGAGAGGTGGTTTCTTATGTTCGTGGTCATGGTCGTGGTCGTAAGCCACGTGCCAAAGCCGAGAGTGAGATTCCTACTTCCCAGCAGGACACCCCGATTTATGAGGAGGGGGATAACCACGCCTTAGATCCTGCTATTTGCGCGGCTATCGGGGATGAGGTTTACCAGGTGCTCCATAGCGCCATTCCTGAGATTGTTGTTGAGGCCGTCAGGGCCATGGAGGAGTCACTGGTTGGTAAGGGTTCGGATAGGGGAAGGAAGAGTACGGTGGTACAGGTCAAAGAGGAAGAAGAAGTGTATGTGCCGAGTGGGGATGAAGATGAGGTGCGGATAGTTAGTGTATTGACCCGTGGTTGCTCATATGGTGACTTTAAGAAGTGCGACCCCCCTTCCTTCGATGGTACTAAAGACGCTTTGGAAGCGCATTAGTGGGTGAGAGAGATGGAGGTTGTTCAGAGGGTTAGTAAGTGCAAGGGGGATGACATGGTCACCTATGCTACCGCCTCGTTTCGTTCCGAGGCAATATGTTGGAGGGATAACTTGGCGCAAGCTATGGGTGATCGTTCGATTAGGAGGATGATGTGGGATGAGTTGTAGAAATTGGTTCTCGATCAGTTTTGTCCTCCGCATGAAATGGATAAGATAGAGCAGGAATTCTTGACCTTGGAGGCTGGTACTATGTCGCATCGGGAGTATACCACAAAGTTCAACAAGATGGCTCTCTTATGTTCCGATCTGGTTACCCTTGAGGCAAAAAGGATTAAGAAGTATGTGAAGGCCCTCCCGGTGGATGTTCGTAGGGGTGTGGTGACCACCGAAATGAACTCCTTTCACTCGGTGGTTACCTTGGCAGGTACATTGTATGACCAGAGGGAGAAGTTACCGCCGAATAAGGCTAGGAAGACTTGGAACACTAATTCGTATGGTAAGCGGCCTGGGGGAAACAATTTTAGTTCGTCTGGCAAGAGGGTGAAGACTGAAACTTCTGAGTTTAGGAGGGATGCGGCGTTCGGTAATTGCAAGAAGTGCGGCAAACTACACAAGGGGGAGTGTAAGAGTGGGTCCGGCACCTGTTTTCGTTGTGATAAGGTTGGGCACCCCCATTTCGAGTGCCCGACTCTGACTTGTTTCCGCTGTAGGGGTTCTGGTCACTTGTCATCAAACTGTCCTACCAGTAAGGTGGGGGGGGGGGGGTCCGGTCAGGGGACTTCCTCAAGAGGGAAGATGGATGAGAACCGAAGGCCAGGGCGAGGGCCTTCAACATCTCTAAGAAGGAAGCGAAGGAGGATGCGGATGTCGTTTGAAATCGTATGTGTTGACCGTGTAGCTAAGTAAGTAGTATAATATCGTCCCAGGTACTTTCCTACTGGATGAGTTACAGGCGTCAGTTTTATTTGATTCGGGCGCCAGTAGGAGTTTTGTGTCTACCGCTTTCTGTTCCTTGTTGAATAAATCACCCGAGCGCGTAGTCGATGGGTTTGAGGTTGAGGTCGCCGTAGGAAAATCCGTGTCCGTGTCTAGGGCTATTAAGGGTTGTTCCATCGAGTTGTCTGGTTATAGATTTCCGGTGCGATTGTTTTTGATGCCGCTTGGTTGTTTCGATGTGGTGCTCGGGATGGATTGGCTCGCGAATGTTGATGCTCAGATCATTTGTGGCCATAAACTCGTTCGTCTAAGGGCCCAAGATGGGACTCGAATTACGGTCTTCGGTGATCGGAATGCTGCGACGCCACATATTATATCCATGCTTAAGGCGGGGAAGTTGATGCAGCGGGGGTGCGGGGCGTATCTGGCGTATACTATGAATGTGAATACCGAGGTGGCTACCGTCGGTGATGTTCCTATTGTTCGGGATTTCCCGAATGTATTTTTAGATGATTTGTCAGATGTGCCGCCGGATCGTGAGGTCGAGTTCCAGATAGACCTTGTACCGGGCACTAAACCCGTTGCCCGAGCTCCCTACTGCCTAGCGCCGAATGAAATGAAGGAGCTTATGGCTCAGTTGGAAGACTTGCTCGATAAGGGCTTTATTCGACCGAGCATCTCACCTTGGGGTGTCCCAGTCCTGTTCGTTAAGAAGAAGGACGGTATCATACGGATGTGCATTGACTATCGTGAATTAAACAAGCTCATTGTTAAAAATCGGTACCCGCTCCCGAGGATCGAAGACTTATTTGATCAACTCCAAGGGGCTAATTGGTTCTCAAAGATCGACCTTAGGTCTGGTTATCATCAGCTGAAGATTCGGGAGGAAGATATTCCTAAGACTGCCTTCCGCACTCGTTATGGACATTACGAATTTCTTGTGATTTCTTTCGGTTTGACCAACGCACCGGCTGCGTTCATGGATCTCATGAATCAGGTGTGTAGACCGATGCTCGATCGTTCGGTTATTGTGTTCATCGACGACATTCTTGTGTACTCTAAAAGTGAATCCGATCACGGCGGTCATCTCAGGGAAGTGTTGGAGGTTCTGCGGAAGAACAAATTGTATGCGAAATTTTCTAAGTGTTCCTTCTGGTTACGAGAGGTTCAATTCTTGGGCCATGTTATTAACCCAAGTGGTATTCTGGTTGACCCTGCAAAGGTGGAAGCCGTGAATGAAATGGAGGCTCCTAAGTCTCCAACTGAAATCCGTAGTTTCCTGGGTTTGGCAGGGTATTACCGCCGCTTTATTCCTGATTTTTCGAAAATTGCTTCTACACTGAACAAGCTAACTAAGAAGACTGTTAAGTTCGTTTGGGGTACGGAACAGGAGGAGGCTTTTCTCGAGTTGAAAAACAAATTGACGCATGCCCCGATCTTAGCTTTACCTGATGGCACCGATGATTTGGTGGTGTATTCTGATGCCTCTTATCAGGGGCTTGGGTGTGTTTTGATGAAGCGAGGTCGAGTAATCGCTTATGCTTCACGGCAGTTGAAGCCTCACGAGGTGAATTATCCTACCCACGATTTGGAGCTGGCGGCGGTGGTGTTTGCGCTTAAGTTGTGGAGACATTATTTGTACGGTGTTCCTTGCGTTATTTATACCGACCATAAGAGCTTAAAGTATTTCTTCGAGCAAAAGGAACTGAATATGCGACAGCGTCGATGGTTGGAATTGATTAAGGACTACGACCTGGAGATCATGTACCATCCGGGTAAGGCTAACGTGGTGGCCGATGCGTTAAGCCGGAAGGAGAGGCCAAAACCTATTCGTATGAAATCCTACCAACTTATTCTCAAGCCCGACATTTTGAAACAGATAGCCAACGTCCAGAATGAAGCGTTGCAGGTGAAATGGATTATGTCAAAGCGTATTTGGGGTCAGGAAAAGTTGTTGGAAGACGTCGGTGATGGGGTGAAGTATAAGGATGGGCGTTTATGGGTACCGAGGTATGGAGGTTTCAGAGGTAAAATTTTAGATGAGGCGCACAAGTCGCGCTATTCCATTCATCCGGGCGCGACCAAGATGTACCAAGACTTGAAAAATAATTATTGGTGGCCTACGATGAAGTTTGAGATGGCTCAGTATGTAAGTAAGTGTTTGACATGCCTACAAATTAAGGTCGAGCATCAGAAGCCGTTTGGGAAACTTCAGCCGTTGGAAATACTTGAGTGGAAATGGGAGCATCTTACTATGGATTTCGTGACTAAACTGCCTCGTACCCTAGGGGTAATTATGACACTATTTGGGTAATAGTGAATAGACTGACAAAGAGCGCTCACTTCTTGCCGATCCGAGAGACTTTTAATTCCGAGCAGTTGGCCGATGTGTTTATTCATGAAATCTTCTCTAGGCACGGGGTTCCGGTATCTATTGTTTCGGATATGGATACGCGTTTCACCTCCAGGTTTTGGAAAAGGTTTCATGAGGAGATGGGCACCAAACTCCTCATCAGTACTGCTTATCACCGGCAGACGGATGATCCGTCCGAGAGGACCATTCAAACCCTCGAGGATATGTTGCGGGCTTGTATTATCGATTTTGGTGGTAGTTGGGATCGTCACTTACCGTTGGTAGAATTCTCGTATAATAACAACTATCACGCCATGATTGGGATGCCACCGTTTGAGATGTTGTATGGTAGGAGATGCAGGACTCCAGTCTGTTGGGGTTCCATTGGTCAGAAGCAGTTGGGTAGTTTGGAGGTGGTCGAGGCTACGACTGAGACTCTCGACAAGATTAAAGCATTTATGAAGGACGCGCAGGATCGTCAGAAGTCTTATGCAGATAAAAGGCGAAGGCCTGTTGTGTTTGAGGCCGGGGATAGGGTTATGTTAAAAGTGTCTCCCTAGAAGGGCATTATTCGTTTTCGTAAGAGGGCGAAGCTCAGCCCGAGGTTTATTAGCCCGTTTCATGTATTGGCCCGAGTCAGTGAGGTAGCATATAGGCTGGAATTGCCCGAGGAGCTCGCGGGGATTCATTCTACTTTTCACGTGTCCCATATGAGGAAATACTTAGCGGATGAAGAGGCCTATGTGACTCTCGATTATATTGAACTCGATAGTAAGCTGAACTACATTGAACAACCGATTGCTATTCTTGACCATTAGGAGAGGCGTTTGAGAAATAAAGTGGTTAGGCAGGGAAGGTGCAGTGGAAACACCGTAGGGGTTCTGAGGCCACTTGGGAGTCCGAAGATGAAATGATGAAGCATTATCCGCAGTTGTTCCTGTAGCATCGGGATTCGGGGATGAATCCCATTGTAAGGGGGGTGGACTTGTAACACCCATTAATTCCGGTTTCAAGAACTAAAGCTTGAAGAGTATGTAAAACTCTCGGGACTTAACCGACGTTTCTCGTAAGCCGTTACGTCATCCCAGTACGTTCAAGAACCTAACTATTCCTTCCGTTTTGCCTTACACCTCAATCTGGAAGGACTAGAGTGTAATATCTTATGTTATAACCCAACAAACCCTAGCCCCCCTTGTGCTGTTTGCGATCGGCAGAAACAACAAGGCCAAGACCCGTGATTTTTCTTTTTTGCAGCCAATTCTAAACCTTAGAACTTCAAATCAAGGTATGTACTACGATTCCCCAAGTCTTTTTCACGTTAATTGATCCTCATATTGCACGTATTGATCGAAAAACGTCTTGTTGTAGACTAACTGGGTGGCTGCCCAATTGATCGTTTCCAGGGCTGTTTTGAGTGAGGTTTTTGCATCAAAATCCCACTAGGTATGACATGTACATCATATTATAATTTCATGGCCAATGGAGGTGTTTAGGTCGGTCAATCTATTTTAGTTCGAAAACTAGGGTTTATCGGGTGTAGAATTGCAAACTGTTGAGTTTGATGCATTGATTGATCGGGTGACCGACCGAATCAGTTTGTACAGCCCTAGGGCCTTGGGCCAAGTTGTTGGGCCTTGGGCCAGGTGTTGGGCCTTGGACCAAGTTGTTGGGCCTTGGGCCATAGTGTTGGGCTTGAACGGCCCATTAGGCAAGAGTGTTCTTATGGTCTAGTTTAGTAACGTGTTGTGTATAATTTACTGGCCCTTGCTTGTGATTATGCACTTAGGGATTTTTCTAGCTCGTTGCAGGTGTTCGATTGATATCAGGTGAGTTCTTGATGCCCCGTTTAACTCTTTTTATGTTTTGGGCTAGCATGCACACCTAAGTGTTTTTCTTACTTGATGAAATGTTTTGAATGGTTTTACATAGGCTTGCTAGTATTGGTAGGCCTTGGAATGTTATAGAATGTGTATGTATATATATATTTATATATATTTAGAATGGCCAATATTTGGCGAATGTTGTAGTCGTCTCGACTACTGAATGTTGCGTATGCCTATCTTGTGTTGCATGCGCCGAATGTTACGTGTTTGGGTTGTACGTTTGCTCGACACTGAATGTTTGTAGTCGTCTCGACTACTGAATGTTGTGTATGCCTACTTTGTGTTTGCATGCGCTGAATGTTACGTGTTTGGGTTATACGTTTACTCGGCCCTGAATTTTATTATTGAATGTTATATATATATATATATATATATTTATATTGATTTATATAGGAATGCACATATAGAGATGCTCATACGTAAGAATGACTATTTATCGAATGTGGTGACCCAACCGATGTATTTCCGTTTACCGTTTTAACACCGTTTGAATGATTATTTAAGACTTTTGTTACTTATTTAAATCTGGAACTCACTCAGCTTAAGCTGACTTTGTGTGTATGTTAGTTTGAGTTTCAGGTTAGGAAGAGGATGCCTTATCGCTTGGATGTGCACGAAGCTACTTGGAGAGTGATGGGCATACGGGGCATGAAGATTTTATTATTAAACATTTATTTTTAAAAGTTTTTATTTAAAGATAATTAATTTGATTTTGGGCAAAATTCCCGGGTTTTGGGAACTCATTTACTTATTTACGTTTTCCGCCGAATTATACTCTGTGATGCTTATTTTAATGAAAAGAATTGTTTTCAAATTTAATTATTTTTACGAGTGTTTTGGAATGAATACCAACTGTGGGGTTCCCGGGGTTCGGGGCCTTACAAAAGATAACAACAAGCACGTGACAATCGAATCCTAAACAACCCCTAAATGAGTGCCTCGATAACACCTTTGCAGTTTTCGACTGTTTTGACCCTCTACTTGCTTGTCCGAGTTCTTGGTCTTCTACCTTGTATAAGTACAGGTCCTATATCACAAAACCAAGCATGTATCATCAAAAATCCAGCCTTGAAACATAGAATTTCGGTTAGGGTTTTGAACCAAACTCTTTGTTGAGTCAGAAATTTACAAGGAAGATTGGAATCTTCTCAACCACCTCACAGAAATGGCTAAGTATGGACTTCAAGCAAGCTTGGACGTTCGAGCAGAGTTTCACTACCTTGAGCGAGATGACTTATGCTTATAAGACTATCTTCTGGAATTTCTATAGGTTATTTAATCTAGTGTGCTCTTGTCAACCTCTATAGGTTTTGCCCTAGGTCCGGTCTTGACAAGTGGTATCAGAGCTGTGTAAGCTCGCTGAAGGCCACAGGACAGAAGGTTAAGTGTCAAAGTTTGAAGCTTTAAAGGGTTTTGTGCATGATTGAATTAAGATCTGAAGAAAAGTCAAGCCATGGATGAACAGGAAGTGTCAACTAATAAGATCCCAAGACTGCTTGATCAAGAGAACTACATCAAATGGAAAGTCTTGTTTGAGGTTGCTGTTAATTACAATGAACAAAACTGTGGAACTCCATTAAAGATGGACCCTATGTTCCTTCTCTTGCGCCAAATAACAATGCTACAATGGAAAGGCAGATGAAAAAGAAAGATGACAATGCCTTATCCATGCTAAAGTTAGGATTTTCGTGGGAAATATTGACCAATGTGAATCATCACCCAAATGCTAAGGCTATGTATGATGCGATTGTGGAGATATTTGAAGGGAACGTTGAGCTGAGGGATATTAAGAAAGATAGATTGAAGCAACAGCTTGACAGGTTCAAGTTCAAGCATAGTGAGAGGTTGAAGTCTTTACAGCAAAGATTCGTGGTTATAGTAAATGAAATCAGAACTGCAGATCTACAGATCTCAGATTTCGATTTAAACAAGAAACTACTCATAACCTTATCTAGTGAATGGTACACAATAAGCAAATTCATCAACGAGAAGGCAAATTTTCCCAACTTTAAGTTGGATGATGTGATTTCATTTCAGCAGCCGACAGAGCATGAAATGATTGAAAATCACATGTTGAAGTAGGAGAAACCCAGTTTTCTAGTGACTAATGCACTTGTTGCACCAATGGGTAATCTTTCAACAAAGTCTCAATAGATACACCCAATTATTGAAGAACCATCTGATACCAGCTCAATGTGTGGTGAAAGTCAGCAGAGATTTAATATTCAGATGCTTGAAGATAATGATAGTGCATCTACAGCAAGTGGACATCTACCATATGTCCAAAATTCAAATCAAGGAAATGATTATCAAGCATTATTCTTCATGTTCACTGAATCATACAATGCATTTGTAGCAAAGAATATAATTCACACAAGTGTGGTTCAAGAAGATTTGGAGCAAATAGATGCTGATGAACTGGAGGATATGGATCTAAAATGGCAAGCTTCCATGGTAGCCATGAGGAGCAAAAGACTCTACAACAGAACTGGAAGGTCAACTTTTGTTGGACTAAATGACCAGATTGGATTTGATAAATCAAAGGCTATCTGCTACTACTGATAGCAACCTGGACATTTTGCCAGAGAGTGCAATCTTCCCAGACCGTATGGAAATCAAGTTAATCAAGCTCAATTTTATCAAAATCAAAATCAGAACCAGCAGACATATCAAAAAAGAGTCCAACCTGTGAACCAAAATCTTTATCAACAGAATAGGCAACAACAGCAAAGAAACACTCAGTTGTTGATTCAAGGGAATCAAAATAGGGTAGCTGTTAATGCCACAAATCAGAATAGGGATCAAGGAAATGTGGCTGTGACCGTGGTTCCATAAGATGGAGATTTTGACTGGAGTAACCATGCTGTTGAGATAGAGAAAGCCAATGTTACTTACATGGCCAAAGTGAATGAAGTTGGGCAATCTAAAAATTCCAATGTAACCACTGAACTTTCTACTTTTGACTTTTTAACTATTATTGATGATCTTAACAGAGTGGTTGGAAACTAGAAGAGTGAGTGTGGATGAAAAGATGTGCTTTTGAATGTCTATGGATCAAGTGAAACTACATATGACAATCAAATCAAGAGCTTGGAAGAAGACTGTATACAAGCTTATAGGATTTTATCCAAGCTGAATTTGGAGATTGGTGGACTGAAAAAGATGTACATAGAAGAAAAGATCAACAACATAGAGGTTGCACATTCAAGTGAACGTTCTTAAAAATCTTGTGTCCATAGGAAATATTGTTGGACACAAAGAGAAGATGAACCCAGAAGACAAATATAAGAAAGTGCCACCCCCATTCTGTGACAAGTATCCATTGAAGGTGGATAAGGAAAATAGAGAAAAATACCTGAAACAACTCAAAAGTGTCTTTGAAGGCAAAAGAGAGTTTGTTGAACTATATGACAATGTAGCTGTAGACCAAGAGGGAGAGTTTGTAGTAACAGAGAAGGCTGCACCTACTAAGAATGAACAGAAGAAAGTTGAAATAAGAGAGAAGATAAGTGAATATTCAAGTGAAGAAAGCACATGCAGTTGCCAGAGTAGGAATTCCAAAAGTGCCAAAATCAACTCCAAAACTGAAGAGGCACTATGAAAATATGAGAAAAGAACATCAGGGGTTTGACTCGTGTGAAATTGATTATTCACCAAGAAGAAGACCAATGTCAGAAAAGAAAGGATGGTCATCAAGACACTTCTTGAAATTGAAAGAGATAAAGTTTGTCAAAGATAAAGATCCACAAAATTTAGAAGTTTGTGGGCCAATACAAGTTGACTTAATAAAAAGTGCATATGCAAAAACCTCCTTGGGATTTGATTTACCAAGACCAGGTGACAAAAACACAAATGAAAAAGATCTAGAAGAACTTGGGAGCTCTCTAAAGGTTTGGTGCAAGAAATGTGATTCATATGGTCACCACACTGATTCCTGCTGGATAAAAGAAGAAGATAGATATGTTATTCTAGACAAGTACTGTGGTCTATTAACATGGCTTTGTATAAAGAAAAGTATGAGAGAGAATGAAAAGGAGGAAGTTGATGCTGAGGAAATAGAATGAAACTGGAGTAGAGATTGAAGTCTGTCTTGACGATTAGTGACTCATCTAGTGACTTACAGGTCTATCAAAGGAAAAAGGTCCGGTTCAAAAGGAAAAGGTAAAGAAAGACCTGGTATTTTAAATGGTGATGAGAAGTTCTTACTAAAGCAAGGTTATGAACCCACAGTGTTTTAATGGAAAACCAAAGAAGCAGTGATCAAGAGGGATGAACCAGTTATTGAACAAGTTGAAGTTAAGAGAGTTGATGTGAATGTGGATTATGGTTATGAAACATATAATTCATGTTAAGTTGTTCATAAGTTTCCAGTTCAACCTCTTGTTAATGACTCGAATGATTCTGATGTACAAACTGTTTAAGTTTGTATTTCAGACAGTAACTGATCACTTTGTGTTTGTATGTGCAGGGACAATCAACTGAAGTGAATGACGCATGGTACATGGACAGTGGGTGTTCCAGGCACACTTGTGAACTATGAACAAAAGTTTGAAGGACCAGTTGCCTTTGGGAGTGATAAGAATGGAGAGAAAATTGTTGGAAGAGGAACTCTGACAAATGGCAGGGTATCCTTTGAGAATATGCTGCATGTAGAAGGACTATAATACAACTTACTCAGTATCTCTCAGGTATGTGACAAAGGATATAAGGTTGGTGTTGAGTCGGATTTTTATAAGGATGATTGGAATCTTCTCAACCTCATCAGAAAACAGCTAAGTATGGACTTCGAGCAAGCCTAGACGATCGAGCATGGTTTTACTACTTCGAGTAAGGTCTTCAGAACCTTAAATGGTTGATTCTTCTAAGTGTTAAGGCTTTGAGCAAGCTACACTTCAACGAGCAAGAGTATTCTTTTATCGAGCATGGATTGCCAATCGAGCAAACAGTTTGATCATACAAGTTTTAACCAAGAGTTACGAGCACAGGATGATCGAGCACATGGGGAAAAGCATGGATGCAATAAGTAGATGTCAAGTGATCAAAGCAAGGACTTCGAGCACAGTTCAGTTCCCCGAGCAAGATTTACATCCGAGCATGCTAAAGATTGCTGAATAAGTCTAAGGACAAGGCTGAATACATCAAGATGAATGAGCTTGCTCAATGGACTAGTTCGAGCAAAGTATGGATTAGTCAAGAAGAATGAAGCTTGCTGGAAGAGAATATCTTCACTGAAGATATTCTAAGTAAAGTATGCTCGAGGACAATCATCCAGCATCCCTAGCATAGTGAGTCTGCTCGAGCAAGATTGTTATCTTGCTCGAGGACTCAACACTTGTATTATTATGTCTTTCATTATGTAATGATTATGAACTTCTAGAAGGAATGTCAGGGTCTATAAATAGGGTTCTAGGTTTCCATTTACGGCATGGATAACGACGCACACAATACGAGAAACATTCTAAAAGAATATTCTATTTGTTTCCTTGTACAACCGCCGCCGCTGTCATACACGAAACCCTAGACATTCCTTTCATTGTTGTATTAAATGATATATTAAATGCAGTGAATCTTTGTCTTTGATTGTGTTCTTATTGATTATTATTCTCGTTTCGTGTCCGATATATCACACCTTCGTTCCCACTTGTTGGATATCCTGATTCCGCTGGGATATCCAATAGGCCTTTGGGTTACAGTGTCGTCGTGTTCTTGTCAACCTCTTCTTAAGGTTTCACTCGACTCATGGTCCTGACAAGTGGTATCAGAGATTTGGAAGCTCGCTGAAGGCCACGGGATAGAAGGTTTATGAGAAATCTTGAAGCTTTACTCTGTTTCTCTGCTGTAAATCCCAGATATGCTAAAATGGAAGACCAAGAAGTCTCTACCATCAAGATTCCTGGATTGCTTGGACAAGAAAACTTCATCAAATGAAAGGTGCTCTTCAAAGCAGCTGTAAACTACAACGACCCAGAGCTTTGGACTTCCATCACTGACGGAAACTATGTTCCGTCAACTGCTCAGAACAACAATGCCACCGTTGAGCTAAAGATGAAAAAGAGAGATGACAAAGAACTATCTATGCTGAAGTTAGGTCTGTCTTGGGAGATACTGACAACCGTCAACCATCACAAAACTGCTAAAGAAATGTATGATGCAGTTATTGATATGTTTGAAGGAAACACTGAACTGAGAGATATCAAGAAAGATAGACTGAAGCAACAGCTTGATAGGTTCAAATTTAAGGATGGAGAAAGACTGAAATCAGTTCTGCAAAGGTTCATGGCGATTGCTAATGACATAAGAACAACTAACCTGCAGATCTCAGATTTCGAGCTAAACAAGAAGCTTTTTTCATCTTTGTCTGGTGAGTGGTACACAGCTAGCAAATTCATCAAGGAAAGGGTGAGTTTCCCCAACTTTAAGTTTGATGATGTGATAACATTTCTCAAGGTTGCGGAACATGAGATGATCGAAAACCACATGATTAGGGAAGATAAGCCCAATTTTCAAGTGAACAATGCTCTAGTAGCTCCTATGGGAAATCTCTCAATCAAGAACCAGCAGCCAATTGTTGAAGAGCCCTTTGAGGCAAATTCAACTTGTGGTGGTCAACCAAGATTTAATGTTCAGCTAATAGAAGATGATGTGGCCTCAACAGCAAGTGGCAGTCAACATTTATGCAGAACAACACAAATCAAGGAACAGACTACCAAGCTTTGTTCTCCATGTTTACTGAGTCATATCATGCCTTTGTGGCCAAGAATCTAATAAACACAAGCATTGTACAGGAAGATCTCGATGCTGATGATTTAGAGGATATGGATATAAAGTGGCATGCAGCCATGTTGGCTTCAATGGACTAAAGCAATCTACTACAACTGTCAACAACCAGGACACTTTGCAAGAGAGTGCAACATGCCAAAGCAACTCTCAAGTTAATCAGAATCAATTTTATCAGAATCAAAATTAGAATTTCAAACTTCAAAGAAATCAGATCACCAACCAAAACATCTATCAAAACCAAAACAGACCCCAGCAACAAACCATTCAAACCCAAAGAAACAACCAACTGCAGATTAACACTAGTAAGAAAAAAGTTAATCAGAAAAATGCGAGTCAGATTAGGGATCAAGGAAATGTTGCAGTTACATGGGTGCCTCAGGACGGGGAGTTTGATTGGAGTAACCACGCAGCAGAGATTGAGAAGGCGAATGTTGCCTTTATGGCCAAAGTACAGGACAAGCCAGAATCATCTAATGCGCAGGTACAATCTGATATTTCAATTTCTGACCTTCTTATTACAATTGATGAATTAAATCAGGAAGTTGAAAAATGGAAAACTGAGTGTGGAAGAAATGAAACATTCTTGAATATATATGAAGCCAGTGAAGCAACTTGTGAGAATCAAATCAAGGGGCTTGAAGAAGAATGTATGCAGACATACCGAACCCAATCAAAAATGACAGTTGAAATTGAGGATTTAAAAAAGATGAATGCTGAAGAGAAATTGAAGAATGCTGATTTGTTAATTCAAATTGAATTCTTGAAATACCTTTTTTCTACAGGAAATATAGTGGGTTTTGTGAATAAAATGACAGAGGAAGAGAAGTACAAAAAGGTGCCACCACCTTTCTGTGACAGCTACCCACTGAAAGAAGACAAGGAGAGCAGGAGTGAATATCTGAAACAATTCAATAATGTGTTTGATGATAAAGTTGATTTTGTAAAATAGTATGATGATGTGTTTGTGAATGAGAATGGAGAATTTTCAGTGAAGCAGAATGAGGAACTAGAGATGAAGAAGAATGCAAAGAAGGAAAGTGAGAAAAAGAAATGTAGTGAATACTCAAGTGAAGAAAGTAACTGCAGTTGTGGGAGCACAAAATCATCTAAGGGCAAGAAAAAAAAGGATCCAGCAAGAAGAAAAGTGAATAGATTACTCTTCTGCCAAAGATGACTCCAAAGTTGAAAAAACACTATGAAAAGATAAGAAAGGAACATGTGGTGTTTGACATCTGTGCTAGACCACAACCAGAAATCAAAAAAAGAAATGAAGAGGCAGTGAAATCTTCTTATGATCAGTCACATCCTCCAATATATATCTTCTACAATACCATGTTCCAACTGAGTTCTCTTCATACCCTTAAAACCCTAAGGACCTGTACTTGGCTTATATAGAAGCACAAGAACTCAGAAATTGGATTAAGAGAGCGAAAACAAGCGAAAACCGTAAAGGGACTAAGTGATAGCAAGGGAAATGTGTCCCACCCCAAAATCGTTAACTTAGCAACGGAAGACTTAATTATCTTAATTTGACCGGTGACAGATGTTGTTCAGCCAATCATATTTAATTATAATGAATCATAAGTTGTACTTTATTAAATATCAGAGTTTTACATGTGTCAAACATGCACTGTTCTATTTTAAATTACTAGTCCAACTATCATTCATTCAAACGCATGACACCATTTTCCCGAATCCTTCACAAAGCATCCATTTTCTTCATTTACCTGAAAAGTATGTGAAAATAATTTTGTCAACACGAATTTTGGAGAGTTTCTCAATTAAAACCGGGATGTAACAGTTCTCGACTTTACATCCATTTATTAGTCATTCTTATTAATGACAATTTTCCATCATTCACTATTCTTTTCAACGGGAATTTAATTTCCAACCTTTTCCAAACATAGCAATATATTTCTTAAACCAAACATGTTAGTTGTAAATGAGCAAAGAGTACAACACATGTATGACTATCACTATGATAACCCTGATGCATACCAAAATCAAAATATTCCCACCTTTTCAACCAGAGCGACTGGAAGAGTGGGGGGCATCGCCCCGATAGATCTACCAATATTTTTAGGCCCTTTCTCTCTAGGTTAACGGTTTTTCCTTTCATAATGACTCATCCCATTTAACACAATTTGTAAAATATAAAGCCGGGTTTAAATACTTTTCCCCCAAAACCATTTATAAATCATTAAAACGAGGGGATTTACAAGAAAACTCACCTTTGCCTCGGAAAATAACACTCAAGTGTGCTACTATGCCAATCAACGTCAACATCTTATTAGCATTCATCCAAATAATAACCGGATTCCTATGTTTAATACCAATTATATTAACACATAAACATAGATACAAATAGAATATTATCCTAAATTTATTTATCCTCACGTTTTTATTTATGATAATTCTAATAATTAAATTACAAACTTTTATTGTTTAAGAAAAATTGTATTTTAATCTACAGTTTCGAAATATCCTATAACTAAGTTTCAAATAATTGTTGTAAAACTAATATATGTTTTGGAAACTTAACTTGGATGTTATTTAATAAAACGTATATATATATTTATTTTAAAATATAATATTCTTTTATTAATATATTATATGTCATAGAGATACGTGTTTAAATTCTGAAAAATATATTATATACTACTATTTTTACAAAACATAATATAACCGTTATTATTATTTATATCGAAACGCGTTATATTAATATACTTAATAAAATTTTGTTTTCATATTTTATATAAAAATTTACATTTTCTAAAAGTATATTTATTTATTTATTCCATCTTTTTAGGTTTGGGTTCCTTAGTTACATATGCCATAAATGCTAATCAACCTTTACCTAGACAATGATTCGCCTTGATCTTCGAAATGATTCCAATTCTAACAGATTCTTTATCACCCGCTATTTGGACAATCTGTCCATTCGGAGTTAGTATTTCAATTGTTTTCTCGTTACAAAAAATTCGGGCTTGATTGGCAGCTAGCCAATCCTTTCCTAGTATAACATCAAATCCAGCTAACTTTATAGGTAATAGTTGTACTGGAATATCATATCCGGGTAAGGAAATATAGGTATTAAGACTATTCTAAGTCATTCGAGCACAGATGTCATTACTCAGCTGATCGAGCATAGAATGCTGTCTCGTAAACTTTTGCAAATGTTTTGAGCATGCTTCTGTGGTAGATGGGTGTTTAATGCTCTTCGAGCACAAACAATCCATACTTGATACTTTTCTCAAAGTAACTCGAGCATGAGTGTTGTTACCAGTGGTCGAGCATGTACACGTGTTCAGGATACCGTGCTTATTCCTTGCAAATTACTGCTCAAACACAAAGTTCAAGTTGTTCGAGCACAATAATTGAAATGATATACTTCTAAGGTTGCTCGATAGACTTTCGGGCATGCTCGATGAAGTTCTGAGCATGCTCGACAGACTTAAGTGATGATTTGTTGGTTCTATGCTATCTAAATGTTTGTGTTTTGATCCTGTGAAAGTGTGTGCTTGTTATAAATGCTTAAATGACAACACCATCTTTAAAAATCACTGTTCTTCAATTGAACTCTCAAAAGGAAATGGTTTTTAAAATGGGTAAAAGTTTTTGACTAAGCAACACTATTTTCGGTGATATTGAATAAGAGAAATGATAATATTATCCAACTTCACAGCTTCAAGGAAGCAAGAAAATGTTTTCTGGGAAATTGAATCCAACCTTAAATGGGAAATGATAGAAAACTGTTTAAGATAACTAACCCGTGGATTATAAGTTCAAAAGACTTTGAGTACAGTCATTGGCAAAGTATGGTAGCTTTCCATAGTTTGTAGTTGCAATATGTGATATACACTTAAATTTGCTAAGTATGATGTGGTGAAACATTGGAACATAAGGTATTTTCTCTAGCATATCTCTCCGAATGATAGGCAGAAAGGTCATTATCCAATCATACACGAGCCCGTTGGTATTTCTGGTCTATAAAAATATCTATTAAGTATTTGAGCAGAAATAAATTATTGATTTATGGAAAACCTCTCAAAACAAAAGAGAAAGAAAGAGATTGAAAAGTATAAAAAGATCAAAAGTATAATATATATATATATATATATATATATATATATATATACAAATAAGTTATCTGATTTCATGACTTAAGGGGCACTAAGGGAACTACAGGGGTGGGGCATAAAAGTAAGTCCTAAACACCCTGAATGTAAGGCATGTAAGTCTGGATGACATGTAAGTCCAACTTTCAACCTTACAGTCTGTTATCAAAAAGAAAAATATAAACAAGTAACTGCTCTATTATACAAAAATCAATTTTGACCAGGGCATCAAGGGGTCGGAGTCAATTCGGGGTGCTTTATAGAAAGCTAAATACGCTTTGAGAAGAGATTAGAGGCAATCTGAAGCTATAATGACAACCATTCCTATCTTATGCTCTAATTGAATCCTAAATGTATCACAGAAAGCAATGACCATTATGCTAAGTATACCTATTGTCAACCTGACTTGAGTCATAATAACACTAACCATGAAGTGGTGTGATCGTTGTTTTAGATAGTCTGATGCCATATTGAGATCTTTCCAAATGATTTAAAATGAATTTTATTTTGAACTGGACTTTGATCTCTTATGTCACCTTAAAAAAATTGCTCAATTTATATTACTGTTCTGCAAATGATTATTCCTTGAGAAAAAATGAAATTTTGAGCACAAGACATTATTAATCATGTCTTGGGTTAGTGGCTTAACAGTTGTGATTCTAAACCTGACATGCATAATCAGTTAAGTGTTTCGAGCATAGAGACTATGCTTGCTCATGTATTGTTGCTTCAAGTATACTAAGTGACGTGTGAATTGACTATCTGTTTCGAGTATGACATGAAAATTTGTTGTTAAGTGTTTTGAGCATGTATCTTATCTTCGAGTACCTGCTATGTTATGAAAATTGATGTTATGTGTTTCGGGCATGATTGCATGGTAAATACTTAAGATCTAAGTTTTCGAGCACAAAGAACTGAATGACGGGAGACATTTATGTGTTTCGAGCATCATTGTGTGCTAGATACTTAGGTATAAGAATTTGAGCTAAGGAACTTGATGGAACAATTTTGTGAAATAGTTCGAGCAAACTTGAGAGCTAGACACTTAGGCTGTGAGTTCGAGTATAGGAATAGGAAAGATGCAATCTGCTGAGGATTTCGAGAATAGGAGTACGTCGAGCACATAGAGCTATAGAAGTCTAGAGCAAAGTTTCTAACACTAGAATACATCTCGAGCATAGAGCTGCGATGATATATTTCTAAGTATCTCGAGCATGATGCATAGTTAAGTAAGGTCAGATTACTTGTATGACTCGGGACTTTATGTTGAATAAATTAAGTACACTCGAGCACACTACACCTCGAGTATGACTCGATACTTCAGTAATTTGAAACTTTTGGGAAGGCAATCTAGCACAAGTCTAGAGGAATACTACTCTGTCTCGTATACTGGTTGTACCATGTACTCGAGCAAAGACAGAGAATATTCCAAGTACATCGAGCAAGGGTTGTACCATGTACTCGTGTACAGAGAGGGGCCAGCTTTTACTTTGCTGTGTGCTCAAGCAAGGAAGGTACAATTAAACTTTCATGTGCTAGATGACAAACCAAGGTACTGTACCACCCAAACGTTAGGTATAAAACGGGGACTTAGAAACTTTTTCACATATCTCTTCCTCTTTTAAACCTACTCGCAAAAACCCTCTTACTTGTGCTATCTCCCTCTTGCTCGCTGCTCCAATACCTGATCAATTTTACTTCGATTACAGCCATTATCTCTTTTTCGACTTCGGTAAGACATCTTTATTCGATAATCGTCACGCCGATTTCGAAATTAGGGTTTCTAATTGAACTTTTGACCAACTGTTTACTTGTTCTGACATGTATGCATATTACTATGGAATAGGTTATTTGAAGACACCATTAATCATCTTTCTATCCTCATATATTAGTTTTGCAACTTTGTGTATTGACATTCTTTTATTTTTGCAGAACTGATAGCGTTTAAATTAGAAAAACGGCATAATATGTGCGCTTAGTTGGAGCTAGACGATGAAAACATGGAGTTAGAAGTCATGACAAATTTTCTACGAAACTCCAATTTATGGATGGCGCTGACAGAAAACCCACACTCTACAGGAACCATCTTACAGATTTTTGGCAGTCAGCAACTTATGTCAGTGATGTGAACGGGAAGAGGATCGAGGCATCTGTGCTAAAAATGATATTGAAATTACCGAGGTTTCCATTCAAGTTGTATTGGACCTCAATGACAACTTTGAAGTTCAACAATTGTATTCGGTTCCAAGATTACTGCGAGTCTTTCAAGAGACCATGGGCTATCAAGGAGGTATAAAAGAGGGTCAATTTCAAAAGGGGAGCTTTCCATTAATTTACAGGTTCCTGATTCATCATGTGATTCAGTCCCTATCTCCTCGGAGAGGGACTTGGACTTTGTTGAGTAGAGAGCTTGGGACTCTCACTATAGCAATTCTATATCAGCAACCCTTCAAAATTTCCAGACTTATTTTTCAAGGGTTGGCATCAAATGCAGAGAAGCAAGTCAATCAAAGATTTCTTATGTATCCACGCTTTCTGCAGATCATGATAAACAGAGAATTACCTGATGCTCAGAGTAAATTCATTGACAATGATGACTGGGATGTACTCCCTTGGTTGTTCGTACCAGCTCTAGGTGGTTTAATGTGCCTAGAACCCCTGGAAATAATGATAATGAAAGAGATGATGGTGCAGATGACGATGATCAAGGTGATGATGGGAACAATGGTCCGGAGGGTGGACATGGTGTGGTCATTGGTAATGTTGATGCACAAGAGATTATTGAGGGACATATGCCTTTGCTTGAACGATTTACACAAGAGGCAGTTAATGCAGAAGTGGAGGTGCAGGAGGAGATAGATGCACAGGATGAGGATGTAGTCAACCAAGCTGCAGAGCCAATGGATGATGATAATTTTGTAGCTCAGGTTGTAACAAATGTTGCAGAAACAGTTAACAAGATAACTCCACCTGACTCACCACCACCTACAGTTTATCATGATGACACAGAACCATTGAGGTGAATGATGGAAATGACGATATTACCTCTTCACCAGCCACCATTGAGCCTACTTTATCTGACAATGAACCAGCAGCTAACATTCCTTCACCACCTCAATCAACCCATCCCATTCAAGATCAACCTGCTTCTGAACCTACCCCACCAACTAAACCAAGCCCATCCTCTGAACCCGCTCCAGAGCCTACTCAAGAAACCCCACCGTCTGGCCCTATTCATTATGACATTGTCCGTGAGACTGCAAGACTTGAATTTGAAAATATCATTTTGAAAGAACAGAATGCCATTTTTTCCTCACGAAACTCGGCATTGGAGGCTGCCTTAAATGAAGCTTTATTGAAGATTCGAACCCTCTTGGGGCAGTCTGAGGTTGAGAAGACCTCAGATGCACCAAAACAGGGGGAGAATACTGAAGGTGTAGAGAGTCTGAGGGTAATTGGTGAACTAAATGAAAGTTCTGAAGAGGAGGCTATGGAGGTTGGACCATCTGATGCCTTAAACATGATCAATTAAGCATATGATGATGGAGATTCGGATGTTGAGGGAGAGGATAAAGAAGAAGAAGAAACCGAAGAAGAAATTCTGAAAAGAAAAGCAAAGGGAAAAGGGGTTGCACTTACTGAAGATGATCTACATCCCCTGCCCCAGCATATAGTTCAGTCTGATGATATTTTGTACAAAGAAAATGTAGTTGATCTAGATGTGGCAGAAGTTGAGTCTGTGAAAACTGTAATAGAATTAATGAATGAAGAGTTGGAGGCTATGGAGAATGAAGAGGAGGAGGAAATCCCTCAGTAAGTCATTGAAGTGTTAATAAAAATGAAAGAAAAAGAAGAGCAGTTGAAAGGATGATGAAAGAGGCAGATGATGCCTTTAAAGCTATAATTGAAACTCTTAAAACAAATCTGAATGAAGTTTAACAAGAACCTACACAGACTGAAGAGCCAGTTATCACTGAGCCTGAAGAGCCAATAACTCATGATCAAGAACAATCTAAGACTGAAACTTACAATCCTGAAAAGGAACAAGAACTTGGCTTGAGACCAGTTATCCATGAAGAAGATGAAACCATTGATGTCTCAGCAAGTACTATGGTTAAATTGGTTATAATGAAGGATCTTACACTCATTTTAAATAACCCAGAGAAACATCATCCAGAGATAGTGATAGCAGCAAGAAAGGCTCAACAAGACTTCATAAATCTGAGTAAAGAAGGAGAACCAAGAGTTGAAGAGCATGTTGAACCAAATGAGCCCGTTATTCAAGAAGTAACTGAAGAATCTGAAGAGACTCATGTAGATGATCCTGTTATTGAAAAATCTGAGTCAGTAGATGTGGAAATTATAATTGAAGAACCAGAAGCTGAAGTAAAACAACCTGACACATCCACTCCAACTCAATCATTTTTTAAAAGAAAAGCTAAATCTGAAGTTGAGACACCAAAACCTAAAAGACAGAAATCAATGAAGAAGATGGTATACAAATTAAGGTTAGACAAGCTTGAAGAGAGAAGGAGGGCTGAATTTGCAAATATTGAAGAACCAATGATTGAGGCTTTTAATGATCTTGAAGAAACAGTGGATTTGGAGGATGTGAAAGAAGATGATGAGGGATCAAAAAATGTTGAAATTGAAAATGAAGACAAAGATAATCTGATCAGCTTGGGATATGATCCATTATATCTCCAAAGATTATCGAAAGAAGATATAGCAAAAGAAGCTGAGGGGTGGAGAATAAGAAAAACGAAAAGAGAATTGCTGATGAAGGCTGGTCACAAGCCTGCATTCCTTAATCTGCAACCATTTGATAAGATTGACAGAATGTACAAAAGGGCACTAGTAGATGATATATCTGACTATGTGAAGAAGGTATCAAAGAAGAAGGAAAAGAATGAAAAGGTTTTAAAAGAATCTGACAGTAGTAGAAAGAGAACTGAAAAGAAAGCAAGTGATGAAGCAAACTATGAATCATTAGAGGCTAAACATAAAGATATCATATTTCTTCAACTGTACGGCTACAGTTATAACTATTTGATAAATCTTTCTCCTGAAGAATTGAAAAGAAGAATTCAACAGATAAAGGACTCTCATAAAGATCAGGCAAGTAGAGAAAAATTTGAGAGAGAACAGGAGTTAAAGATGAGGTTACAAAAGGAAAATCAAGAAGTGAAGAAATAGTTTGAAGACCCTCAGAGGGTAGGTATGTTAAAGAAGATTGTGATAGAGAAAGGGATGGCGGAAGAACACTTTCAGGACATGACTCTTGAACAATTAATGGAAATATATAATAGAGAGCGGAAACTGTATATTAAAACACAGAAAATTGCAGGAAGATTGGATGAGAGCCGAAGAAGAAGTACGAACTGAAATGATGAGTGCTCTCCACAAGAAGGGAGTAAGAATTTCAAGGTTGTTGGTTCAAACAGACGAAACAATTAGAAGATGGTATGTAGAATAAGGGCTCGATAAAACAAAGTCAACTCAGCAAGGGAGCTCGAGCAGAACCCCAAGGTCTAAGAGTGTGAGGCCTGCGCAACCAAGATATTTGAATCTGCCCACACATCTCTTCTTTGATAAACGCTCAAAGACCTTGAGGGTTATTACTGAAGATAAATAAGAGCATCTAATCATCTTCAGAGATGACTTGAGACAATTTACATGTAATGCCCGTTAATTCCGGTTTCAAGAATTAAGGATTGTAGAGTATGTATAACTCTCGGGACTTAACCGACGTTTCTCGAAAGCCTTTACGTCATCCCGGTACGTTAAAGAACCTAACTTTTCCTTCCATTTTGCCTTACACTTCAATCTGGAGGGGCTAGAGTGTAAAATATTATGTTATAACACAACCTAACCCTAGCCCCCATCTCTTTCTGCGATCGGCAGGTAGGAGCAGCCCCAAGACTACCGATTTTCCTTTTTACAGCCAATTCTAAGCATGAAAACTTCAATTAAAGGTCGGTTTTATGATGTCCCATGTCTTTTACACCTTAATTGATCATATTAACGCGCTTATTGGTTGTTAAGGTTGAGTTTTGATGATAACAGTTTGCTGACAGATTCGTATACGTTTATTGTAGGGTCTGTAACACGATGATAACCCATTGTTTTTGATCAATTCTTGATTCCAAGATGTTCTACTTCGATTCTAGTTTCCAGAAAGGTATAATACGTAATATTTGGACGAGATTTGAATGGTTTTTATGAATTTATAAAATCGAGTGTCAAAGCTGATACGGGATGACGGACTCTGGTCTGTCTTCCCGACGTCATAACCTTTTTTCGACAGGTCCAAATTGGTTGGTTCAACTTCTGTAAGTTAGTATTTTGAGTTAGGAACCAAACCCAATTGGAATCGTTTAATTTGGTTCAGTAATGAATTTTACAAAAATAAATCAATTTTGTTGCGCACTGAAACAGCTGCACGTACCTTGCTGTGTTGGAAGAATTTTTATAATTTTTGTGTCCAATAAAAAATATAATAAAAATAGTTTTATAAACCTAAGACATTTATTAAAGTCTGGTAAATATTTCATAATTTATTTCAAAGGTTATCCTATGTAATTAAATGCATCTTCGCATGCTAAAATCTACACGTTTTGCTCGTTATTGATCGATAAGTTCGTTTTAGGCTTAACTGGGGGATATTCAATTGTGTTCTTGTCGGGGCTTTTTGAAGTGACTTTTTGCACCACAATCTTCCTAGGTATGTCCCGTATATCAAACTCAAAGATCATGTTCTTAGGTGTTCATTAAGTTGATCAACTAGTTGTAGTTTGATTGTTATGTTCGGTTGTCTAGAATTGTTGAGTTTGATGCGTTAATCGGTTGGATGACCAACCGAATCAGTTTGCATGGCCCTAGGGGAGTCCAAGGGCTGTGGAAAAATTAATTTTCTTGGTGCTCGGGGCTGTCGGGGTTAGTGCTTCGTCAATCGAGTCGACGGTGCGCGAATTTTCGTTTAAATGTTAAAGTAAGTGTTGTAAAAGGGAACCGTCAACCCTATCAACTCAGGTGACATAATTATAATGAATGAAAAGGTTTAAGACGGAATTTGGTCCATTCGGGGCTGATTCGGTTAACAAATGGTTTTAAGGATTATTTCACGCGCATTCGACCCGATTTGACTATCTTTGGGCCTTGGGCCAAGTTTTGGGCCTTGGGCCAAGTTGTTGGGCCTTGGGCCAAGTGTTGGTCCTTGGGCCAAGTTGTTGGGCCTTGGGACAAGTTGTTGGGCCTTGGGCCAAGCAGTTGTCGGGCCTTGGGCCAAGTATTGGGCCTTGGGCCAAGTTGTCGGGCCTTGGGCCAAGTTGTCGGGCCTTGGGCCAAGTGTTGGGCTTGTACGGCCCGTTAGGCTAGAGTGTTCCTACAGTCTAGTTTAGTAACGCATTATGTATAATTTACAGGCCCTTGCTTTTGATTTTTCCCTTAGGAACTTCCTAGCTCGTTGCAAGTATTCGATCGATCTCAGGTGAGTTCATGATGCCCTTTTTACTCATTTTACTTTTGGGCTAGCATGCGCACCTAAATGTTTTCTTACTCGATGAAATGTTTTAAAATGATTTTATATAGGCTTGCTAGTATATGGTAAGCCTTGGGATGTTAAATATATATATGTGTATATACATTATTTCTTGGCCTCTATTTGGCGATGTTGTAGTCGTTTCGAGTACTGATGTTGTGTATGCCTACTTTGTGTTTGCATACACTGATGTTACGTGTTTGGGTTGTACGTTTGATCGACCCTGATGTTATACGTAGATGATATATATATATACTGTTATGTATATAGGGATGTTATTGAATGGATGTTTACATATACATTTTGTATATGTATGTATGAGGATGTTTAAGTTCGGTAATGATGATTAGATGGATGTACCCTTTTACTTTTAGAAAACCTTTGATATAACTATCATGATTTTACTACTGATATCTTTTACTTAAAACTTGAACTCACTCAGCTCAAGCTGACTTTGTGTGCATGTTAGTGTAAGTTTCAGGATTTGGAAGAGGATGCCGAATGCTTGGACGTGCACGAAGCTACTTGGATGGTGAAGGGCATACTGGAAGGAAGAATTGTTATGAATATTTTATTTCAAGGAAACTTATAAAAGTTATATTTACTTTGGATTTTGGGCAAAATTCCCGGGTTTCAGGAACTTATTTCATTTTTCATGTTTTCCGCAAAATTGATACTCTGATACGTTTGTTTTAATGGAAGAAACGGTTTTTAAGTTTATTTAATTTTACAAGTGTTTGAATGATTACCAACTGTGGGGTTCCCGGGGTTCGGGGCCTTACATTACAAAAGAACAATTGACCAAGATAGCTGAATTAACACTGCATGACAATCAATTCAGAAACCAGCCATCTGGTCAACAAAGAAATGATCTTTCAAAATTTATCAAAGAACAAGTAGAAAGGGGGTTCCCATTCTTGCTACAAAAGAAAAGAGAGCTCAAAAGCCAGACTGAGAGGGAGAAGAGAAAAAGGAGAATCAGTGAAGCGTACATCTCAGAACTCTCCCTCTTTGATACCAAGAAACAAAGGACTCAAGCAAGCAGCTCACACTATAAAAGGAAGACCTTGAAGGAGTGTTTGGCTATGAGAGAAGTGATGCAGGAACCAAACTCAAGGGTGCAACAATTTGGAAGAATCACGTACTTAACATACAATCAGCATAATGATTCAAACACGTTGAGAAACGAGTCTGGAATACCCATTGCTGTGATAAAACATGATGAAGATCTCAAGTTTATGTATCTACAGGATCTTCAAGACTTAATTGATGCAACGTTTCCAAATGACTCCTCAGATGCTGTGGAACTGGATATGATCAAACAAAGAGCTGCCTATGTCAAGAGATTAAAGGAAAGATCTGATACAAGGAGCAGAGGAAGAAGATGATAGAATGGAGCTAATGGATGATGGATTTTATTTCTGTTTATCTTTGTATTTTTGTTTAATTTGTAAAAACTTTAATTTATAATGCCCATGAGGTAGAATTCCTAATTATGTAATGAAATGACATGTTCTTGAATAATATATTTTCTATGTCTGATACATGTGTAACTCTATGCAGGTATGTTTTGGTGCATCTGAGCTTGTACCAATCTAGGGGGAGATTGTTGGGTCGGATTGATGATAAGGAAGATTGGAATCTTCTCAACTTCCTCAGAAAACGGCTAAGTATGGAATTCGAGCAAGCCTAGACGATCGAGCATGGTTTTACTACTTCGAGCAAGGTCTTCAGAACCTTAAATGGTTAATTCTTCTAAGTGTTAAGGCTTCGAGCAAGCTACACTTCAACGAGCAAGAGTATTCT
This sequence comes from Bidens hawaiensis, assembly GCF_021521415.1. Taxonomy (NCBI): domain Eukaryota; kingdom Viridiplantae; phylum Streptophyta; class Magnoliopsida; order Asterales; family Asteraceae; genus Bidens; species Bidens hawaiensis. Next base: position 525,819 of record NW_027491115.1, on the reverse strand, counting down.
TCTATCGAGCATGGATTGCCAATCGAGCAAACAGCTTGGTCTTACAAGTTTTAACCAAGTTTTATGAGCACAGGATGATCGAGCACATGGGGATGAGCATGGATGCAATAAGAAGATGTCACGTGATCAAAGCAACGACTTCGAGCACAGTTCAGTTTCCGAGCAAGATTTACATCCGAACATGCTAAAGATTGCTGAATAAGTATAACTGAAGACATCAAGAAGAATGAGCTTGCTCGATTGCCTACTTTGAGCAAAGCATGGACCAGTCAAGAAGGATGAATGGTGGGGCCGTCTCTTGGAGAAGCTCAAAACAAGATGTGGTAGCTTTGTCCACCACGGAATCGGAATACATTGCCGCCTCATTGGCAGCTCAAGAAGCTGCGTGGATAGAAAATTCATACCGACCTAGGGGTGGTCTGTACCATTCAGGACCCTCTAGAGATCTTTTGTGACAACGAAGGTGCGATTGCTCAAATCAAGGAACCTCGTGCACATCGAAAGACGAGGCACATTGAGCGGAGGTTCAACTACATAAGGGATGAAGTTAAAAAGGGAAAGATATATATTCGTAAAGTTCACACCGATCAAAACATTTCGGATCCACTCACAAAGCTCCTTGAAAGGCCAAAGCATGAGGGTCATACTTGTGCCTTACGACTTCAATATTCCAGTGATTGGATATGATCGAATTTTGTATATGGATATCGGAACAATTGTTAATTTGACTCATTCATATGATTATGGTTTATGATTAGGACATTTTGAGTTATGTTCTATTTTAGCATGTTTAAATCTGTGAATAAGTTACTTATTCTAAATGTCCGTAGTCGCTAATATTTGTGGGAACAAATATGAAGGTAAAACTATTATGAACTTGGATTGGTGGATATTCATGGGATATGAATATTGAGCAAGGGTTGCTGCCAAGGTTCATAGATATTTATGGGATATAAATATTGGACTGGCCCGCTCTCAAATGTTACTATATGGAATCCTTGTGATTGATCATAAGTAAATTTGAGTAAAGGCGAATATCATAGTATCCTCCAACCTGAGATACATATTGGGTCTTGATATTCACCGAATATTGTACTTTGACTTAGTTCTTCGCTGCTCTGAAACATGACAGTACATAAGTCTAAGATCAGGTATGGTACAAGGTGATTGTGAGAGACGTATGTTGTCAAGAGAGGATTTGTCCCTCTTATTCGTTGAGAGTGAGATGTCTAATGCCTGAAAGTTAAATCAATAGAGAATGCTCACTCTGTGTCTTTGGATTTGACATGACATCTGTGGCAAAAGGATAAATGATAGATGTACCTAAATCATTTCATGTAAGGGACTTGAAGGGGATGATGTTATTAAATGGCACTTCGTCATACGTATCAGGGGTAGTAAACCGTAGTTAGGTGCATATCTTAAGTTTGAAACTTATGTACAAGCTTTGAACTATTAGACGTGGATGGCTGTTGAGGAAGAATACATTATTCCGAAGAATGAGAATGGGAGCAATTATAGGTTGTCACAAATTGCTGAAGGTGACAGAAGTCAGTTCTTAAGAGCAAAGAAAATGTTGAATTTGTTTCAACTAGCCATTAAAGCTGAAAATTTTCAATTACTACAACACAATGGCTCGTGCTACTCAATTTGGCAAGCTCTACTAAACAAGGATAGAGGAAATCCTAATATTAGGAAAAGCAAGATGACACTACTGAAGAAAGAATTAGATATCTTTACTCAAGTTAAGGGGGAAACTTTTGCGCAGTTGGTTGAGAGATATTGCCACTTGGTGAATGAAATGAAAGATTAGGCATTGACAAGCCTGATTATGAATACATTGATAAGCTGGTTGACGCACTTCCTGAAGAATGGGGCACCTTCATAATGATCCAACAGTCAAATCCTATTGCATATGCCCAATTAAACCTTGCTAGAGTTACTGAAAAGGTTGAGGCATACGAATTAGAGCTTAGGAAAAAACAGAAGATGAAATCAACAGCAGTTTCACAAGATGTTGGGTTGTATTTCAAAGGTTCACAATCAACTACTTCTTCACATCCTAAGATTCCCACAGCTTTTTGTGCTGAATCAACTGGCCCAGCTGTAACGCCCGTTAATTCCGGTTTCAAGTATTTTAAGCATGTAGAGTATGTATAACTCTCGGGATTTATCCGACATTTCTCGGGAGCCTTCACGTCATCCCGGTACGTTAAAGAACCTAAATTTTCCTTCCATTTTGCCTTACGCTTCAATCTAGAAGGACTAGACTGAAATATATTATGTTATAACATAAACTAACCCTAGCCCTCCCCCTTTGTTGCGATCGGCAGGAAGAAGAGACCCAAGACCCATGAATTTTCTTTTTTCAGCCAAGTCTAAGCCTTAGAACTTCAATTCAAGGTAGGTACTACGATTCCCCAAGTCTTTTACACCATAATTGATCGTTATAACGCGCGTATTGATCGATTTATGGCTTGTTGTAGGCTAGCCGGGTGGCTGTCCATTTGAGTGTTTCCGGGGATTTTTTGAGTGAGGTTTTACACCAAAATCCTCCTAGGTATTTGTGGTACATCATACTTAAAAAACGTATTCATTAAAGGTGTTTAGGTCGGTCAATCGATTTTAGTTCGAAAACCAGGGTTTACCGGGTGTAGGATTGGCAATTGTTGAGTTTGATGCGTTAATCGATCGGATGACCAACCGAATTAGTTTGTACAGCCCTAGGGGGGTTTAAGGGCTGTGGGAAAATTAAATTTTTGATACTCGGGGGCTGTTTTGGTTGGTGATTGATCAATCGAGTCGGCGGTGCGCGAATTTTCGTTTAAATGTTAAATTAAAGTTGTAAAAAGGAAACGTCAACCCTATCAACTCGGGTGACATAATTATGATGTAAGAAAAGGTTGAGATGGGAATTTGGTCCATTTGGGGCTGATTCGTTTGACAATTGGTTTTAAGATTTATTACGTGCGTATTCGACTCGATTTGATTACCGGCGGGTGAGTTGTCCGTCCTGGTTAGCCCCGACCATAATCGTAGCGTGGATTTGGTTATTTGAAAGGTTTTAGGGGCTGAGGTAAAGTAATTGAGTTTGGGTTGGGCCTTGGGGCAAGTTGTTGGGCCTCGGGCCAAGTTGTTGGGCCTTGAGCCAAGTAGTTGGGCCTTGGGCCAAGTTGTTGGGCCTTGGGCCAAAGTGTTGGGCTTGAACGGTCCATTAGGCAAGAGTGTTCTTACGGTCTAGTTTAGTAGCGCGTTGTGTGTAATTTACAGGCCGTTGCTTGTGATTGTGCACTTAGGGATTTCCTAGCTCATTGCAGGTGTTCGATTGATTTCAGGTGAGTTCATGATGCCCCCTTTTAACTCTTTTTAAGTTTTGGGCTAGCATGCACACCTAAGCGATTTTGCTTGATGAAATATTTTAAATGATTTTACATAGGCTTGCTAGTATTGGTAGGCCTTGGAATGTTAAAGAATGTGTGTATGTATATATATATATATATGTTAGAATGGCCAATATTGGCGAATGTTGTAGTCATCTCGACTACTGAATGTTGCGTATGCCTACTTTGTGTTTGCATGCACTGAATGTTACGTGTTTGGGTTTTACGTTTTCTCGGCCCTGAATGTTATTATTGAATGTTATATATATATATATATATTTATATATATCGAAATGCATGTATTGAGATGTTCATACGTAAGGATGATTATTTATTAAATGTGATGACCTAACTGATGTATTTCCGTTTACAGTTTGAAAACCGTTGGAAAGATTATTAAGACTTTTGTTACTTATTTAAAACTTGAACTCACTCAGCTTAAGCTGACTTTGTGTGTATGTTAGTGTGAGTTTCAGGTTAGGAAGAGGATGCTTTATCGCTTAGACGTGCACGAAGCTACTTTTACGGTGAAGGGCATACAGGATTTGAAGAATTTATTATTAAACATTTATTTTTAAAAATTTTATTTAAAGATAATTATGTTGGTTTTGGGCAAAATTCCCGGGTTTTGGGAACTTATCACATTATTTACGTTTTCCGCCGAATTATACTCTGTGATGCTTATTTTAATGAAAAGAATTGTTTTTAAGTTTAATTATTTTTACGAGTGTTTTGAATGATTACCAACTGTGGGGATCCCGGGGTTTGGGGACTTACAAGATGGTATCAGAGCCAGGGCCGGACCGGTGGTGCCAGGTCCCGCGAGGAAGCTGGACCTCATAAGGGGGGTAGATTGTGACATCCCACATCAGTTGGGGAGGAGAACTAAGCCTTCTTTATAAGGAGGTGGATACCTTCCCCATCATAACGCGTTTTGGGCGCTTAATGGTAGTGGATAAAAGGAGAACTCCACAGTTAAGCGTGCTCTGGTGGAAGTAGTATAAGGATGGGAACCTCCTGGGAAGTCTCCACCTGGGCAACCAAAAACAAATCCGTGAGGCGATGGTGGTACGTCCCGGCCAAAGCGGACAATATTATGGTGCGGCGGTAACTGGGCTGTTACAGATGGTATCAGAGCCATGGTTCGAGGGATCCGAGCATCCCCGAATGCTTGGACTCGAACTGTAAGAAAAGAGGCCAGTATGCCCACCGCGAGTAGTTGCACGCCAAGAGGTAACTTTAAATTATTTAGTCATTCCTTTGAATTTGAAAGTTTCCAGTATTTGATTAATTGTAAAGTGTTAGATAGAATGCAAATGTGGGTAGGGACAGGGGGTGCTTAGAACGGGCCGGTGAAGTAAACGACTAATAACACTTGATCAACGTTATTAGCAGTTTACCCTTACCTTCCATGTTTTAAATACCACTTGTGTCTGACTATGTTAGGGTTTCGTCTTTGAAGGGATAGGATTTGGCTAACTCTCGAGACGTTAGCGTTAAAGTTTATCTTATTCCCTAAATTCTCCTGTTTGTTTCCCATCCTCTCGAACGATTTGGTGCGTAATTGTTTAGCTGAGGCGTAGCATACTGTCACTCTGGGTTCCTTGGTACTTGACCGCTTAAATTCCTCGCTCCTTCAAGAATGTATGAGCAACTGTTTAGCTAAGTAGGAGTGTGATGTTTTCCTAGACACCTTTCTACTTGATGAATTACCGGCGTCAGTCTTATTTGATTCGGGCTCCAGTAGAAGTTTTGTGTCTACCGCTTTCTGTTCCTCGTTGAATAAATCACCCGAGCGCGTAGTCGATGTGTTTGAGGTTGAGGTCGCCGTAGGAAAATCTGTTTCCGTGTCTAGGGCTACCGTCGGTGATGTTCCTATCGTTCGGGATTTCCTGGATGTAATTCCTGATGATTTGTCAAATGTGCCGCCAGACCGCGAGGTCGAGTTCCAGATAGATCTTGTGCCGGGCACAAAACCCGTTGCTCGAGCCCTTATCGTCTAGCACCGAATGAGATTAAAGATCTTATGGCCCAGTTGGAAGACTTGCTCGACAAGGGCTTCATTCGACCGAGCATCTCACCTTGGGGTGCCCCGGTCCTGTTCATTAAGAAGAAGGACGGTAGCATGTGAATTTGCATTGACTACCGTGAATTGAATAAGCTCACTGTTAAGAATTCTTACCCTTTCCCGACGATCGACGACTTATTTGACAGCTCCAAGGAGCTAGTTGGTTCTCGAAGATCGACCTTAGGTCCGGGTACCATCAGCTGAAAATTCGAAAGGAGGATATTCCTAAGACCGCCTTCCGCGCCCGTTATGGACATTATGAGTTCCTCGTGATGTCTTTCGGTTTGACCAACGCACCGGCTGCTTTCATGGATCTTATAAACCGGGTGTGTAGACCGATGCTCGATCGCTCTGTTATTGTATTCATCGACGACATCCTTGTGTATTCCAAAAGCTAATCCGATCACGCCGGTCATCTCTCGGAAGTATTGGAAGCTCTGCGAAAGAACAAGTTGTATGCAAAATTTGGAGCTGGCGGCGGTGGTGTTTGCGCTCAAGTTGTGGAGACATTATTTATACGGTGTTCCTTGCGTTATCTATACCGATCATAAGAGCTTAAAATATTTTTTCGAGCAAAAGGAACTGAATATGCGACTGTGTCGATGGTTGGAGTTGATTAAGGACTACGATCTGGAGATCATCTACCATCCGGGTAAGGCTAACGTGGTGGCCGACACGTTAAGCCGGAAGGAGAGACCAAAACCTATTCGAGTGAAATCCTACTAGCTTATTCTCAAACCCGACATTTTGAAACAAATAGCCAACGTCCAGAATGAAGCGTTGCAGGTCAAATGGATTATGTCAGAGCGTATTTGGGGTTAGCAAAAGTTGCTGGAAGACGTCGGTGATGGGGTGAAGTATAAGGATGGGCGTTTATGGGTACCGAGGTATGGAGGTTTTAGAGGTAAAATTTTAGATGAGGCACACAAGTCGCGCTATTCCATTCATCCGGGCGCGACCAAGATGTACCAAGACTTGAAAAAGAATTATTGGTGGCCTGCGATGAAGTTTGAGGTGGCTCAGTATGTAAGTAAGTGTTTGACATGTCTGCTAGTTAAGGCCGAGCATCAGAAGCCTTTTGGGAAACTTCAGCCATTGGAAATACCTGAGTGGAAATGGGAGATTCTTACCATGGATTTCATGACTAAACTGCCTCGTACTTCTAGGGGTAATTATCACACTATTTGGGTAATCGTGGATAGACTGACCAAGAGCGCTCACTTCTTGTCAATTCGAGAGACTTTTAATTCTGAGCAGCTGGCCGATGTGTTTATTCGTGAGATCGTTTTTAGGCAAGGGGTGCCTGTATCTATTGTTTCGGATAGGGATACGCGTTTTACCTCCAGGTTTTGGAAAAAGTTTCATGAGGAGATGGGTACCAAACTCCTCATCTGTACTGCTTATCACCCGTAGACGGATGGTCAATCCGAGAGGACCATTCAGACTATTGAGGATATGTTGCGGGCCTGTGTAATCGATTTTGGTGGTAGTTGGGATCGTCACTTACCGTTGGTAGAGTTCTCGTATAACAACAGTTATCACGCCACGATTGGGATGCCACCGTTTGAGATGTTGTATGGTAGGAGGTGTAGGACTCCAGTCTGCTGGGTTTCCATTGGTCCGAAACAGTTGGGTAGTTTGGAGGTGGTTGAGGCTACTACTGAGAAACTAGATACGATTAAGGCTTTTATGAAGGCCGCTCAGGATCGTCAAAAGTCTTATACGGATAAAAGGCGAAGGCCTATCGTGTTTGAGGCTGGGGACCGGGTTATGTTGAAAGTTTTTCCTTGGAAGGGCATTATTCGTTTTCGTAAGAGGGGGAAGCTTAGTCCTAGGTTCATTGGTCCGTTTCGTATAATGTCCCATGTTGGTGACGTAGCGTATAGGATGGAATTGCCTGATGAGCTCGCGAGGATTCATCCTACCTTCCATGTGTCCTATCTGAGGAAATGCTTAGCGGATGATGAGGCCCATGTCCCTCTTGATGATATTGAGCACGACAGTAAGCTGAACTACGTTGAGCAACCGATTGCTATTCTTGACCGTCAGGAGAGGCGTTTGAGGAATAAGGTGGGTAGACAGGTGAAGGTGCAGTGGAGGCACCGTAGGGGTTCCGAGGCTACTTGGGAGTCCGAAGACGAGATGATAAAACTCTATGCGCAGTTGTTCCTGTCGCATCGGGATTCAGGGACGAATCCCATTCTAAGGGGGGTGGACTTGTAACGCCCGTTAATTCCGGTTTTAAGGATTAAAGCTTCTAGAGTATGTATAACTCTCGGGATTTATCCGACGTTTCTCGGGAGCCTTTACGTCATCCCGGTACGTTAAAGAACCTAACTTTTCCTTCCATTTTGCCTTACGCTTCAATCTAGAGGCACTAGAGTGTAATATATTATTTTATAACATAAACTAGCCCTAGCCCTCCCCCCTTGTTGCAATCGGCAGGAAGAAGAGAACCAAGACCCATGAATTTTCTTTTTGCAGCCAAGTCAAAGCCTTAGAACTTCAATTCAAGGTATGTACTACGATTCCCCAAGTCTTTTACACCATAATTGATCGTTATAACACGCGTATTGATTGATTTATGGCTTGTTGTGGGCTAGCCGGGTGGCTGTCCTTTAAGTGTTTCCGGGGCTTTTTTGAGTGAGGTTTTTACACCAAAATCCTCCTAGGTATGTGTGGTACATCATACTTAAAAACCATATTCACTAAAGGTGTTTAGGTCGGTCAATCGATTTTAGTTCGAAAAACAGGGTTTACCGGGTGTAGGATTGGCAATTGTTGAGTTTGATGCGTTAATCGATCGGATGACCAACCGAATCCGTTTGTACAGCCCTAGGGGGTATAAGGGCTATGGGAAAATTAAATTTTTGATACTCGGGGCTGTTTTGGTTGGTGATTGATCAATCGAGTCGGCGGTGCGCAAATTTTCGTTTAAATGTTAGCTTGAAAGTTGTAAAAAGGAACCGTCAACCCAATCAACTCGGGTGACATAATTATGATGTAAGAAAAGGTTGATATGGGAATTTGGTCAATTCGGGGCTGATTCGTTTGACAATTGGTTATAAGATTTATTACGCACGTATTTGACTCGATTTGATTACCGGCGAGTGAGTTGTGCGTCCTGTTTAGCCCCAATCATAATCGTAGGGTGGATTTAGTTTTCTGAAAGGTTTTAGGGGCTGAGGTAAAGTAATTGGGTTTGGGTGAGGCCTCGGGCCAAGTAGTTGGGCCTCGGGCCAAGTTGTTGGGCCTTGGGCCAAGTGTTGGGCCTTGGACCAAGATTGTTGGGCCTTGGGCCAAAGTGTTGGGCTTAAATGGCCCATTAGGCAAGAGTGTTCTTACGGTCTAGTTTAGTAACGCGTTGTATATATTTTACAGGCCCTTGCTTGTGATTGTGAACTTAGGGATTTCCTAGCTTGTTGCAGGTGTTCGATTGATTTCAGGTGAGTTCATGATGCCCCCTTTTAACTCTTTTTAAGTTTTTGGCTAGCATGCACACCTAAGCAATTTTGCTTGATGAAATGTTTTAAACGAATTTACATAGGCTTGCTAGTATTGGTAGGCCTTGGAATGTTAAAGAATGTGTGTATGTATACATATATATATATTTGGCGAATGTTGTAGTCGTCTCGACTACTGAATGTTGCGTATGCCTACTTTGTGTTTGCATGCGCTGAATGTTACGTGTTTGGGTTGTACGTTTTCTTGGCCCTAAATGTTATTATTGAATGTTATATATTTATATATATACGAATGCACGTATAGAGATGTTCATAAGTAAGGATGATTATTTATTAAATGTGATGACCTAATTGATGTATTTCCGTTTACAGTTTTAAAACCGTTGGAATGATTATTAAGACTTTTGTTACTTATTTAAAACTTGAACTTACTCAGCTTAAGCTGACTTTGTGTGCATGTTTGTGTGAGTTTCAGGTTAGGAAGATGATGCCTTATCGCTTGGACGTGCATGAAGCTACTTGGATGGTGAAGGGCATACGGGATTTGAAGAATTTATTGTTAAAAATTTATTTTTAAAAATTTTATTTAAAGATAATTATGTTGGTTTTGGGAAAAATTCCCGGGTTTTGGGAACTTATCACATTATTTACGTTTTCCGCCGAATTATACTCTGTGATGCTTATTTTAATGAAAAGAATTGTTTTTAAGTTTAATTATTTTTACGAGTGTTTTGAATGATTACCAACTGTGGGGTTCCTGGTGTTCGGGGCCTTACACCAGCTTGTGTTTCCAATGTTACTACTACTCCACATTACAGTAGTAGTTATTCTGGAACGATTCCAGGAAGGATTTCAGTATCTCAAGCATCTATCACACAAGATCCTGATATTGTACAGTGCAACATTGCTATAAATTTGAAGAATACATGAAACTTGACCACTTACACTGTAAAGGAACATATGGCATTCCTTGGATCAGTTTTAGAATCATACGAGTGTCTGGTTGCAGGTCGTATTGGAAATTATAATATGAAAAAAGAAGATTTCGACCAGATTGATCCAGAAGAAATGGAAATGATTGATATAAAGTGGTGCATGGCAAGTGTGATTAGAAGGGCTCAAAGGTTCACGGAGATTACCGGAAGAAATGTGCTAGATGGATCAACATCAATGTTTGGTTTTGATAAATCTAAAGTGAGATGTTTTTGTTTCAAAGAAAAGGGACACTTCAAAAGAGAGTGTACAAGCAGAAATGTGGATGATAATACTGCAAATCCCTTTGGTAGGGATTACTACAAAGAGACAATTTATCATCGAACTGAGGCAGAATCATCAAAAGGCAAGAAACCGACAGAAGCATCAACCTCACAACAAAAGGCTACTACAGCTCAGATGGACGAGGGTTTCGATTGGAACTTGGTGTTTCAAGCAAATGTAGCAGAAATGGTGGATGAGAAGGTTGTTGATAATGTTGAGACTGTAATTAAAGTGGTTGAGGACAAAGTGAATGATTGTGTTGAAAAGGAAAAGAGTTTTGATAAGAATGAGGAATGTGAGAAGGTTGATCAAGTGAATGACAAGAAGATTTCAGATGACGAACTTCCACGAACATATGATAAAATTCATGAGGTTCCTTCTGACTATTTGATTTCATTATTTCCACCTAATATAATAGAAAGTTTTGCAAGTTGGTTTAACGGTGAAGAAGTACATCATGGAAAGATTGACTTTGGAGATGAAGTAGATGAGGTGATTTCAGAAGTTAAAAGATCAGAAGATAAGGAGGAATCAGTTGAGTTAAAAGTGGAGTTTGTTGAAGAAATGGTAACAAATGAAGAATGTTCCCCTATAGAACAAGCACTCATGGCACACCAGGTAACTCTAAACTCAAATGTATGTGAAAGTGTGAATTACCATGTAATGAGTGTGACTTCAAAACTTTTGAAATTAAAGAGTTAAAAAAACATTATGATCAAGCTTTATTAGATCTTAATAGAGTTAATGAGGCTTATATGAAATTGCTAAAATGTGAAAAGAATTTGTGGGCAAGTATTCAACAAAATCAAAATACAATTTCAATGTTAAAACATACTGTGGAAGATAAATAAATTGTCATTAACAGACACATTGATGAAAATGCAGCTCTCAAACTTGAGTTACAAACACTCAAGATTGAGACAGAAAGAGTCAACTTGAAATTAGTGAGTTATGCTGCTTCATCTTATGTTCTTGATCACATTATGCCTGGAACTAAAATCTAGGATGATGTGAACAAAAATATAACATCGTGTGGTGATTATCATGCCGTGCCTCCACCAAATGTGGAATGCATATATTCCAAACAAACCTAAGGGTTTCAAAAAGGCACTGAATGTGGAAATTAAAAATCTATTGCATGATAACAATGTGTCTGATAATGATGAGTTTGTTGAAACTGAAAAGATGAAGAATCATAGTTCTGAGTGTGATATGTCAACCGGAATCAAAGTTGCAGAATCAGTTTTAACTGAAGTGAAGGTTGTTGAAAAGCAAAATCATGTTGATTCGAAAAGATTTGCTAAAACCAGTTTTTAATCAAAGCAATCTCATCGGGTCAAACCAATTAATAACATTGTCTTTGTGCATGGTAAGACCTCATCTGATAAAGAAGCAATTTTTAGAAATCAAACTAACCGGGTGTTTTATCAACAAAAGGAAGAATGTGAACAATCTGAAATGAAATCTCAGGTTAACAAGTTTGTTGACCGGAGACGTTGTTTTTGCTGTAATGAAATTGGGCGTGTTTTATATGAGTGTCCCAATCGATTTAAGAATGATCATGCTCCATCTCAGAAGTCTAACACCAAGAAACCTGGTCTAGGTTATGTGAGTAAAAAGAAACCGGTGGTTGTTTCTGAAAATGTGAAAATCTTGAAACGTGATGAGTTTCTTAACACTGATGTTGAAAAGAGTGTTAAAATTGATGTTTCAAAGTCAAAGGTTTCAAAAATAACTCAAACATCTTTTTACAACAAGAAGCAAGCCATAGGTCAAAACTGGGTGGCTAAAACTGTTGTTAAAACGCTAGAGGTTGTTGAGAAAGTAAAAACTGAATTTGATTCACAAGTAACTAGTGAGGATTTGTTGACTTGTGAGTCAGATTTTGATGATATTAGGTTGTTGTACAAAAACATCAAACAACCCAAGACCAAGAAGGCTTGGGTTTCCTTGTTTCAATAAAACTGTTTACTGTATGTGTAGGGGCTTCCAAGATCTCACAATTCTCGTTGGATAATGGATAGTGGAGCCTCTAGGCACATGACGGGTACTCTTCATTTGCTCAAAGATGTCAAATTTATTCATGGAGGGTATGTTGGGTTTGCAGGAAACCAAGGAGGTCAAATAGTTGGGGAAGGTACATTGACGAATGGAAAAGTTATTTTTGAAAAAGTCAACTATATTCAAAGCTGGAGAATAATTTGCTGAGTAAATCATAAATTTGTGATAAATCTTTCTTTACACATTTCAATGATCAAGAGTGTTTAATTTTGAAACCGGGTTTCAAAATACCTGAAGAATGGATTCTTATGCGTGTTCCGCGTGAGAATGATCTTTATGTCTTAAATATGAGTACCGCATCAACATCTTTGGGATCTGCTCAATGCTTTATGTCTAGGGCATCAGAACGAGAGTCAGTCTTATGGCATAGAAGAATGGGACATATCAGTGTGAGGAAGATGAATCATCTGATTCATTAAAACTTGGTTGAAGGAGTAAATGTGAGAAATTTTCAGTTGAATGAGGAGTGTTTGGACTGTAAGAAGGGAAAACAGACTAAGAAATCAAATCCGAAGAAACTCAATAATTCTATCAACTTACCTTTCGAACGTCTACATATGGATCTTTTTGGTCCGGTGAATGCCAAAGTATCACAAGAGAACTTTATTGTCTTGTGGTTACTGATGATTATTCGAGATTTTCATGGGTGATGTTTTTGGAATCAAATGATGAAACTGATGATTCCCTCATGATTTTATTCAACAAATTGGATACCTTGTGATCCTGAACATCAGAGTCAAAATTTCTTTTGTACATAATTTCTCAAACTGTTTTTGATTTTAGGAGGAGAAAATTTCAGAAAAACCAAAAACATTGAAAAATTATAAAAAGCCAAAAACAGTAAAAATTCAAAAATTACAAAAACATTGAAAAATGTTGCTCCTCAGAAAATGAGTTTTTGAAGCAAAAACGGAAGATGATAGTACATTGATCATCTGGTCCCAAATCCAGTTAAAAGTAGGCATAAAAGGCTGAGTGCTAAAATGTATTGGTGCTTTGGTAGGCCTTTAAAACAAACAAGGGAAAGTAAGTGATATAAACATAAAAACAGCCGAATCTAGTGGATTGACATCTTGAAGCTTAGTTAATATATGCTATAAGAAAATGGAAAGTTTAAAGATTGTTGTGTGTGCATGCATTCATTTTTTAAGAAATTCACCCTGTTTTATCTTTCATTTTCAAAGAAATTCAGCTTAATTTTTTCTTTGTTTTTATTCAAATCTTGGATCCTCTCCTGCGTGATAAGATTATCTGACCTGAGGGTTAAGATTTGGGTATTCTGCTTTATTTTTCTTGGTGTTTCGTACAAGCCTTGGATCTCCTCCACGTATACTATAAGCACAAACGTGTGAAAGTCATGTATCGAACTGGGGATTAAGGCCTGTACAACTTCAACTTATTTTATCTTTTTATTTTCGTTAAAATGGAACCTTATATGCGTGTAGTAATACCGATCTTAAGGTAAAATTTTAACGTTCTGAGTTTTTTTGTTTTGTTATTTTTGCATGAGTCACAGCTAATCAATTTTGAGTAAAAAGTGAAAAAGTATACTTGTGAAAAACTCACAGTATAAAGATATACAAATTATGTCTGATGGGTGGGGTTCACATAAGATTTGTGCTTAAATTGAACCAATTAAATATATCATAGAAATTCCAGAATCACTTGTTTTAAAGGTTTAGGTGGACAACAATACCATTGACCAACTTAACACCAGTCATAATAAACGTTGAAAATAAAACTGTGATGGAAGGGCAATTTGGTCAATATGATTCTTTGCTCAAACTCACAAAAATATGTGATTTTTGTATTGACAAGTTTGTACATATTTGTTGAATTACATTTGCTATTTTAAGAAACCAAAATTGTAAGGCCCCGTTACCGGTAACCCTACTTTCGTGTTGGATTTACTCATAAACACAGTTCTAATTATCAGAGTTAATTAAAAACTTTACGCGGAATATAAAACTTTCATAAAACATTACATATCGATTCATAATCATGTCTTAAAACATTCCTCTTGTCTTTCAAAATCAAAACATAACTTAATAAACATATCAGATCTTCAGATGCCAGGCTTTAGTCTTCTGCCATGTGTCCTCCACTCAAGCCAGCTGTCTCAACCTACTCACCTGCGTGCATACTAAAAGTCAGCTACGCTGAGTGAGTTCTAGTTAATCATACAATACCATACAATACCTTATTACATACATACGTACTTAACCTCATAACTTTCTTTCATACACACATAAGTACTCATACCTTCATTCTTACTTACATACTTTCTTTCTTACTTACATACTTTCTTTACATTCATAATCATACGTTTTAAAGAGCCTTTCGCCCTATAACCTCACAGATATTATAAGGGTCTGGTCCCTAACATCACAGATATTATAAGGGTCTGGTCCCTAACATCACAGATATTATAAGGGTCTGGTCCCTAACATCACAGATATTGTAAGGGTCTGGTCCCTAACATCACAGATATTATAAGGGCCTGGTCCCTAACATCACAGATATTATAAGGGTCTGGTCCCTAACATCACAGATATTATAAGGGTCTGGTCCCTTGCTTTCGAATATTAGTAGGGTTCAGTTTCCTCTTCGTTACCATACAACCATGCAACATACCTCGAGTATTATTAGGGCTTGGTACCCTTTTCGTAACCATACAACCATACAACCGTCATTTCCTTCTTTTATTAACTTATTACGTTCATACACGTAAACATACATATCATACTTGCCATATTTATAACGTTACAACCTGACAGTACGTGCAATATCTGAAGATCGTTCACGTACCATCAAGCAATCATTCATACATATCACATATATCACATATGGCATACACTTATCACTTAGGATAAATGTATTAACAACACATCAAGTATGCACACAGCCCCGAAAACATAACAAGGAATGGGGCTAGAAACTCACCTGGATCCTGTTACGCTCGCCGTTGATCGTAATTCCTTTCTTTAACTGGGCTCGGCTAACTGTATAATATTTACACATATCAATTAACTACTACTACACGCTTTGTATTTCTATCTATAAATGACCCACAACGAACGGGGGTCCGGGGGCAGCGCCCCTGGCAGCGGGGTTCTAGGGGCGGCAGCCCCTAGCGGGGTCCAAGGGGCAGAGCCCCTGGCTGGGGTTAAGCTGAGCCCAGTTAAATTTTATTTTCGATAACTGCCTTAACACATTTTCCATTAGGTTTTTAATTTATTTTCTAAGCGAACTTCACTTTAGGCGAAGTTAAACCTTAGGCGAACTTGGCTTCAGGCGAAGTTAAACCTTAGGCGAACTTGGCTTTTAGGCGAAGTTAAACCTCAGGCGAACTTGGCTTTTAGGCGAAGTTAAACCTCAGGCGAACTTGGCTTTTAGGCGAAGTTAAACCTCAGGCGAACTTGGCTTTTAGGCGAAGTTAAACCTTAGGCGAAGTTACCATTTCAGCGAAGTTGCCATCAGGCGAACTTGGCTTCAGGCGAACTTATCATCAGGCGAACTTGGCTTGCAGGCGAAGTTCATCAGGCGAACTTAGCTTGCAGGCGAAGTTCATCGCTTGAAGGCGAAGTTGCCCAGATGAAGGCGAAGTTGTCGCGCTGCAGATCTGTTTGCCCATAACTCCTTCGTTTCTTAGCCAAATAACTCGATTTTGGTACCCACGGAATCGTATGATCGGCGCCTACAAATCCCAACCATCAAATCGGCCTAAAATCGACGTTTTAGGGGTCCGATTTGGGCAGTTGTGTTTCGGGTCCGATTAACCCGTCAAATCCTAACCATTTTCAGTAATATTAGCTTTGCGGGATTAGTTCTTACCTTTCCAACTCAGATCTACCAGCAAAATCTCGGGTCTCGACTTCGGATCTCGGTCGGTTATGTGTGTGTTTTTGAGTGTGTAAAAGAGAAAGATGGAAATAAAATGATATCTTGGGCTTGGGATGGGTATTTATATCTCTCAAGCCCACGGACCCAAGGCCCATTCTCATTTAACCCATCTTACGTAATCTGAGCCCATGACCCGCTCCTTACTCGACATTAAATAACTAAAACGTGAAATCACTAAACATAACTTTCTTTTATTTAACATTATAAAAATTTTAGGATGTTACAAAAATGATTTTCTTTTCTGATTTAGTTTTTGACTGTTGATGGGCGGGTGAGCTATATCTCTGGGTGTTTTCATGAATCAACAAATCTTGTAAAGTTTCTTCAATTCAAAATCAAAAAGATTGCACTGTGTATCTGTTTTCAACAAGGTCATTGATTTGGACTTGTTTAAAATAGAAATTTTTCAAAAGTTGAACCTTATTTAAGTTATTCCTCTAATGTACAAGGGCATTAATTTGTACTTGTGACATTGCATTGGTGTGAACAGGACATGAATTCAAATGATTGATTGGTCATACTTATGCAACGTATAAGTATGAGACTTATACGCCGCATAAGTTATGTGCCATATAAGTCTCACATTTATACGCCGCATATGTCAGAGTATATATAGATTTGGGATATACGCCGTATATGTTCTTATATCCATCATGCTTGAGAATGTTCTTATCTGTTTGACATAATGACAAAATGTGTCATAGATACTAAGACAATTGTGACAGGCTGGTCACGAGGTACACAATGGTACACAGTGGAATGATATTATTGCTATTTCTGGCTATAAATCTGTACATTCGGAAATCTAGTAAACATAACCTAAACATTTTTCAAATACACTTGTTAATACTCATCAGGTAACCGGATTTGAAGATTGATTATGTTGAAGAATTGGTTCTGTATTTGAATGAGCTTATCCGTATTATCTTTTATATCCAAGTTTTACTTACATTGAACGATTTACTTTGGTGTTTGCAGGTTACAACATGATGATGGATGAGGAAGATAAGAAGGAAGAAGATGAGAGTCTGTTGAAAATGATTAGAAGTCAAAGTCATTACTTTCAAATATCAAACTTTCATAAGTCGTTGCTTTCAAATATCATGTTTTTCAAGATAATATAATGAATGAAACTTCACGGATCAGATGCAAGGGATAATCTGATCATATCCTTCTTATATGTTTACTTGTAAATCAAGGGGATCCAAGAAGGAGTTCATGAAGAAGAGGTTTTCAAACAAAGTTGCTAAGAAGAAAGATTGAAGATAGAATATCAAAGACCAAGCAACATCCAAGGGGGAGTCTGTTAGAGCATAATCTCTATTGCTATGGTCTTAGATGTATTAGATATGATTGTGTAGAGCTAAAAATGTCAAATGTATAGTTTGAGTTTGATAGCCAACGCATAAGTCTTTAAGTCAACGCATATCATATGCGGCGTATATGATATACGCCGTATATCATATACGGATTTGATTAGCTTGTTCATGTTTCCTATAAATAGGGGACTTATGCGTTATTATGTAGACTTTTGGTGAATATTAGAGTAATCTTTGAAGTTATCAATGAAGAGTACGCTTAATGTTTACTTGTGTTGTTTACTCTCAATGATTCCGAACTTTGAGATACAAGCTGTGACATCTAGAGATCCTAATTGTTGTATACATCAGCATGACATCCCCTTTCAACAAAGAAATATTAGGGTTTGTAAACGATCGGCTCTAAATATAATAAAATGCTCAGGTGAAAAGTGTGCAGACAGGTGACACATAAATGTGACCTAATTATTTATAGGCTCACCTGACATTACTTCTAGAAACCTTAATCTTCAGCATAATTCTTCATTACTAGCATGGTTCATTAGACCTTGTAATCTTCGAGTGTGCTCGGGATATTACTTCGAGTAGACATTTCGAATATTTGAAGCTTTAAAATATTCTTCTCAAGCAGATTTCATGTTGCACACCAAACTTTGCTTGGATATGCTACTATGAGCAACAAAGTTCTTGCTCGAATCTCTTCAATCTTCACTTAGGTTTATTTGAGAAAAGTAAGTATACTCGAGTAATGTAGCTTTACTCGAGACTAGATCAAGCTGGGAGTAACACTTGGCATAATTTCCCAACCTCCCTACCAGCATACTTGAGATCCTTCTTTATTGCATACCTTGACCGACCCATTAAGTTACTCGTGAACTTAGTTTAAGCAAAGTCTAAAAGGGTTTGCTCAGTAGCAAACCATGCTTGATACAAGAAGCCACCTTGCTCGACGAAGTTTAGTTTGCTTGAACTTAACACTTAGAAGATATTTGAAGTATTATCCTGCTCGGACAGGATATCTTGCACGAGGAAGTATTCTTCATGCTCTAAGTGCATAGGACCCAACAATCCCCCCCTTGATTGAGAAGATATTGGCTAGGTTGAAAAGATTTCAATAGTTTCATAAGACCCAACAATTTCCCCCTTGATTGAAAAAAGGTCAGATGCACCAAAACTCATAAAAGATTACATACACTTGATAAAGTACACCCGAATCCTTTAAAAATGGTAAATTACATTGTTATAAAAGGCAATGATTACACAGTTTAATTTTGGCTTTTAGGCATTACTATCATCATCATCATCATCATCATCATCGTACTCAGTATATCCCACCAATAGCAAAGCTATAGTAGGGTCTGAGGAGGGTAAGATGTAGACAGCCTTACCTCTACCCCATAAGGATAGAGAGGCTGCTTCCGGTGAGACCCCTGGCTCGATAGTAGTTTTGCATCAAGTCTTGGACATAAGGCACATAGCACTCAATCATCGGGACACCGGCTGATCGGTGCATGTACCCTTGTCTTTCGGCTATCAACGCCACTACATGATGCCTGATTAACCGTCCGTCACTTTTAACGTTATTTTCACGAGATTAGTAAAAAAACGTCAAAATTAGTGCAATTTCACTTTTGCCCACCCGAGGGTTCACACATATATACATCATATGTGCGCACCGCAAGCAGGGCTAATAGGCATTACTATCAAAATTAAATAATACATTAAAAGAAAAATTAGAAGCAACTAAAAATAAAAATTAAGGATTATTCTTGTCAGTTCTTATTTTTAAAATTGTTTTCTCTTTCCAAAACTATGTCAACTCTAACAGAAGATGCATTTTGTTTGAACATGCTTATCTCATAATACTAATAAGTTGAGAAAGGTAGTTCTAAGGTTAGCAATGTCCCATAGATCATCAATGTGCATATACTGTAAGTTAGAGTCATTTTTAATCACACCCAAAAGTTGTTTCCTTTGACGGAGAAGAAGGAAACTTTCTATTGCTAGATCATATCTGATCTCAAAAATTATTCCATCTAGTGTAACAACAACATCTGGTCTTGGCATCTTCCTTCTCATACTCACAGCCTCCATGATTGTCCATCTGGGAGTATTTGGAGCAATTCTAGAACTAGTATGCTCAAGAGCCCTTTTTTGTCTTCTTTTCTTCTCTACAGCTGAAGGTTCAAACGACCTTGGTCTTCTATTAAACATTAAACAAAGGGAAACCATATCTCCATTGATTTCTAAGGTATTTTGACAAATGGTTTTGTTGAGCTTTAGCTTGCCTTTATTTCTATTCAAAGTCATTAAATGGCAGCTTAGCTAGCTTTAATAGAAATCTTTGAAATGTTCTTGGTACTTTACAATCCTTTCCCACCCACTATTCATTTCTATAACCAACTCACCTTTCTTATTAGTTCATCCAATCTTTCTTGAATATTTCTGATATGCTCTTCCGTTAGATTAACATTAGGACTTTCAGACCTTTTGGATTGAACTTCAGGTTCCACTTGAACATCATCATTAAAATCTACTGATAAGTCATTCAGAGCACTTACCTGTGGTTCATCTTTTTATAATATCATCTTTCTTCTTGAAGAGTTTTCCTACCTGCTCTATCACTTTTAAAGTATTCTTGGCTGAAGTTTTTTGTCTTTTATCTTTGGAAACAATAGGAATATTCCTTGTAACTTCATGTTCACACATAAACTCATCACCAGGCCCTGAAATGTGTTAAAGGGGATGGATTAAGAGGTTCATTTGATAATTTTTTGATGATTCAGCAATAAGCTCAGAGATAGTTGTTCTCTTTCTCTTCCTTGCATTATGAACTATATTCTCTGGCCATGCTCTCTGACTATCAACAAACTAAGAATCATTTGCTTCAACCACCTTTTCTTCATTTCTTGATTTTTCTTTCTTAGTTTCTGCATAATATTCAACATTCTTTCTCTTTTCTCCTTTCCTCATATCAATCAGGGTTTCTATAATTTCCTAAGGAATTTTATCTTCTCCAAGTCTATTAGCTTCATCTCTCAATTGTTTAGCAAAATTTGCATGTTCAAGTAATATACTCTGCTCTTCAATTTCTTTTTTAGCTAAGATAAGTACCGAAAGTCTTGCTCCTACGTCTGCCTCAAACTCTCTCCTATCACTGTTCTGGTCCTTATGGTTGATTCATTTACATTAAGGAATTTATCCTCAGATGTAGGAACAAATGAAATTATGGGCTCTTCAGGTTTTATGTCTGTTAGAGGTGCTTTCCCTTTATTCATCCTTTTCTCAAGAGGTTTAGCACTTTCTTCTTCTTCTTCTTCTTCTAGAGGAGAAATGTTACCAATTTGTACATTTAAATCTTCTAGCTCCTCATCCATTACTCCCTTATCCATTACCTTACTCTCAATAGACTAGTTACTAGTAGAATAGAGAAATGGTTCATTTTTAGGAGATTGTGATGGTGAAGATTGATTTAATGGATCATGAACCAGAGTATTTGTGTTTCAAGGTGTACGTGAAACAGTTTGTTCAATAATTGGAGATGGTAAAGAAGGTTCAATAGGTTCAGGTATAGAAGATACATTTAGTGCGGTTGGGGGTGGAGATGGAGTATTTTCTTGTAAAGGGGATATTGGTGGTGTAAGGGTTCGGATATGTGTAGGGGATGTATAAGGAGTACCAACATTGATATCCTCAACAACCTTCTGAACTACTTCTTTAGCATTTTCAATCTTAACATGCCCACCAGCAATGCCGCCACCCATGTTATTATCAGGTTCACCATCATCATCCACTACTTTAGGCTCAAGTGATTCTGGCACATCCATAATAATCATATTTGGATCCATGAGCCATGGTAATACATAATACTCAACCTCTAGATTTAATTGACTAGTAGGAGCTATTACTTTATTCTTTGATAGATATTCGGACTCTGCAGATGTAGAACTTCACCAGTTCTAGCTAGGTCTTGCAATTCAACATCAATAATGATCTTGGATAAATTAGAAATTTCCCCCTTTTATTTCTTAGAGCATTGGTTTTCATCCCTTGGAATATAATTCTTGAAAAATTAAAGGGCTGCCTATAAAGAATAGAAACTGGGTGGCTAAGGCCAATTCTATGCTAAATAATGCCCTTGTACCCCTTCTTAGAGATACACTCTATTTGACATGATGAATCAAAAATCTGACTATTAAGGGGAACATGCTCTTTTGAAACTGGCCTTCATGAAGTACACCTTGATATCATATAGTCACTTGATATATTCTCAATAATATTCTTTGAAAATATAACAACTGATCTTCAAAATATGTTAGGACCGGACCTGGTGCAAAACCTTAGTAGGTTGACAAGAGCACACAGATCTAATTAACCCAAAGGCCTATTGAATATCTCGGCGGAATCAATATATTCAACAGATGGGAGTGAAGGTGTGAGAACGAAACGAAACAACAATAGATAATCAGTAATATCAATATAAAAAGACAAAGATTCACTGCATTGAATATATCATTGATGTAACAGTGAAAGGAATGTCTAGGGTTTCGTGAATGTGTCGGCGGTATGAGGAGACAAAGGTAATATTCGTTGGAATGTTTGTGCTCTTGTATTTTGTGCCTTATTCACGTTTCCTTAATTGGAAACCTAGGATGCTATTTATAGGCCATGGCATTCCTTCTAGAATACCCTAATCATTACATAATGAGTGAAAAAATAAACGCAAGTGTAAGACAAGTCGTCGAGTATGATCTATCTTCTTCGAGCAGACTTGATATGCAAAGTATTCTCGATGCAGTTCTTCGAGCATACTTTACTTAGAATATTTTTAGAATGAAAATATTCTCCTCCAGCATGCTTCAATCTTCTTGATCAATCCTTGCTTTGCTCGAATAGATCCATCGAGCAAGCATATTCTTCTTGATGTCTTCAATCCTGCCTTAGAGACTTATTGAACAATCTTCATCATGCTCGGAAGCAAAGCTTGCTTGGGACTGAACCATGCTCGAAGTCTATGCTTAGAGCATTTCACATCTTCTTTATTGTTTGCTCGAATCACTTGATTTAAGCTGGATATATCAAGTTGTTTGCTCGATTGGCAATCCATACTCGATGAAGAATACTCTTGCTCGGTGAAGTGTGGCGTGCTCGAAGCCTTTAACACTTAGAAGATTTCACTGAAAATGGTTAGAAATACCATGCTCGAGGTAGTAAATCCATGCTCGATGGTCCAAGCTTGCTCAAAGTCCATACTTAGCCGATTTCTTGAGGAGGTTGAGAAGATTCTAATCTTCCTTGAAAATTTCCGACCCAACAAAATCATCATTCAGTTGTAATCTTAATCTTATCATTGCCTCAGTGATTTCAATTTCCATGTTTTGCATTATGGATTCAATTCTAGCACCATACACATCTTCAATGTATTCTGCCGATGACCAAAAGCCATTTATATGATTCGTGCATAAAGTAGGATTGGCAGTGACGGAAAAATTGATCGTGGAGAGCTGCAACCAACCAATAATTTGGAATAATTCCTGGTTTCAGCGTTGACTTCCAACTTGGCACATATATTGTGCTTTGTCTTGAACTTGTAAGCCATTTTTATCTTTAACAAAAGATGAACATGCAAGGAAGAATTAGAGTCGGAAACACAATAATAATCATGAACAGTAAAAGATTTGAGATGAAATATACCTTTAAGAACGTGCATCTTCGACAATTGCTAACCTACATAAAAACCAGACCAGTAAGTAAAAACTCACATATTGAAACCCTAAACCTAGAAATTCGGTGTCAAAAATCAAAGATTAAGTGAACTAAGCAAGTTGGAAACAAGAAAGACGAACAATAAGTATGGATTGAGGGAGTAATTCTAGTTTTAGGGCATGAGCAGACGAACGTTTAGTAAGAGAGAGGGAAAAGTGTTTGGAAAAATGGTTAAGTCCTTCTTTTATACTAAACCTGCTTGTATGCTAATTTCAAATGTTTTGTCGTTTTGCACAAGCAGAACAATAAAACAATTAAAATAACCTAAAATTCAAATAATAAACCATGCTCGAGCATATGTCCAAGCTGGGTTAAACTCAAGTATGCTTAAATCACAAGCAAGGCAAAGCATACTCAGGAAATAAATGTCAAGCACACTCAATCCAACATAAGTCTAAGAAACCATAACTAATTGTAAAATGAAGCTACCATGCTCGGAAACAAAAGTTTTCTTGAGAACCAAATCACAAGCATAATTTCCAAGTATTATGGTCCAAGCACACTATCTTGCTCATGAACAGTGAAGGTCGTGTAATAAATGACTTAGAATGAATCATAAACACATAATGTATACTCGAATCAATTAATATATAGAGATATGCAAGTATTTCTAACAAGTATGCTCGAAAGATAAATTCTATCATGCTTGAACATGTCAACTGATAAGTATGCTCGAATATAGAACACCTTTGCTCGAATGACTTAAATCATGCTTGATTAACACATTTATGCTCGAAAGACAAATAGATCATGCTTGAGCACAAATATAATGGTTGATTAGCAAAATATATAGATTTTAACACAATTAAGCACATATACACATAGAGATCATGACTCTGGCTGTCTCTTTTACCCGAAACTCGAAACCCAACCCGAAAAAACCCGTACCCGAACTAACCCGACCTGAAAAACCCGAACCCGAGAAAAGACTAACTCGAACCCGAACCGAAGTAATTCGGGTTGGTTCTCGGGTTTGGTTTATAAGTTTTGGGTCAACCTGAATAAACTTTTAGTTTTGAAATTAAATATATTTTTAGGTATAATAGGCTTAGTCTTAGTCACTAAAGTTATTTGTTCTAGATCTTGCTTTAAATCCATTCGGAATACCTGTTTGGCTCAGATTTGACTTTTTTTGGTCGTATGTACAAGGTCTAGAGAAATTTCTGGAATGTTTTGAAGTTTCAGTTATTTCTAGTTTAATTTTTGTTTTCAAAATAAAAAAATCAAAAATACAAAAATACAAAAATTCATAAAAACCAAACAAAATGGATTTAGATCAAGAGGTTTCTACTAACAAGATTCTGAGATTAATTGTACTGTGACATTCGTGACAAAACCAAGTGTACCTTAGTATTTATATGTATCGAGTAAACGATTAACCGTTTACAAACGATTAACCAAATTATGCTGGTTATGAGCCGGATATCTTGGGGGGGGGCATCTATAAGTGATATACCTATATTAGAAGTTAACATATTGATATTATGGCCATAGTACATAAAAAATAGTTAAACGAAAAGATACTCGTTTAACAATACGCTATAACCTTAAACGCGAAAGCTAGTTCCAAAACAAGCATTATATTATCTATCAAGCCGAAAAAGATTTACAAAACACTTATTTGAGATGTTTTAAGCGATCCGTGAAAATATTTAAGATTTTTACAACCAAATGATTTGTTTTTCTTAATTTACAAAAATTTGGCCGAAAAACACTCGTTTTCGCGCTGTTTGTCGCTTCTGACTTATTTTTCTTGTCAAAACCCAAAACCGAAATAAATTTTGACAGGGGATTTCACGTTCTGTATTCAAAACAAGGCAAATGGACCAAGGTAGGTCCCAAGGGGACTCCACCATAGGGGCGGCTGCAATACATGGGGAACCCCCCTTTGATCTTTCTTCACATATAAGAAACTAAACAAGATATTTTATAGTCATTTCAAGCCAAAACCTTGATAAAAACTTCTGCTCTCTTCCTTACACCCAACGGTAAATGTCCAATTTTGTTGATCTAAACCTTGTTTAAACATGCTTTTGTATAAGGATTAAAGTTTGATTATCAAAAATCATGTCTAACCATGTAAAAACCCTTAAAATGATCCAAAAACCTCTTTTTATCCTAAACATGACCAGAAATCAGAATCAAACACTTTATTGGCCAAAAACTCGGGTTGAAACCCTAACCGAAACCCTTTGTTTCAAGGCTGTATGATTGATTTTACAAGTTTGGGTTTGTGATATATGACCTGTAGATATACTAGCTTGAAAACCAAGAACCTTAAAAAGCGAGAAAAGGGACGAAACTACCAAAAACCGCAAAGGTATTACCAAAACCCTCATTTAGGGGCTGTTTAGGATTAGATTGTGACGTGCTTGTTGTTAACCTATGAAACATTGCAGGGATATCAAGGAACATATGAATGAGTCCCTATCCAAATTTGGGAATTTTTTGATAATCCGAGAATATTTGGCGAATTTGTTACCATTTGTTAGTATTTATTTGGGAAAAATACTTAAACTACTTGAAAAACTTATTAAATTTTGTAGAGAACTCTTGTAATTTATCACAAGATCACATACAGATTTTAGGGTCAGTTGGAGAACCTAGCTATGATTTCCGGATTCATTGTTTATTGGGGTTTTAACGAATATTTAGAGCTCAAAAGGTGATTTAGCGAAATTTTTAAGTTCTCAAAATTTTACAGGGTATTTTGAAAGTTATTTGGATCACTCAAAAAATTTACCTGATTTTTCAGAAATCGTTTGGTATAAACGGACGATTTACCTATAAAAAAATAGCATATTAAATGAATTTTTATAAATTAATGAATCGGTAAATTTTTATAAAAATCTGCATTATTAATCAGTGAGTGTATAAACTTTAGTAATTTAATGATAAAGAGATAATTAGTTGTGACAATTTGAAAGTTAAACAAATACAATTCTGATAAAAACCGACATGTTTGTTCTTAACGAACTTTTTTGGGATATTAGAACACCAAACATTTTGTGAGATATTCGGACAATTCGGAAGAATTGTGTGTGTTTTCTCCGAACCAAAACGGTATAAAACGAAAATGAGCCCTGTAGCACAACCAGACATGTAAACTCTGGTTTTTCTTTATAAGTTGAATCATTTTATTAACCGAAATGTTTACCGAGTTTGTATGATCTTACTTATTTCCGAAACGCATAAATGACCAACTTGGCCCAGAACGTGAAACGGTGAAACTGAGCCAAGTTTGATTTTATAGATTAGACAATGAACATTGTCACAATATAAGACTAATGACATGTTTTGGGTGTGACAGGTATACCCAGACTAGATATACAGCCCGGTTTAGTATGGAATAATATTGATTATAGAATCAGAGTGGTAACGAGCTGAATGGGCTATGAACAGATACTGTGTTGAGTACACCGCAATATAATGAGTTTCATGACTCCTCTTTTCAAATTGTTTTACAAATGTTTGGGGTGAAAAGCATGTTTGTTTATACCTGTATATCTGAAACCATGTGATGATGTGAATTATCTAAGTGCTAACACACAAAAGTCCCCACAAACAAAGTGATTAACTTCGAGCTGGTGGCTCTTGAATAGTACTATTGGTTTGAAAAACCCAAACGGGGTCGGCACGGTTGCCAAGACAGACATAACACCTTTTGCACATGACCATAATTATACAAACACATAATGTAGTGTTAGACGTAGCTACACGAGGCATGTTATGGGCGGAAGGGGGGCCACAGTGGTAGATGATAGGTGGGAAATGGAGGCACGTAGCATGCACAAATAGTTAAGGCTTAACTGTAGCTTAGCATAACTACTCCACAAACATACAAAACAAATGTACATGCAAACGTGTATACATACAGACAAGCATACATACAAACTATGATTGTTGTGGTTACGCAAAACTGATTTGTTGGAACTCGTGAAACTCACCAACTATTCGCAGTTGACCTGTTTTAACATGCTTTTCAGGTGTACCCAATTAAAATAGAATGATGATGTGCTACGTGTTTTGGATTGTGGTCGATGCTGGTAGATAGATGAAAGCGCACTAGTTAGAAGTAAATAGTTTAACGGACTAGTCTTTTATTTGTATCACCTAGTTTGTAAACGAAGTTAGAACGATTTAATATATTGTAAATTAGTTTGTAGTGTTTCTTTAAAAACAATGTCGTTGATACCAGATGTGTCTGTTACATTCCCGTTTTACGCTTCCGCATTTGCTAGTCGGGGTGTGACATGGACATGCAAACTATATAAAATGGAAATTATGCCTGAGGTAGCTGTGAATTATAATGAGCTTGATATGTGGCTATCAATCAAAGACGGTCTATATACACCTGTAGCTGGTCAGACTTCAAACCAAGCAGCTAAAAGAACCATGAGGAAAGGAGATTATAAGGCTTTTTCAATGTTAAAGTTGGCTTTGTCATGGGAGATTTTGACAAGTATTCAGCATCAAACTTCAACAAAAGCCATGTATGATGCAGTAATTGATATGTTTGAGAGGAATGTTGAGCTGAAATAGATTAAGAAGGACATATTGAAGTAGCATATTAATAAGTTCCAATTTAAACATGGGGAGAGGTTTAATTCTATGCTCCACAGATTTGTAGCCATTGTTAACGAGATCAGAACTACAGATTTGCAAATTAATGAAAATGATCTCAATAAGAAATTACTTTTTTCATTGTCCTATTCAAAGAGAAGCTCAACATCCCAACCATGAAATTGGATGCTGTTATAGCCTTTTTACAAGAAGCTGAAATTGAAATGATTGATAATCATATGATCAAAGAAGATAAACCAAGTTTTCCAGTGGCAAATGCTTTTATTGCACCATTCAGAAACATGAGTACAAGACCACAGCAAAAAATTCCAATTATAGAAGAACCTTCTGAATTTGTTGAGTCGCCAAGAATGTTTCATGTTGCATCTACTCCTTGCTCAAGCCAATCTAATCAGCCAAGATTCAATGTGCAAATGACAGAGGATGTTCACACAATATCAATTGCAAGTGGTCAAGCACCATCAATTGCAGGGTCCTGAAACACAAAGAAATGAATATTAAGCTCTATTTTCTATGTTCACTGAGCCTTACAATGCATTTGTTGCTAAAAACTTGATTGGTACAAGTGTTATCCAGAAGATTTAGAGCAGTAATGACCTTGAAGACATGGACATCAAATGGCAGACTTCAATACTAGCATTAAGGACTAATAGGTTTTATAACAAGACTAGAAAGTCAAGTTAATGATAGGATTGGATTTGATAAGTCAAAGGCCATTTGTTACAATTGTCAGCAAACGGGCCATTTTGCAAGAGAATGAAATTGGCCAAGGCAAGAACCAGTGAATCAAAACCAATCCTACCAAAACCAAAATCAGAACCTAAACCAAACCAACTACAATGCTCGAAGAAATCAATTTCATCAACAAAACCAAAATCCGAATCCTCAAAGCAGACAAAATCCAAAAACTCTCGAAGAAATCAATTTCATCAACAAAACCAAAATCCGAATCCTCAAAGCAGACAAAATCCAAAAACTTCCAACAACCACAAAACAACAAATCATTCAATAGCAACAACCAAGAAACCAGAACAACAAACAAGCTCCTCCAAACCAGAATCAGCAAAGAATAATCCGATTCAGCTAATTGCCAACAATCAACAACAGAGCAATCAATGCAATGTTGCAGTTGCTCATGAACAGCATGATGGAGACTTTGATTGGAGTAATCATGTAGAAGCCATTGCTAGAGAATATGTGGCACTGATGGCAGATATCAAGAATGAAGAAGATTCATCATCATCAAAGGTATTTTCTAAACTTCACTTTCTGAATTGTTATTAACTATTGATGAGTTGAATAAGAAAAATGGGAATCTGTAAGCTGAAATTGGAAAATGAAATATAATTCTTTGTGTGTATTATGAGAGTGAGAAGACTTATGAACAACATATAAAGAATGTAGAAGAAGATTGTGTTGAGAGTTATAGAGTTCAATCCTGATATAGAATGGATATTTAAGGGCTTAAGAAGATTTACGCAGATGAGAAATTGAAATGTACTGAACTTTAGATTCAAGTTGATTTTTTGAAAAACTTAGTGTCAAATGGAAATATCATTAGCAAGTTAGAAGACATCAAACAAGAAGACAAGTACAAGACAGTTCCTCCATCTTTAAATGACAACTATTCCCTTAAAGTTGATAAAGAGAAAAGAGAGGCTTACTTGAATCAATTCAAGATTGTATTTGAAGATAAAACATAATTTGTCAAGAATTGTGATAATGTTGTGCTGAACAATGAAGGAGAGTTTACTTTATCTGAGACTGAAAAAGAAATAAATGAGAGTTTAAAAGACGTTTCAAGTGAAAATGTGTTACATTGTTGTAGTTGCAAGTCTTCACAAAATAGCACTACTGATTCAAAAGAAAAGGTGCCAAGTCCAGTCAAGAAGAATTCTCCAAACCAATCACCAAAGCAGAATCAAACGTTTTCACCTATTTACCATATATATATATATATATATATATATATATATATATATATATATATATTCAAATCATCTAGTTTTTAACATTTGTGGCGATCCTCAATTTTTACCAAAAAGGGACAGACCAGGCCCAGAATGGTATGTAAAGACCAGCGGAAAATATACACCATCTCAAAAGATAAATTTCATAAAAGGAAGTCAACAAGAAGAAGATGAGAAAGTCAATTTTCTCAGCTCCTATTCAGGTGGATTACAAAAAACTGTTTAATCATCAAAATACTATTGGAGTCAAAATGCCAAGACCTAGTGATAGATTTAAGAAAGGGTCAAAGTCAAATGCAAATCATAAAGATTTGGGAAATTTTGGAAATGTTTGGTGTAAATTATGTGATGTGTGTACACATCATACAGATTCTTGTGGGTACAAATATGATTCAAAATCATCTAACTTACCTGATTCAAAATTTTTTTCAAGATTTTGAAAAATACAAGACTAAATCAGTCAAGCCTTAAAAGATTGATAAAGGTGTGAAACCAAGAGAAATACTCTTGAGAAGACAGAAACTCAAAAATCAAAGAAGAAATTAAAAGCTAAATCAATCAAGAAGAAAACTGTTTCAAGATTAAAGATTGAATCTCCAAATACTATCAAAAAAAGTGAAGACATAACTCTTGAAGAAAGAATGGTTAATATTGTCAATGATGACAGTCAACCTGAAACTGCTTCAGACTTTATTAAAAGAATGAATATTGAAGAAGTAGTTTTTGAAGATGTTGAACCAAAGGATTCTGTAATCCTTGCACTTGAGAGGGAGCAAGCCTCATTGGCTTGTGATTCTCTCCAAAACTAATTAAGTTTCTTTTTATGTGTAGGAACACGCCAAATATGTGGATGACAGTTGGTATATGATTAATGGTTGTTCCAAGCACACGACTTGTGGCAAGACGTCAGTTATCAATTATGAAGAGAAGTATGAAGGCCCAGCTGCTATTGGAAGTAATGAAAATGGTAGAAAGATAGTTGGAAAAGGGATTCTAACAAATGGAAAGATGTCATTTGACAATGTTAATCATTTTGAAGGACTTCAGTACAACTTGTTAAGCATTTCACAAGTTTGTGA
Source organism: Bidens hawaiensis (assembly GCF_021521415.1). Classification (NCBI taxonomy): domain Eukaryota; kingdom Viridiplantae; phylum Streptophyta; class Magnoliopsida; order Asterales; family Asteraceae; genus Bidens; species Bidens hawaiensis. The sequence goes on along the minus strand of NW_027491115.1, from coordinate 494,968 downwards.
CGAAGGTTACAAAGTAGGATTGGATGATACTCATTGTTTCATTCTGAAACCATAGTTTGTGATATCTCCTGATATGACATTGATGATGGTTTCATGCAATGGCAATTTGTATGAATTGAGAATGAAGAATGCTATTTGAAGGGGTGATACTTGTTTTGTTTCCAAAGAAATAGAAAACAAGTCAATACTTTGGCATAGGAAATTGTGTCATGTAAACTTCAAGAACATGAACAAAGTAGTTAAGGGTGAACATGCTATTTGGTGACCTACTAGAGGGTTCAAGGTTGAAGACAAATGTTCCTCATGTACGAAAGGGAAAAAAGACAAATCATCACACAAGACTAAGCTTGTGAACTCCTGTGAGTGTTCTAAGCATTGGCAAAAAGGCTTTATTGTCTTGTTATTATTGATGAATATTCAAGATTCACATGGGTTGTGACATTCGCGACAAAATCGGGTACACCTTAGTATTCGTTTATCGAATAAGCGATTAACCACTTATTGCTTATCGAACAAACAAATAACCGAATGGGTCTGGTTATTACTCGGATATCCCAGGGACCATCTATAAGTGAAATACGTTGAATATAAGCCAACTTATTAGTATTATGGCCTTATTTCGATAGCAAACCAGTTAAACGAAAACATGTTCGTCTAACTACCCGCTATGGATTTAAACGCAAAAGATAGTTTCGAAACAAGCATTGTATCATCCGTTAAGTTGAAAATCATCTACCAAACACTTGTTGGGGATGTTTTAGCGATCCATGAAAATATTTTCGATTTTTACAAACAAATGGTATGTTTTTCCAAATTTACACAAAAATGGCCGAAAAAGACTCGTTTTTGCGCTGTTAGTCGTACCCTATATAATTTTCATGCCGAAAACCAAACCCGAAATAAACTTGGACTCGGGATTTCATGTTCGGGCATGAAAAACGAGACTAGTGGGCTAAAATTGGGCCCTAAGGGGGCCCAAAAAGTCCAGACCGCCAACTTGGCCCAAGATTAGATATTTTCACACATTTTTCCATAACTTAAGCTTCAATCTTAACTGATCCTTCACACCTTCAACAAAAACCAAAGGTATTTAGCAAGATTTAATCAATTTTATGTATGTTTAATATTGTTTAATATCATATAAACAAAGTTTGATTACCAAAAATCATTCTTAACCATACAAAAACCTTTAAAATTGTTCAAAAACATGGTTTGATAGTTTTTTTGGCCATAAACACGGATTATGGGGTTTAAACGACGTTTTTACGGATCAAAAGTTCGGTTTATTGCCCTAGCCGAAACCCTAACTTTCATGGCTGGTCTCTTGATGATACATGCTTGGTTTGTGATATTGGACCTGTACTTAGCTTATATAGAAGCAGAAGAACTCGGAAACTGGATTAAGAGAGCGAAAACGGGCAGAAACAGCAAAGGTAATGCCGAAATGCTCGATTTCGTGTTGTTTAGGTTAAGGTTGTGATGTGCATATGTTTAGATGATGAAAATTTTCAGGAACATCAGGGACCATGTCATTGAGTGCCAATCCAAAGTTGGTAATTTTTTGACCATCTGAAAATATTGTGTAAGACCCCGAATCCCGGGAATCCTATAGTTGGTCATCATATCCAAAAATTCTCAAAAATTTAAATTCAAACAAATTCATCTTATTAAAATCGTTTCAGATTAATAAACAACAGAATAAGGAATATCAAAATTTCCAAAACCGGGAAAATGTGATTTTAAACCCAAAGCAATTCATTTTATTTTAAAACCTGTTCAGAGTATATAATCAGTGGAAAATCACAAGTACAAAAACAAGTTCCCCAAAGCCGAGAATGATGCCCAAAACAAACTTTAGATATATCTAGTAATAGGTAAAAAAAAGACTATTCATTATTGAAATCCCCGACTAGATATGCCTTCAACCGTCCAAGTAGTATCGAGCACGCCCATGCGGTAAGCATCCTCCTCTAAACCTGAAACTCACACTAACATATACACAAAGTCAACTTGAGCTGAGTGAGTTCAAGTTTTAATAATTGACATTTAAATAAATCATTTCAAGAGTTTAAATATAAAAACGGGATCTAGACAGTTAGGCCATAATAAACAATAAGTAGTCATACTTATATATTTATATAATTATATCCCTATGCTTAACATCCAAGTAATAACATCAGGGTCGAGCACACACAACCCAAACACGTAATATCCAAGTAATAACATCAGGGTCGAGCACACGTACAACCCAAACACGTAACATTCCATCTGATGGTGATCATGCCACACGAGCCTCCCCCCTTACGGGCTTTCCAGGGCCCGCCACAGGATTTTAGAACCTGAGTAGTATAGTTTGGCGCGGCCAAGATCACCATCCATCTGTATGCAAACACAAAGTAGGCATATGCAAACATCCTTAGTTGATAACGAGTAATTAACATCGCCAATTATTGGCCATAATGTAACACATGTATAAACATGCACACACATATATATATATATATATATACATATATATATATATATATATATGTATCATTCCAAAATATATCATAATGAAAGTAAGCCTATGGTCATAAAGTAACACATGCGCATATATACATAAATATCATCTCAAGACATGCTATGATACAAGTAAGCCTATATCCTTGAGCCTAGGCCATAAGTAATATATATAACCGTAAGGAATATATGACATTAAATGAGCCTCAAATGTCCTAAGGCATAGAATATAATTCATACATATTTTCATGAACCCACAAACACAAGTAAGGCCATGTAATACCATCCCATTTGTTTAAACGATTAAAATTGGGTAAAGTTGTAATATGGTGTGTATGCTAGCCTAAAACGGAAAAATGTAAGAAGGGACATCAGGAACACACAATCACAACAGGCTAGGGACCCTTAAGTACTCCCACAACTCAAAAGCCTGTCGGATTACGAACAATAACTACTAACGGTACCGAATCGACTCGTTTATCCTATGAGGCGTTCTAACATGGTTTGATCTACCTAACGCCTCGACCTCACCAAATTCATTTAAAACAGACTCACGGGGCAACAAAACCCCCCTTAGGAAAACCCGAGAGTAGATAACTCCCAAATTACCCCCGGAAATGCTAGGTGAGGCGAATATGTGGACCCAAATTGAAAATTCACAGCCTACTAGCCCACACGCACTACACGAGTTGGATAGGACGGTAACTCGCAAGTACAATGCACCAACTATCAAATAAACGCGAATTCGCGTTGTACCGACCCGTTTAAGTAACCGACAACCAATTCAGCCCCAATACTTACAAAAATCATTTTTCCACAGCCCGTATATCAAACCGAAGTTACACAAACTAAATTGGTTGTTAGTTCCGTCAAACAACACGCTAGACGCAACAATTGACAAACAAGACAACCGCAACCTAGTTTTCACTTCATCAACAATTGACCAATCTAACGAATGCCAAAACTCATGATACTAAAGTATGATATACAAGACATACCAAGGAAGATGATGGAGCAAGAACTTCAATTAAAACAGCCCCGAAAGGACTTCAATTGGTCAGCCACCGGTTAAGTCCTAAACCGAAAGAATTGATCAATGTCGAGAATAAGGAGCAGATTTTAGCATGCAAAAGTGTATTTTATTACATATGAAAATCATAAGAATAAATAATGAAATTTTTACCAAAGTTGTATAAATATCTTGGGTATCTAAAAATATTTTTATTATATTTTTCCAATTCACACAAAATTCATAAAAAGTTCTCCAACACCGAAAGGTACGTGAAGCTATTTCAGTGCGCAGAAAAAGTGTTTTATTTGTTTAAAAATCATTACCAAACCAAATTAAGCGATTCCAATTGGGTTGTAATGTTAACTCAAAATATGAACTTTCAAAAGTGGAATCAACCAATTTAGACTTGTCAAAAAAGAGTTATGATGTCGGGAAGACAGACCAGAATCCGTCACCCCGCATCAGCTTTGACACACGATCTTATAAAATCAAAAACCATTCAAATATCGTCCAAAAATTACAAATTATATCTTTCTGGAAACTAGACTCAAGTTAGAACATCATGGAAACAAGATTCGATCAAATCAATGGATTATCATCGAGTTACAGACCCTACAATAAACGAGTACGAATCTGTCAGCAACTTTTTTAATCAAAACTCAACCCTAAAATGTTCAACAAAGGGTTTAATGATGAAAAAGAGTTGTATTATGATGGAACCGACCTTGAATTAGAATCGGGAGGTTGGATAATGGCTGGAGGTTGCACAAAAATCGAGAAGGAGACTCCCTAGCTGATGCCGATCGTATAATGGGGAGGGGTTAGGGTTTTGATTTTGATTATAATATAAAATGTTACATTCTGGCCCTTCTAAGTTGAAAGTTTCGACGCTTGGATTAAAGTTAAGTAATTCGACTTATGGGAACGACTAGGAGGTCCCCGAAGAAGTCAGGATGAGTCCCCATATAAAATAGAATCATACAAGGCATAAACATCTTTTTCTTTTCTCAATGAAATTTTATGGGCGTTACAAGTCTGCCGTCCTTAGAATGGGATTCGTCCCTGAATCCCGCTATACAGGAACGAGCGCAGATTGAGACAATTCCTAATCATCTAATCATACAAGAAACAGAAGAGACAAAACCCCTACGGGCACAAAGCCTACAAACAAGAACAAAGCCCGTAGCTCAACAAGTAAAAGGGTACTTTGAGGGATTTTACCCGCCCATCCTAAGCACCCCTGTCCCTAACTAGATAGTGTTCATTATTTAAATCCCCAACTAGATAGGCCTTCAACCGTCCAAGTAGTAAGCATCCTCCTTTAAACCTGAAAGTCACACTAACATGCACACAAAGTCAGCTTGAGCTGAGTGAGTTCAAGTTTTAATAATTGACATTTAAATAAATAATTCTAAGAGTTTAAATATAAAAAAGGGATCTGGATAGTTAGGCCATAATAAACAATAAGTAGTCATACTTGTGACATCCCACATCGGTTGGGGAGGAGAACTAAGCCTTCTTTATAAGAATGTGGATACATTCACCATCAGAACGCGTTTTGGGAGCTTAATGTTAGTGGATGAGAGGAGAACTCCACAGTTAAGCGTGCTCATGTGGAAGTAGTATCAGGATGGGTGACCTCCAGGGAAGTCTTCACCTGCGCAACCAAAAGCAAATCTATGAGGCGATGGTGGTACGTTCCGGCCAAAGCAGACAATATTATGATACGACGGTAGCTGGGCTTTTACAGATGGTATTAGAGCCAGGTCCGGGCCGGTGGTGTTAGGTCCCGCGAGGATGCTGGACGCCTAAGGGGGGTGGAATGTGACATCCCACATCGGTTGGGGAGGAGAACTAAGCATTTTTATAAGAAGGTGGATACCTTCCCCATCATAACGCGTTTTGGGCGCTTAACGGTAGTGGATGAGAGGAGAACTCCACAGTTAAGCGTTCTCATGTGGAAGTAGTATCAGGATGGGTGACCTCCTGGGAAGTCTTCACCTGCGCAACCAAAAGCAAATCCGTGAGGCGATGGCGGTACGTCCGGGACAAAGCGGACAATATTATGATGCGACGGTAGCTGGGCTGTTACAGAATATCGTTTGTATGCTAGCCCAAAACGTAAAAATGTAAGAAGGGGCATCATGAACTCACCTGACACAAGGCACACAACAACAACGGGCTAGGAGACCCTTAAGTACTCCCACAACTCAAAAGCCTGTCGGATTATGAACAACAATTACTAACGGTACCGAATCGACTCGATTGTCCTACGAGGCGTTCTAACATGGTTTGATCTACCTAACGCCTCCACCTCACCAAATTCATTTAAAACAGCCCCCCTGGGGCCTTGTATAAACCAAAACAACCCTTAGGAAAACCCAAGAGTAGAGAATGCCCAAATTACCCCCGGAAGTGCTAGGTGAGGCGAATATGCTTGTTTAAGAGTTGTTTAGGCACTTAACATCTAACTTAGCCCTGTGTGGACCCAAATTGATAAATTAACAGCCTACTAGCGCAGACGACACTACATGAGTTGGATGGGTCGGTAACTCGCGAGAACAACGCACCAACTGTCAAATAAACGAGAATTCGCGTTGTACCGACCCGTTTGAGTAACCGACAACCAATTCAGCCCCAATACTTACAAAAATCATTTTTCCACAGCCCGTATATCAAACCAAAGTTACACAAGCTGAATTGGTTAGTTCCTTCAAACAACGCGCTAGACGCAACAATTGACAAACTAGACAACCGAAACCTAGTTTTAACTTCATCAACAATTGACCAATCTAACGAATGCCAAAACTCTTGATACTAAAGTATGATATACAAGACACACCTAGGAAGATGATAGAATAAGAACTTCAATTAAAACAGCCTCGAAAGGACCTCAATTGGTCAGCCACCTGCTAAGTCCTAAGCCGAAAGAATCGATCAATGTCGAGAATAAGGAGCAGATTTTAGCATGCAAAATGTGTATTTTATTACATAGGAAAATCATAAGAATAAATAATGAAATTTTTACCAAATTTGTATAAATATATTGGGTATCTAAAAATATTTTCATTATATTTTTCCAATTCACGTAAAAATCAAAAACATTTCTCCAACACCGAAAGGTACGTGCAGCTATTTCAGTGCGCAGAAAAAGTGTTTTACTTGTTTAAAAATTATTACCAAATCAAATTAATCGATTCCAATTGGGTTATAATCTTAACTCAAAATTTGAACTTTCAAAAATGGAATCAACCAATTTGGACTTGTCAAAAAAGAGTTATCATGTCACGAAGACAGACCAGAATCCGTCACCCCGCATCAGCTTTGACACACAATCTTATAAAATCATAAAAAACCTTCAAATATCGTCCAAAAATTACAAATTATACCTTTCTGGAAACTAGACTCTAGTTAGAACATCATGGATACAAGAATCGATGAAAAAAAATGGATCATTATCGAGTTGCAGACCTTACAAGTAAAAAATACGAATCTGTCAGCAACTGTTTTAATCAAAATTCAACCCTAACATGTTCAACGAGGGGTTTAATAAAGAAAAAGAGTTGTATAATGATGGAACCGACCTTGAATTAGAATCAAGAGGTTGGATAACAGCTGGAGATTGCACAAAAACCGAGAACGAGACTCCCAAGCTGCCGCCGATCATACAATAGAGAGGGGTTAGGGTTTTGATTTTGATTATATTATTAAATGTTACATTCTGGCCCTTCTAAGTTGAATGTTTCGATGCTTGGATTAAAGTTAAGTAATTCGACTTATGGGAACGACTAGGAGGTCCCCGAAGATGTCAGGATGAGTCCCGGTAGAAAATAGAATCATACAAGGCTTAAGCATCTTTTTCTTTTCTCAATTAAATTTTACGGGCGTTACAAGTCTGCCCTCCTTAGAATGGGATTCGTCCCCGAATCCCGCTCTACAGGAACCGGCGCAGATTGAGACAATTCCTAATCATCTAATCATACAAGAAACAGAAGAGACAAAACCCCAACGGGCACAAAGCCTACAAACAGGAACAAAGCTCGTAGCTCAACAAGTAAAAGGGTACTTTGAGTGATTTTACGATACTGCTTGGCAAAAACCATTACACATACGTTCTCAAAGGAGTAAGGGATTGAAGCGGTCAAGTGAAAGGAAACCCAGAGTTACAGCATGTTACGCCTCAGCTAAACAATTAAGCGCAATGCGTTCGAGAGAATGAGATACGAACGGGAGAATTTAAGGAACAAGAGGAACTTTAACGCTTACGACACGAGCGTTAGCCATATTCTCTCCCAACAATAATAGAACCCTAACACAGTCCTGAACAAGTAGTATTTAGAACATGGTAGGTAACGTTAAACAGCTAATAACGTTGATCAAATGTTATTAATCGTATACTTTACCCGCCCATCCTAAGCACCCCTGTCCCTAACCCTATTAGCATCCCATCTAACACTTAAGCAATTTTTGCATATAGTAAAACCCTAATGCTTATATATAAAAAAGAAAAAACAAATATAAAAATTACCTCTTGGCGTGCTGCTACTCGCGGTTGGCATTTCTACTCCCTTCGTTTTCAGTCCGAGTCCAAGCATTCGAGAATGCTTGGATCCCTCGAATCGTCGCTCTGATACCAACTTATAAGAACCCGAATCCTAGGAATCCTACAGTTGGTCAACATATCCAAAAATTCATAAAAATTTAAAGTCAAACAAATTCATCTTATTAAAATCGTTTCAGAGTAATAAACAGCGGAATAAGGAATATCAAAATTTTCAAAACTGGGAAAATGTGATTTTAAACCCAAAGCAATTCATTTTATTTTAAAACCTGTTCAGAGTATATAATCAGCAGAAAATCACAATACTAAAACAAGTTCCTCAAAGCCGAGAATGATGCCCAAAACAAACTTTAGATATATCCAGTAATAGTTAAAAAGAAACAGTGTTCAGTATTGAAATCCCTGACTAGATATGCCTTCAATCGTCAAGTAGTCTCGAGCACGTCCAAGCGGTAAGAATCCACCTCTAAATAAATCATTCTAAGAGTTTTAATATAAAAACGGGATCTGGACAGTTACGTTAGTCATACTTGTGACATCCCACATCGGTTGGGGAGAAGAACTAAGCCTTCTTTATAAGAAAGTGGATACCTTCACCATCATAACGCGTTGTGGGCGTTTAATGGTAGTGGATGAGATGAGAACTCCATAGTTAAGCACGCTAAGGTGGAAGTAGTATCAGGATGGGTGACCTCTTAGGAAGCCTTCACCTGCGCAACCGAAGCAAATCCGTGAGGCGATGTTGGTACGTCCCGGCCAAAGCGGACAATATTATGATGCGACGGTAGCTGGGCTATTACAGATGGTATCAGAGCCAGGGCCGGACCGGTGGTGCTAGGTACCGCGAGGACGCTGGACCCCTAAGGGGGGAGGATTGCGATATCCCACATCGGATGGGGAGAAGAACTAAGCCTTCTTTATAAGAAGGTGGATACCTTCCCCATCATAACGCGTTTTGGGCGCTTAATGGTAGTGGATGAGAGGACAACTCCACAGTTAAGCGTTCTCATGTGGAAGTAGTATCAGGATGGGTGACCTCCTGGGAAGTCTTCACCTGCGCAACCAAAAGCAAATCCGTGAGGCGATGACGGTAGCAGGGCTGTATACAGAATATGGTTTGTATGCTAGCCCAAAACGTAAAAATGTAAGAAGGGGCTTCATGAACTCACCTGACACAAGGCACACAACAACAACGAGCTAGGTGACCCTTAAGTACTCCCACAACTCAAAAGCCTGTCGGATTATGAACAATAATTACTAACGGTACCGAATCGACTCGATTGTCCTACGAGGCGTTCTAACATGGTTTGATCTAGCTAACGCCTCCACCTCACCAAATTCATTTAAAATAGCCCCCCTAGGGTCTTGTATAAACCAAAACCACCCTTAGGAAAACCCGAGAGTAGAGAACGCCCAAATTACCCCCGGAAGTGTTAGGTGAGGCGAATATGCGTGTTTAAGAGTTGTTTAGGCACTTAACATCCAACTCAGCCCCAAATTGATAAATTCACAGCCTACTAGCGCACAAAACACTACACAAGTTTGATGGGTCTGTAACTCGCTAGCACAACGCACCAACTATCAAATAAACGCGAATTCTCGTTGTACCGACCTGTTTGAGTAACCGACAACCAATTCAGCCCTGATACTTACAAAAATCTTTTTTCCACAGCCCGTCAATCAAACCAAAGTTACACAAACTGAATTGGTTGTTAGTTCCTTCAAACAACGCGCTAGACGCAACAATTGCCAAACAAGACAATCGAAACCTAATTTTCAATTCATCAACAATTGTCCAATCTAACGAATGCTAAAACTCATGATACTAAAGTATGATATACAAGACATACCTAGGAAGATGATAGAGCAAGAACTTCAATTAAAACATCCCCGAAAGGACCACAATTGGTCAGCCGCCGGTTAAGTCTTAAACCGAAAGAATTGATCAATGTCAAGAATAAGGAGCAGATTTTAGCATGCAAAAGTGTATTTTATTACATATGAAAATCAAAAGAATAAATAATGAAATTTTTGCCAAAGTTGTATAAATATCTTGGGTTTCTAAAAATATTTTTATTATATTTTTCCATTTACACAAAAATCATAAAAATTTCTCCAATACTAAAAGGTACGTGAAGCTATTTCAGTGCGCAGAAAAAGTGTTTTATTTGTTTAAAAATCATTACCAAACCAAATTAAGCGATTCCAATTGGGTGGTAATACCAATTCAAAATGTCAACTTTCAGAAGTGGAAAAAACCTATTTGGACTTGTCAAAAAACAGTTATGATGTTGGGAAGACAGACCAGAATCCGTCACCCCGCATCAGCTTTGACACACGATCTTATAAAATCATAAAAACCATTAAAATATCTTACAAAAATTACAAATTATATCTTTCTGGAAACTAGACTCAAGTTAGAACATCATGGAAACAAGATTCGATCAAAATCAATGGATTATCATCGAGTTACAGACCGTACAATAAACGAGTACGAATCTGTCAGCAACTTTTTTAATCAAAATTCAACCCTAACATGTTCAACAAAGGGTTTAATGATGAAAAATAGTTGTATTATGATGGAACCAACCTTAAATTAGAATCGAGAGGTTGGATAATGGCTGGAGGTTGCACAAAAATCGAGAAGGAGACTCCCTAGCTGCTGCCGATCGTATAATGGGGAGGGGTTAGGGTTTTGATTTTGATTATAATATAAAATGTTACATTCTGGCCCTTCTAAGTTGAAAGTTGCGACGCTTGGATGAAAGTTAAGTTATTCGACTTATGGGAACGACTAGGAGGTCCCCGAAGATATCAGGATGAGTCCCGGTAGAAAATAGAATCATACAAGGCATAAGCATCTTTTTCTTTTCTCAATGAAATTTTACTGGCGTTACAACTTCGCGAATTTATTACCGATTTAGGGCGTTCATTTGGGAAAAATAGTTAAAATGCTTGAAAAATTATGAAATTTTTTTGGGATCTCAAATTTGATGTATTATGATCACATATGAAATTTGGGGTCATTTGGAAAATCCTAAGTATGTTTTGTGCATTCGCGTTCATCTGGATTTTCATTGTCTTTTTTGGCAAACTTGTTAGATTCTAAAATTGCTACAAGTTATTTTGGGAAGTGTTTTGGTCACTCCAGAATTTTGATAGATTTTCAGGAAATCATTTGGTATGAACGGATGATTTTCGGGCTATATAAAATGACTTTTTATAAATTTATAAATCAGTAAATAATCCAAAAATATTTTTATAAAAATCTACATATTTTATTTGATAAGTGTCTATATTTTCATGATCTAATGATTAATGGGTAATTAATTATGCTAATTTGAAGATTAAACAAATTCAATTCTGATGAAAACCATCAAGTTCGTGATTAACAAACCTGTTGGGATATCATACATCATAAATTATCAAGAAGCATATTTTCGGATTAATTATGTAAAAGCGAACTTTTTTTGAGAAATCCGGACAATTTGGATAGATTGTGCGCCCTTTTCTCTAAATCAAACTGAATAAACGGAAACGAGCATCGTAGCGAATCCAGAAGCCAGAATTTTGGTCTTTCTTTATAACTTAATCATTTTATCGACCAACACATTTACCTAAGTTTAGATTCCCATAACTGTTTTCCAAACGCGTAAACGAGCAACTTGGCCCAGCTGGTAAAACATGGAAACTGAGCCAAGTTCGATTTTAAACATTAGACATTAAACTAAATCACAATCTATGCCTATGGACACTTTCTCGGTGTTTCAGCCACATCCAGACTAGCTATACAGCCCGACTTAGTATAAAGATTATAATAATATTAAAATATTAATATTATTTATAATTACTATAGGGATTAAGTGATAGCAAGGGAAACGAACGCCAAGCTGACCTTGCACTAAGTTCCTACAAAACAGTGAGTTTCATGACCTCTTTTTTGAACTATTTATGAACATTTTAGGGTGAAAAGCATAGTTACGTATGTTATCTATCTAGAAATGGTTCAGGATATAAATCACCTAAACATTTATATACAAAAAGTCCCTATAAACATAACGATTGATTATGTGTGAATGAATAATGAATAGTGTTGTTGAATGATAAATTAAGTGGACATGGTACAAATACTAAAACATAATAAAATTACACGTGACAAAACGTTTATACAAATACGTTGTGTACTATTAAATATAACAAGCTGGGAGAATAACTTGATTTGTAACGGCCATGTGTGAATAACGTGGTCTGTAAAGGTCATGGGTGAATAACGTGGTCTGTAACGGCTATGGGTGAATAATGTGGACTGTAACGTCCATGGGTGAATAACGTAGTCTGTAACGGACATGGGTGAATAAAGTGGTCTGTAACGGCCATGGGGAATAACTGGTCTGTAACGGCCATGGGGATAACATGGTCTGTGACGACCATGAGAATAACGTGGGCAGTGGAGGCCACGAGGATATTGATGGCGGAAGGGGGGCCACAATGTTTGGTGATACGTGATAAATACTATATATATGTGTGTTTGTGTTTGTTGGTTTGTGTGTGTCTATATACATGCTATGTGAATAGACGTAGGAAATAATGTGGTGTAAGAAATAATATGTATTTGTGTATACGCTGTGTAATGTTGGATTTCATATTGAACCGTTGTGGGCGGAAGGGGGGCCACGATGGTTGATGTTATGCGGAACCGTTGTGGGCGGAAGGGGGGGCCACAGTGGTTGAACCGTTGTGGGAGGAAGGGGGTCCACAGTGGTTGATTAAACACGGAAAATTGGAAACACGTAGTACGAATAAGCAATCACGATTTTATCGTAATTTCGAATTTTATTATAAACTTATATGCATGCATATGTACACATAGAGACACATCTTCACATATATACAAACGTAAATACAATTTTTATTTACGCGCGTACATGCAAACTCTGACTGTGTGGTACGCAGAACTAATTTCGTTAAAACTTATGAAACTCACCAACTATTCGTAGTTGACCTTTTCTTTAAACATGCTTTTCAGGTAATCAGAAAGGTGGAGTAGATTTATTATGTGTTACTTGTTGGATTGTGATCGATGCTGTGAGCATTTGAGTTAGAAGTAAAGTAGTTAAAGAGCTAGTTTTGATTGTATCACCTAGTTTGTAAAAGATGTTAGAACGATGTAATATATTGTAAATTAGTTAATAATGTTTCTGTATGAACAGTGTATTTGATACCAGTTATATCTGTTACGTTTCCGTTTTATGCTTCCGCAAATTGCTCAACAGGGTGTGACATAGGTATATTTACTTGCTTCTAAGGATGAGACTATGGATTTGATCAAGGGCTGTGTAACAAGAATTGAAAATCAACTAGATAAGAGAGTCAACCCAACTCAAGAAACTCCAACCCATGTGTTACTTCAACCCACGCACTTGTCACACCCACATCTCCAATCCAATTGAGGCATTACACCAATCCATGTGTTAATCCAACCCACGTACTAGTCTAACCCAACTTAAGCCACTCCAACCCATATGTAATCCAACCACAAGTACTAGTCCAGCCCAAGTTAAGCAACTCCAACCCATGTGTTACACCAACCCCAAGTACTAGTCTAACCCAACTCAAGCATCTCCAACCCATGTGTTACTCTCCCAAGTACTAGTCCAACCCAACTCAAGCAACTCCAACCCATGTGTTACTCGAACAAGTACTTTTCCACCCCAACTCAAGTAACTCCAACCCAATGCAAGGGTCTAACCCAATAAAGATAAATCCAACCCAAGCACTAGTTCAACCCAACTAAGATACATCTCTAACCAATGCGCTGGTCCAACCCAAGCATAACTGCAACCCATGTACTTCAAAATGGAGTGATGTTTGATTTCTGCAATGAAAAAGGCATTTAACAACAGTTTAGTGCTCCTAGAACTTTAGAACAAAATGGTGTTGAATAAAGAAGGAACAAGACTTTAATTGAAGTTGCAAGGACCACAATTGCATATGCCAACTTACATATCTATTTCTAGGCTGAAGCTATAAATAAAACATGTGCACAAAATAAGGTACTTCTCTACAAAAGTCATAACAAAACTCCTGATGAGATTTTGTTCAATAATGTAACATCTATGCATTTGCATGCATGATATCGCTAGACTTTTATACTCGTATTTACTAATGTTCGTGTATTAGTTCACCATCCATATTATTATTGAATCATATATTATTTATTTCTAGTTAGTAACACTAATATTATATGCACAATTACATGAATCTATGTTCATTTCATCATATACATGCTTAAACGTTAAGGTGACATGTTTAACCGGGAATGCCTAGATTAACTTTTTATAACATGTAACATTAAAATTTTACCATTATTAATTTAACTTAAATAAAAAGGAATCTTCTAGAATATTACATTCTCGATCTTCAAGATTTGCGTTATCCAAATTATGAATTCAAAACCTAGTCGAATTCTATTTCTAATTCATCTTAATCTCCCTCTAAACACCACTATAAATAGAACTCCCTAGCAACCTCAAAATTCATTCCAAACCTGCATATTCCAAAGCCCCAAGGTTGCAAATTCATGAACTTCATCCTCTCAAAGATTCATAACCTTATATCCCGGTCATAATATATCCAAATCACGAACTTCAAAAACCTAAACTGGTTATTTATCTGTCTAGTATCTCTGTAATTTTTTTGTGTAAAACTTTATCAACTTTAAAATTGTTTTTACTATTGGGTCTTGTAGAAAATCCAGACAAAAAACTTTGGTCTCTAGACGAATATCATAACTCATCGATGTTGACGAATTATGACCCAAGGTTTGGGTATATTGTGTAACTGTTAATTAGAAAAATTATCCAACTGGAATCACCTTAATTCATTAAAGTATCAATTTTTAGTGATTTTTCTACTAAACTGACTCCGAATCAGACCCCTCGGTAGTCTACGAAGTTTATATTTTTTGTATGTCCTCTGGAATGGATGTTTCAATGTGATATCAAGTAAATCCTTTGTTAAGTGGAATTTAACAAAGAACCGATTCTAGAATAATCAAAGTAACACATTAGACACAATCAATTTTGCTTCAAAATACACGTATATATTACGTCGGGTGCTTAAGCCCATTAACAAAACTTGCACGGTGATACTCTCTATTCGTCTAACAACGACCAACCATCGACCAACCCTAACACAAACTACATACACCATATATATAGTCACATATAATACCTAAGCCCAAGTACATACAAAGCGCACCAAAATCCCTTGATTTCGGTTTACATAGTGTAGCCCAACGCCAAGCCCAAAACATAAAGAATAAACCATAAAATATAACCCAACATTCTCCCCCTTCGTTTATTGCTTCATTATCACTCTTGCTCAAGTATGTCGGCATCAGCTTCCTTATAAGCGCCTGCCTATAAACCTGTACGGATAATCAATCCCACCATCTTAGTATACTACTTAGCGGCTGGCCCATAAAGTGGTTCAGCTGTAATATGAAAGCCGCTAAGTGTCTTTATATCCTTTTCACCCAACTTCAGTAAATCCCTAGGATCAACAAGACAATATTGACCCTTGACTATCCTGATGATCACCGTAGCCATTTCGCCATCGTACATCCAAAACTTCATTCCATTAAGAGTTCCCTCAGGAAATCTCTTGGTGATCGGAATTGACGTCACCTTATCAGTAGGTGGCCACATCATATTCACCATCGTCTTGTTGGTGTGAGGATCATGAACACCCTTTGCCTTTTTGAGGAACGACTCTGAAGTAGGCATAATGGGAAACCCTCGTTCAACCTGGTTGCTCAAATAATTCCAGAAGTTGATAGCCTTTGGATCATTGTTCGGGTTGTGGAAAGGAGCGTTAAACACATCAGTCAAATCCACCTTCGTCCACGACCCGAAACTCTTCATTTTCTTGTAGTATTCGGAGCCACCCGACTTTCTATTGACCCGCCACATCTCCTTATCCACATCCTATCCCCATGAGAAATCCCAGAACAATCACCATATTTATCAGAGAAGCACTTTTGCAGTTCCACAACAAATTTCTCGGGGTGATCAGAGGATACAACATTCTGATTTGAGTTTCCTCCTATCAATATCTTCCTTATCAATCGTTCTTTCTTCTCATTTGACTTTGGTGGAGCGGCCATATATTTCTCCATTGCCACAGAGTATCAATATTCGAAGCAGGGCGCATATCGGGATCACTGTCAACACCACTCTTAAATTCATCTCCAAACTTCTGAATAAGCTTTTGTTGGAGGGCCAAATACATTGCTCTAAGGTGACCCATGCTAGCTTGAAGCTCTTGAATCTTTGAGTCTTTGTCAGTGTCGCTATCTTCAAGCTCTTTAATATGAACATCCTTCACTATAGAGTCTTGTTCAAGCTCAAAGACTCGGCGTTGCAATGCCTGAACATCAACAGGTTCAGCTTCCAAAGTAATACCCTTGCCCTTATCTTGTAAGAATTTGTCTTGCATGGCCAGAATATTAGAATCTTGTCCGCCGCACTTGAACTTTCTTGACCAACCGGGTCAGACGATCCCGATGGTTCAGTGGTGGATCGAATATATGTCTCAAAATCAAACTCATGTGTAATATATTCAAAAATCTGTTCTTGAGTTTGTTGAGTAGTAGTAGATGGGCCTTGAGCAGTCTGAGCCTCAACAGTAACGGGCTCAGCAATTGTTGGTTGGGTAGTTGGTATAACATCACTAGCCAGCAC
Organism: Bidens hawaiensis; assembly: GCF_021521415.1. Taxonomy (NCBI): domain Eukaryota; kingdom Viridiplantae; phylum Streptophyta; class Magnoliopsida; order Asterales; family Asteraceae; genus Bidens; species Bidens hawaiensis. The sequence goes on along the minus strand of NW_027491115.1, from coordinate 478,149 downwards.
ACCCGGCCTTGGATCTTTCTTTCGTCGCTACCGTGGAATGAGATCGGTTGCTTACTCTTCTTCAATATCATCTTCAACATGTGTCACAGTGATTGATTGAGGAGGCTTCAATGAAGTCGACTGGAGCTTTTATTTGAACGCTTCAAACTCTTTCACCTTTTCAGCAGTAGGTACTGACTGTTGTACCTGGTGTTCAGTCTCCATAGGTTGTGGTGGAGAACTATCAGGCTCATCATCATCGGACAATGTCTCAAAGGCGGTAACATGCCTTTGAGCAGGAACCACATGTTCCTTAGTTACAGTAGCACCAGCTGCATCAACATTAACTTCGGTTTCAGCAAATCTTCCAAATTTGACCAACGGATGAAGATAGACCACTTTGGCTCCTTTCCTTGATTGTTTCATGAAGCCAAAAGTATTAGGACCCAACGCCTTCAGGTCGAACGTCTCTACAGATTTGATCAGATCAGGATAATGAGAGTTAAAAATCATCTGCCGAAACCTCGGGTACATTAGAAACATCTCCTTCTTATTCTCATTGAGATTTCTTATCATTTCATCAAATACAAACTTGGAATAATTGTAATTCCACTCCATGATCAGAGCAACTACAGCCGACATCTAGATGTGACTGATCTCGTCAGAACCCACCTTTCGTCCTGAGACGTGCGTGAAGAATGTGTGAATCAAGAACCTCCAGTATATATGAAATAGCTTCTTGATGGATGGAGGGTAGGCTCCTTCGTATCTCTTTCTTCTCACAATTTCAGCAACAGCATAAGTTGGATACTCTGTAGGTCACCACACAGTAACACTTCACGTATAATAGCTTTAGAGATAATGACAGACTTCTTCTGGATCTTTGACTCAATGACAGTGGCTCCCCCCAGCACCTCTTGGATTAATGGAAGCATGATTCCAAAAATCAGTCACCAACTTCTTGCAGATAACAGGAGTTTCTCGTAATGCGTGAGAAATCCTGCACATATTTAGCCCCACAATCATAGACTTGAACTCTTTGTGAGCAAGAGAAGGATCAAAGAGGCATCTAGCAATAGTGTGAGTATCAACAAATGTTAGTGGTGATTGATTAGCCATGACTGCAACAAACGAGTCAGGTTAGTGATACATTCACTTAAATTCATAATCAGTTATGAAATGTATATAACTTGAGGAATAGGCAATTTAATCAAGTAACAGGGACCAAAAACATCAACATAGAAAATTTAAGTCCTCATTTGTAAATTTGTCCAAATATCATTAATGAAGCTCTGATTTAAAATTTTTTCGGCTCAATAAACGTGTTTTCGGTCCAATTTAATGAGTTTTCTGTCTAAATGGAGAGTTTTTGGTTTAATTTGGGAGTTTTCGGTCCAAATGATTCAAAAACACCAAGAACAATGAGTTCTCGGTTGACCAGAAGGGTTCTTGGTCAAGGTTTGACCGAGAACTCTTGAGTACCCAATATACCATAATAGTTCTCTGGTTGACCAGGAATATTCGGTCAACCAGCAACGAAAACCCTAGGAATCCAACCCATCGTCTTCGTCATCTTGCCAATCACCATGAAAGACCAAACTTGCAACTTTAAGAAAACTCAATATAAAATTCAGTCAAAACCTAATCGTTCATTACGAACACGTAACGCATCTCACAACCCAATTATTCTAAAACAACCATAATAGTCTCGCACAATGATCCAAAAATCGATTTCGGTGAATGTTAATTACCTTTTAAAGCTTTGACGAGATCAAGACGATTAGTCATTTAGTAGTTTAAGAGTTTTCGGGTAATTGAAGATGAAGAGTTTTAGGTTTTTACAAAAGTGAGAATGATAACCAATAATTCATAAACAGAACCTTTTGAACTTCTGAGATACCCATATGGGCCGAGAACCCACCCTGATGGGCCGAGAACACCATTAACACAAACAACTTGGGCCAAAGATGACTGGGCCAAGAACACAAGTATTATGAGCAAATTGGGCCAAAATGAATGGTCCAATAGCATAGCTAGCAGACATCAGACTTCATGGGCTGAAAGTGCAAACCCGATCCATGTTAAAAGTGATTTTTTAAGACATTTGTTTCGACGGAAGTAAACATGAGGTAAAAATAAAAATAAAAATAAAAAATTGGAAATAAATAGAACAAAAAAAAACTAAACCAAAACAAAACAGTTTAACCACCTGGCCTTCAGTAATTTTATCATATTTTGGGATCAAATTTCAGCTGTGTTAAACTAGCACCCCTTTTATGAAAAGATCCGAACGTGAAATCATATTGATTAAGATTCTTTCACAATGATTCATTTTCAGAATTATTATGACATAGTGAAAAGGTTGATAGAAGGTAATTGGATACTTAGCATAATTTTTATTGCGTCAGTGATATGCTTAGATTCAATTAGGCATAAAGCTTATATGGGTATCACTTATGGACATATGATCCCCCTTATCTCTTCTTAAGGCGTATTTGGATTTCCCCAGATCAGCACAATTTGATTCCAACCCCCTAGTGCTTGACCAAAAGATTTTCTCTATACAAAAATAATTTTAGGCTTTAAGATTGAACTTTGGACTTACATGCCGTCTGGACTTACAAGCCTTACATTCAGGATGTTTAGGACTTATTTGAATGCCCCACCCTTGTAATTCTAGTTTGACCCTTTAAGCCTTAAAATAAATTTTAATGACAATTTATATGTAAATGTTTTTTTAATAACAAGAAAACATAATATTTTTGGCGATCAAGACAATAATGGGCTCATGTATGACTAGGTAATTGCTTTTCTGCCTATCAATCCGAGAGGTGTATCTAGAGACATGCACACATCTTCAAAATGACTCTCCACATTAAGTTTAGTAGATTTAGTTTATATCATTTCATACTTTTAGTTATCATGGAAAGCTACCATGCAAATCAATGACTGTTCAAAAGCGCTTTTAGCTTAGTAACTTCATACGTTAGGCACACAAAATCAATTTATCTATCATCTTTCAAAGGTTGGATCAATTTTCATATGAAATTATTTAAGCTTCTATATAGCTTTTAGCTGAATAATCATATCACTTCCCAGATGATTATTTATAAGGCATTTTTAGATCCAATCGCCCCAGTCACTTTCAGTCTTCAGGTAAATGGCTATCTCGTATGTCTACAAGTAGATAGTAGGACCAAACATAAATTAATATATGTCCATCGAACTTAGGTAACCGACATATTTTTCAGCAAAGGAATTAAAATCAGATAGTTAAATCAAAGACATTTTTAAATTCAGTCTCCGTAGTCACTTTCAGTCATTAGGTAAATGGATATCCCGTTTGTCTACAGGTAGACGACAGGACCAATCATAAAAATATGTCCCTCGAACTTCAGTAACCGGCATAATTTTAAGCAACAGAACAAAACAATTTTTTTTATTAAGAACACACACACACACTCTTTTTGTATTTTTGAATTCCCACCCCCCCCCCCCCCCCTAAATTTGAATAGAAATTCTGACATAACGAGAAAATATTTATATATAAATTTAACCTAAAAAAACACTCAGTCGTCGAAACGTCGCATTTTAAGATACCCTACAAGCACATTAAATATAGTTGTTCCGACCGGTTTTGTAAATAAGTCCGCCACATTATTATCAGTGTGAACTTGCTCAAGATGAATCAATTTTCGATCGTAACAGTCATGAATAAAATGAATTTTGATGTCAATGTGTTTGGTTTTAGAATGCTAAACTAGATTTTTTACAATAGCAACAGCAGCATCATCATCACAAAACATTAGAGTGTCAAGAAATTCCAAACTGTAATCTAGCAACTGATATTCCATCCAGATAATTAGTGCGCAGCAGGCGCAAGCAGCAACATACTTAGCCTCAGCAGTGGATGTGGACACCATTTGCTGTTTCATGCATTGCCATGAAATGAGTCAATCGCCCAAGAATTGACATCCAACAGACGTAGATTTCCTGTCAAAATCATCACCTCCATAATTGCTGTAAGCAAAAGCTTATAAATCAAATTCTGAGTTTTTGGGATACCAAAGACCTAGCTTCGGTTGCACTTCAGATATCTAAAAATACGTTTAATAGCAATTAATTGAGAAAATTTAGGATTAGCCTGGAAGCGAGCGCATTAGCAAACTGTAAACATGATGTCTGGGCGACTGGCAGTGAGATACATCAAGGATCCGATCATTGATCGATAGTACGTTTGATGTACGGAGTTCCCTTCAGGATCAGATGAAAGAAGAGGTCTTTCTGCCATAGGAGTCGCCGCACTCTTTGATTCTTGAAACTCGAACTTAGCCAACATGTCCTCGATGTATTTTCCCTGATATAGTAAAATACTTGTCGAGCTCTGACGAGCCTGTAACCCCAAAAATGTCATCATCTCCCCCAACGAACGAATCTCGAATCTCTTCTTCATTACTTCTTCAAATTTAGAACAAAGGGCAGTACCGGTAGAACCGAAAATGATGCCATCTACATAAATTTGAACCAAAATCATATCCTTTCCAACAATCTTAAAGAACAATGTCTGATCGATGGTTCATCGCTTGTACCCATGCTCCAGCAGATAGGCCGTCAACGTTGCATACCATGCCTAAGGAGCCTGTTGAAGGCTATAAAGAGCCTTGTGTAACTTGTAAACGTGCGACGAAAGCTTTCAGTCAACAAAACCCGTTGGCTGGTCCACATAAATCTCCTTCTTCATTTCTCCATACAAAAACGTTGTCTTAACATCCATATGATAAACCGTGGACCCCATTGTCATAGCAATTTGCGGAAGTGTAAAGTGGGATTGTAACAGACACCACTGATATCAACCACATTATTTATAAAGAACAATACAAACTACTTTACAATATTTTACACTGATGTAACCTCATTTACAACTTGGTGATACAAACTAAATCCAGCTCATTAAGTGGCTTTACTTCCTATTAGCACACTTGCATCAATTTACCCAGCATTGATCGCAAGTCAAACACGTAGCAAATTGACTTTCTAATCCAATGTAGTACCTGAAAAACATGTTAAAGAGGGTCAACTACATATAGTTGGTTAGTTTCACGAGTTTCAAGATATCATTTATGCGTACAATAATCATAGTTTGTAAATACGCAAGTATGTATGTATGTACGTTCACAAGTACGTTTGTTGGTATGTTTATGATGTAATTATGATAAGCTACAGTAAAGCCTTCACTGTCTTTGCTGCGTGCATCCATTTCCCACGCTCAATCAACCACTGTGGCCACCTTTCCGCCCACAACATGCCCCGAGTAGCTATGTCTAACATTACATAGCGTGTTTGGATAATTATGGTAATGTGCAAACGGGGTAAAGTCTCAGCAACACATGCCGGCTCCATTTGGGTTTGTCAAACCAATAGTACTATTCACAAGCCACAGGCTCGAAGTTAATCACTGTGTTAGTGGTGACTTTTGTGTTAGCACTTAGATAATTCTCATCATCAAACAGTTCATAGTACATATATATATGTATCAACATGTTTTTCACCCCAAAAGTTCGTAAAAGCAGTTTAAAAGTGGGGTCATGAAACTCACTGTTTTGTAGGCACTCAATGCGAGGTCAGCTCGGGGTTCGTTTCCCTTGCTATCACTTAGTCCCTATTTAATATTATAATAATATTAATACTTTAATATTATTATAATCTCAGTAGGCTTAAATTGTGATGTTGTTACATCTAGAAAGTGTCAGTAGGCTTAAATTGTGATGTTGTTCAATGTCTAATACTTAAAACCGAACTTGGCTCAGTTTCCCCGTTTTCCCAGCTGGGCCAAATTGTTCGTTTATGCGTTCAGAGAACAGTTATGGGAAGGTAAGCTTGGTTAAATGTGTTGGTCGCTAAAATGATTAACTTATAAATAAAGATCACACATTGGGCTTCCGGATTCGCTACGGGGCACGTTTCCATTTATTAAGTTTGATTTGAGGAGAAACGCGCACAATCTATCCAGATTGTCCAGGTTTCTCATAAAAAGGTTCGTTTTTACATAACTAATCCAAAAATATGATTTTTGATCACTCTTTGTGTTCTGATACTCCCGCAGGTTCGTTAATTACGAACTTGCTGGTTTTTATCATAATTGAATTTATTTAAGTTTCAAATTAGCATAATTAATTAAACGTTAAACATTAAATTATGAAAATATAGCCACTTATCAAATAAAATATGTAGATTTTTATAAAAATATTTCTGGAATTTTTATTGGTTTATTAATTTATAAAAATTCATTTTTCCTAGTATATTTAGCTCGAAAATCGTCCGTTTATACCAAACGATTTCCGAAAATTCCACAAAAACTCTTGGATGCTCAAATTATATCCCAAAACCTGTTGTATCAATTCCATAATGTAACAACCTTGTTCAATATGCCAAAAACGACAATAAAAACTCATATGAATACAAATGCATAAGGCCTACTTAGGCTTTTCCAAATACTCCCAAATTTCATGTGTGATCAAAATATACCTAATATGAGTTTCCCAAAAATTTTCATAATTTTTCAAGAATTTTAACTATTTTTCCCAAATTAACGTCCCAATTCGGTAATAAATTCGCCAAATATTCTCGAATGGTCAAAAAATTACCAAATTTGAACAGGAACTCAATGATATAGTTCCTGATGTCCCTGCAAATTTTTACGACATAAAAATATGCACATCACAATCAAATCCTAAACAGCCCGTAGTCGAGTGATCCGATATTACCTTAGCGGTTTTGTTTCGTTTTCGCCCTTCTAATCAAGTTTTCGGGTTCTTGTGCTTCTATGCAAGCTATATAAAGGTCTTATGTCACAAACCAAGAAAGTTTCATCAACACAAAAGACCCTTAACTTAGGGTTTCGGCTAGGGTATAAAACCGAACTTTTGAACCCCAAAAACGCGATTTAAACACCTTAATCCGTGTTTATGGGCAAAAAACTTGTCAAACACGGTTCCTAACCATGTGTAGGATCAAAAAATGTTTTTAGACAATTTTTAGGGTTTTTTCAAGGTTAGAAGTGAATTTTGACAATGAAATTATGTTTATATAAATTCAATCATGATCAAACAGGATTTAATTGTTCAAAATATTGCTAGTTACCTTAGGTTTTATGCGAATTGAGGAAGCCAGAGGTGTACTCCAGAAGTTTGCAAAAGAAATGATCTTAAAATATAACAAAACAACTTAAGTATTTGTTAACGCGAAAAATATATCGGGTACGACAAATAGTGCGAAAACGAGCGTGTTTTGGCTATTTAAGTGTAAATTTATAAAAACATATTATTTGTTAGTAGAAATCAAAAATATTTATACGGATCACTTAAAACATTTCAAATAAGTGTTTGTAAGTCTTTTTCGGCTTAACGGACGATACAATGCTTGGTTTGTAATTATATTTCACGATTAAATCTATAGCGAGTAGCTAAACGAGCATGTTTTCGTTTAACTTGTTTGCTATCTAACTAAGGCCATAATATTAATATATTAGCTTATATTAAACGTATATCACTTATAGATGCCCACCCCCCTCCCCCGAGATATCTGGGTCATAACCAGATCCGTTTGGTTAAAATCGTTCGTTCGTTACGTAATAAGCGTTTAATTGCTTAATTGGTAAATACGTACTAAGGTGTACCTAGTTTTGTCTCAAATGTCACATTCTCCCCCCATTAAGAAATTTCGTCCCCGAAATTCGGTATGCAGTTAAAACCTTCTTAGGCACAAACAAGAATATTTGATTTTGTTTTCAAATGTATATAATTCCCCGTTATAAAGCCTTTTTACCGCACTTTGACCATTAAAATTCTATTGAGTCGTAACTGTTTGACTTTCCCGGCTGATATTTATACGGGTTCTTTACAAAGTTTAGTTATGTGTGAGTTTGCGAACGGTACTATCGCCTCCTCGTCAATAAGGCACTTGTTTGTTTCCGTATATTAGAAATTACTAGTAGGACTAAAACTCGATACTAAATATGGTTTTAGTCAATTTGCTATGAGATTAAATTTCAGGATAACTTCGTACGGTTCCGTATATGTTGATGTCAGCTTATCAGTTTCCTAAACTCGAATAACATTTTTCAAAGGTCAATAATTCATTATGTACATCGATATAGTTTTATCTGTGGTTTCTGGAATCAAATTGGAATTCGCATTTTGAGTGTTGTCGACTTTCAGTCTAATAAGGTATCAATTGATGTTCTTGTTCGTATTGTATTGGTTATAGTGCCGCTCGTATAATAGTATGATAACTATTAGTATTCGAGGATTAGACCAATGGAAATGTTGGTCCTAAGTTTCTCTAAGGTTTGGTAATTCTTTCAGTTCTTGTATAGTTTGTCCAAATCGATCGTTTGTTTGGCAATGACAAGTCGTGGTTAAACCGATTCGGTTTCTTATGTTTGTTAGAACATATGAGGCGAAATGACTATCTCAGTCTGAAGTAATCGAAATAGACATACCATATCGAGATATGATTTTTTGACATAATGGTAGGCGTGCCTTTCAGTTGTGTAGTTGTTATGGATCGGGATGGAGTGTGCAAATTAAGTTAATCGGTCAACTAGTGTCCGGACTGTACTATGGCCTCAGGATGATTTATGAAAGGGTGTTACGAGGCTCTTAGTAATCTGTTCCCACTTCCACAAGGTGTTTCCGGTTGTTGTAACATTACCGGGGGCTTTTGATATTCTGCCTTAATTTTAGCATGAGTCAAACATTCGGACCACCAATAATATTCCTTTATATCTTTGTACATTTTATCGGCATCTAGATGAATAGAATCTTTGGACTTATGTACTTCGTCCTTGATTAGGTCACATAGTTTACCAAAAGTTGGAACCTAGACTCGGTTTGTTAGAGGTATAGAATTTCATCGATTTTCCTTTCCAAAGTTCTTATCGTCCCTGTACAAAATTTTATTTTCTAAATGTTATGCTCTTAGGGCTTTCTTTTGGGTGATATGAATATGCCCGATAATGTTTGTCTAGACAATCGTTTCAAATACCCGTACTTTCCGATGTTTAACTTTAACCCTTCATCTTAAGGTATCGGTTTTTCTCAATTCTATTGTTCCACGACTCTACTCGTCTTCCTTACCCCATATCTGGTTTTGACTGTTCAATTGCAGGTCATAGTCTTTTGTGATTCATGTAAATTGTGCATTTAATGGCATATAAGTAGTATTCTCATGCCTCATGTGTAAAAGCAATCGTCCCATACTCTGAGTTAAAGATATTAGATTTTTTTTTTGAATTGGTTAAAGGTTGGGCGGTACTGGAGAGTTTATAATGAAGCGCCTATAATACTTAGCTAGTTATAAAATTTGGCGAATTTATTTTGTTGACTCGGGTGTTTATCAGTTTTTTTCGGGTGTGTGTAAATTCCGTGTCAACTAATAACGTGTTCTAAAAATCATATTCCTTGTAGCTACAATTCATACATTGACAATTCCTCCTGCCTCAACACCTCCAAGATTGATTATAATTGTTGTTCAGGTTCCTTTTCGGTTTACGAATACATCAAGAGATCCATTATTAACGTTGTAATGAATTTGTCGTGGTACGGCTTACAACTCGGTTCGGGTGATCCATGAAAACTTTGGGTGTATTAATCGGTTCGAAGGCATAACTAAGGGTTCTTAGTAATCATACCGAGCTCGAAACGCTGTTATAGAAACATCTTCCTTTTGAATTTTCGAGAAGTAATTCGCCCCTTGGTGATTAATCAATTCGTCGAATCATGAGAGGGGATGTTAGATTTTGATAGTGATTTTTGTTTAGTTCTCCGGTAATCAACAAACATCCTAAGCCTCCATCCTTTTTCTTTACCAACAACCCCGGTGCTTCCCAATGAGGATAGCTAGGTCCCAAAAAGATCTTATCTAATAATTCTTGTAGCTGTGTAATTAGTTCTTACATTTCAGAGATTGTCAGAAGATAAAGTGTCCTAGGTAATAGGAGTTGTTCCTAGGATTAGGTCGGTTCGGAATTCAACTTGTGGAATAGTGGTATTCCGGATAGTCTATCAGGAAAAACATTGGAGTATTCGAGTGCTACTAGGATATCTCCTATATGTTTTATCATGGTTTTTATGGTTACGTTTTACAGAAATGCCATACACCCTTGGCGTAAACACTTTAATACTTTAAGATGAGACACAAGAGGTGATATTGCACCAAACTTCTCTCCTTGTATTGTAATTGCTTCATCATCCAAGAGAGGAATTTTAACTATTTTGTCATCACACATGATTTCCGTATTGTATTTAGCTAACCAGTCCATACTGACAACTACATCGATGTTTCACAACTAGACCGGGAGTAGATCAATAAAATTGGTTGGTTGTTTAGGATAACAAGATAGTTTTGGAGTATTTGGTTTACAGTTCTAGGTTTACTGTTAATGAAGTCTATAGCATAAGAATCTATTAGTTCACTAACCAGTACATTTTCCAGGGATAAGACTTCCCTCATTGCTTATATCAAACGAGACTGAAACATATTAATCAAAATTTACAAATGTACTCTTAACTACATTTAAGTTTTGTCATGTTTTATTGGGTCCGATCCCTAATCGCGGCCTCTAGCCGAGTTAGACGTCAATGTTCGTTCTTAGTTTAACTTGGGACAATTCCTTTTGGAGTGTTTCGTACTTCCACACTCAAAAAGTGCATGAGGGGTTGTCATAGGTTGTGCGCGAATTGATTGCGATTGGTTTAACTGGGAATGGTGAGGTTAGAACGGTTTGGTTACACCATTTATAATTGTTTCATAGCTAAATGTATAGTATTCAATCTTCCGGCTTTTATGACTACCTTTATTCACCATTTCCTTTTATGATAATAATTACTTAACCACACTTTTCTCAAAGGTTCATTGTATATGTTACATTCTGAGCTAAAGTTAATCGCCGTAGTATTTTGAGTTATAGGGCGCGCACGTTTAGTTTGTTGTAATTCTTGTACCCCTGATTCATGATTAGTTTGTTTTTTACTTGATGAATTCCCCCGAGCTTCCTCGATATCCTATTTATGACAAAATCAAAATCTATTACAGCAGCTCGTAACGTAGCATTCTCAGAAGCTAAGTAGTTAACTGAATTAGCTAAAGTCTCTACTTCCGGGTTACTAACCATGGCACCAGTCGAGCCAAATTTTTAAAATGGTTTGTGTATCCCAATTAGACCGCACCTTTCGTTATCAGTTTCCCGGGTTCATATTTTAATTTCTAAATTTCATTCCTTGGACTAAAATGTTTTAATAAAAGGGTTTTATATTTTGTCCAAGTCATACGGCTGGTCGTCTCCTGTTCCCAAATTTGTACAATCGATATCTATCATATATGTGATGATCAATTCTTGGTATTGACAGCAGATTTTACCGCCTCGATTTATTTTACTAATCCATTTAATTCTTTAGTTCCATTGAAATTCACAAGTTTGCATAACTTAAATCGTTTAAAACGAGTATTCCCATTGTGAACGATCAAGGTTGTTACGACTGGTATTCATGTACGGTAAAATATTTTTGTTGCCAATGGCATTTAGTTGGGGGGGGGGGGAGGAATTATCATTATCGGTAGTAGCATTAGTGATCAATGGGGGAGTATTATTTGTGACAATGTTCATATTTATCATGAAAATAACATTTGTAACTGTATTAGTATTGGGCAGCGAAATAATATTTGCGGTCGTATTAGTGTTTGGCATTTAATTTGTATTCATTATCGTATTAATGCCAGCAGCGAATCACGCTGCGATTGTTAGTGTTACTCTCTGCAGTTTCCGAACAATCATTTCGGCCTCAACTGCCTCAAATCATGTGTTTATTTTCTTCAGGGCCATTCTATAATGATAAACAACTAAACTTCACATAATAGTAATTTTACCTATAACTCATTGCGTAGGGAAACACATTTCCTAACATTCAGGTAATTCAAATAGCAGATACGTATTTATTACACACACTGAATCATATATCCATATACCCAGGATAGTACACAGACATAGCCTGATAAGGCCATTGTTTGCATGTTTATATCGAAAATTGTCATCCCGTGATAAGTAATGTTAACCCGGTAAGGGTCAATGTTTGTACTAATAGATCCAAATCGCCTCCCATATCAGCATAGCAGACTACCAAATGCTTGCATGGAGTATCGAAACTATAAACAACATTGTCTTACTATCCTTATCTATCCGAGCACACATTATAATAATCAAGAATAGTTCACAACTTGCACAACAATTATTCCGATGTAATCCCACCAATGGGTAATTGTTTTATCCTGCCTCTCTCGTGAGTAGACATTTGTTCGTTATGAGTTTAACCGGTATTTTATAATCGGGAGGCATTTGAATACTCCCCCTGACCTTTGGGTGTTAGTTAGTATAATTACATAATATTCGTTAATCAGGTCATTCAGTATACACAAGCGGGCTGGGTCCAGTAAAAGTGATAGTTTATTAATTGGGAGTAACTATGTTCTCAGTCAAGACACACCATCGGTCAGCAAGCCTGAGGTTTCTCTTCTATGACAAATCGATTGGAGTGGCAACAATATAGGAGTGGTTGGAGATACTCGTATACAGATGATTTGATAAATTTATTAGTTAAGGAGGGTTCATCAAGGTCGGTGGTACTGGTGAGGTAGAAAGGAATTATTATTTTTATAGCTAGTGTATGATATAAGTAGGTGGTCACAGTTTGTTATATTATTGAAAATTCAATAGGATAGTTATTATATTTATAATTTGATAAAACGTATTATTTACTAGGTATTTTCTTAGGAGTAGTGTTTATTTTTAAATACTGGAAGTGGAGAGATAGCTAGGAAACAGTTTGATTTGCTGTTAGAAACTGGTATGTGAGATAAAGATTAGGCCTGAATCAAGAAGTGTCATGTTCCCTTGAGGTGGAGGTACGTATATCATACCTTCCAAAGTTCCTTTCTAGGCATGGAATTTACGCTCGGTTTGTGATTCAATCATACAACAAGGTTTAGTTTGGACTTGCTAGAACGTCCTTGCATTCCTGTTTTGTAGGCAACATCCGTTCTTCATCCGATATAAGGCTACCGATCTCAACAACTTTCGGTTCAACAATTTGTCATAAAAATAATATTTTTCAATAGTATGAATCAGAGTAGATAATATTATTACTTAAGGCCAAATAAAATATTTTATTTGTTACGGTCAGATACAATATTAATTATGATAAAATATAATATTATTTTTAATAAAAAATAATTTTAAATTAATATGGATTATAATCGAATATAATATTCGTTACACAGAGGCTTAGTATTATCGACAGTACACTATGTACACGTATTCGTACACCTTGCTCCAGATAAGCTGTTGAGTCGGATTTTTGATAGGAAGATTGGAATCTTCTCAACCTCCTCAGAAAACGGCTAAGTATGGACTTCGAGCAAGCCTAGACGATCGAGCAAGGTTTTTACTACTTCGAGCAAGGTCTTCAGAACCTTAAATGGTTGATTCTTCTAAGTGTTAAGGCTTCAAGCATGCTACAGTTCAACGAGCAAGAGTATTCTTCTATCGAGCATGGATTTCCAATCGAGCAAATAGCTTCATCAAACAAGTTTCAACCAAGTGTTACTAGCACAGGATGACCGAGCACATGGGGACAAGCATGGATGCAATAAGAAGATGTCACGTGATCAAAGCAAGGACTTCGAGCACAGTTCAGTTCTCTGAGCAAGATTTACATCCGAGCATGCTAAAGATTGCTGAATAAGAAGACTGAAGACATCAAGAAGAATGAGCTTGCTCGATGGACTAGTTCGAGCAAAGCGTGGATTATTCAAGAGGAATGAAGCTTGCTGAAAGGGAATATCTTCACTGAAGATATTCTAAGTAAACTATGCTCGAGGACATTCATCAAGCATACCTAGCATAGTGAGTTTGCTCGAGCAAGATTGTTACCTGGCTCGAGGACTCAACACTTGTATTATTTTGTATTTCATTATGTAATGATTAGGAACTTCTAGAAGGAATGTCAGGGTCTATAAATAGGGGTCCTAGGTTTCCATTTAGGGCACGGATTTGGATAACGTTGGCACACACGGAATACGAGAAACATTCTAAAAAAATATTCTATTTGTTTCCTCGTACAGCCGCCGCCACCGTCATACACGAAACCTTAGACATTCCTTTCACTGTTTCATTAATGACTCATTTAATACAGTGAATCTTTGTCTTTGAATGTGCTTTTATTGATTATCTTTTATCGTTTCATGTTTGTTATTTTCACTCCTTCGTTCCCACTCGTTGGATATCCTGATTCTGCCGGGATATTCAACAGGCCTTTGGGTTGCATAGTGGGTGTGTTCTTGTCAACCTTTTTGAAGTTTTCACCCGATTCACGGTCCTGACATAAGCACGTATGTGTGTTATATAAATATACATACTCAGTATTACCTTTTATACACATATGTTGTCATTTTTACCTACTCGTACGTTACATGACTTCTCCTCGAATTCCCTCGTACAAGCAAGTCTGTTATTATGTTCCGGAAAACAATAACCCACTTGCCCTACAAGTTCATCCCGGTGTCCATCATTATATAATATTAAACTATTATTTATTTTCCCAATGTAAATCGAGCCTACGGTTATATTTTAGGCATCCTAAGGGATAACCTAATCCTTTATATCCAATGGCTCTGATACCAACTTCTGTCACACCCCGTTGAGCGATTTGCGGAAGCGTAGAATGGGAATGTAACAGACACCTCAGATATCAACGAAATTGTTTATAAAGAGAAATACAAACTACTTTACAATATTTTACATTGATCTAACCTCATTTACAACTAGGTGATACAAACTAAATCCAGCCCGTTAAGCGGCTTTACTTCCTATTAGCACACTTGCATCAATTCACCCAGCATTGATCGCAAGTCAAACACGTAGCATATTGACTTTCTAATCCAATCCAGTACCTGAAAAACATGTTAAAGAGGGTCAACTACAAACAGTTGGTGAGTTTCACGAGTTTCAAGAAATCATTTATGCGTACAATAATCACAGTTTGTAAATACACAAGTATGTATGTATGTACGTTCACAAGTGCGTGTTTTGGTATGTTTATTATGTAATTATGCTAAGCTACAGTGAAGCCTTGACTGTCTGTGCTGCGTGCATCCATTTCCCACGCTCAATCAGCATGTTTGTATAATTTATGGTCATGTGTAAACAGGGTAAAGTCTCTGCAACACATGCCGGCTCCATTTTGGTTTGTCAAACCAATAGTACTATTCACAAGCCACCGGCTCGAAGTTAGTCACTGTGTTTGTGGGGACTTTTGTGTGTTAGCACTTAGATAATTCTCATCATCAAACAGTTCAGAGTATATATAGATATGTATCAACATGTTTTTCACCCAAAAGTTCGTAAAAGCAGTTTAAAAGTGGGGTCATGAAACTCACTGTTTTGTAGGCACTCAGTGCGAGGTCAGCTCGGGGTTCGTTTCCCTTGCTATCACTTAGTCCCTATATTTAATATTATAATAATATTAATATTTTAATATTATTTTAATCTCAATACTAAATCAGGCTATATAGCTAGTCTGGATATAGCTGTTAAATCAAGAAAGTGTTAGTAGACTTAGATTGTGATGTTGTTCGTTTATGCGTTCAGAAAACAGTTATGGGGAAGTAAGCATGGGTAAATGTGTTGGTCGATAAAATGATTAACTTATAAAGAAAGATCACAAATTGGGGTTCCAGATTCGCTACGGGTCCTCTTTCCGTTTATTCAGGTTGATTTGAGGAGAAACACGCATAATCTATCCAGATTATCCAGGTTTATCATAAAAAGGTTCGTTTTTACATAATTAACCCAAAAATATGATTTTTGATCACTCTTGGTGTTCTGATATTCCCGAAGGTTCGTTAATAACGAACTTGCCGGTTTTTATCAGAACTGAATTTGTTTAATTTTAAAATTAGCATAATTGATTAACCGTTAAAAATTAAATTATGAAAATTTAACCACTTATCAACTAAAATATGTAGATTTTTATAAAAATATTTCTGGAACTATTTATTGGTTTATTAATTTATAAAAATTCATTTTTCTTGCTATATTTAACCCTAAAATCGTCCGTTTATACCAAATGATTTCAGAAAATTCCACAAAAATTCATGGATGCTCAAATTATATCCCAAAACCATCTGTATCAATTCCAGAATGTAACAACCTTGTTCAATATTCTTTTAGGGCCAAAAACGACTTTAGGCTTACTTAGGCTTTTCCAAATACTCCTAAATTTCATGTGTGATCAAATATACCAAATTTGAGTTTTCCAAAATTTTCATAATTTTTAAAGCATTTTAACTATTTTTCCCAAATTAACGTCCCAATTCGGTAATAAATTCGCCAAATATTCTCGGATGGTCAAAAAATTACCAAATTTGAACAGGGACTCATTGATATGGTCCCTGTTGTCCCTGCAAATTTTCATCACCTAAAAATATGCACATCACAATCGAATCCTAAACAGCCTGTAATCGAGTGATTCGGTATTACCTTAGCGGTTTTGGTTCGTTTTCGCCATTCTAATCAAGTTTTTGGGTTCTTGTGCTTCTATGCAAGCTATATACAGGTCCTATATCACAAAACAAGTAATTTTCATCAACACAACAGCCCCTTAACTTAGGGTTTCGGCTAGGGTATAAAACCGAACTTTTGAACCCTAAAAACGCGATTTAAACACCTTAATCCGTGTTTATAGGCAAAAAAAACTTGTCAAACCGGCTTCCTAACCATGTGTAGGATCAAAAAATGTTTTTGGACAATTTTTAGGGTTTTTGCCTGGTTAGAAGTGATTTTTGACAAATAATTACCTTTATATAAATTCAATCATGATCAAATAGGATTTAATTGTTCAAAATATTGCTAGTTACCTTAGGTTTAAGTGAGTTGAGGAAGCTAGAGGTGTACTCCAGAAGTTTGCAAAAGAAATGATCTTAAAATATAACATTAAAACTTAATCGGAAAATACGTACTGAGGTGTACCTGTTTTTGTCTTAAATGTCACACCCATGTAGGAGTCATAGGCCAAGAAAATCTGAATCGCCTCAAGACGAGCCACTGGAGCATACACTTCAGTGTAATCCAAGCCTTCAACTTGACGAAAACCATGAACCACAAGCTGTGCTTTGTTGCGAACAATAACCCAAGTATCATATTGCTTGTTACAAAAAACCCATCTCGTATCTAAAGCCTTCTTCCCAACGGGCAACTCAACCAACCTCCAAACCTTGAGTTTCTCAAACTGATTTAGTTCCTCATGCATGGCGTCCACCCAGCTTGGTTCTTGCAAAGCCATATCAACAGACTTAGGTTCAATCTGAGAAATGAAACAAGAATACTAACAATTGTTGATACGTCCTGTCTGACTTCTGGTTGAAACACTAGTTTCAAGGGGATCAATGATATTTTCAATTGGAGGATCCCGTTGAATTCTTGTCGGAACGGAGTGATCGGGAATGGAACAGTTAGCCGGTAGATTTGATGGATCTTCATAGATTTCAGAGAGAGGGTTCTTCCATCCAGATGCCGAGGTACTATGTGAGTACGAGGTACTGGCAATATGTATTCATTTGGTATGAGATCTGGGAATAGAGTGCTACCAAAAATTTGACGAATGGCACTCTCCCCCTCAACTGGTGAAACATTGGCTGCAGAAATCTCTTGTGAAGACCCATTCTCAGTAACACTTTCTTGTTGACTTGCAGACAACGGCTAAGTAGTTTCCAATGATTCAGACGGGTCTACAATCATCCCTAGAGATTTTTGAAAATCAGTAGAAATGTCGTCTTCATCATCAGTAGCATTAGAAGTCCCTACACCTGAGTTTTCTGCATCAACTACCGGGAACACATTAAATGGCTTGAACGGTTCATTATAATCGAATAACCAGTCAGGACAAACACGAGCAACCGTTTAATTCTCCCCTAGCCAGCACACATTATAAGATTCCACGATCTGCGTCGTTTCCTTGTTGTAGAACTGTGTAGGCAGTGCGACCAGCATATCCAACAAAATAACAATCATCAGCCTTGACTCCAAACGTTGGAGTCAACTCGAGATTTAGGAGAGTACACGGACATCTAAATGCTTGAAAGTGTGTTAGGGTAGGCTTGTGACCATAAAGAACTTCATAGGTAGTCTTCATCTGTGATTTGTTGATCAACAACCGATTTTTAATAAAACAGGCAGTGTTGACCGCTTCAGCCCTGAAGAACAAAGGTAACTTCGAATCACACAACATAATTCTTGCAGCTTTGATCAAATTTCTGTTCCTTCTTTCAGCAACGCCATTTTACTGTGGAGTATGAGCTGAGATGTATTGTCGAAGTATTCCCTTTTTGGCACAAAAATAATTCAATGTGGAGTTCTTAAACTCCGTGCCGTTATCATAGCGAATCCCCTTTATACTTCAAATTCAGTTGATTCTCCATAAGTACTCTACAGCGCTTGATCAATTTTGCAGTTTCACTCTTATTTGACAAGAAAAACACTTAAGTAAAACCTGAGTAGACATCAGTAATAACTAGACAATAAGAACTACGACAGAGACTCAGAACATGAACCGGACTAAATAAGTCCATATGAAGCAGTTGAAAAACACAGGAAATCGTATTGACCAGTTTTGGCTTGTGAGATTTACAATGATTTTTGCCTAAAGCATAAGCCACACATTTCTCGATTGTCACAAAATCTTTAACACGCAAACCATGGACTATGTTATTTTTAGCAAGACGGTTCAAGGTTTTGACATTTTCATGACCAAGACGACGATGTCAAAGTATGGCATTGTGTTTCGACACTTTTGAAAATAGACATGCAATTTCATCTGGAACATTTTTGTTCATGTCAATCACGTATGAATATCTTTTCTTTGTGATCGAACAAGAACCCAATCTTCTGGTATAATGATACTAGGTTTCAAAATCAAATACTCTTTGTTAGTAAAATGAGTTGAAAAACCTTTATCACAGATCTGCGAGACACTGAGCAGACTGTGTTTCAACTCCGGAACATAATTCACATTCTCAAACTTAAGAACACCATTACTTACAGTACCCTTCTGTGTAATCTTTCCCTTCTCTCCTTCCGCAAAGGAAACATACCCTCCATTGAAGATTTGAATGTCGTGTAGTTGAGAAATGTATCCTATCATGTGCCTTGAATAGCCACTATCAACATACCCGGGTCTGATGATATTCCTCCATAGCTGTTTCTGCATTATGTGTGAGATTAATTAGTTTTAGGTACCTAGTCCATAGTCGTTCTGGGTGGGCCTGATTTATTCAAGCGTGTCACAAGTTACCATGACATGTCTTCTTGATTATCAAAGATCAAACAGGAAGGTTTTGATGACTTGGTAACCGGAGATTTACGCAACCATTTATAATTAGGTTTTAAAATTTTATTATTTGTATAAAGGGTTGACCTAGTCTCTGGTTTGCAGATGAAAGACACATTTGACTTTGACTTTTTCGACGATTTCGATTTTGAGACCCATTTAGGTCTCGAAGACAAAACCGAGTTTCCATCACGCATTTGAAACATGGTAGGTTTGGTCTGATGGGAACTTAACCTGTCAGCCTTGTCTCTTATCCAATCACCTTCAGAGGGCTTTGCTTCATAATACCTTGTTTTATTTGAACTAAAATTTTTGTAGGTAATTGTTCAAAATTTTTGATGATATCCATAACATGGGACATATGGAAGGTGTGGACAGTTTCTAGCAATGTGATCAGAAATGCCACAATTAAAACATGTTTGCCTTTTAATGAAAAAATTGTTATGGCCAATTCCTGGTCTTGCTCTGTTGTGTGAGCCTAATTTTCACAATTATGAGTACATGAACCTCCTTATTTAACAAACTTGGGTGATAAATATTTATGCGAATTTTTATTTTTATCAAGTTTATTTGAAAGCAGATCACTGCTTTTAGATGTTTTAGTAGGATCAACCACACAATTGCCTTTGCTCTTTAAAACAGAGCCCACACAAGCATCAGTAGTAATAGAGTTCAAAACACGCAAATTTAAAGAAAAATGAGAATCAATGTCTTTGTTATTCAAACAGGTGAATCATCATCCTCATTAGTCCAATCCTTAATAATTACTTCATCTGCACGTGAAGTAAACATATTAGTATCATTCACCCCAGATGTTGATTCAGTAGCGCTAGCTGAACCAACAACACCTTTGCCATTTGCAGTCGGCTTACCATACTGCATGAACTTTTCCATTTCTTCCTCTTCTTTAGTAAGAGGAAGTCCAGTGTAGTTGTCATTATATGGAGGGGGAACCATAATGTACCCAATACCCACACCCTTGTTTTCTTTCCATTTCAACTGGTTTTCAATCATGGATTCAACGACAACACTAGAGACATCGAATTTCTTTAAATTGAATTCAGTATTTTAAAATTTATTAGTTAACTTAGCAATCTCCAACTTAGAAGCATCTAACTCGGTTGTTAATTCGGAAATTTTCTGTTTAGCATCTAAGTGGTTACAACATTTTATGCTGAAATTAGATTGAAGTTTTGAAAAATCCTTTTGTTGTGCCTCTAGTTTTTCTTTTCATGATTTTTCCAGTTTCTTAAGAGTGAGATTTTCATGTTTTATTCTCTTCATTTCTCTAAGCAGATTACTATTGTGAGACTTATATAAATCTACCTTATTAGTACAAGGTTTTGAACACAATTCAGAACTTACCTCCGATGAGCTGGAAGCGGTGAAGGCCATGAAGGCATACTGAAGATCCTTAACTTGCTCCTCAACTTCAGTTTCTTCTTCTGTGACATTAGCCTTGGCAAATTTGGCAGTCTGATTGTAAGACCCTTTGCCCGGGAATCCTACAGTTGGTAATCACACCCAAAATTCTCAAAAAATTTAAAACCCAAACAAGTTCATTTTATTAAAACCAGTTTTGAGTAATAAGCAGTCGAAAGTAATAAGTATCAAAAACCCCAAAACCGGGGGACATGTCCCCAAAAATCCAATACAAATTAAATATTCGTTTTATTTAAAAATCCTTGACTAGCAATGCCTTCAACCGTCCAAGTAGTCTCCTCCACGTCCAAGCGGTAACTTCCAATCCTTAAACTGAAAGTCAAACTAACATACACATAAAGTCAGCTTGTGCTGAGTGAGTTCACGTTTTAGTAAATAACATTCATAATTTATTTCAAAAATTTTAGATATAAAACAGCAGAGTGAATAATAAGCAAATAAATAAATAAATGATCACCAAATAATATGTTCACGGTCGAACACGCGTATACGAGCCTCTCCACCACGAGTCAAGACGCGAGCAATATATTTGACCCAGACGTGGTAAGACATAAGCACGTGACACGAGCCTCTCCACCACGATATTTAAGAACCCGAGTAATATATTTAACTCATTCACGGCTAAACAAACCTAAACATGTGATATGGGCCTCTCCACCACGAGTTAAAAACTCGAGTAATAAATTTGACCCAATCACGGTTTAGCAAATGATGGGCCTCTCCACCACAAATCACGAGGCACAAAGTCAAGGATCCGAGTAATATATTTGACCCACCTTAATGATGATTATGCGACACGGGCCTCTCTACCACGGGATTTACGAACCCGAATAATATATTTGACCCAACCACAATCACCATGCACACACACATCAATAGGCCTACTCACATAAATATTAGTCACAAGTAACTAAATAATTTCACCAATCGTAGGCCATCAAGTAATATATCTATAAGTCAGTCCAAAATATAAACTAATATAAATAGTTCTTCTCGTATTCAATTAGTACCAGACTAAATAACATCCACGAACCTAGTCCATAAACAATATGTATAACCTTAAGGAATTTAAGACGAGTCTAAAATATCCTAAGGCATAGAATATAATTCACACATGGTCTCATAAATATACAAATACAAATAAGACTACAATCAATCAAGTAAATTTCATTAAGCATTGCCTGTAGTATATAATATCGGGAACATATAATTATAGAGGAGTCTATTAATATCGTCAAATATAGACTATCAATAATAAATAGTTCTTAGAAATATGTAGTTATAAACGCGTCCAATACTGTCCCCAAGCTTAGACTAACAATAATATAAATCTTAGCCAATCGATCAACCGAACAACATCATCAAGTGTAAACTTTAATAATGACTAGTCTAGGAAATAAAACAAGGCCTAATAACATCTTCAAGCCTAGACTATAAATAATATATATTTTTTTCGGGAATATATGATCGTAAACGATTTTAAAAAAATCCGAAGACATATGATAGAATTTTATACATTATTCTAGAAATGTACGATACCAGTAAAACTATACAATATAATCCAAATAGTTTAAACGGGTAAAATCGGGTAAAATTGTAATATTATGTGTATGCCAGCCCAAAACGTAAAAAGAGACAAAAAGGGCATCACGAACTCACCTGTCACGTGGTACACATTCAAGAACGAGCTAGAGAATCCCTAAGTACTCCCACAAATCAAACACCTGTCGGATTACGAACAATAATTACTAATGGACCGCACCGACTAGTTTATCATACGAGGCGTCCTAATACGGTTTGATTGGCCTAGGCCTCAACCTTATCAAGTTCGATTACCACAGCCCCCGGGGCCTTGTGTTTACCAAAACCACCCTTAGATACTCCCGGGGGCAAAGGATTCCCAATTTACCCCCGAAAGTTGCTAGTTGAATCGGTTATGCGAGTTTATGAGTTGTTTATGCACTTAGCAACCTACTCAGCCTCGTGTGGATCAAATTTAATAAAATCACAGCCAACAAGTTCACACGACACCTCACGAGTCGGATGGGTCGATAACTCGCATGCACAACGCACAAACTAACAATTAAACGCGAATTTACGTTGTACCGACCCGTTTGAGTAACCGACAACCAATTCAGCCCCATTAATTAAATAAAAAAAGTAGTTTTTCACAGCCCTTAATTCATACCGACGCTACACAATCTAAATTGGTTGCTAATCCCCTCAAACACGCGCTAAATGCAACAATCAACAAACTAGACAATCGAAATCCTAATTTTCAATGTAACGACAATTGACTAAACAAATGAGCTTCAATGCTCACGATACTAAGTATGACACTTCACCTAAAATAGTCCTGAAAGGTACATAATTGGACAACCACCGGTTAAGCTTGAATCGAATGAATTGATCAATAACAAGTATAAGGAGCAGATTTTAGCATGCAAAGCATTTTATTACATAGGAAAGTCATAAGAATAAATTATGAAATTTTTACCAGAGTGGTATAAATTTTTTAGGTTTCTAAAAATATTTTTATTATATTTTTCCAATTCACACAAAATCATAAAAGTTCCTCCAACATAGAAAGGTACGTGTAGATATTTCAGTGTGAAGCAAAACTGTTTTATTTGTTTAAAAATCATTACCAAACCAAATTAAACAATTCCAATTGGTTGTAATATTAACTCAAAATATGAAGTTCCTGAAGTGGAACCAACCAATTTGGACTTGTCAAAAAAAAGTTACGATGTCGGGAAGACAGACTAGAATCTGACTCCCCGCATCAGCTTTGACGCACATTTTTATAAAATCATAAAAACCATTCAAATCTCGTCCAAAAATTACAAATTATACTTTTCTGGAAACTAGACTCAAAGTAGAATATCATGGAATCAAGAATCAATCTAAATAAATCAATTTTCATCGAGTTACTGACCAAACAATGACTGAGTTTGAATCTTTCAGCAACTGTTTTAATCAAAACTCAAACCATAACATGATTTTGACATCTCTAGGGTTCAATAAACGGCTTAATGGTGAAAACGAAGTTCCTTGACATGATACTATCCTTTTAATTGGATGGAGATGTCTTGGTAATGGCTGGACTAGAAAACAAATTTCGTGATGGGGGAGGGGGGTGGCTGCTATACACCGATCGTAAGAAAGGAAGAAAGAAGAGGAAATGCAGCCAATATAATATTAGGTTTTAAGATTTTACAATTCGGACCCTTACACTTGTAAATGGTGATAACTAGAACCAAAAGATAATTAAATGGAATTTTAAGAAGTACTAAGAGGTCCCTCAAGTTGGAAGACCAAAACCCGTCTAACATACGAACTCTACAACGTGCCTGCCGTTAAACGAAAATTAGCGG
This sequence comes from Bidens hawaiensis, assembly GCF_021521415.1. Taxonomy (NCBI): domain Eukaryota; kingdom Viridiplantae; phylum Streptophyta; class Magnoliopsida; order Asterales; family Asteraceae; genus Bidens; species Bidens hawaiensis. Next base: position 453,914 of record NW_027491115.1, on the reverse strand, counting down.
GTGCTACAAAGTAATCTTGTCCTTCAAATTATGAGAAGTGATGTCTTGAGCAAAACGATTGATAAACAGAATTTTTAAAACGTATTAGAAGGCTCCTAAATTAAAAAGATGAAACCACGCCGTTTACATAAACTTTTATAAACAATCGAGCCGATTGACCGAAGCTTGAGGCTTGGTTGTAGGAGCCGGTTGTTGGAAGAAAACGGGAGCAGACTGTGGTGGTTGTGGAGTGAATTGACCTTGAGCAGACTTAAACATTGGGAAATTCTACTGAGGCTGTTGGGGCGGAGCATACTGGCCCTGAGAGGATTTAAACATAGAAAAGTTGTCTTGTGAGATGAGAGCATTGTTAGAAGCAACACTATAGCCGGCAACATTATAAGAGTTGGCATGATTTATGGCACGCTTCTTATCATCCATATCATAGGCCTTAATGATCGCCATCACTTCTGACAGGGTTAGTCTGGCAAGATCTTTTGTCTTCATGATGACAACAACATTCAGTCCCAGCTTTGTGGCAGGGAGTTGACCAGCTTGTTATTTATCTCAACAGTCGTCAGGTTTATATTGGTAGATCGATTTCGGTGACAAATGATATAAACTTGTGAAGCTGTGTCTCCAAAGGCTCTCCTATGACACGATTGAACATGTTGAACTTTTTTCGTAAGAAGATCTTGTCGGCTTCTCCTCATGTCCTAATTACTCTCATACACCTCAATGAGGGCCTCCCACAGTGCCTTGGCAGACTGTCGCTCTCTGAATCCCAAGGCAATTTCAGGTGAAAGTGCCATTGTTAATGTAGCGAGAGTCTTTTTGTCTTCTTCGATTTTCTCAAAGTCTGCGTCGACGAACAGGCTTTATTACCCACCTCATCTATATCCTCTCTCTGATAAGTGATGATTTGAGGACCCCTGACGATGCTTCTCCAGATCTTAGCATCCTTCATCTTCACGTATTTTCGAATCTGAACTTCCACTCGGCGAACCCCTCATGAGACAGTAAACGGGGTACACGAGTAGCAATTCCCATGATTGAGTCCAGCTCTTGGTCTAAAGCAGCATTTGAAAACGTACTGATTGATTGGTCCATCTTTCAATACAGTCCAAGAACAAACAAGCCCAACTAAATAGAAACCTAGGTGAACAAAATCCAAAGCCCAATCAAATGAGCCCAATGCTTTCAAAGGCCCAAGAACCTTGACCGAGAACTTCGAAAAGTAGCCGAGAACCTTGAACAGTAACCAAGAACACTTGAACAGTAACCGAGAACACTGAAACTTGACCGAGAACAAGCAAAACTAGCCTAGAATGTTGAAAGTCAACCGAAAACCTTGAATAGTGGCCGAGAACCTTAAAAGTTAACCGAAAACCTTGAAAGTTAACCGAGAACACACAAAAGTATCCCGAGAACATAGACAGTTGGCCGAAAACAATCAAATAATGTCCGAGAACCTTCATAAATGGTCGAGAACGAGAAAGGTCTTGATTTGGTAATCTTTGAAGATTGAGTCAAATCCCGAGAATTAATGGTTTTGAATTTAGGTCAAAGATCAGCCCAAATCCTCTACAAAAATATCTTAAACTACCTGAAGAACATGTTGAATAAATGTTCTTTAATTTCTAGAACCCCTTTAAGCAGTCTTCAACTTGGAATCACCCGTAGAATCAATGATATCACCTTAACCGAGCCTAGAATAGGTCTATATGCTCTTATACCAATTGTAAGTCCTGTGGAACGGATCTTTCAATGTGATATTAGGTAAATCCTTTGTTAGGTGGAAACTAACAAAGAACCGATTCTAGAATAATCAAAGTAACACAATAGACACAATCAATCTTGCTTCGAAACACAAGTGTATATTACGTCAGGTGGTTAAGCCCTTTAACAAAACTTACATGGTGATACTCTTTATTCGTCTAGCAACAACCAACCATCGACGAACCCTAACATAAACTACATACATCATATATATAGTCACGTATAATACCTAAGCCTAAGTACATTAAAAGCCCACCGAAATACATTGATTTCGGTTTACATAGTGTAGCCCAACACCAAGCCCAAAACATAAAGCATAAACCATAAAATATAACCCAACATTTTTTTACTAAACACTTAAATCTTATAAAAAAATATACAAGTTAAACAACTCATGCGGTTACAAGATATAAAATTTTCATAATCTAACTCAAAGGTTTACTATTTTTAAAAATTCGTGTCTTGGAGAGCAAGCAACCTATTCTTTTATGGAAAAGATAATCTAAAACCCTAAACCAAAAAGTTATCACATGAAACCACAAAATCCAATTGTACTTCCAAACAAACACCAAATCTATAGATATTCACCAAGGGTTTTGTCACCAAGGCCACAGCTTAAGGAAAAACCAAGTGGTGTTTTCGGGCGTGAATGGACCCACTTACCTTTTCCTGGGAACTTGAGGTCGGATATTTTATTTTACCAAAATAAATAACATCCTAATAACAACTTTATTGACCTTTAGGGCTCTAAACCAAATTGTTGCAATTCTCAATTCATCAACAACAAAGGTGAGTTCGTAGCCCTTTTTACATGCTTTTAAATGTTTTACACTTTGGGGTGTAAACATGCATAATCAATTTGTTTTACATGCTATTTGATACAAGCTTTATTTCATAATATTCATTATGTGTGATCATTACAAGTGTATACTTAATCGCATGTGCAACCATTATCTTGATGATAGATCTATTGGCCCGACCCGCCCACGTAGGCCTCGGGTAGAGGCCCGTCCGTTCAGAATCCGATGATCATTAAATATTAAACATAGTAGTCTAATCGTAGATTAGACGACCCATTAAACGTGTCAGAGGTTTGGTTGTATCACAATGTATACAAATAACTTAGCACATATGGAATGCTTTCAACTTAAAACTTATTTTATTAAATCATATGTTCTCACCAACTTAAAACCCATCTTTTCAAACTATTTACAAACTTTTTGGGGTGAAAAGCATATTTATATACGTTATCTACCTGGAAACGATTGAGGATATGAATTGTCTGAATGTTTACTTACAAAAAGTCCCTACAAACATAACAATTGATTACATGCGAATGAATGGTGAATAGTATTCTTGAATGACAAATTAAGTGAATATGGTACGAATACCAAAACATAATGATACATATGTGTTATTTGAAATACCAGATTGCTTGTTAATGTGATTCCTTTGTGATTAGTTGCGTAATTGAATTTTTGTTAATTGCGGTATGATTGATTATCATTATAGAATGGCCCCGAAGAAAACCGACAGACTATTTGAGGCAGTGGTGGCCGAGATGATTGCTCGGCAACTACATACAGTAAATCTGACAATAGCAGCATGATTCTCTGCTGGCATTATCGCGGCAATGAATATAAACCAAATGCCAAACACTAATGCGGCCGCGAATACTATTTCGCCGCCCAATAGTAATACAATTACAAATGTGGTTCTCCCAACAAATACTAATATTGTCACGAATCATAATCCCCCACTGAGCACTAATGCTACTATCGATAATTATAATTTCCCCCACTAAATGCCAATGGCAATAAAAATTTCTTACCGAACACGAATAGTAGTCGTAACAACAGTGATCCTTCACAACGGGAATACTCGTTTAAACAAATTACGTTGTGCAAACCTATAAATTCTAGTGTTACTAAAAGAGTAAATGAGTTAGTAAAACGAATCGAAGCAATAGAACTTGTTATTAGAACCAGTAGTTCCCATCAAATTACACCCTTGAGTATGCCACTTGTACAATTCTTGACCACGCCCTTACGTGGTACAAAACGATGGTACGAATTTGGGAACAAAAAGTAATCAACCACATGACTTGGGCAAGACTTAAAACCTTATATTAAAACATTTTTGTCGAAGGAATGAAACCTAAATATTAGAACGCGAACCCGAAAAATCGAAAGAGGAAAATGTTGATCAACTGGAATACACAAACCGTTCTAACGATCTGGTTTAACTGATGCCAGGGTTAGTAGCCCAGAATTAGAGATATTAGCTAATTCAAGTAACATCTAAACCTTTGAGAATGCCGTGACACAAGCCGGTGTGGTATCTTTTGATTTTGTCAGAAATAGTTTGTTGAGTATGCCCGGGGAAGCATCTAGTACAAAGTGAACCAATCGTGAAACAGGGGCACAAGAGATACAACCAACTAAACATGCGTACCCTACAACTTAAACTGATACTTTGATCAGCTTTAGTTCCGAACGAACAATATACAATGAACTTTCGTCAAAGTTTAGGAAATGTAATTATTATCACATAAGAGAATGTCTAACAAAGGTATGTCATAAAAGCGGGAAAGTTGTACACTATGCCTGTAACTGTAGAACTATTATAAATATTATTAACCAACCAACCCAACTTTAGTAATCACAACTACCTCGACCGTAACTGATCCGACAACAACCAACTCACCAAAACCAACCGTTATGCTTGCTATGAGTGCGGCAGCATGGGGCATGTCAAATGACTGTCCTGGTTTGAATAGAGTTGAAATGAGAAGAAAAAATCAAGAACCAGCATCAATGTCCGTCCCGACTAAAGGTCGCGCATGGTGATTAAATCAGATAAAGTAAGCACAGTAACGGGTACATTCTGAGTCTAGTATACTTTAATTTTATTTAATGTGGACACTGATAGATGTATCGGTTCTACAAATCTTTACCTTGGAAAATATACCAAATAGTAAAATAATAAATTCTTATATTATAGAACCCACTAAAGGTAAAACTATAATCGTTAAACATACTGTTCAAAACTTCCCTCTCAACCTAAACAACTAGCAATTCCGTGTCGAGGTACTCCCAGTGAAAGTGAGGAGTCGTTATTTAATAGTCAGTATGGATTAGTTAATTGACTTCAAACGGAGGTTGCTTATGGTGATTAGGTGGATTTGTTAACAATCATAATTGTGAAAACAGATGAAATTCCTTACTACAAGAACCGAAACTTAAACTTCAAGCTTTTATAGCCTCAATAACTGGCTGATGAACGAAGAAAAGTCAGTTCAAATGTTCTATTAAGACCAAGTACTAGAGCAAAGTGTAAAGATGGAAGGGAATTGCGTGGATGCACTGGTATGAGAAATATTATAGTCACATTTGTTGTAAAGATGTACCCTATATTAAGTTAAGACGGAATACCGAAAACCTTTGGGAATGTTACAATAGCTTGAAATACCCCAATGGAGGGGGGAAACAAGTTACAATGGACCTCTTAACACATGTTCCTAAAACATCTCGAGAAAGCAATGCAAACTGAATGATAGTTCCCTGACTAATCCACTCCGAATACCTTCTTTTGATTTGTAACAAATACCCAACTTAAAAACTCGCCTTAACAAAATCTTATCCTTGGTGAGTTGTGCATGAAACTTTAGATCCCTAATCGACCTGAACACGGTCCGTAGTCCTCTAACAAACAATCAAACCAAATAAACTATTCAAACATTAGAGGAAAGTGAGACGGTAATTTTAATCCTCGTACATTAATAGTCATCGCAATATTATACAAGCGATTATATAACTTGCCATTTCATTCAATTGAAAATTGGCTACCCCCAAAATACAAAATCTGAATTGATTTCGGTAACCATAAATAAAGCTCGTAATATCAAAAACAAATTGAAAGCCACATGAGGCTAACCAGAGGACTATACCGATATTTGTAAGAAGATAACGATTCTTGAAGGGTGTTAGTTGAGTTAATGAAACCGATGAGTTAACTTAAAAATACATGGAACTGTACAAAAAAAATTACCTCGAAGGTTAATCCTATAACGTATTAAACAAAATTATCTCATTCTCGTTATTTAATATATATTGAATCAGAACGAGTGACTTACTGACAACACGGAATTAGTACCACCTGAAAACTTGTATACAACTAAACTCTATAAAGAAACCCATGAAAATGTTGAACGGGGAAAATCAAACAGTTACGACTCAATAAAATTTCATTGAATAAGTTCGGTCGCAACGGGGAATCAAACGTGTCGGAAACAGAACAACGAATTCCGAAACTAATACTTATAAACTTTTCCCTAAAGGGGCGTAATCGGAATATTGAATTTCGGGGACGCAATTTGTCACACCCGGCCCTGAGCGGCAAAAACAGCCGGGCGCGCGCGAGTGGGAATTGATACTTAAGCACGGGCCATTGCAAACATTCAAAGTAAGATTTTCATTGCGCATGAAAAGTTTAATACAAATACATTACATTGTTTAAAAATTACATAAAAACATCCAAGTATAAAAATTGTTGAAGATTTCCACGCCATATCCCCATGCGCGGCGGGAACAACCACGCGCATCGAAGGGATAGAACTAAAATCTTCCAAAAAGCTAGTTTAGATGTTCAGCGTGAGGTGCTCTAAGTGTGACTCCATGCGCTACCTAGTTATCTCCTGAAAGACACGTAAAAACATTTGAATCAGTATAAACTGAGTGAGTTCACAAGTCTTAGTAACTTGATAAATCGTATTGCATCATAATCTTGATACAAATCCTTCTGAAACATAATTCTGATAGCATCATTAAAACACATGCTTGGTAAGACATAGTTATATCAACATATTCTGATAAAATCGTTCCGCGGGTTACGCGCGAACATTTCTGGGAACTGTGCTCGTCTATGCAAAGTGGCGCTGCCACTACGAGCTAAAATAAGTAATACCGTCCCGCGGGTTACGCGCGAACGTTTCAGGAACATGTGCTCGTCCATGCAAAGTGGCGCTGCCACTACAAGCTAAAATAAGAATTCCGTCCCGCGGGTTACGCGCGGACGTTGTGCCGGAAAACAAGGCGCTCGTCCATGCAAAGAGGCGCGACCCCTACGAGCGGGTTCAAACCCATAGTACTGCCCCATGACCATACTAGGCACTCGTCCATGCAAAGAGGTGCGACCCCTACGAGTGGGTGGATCAAACCAGCAGTCCCTACCCTTAGAGTTTCAATGGTAAAGTGATCACTTACTCGAGTTCTAGCGCACATACATCGAAAACCTTAGATAACCGTTTGCATTACTCAACATGAAACATAACTTAAACACATAATCGCATGCATAGCTTGTAAGTATACCATGATAAACATTATTTAAGTACGTGTCCCTCGCCCCGAAAACAGTTTAAAATTAGTGAAAACAGTGAAAATAGGGGCTGTGAGACTCACCTGTGGTTCTTGTTAAGGGATTAATCGAGATTCGGGTTTTCTTGGTGTTGGCCCCGGAATCGAAGGTCTAGAATACGATTAAATAACAAGAAGTATATATATTAAGATCAAGAAATAGGAGAATATAAGGTTTGGAAAGTAGATCTCAAGTTTATAACCTCGGATTACCTAGTAACTGGGACGGAATCGAAAATAACGGATGCTCGGGAGATGATTAGTGCAAGTTTGCAGTTCTTTGGAGTGTGTTTTGAGTGATAATTTAGGTTACATATTTATAGGCAAACTCAAGGGAACACAATCCCTTGCTTTAGGGGATTGAAATCTTTTCATATCTAGGTGTAATGATGATAAAGTATGGAAATTATTATTGTTTATTGTTTACTTATAAGTGGAGGAGTGGACAAAAGATCTTGATTTGATTTGGACAGGACATGCAGGTCTGGGGTTGGTGAGAATAGGGTGGCTGACAGTTGACTTTTCATGTTACAGTGTGCTTTTTTAGGTACTTTTGTCAGTGTACAGTAAAAAGTGGAAAAATCTCTGAAACACGCTACTGTTTCCTTTTGGGCGGGAGTAATCTCCTTATGTCTGGAGAATAGACTAAGTGTTCTGTGCGCATCACTTTGTGCGCATAGCTTTCTGCGTGAAGGACATTTCTTTGCTGCGGGTAGGTGCGTAACCTTCTCGCAGTTAGGGACATTGAGTTTCATTTGTAGATTCTCCAGGTGGTCTTGGTATTTCAACATAGTGATCAGTTATGTTGAAGTCAATTCCATCTTGGAGCTTCAGACAAACTGGCTCTCAATGTTCCCGCCATGCGGGGAGGTTAGTTCCCTTCCGCACGCGCATAAACGATGTAGGATGCACCCGCCTTAGCATCATGCGGGATGGTCAACCCATAGACAACATAACGTTAAGTTACATGAAAACATAAAGCCAAAACATTCACGCATGGCGCATATAACATAGGCTCACGCTGGTTCTTAACATGGTGCGCTCGCGCAGTTTGCACATAACAAATGCACGCGCTGACTAACATGGCGCGCTCGCGCAGGGCGCACATAACAAATGCACGCGCTGACTAACATGGCGCGCTCGCGCAGGGCGCACATAACAAATGCACGCGCTGACTAACATGGCGCGCTCGCGCAGGGCGCACATAACAAATGCACGCGCTGACTAACATGGCGCGCTTAATATTTACAATCACCTAATTATTAGGTTGATTACTTAGTTTAAGGGATTGGGAATTTACCGGGTGTCACATTCTCCCCTCGTTAAACGAATTTCGTCCCGAAATTTAGGAGACGTTGCTGGCAGAAGCCATGCTCTGAAAGAGGTGTGGGTATTTCTTGCGTATTTGGTCTTCTCTTTCCCAAGTGAATTCAGGCCCACGCCTCGAGTTCCATTGAACCTTTACTAACTTGATTTTGCTCCTGCGTAACTTTTGTTCTTTCCAATCGGTTACTGCTATAGGTTCTTCTATGAAGTGCAGCTGTTTGTCGATGTGAATCTCTTCCATCGGCAAAATCAACGTTTCGTCAGATAAGCACTTTTTGAGGTTGGACACATGAAACGTATCATGAACTCCACTGAGTTCGGCGGGTAAACGGAGTTTATAAGCAACCGGACCGATCCTTTCCAGGATCTCGAATGGTCCAATGAAGCGCGGATTCAACTTTCCTCGCTTGCCGAAACGGGGGACTCCTTTCCATGGAGAGACTTTCAAAAGTACTTTATCCCCTACTTGAAATTCCAATGGTTTCCTTCGCACATCTGCGTAGCTCTTCTGTCTGTCGCGCGCTGTCTTAAGGCGATCCCTTATCTAAAAAATCTTGTCTGTTGTTTCTTGGATCAACTCTGGACCAGTCATTTGCTTGTCACCTACTTCAGCCCAGCACAGTGGGGATCTACACTTGCGCCCATACAAAGCTTCGAACGGCGCAGCCTTAATGCTTGTGTGATAGCTGTTGTTGTAAGAAAATTCAACCAATGGGAGATGAGTATCCCAGCTACCTTCGAAATCGATTGCGCACGCGCGTAGCATGTCTTCCAATGTCTGGATTGTTTGCTCGCTTTGCGCATCCGTTTGAGGATGATATGCCGTACTCATGTCAAGACGAGTACCTAAAGCCCCTTGTAACGATCTCCAAAACCTTGATGTGAATTGACTATCTCTATCAGAAATGATGGACACTGGGACTCCATGTTTTGAAACTACTTCTCGAATATACAGTCGGGCTAACTTTTCCATCTTATCGGTTTCCTTGATCGGCAGGAAGTGCGCTGACTTAGTTAGACGATCCACAACAACCCATATTGTGTCATAACCCCCAGGTGTCCTTGGCAGTTTGGTGATGAAGTCCATAGAGATTTGTTCCCACTTCCACATGGGAATTTCTGGCTGTTGAAGCAACCCTGATGGTTTCTGGTATTCAGCCTTTACCTTTGTGACAATCGTCAATTTCAGGTTAACTCCGTTAACGCAACTCCGTCAATTCAAACTTTAGATTATTGAATCTAAACGCAAACCTCATTACATTTAAACTAGGGTTTGAATGACGCTTAACACTTACTACATGTGTAGTAGTCTTTCGGGATTTGCACCGAAACGCAAACGATTGATGAATAAACGAAAAACACTAAAACACTAATTATGTGATAATTATGTGTTAGGATTATGTGTTATGTGATAATATTATTGTCATGTTAATTTAATGTGCAAGTTATGATAGAATGTTCTAGAAAAAGTAATACTTAATGTTAACTTAATGTGCAAGTTATGATAGAATGTTCTAGAAAAAGTAATACTTAGGAGTTGAGGGGCTAAAGTGTAACATATTCCTTTATAAATACATGGTAAACCTAAACCCTAACCTCCTACCTATTCCCCTACAAAAATCGGCAGCCATCCCCTCCCTTTATTTCCTTGAGATCGATTAATATACACACACACACAATCAAGATCTTTCAAGTTTGATTGAAGATTAAGGTGCTAGGAAGGTATACACAACTATTCTATGTATCCTCTATGTTTAATTGTTAGTTTTATTGGGTTAATTGTAAACCTTTATGGCTGATTTCTTGGTATTATGATATTCATGTGATTCTTGATTTAATTGATGATGATTGATAACTAGATTGATATTGATACATGATTGATTGTTGTTCTTGATTTGAATTAAAACACAAACCCTAATCTTGTATGTATGGTGTGATTGATATGCATGGATAGTAGTTATAGTGTCTAGAGGGTTATATGGATGCATGATAGTTCATAGATTGTTATTATGATGAGTTTTGATGTGAACAGATTCTGGACAGAACGTATATACGATGTTTAACTGACTGTAACGAAGTGTAAACGTGAAAATTGATTGAGATTGTGGGTACTGCAGTAAACTAGGTTGAGTCTAGTTTCTATGAAGTATAAATTCGTAATTTTTGGATAAGTGGAAGTATACTTTTATGATTTTACAAAAACGTGATGCAAAGCTGAGCTGTTAGACCTGCTGTTAGGTTATGTTGTAAATGTTATATCTCATGAAATACGAGACCAATTGGGTTGGTTCCACTTCTGGAGGTTGACTCACTGAGTTAGGAACGAAACCCAAGTGGTCTTGCATTTATTGGATTTTTCGTTTAATGGGAATTGCAAATAACATTCTGATGTGCATGAATCTGACTGATATAAGTTAGCTGTAATGTTTTGATCATTATGAACAATCTATATGGAATAAAAATAAGATAAAAGATGTTCTGGAAACCTAAGATATGTATGCTCCTGTGGTAATTTTTGGTAAATTAATTGAGACGTTATAATCGGTAAACTAGTGCAATCTTTCAAGTAGAAATTCTGTCATAACGAAACTAGCTGCTGAGTTGTATAGGAATGCATGAAATATGATAGTTTTTATATAATTGTTGTATTTTGACCAAAATACCCTTGCGGGGAATAGTTGCTAGTTGATTGCCATGAATTGACCAAATTGCCCTTATGGGGAATAATGGTTAGTTAGTCTTTGTTTGTTGACCAAAATGCCCCTACGGGAATAATTGCTAATAAGTATGTTATTAATACGTGACACGAAAGTAATTGCTCACTCATGTATCGTATCACAATTTTACTTGTTTAAGTCACACACGATTCACAAACGAAACACGAAACATGTTACGTGCATAGGTATTATGTGCCGAGTCTAGAGACTCGTTAAACATTCCGATACTTAGAAAATCTCTTTGTTATTTTAGAACGCTAGAGAGTTTTCTACGACGCGCATCACTCGGTGATCTAGATCGGATATTCTTCGCAAACAGTGAGTTTCACTTACCCCGCTCTTTGAACTGTTTTCAAACGTTTTTCACTGGGGGGAGATAACATACTCCGATAAACATATTTTCTGAGATAAACGCATATTTAAGATTTTGTTATAAATTATATATCACTTGTAAAGGGCTAAGCGGCAAACGTAACATTTGAAGTCCCACACATCGGACCGGTTAATATTTGGAATAGCGAGTCACTGTTGAGTAGTACTACTGGGTTTGACAAACCCCACCCGACGTTAAGCTCAACTGGAGGTTGAGTGGGTGTAATTTTGGCTAACACTTACCATGGTCTGGATTGACCTGGTGACGGGCACTTGATAAACAGTCAGCTTCGGTCGCGAACCACTTAGCGATACTTGTTGTATAGATTAGCTACCTATCGATATATAATTTGACATAACACTATCTGGTAATGCAAAACACTTAAACGCTGTAACGTGGTTACACACTTAAACGCTGTAACGTAGTTACACACTCAAACGCTGTAACGTGGTTACACACTTAAATGCTGTAACGTGGTTACACACTCAAACGATGTAACGTGGTTACACACTCAAACGCTGTAACGTGGTTACACACTTAAACGCTGTAACGTGGTTACACACTTAAACGCTGTAACGTAGTTACACACTCAAACGCTGTAACGTGGTAACACACTCAAACGTCGTAACGGGGTTACGCAACATTTAAACGTCGTAACGAGGTTACGCAAAACGCTAAACGATTTATCTTATTTTACTTGTGAACTCACCAACCTTGTGTTGACACTTTTAGTATGTTATTCTCAGGTAGCCGAGGCGGGCGCGCGGTTTAGGAGCATGCATTAATGAAAACACTTTTATTCTGCAAACTTAATTTTAACAGTTACATTTGGTTTTAAGTCGTCCTGCGTGACGCAACTTTTGAATTAAGGTTTTACGCTTCCGCACTTACTTTCATTTAAACGTTTTTCTTTGGTTTGGTTATAACTAATGATTCCGATCCTGCCAGTTCACACCCTCTGACGGTAAAACTCCGTTAGTGGATTTTGAGGGTGTGACAGATTGGTATCAGAGCCATTGGTTATAGCGAACTAGAAACTGCATGCATACTAGACTATAACCGCGACGACCCATTAGTTATAATGATACGCACTGCATAGGTTTGTGTAGTCTTGAAATCTTATTTCCTTATCTCCTTCACTCATACGCGCGCATATACCCGGCTTACCTGTAGGAATGTCGACGCCACCCTCATCATCATCCGATTCGATGACGCATGCTCACGGGAAGGAACCGCAGTTACCTACTGCCTCGCCACCCCGTGTAGTCCCGGAACTCGAAGCTCCTGCACCAAAGAGGTACCGCCTATCCGGAGGCTTGTATGACAACAACGTTAGCTGGGAATGGTACCCCAACATGATCAGACGTATGGTCTACCGTGAACAAGTTCCCCCATTGCCTCACCCGAACCACCCTGCTTACCCTAACACTCTACCACCTATAACCGAACCTTTAGAGCGAGTTCTCGCAGCTGTCGTTTCTTGTTTGGAGCGTGATGTGGGTTACATGCGCTACACTAGAGAAAATGGCCGGAAGAAACGCTGGACGAGGACGAGGTAACATCAGCATGACTGCAGCTGAACTCCAAACCCTGCTGAATGACCATGTTGCTGCCGCTTTAGCTGCACACGTTCAAAATCAAACAGGAGGTCCGAATGGAGCATGTACCTTCAAGAACTACTTAGACTGCAAGCCCAGTACGTTTAAGGGCACTGAGGGAGCTATAGGCTTCCTGCGTTGGGCTGAGAAGGCCGAGTCGGCCTTTGAGATGTGTAGTTGTCCCCCTGCCAGTAGGGTCAAATTCGCTGCTGGGACACTTGAGGATTCCGCCCTCACTTGGTGGAATTCGAACGTCCAGATCCTTGGATTGGAACTGGCTAACGCGATGAACTGGGAGGAGTTCAAAAACATGATGCGAGAGGAGTACTGTCCGAGGGAAGAAATTTCGAAGTTAGAGTCGGAGTTTTGGTCGTTGAAAATGGTGGGTTCAGAGATTGAAAGCTACACTACTCGTTCGCACGAGTTGGCAGTGATGTGTCCGCGGATGGTGGATCCGCCGAGCAAGAGAATAGAGATGTACATTGATGGGTTAGCACCACAGATTCAGGGTATGGTGACGTCTTCCAGACCAGCCACGATCCAACAAGCGATCCGTTTGGCTCATAAACTGACGGATCAGGCTGTGACCCAGGGTGCGTTACCACCGAGGGGTTCGACTGTTAAAGCCCGTGACAACCCGAGTAATGACCACGTCAGCAACAGTAACAACAACAGCAACCCGAACAGCGGGAAGAGAAAGTTTGACAACACCAGATCCTCATCCTCGAACCTCCCACCGCAACAACACTACCGTAAGCCCGAATTCACTCGGAGCTTTAACAATCAAAGTCACAACAACAATAACAACGGTAGCGGGCAGGGTTCGAGCGGATATGCTGGGAGATATCCAAAGTGCAATAGGTGCAACTATCATCATGTTGGTCAGTGTGACCATGTCAAGTGTCAAAGATGCGGAAAGATAGGTCACCAAGCGAAGGAATGTAGAGTTGACCTTGCGGCGAAGGGTGCTCCTAAGCCACCGATGACGACTAAGGGATGTTTTGAATGTGGACAGGAAGGTCATTTCCGGAAGGATTGCCCCAAGCTGAAACAGAATGACAATAATGGGGGTAATGGAAGTGGCAGTAATGGTGGAGGAAATGGCAAAGGAAGAGCGTTTGTGATTGGATCGGGTCAAGCCCGCAATGATCTGCATGTGGTGTCTGGTAAGTTCCCTGTAAACGATTGTTTTGCTTCTGTTTTGTTTGACACTGGAGCTGATAGGAGTTTTGTGTCGAAAGCCTTTAGTCAACTCTTATACTTAACTCCAACTCCGTTAGATGCTAAGATTCATGTTGAATTAGCTGACGGTAAGGCTATAGTAACGACTCATGTACTTGCGGGATGTAAGTTAAAACTGTCAGGTCATATTGTTGATATCGACCTTATTCCTTTTACGCTTAGTAGTTTCGATGTCGTTGTCGGCATGGACTGGTTATCCGAGAACCGAGCGGAGATTATATGTCACGACAAGATAGTTCACATTTCTACCCCTTCCGGCGAGATCATTTCGGTCCGAGGCGAGAGAAGCGGCATGACCACCAGCGTCATTACCCTTTTGAAGGCACAGAAGTATCTACGAAAGGGTCATCCGGCAATTTTGGCACAGATTGTTGAGAACCCGCGGAGGAGAAACGAATTGAAGACATACCAGTTGTGCGAGACTTCCCGGAAGTTTTCCCGGAGGATTTGCCCGGACTCCCTCCTATTCGTCAAGTCGAATTCCAAATCGAGTTGACACCCGGTGCAGCACCCATAGCGAGAGCCCCGTATCGGCTCGCACCGGCGGAACTTCAGGAGTTGTCCACTCAGTTGCAAGATTTGTTGGATAAGGGTTTTATCCGACCTAGCTCATCGCCATGGGGAGCCCCTGTCTTGTTTGTCCGAAAGAAAGACGGGACTTTCCGAATGTGCATCGACTACCGGGAGTTGAACAAGGTGACGGTCAAGAACCGTTATCCTTTACCCCGAATTGATAATTTGTTTGACCAGCTTCAAGGATCGAGTTACTACTCGAAGATTGATCTACGATCCGGTTACCACCAGCTGAGAGTGCGCGAAGAAGATATCTCAAAGACGGCTTTCAGAACACGGTATGGTCACTACGAGTTTTCGGTTATGCCTTTTGGCCTAACCAACGCGCCAGCCGTATTTATGGATCTCATGAATCGAGTATGCAAGGCGTACCTCGAAAAGTTCGTGATTGTTTTCATCGATGATATTCTCGTCTACTCCAAGAACGAGACTGACCACGAAGATCACTTAAGGGTAATTTTGGAACTATTGAAGAAGGAACAACTGTATGCTAAACTCTCGAAATGTGAATTTTGGCTTCGCGAGGTTCACTTTTTAGGACATGTGATCAACGAGAATGGTATCCATGTCGATCCCGGTAAGGTAGAGGCCATCAAAAACTGGGAAGCACCTAAGACTCCGACTGAGGTGCGGCAATTCCTAGGACTGGCCGGCTACTACCGGCGTTTCATCGAGGGATTTTCAAAGATTGCTCAACCCCTCACTGCTTTGACTCACAAAAGGCACTAAGTACAACTGGGGTGACGGGCAAGAATCCGCTTTTCAACTGTTGAAAACCAAGCTTTGTAGCGCCCCTATTTTAGCTCTCCCCGAGGGAACGGAAAACTTTGAGGTACACTGTGACGCATCTATACAAGGTCTCGGTTGTGTGCTGATGCAACTCGAGAAGGTTATAGCCTACGCCTCTAGACAACTACGGGTTCACGAGAAGAACTACACGACCCACGATTTGGAACTCGGAGCTGTAGTGTTTGCTCTTAAGATATGGAGGCATTACTTGTACGGTACCAAGTTTACCATTTACACCGACCACAAGAGTCTCCAACATATCTACGATCAGAAGGAGCTGAACATGCGACAGCGTCGTTGGGTCGAGCTGCTTAAAGATTACGATTGTGCCATCAAGTACCACCCTGGCAAGGCCAATGTGGTGGCCGACGCCCTCAGCAGAAAAGAAACAGATAAACCCAGACGGGTGAGAGCATTGCAACTTACGATTCATGCCAGCTTACCCGATCAGATTCGCGATGCGCAACTGGAAGCGTTGAAAGATGATAATCTTCCATCGGAACTCATGCGGGGCATGAGCAAGCAACTTGAAACCAGATCGGACGGGGTCCGATATTTTGAGAACCGGATTTGGGTTCCACGATACGGAGAATTGAGAACTCTAGTGATGGACGAAGCTCACAAGTCCCGATATTCTATCCACCCTGGCTCAGATAAAATGTATCATGATTTAAAGGAACTTTACTGGTGGCCGAACATGAAAGCCGACATTGCCACCTACGTGAGCAAATGCTTGACTTGTGCCAGAGTCAAGATAGAATACCAGAAACCATCTGGTCTACTGCAACAACCGGAACTCCCAATGTGGAAATGGGAACACATCTCAATGGACTTTATTACGGGTTTGCCTAAAACACCGACGGGATGCGATACCATCTGGGTGATCGTTGACCGGTTGACTAAATCGGCGCACTTCCTAGCGATTAAGGAAACAGACAAAATGGAAAGACTGACTCGTGTCTACATGAAGGAAGTAGTGTCGAGACACGGAGTGCCTGTCTCGATCATTTCCGATCGAGATTCTCATTTTACCTCACACTTTTGGAAGTCGCTGCAAAGCGCACTGGGCACACGTCTCGATATGAGTACCGCATACCATCCTCAGACGGATGGGCAAAGTGAACGGACTATTCAGACCCTGAAGGATATGTTGCATGCATGCGTCTTAGATTTCGGAAAAAGTTGGGAACCCCACTTACCCTTGGTAGAGTTTTCGTATAATAACAGCTACCACGCAAGTATTAAGGTAGCGCCGTTTGAAGCGCTGTACGGACGGAAGTGTCTATCACCACTCTGCTGGGCAGAGGTGGGTGATAGCCAAATCACTGGTCCGGAACTGGTACTCGAAACCTCGGAAAAGATTGTTCAAATCCGAAATCGCATGGCAGCAGCACGAGATCGCCAAAAGAGTTACGCCGACAAGCGCCGAAAACCTCTCGAATTTCAAGTAAACGATCGAGTGTTACTCAAAGTCTCACCCTGGAAAGGTGTGGTTCGCTTTGGTAAGCGAAACAAACTCAACCCACGATATGTTGGTCCTTATCGGATAACGGAACGCGTTGGTCCAGTGGCGTACCGACTGGACTTACCAGCAGAACTCAGTAGTGTACACAATGTTTTTCACATGCCTATCCGATGAAACTCAAGTAGTCCCTTTGGAGGAACTACAAGTTGATGAACAGTTACGCTTCGTTGAAGAACCAGTTGAGGTTTTGGATTGGGAAACCAAAACGCTCAAGCACAGCAAAATTCCAATTGTTAAAGTTCATTGGAACTCGAGACGTGGACCGGAGTTCACGTGGGAACGCGAGAATCAAATGATGAAAAAGTATCCTCACCTTTTTGAAGGGCTGACCAAACATAGAAAACCGCGAAACCCGGCAAACCGTCAGAAATCACCGGAGGTATGAATTAAATTTCGGGACGAAATTTCTTTCTACTAGGGGATGATATGACAAACTGAAAATTTTTCTTACTTTTTCAGACACTCATCACGACCTGACTCAAATTTTCGGGACGAAAATTCTTTAACATGAGAATGATGTGACAATCGTCAATTTCAGGTTAACTCCGTTAACGCAACTCCGTCAATTCAAACTTTAGATTATTGAATCTAAACGCAAACCTCATTACATTTAAACTAGGGTTTGAATGACGCTTAACACTTACTACATGTGTAGTAGTCTTTCGGGATTTGCACCGAAACGCAAACGATTGATGAATAAACGAAAAACACTAAAACACTAATTATGTGATAATTATGTGTTAGGATTATGTGTTATGTGATAATATTATTGTCATGTTAATTTAATGTGCAAGTTATGATAGAATGTTCTAGAAAAAGTAATACTTAATGTTAACTTAATGTGCAAGTTATGATAGAATGTTCTAGAAAAAGTAATACTTAGGAGTTGAGGGGCCAAAGTGTAACATATTCCTTTATAAATACATGGTAAACCTAAACCCTAACCTCCTACCTATTCCCCTACAAAAATCGGCAGCCATCCCCTCCCTTTATTTCCTTGAGATCGATTAATATACACACACACACAATCAAGATCTTTCAAGTTTGATTGAAGATTAAGGTGCTAGGAAGGTATACACAACTATTCTATGTATCCTCTATGTTTAATTGTTAGTTTTATTGGGTTAATTGTAAACCTTTATGGCTGATTTCTTGGTATTATGATATTCATGTGATTCTTGATTTAATTGATGATGATTGATAACTAGATTGATATTGATACATGATTGATTGTTGTTCTTGATTTGAATTAAAACACAAACCCTAATCTTGTATGTATGGTGTGATTGATATGCATGGATAGTAGTTATAGTGTCTAGAGGGTTATATGGATGCATGATAGTTCATAGATTGTTATTATGATGAGTTTTGATGTGAACAGATTCTGGACAGAACGTATATACGATGTTTAACTGACTGTAACGAAGTGTAAACGTGAAAATTGATTGAGATTGTGGGTACTGCAGTAAACTAGGTTGAGTCTAGTTTCTATGAAGTATAAATTCGTAATTTTTGGATAAGTGGAAGTATACTTTTATGATTTTACAAAAACGTGATGCAAAGCTGAGCTGTTAGACCTGCTGTTAGGTTATGTTGTAAATGTTATATCTCATGAACTACGAGACCAATTGGGTTGGTTCAACTTCTGGAGGTTGACTCACTGAGTTAGGAACGAAACCCAAGTGGTCTTGCATTTATTGGATTTTTCGTTTAATGGGAATTGCAAATAACATTCTGATGTGCATGAATCTGACTGATATAAGTTAGCTGTAATGTTTTGATCATTATGAACAATCTATATGGAATAAAAATAAGATAAAAGATGTTCTGGAAACCTAAGATATGTATGCTCCTGTGGTAATTTTTGGTAAATTAATTGAGACGTTATAATCGGTAAACTAGTGCAATCTTTCAAGTAGAAATTCTGTCATAACGAAACTAGCTGCTGAGTTGTATAGGAATGCATGAAATATGATAGTTTTTATATAATTGTTGTATTTTGACCAAAATACCCTTGCGGGGAATAGTTGCTAGTTGATTGCCATGAATTGACCAAATTGCCCTTATGGGGAATAATGGTTAGTTAGTCTTTGTTTGTTGACCAAAATGCCCCTACGGGAATAATTGCTAATAAGTATGTTATTAATACGTGACACGAAAGTAATTGCTCACTCATGTATCGTATCACAATTTTACTTGTTTAAGTCACACACGATTCACAAACGAAACACGAAACATGTTACGTGCATAGGTATTATGTGCCGAGTCTAGAGACTCGTTAAACATTCCGATACTTAGAAAATCTCTTTGTTATTTTAGAACGCTAGAGAGTTTTCTACGACGCGCATCACTCGGTGATCTAGATCGGATATTCTTCGCAAACAGTGAGTTTCACTTACCCCGCTCTTTGAACTGTTTTCAAACGTTTTTCACTTGGGGGAGATAACATACTCCGATAAACATATTTTCTGAGATAAACGCATATTTAAGATTTTGTTATAAATTATATATCACTTGTAAAGGGCTAAGCGGCAAACGTAACATTTGAAGTCCCACACATCGGACCGGTTAATATTTGGAATAGCGAGTCACTGTTGAGTAGTACTACTGGGTTTGACAAACCCCACCCGACGTTAAGCTCAACTGGAGGTTGAGTGGGTGTAATTTTGGCTAACACTTACCATGGTCTGGATTGACCTGGTGACGGGCACTTGATAAACAGTCAGCTTCGGTCGCGAACCACTTAGCGATACTTGTTGTATAGATTAGCTACCTATCGATATATAATTTGACATAACACTATCTGGTAATGCAAAACACTTAAACGCTGTAACGTGGTTACACACTTAAACGCTGTAACGTAGTTACACACTCAAACGCTGTAACGTGGTTACACACTTAAATGGTGTAACGTGGTTACACACTCAAACGATGTAACGTGGTTACACACTCAAACGCTGTAACGTGGTTACACACTTAAACGCTGTAACGTGGTTACACACTTAAACGCTGTAACGTAGTTACACACTCAAACGCTGTAACGTGGTAACACACTCAAACGTCGTAACGGGGTTACGCAACATTTAAACGTCGTAACGAGGTTACGCAAAACGCTAAACGATTTATCTTATTTTACTTGTGAACTCACCAACCTTGTGTTGACACTTTTAGTATGTTATTCTCAGGTAGCCGAGGCGGGCGCGCGGTTTAGGAGCATGCATTAATGAAAACACTTTTATTCTGCAAACTTAATTTTAACAGTTACATTTGGTTTTAAGTCGTCCTGCGTGACGCAACTTTTGAATTAAGGTTTTACGCTTCCGCACTTACTTTCATTTAAACGTTTTTCTTTGGTTTGGTTATAACTAATGATTCCGATCCTGCCAGTTCACACCCTCTGACGGTAAAACTCCGTTAGTGGATTTTGAGGGTGTGACAACCTTCGAACACGTCAGGCACTTACTGACATACGTCGCGATGGCGCCTTTAAGATTGGGCCACCAATACAGCGTTTTAACATCTTGGTACATCTTGTCTGCGCCAGGATGTACGGAATACCGCGTTTTGTGAGCTTCGTTCAATACCTGCTCGCGCAATCCTCCCTTGAGAGGGACCCATATGCGGTTAGCGAAATATAGATTGCCGTTCTCTTTAAGTTCCAAATTCTTAACCATACCCCCAAGGCATTCGTTTTTAACAAACTCTGGTTTCAAGGCTTCTTGCTGAGCGTCTCGGATGCGGGTAGAGAGATCTGCGTGAATGGTCAACCTTAGAGCCTTGACTCGTAGCGTTTTTATTCGCTCCTTCCTACTTAGCGCGTCTGCTACCACATTCGCCTTTCCAGGGTGGTACTTAATTTCACAATCATAATCGTTCAACAACTCCACCCATCTTCGTTGCCTCATGTTTAAATCCTTTTGATCAAATATATGTTGAAGGCTCTTGTGATCCGTAAAGATTATACACTTTGTACCATAGAGGTAATGGCGCCAAATCTTTAGCGCGAAGACAACCGCTCCAAGTTCTAAATCATGCGTTGTGTAGTTCTTTTCATTGGTCTTGAGTTGGCGTGAGGCATACGCTATGACTTTGTCTCGCTGCATAAGGACACATCCAAGTCCCTGATGTGAAGCGTCGCAGTAAACAACAATGTCATCCATCCCCTCGGGCAAAGACAAAATTGGCGCACTACATAACTTCTGTTTCAACATTTGAAATGCTGTTTCCTGATTTTCGCCCCAAACAAACTTCTTGTCTTTCTGAGTTAGCGCGGTCAGAGGTAGAGCTATTTTGGAGAAGTTCTCAATGAAGCGTCGATAGTAGCCAGCTAGTCCTAGGAATTGCCTCACCTCAGTTGGGGTTTTTGGCGCTTCCCAGTTTTCGATGGCCTTGACTTTGGAAGGATCAACGTGAATTCCTTTCTCGTTTACAACGTGACCGAGAAAGTGAACTTCTCTAAGCCAAAACTCGCACTTGGAAAACTTCGCATACAACTTTTCTTTCCTCAACAATTCCAAAATCAATCTCAGGTGTTGCTCATGCTCGGCCTTGGTCCGTGAGTAAATCAGAATATCATCTATAAACACAATCACAAACTTGTCCAAGTATGGTTTGCACACGCGGTTCATCAGATCCATGAACACAGCCGGCGCATTAGTTAGCCCGAAAGGCATCACTAAGAACTCATAATGGCCGTATCTAGTTCGGAAGGCTGTTTTCGGCACATCTTCCTCATGGACCCTAAGTTGGTGGTATCCTGACCGTAGATCTATCTTCGAATAATAACTGGATCCCTGCAACTGGTCAAATAAGTCGTCAATCCTCGGTAAGGGGTACCGATTTTTGACTGTCAGCTTGTTCAGTTCCCTGTAGTCAATACACATTCTGAACGAACCATCCTTCTTCTTAACAAACAGTACTGGAGCTCCCCAAGGTGAAAAGCTTGGGCGTATGAAACCCTTATCCAATAGTTCCTGTAACTGATTGGATAGCTCTTGCATCTCAGATGGAGCTAGTCGATAAGGCGCTCGAGCTACTGGCGCAGCTCCTGGGACTAAATCAATACGAAACTCGACTTGTCGCGGCGGCGGTAATCCGGGCAAATCTTCAGGAAAAACTTCTGGAAATTCGCGCACTACTGGTAAGTCTTCAATTCTTCGCTCATCTCCTTTCTTTTCTACGACATGCGCCAGGAAGGCGTAGCACCCTTTCCTTAGGCACTTTCGCGCCTTTAGGCACGAAATCAGTTTCGTCGCAACTCCCCTTCTTTCCCCTTGAATTACCAAGGTTTCTCCGTTCAACAGTGGGATCCGAACCTGCTTCTCATGGCAAATAACTTCCGCGCGGTTCTCGACTAACCAATCCATACCTACCACAATGTCAAAACTTCCCAAGTCTATTGGCAACAAGTTAATATTAAACCCGTGACCTCCCATGACTATAACACATTGTTCAGTTCTTTCGTTCGCGCATAACTGCCTACCATTGGCTAGTTCTATAGTATAAGGCGTGTCTAGTCTACTGGTTGCTAGGCCTAGGGAGTCTTTAAACTCAGCGGATATAAAACTTAGGTCAGCGCCAGTATCAAATAAGACAGATGCAAAATGTCCGTTAAGCAAAAACGTACCGGTTACCACATTCGGCTCTTCTTTAGCTTCGCCTGCGCCGATCACAAAAGCTCTCCCGCGAGCTTGGTTCCCCTTTTGCGGGCAATCCCGACTAAAATGCCCTGGCTTCCCGCATGCGTAGCAGTTGTCGCTTGCTCCAGCTTCTCTGATACGGCAATTCATCGTCTTGTGCCCTGGTCTGCCACATTTGGCACATTCGATTCTTGCGCATTCACCCTCGTGGTGATACTTGCATTTGCTGCACCATGGGCGAGGCCCGCTGTATCCTTTTCGTGGTGGCTCCGCGGCCTGAATCGCGTAAACCCTTGCGCTTTCCTGCTTCTTGAACGGTGGCTGCTTGGAGTCGGACCCTCGGTGGTGAGAGTTCCATTTCCTTTTGGGATCAGAGGTTCGCTGCTCGATTCCGCGCGTAGTCAACATACCTGCACGGATCGTATCCCTTGTAAGGGTGATGGCCCGCGCTACCGCCTCATCAAAGGTTGGAGGCGCTGCGGCGTTGAGCGGAACCCTAACGACAGGAGGTAACCCAAAAATATACCTCTCGATCTTCTTTTCCTCCGTGTTTGCCATGTCTGGCACCAACTGGCAAAGTTCGTTGAACCGGTTGTTGTAGGCGTCGATATCCGTTCCTACCATGGTGTGGTTCCAGAATTCCTGTTGTAGACTCTGGATTTCTGCGCGAGAGCAGAACTTTCTCATCATCATCTCCTTCAGTTCCTCCCAGGTCTTGTGGAGAGCAACTTCTCGCCCCAATGTTTTCGTTTGAAGCTTCCACCAAGACGAAGCTGCCTCTTGGAACATGCAGGTCACGTAAAGGACCTTCTGGTTCTCACTACATCCGCTAATGGAGAGGACTGTCTCCATCTTGTCAATCCAGTTGTAGAGCCCAATGGCCCCTTCGGTTCCCTTGAATGGCCAAGGCTTACAGGCCATGAATGTCTTATAGGAGCATCCTTTGTCCAAGGCTCCTGATTCGGGTTCTGGGGTCTCATTCTGACGACCCTGACTTGATTCGGCCTTGCTGGCCTCATGTGTCGCAATCGCCTGCGCGATTATTTCCGCGAGTTCCTCGGGTGTCATGGTAATTCCTTTGGCTTTAGTTGGAGGCATTCTTGCTTTAAAAGAGTGAAAATATCAGACTCAGCGCATGTACTCTGAGCACATAATGTTATCATTATTTACTAGACAGTGTGACCCGTGTTCCTAAGTGTGTGTATAGTTTCTTTTGAAAATATTTTCTTTGAAAAATATTTCATGCGATTCCCCAACGGTTATAGTCTAAGTTAAAACTTCTTTTCCTAGTTCGCTATAACCAGTGCTCTGATACCAATCTGTCACACCCGGCCCTGAGCGGCGGAAACAGCCGGGCGCGCGCGAGTGGGAATTGATACTTAAGCACGGGCCATTGCAAACATTCAAAGTAAGATTTTCATTGCGCATGAAAATTTTAATACAAATACATTACATTGTTTAAAAATTACATAAAAACATCCAAGTATAAAAATTGTTGAAGATTTCCACGCCATATCCCCATGCGCGGCGGGAACAACCACGCGCATCGAAGGGATAGAACTAAAATCTTCCAAAAAGCTAGTTTAGATGTTCAGCGTGAGGTGCTCTAAGTGTGACTCCATGCGCTACCTAGTTATCTCCTGAAAGACACGTAAAAACATTTGAATCAGTATAAACTGATTGAGTTCACAAGTCTTAGTAACTTGATAAATCGTATTGCATCATAATCTTGATACAAATCCTTCTGAAACATAATTCTGATAGCATCATTAAAACACATGCTTGGTAAGACATAGTTATATCAACATATTCTGATAAAATCGTTCCGCGGGTTACGCGCGAACATTTCTGGGAACTGTGCTCGTCTATGCAAAGTGGCGCTGCCACTACGAGCTAAAATAAGTAATACCGTCCCGCGGGTTACGCGCGAACGTTTCAGGAACATGTGCTCGTCCATGCAAAGTGGCGCTGCCACTACGAGCTAAAATAAGAATTCCGTCCCGCGGGTTACGCGCGGACGTTGTGCCGGAAAACAAGGCGCTCGTCCATGCAAAGAGGCGCGACCCCTACGAGCGGGTTCAAACCCATAGTACTGCCCCATGACCATACTAGGCACTCGTCCATGCAAAGAGGTGCGACCCCTACGAGTGGGTGGATCAAACCAGCAGTCCCTACCCTTAGAGTTCCAATGGTAAAGTGATCACTTACTCGAGTTCTAGCGCACATACATCGAAAACCTTAGATAACCGTTTGCATTACTCAACATGAAACATAACTTAAACACATAATCGCATGCATAGCTTGTAAGTATACCATGATAAACATTATTTAAGTACGTGTCCCTCGCCCCGAAAACAGTTTAAAATTAGTGAAAACAGTGAAAATAGGGGCTGTGAGACTCACCTGTGGTTCTTGTTAAGGGATTAATCGAGATTCGGGTTTTCTTGGTGTTGGCCCCGGAATCGAAGGTCTAGAATACGATTAAATAACAAGAAGTATATATATTAAGATCAAGAAATAGGAGAATATAAGGTTTGGAAAGTAGATCTCAAGTTTATAACCTCGGCTTACCTAGTAACTGGGACGGAATCGAAAATAACGGATGCTCGGGAGATGATTAGTGCAAGTTTGCAGTTCTTTGGAGTGTGTTTTGAGTGATAATTTAGGTTACATATTTATAGGCAAACTCAAGGGAACACAATCCCTTGCTTTAGGGGATTGAAATCTTTTCATATCTAGGTGTAATGATGATAAAGTATGGAAATTATTATTGTTTATTGTTTACTTATAAGTGGAGGAGTGGACAAAAGATCTTGATTTGATTTGGACAGGACATGCAGGTCTGGGGTTGGTGAGAATAGGGTGGCTGACAGTTGACTTTTCATGTTACAGTGTGCTTTTTCAGGTACTTTTGTCAGTGTACAGTAAAAAGTGGAAAAATCTCTGAAACACGCTACTGTTTCCTTTTGGGCGGGAGTAATCTCCTTATGTCTGGAGAATAGACTAAGTGTTCTGTGCGCATCACTTTGTGCGCATAGCTTTCTGCGTGAAGGACATTTCTTTGCTGCGGGTAGGTGCGTAACCTTCTCGCAGTTAGGGACATTGAGTTTCATTTGTAGATTCTCCAGGTGGTCTTGGTATTTCAACATAGTGATCAGTTATGTTGAAGTCAATTCCATCTTGGAGCTTCAGACAAACTGGCTCTCAATGTTCCCGCCATGCGGGGAGGTTAGTTCCCTTCCGCACGCGCATAAACGATGTAGGATGCACCCGCCTTAGCATCATGCGGGATGGTCAACCCATAGACAACATAACGTTAAGTTACATGAAAACATAAAGCCAAAACATTCACGCATGGCGCATATAACATAGGCTCACGCTGGTTCTTAACATGGTGCGCTCGCGCAGTTTGCACATAACAAATGCACGCGCTGACTAACATGGCGCGCTCGCGCAGGGCGCACATAACAAATGCACGCGCTGACTAACATGGCGCGCTCGCGCAGGGCGCACATAACAAATGCACGCGCTGACTAACATGGCGCGCTCGCGCAGGGCGCACATAACAAATGCACGCGCTGACTAACATGGCGCGCTTAATATTTACAATCACCTAATTATTAGGTTGATTACTTAGTTCAAGGGATTGGGAATTTACCGGGTGTCACACAATTTGTTAACTGGGGGAGAATCTAACATTCGTGTGAAAACCGGAAACACATTAGTACTTACAAACTCGAATAACCGTTTAACTGCTTATTGCGTAACGAACAAACGAATAATCAAACGGGTCTGGTTACGACCCGGATATCCCGGGGGGCATCTATACGTGATATATGTCTATTATATGCCAACATATTGATATTAAGGACTTAGTATGATAACAAACTAGTTAAACGAAAACATGCTCGTTTAACTACCCGCTATGAATTTAAACACGAAAGTTAGTTCCGAATCAAGCATTGTATAATCCGTTAAGCTGAAAAACATTTACCAAACACTTGTTAGGGATGTTTTAAGCGATCCGTTGAAAAATTGTTGACTTTTACGAAAAATAGTATGTTTTTATAAATTTACACAAAAATAACCGAAAAACACTCGTTTTCGCTATGTTTGTTGTACCCTATATATTTTTCGCGCTAAAAACCGAACCAGAAATAAATTTGGACTCGGTGCTTCACGTTCGGGCATGTAAATCGAGAAAAGTGGGCAAAATGGGCCCAAAAGGGGGCCCTAGAGCTTCCCGCCCGCCAGTGTTGAAAAGTCCACCTTTCTTGATATATCTTGCAACATAAGACATGTTTTAAAGATATTTTTGCACAAACTTCAGACCTTGCAGCTGCTCCTTCTGTTCTTGAACTTTCCCAGCAAAAACCCTAGGTAAACAATCATTTTGATCAATTTTAAACTTGTTTAAACATGTTTAATTACATATAAACATATTTTGATTATCAAATATTTCTATAAAAATATACATATTTTATTTGATAAGTTTCTAAATTTTCATGATCTAAAGATTAACAGATAATTAATTATGCGAATTTGAAGATTAAACAAATTCAATTCTGATGAAACCCGGCAAGTTAATGATTAACGAACCTGTTGGAATATCAGAACATCAACAATGATAAAGAAGCATATTTTCGGATTAATTATGTGAAAACGAACTTTTTGTGAGAAATCCAGACAATTTGGATAGATTGTGCGCGTTTTTCTCCAAATCAAACTAAATAAACGGAAACGAGCCGCTTAGCGAATCCAGAACACTAAATTGTGATCTTTCTTTATAACTTAATCATTTTATCAATCAACACATTTACCCAAGCTTACATCCCCATAACTGTTTTCCAAACTCGTAAACGAGCAACTTGGGCCAGCTGGTGAAATGGGGAAACTGAGCCAAGTTCGATTTTAAACATTAGAAATTAAACAACATCACAATCTAAACCTACTGACACTTTCTAGGTGTAACAGTTATACCCAGATTAGCTATACAGCCCAGTCTAGTATTAGGATTATAATAATATTAAAATATTAATATTATTATCATATTAATTATTGGGACTAAGTAATAGCAAGGGAAACGAACCCCGAGCTGACTCGCACTAAGTGCCTACAAAACCGTGAGTTTCATGACCCCTCTTTTCAAACTGTTTACGAACTTTTTGGGGTGAAAAGCATATTTATATACGTTATCTACTAGGGAACGATTCAGGATATGAATTGTCTGAACGATTACTTACAAAAAGTCCCTACAAACATAACATACTAAAGTAATGGCCTATGAGCCAAGTTCTGCTGCAACTTAATAAACTAAGTTGAGTATGGCCTATGAGCCAAGTTCTACTGCAAGTTAATAAACTTAAGTTGAGTATGGCCTATGAGCCAAGTTCTGCTGCAACTTAATGAACTAAACTTGAGTATGGCCTATGAGCCAAGTTCCGCTTCAACTAAACAAACTAACTTGATTATAACATGAATGTTAAGAAAATAATGTGATTATGCGTATTGTGGGCGGATGGGGAGCCATAGTGTTTGGTGATATGTGATAAAATACTATATGTGTATGTGTGTCTACATACATGCTATGTAAATAGGCATATGAAATACTATGTGTAGAAAATACTAATTATTTGTGTGTGTACACTGTGTAATGTTTGAGTTTATGTGGAATCATTGTGGGAGGAAAGGGGGCCATAGTGGTTGATGTTACGAGTAACCGTTGTGGGCGGAAGGGGGCCACAGTGGTTGATTAAATATGGAAAATGAAAACACGCAATATGAACAAACAGTCACAATTTCCTCACAAATTCGAACTCATATTAAAAACTTACATGTGTGCATATGTACACACAAAGATATGGCTGTACATATATATACAAATATAAATACATATTTTTACGTATGCGCGCACATACAAACTATGACCGTGTGGTACGCAGAACTAATTTCGTTAAAACTTATTAAACTCACCAACTATTCGTAGTTGAACGTTTTTAAACATGCTTTTCAGGTAATCATAAAGGTGGAATAGATTGCTTATGTGTTTCGTGTTCGGATT
This sequence comes from Bidens hawaiensis, assembly GCF_021521415.1. Classification (NCBI taxonomy): domain Eukaryota; kingdom Viridiplantae; phylum Streptophyta; class Magnoliopsida; order Asterales; family Asteraceae; genus Bidens; species Bidens hawaiensis. The sequence goes on along the minus strand of NW_027491115.1, from coordinate 424,899 downwards.
GTGAATGATGTTGTGAGCATGTGAGTTAGAAGTAAAGTAGTTGAAGAGAGAGTTTTGATTAGTTAGTAATGTTTGTAAAAGATATAGAATGATGTAATATTGTCACACCCCGACTAGCACAATGCGAAAGCGTAAAACGGGAATGTAACAGACACCTCTGGTATCAACACGTTGTTTATAAAGAAACATTACAAACTAATTTACAATATATTACATTTCCTTGTTTTGTCATCGTTTCACAGTCTAGGTGATACAAACCAAACTAGTTCGTTAATTATACGATCTTACTACTTACTTCCTTGCTTCTATTCACATAGCATCAACCACACACCATGGGCAAGTAACATATCACCATATCATTCCGATTTAGGTACACCTGAAAAGCAGCTTAAAACGGGTCAACTACTAGAGTTGGTGAGTTTCACGAGTTTCAAGAAAACAGTTATGAGTATTCACAAGTTAACACTTGTAATCATGAAATAAGTATGTATGCATGTAAATGATGTAATTATGCTGAGCTACAGTGAAGCCTTGACTGTATGTGCTGCGTGCATCCATTTCCCACGCTCAATCAACCACTGTGGCTCCCCTTCCGCCCACAACATGCCCCGGTAGCTATGTCTAACACTATATAGCCTGTTTGTATAAATATGGTCATGTGCAAACGGCGCTATGTGACACGGCAACCAGGCCGATTCCGTTTGGGTTTGTCAAACGAATAGTACTATTCACAAGCCACCAGCTCGAAGTTAATCACTGTGATCGTGGGGACTTTTGTGTGTTAGCACTTAGATAATTCACATCAATACATGTTTCAGGTATGTATATGTAAACAAACATGCTTTTCACCCCAAAAGTTTGTAAAACAGTTTAGAAGTGGGCTCATGAAACTCAATGTTTAGTAGATAATTAGTAGCATGTCGGTTCAAGGTTTGTATAACTTGCAATCACGGTTTCCTATAATCTCAATACTAAGTTGGGCTGTATAACTAATCTCGGTATAGCTGGAACGCCCAGAAAGTGGCAATAGGCTTACATACAAAAAGTTCCTACAAACATAATGATTGATCACCTGTGAATGAATGGTGAATATTATTGTTGAATGATAAATTAAGTGGACATGGTACGAATACCAAAACATAATGAAATTACATGAGACAACACGTTAATACAATTACGCTGTGTACTGTTAAACATAACAAACTGGGGGAATAACGTGGTCTGTAACGGCCATGGGTGAAAAACGTGGTCTGTAACGGCCATGGGTGAATAACGTGGTCTGTAACGGCCATGGGGAATACCGTGGTTTGTTACGGCCATGAGGATAACGTGGTCTGTAACGGCCATGGGAATAATGTGGGCAGCGGAGGCCACGAGGATATTGTGGGCGGAAGGGGGGCCATAGTGTTTAGTGATACATGATAAATACTATATATGTGCATAATTATATATACTGGGGTACCGGATTAGCCACGGGGTCCGTTTCCGTTTATTCAGTTTAATTTAAGAAGAAACGCGCACAATCTATCTGGATTGTCCAGGTTTCTCATAGGAAAGTTCGTTTTTACTTAATTAGTCCAAAAATATGATTTTTTATCACTCTTGGTGTTATGATATTCCCGCAGGTTCGTTAATCGCGAACTTGCCGGTTTTTATGAAAACTAAATTTGTTTAATCTTCAAATTAGCATAATTAATTAACCGTTAATCATTAAATTATGAAAATTTAGCCACTTATCAATTAAAATATGTAGATTTTTATAAAAATATTTCTGGAATTATTTACAGATTTATTAATTTATAAAAAATTCATTTTATCAGCTATATTTCGCCTGAAAATCATCCGTTTATCCCAAACAATTTCCAAAAATTCCACAAAAATTCCTGAATACTCAAATCATGTCCCAAAACAACCTGTATCAATTCCAGAATGTAAAAAAACTCATGCGATATTCTTTTTGGCTATAAAAATACACACAAACGTATATACACAAAACACCTTTAGACTTCTCCAAATCATCCCAAAATTCATATGTGATCAAAATACATTAAATATGAGTTCCCAAAAAAAATTCATAATTTTTGAAGTATTTTAGCTATTTTTCACAAATAAACGTCCCAATTTGTTAATAAATTCGTCAAATATTCTCAGATGGTTGAAAAATTACCAAATTTGAACAGGGACTTAATGACATGGTCCCTGATGTCTCTGAAAAATTTCAAGGCCTATGAATATGTACATCACAACCTTAACCTAAACAGCCCGTAAGCGAGTGTTTCGGCATTACTTTAGCGGTTTTGGTTCGTTTCCGCTTTTCTAATCAACTTTTCAAGCTCTTGTGCTCCTATGTAGGCTAGAAACAAGTCCTATATCACAAACCAAGCAAGTTTCATCAATAGAACAGCCCTTTAACTTAGGGTTTCGGCTAGTGCACAAAAACGAACTTTTGAACCGTAAAAATGCTGTTTCAACCCTTTAATTCTTGTTTATGGCCAAAAAAACTATCAAACCAGGTTCCTTACCATGTGTATGATCAAAACATGTTTATGGACCATTTTTAGGATTTTTACACGGTTAGGAATCATTTTTGGCAATCAAACTATGTTTATTTGGTATTAATCAATGTTAAACAAGTGTAAAAGTAGCTTATTTAAGTTGTTACCTTAGGGTTTTGGAGAGTTTTTGGAAAAACTGAGTTGCAGCTGCTTGGACTTCAGTTTTTATCAAATGAAATGAATAAACAAGCTTACATAACAAGTTTTATAAAAAAAAATGGGGGTGGGGTATGCTTGGCCGATCGGAACTTCATGGGCCCATTTTGGATTTTGGCCAATTTTCTGATTCTAAAGGCCCAAAAACGAAAAGCCCAGTCCAAATTTAGTTCGGGTTCGGTTTTTGGCGCGAAAAATTTATCGGGTGCGACAAACAGCGCGAAAACGAGTGTTTTTCGGCTAGTTTTGTGTAAAATTATAAAAACATACTATACGTTTGTAAAAATTAAAAATATTTTCACGGATCGCTTAAAAAATTTCAAATAAGTGTTTGGTAAGTCTTTTTCGGCTTAACGGATGATACAATGCTTGGTTTGTAACTATCTTTCGCGTTTAAATCTATATATCGGGTAGTTAAACGAGCATGTTTTCGTTTAACTTGTTTGCTATCAAACTAAGGCCATATTACTAATATTTTAGCTTATATTAAACGTATAACACTTATAGATAGCCCCCCAGGATTTCTGGGTCATAACCCGACCCGTTCGGTTAATCGTTCGTTTGTTACGCAATAAGCGTTTATTTGCTTAATCGATAAATACGTATTGTGGTGTACCTTGTTTTGGCTCAAATGTCACATTCTCCCCCCGTTAGAAAATTTCGTCCCCGAAATTTGATTATTCAACTTTGTCTTTATTTGGAAACAGGTTAGGGTATTTCTTTTTAAATTCGGATTTCCGTTCCCATGTGAATTCGGGTCCCCGTTCTGAATTCCATCGAACTTTGACTAGAGAGACTTTGTTGTGTCTTAATTGTTTTATTTTTCCCTCTAATATTTATGTTTAAGTCTTTTAATGGCACGATTTCGGTTTCGTCAGTAAGGCACTTTTTCAGGTTCGAAACATGAAAGACATCGTGAATAGAACTCAAATCCAAAGGTAATTTCAGTAAGTAGGCTACAGGACCTATCTTAGAAATTACCTCATACGGTCTAATGTATCGCGTAGCTAGTTTACCAGTTTTACCGAATCGAATAACACCTCGGGAAAAACTTTGTCGCCTATTTCAAAGGATAACGGCTTTCTACAAACATCAGCGTAGCTTTTCTGTCGATCTCGGGAAATTTTTTATTTGCTTGTGATTTTACGGATTTTATCGGTGGTTTCTTGAATCAAGTCAGATCGAGTAATTTGGGTATCTCCAACCTCAGTCCAAGACAAGGGTGATCTACATTTCCGCCCATACAGCGCTTCATATGGTGCTACTTGGATGCTACTGTGATAGCTATTATTGTACGAAAATTCAATTAGTAGGAGATGTTGATCCCAACTCCCACCGAAGTCTAGTACCCAAGCGCAAACCAAATCTTCTAGGGTTTGAATGGTTCGCTCAGATTGACCGTCGGTTTGGGGATGGTAGGCGGTACTTAGGCCAATTCGGGTTCCCAAAGCTTCTTGTACGTCTTGCCAAAAACGAGAGGTGAAATGGCTATCACGATCAGAAATAATTGAAACGGGTACGCTGTAACGCCCTGAAATTCGATTGGTAAACTAGGATCGTGAAATCATCGGAAACTATAGACTTTGGGATTCTGGACGATAAGTTCGGAACCCATATCATTGGAAAAAATCTGCTTTTATCATTTAAAATGTTTATTTTATAAAACGACATTTACGCCTGAAAAATATTAATTTTTATGCTTTCGAAAAATTAAATGTTCTTATTTAAAAAGATTTCAAATAATTATTCGGAAAATGGTTTTATAAAAGTTTTGCTGAAAAAGTTTTAGTTTGTTTAAAAACTTATGAACTCGACTAGTCTTGACCCGTCGGTAGCCTAAACCCGAACCCGAGTCACCCGAGTATTTAAGCGGAAAATCAAGTATTCTTACACCATCTCTTTCATTTCCACCAACACTTCCCACCCAAACACTCTCATTCTAGAGAGAGAAACTAGAGAGAGAAAGTCTTCAAACTTCAAATCCGAGTCCACAAATCTGTTTGTTGTTATTCTTGGTAAGATCTTCTTGAAAATCATCCATTTTCATAACCATTTTCGGCCTCAAATCGAGCAAAAACACCCATTTTCGTTTCTAGAGTTTTCGGGTCAAAAACCGTCTTGTTTTGGTGTCAAAATGCAGGCTTTTGTGTTTAAAATCACTAGGAATCGATAGCCCTTTCAATCCCGAGCATTTCCATGTCAAAAACTTCGATTTTGGGTCAAAAATCTGGAAAATCTGAAAAACCCGTAGGTTTCTCCGTCGCCCAGCTTGAAGGAGTCGAATCAGACTCATTCGATCGAACCAGTCGATCGAATAGGAAAGCAACCGAATGGTCTCCAACTCATTCGACCGAATGAGTTTCGTATTCGATCGAACGAGTGTCTATTCGATCGAACAAGTTCCATGTTCGACCGAACGAGTTTTTCCAACTGGTTCGACCAAATGTGTTTCTAGTTCGATCGAGTGTGCCTCAGATTCGACCGAATGTGTGTCTATTCGATCGAACGTGTTCCTATTCGATCGAATCAAGCCAGAACCAAGCTGTTTTCGTCTTTAAAACCCAGTTTTTGCTCGAGGCCGCGTAAGCTCGTTTTCTTAGACTTATAGCACGTTGTTAACCTTATATATATGTTCAACTCTAGGCTAAGGAGATCTATTGTAGCACCATCCTAACCCGAGATCAAGGTGAGTTCATAGCCCCTATTTAAGCTTTTCAAAACTATGGGGTGGAAACATGGTAACTTTACACGTTTGGATAAAATCATTTATGCAAACACTCTTTAAACTATAAACTTTTGGATTTCTACACACGTGCGGAAATCCACAAGCTTTTTAAGAATCTATAAACTTTGGAAATCTATGAACATGGGGAAAACCCATCAACTTATGGAGATCTAAGAACATTGGAAATCAATGAGTATGGGAAATTCTATGAACATTGACATCATGGGAATGGGAATCATATTCATATCATCATAGTCATTGTGTCAGCATGGAAATCTAGAGATCAAAGCATCATGAGTTGAATTGGACGCGAGAGTCTATTCTACTCTCGGTAGAACTCGCGACCATGAGTGGCATTCTATTCTCGGTGGCACTCGTAACTCATGGGATTTCATACTAGTCTCGGTGAAATCCATAACTCTTGAGGACCTATACTAGTCTCGGTAGGGACCAAGGGAACCCAGGATTCTTTGGGGAGTCTATCCTACTCTCGGTAGAACCTAGCTGAGTCCTGGATGACAAGAACGAGGTAGTCTTGGTTTAAGTCTTGCGTGGGATCAATCAAGTCTTGTGTGATCATTGAGTTTCATCATCATTCATCATCATCATCATTTATTCACCATCATCTTGGATACTAGTAAACAGTGGGATCTTGGTGTTGGTTTATCTAGTAAACTTAGCATGCTCAAATCTATATGTCCTTATTTATGCTTAACTGCTATGTGCTACATGTACCGTTGGGAGACCACAAATCTTTGAGTAATCTTATCACAAACGACTCTAATGGGAGAATAATAAGCCCGCTGAGAGTCCAGGAGAACATTTCATGTTTTACTTACTACAAAAACCTCTTTGGGAAAACCAAGAGACCTTTTCTTACAAACCATCTTAAAACCGGGTATTATATCCAAACATAGTAGTATAAGTTGTAGGAGTGGTGGGTTAGCCGCAGGTACACCCTATATATAAACCCCTACAACCTATACTAGTATGTTTGTGTATAAACTCTTTTTCTTTAAACCTATGAATTCACTCATCTACTTTATGTAGTTGACAGTTTGTTACATGTTTTCAGGAAATAATGCAGCAAGAAATCCCTAGCAAGTTTAGAGGCCTTAGAGAGATGAAGGCTAGTCTAGGAGTTGTTTGGAAACTTGATATTTTGTATTAAAACAATTTGTTTCATGTTACCTGGATGGTGTAATATTTGACATCTTGGTTATGTTTATGCATTTAGACTTTTATACTATTGTGCTCAACAATCACGACTTAGTCGCCGCGCCTCGATTATTCCGCCATCACGATCGGGGTGTGACAGATTGGTATCAGAGCCAGTGGTTATAGGGAATTAGGAAACCGACCTAGACTATAACCTAGGATCCTTGACTCTAGATAGCTCATGCATCACAATCACATGTCTACACTTATATACGTGCTGCGTGCTTATGTGTTGTATATTAACTGTTAATCTCTTGAGCCATGTCATTCTGTGTTCTTGGTATAATCTATGTCCTCTATTCTTAATCTTTGGCGTGTCATTGATTCTATCTAACGCTCGTTTTTTTTTTTTTTTTTTTTTTTTTTTTTTTTTTTTTTTTCGTTTTGTCAAGAATGCCTCCCAGACGTGCACCCGCCCCCTTGGACTCCGCTGATCTAGCCAACCTTATAGCCCAGCAGATCGCGGCTGTGTTACCAGGCATGGTAACAGCCATCAGCCAGGGGCTGAGGCAAGAAGGAACCTCTGGGGCCAACCAAATTCCAGCTCAGAACGCAAATGAACCAGCAAATAAGCCATACAAGGACTTCATGGCTACCAAACCCACCAGCTTCAGCGGTTCAGAAGGCGCCGTTGGTCTCCTCCAGCGGATCGAAAAGATGGAGGCTGCCTTTGTTATTAGCTCGTGCCCTGAGACACTGAAAGTCACGCACGCGGCAAGCATGTTCTCTAAACGCGCGCTGACCTGGTGGAACAACGAGATAAGAACCCGCGGGCGTGAGGCTGCCTTGGCCATGACCTGGTCGGAATTTGTAGCTTTGGTTACCCGCGAGTTCGTACCTCGCAGTGAGGTGCAGAAACTTGAAGCTGAGTTTTGGGTGCACAGAATGAAGGGCGCTGATCACCAAGGGTACACGGAGCGTTTTCACGAGCTCTCCCTTCTCGTACCACACTTGGTCACCCCTCCCTCCCGGGCTATTGAGCTTTACATCAATGGCCTACCTGACACTGTCCGTGGAATCGTTATCGGGGCTGACCCATCAACCCTACAAGCGGCCATTGAACTAGCTGCCCGACTGACCCAGGACCAGGTTAAGACTGGGGTCCTAGCCAAAGGTACGGGCAAGGCCGCTGAGGGCTCATCCAAAAAGATCAACCGCATCAAAAAGCGTAAGGCTAGCAGTTACGCGATGGTTACTCCCGCAACCCCAATCAGCTCTGTCGCTCCTGCTCCCACCCCTTCTGGAAGGCCAAAGAGGGAGTACACTGGGGTTCACCCCAAGTGCGGCACTTGCCAATTTCATCACCCTGCCGGAACCCCGTGCTGGAAATGCACGAACTGTGGACGTTTGGGGCACCTAGCGGAACGCTGCAGATTTCAAGGTAATCAACTGGCAATACAGAGCAGCAGTTCCCAACCCAGCAACACTCGAAGCTGTTTCGAGTGTGGAGCCACGGACCATTTCAGGAGCAGGTGTCCTCGTCTTGCAAATCTTCCTCCGGCCCGAGGCCGAGCCTTTACTATTGGCGCTGCTGAAGCTCGCCAAAATCCTGACGTCATTACTGGTACGTTCATCCTTAACAATCTCTGGGTTTCTATTCTATTTGACACGGGTGCAGATAGGAGTTTTATTTCTAGCGAGTTGGTCCCATTGCTTAATCTAGGAACCTCTGTCTTAGACCCCGCTTTCTCTGTCGAAATGGCAAACGGAGAGTCTACCCAAGTGAACAAAATCGTTCGCAATTGCACGCTTACGTTTGATCAGACGTCTCTTAACATTGACCTCATCCCTATGCAATTAGGAAGTTTCGATGTAATTGTTGGGATGGATTGGTTGTCCATCAACCACGCGGAAGTGGTGTGTGCTGAGAAGCTCATTCGCGTTCCTTGTTCTTCTGGCGAGTCCATAATTATTCAAGGAGAAAGATCAGGCAGATGTCTGAAATTAATCTCCTGCTTTAAAGCTCGGCGATGCCTTCGAAAGAAGTGTCTCGCCTTCCTAGCTCATGTCTCCATCAAGAAATCTTTGGGGAAGAAGCTCTCTGATGTCCCCGTTGTGCGTGAATTTCCAGACGTTTTTCCTAAAGACTTACCCGGACTACCTCCTAGCCGACAAGTCGAATTCCACATCGAATTAGTTCCCGGTGCAACCCCCGTGGCAAAATCTCCGTATCGTTTGGCTCCGTCAGAAATGCAGGAATTATCGAGCCAGCTACAGGAACTACTAGACAAGGGTTTTATTCGCCCTAGTTCATCTCCATGGGGAGCTCCAGTCCTCTTCGTCAAGAAGAAGGACGGATCTTTCCGGATGTGCATAGACTATCGTGAGCTTAACAAACTCACGGTCAAGAATCGGTATCCATTACCAAGGATTGACGATCTTTTCGACCAGCTGCAAGGAGCCACTTACTTTTCCAAGATCGACCTACGCTCAGGTTATCACCAAGTACGCGTCATGGAGGACGACATCGCGAAAACCGCTTTCAGAACTCGTTATGGACACTACGAGTTCCTAGTCATGCCTTTTGGTTTGACGAATGCCCCTGCGGTGTTCATGGATCTCATGAATCGCGTTTGTCGTCCATACCTGGACCAGTTTGTTATCGTCTTCATTGACGATATTCTCGTTTATTCCCGCTCTAAAGCCGACCATGAGCTTCATCTCAGGCTTACCTTGGATCTGCTGAGGAAAGAGCAACTCTACGCCAAATTCTCCAAATGCGAATTCTGGCTAAGGGAAGTTCAATTCTTAGGTCACATCATTAACAAGGAAGGCATTCATGTCGACCCTGCCAAGATTGAAGCCATCAAAAATTGGGGAGCGCCTACAACGCCAACCGAAATTCGTTCATTTCTTGGTTTAGCTGGGTACTACCGTCGATTCATCTCGAACTTTTCAAAGATCGTATTGCCTCTCACAATGTTAACTCAAAAAGGGGAACCATTCATTTGGAACCAAGAGCAAGAAGAGGCTTTCCAAACATTGAAACATAAACTCTGTCATGCACCAATCCTGTCACTTCCTGAGGGTAACGATGATTTTGTTGTTTATTGCGACGCCTCGAGCCAAGGTCTAGGCTGCGTCTTAATGCAACGCGGTAAGGTCATCGCTTATGCCTCGCGCCAACTCAAGAGTCATGAGAGGATTTATGTCACCCACGACTTGGAATTGGGTGCTGTGGTCTTTGCCTTAAAAATATGGAGACACTACCTATACGGTACGAAATGTGTCATCTTCACCGACCACAAGAGCCTACAACACATCCTCAACCAAACGTCGATGGGTTGAACTCCTAAGTGACTACGACTGCGAAATCCGCTACCACCCTGGAAAGGCTAACGTAGTGGCTGACGCGTTAAGTCGCAAGGAAAGGACCCAGTTGCATGCGATCCGTATTCAGTCCAATCTTCCCTCCTTGGTTCTTGAAGCTCAAAAGCAAGCGATTGCTGGTGGTGATCTCAAAAATATGCTATCTTGCGGTGCCGAACGGAAGTTTGAAACCAAGTATGATGGTATACTTTACTACTTAAATCGCATGTGGATTCCAAACTCTGAACCACTTCGAGAACTTATCCTGAACGAAGCGCACAAATCCAGATACTCTATTCACCCGGGCAGTGATAAAATGTATCAGAATCTCAAGTCTCACTTCTGGTGGCCGGGTATGAAGAAAGTCATAGCTTTGTACGTCGGTAGGTGCCTAACATGCTCGCGGATCAAGACTGAACATCAGAGACCATCTGGCCTGTTACAAAAACCGATCATACCGCAGTGGAAGTGGGACGAAGTCGCTATGGACTTCATTACCAAACTCCCGCGGACACCCAGCGGTTATGACACGATTTGGGTTATCGTGGATTACTTGACCAAGTCTGCCCACTTTCTCCCTGTCCGCGAGGACTACACTACGGAGAAGCTGGCGCGGATTTACATTCGTGAGATCGTAACCCGTCACGGTGTGCCTAAGGGCATCACGTCTGACCGTGACCCCTCTTTTGCGTCAAGGTTCTGGAAGTCATTTCAGAAAGCCTTTGGGACAAGTGTGAAACTTAGCTCTGCCTATCATCCTGAAACGGACGGACAGAGCGAAAGGACCATACAAACCCTGGAGGATATGCTCAGAGCCTGTATCCTTGAATTCGGTAGTAGCTGGGAGACTCACCTTCCTCTTGCAGAGTTCTCATACAATAACAGCTATCATGCTACCATCAAATGCGCACCATTCGAGGCACTCTATGGCAGGAAATGTCGTTCTCCACTGTGTTGGTCCGAGACCGGAGATTCTCAAATCCTCGGCCCGGAACTGATACAGGAAACCACTGACAGTATCGCCATCATCCAGCAAAGACTTAAGGACGCCCGCTGTCGACACAAGTATTACGCTGACAAACGCCGCAAACCTCTGGAGTTCCAAATAGGCGATCGCGTAATGCTCAAAGTTTCCCCCTGGAAGGGCATTGTTCGCTTCGGGAAAAAGGGAAAGTTTGCTCCAAGGTACGTAGGACCTTTCAAGATCATCGAAAAGGTCGGACCCGTAGCCTATCGCTTGGAATTGCCTCCAGAACTCAGCCGTGTTCACAACGTTTTTCATGTGTCGCAACTCAAAAAGTGCCTCGTTGACGAGACCGCTCAAATCCCGATCGACACGGTTCGCATCGACGACAAACTACACTTTGTTGAGGAACCTGTCGAGATCCTAGATCGAGAAGTCAAAAGGACTAAGCGAAGCCGGATACCCATAGTCAAGGTACGTTGGAACAACCATCGTGGACCCGAGTTCACATGGGAGCGAGAGGATAAGATGAAGGAGGAATACCCTCATCTGTTCGCATAGTCATCATCTTTGTAATTCTAGAAATCTTGGAGTCTATGTAATCGTAATCATGTAATCAGGGACCAATATCAATCAATGAAGTATCATGTTGTTCCTATTTGCTTATAAATATTCTCTTATTTGCATAACACCAAGTTTGGCTACCCATGACTCGTGCTGGAAAACACAAGTTGTGCATACTTAATCATGTAAACATTGGGGTAAACTATGTATCATTGAGCCAAAATTTGTCATCATTCTAGCATTCATGAAGCATGGTTGTGTGTGTGTGTGTGGTGTCGTGTCGATTTTTCTAGCCGCACACAATGGAGTTTATACATTGATACAAGGTGAACTCGTAATTATAGTCCGGAATATAATTACATCAAGTTCACAGGTGTATACGTGTATAAACAATATGCTATTGTGTAACTATGAGTCGTGAACTCAAGCTTCGTGTAGGGAATTAATCAATGAATGTTGAAGGAGTGGTGGGTTAGCCGCTGGTACACCCTATACATAAACCCCTTCGGCACAAGTTGATTATGTCTGAAGCGAGACTTGGAATTAGGGACTCATAGTTAGCGTGGCAGCTGTGAGGCGTTAAATTCAAGAGTTATTGAGGGAATTATTCATTGGAGATTGAAGGAGTGGTGGGTTAGCCGCTGGTACACCCTATATATAAACCCCTTCAATCCGAAATGAATATGTCTGATGTAAAGCTTGAAGGTGATGCCTTGTAGTGGAAAATAGTGTGTCGTCCTGTGTGTCATTGAACTAATAGGAGTCGAAAGAAACACCCAAGTGGAGTTGAGGGAGTGGTGGGTTAGCCGCTGGTACACCCTATATATAAACCCCTTCAACTTGATTTGGGTGGTATCCAAGACGAAAATTAGGGGTAGTGGCGCATGGTGGTCATCATGGGATCATTTGATCTAAAACATCATTGCATCAACTATACTAAGTTCTAAATTTCGGGACGAAATTCCTCTAAATTGGGGAGGATGTAACGCCCTGAAATTCGATTGGTAAACTAGGATCGTGAAATCATCGGAAACTATAGACTTTGGGATTCTGGACGATAAGTTCGGAACCCATATCATTGGAAAAAATCTGCTTTTATCATTTAAAATGTTTATTTTATAAAACGACATTTACGCCTGAAAAATATTAATTTTTATGCTTTCGAAAAATTAAATGTTCTTATTTAAAAAGATTTCAAATAATTATTCGGAAAATGGTTTTATAAAAGTTTTGCTGAAAAAGTTTTAGTTTGTTTAAAAACTTATGAACTCGACTAGTCTTGACCCGTCGGTAGCCTAAACCCGAACCCGAGTCACCCGAGTATTTAAGCGGAAAATCAAGTATTCTTACACCATCTCTTTCATTTCCACCAACACTTCCCACCCAAACACTCTCATTCTAGAGAGAGAAACTAGAGAGAGAAAGTCTTCAAACTTCAAATCCGAGTCCACAAATCTGTTTGTTGTTATTCTTGGTAAGATCTTCTTGAAAATCATCCACTTTCATAACCATTTTCGGCCTCAAATCGAGCAAAAACACCCATTTTCGTTTCTAGAGTTTTCGGGTCAAAAACCGTCTTGTTTTGGTGTCAAAATGCAGGCTTTTGTGTTTAAAATCACTAGGAATCGATAGCCCTTTCAATCCCGAGCATTTCCATGTCAAAAACTTCGATTTTGGGTCAAAATCTGGAAAATCTGAAAAACCCGTAGGTTTCTCCGTCGCCCAGCTTGAAGGAGTCGAATCAGACTCATTCGATCGAACCAGTCGATCGAATCAGTCCAGTCGATCGAATAGGAAAGCAACCGAATGGTCTCCAACTCATTCGACCGAATGAGTTTCGTATTCGATCGAACGAGTGTCTATTCGATCGAACAAGTTCCATGTTCGACCGAACGAGTTTTTCCAACTGGTTCGACCAAATGTGTTTCTAGTTCGATCGAGTGTGCCTCAGATTCGACCGAATGTGTGTCTATTCGATCGAACGTGTTCCTATTCGATCGAATCAAGCCAGAACCAAGCTGTTTTCGTCTTTAAAACCCAGTTTTTGCTCGAGGCCGCGTAAGCTCGTTTTCTTAGACTTATAGCACGTTGTTAACCTTATATATATGTTCAACTCTAGGCTAAGGAGATCTATTGTAGCACCATCCTAACCCGAGATCAAGGTGAGTTCATAGCCCCTATTTAAGCTTTTCAAAACTATGGGGTGGAAACATGGTAACTTTACACGTTTGGATAAAATCATTTATGCAAACACTCTTTAAACTATAAACTTTTGGATTTCTACACACGTGCGGAAATCCACAAGCTTTTTAAGAATCTATAAACTTTGGAAATCTATGAACATGGGGAAAACCCATCAACTTATGGAGATCTAAGAACATTGGAAATCAATGAGTATGGGAAATTCTATGAACATTGACATCATGGGAATGGGAATCATATTCATATCATCATAGTCATTGTGTCAGCATGGAAATCTAGAGATCAAAGCATCATGAGTTGAATTGGACGCGAGAGTCTATTCTACTCTCGGTAGAACTCGCGACCATGAGTGGCATTCTATTCTCGGTGGCACTCGTAACTCATGGGATTTCATACTAGTCTCGGTGAAATCCATAACTCTTGAGGACCTATACTAGTCTCGGTAGGGACCAAGGGAACCCAGGATTCTTTGGGGAGTCTATCCTACTCTCGGTAGAACCTAGCTGAGTCCTGGATGACAAGAACGAGGTAGTCTTGGTTTAAGTCTTGCGTGGGATCAATCAAGTCTTGTGTGATCATTGAGTTTCATCATCATTCATCATCATCATCATTTATTCACCATCATCTTGGATACTAGTAAACAGTGGGATCTTGGTGTTGGTTTATCTAGTAAACTTAGCATGCTCAAATCTATATGTCCTTATTTATGCTTAACTGCTATGTGCTACATGTACCGTTGGGAGACCACAAATCTTTGAGTAATCTTATCACAAACGACTCTAATGGGAGAATAATAAGCCCGCTGAGAGTCCAGGAGAACATTTCATGTTTTACTTACTACAAAAACCTCTTTGGGAAAACCAAGAGACCTTTTCTTACAAACCATCTTAAAACCGGGTATTATATCCAAACATAGTAGTATAAGTTGTAGGAGTGGTGGGTTAGCCGCAGGTACACCCTATATATAAACCCCTACAACCTATACTAGTATGTTTGTGTATAAACTCTTTTTCTTTATGTAGTTGACAGTTTGTTACATGTTTTCAGGAAATAATGCAGCAAGAAATCCCTAGCAAGTTTAGAGGCCTTAGAGAGATGAAGGCTAGTCTAGGAGTTGTTTGGAAACTTGATATTTTGTATTAAAACAATTTGTTTCATGTTACCTGGATGGTGTAATATTTGACATCTTGGTTATGTTTATGCATTTAGACTTTTATACTATTGTGCTCAACAATCACGACTTAGTCGCCGCGCCTCGATTATTCCGCCATCACGATCGGGGTGTGACATACGCCGTGTCGGGATACGACTTCATTTATGTAAATGTGAGCAAGTTTTTCGGTTGTGTAAGTGATTCGGATTGGAAGGAAATGTGCGGATTTGGTTAGTCGTTCAACTATTACCCATATTGCATCATTTCCTCGGGAAGTTTTAGGGCGGTGTGTTACAAAATCCATGGTAATTTGTTCTCATTTCCATTGTGGTATTTCTGGTTGGCGCAACATTCCCGAGGGTTTTTGATATTCAGCGTTAACCCTCGCACAAGTTAAACATTTACTGACGTACGTGGCTATATCCTTTTTCATACCGGGCCACCAATTATACTCCTTCAAGTCCTTGTACATCTTATCTGTTCCTGGGTGAATGGAATATTTGAACTTATGGGCTTCGTCCATGATCAAGTCATGCAGATTGCTGCAAGTGGGAATCCAAACTCACTTTTTGTAATATAAATTTTCATCGGTTCTTTCTTTAAAATTTTGTTCGGTCCCATGCAAGTTTTCATCTTCCAAGTGATCTCCTTTCAGAGCTTCGTTTTGAGCAATACGAATTTGTTTGGTGAGACTGGTTTGGACAATCATTCCAAGTGCTCGGACCCGTAGTGGTTTGATCCTGTCTTTTCTGCTCAAAGCATCTGCTACTATATTAGCCTTGCCTAGATGGTATGGAATCTCACAGTCATAATCGTTCAACAGCTCTACCCATCTCCTTTGCCTCATGTTTAGCTCTTTCTGGTCGAAAATATGTTTTAGGCTCTTGTGGTCGGTGTATACTGTACATTTGGTGCCATACAAATAGTGTCTCCAAATCTTAAATGCAAAAATAACCGCGCCCAGTTCCAAATCATGGGTGGTATAATTCTTCTCGTGCAACTTTAAATGTCGAGAAGTGTATGCTATGACTTTGATTCTTTGCATTAGTACCCATCCCAACCCTTTCCGTGACGCATCGCAATAAACTACCAGATCATCAGTTCCCTATGGAAGACTCAGTATCAGGGCTTGGCATAACTTCTACTTCAATAATTGAAAAGCTGCTTCTTGATCTTTTCCCCATACATAAGCACGATCTTTTTGAGTCAAAAGGGTTAAAGGTTGGGCTATGCTTGAAAAATTAGCAATAAAGCGCCGATAATACCCAGCTAAACCCAAGAATTGGCGGATCTCTTTCGGTGACTTTGGGGCTTGCCAATTTTTAATGGCTTCAATTTTGCTCGGGTATACATGAATACCATGTCGGTTAACAATGTGCCCTAGAAATTGTACCTCTTGTAGCCAAAATTCACACTTTGATAATTTGGCATACAACTTTTCCTGCCTCAGCAACTCCAATATGGTTCGTAAATGCTGCTCGTGTTCCTCCTTGGTTTTCGAATATATCAAAATGTCATCAATAAACACGATATCAAATTTTTCGAGATACGGCTTACAAACTCGATTAATAGGATCCAAGAAACCTGTGGGAGCATTAGTCACTCCGAACGGCATAACTAAGAATTCGTAGTGGCCATAATGAGTTCGGAACACCGTTTTAGACACATCTTCCTCTTGAATTTTAACTTGATGGTAACCGGATAGAAGGTCAATTTTCGAGAAATAGTTTGCCCCTTGAAGTTGGTCAAATAAGTCGTCTATTCGTGGAAGAGGGTATCGGTTTTTTATGGTAACTTTGTTTAATTCTCGGTAATCAATGCACATTCTAAAACTTCCATCTTTCTTCTTTACAAACAATACCGGTGCTCTCCAAGGAGAATAACTAGGACAAATGAAACCCTTATCTAACAACTCCTGTAACTGGTTAGATAATTCTTGCATTTTAGAGGGTGCTAATCGGTAAGGTGCCTTAGCAATAGGGGCTGATCCTGGGATTAAGTTAATACGGAATTCAACCTGTCGGTTCGGTGGTAATCCAGATTGATCATCGGGAAAGACATCGGGGTATTCACATACAACGTGAATCTCTTCTATGCGTTTCTCGTCTGGGTTCTTTATAGTCACGTTTGCCAAAAATGCCATACAACCTTGGCGTAAACATTTCAACACTTTAAGATGAGACACGAGAGGTAATATCGAACCAGACTTCTCTCCGTGTACCATAATCATTTCACCTTCCGGAAGTGAAATTTTAACCGTCTTGTCGTTAGTCACAATCTCCGCCTTATACTTGGTTAACCAGTCCATACCGACAATAACATCAAAACTTCCTAACTCTACCTTAAGTAGGTCAATAAGGAATGGGTGGTCATTAAGAATAATGGAACAGTTTTAGACTATTTGGTTGACAGTTATATAGTTACCGTTAGCGAGTTCTATAGTATAGGGATTTGTTAGTTCACTAACTGGCATATTACCCATGGATACAAAGCTAGCGGAAACAAAACTTCTATCAGTACCCGTGTCAAATAATACAGAAGCATATTGATCAGAAACAACAAATGTACCTGTTACTACGTTCGGGTCTTGTCGTGCTTCTCCTGACCCGATAACAAATGCGCGTCCTATAGGCTCACCAGACGTCGATGCTTGGTTCGATCTAGTAACTGCTCTTGGATTCAACTTGTGGCAGTTTCTTCTATTATGTTCTGTACTGCCACATTCACAGCAGGCACGGTAGGTGGTTGCAGCTGCAGTCTGCTAGATAGGTTGTTGGCGGATTGGTTGAGATTTCGGTGGCTGTGGACGACGAGGTTGAGTTGTTTGGGTTGATCGGTTCACAATTTCTGCACATGCTCTGCAATTAGGGGCATAATGCCTAGTTCGACCACATTTCTGGCATACCGGGAATCTGCATTCTCCCATATGATGGTAATTACATTTATCGCACTTTGGCAAGGGTCCCTTACACCTGTCTTGCTTCGTATCGGAACCAGTTATAGCATAATTTCTTATTGTTGGACGTGCACGCTTGCTTGATTGTTCTCCTTGTGATCTCGTCCCGTAGTCGGTTCGTTTCATACCCACTGATTCTCCAGCCTTTTTCAATACACCAGTTCTTACTATATCAAAAGTCACAATACCAGCCTGAGTCACGGCATTCTCAAACGATGTGTGACCCACGGAGTTCACCAAACTCCTCACTTCCGGGGCTAAACCCCAAATATAATCTTCAACTCGTTTGTCCTCGGGATTTACTAACCATGGTACTAGGCGAGCCAGTTCATTGAAGCGGTTGGTATACCCCAGATGATCCGCTACTTTCATTTCCAGACCCCAGAGTTCGTGTTCTAACCTTTGTATTTCGTTCTTTGGACAGAAATGATCTAGCATTAATGTTTTGAGTTCCGCCCAAGTCATGCGGTTAACCGTATCCTGCCCTTTTATCTGAACTATAGTGTTCCACCACATCAAAGCATGATCCGTAAAAGTAGAGGCAACATACTTGACAATGTTTTCGGGTGGACAATTTCTAATATTGAGTACAGATTCTGTCTTCTCTATCCATTTAATCAGCCCGTTCGGCTCTTCGATACCTTTGAATTCGATTGGGTTACAAGCCATAAAGTTTTTGATCGAATATTCCCTTTGAGGGGAACTAGGGTTGTTATTGTTGTTGTTTCGGTTCGGTGGAAGATTATTGTTGTTGACATTATTTGTATCCAGTGAGGGATTATTTGCCTTCAGAGGGGCATTTGTATTAGGTGGGGGATTATTATTTATAATTGTTTCATTGTTGATTGGAGGAGCATTATTAATCGGTTGTTGGTTTGTTTGCATATTTGCATTTACACCGGCAGTCACCTGTGTTACAATAAGTGGAATTACTGCCTGCATTTGCCGAGCAATCATCTCGGCTATTTCTGCCTCAGTCATGGGGGTTGCTTTCTTTGGGGCCATTCTATAATGATAAAAAAATATAAGCCAATTTATACTAATTCCAGTATTCGTCACATTGTAACCATAATCAAAATAAATGTTGTACAAATAAATAAAACAACACACTGGTATTTCACAAACTATTCTATGCATTGATAACATAAAGGCCAGTGCTTGCCTGTATATATAAAAATCTGTCACTAAGTGACTGCTAGACTTAACCCTGTAAGGGTCAGAGCTTGTAATAATGTACAAAATTGTGCCCCATGTATAAATTAATAAAATGTTAATTAATATATAAATTAATAATTATTAATTTATCGATTAATTAATAAATTTTGGTGGTCCCAAGTGTATTATTTTATAGAGTTTCTACTGTATATATATATATATATATATATATATATATATATATATATATATATATACTTACACATTACCTTTTATACACATATGTTGCCATTTTTACCTAACCACACGTTCTGCGACTTCTCCCCGAATTCCCTCGTACAAGCAAGTCTGTTATTATGTTCCGGACCACAATAACTCACTTGCCCTACAAGTTCATCCCGACATCCATCAGCATATAATATTAAATTATTATATAAATATTTCCCAGAGTTAATCGAGCCTACGGCTATATTTTAGGTACCCTAAGGGATAACCTAATCCTTTATAACCAATGGCTCTGATACCAACTTCTGTCACACCCCGACTAGCACATTACGGAAGCGTAAAACGGGAATGTAACAGACACCTCTGGTATCAACACATTGTTTCTAAAGAAACATTACAAACTAATTTACAATTTATTACATTTCCTTGTTTTGTCATCGTTTTACAGTCTAGGAGATACAAACCAAAATAGTTCGTTAATTATACGATCTTACTACTAACTTCCTTGCTTCTATTCACACAGCATCAACCACACACCATGGGCAAGTAACAGATCACCAAATCATTCCGATTTAGGTACACCTTAAAAGCAGTTTAAAACGGGTCAACTACTAGAGTTAGTGAGTTTCACGAGTTTCAAGAAAACATTTATGAGTATTCACAAGTTAACACTTGTAATCATGAAATAAGTATGTATACATGAAGATGATGTAATTATGCTAAGCTACAGTGAAGCCTTGACTGTATGTGCCGCATGCATCCATTTCCCACGCTCAATCAACCACTGTGGCTCCCCTTCCGCCCACAACTTGCCCCGGTAGCTATGTCTAACACTACATTGCCTGTATGTATAAATATGGTCGTGTGCAAACAGCGCTATGTGACACGGCAACCAGGCCGATTCCGTTTGGGTTTGTCAAACCAATAGTACTATTCACAAGCCACTGGCTCGAAATTAATCACTGTGATCGTGGGGACTTTCGTGTGTTAGCATTTAGATAATTCACATCAATACATGTTTCAGGTATGTATATGTAAACAAACATGCTTTTCACCCCAAAAGTTCGTAAAACATTTTAGAAGTGGGGTCATGAAACTCACTTTTTAGTGGATAATCAGTAGCACGTCGGTTCTAGGTAGGAGATATGGTGTTAAGAAAGGAATTTCTGAATACCACTAACCCAGCAGATGGGAAGCTAGCTCCAAAGTGGGAAGGTCCATACTTGATTGATTCAGAAGCAGGAAAAGGGGCCTACAGGTTAATCACTGTGGAAGGTATTCCTATACCAAGGGCTTGGAATGCTATCCATCTTAAGGCATATTTTTGTTAGTATCCTTGACTAGTATGTTCGTATCCTCACCATTACAGGATAAAGGTATGTTTCCTAAACCAATATTTAAATTCTTATTTATTTAAACTTTATTATCTCATTATCAAGATTACTGACTTAAGCATCGGAGGGGTGTTAGCTAGGCTAACACCCACCCCTCATCAAGAGTTTAGTGTTTTGCAATTATCTTAAGGATACGATATCTTCACAACAATCAGAGGCTGATCACCTCACACACGAATAAGATATCCTGGATATCTCCTAAGGTTTAAAGGTCTTCACCTTTTTAACGAACGCCAGGAGCGCACGAATAAGATATCTTGGATATCTCTCAAGGTTTAAAGGTCTTCACCTTTCTAACGAATGCCAGGAGCGCTCGAACAAGATATCTTGGATATCTCTCACGGTTTAAAGGTCTCCACCTTTCTAACGATCGCCTGGAGCGCACGATGATTCGGATATAGTTCGAGGCAGGCGGACCAGACCAGCTAATAATCCGTTTGTTGTTGGCTATATACCGAATCCTTAATATAAGTGGCAGATGTGTCACACATACGGTTTATAACATTTTCATGTTATCTAAGGTTTATAACATTTTCATGTTATCTCAAGTTTTGGCATTGACATGCCCGTACGTTTGGAACTTTCCCCAGTATTATCTCAAGTTTAGACATTTTCATGTCTCTCAAGTAAAGGCCTAGTCGCCAGTGAAAAGGCTTTATCGCCAGTACAAAGGCTTTATCGCCAGGATTATCTAACTTTGTTTTGACAGATCGAGGATCGGACAATCACTAAATGGAGAGATGTTACAAAGTTGTTTTGGACTTAGCAAAATTCCAGAAACGTGATACTTTAAAAATCTCAACAATTGGGGACATCATATATAAGCTAACTAGATTTATAAATGATCTCCATGAAGGTACTCCTTACACTTAGTTCTATCACTCAATTTATATTTCAATGTATGATCTTTTGGTTTGATTGTGATAACTCACACAAGGCATAAGGATATATTATCCTTAAGATATTTTATATCAATTCCTAATAAGTCTTTTGATTATGTTTTCTAAAAACATAAAAGTATTTTATGTTTAGGATATATGATCCTCAAGATATTTTAATGAAAAGTCTTAAAGATATACTTTCTAAAACTATAAATATTCAAGAAACATGTTTTCAGGATACATTATCCTCGAAATAACTTATTTCAGAAAATTAAAGACATGTAATATTCCAACTAAAACTTATAAGTTACTGAACACAATGCTTAAAGCCAAAAGATTATTATATTACCAATCATAAGTGCAGGAAGTTAAAAAGGCAACACCCGGGTTTCGTCTAGAAAAGCCAAGATCCCTCCACCTGAATATTTCCAGATGTCCAAAAGTCAAAGATAACATGGGCTTCGTCTTGGAAAGTCAAGATCCCTCCACCTATGTATCATAATATCCTAAGCATAATATTGTTTCAAGACAGAAAACTAAAATTGTTCAAACAGCCATTACAACCTAACATCAAACCACAAACACATAAACCTTAAAAAATTGGGCTCAAGCTTTTTCTTTACCGCCATCACTGCCTAATTGCACCTCCCCACCGACTTCCTTCACTGCATCCTTTATCGCCACCTCCACAGCCTGCTCCGATACCTTCTCCACTCCGCTCGGACCTGCTTCCACTACGCCTTCTCCATTAAGCTCCGCCAGAACTTTCTCCTAAGTAGCCACGTCCCAGAATGAAGTATCCACACCAGCATCTTTTGACTCCTTAGCCATCCGGACTCGGGATTGAAAGATGGGGATCGCTGCGGACTTCTTTGCTTCCTCAGTAACCTCCTGGATCTGCACAAGATGATTCGCCTCTTGGTGGACTAGCTCCTTCTTGGCTAGCGAGAGTTCATGCTTCAAGTCCTGAATCTCTTTCGTCTTCTTATCGAGAAGGCTGGTTTTGGCATTAGCAATCTTTGATATTTCGGCAATGCGGGTGTTAGCCTCAAGAAGCTCATGATGGAGATCATTGAATTTGGAGGATATCAATCCTAGTCCCAACACAAATCATAATAACCTCAACATATGTTATCTTAGGATATAAGGATAAAACACAAAACGTACCTGGTTAAATTCAAGATCGCCTGTCGGGGAAGAATCGGAGGTATCCTGGGTCTTCCTCTTTTTCGAAGTCTTAGCACGACTGACTTCGGGTTTAGGCTGGGGGACAGGAGCGGCTTCTTTTTTCTTAGTGCTACGAGTAGAGACCATGCTTTCAATGTCGTCCAAAGCAAAGGCTGAAACAAATTTGCCTACGAGTATACAGGTTAGTATCCCTAATCCTTAAAATATTTATACTAACATTTCAATGTCCTTTACCAGACATAATGAAGCTCTCGGACGGAGATGATTCTTGAAAAGAAACGTTCTCTCTTCCTCGTCTATGAGGTAGAAAGAATTTAGCTTGCTCTCAGTTTCTTTACCAGGAGGAGCGATTTCGAAGAACTTCAAGGCTGCAATAAGACAAGATAAAGCATGTCAGTTACAAGAATAACAAAATACAGTTTCAAGATAACGTATCCTACTTTTGGTCACCCAACGGTATGGAAGGTTTTTTGGGTTCGGAAGCGAGTCTCTCCTAACAAAGAAGAATTGCTTCTTTGATGTGCTTAAAGTAGTTATATAAAAACATGCTAATCTAGACAATAAGTAATAAATTCTAGACTCTTAAACTTAACTAAACTACTAACCGGCAAGTGAACCGATCGACTCTAGTACAGCTAAGTAAATCCGGATATCGAACCCACATGACTCTTTAAATTACGTTAACTAGCTAAATTTAAACTTAACTATAGACACGACTATTTATTATGGGGGGTTTTACTTAAAACTAATATTAACTTAATCGCTAAGACTTAAAAACGACTTAACCCTGGACTTAATTCAAATAATGACAAGATAACTACCTAGGCTAGAATCCCCTAAATTTCAGTTATCAATTAACCTGGAATAATACTAAGTTATGGAACTGGGATCGTAAATACACACTTATAAGAAAACCCGAACAGGACCCCTGACCCTTCTCAAGAGAAACCTATGGATTTCTAACAAGTTTTAACGCACACCAGTATTTAAAATCAAGTTCGCTTACAGTCACCTAATTAATTACAAAGTAGTTCCTTTATACGAAATCCTACCTTACAGCGTGGAAATCAAATGCAGTCTAATATATTCAATTGACTCGATAGACAAAGTTAATCGATCAAACCTACACGGAATCCTTACGAAAAACTAAATCTAGCAATCCTGATCAACAAAGACCTATCAATATCCTAGCACCATACAGCTATTTAGGTTAGCAGCACAGTTAGGTTTATTTAATTAACAATTATTATTCCTATGATCTTAGTGCACATCAATCATAAAATAATCAAAAACACAATGTAATTGACCTAATAGCAACCTATCATAATGACAAACAATAATCAAGGCAACTATGGAATAATAATAATTAATCAAACAATCCTAAATATCCATATGCATCAATTTAATATAAGTAAACCTTTTACTAGTTAATAAAACCATAACGATAAATAAATCCCAAGTCAAAATCAAACATCAAAATAGGTTCATCATAAGCCTAGGCAATCTATAATGTTTAGCTTAGCATCTTAAAATCAAACAAAACAATAATAGACGAAATCATGGCGACAATAAATAAGAACGAAAGAATAAAGGCAACTAAACCCGGAGTCTTCGTCGTTGACCGATAAGCACTTCACCGGCTGATTCCTCGACTCCAAAGCTGCCAGAAACTCGCCTCGGACGCCTCGGAACTCAGCAAATTCGTCTGGAACTTCAGGGTATGATTAAGGGTGAGTTTAGGGGTCTTTATATAGGCAACAGGGGTCCAAAAATAGGTTAAGACGGTTAACAGTTGGAATATTCTGGAAGTCGGACACCGCCTCCACCACGCCGCGCTACGTGACCACTTTCTTTATCAAACTCCATCGACTCTTGAGAACTTGTGACCTCTTTCTCCTCCTCCAAACAAATTCTGACGGAACGGGGGTGCTCTGGACGTGGATCCATGCTCAGAATAAAAGACTCAGTCGCATAAACAGGATGACATGGATCAATGAGACCGTCTTGACCACTCGGGTGTCTCATGGATTTAGCAACATATGTAACACTATCGTCAAATGCATCAACAAATGCCCTAGCAGTACCTAAGAATGGGCGACCTAAAATAATCGGAACTCTCTCATCGGCCTCCGTATCTAAAACCACAAAATCTACGTGGAAAACTAAATTATCGACTTTCACTAGCAAGTTTTCTATGATTCCCCTAGGGTACTTAACCGAACGGTCAGCTAAAGACAAGGTCATGCGGGTGGGGGTAAGTTCTCCTAGGCCTAGCTTCTCAAACAATGAATATGGCATTAAGTTTATGCTAGCTCCTAGATCTGCTAAAGCCTGACACGAGGTATCCCTACCAAATAAACGTGGAATAGTAAAAACACCGGGATCGGGTAACTTTTCGGGTACCTTATTGAGAACTACTGCCGAACACTCTCCGTTCAGTGGAATGTTGAAAGCTCCTCCAGACTTTCCTTTCGCTTAAGAATATCTTTCAAGAACTTGGCATATTTCGGCATATGCTGGAGGACCTCGATAAACGGAAGATTAATCCTAAGCTGCGTAAACATATCTAAAAAGTTCCCGTATTTTCTACGAAATTTCTGATTCTTCGCACGGGCTGGATACGGCAAATGAGAATGATCTACAAGCGGTGAAGGCCTAACATCTCTCGGTTTCTTTTCCTCACTTCCTTTAACTACAGGCTCACTGGTAGGTGCGGTACTTGCTGGGTCTAGCCTTGGTTGCACCCTCCCAGGAGTCTCCATCACTATCTCCTCATCCACTAACTCATCATTCTCCTCTACCTCAATCTCTCTCTCCGGACCTAAAACCCTACCACTACGAGTAGAAATAGCATTTATTTGAGCGGCCGGATTCTGCTGAGTAGAACCTGAAAACTGACCTGGGGGTCTCTCATCTAAACGTCGGGCTATATCACCTACGGTTCTCTGAAGATCTAAGAGTGAGGACTGGTGATTACTTAAAAGCAAATCATGATCGGCAATTTTTTTCTGAGTGTTCTGATCTCTAACTAGGATTTGCTTCATCATCTCCTCTAACCTACCAATACCACCACTCAAGTCCTGCCCATTACTCCTACCATGACTACTTTGATCCCTACTAAACAACTGATCCTTCCCCTGATTAAGTTTTGAATTTGATTGGAAATTAGGGGGTGTACCGGAAGAACGCCAATTAGAGTTATAATTATTATTCTTATAGTTGTTCCAGTTTAAATTATTATTACCATTAAATGCATTAGGAACCCTATTCTGCCCTCCTATGAACTCTACCTGCTCCTGACTCATCAATGGACAATCTGAAGTCCCATGCCCTCCTCTACACAACTCGTACTTATCTATCTTAGACTTAAGGTTTTTAATCTCACTAGCTAGACTCTCTAAGGCAGCAGCCACACTAGTATCCAGATTAACCTGGTGCACACCTCGGACGGATGAGGGTGTACTAGTGACGGGATTTGAATTCCCGCTACGTGGCTTTTAGCAAACTTGGACTGGGCAAAACTTTCAAACAACTCATTACACTCTACTACATTTTTCTTATCCATTAAGTTACCTCCAGCAGCAGTGTCGAAACGAGCTTGTGTCTCATATGTTAGCCCATTGTAAAACTTCTCGACCAGGGCCCACAGAGTAAGACCATGCTGTGAACAACGGGCCAGTAAACCCTAAAAACGCTCCCAGGCTAGAAAGTACGGCTCGTCCGGCTTCATATGGAAAGAATGAATCTAATCACGGAAACGAGATGCTTTGGCAGGCGGGAAGTATTTTTTCAAGAAAGCGGTACGCAACTCCTCCCAAGTAGTGAATGCTCCAGCAGGTTGCGAATCAAGCCAAGTGGCAGCACGACCTGTAAGTGAAAACGGGAATAAATGGAGGAAAATGTCATCTATATTAGCACCTTGCAAATTGAACGTCCTAAGCGCACGGGTGAGATGGTTGATGTGTGCTGGTGCATCTTCATTGTCACGGCCATGGAATAGATTACTCTGGATGAGATTGGTTATGACATAAGAAGGAATTTGCCAGGAATTAAGGTTATCGATTACGGGGGTGATGATGGGCGTGTGATCTCCGGTGAAACCCTCGAAATCTTGTTGGTAAACGGTTCGGGTGTCGGCCATTTGAATATCGGGAATGGTTCCGGGGCTCGACGACGGTGAACTGTGTGGTTATGACTTCGGTGGAGAATCTATGGTGATCGGTGAATTGACTTCTGATTTTAATGGAAGTGGTCCTTGCGAACGAAGATGTGGCATAAACCTGAAAAGCACACAAGACCAAATCAATAGACTCTATTCAAATACAAAAATAAACTAAACATAAAATTAAACTAAAATTAATTAGACTCCTAGGACTCGAAAAGAAAAACAAAACAAAACAAAACAAGTAGCACGTATGTAGCAAGTAAGTCTAATCAAAGCTAATAAGGCAATCGCCAAAAGTCCCCGGCAACGGCGCAAAAAAATTGATGTGATTAAAGTAGTTATATAGAAACACACTAATCTAGACACTAAGTAATAAATTCTAGACTCTTAAACTTAACTAAATTATTAACCGGCAAGTGAACCGGTCAACTCTAGTACAGCTAAGTAAGTCCGGATATCGAACCCACAGGACTCTTTAATTTATGATAACTAGCTAAATTTAGACTTAACTACAGACACGACTATTTATTATGGGGGGTTTTACTTAAAACTAATATTAACTTAATCGCTAAGACTTAAAAGCAACTTAACCCTGGACTTAATTCAAATGATGACAAGATAACTACCTAGGCTAGAATCCCCTAAATTTCAGTTATCAATTAACCTGAATAATACTTAGTTATGGAACTGGGATCGTAAATAGACACTTATAAGAAAACCCGAACAGGACCCCTGACCCTTCTCAAGAGAAACCTATGGATTTCTAACAAGTTTTAACGCACACCAGTATTTAAAATCAAGTTTGCTTATGGTCACCTAATTAATTACAAACTAGTTCCTTTATACGAAATCCTACCTTACAGCGCGGAAATCAAAGGCAGTCTAATATATTCAATTGACTCGATAGACAAAGTTAATCGATCAAACCTAGACGGACTCCTTACGAAGAACTAAATCTAGCAATCTTGATCAACAAAGACCTATCAATAACCTAGTACCTTACAGCTATTTAGGTTAGCAACACACTTAGGTTTATTTAATTAACAATTATTATTCCTATGATCTTAGTGCACATCAATCATAAAATAATAAAAAACACAAAGTAATTGACATAATTGCAACCTATCATAATGACAAACAATAATCAAGGCAACTATGGAATAATAATAATTAATCAAACAATCCTAAATATCCATATGCATCAATTTAATATAAGTAAACCTTTTACTAGTTCAACACCTTGTTTATAAAGAAACATTACAAACTAATTTACAATATATTACATTTCTTTGTTCTATCATTGTTTTACCGTCTAGGTGATACAAACAAAACTAGTTCGTTAACTATACATTCTTACTACTAACGCCGTTGCTTCTATTCACATAGCATCAACCACACACTTTAGGCAAGTAACAGATCACCAAATTACTCCGATTTAGGTACACCTGAAAAGCAGTTTAAAACGGGTCAACTACTAGAGTTGGTGAGTTTCACGAGTTTCAAGAAAACAGTAATGAGTATTCACAAGTCAACACTTAAAATCATGAAATAAGTATGTATGTATGTAAATGATGTAATTATGCTAAGCTACAGTGAAGCCTTGACTGTATGTTCTGCGTGCATCCATTTCCCACGCTCTTTCAACCACTGTGGCCCCATTCCGCCCACAACATGCCCCCGTAGCTATGTCTAACACTACATAGCCTTTTTGTATAAATATGGTCATGTGCAAACGGCGCTATGTGACACGGCAACCATGCCGATTCCGTTTGGGTTTGTCAAACCAATAGTACTATTCACAAGCCACCGGCTCGAAGTTAATCACTGTGATCGTGGGGACTTTTGTGTGTTAGCACTTAGATAATTCACATCAATACACGTTTCAGGTATGTATAATGAAATCAAACGTGCTTTTCACCTCAAAAGTTCGTAAAACTGTTTAAAGAGTGAGGTCATGAAACTCACGGTTTAGTAGATAATCAGCACTGTATCTGCTCGTGATTTGTTCGGTCCGCTATCAGTAGTTCCTATAATCAATATTATAATAATATTAATATTTTAATATTATTATAATCTCAATACTAAACTGGGCTGTATAACTAATCTGGGTATAGCTGGAACGCCCAGAAAGTGGCAATAGGCTTAGGTTGTGATGTTGTTCAATGTCTAATACTTAAAACCGAACTTGGCTCAGATTCCCGTTTTCCCAGCTGCGCCAAGTTGTTCGTTTACGTGTTCAGAAAACAATTATGAGAAAATAAGTTTGGGTAAATGTATTGGTTAACACAATGATTAAGTTATAAAGAAAGATCACATACTGGGGTCCCGGATTAGCCACGGGGCCCGTTTCCGTTTATTCAGTTTGATTTAAGAAGAAACGCGCACAATCCACCCGGATTGTCCAGGTTTCTCATAGAAAAGTTCGTTTTTACATAATTAGTCCAAAAATATGATTTTTGATCACTCTTGGTGTTTTGATATTCCCGCAGATTCGCTAGTCGCAAACTTGTCGATTTTTATAAAAACTGAATTTGTTTAATATTCAGATTAGCATAATTAATTAACCGTTAATGATTAAATTATGAAAATTTAACCACTTATCAATTAAAATATGTAGATTTTTATAAAAATATTTCTGGAATTTATTTACTGATTTATTAATTTATAAAAATTCATTATATCAGCTATATTTCGCCTGAAAATCGTCCGTTTACCCCAAACAATTTCCAAAAATTCCACAAAAATTCATGAATGCTCAAATCATGTCCCAAATCAACCTGTATCAATTCCAGAATGTAAAAAAATCGTGCAATATTCTTTTCGGTCGAAATTCGGCTATAAAAATTCACACGAACGCATATAAAAAAAACACCTATAAACTTCTCCAAACGATCCGAAAATTCATATGTCATCAAAATACATCAAATCTGAGTTCCCACAAAAATTTCATAATCTTTAAAGTACTTTAGCTATTTTTCCCAAATAAACGTCCCAATTCGGTAATAAATTCGCCAAATATTTTCGGATGGTCGAGAAATTACCAAATTTGAACAGGGACTCATTGAAATTGTCCCTGATGTCCCTGAAAAATTTCAAGGCCTAACAATATGCACATCATAACCTTAACCTAAATAGCCCGTACGCGAGTGTTTCGGCATTATCTTAGCGGGTTTGGGTCGTTTCCGACTTTTTAATCAAGTTTTCAGGTTCTTGTGCTTGTAAGAAAGCTAGGTAAAAGTCCTATATCACAAACAAAGCAATTTTTCATCAACATAACAGCCCTTAACTTAGGGTTTCGGCTAGTGCACAAAAACAAACTTTTGAACCGTAAAAACGTCGTTTCAACCCTTTAATCCGTGTTTATGGCAAAAAAAAACTGTCAAAACAGGTTCCTTACCATGTTTATGATCAAAACATGTTTATGGACCATTTTTGGGATTTTTTCATGGTTAGGAATGATTTTTAGTAATCAAGACATGTTTTTATGGTATTAATCAAGGTTAAACAAGTACAAAAGCTACTTATTTAAGCTCCTTACCCTAGGGTTTGAAGGATTTCTGGAAAATCAGCTTGCAGCTGCTTGGACCTCAACTTTTATAAACCAAAATGAATAAACAAGCTTGCAAAACAAGTTTTATAAAAAGAATGGGGGGTGGGGGTGGGCTGTCCGATCGGAACCCCCTTATGGCCCATGATGGGCTGTTTTGGCCCAATGATCTGGTTTCTCAAGCCCAAATACGAAAAGCCCGGTCCAAATCTAGTTCGGGTTCGGTTTTTGGCGCGAAAAACTTATCGGGTGCGTTAAACAGCGCGAAAACGAGTGTTTTTCGGCTAGTTTTGTGTAAAATTATAAAAACATACTATATGTTTGTAAAATTCAAAAATATTTTCACAGATCGCTTAAAACATTTCAAGTAAGTGTTTGGTAAGTCTTTTTCGGCTTAACGGATGATACAATGCTTGGTTTGTAACTATCTTTTGCGTTTAAATCTATAGCGGGTAGTTAAACGAGAATATTTTCGTTTTAACTTTTTTGCTATCAAACTAAGACCATATTTCTAATATTTTAGCTTGTATAGATCGTATATCACTTATAGATGGCCCCCCGAGATATCTGGGTCATAACCCGACCTGTTCGGTTAATCGTTCGTTTGTTACGCAAAATGCGTTTATTTGATTAATCGGTAAATACGTACTAAGGTGTTCCTTGTTTTGGCTCAAATGTCACATTCTCCCCCCGTTAGAAAATTTCGTCCCCGAAATTTGATTATTCAACTTTGTCTTTGTTTGGAAACAGGTGCGGGTATTTCTTTTTGATTTCAGATTTCCGCTCCCACGTGAATTCGGGTCCTCGTTGTGAATTCCACCGAACTTTTACTAGAGAGATTTTGTTGTGTCTTAATAGTTTTATTTTTTCCTCTAATATTTCCACCGGTTCTTCAATGAAATTCAGTTTTTCGTTTTTGTTTAAGTCTTTTAATGGCACGATTTTGGTTTCATCTGCAAGACACTTCTTCAGGTTCGAAACGTGAAAGACATCGTGAATAGAACTCAACTCCACAGGAAGTTTCAGTCGGTAAGCTATCGGACCTATCTTAGAATTGACTTCATATGGCCCAATCTATCGTGGAGCTAGTTTACCGGTTTTTCCGAATCGAATGACGCTTTCCACGGGGATACTTTCAGAAAAACTTTGTCGCCTATTTCAAAGGATAACGGCTTTCTACGAACATCAGCGTAGCTTTTCTGTCGATCTCGGGCGATTTTCCATTTGCATGTGATTTTACGGATTTTGTCGGTGGTTTCTTGAATCAAGTCAGATCGTGTAATTTGGGTGTCTCCAACCTCAGTCCAGCAGAAGGGTGATCTACATTTCCGTCCGTACAGCGCTTCATATGGTGCCGTTTGAATGCTACTGTGATAGCTATTGTTGTACGAAAATTTAACCAGTGGAAGATGTGGATCCCAGTTTCCACCGAAGTCTAGTACACAAGCGCGAAGCAAAGCTTCTAAGGTTTGAATGGTTCGCTCAGATTGACCGTCGGTTTGGGGATGGTAGGCGGTACTTAGGTCAATTCGGGTTCCCAAAGCTTCTTGTACTGCTTGCCAGAAACGAGAGGTGAAATGGCTATCACGATCAGAGATGATTGAAACGGGTACGCCGTGTCGGGATACGATTTCATTGATGTAGATGTGAGCAAGTTTTTCGGTTGTGTAAGCGGTTCAGATTGGAAGGAAGTGTGAGGACTTTGTTAATCGGTCAACTATCACCCATATTGCATCATTTCCTCGGGAAGTTTTAGGGAGGTGTGTTACAAAATCCATGGTAATTTGTTCCCACTTCCATTGTGGTATTTTCGGTTGGTGCAACATCCGCGAAGGTTTTTGATATTCAGCCTTAACCCTCGCACAGGTTAAACATTTACTGACATACGTGGCTATATCCTTCTTCATACCGGGCCACCAA
This sequence comes from Bidens hawaiensis, assembly GCF_021521415.1. NCBI lineage: Eukaryota > Viridiplantae > Streptophyta > Magnoliopsida > Asterales > Asteraceae > Bidens > Bidens hawaiensis. Next base: position 392,622 of record NW_027491115.1, on the reverse strand, counting down.
TAATACTCCTTCAAGTCCTTGTACATCTTATCCGTTCCAAGATGAATGGAGTATTTGGACTTATGGGCTTCGTCCATGATCAAGTCACGTAGATTGCTGAAAGTGGGAATCCAAACTCGGTTTTTGTAATATAGAATTTCGTCAGTTCTTTCTTCAAAGTTTTGTTCGGTCCCATGCAAGTTTTCATCTTCCAAGTGATCTCCTTTCAAAGCTTCGCTTTGAGCAATACGAATTTTCTCGGTGAGACTGGTTTGGACGATCATTCCAAGTGCTCGGACCCGTAGTGGTTTGATCCTGTCTTTTCTACTCAAAGCATCTGCCACTATATTAGCCTTGCCCGGGTGGTATCGAATCTCACAGTCATAATCGTTCAACAGTTCTACCCATCTCCTTTGCCTCATGTTTAGCTCTTTCTTGTCAAAAATATGCTGTAGGCTTTTGTGGTCGGTGTATACTGTACACTTGGTGCCGTACAAATAGTGCCTCCAGATCTTGAGCGCAAAAATAACCGCGCCCAGTTCCAAATCATGGGTGGTATAAATCTTCTCGTGCACCTTTAATTGTTGAGAAGCGTATGCTATGAATTTGTTTCTTTGCATAAGTACACATCCCAACCCTTTCCGGGACGCGTCGCAATAAACAACCAGATCATCAGTTCCCTCTGGAAGACTTAGTATTGGGGCTTGGCATAGTTTCTGTTTCAGCAATTGAAAAGCCACTTCTTGTTCTTCTCCCCAGACATAAGCATGATCTTTTTGAGTCAACAGAGTTAAAGGTTGGGCTATGCTGGAAAAATTAGCAACAAAACGCCGATAATATCCAGCTAAACCCAAAAATTGGCGGATCTCTTTCGGTGACTTTGTGGCTTGCCAATTTTTGATGGCTTCAATCTTACTCGGGTCTACATGGATACCGTGTCGGTTAACAACGTGCCCTAGAAATTGTACTTCTTGTAGCCAAAATTCACACTTTGACAGCTTGGCATACAACTTTTCCTGCCTCAACAGCTCCAAAATAGCTCGTAAATGCTGCTCGTGTTCCTCCTTGGTTTTCGAATATATCAAAATGTCATCAATAAACACGATAACGAATTTGTCGAGGTACGGTTTACAAACTCAATTCATAAGGTCCATGAAAACTGCGAGAGCATTAGTCAGTCCGAACGGCATAACTAAGAATTCGTAGTAGCCATAACGAGTTCGGAACGCCGTTTTAGACACGTCTTCCTCTTGGATTTTAACTTGATGGTAACCGGATCGAAGGTCAATTTTCGAGAAATAGTTTGCCCCTTGGAGTTGGTCAAACAAGTCATATATTCATGGAAGAGGGTATCGGTTCTTGATGGTAACTTTGTTTAATTCCCGGTAATCGATGCACATTCTAAAACTTCCATCCTTCTTCTTTACGAACAATACCGGTGCTCCCCAAGGAGAATAACTGGGACGTATAAAACCCTTATCTAACAACTCCTGCAATTGGTTGGATAATTCTTGCATTTCAGAAAGTGCCAACCGTAAGGTGCCTTAGCAATGGAGGCTGATCCTGGGATTAAGTCAATACGGTATTCAACATGTTGGTTCGGTGGTAATCCAGGTAAATCATCAGGAAAGACATCGGGGTATTCACGTACAACAAGAATTCTTCTATGCGTTTCTCATCAGGATTCTTTATAGTCACGTTTACTAAGAATGCCATACAACCTTGGCGTAAACATTTCAACACTTTAAGATGAGACACAAGAGGTATAATCGAACCAGACTTCTCTCCTTGTACCAAAATCATTTCACCATTCGGAAGTGGAATTTTAACCGTCTTGTCGTTACACACAATCTCCGCCTTATACTTGGTTAACCAGTCCATGCCAACGATTACATCAAAACTTCCTAACTCTACCAGGAGTAGGTCAATAAGGAATGGGTGGTCATTGAGAATAACGGAACAATTTTGGATTATTTGGTTGACAGTTATAGAGTTACCGTTAGCGAGTTCTATAGTATAGGGATTTGTTAGTTCCCTAACTGGCATATTACCCAGGGACACAAAACTAGAGGAAACAAAGCTTCTATCGGCACCAGTATCAAATATTACAGAAGCATATTGATCAGAAACAACAAATGTACCTGTTACTACGTTCGGGTCTTGTCGTGCTTCTCCTGACCCGCTAACGAACGCGCGTCCCCGAGGCGCATTTGAAGTCGATGCTTGGTTTGTTCTAGTAACTGCTCTTGGATTCAACTTGGGGCAGTTTCTTCTAATATGTTATGTGCTGCCACATTCATAACAGGCACGGTAGGTTGCTGTGGTTGAAGTTTGTTGGATAGGTTGTTGGCGGATTGGCTGAGGTCTGGGTGGCGGTGGATGACGAGGTTGAGTTGTTTGAGTTGGTCGGCTCACAATTTTTGCACCTGCTCTGCAATTAGGGGCATAATTCCCAGTTCGACCACATTTCTGGCATACCGGGAATCTGCATTCTCCCACATGATGGTAATTGCATTTATCGCACTTTGTGAAGGGTCCCTTATACCTGTTTTGCTTTGTATCGGAACCAGTTATAGCATAATTTCTTATTGTCAGACGTGCACGTTTGCTTGATTGTCCTCCTTGTGCTCTCGTCCCATAGTCAGTTCGTTTCATACCCACTGATTCTCCGGTCATTCTCAATACTCCACTTATTACCAAGTCAAAATTTACGATGCCGGCCTGAGTCACGGCATTCTCAAATGATGTATGGCCAACAGAGTTCACCAAACTCCTCACTTTTGGGGCTAAACCCCAGATATAACGTTCAACTCGTTTGTTCTCAGGAGTTACTAACCATGCTACTAAGCGAGCCAATTCATTGAAGCGGTTCGTGTATCCCAAATGATCCGCTCCTTTCATTTCCAAACTCCAAAGTTCGTGTTCTAATCTTTGAATTTCGTTCTTTGGGCAGAAATGTTTCAGCATCAGTGTCTTGAGTTCAGCCCATGTCATGCGATTAACCGTATCTTGACCCTTTATCTGCACCGTAGTGTTCCACCACATTAATGCGTGATAAGTAAATGTAGAAGGAACATATTTGACTATGTTTTCCGGTGGACAATTACTAATATTGAGAACAGATTCAGTCTTTTCGATCCATTTGATTAACCCGTTTGGCCCTTAAGTGCCCTTAAAATCAATCGGTTTATAGGCCATAAAGTTTTTGATCGAATATTCCCTCCGAGGGGGATTAGGGTGGTTATTGTTATTGTTTGGGTTCGGCTGGGGATTATTGTTGTTGACATTATTTGCATCAGGTGGGGGATTATTTTCATTGGTAGGGGCATTTGTATTAGGTGGGGGATTGTTATTTGTAACTGTTTCATTGTTGGTTGGGGGAGCATTATTGATTTGTTGCTGGTTTGTTTGTATATTGGCATTAACACCAGTATTCACTTGTGTTACAATAAGCGGAATTACTGCCTGCATTTGCCGAGCAATCATCTCGGCTATTTCTGCCTCAGTCATAGGGTTTGCTTTCTTTGGGGCCATTCTATAATGATAAACAAATATAAGCCAATTAGTACTAATTCCAGTCTACGGCACTGTGTAATAATAATCACAATAAATGTTGTACAGGTAAACCAGATAACATACTAACGTTTCACAAATTGTTCTGTACATTGATAATAAAAGGTACATAGACTTAGCCTTATAAAGGCCAGTGCTTGCATGTATATATCAAAATCTGTCACTAAGTGACGGTTAGACTTAACCCTATAAGGGTCAGTGCTTGTAATAATGTACAAAATTGTGCCCCCTATTAACATAACATACTACTGTATTCATACATGGAGTATCAAAAGATCATGTACACATATCTGTAACATTCTGCATTTATACGTACAAACGATAGGCTAGCCACGAACATAACAATAACAGCACCGTAATCACCCAGTAATAGTTCCACAGCCGAACTGTCACCCTATCCAAACACCAGTGGTGGTAGGCATCTGACTGCTGCAAGTTCAGTACTATCTGATGTAACGTCGATAAGTACTGAGTCACGTCCCTCCTCTCCTGGTTAATGTTAGCTATGGCTATTGAGTGGTCTATCACACGGTCAGTCAGGACAACCATCCAAGATTTGTTTCCTGCGTTTGGGAGGTCAGGGCGAGGGGTAGGTATACTCAATGAACGGGAAGATGAAGTATCTGTCCTAGGGCGTGAAAGTCCTCCCCGGTCGTGGGTAGGTCTGAATGGAATCCAGGTAGGGTCAATCGGGATTATCCGAATACGAGCAGTCTGTCGGACTCGCGCAGTAGCTGAAGTCGTCAGCGACAGGTGTATAGATGGAGTGGGTAATCTGGCTACTCTAGCAGGTGAATGATACTGACTGTTAACTTCGTTTTGATCCCCGCGTGGTGACCTGGGTGGATAACTATCGCATCTGTAGCCGGATAGATCAGGCACATTCCTGGGTAGCTCTCTACAGATAACTTTTTCTTCCACCTCTTCCTCTTCCTCCTCCGGTTCCTCTTCTGGGTCCTCCTCTTCTGGATCCTCCTCGAAGTCCCCCTCTGGATCCTCCTCTAATTCTTCCTCGGGATCTTCCTCAACAGAGATTACCGGTTCTTCTTCCTGTACGTAGTCGTTATTCCTTTACATGACTCTTCACAAAGGTTAGTTATAAGAATAATAACTATTGCTAGCGCTAACGATTGTCGAAAAGATTAATTAATTAAACCAAATTTAATATTAATTATATTAGAATGTAATATTAGTTTTATTAAAATTTTTAATTATTATTATTATTATTATTTAAATCAATATTGAATATAAATGAATATAATATTCATAGTAAAATTCTCCGTCATCAAGAGTATCGTACGTACACATATTCATACACCTTGTTCCAAATAAGCACGTATGAGTGTTACATATATATATACTTTCACATTACCTTTTATACACATATGTTACCATTTTTACCTAACCACACGTTCTGCGACTTCTCCCCGAATTCCCTCTTACAAGCAAGTCTGTTATTATGTTCCAGACCACAATAACTCACTTGCCCTACAAGTTCATCCCGACATCCGTCAGCATATAATATTAAATTATTATATAAATATTTCCCAGAGTTAATCGAGCCTACGGTTATATTTTAGGTACCCTAAGGGATAACGTAATCCTTTATAACCAATGGCTCTGATACAAACTTCTGTCACACCCCGACTAGCAAAATGCGGAAACGTAAAACGGGAATGTAACAGACACCTCTGGTATCAACACATTGTTTATAAAGAAACATTACAAACTAATTTACAATATATTACATTTCTTTGTTCTGTCATTGTTTTACCGTCTAGGTGATACAAACAACACTAGTTCGTTAACTATACATTCTTACTACTAACGCCCTTGCTTCTATTCACATAGCATCAACCACACACCATGGGCAAGTAACAGATCACCAAATCATTCCGATTTAGGTACACCTTAAAAGCAGTTTAAAACGGGTCAACTACTAGAGTTGGTGAGTTTCACGAGTTTCAAGAAAACAGTAATGAGTATTCACAAGTCAACACTTGTAATCATGAAATAAGTATGTATGTATGTAAATGATGTAATTATGCTAAGCTACAGTGAAGCCTTGCCTGTATGTGCTGCGTGAATCCATTTCCCACGCTCCATCATCCATTGTGGCCCCTTTCCGCACACAACATGCCCCGGTAGCTATGTCTAACACTACACAGCCTGTTTGTATAAATATGGTCTTGTGCAAACGGCGCTATGTGACTCGGCAACCAGGCCGATTCCGTTAGGGTTGGTCAAACCAATAGTACTATTCACAAGCCACCGGCTCGAAGTTAATCACTGTTATCGTGGGGACTTTCGTGTGTTAGCACTTAGATAATTCACATCAATACACGTTTCAGGTATGTATAATGAAATCAAACATGCTTTTCACCCCAAAAGTTTGTAAAACTGTTTAAAGAGTGGGTTCATGAAACTCACGGTTTAGTAGATAATCAGTACTGTATCAACTCGTGGTTTGTTCGGTCCGCTATCAGTAGTTCCTATAATCAATATTAATATTTTAATATTATTATAATCTCAATACTAAACTGGGATGTATAACTAATCTGGGTGTAGCTGGAACGCCCAGAAAGTGGCAATAGGCTTAGGTTGTGATGTTGTTCAATGTCATAATACTTAAAACCGAACTTGGCTCAGATTCCCGTTTTCCCAGCTGGGCCAAGTTGTTCGTTTACGTGTTCAGAAAACAATTATGGGAAAATAAGCTTGGGTAAATGTATTGGTTAACACAATGATTAAGTTATAAAGAAAGATCACATACTGGGGTCCCGGATTAGCCACGGGGCCCGTTTCCGTTTATTCAGTTTGATTTAAGAAGAAACACGCACAATCCACCCGGATTGTCCAGGTTTCTCATAGAGAAGTTCGTTTTTACATAATTAGTCCAAAAATGATTTTTATTCACTCTTGGTGTTTTGATATTCCCGCAGTTTCGCTAGTCGTAAACTTGTCGATTTTTATAAAAACTGAAATTGTTTAATATTCAGATTAGCATAATTAATTAACCGTTAATCATTAAATTATGAAAATTTAACCACTTATCAATTAAAATATGTAGAGTTTTATAAAAATATTTCTGGAATTTATTTATTGATTAATTAATTTATAAAAATTCATTTTATCAGCTATATTTCGCCTGAAAATCGTCCGTTTACCCCAACCAATTTCCAAAAATTCCACAAAAATTCCTGAATGCTCAAATCATGTCTCAAATCAACCTGTATCAATTCTAGAATGTAAAAAGTTCGTGCAATATTCTTTTCGGTCCAAATTTGGCTATAAAAATTCACACGAACGCATATAAACAAAACACCTTTAAACTTCTCCAAATGATCCGAAAATTCATATGTGATCAAAATACATCAAATCTGAGTTTCCACAAAAATTATATAATTTTCGAAGTATTTTAATTATTTTTCCCAAATAAACGTCCCAATTCGGTAATAAATTCGCCAAATATTCTCGGATGGTCGAGAAATTACCAAATTTGAACAGGGACACATTGACATGGTCCCTGATGTCCCTGAAAAATTTCAAGGCCTAAAAATATGCACATCACAACCTTAACCTAAATAGCCCGTAAGCGAGTGTTTCGGCATTACCTTAGCGGGTTTGGCTCGTTTCCGACTTTTTAATCAAGTTTTCAGGTTCTTGTGCTTGTAAGAAAGCTAGGTAAAAGTCCTATATCATAAACCAAGCAATTTTTCATCAACATAACAGCCCTTAACTTAGGGTTTCGGCTAGTGCACAAAAACAAACTTTTGAACCGTAAAAACGTCGTTTCAACCCTTTAATCCGTGTTTATGGCAAAAAAAAACTATCAAAACAGGTTCCTTACCTTGTTTATGATCAAAACATGTTTATGGACCATTTTTGGTATTTTTACATGGTTAGGAATGATTTTTAGTAATCAAGACATGCTTTTATGGTATTAATCAAGGTTAAACAAGTACAAAAGCTACTTATTTAAGCTCCTTACCTTAGGGTTTGAAGGATTTCAGAAAAATCAGTTTGCAGCTGCATGGACCTCATCTTTTATAAACCAAAATGAATAAAAAAGCTTGCAAAACAAGTTTTATAAAAAGAATGGGGGGTGGGGGTGGGCTGTCCGATCGGAACCCCCTTATGGCCCATGATGGGCTGTTTTGGCCCAATGATCTGGTTTCTCAAGCCCAAATACGAAAAGCCCGGTCCCAATTTAGTTCGGGTTCGGTTTTTGGCGCGAAAAACTTATCGGGTGCGTTAAACAGCGCCAAAACGAGTGTTTTTCGGCTAGTTGTGTAAAATTATAAAAACATACTATATGTTTGTAAAAATCAAAAATTATTTTCACGGATCGCTTAAAAGATTTCAAGTAAGTGTTTGGAAAGTCTTTTTCGGCTTAACGGATGATATAATGCTTGGTTTGTAACTATCTTTTGCGTTTAAATCTATAGCGGGTAGTTAAACGAGCATATTTTCGTTTAACTTGTTTGCTATCAAACTAAGACCATATTTCTAATATTTCAGCTTGTATAGATCGTATATCACTTATAGATGCCCCCCCGAGATATCTGGGTGATAACCCGACCCGTTCAGTTAATCGTTCGTTTGTTACGCAAAAGGCGTTTATTTGCTTAATCGGTAAATACGTACTAAGGTGTACCTTGTTTTGGCTCAAATGTCACATTTTTTGCCCTATTTTCACCGGAATTAAAACCCGAAACCTACATTATTCAATTAAGTTAGTTGTATACAAAACCGAACGTAAACTAATAATATATTAAATAAAATATACGAGGGTTTAATATATATTTATCGTTATATCATTCTTCCATTGGTCATTGTTTTGGGTGTTTTTCAAAACTAGTGGGTTCCGACCAGAACTAGTTTTGAGAAGGTATCTTGAGGAGCCGTGGCTACGAAGGTCATAGACAGAGGCAAGCTTAAAAAGTTTAAGATCCAGAGCATGATCCGCAATTAGTCTCTCCAGGACAAACAATGTCCTCCAAACCATCGGCATGGTTTGGACAAAACTATGCCCAGTTCTGATGAAAAACTCCGTGGTAAAAGCTGGAAAAGGGTAATTAAAGCCGATCTTGAACGGAAAAAAAGGAAAACAAATCTAGTCTTAGAGAGAAGATCAGATAAGACAGCTGGATCGAACTACCTCGTCCATTTAGTATAAGAGAGCAAATGATGGTATAGCAATAAACATCAGGATGATACTAGGAAATATGGTCCGAAGAATCTCGATAGTAGTTCCACGAACAATCCTTTGCAAGATTGGTCAGAAAACGGTTCCCGAAGGGAAGCAGCCTCGTGATTATAAGATCGCAATGTCATTATTATTGAACTTCCATATCTCGTTCGCGGGGTTGGCAAAAAGATTTTGGGAAATGAAATCCTAAATACCAGAATCATGGAGCTTCGGACTCATGATTTCCAGAATATAAAGAAGAAGAAGAAGAAAGAGTTTACCTAGACAGAAGGAAAGACGGATAGAAATGTTATTTATCCGGGTAGTTATATGGGCGACCTAGGGTTTGGCGAATCATCAAGACGGCTGACACGTGCGTTAAAGATCCACCACACAAGATTTAAATTTCAAATTTCAAAAATTTTACAGCTGTAAACCATATCTACAACTGTCAAATTTGGGGACAATTGTTACGGCACGGATTTTCAGTATCCTCAGCACAAATTTTATTCAGAACAAATCTAGGATGTGGTATCTTCTAAGGTAACAGGTATCCTAATTATGTTATATAACTAACGCATAGTCTGCTACTTTCCTTATTTACCAGGTCAAAGATAGTTGCGTAAATTCCCCAAAGACTCGCACTTTCAGTTAATAAAGCGTGGCAAGAAAGGAAACATGCTGATTGAAGGGTTAATGGCTAATTGATTCCTTAGTTTCCTAAATTATAGGCAATAGTTGTTAGACTTTATTTATTATAGATAGAGCTCTAAACAAATGATCAAACACACACTCTAGCACTCGAGAACTTACTAGTACTCGCATTCTTTGTAGTCACGATCAAGTTTGAGCTCCACGCTTGTAATCACCTTTATTATTAATAAACCGGTGGTGAAAGTTTTCACCACCCGGGGTTTTTTGCTTGTTATCCCAAGGATAACGAGTTTTTTCCTCGCAACAAATCTTTGTGTTCAAGCCATTTTTATTAGCACCAAGTCCCATTTTACTAATTTGGTTGTAAAATCACTATTGTCAATTTTTGACCGAAACACTATTCGTAGTTGACCTTTTCTCTAAACATGCTTTTCAGGTAATCAGAAAGGGGGAGTAGATTGATTATGTGTTACTCGTTGGATTGTGATCGATGCTGTGATCATTTGTGATCATTTGAGTTAGAAGTAAAGTAATTGAAGAGCTAGTTTTGATTGCTTCACTTAGTTTGTAAAATATGTTAGAACGATGTATTATATTGGAAATTAGTTAGTAATGTTTCTTTATGAGAAATGTATTTGATACCAGTTGTACCTGTTGCATTTCCGTTTTACGCTTCAGCAATTCGATTAACGGGGTGTGACAGAAGTTGGTATCAGTGTCACACCCCGACTAGCACAATGCGGAAGCGTAAAACGGGAATGTAACAGACACCTCTGATATCAACACATTATTTATAAAGAAACATTACAAACTAATTTACAATATATTACATTTCTACGTTCTATCATTGTTTTACAGTCTAGGCGATACAAACAAAACTAGTTCGTTAACTATACATTCTTACTACTAACACCCTTGCTTCTATTCACATAGCATCAACCACACACTTCAGGCACGTGACAGATCACCCAATCATTCCGATTTAGGTACACCTGAAAAGAAGTTTAAAACGGGTCAACTACTAGAGTTGGTGAGTTTCACAAGTTTCAATAAAACAGTAATGAGTATTCACTAGTCAGCACTTGTAATCATGAGATAAGTATGTATGTATGTAAATGATGTATGTGATGTAATTATGCTAAGCTACAGTGAAGCCTGGACTGTTCGTACTGCGTGCCTCCATTTCCCACGCTCAATCAACCACTGTGGCCCCTTTCCGCCCACGACATGCCCCGGTAGCTATGTCTAACACTACATAGCTGGTTCGTAAAAATTATGGTCAGGTGCAAATGGTTTTGGTGTCTCGGCAAACCGTGGCGGATCCGTTTGGGTTTGTCAAACCAATAGTACTATTCACAAGCCACCGGCTCGATGTTAATCATTGTGATCGTGGGGACTTTCGTGTGTTAGCACTAAGATAATTCACATCAGTACATGTTTCAGGTATGTATATGTAATCAAACATGCTTTTCACCCCAAAAGTTCGCAAAACCGTTTAAAAGTGGGGTCATGAAACTCACGGTTTAGTAGATATTCAGTACTGTATCAACTCGCGGTTTGTTCAGTCCGCTATCAGTGGTTCCTATAATCAATATTATAATAATATTAATATTTTAACATTATTATAATCTCAATACTAAACTGGGCTGTATAACTAATCTGGGTGTAGCTGGAACGCCCAGAAAGTGGCAATAGGCTTAGGTTGAGACGTTGTTCAAAGTCTAATACTTAAAACTGAACTTGGCTCAGATTCCCGTTTTCCCAGCTGGGCCAAGTTGTTCGTTTACGCGTTCAGAAAACAGTTATGGGAATATAAGCTTGGGTAAATGTATTGGTTAATAAAATTATTAAGTTATAAAGAAAGATCACATACTGGGGTCCCGGATTAGCCACGGGGCCCGTTTCCGTTTATACAGTTTGATTTGAGAAGAAACGCGCACAATCCACCCGGATTGTCCAGGTTTCTCATAGAAAAGATCATTTTTACTTAATTAGCCCAAAAATATGATTTTTGATCACTCTTGGTGTTTTGATATTCCAGCAGATTCACTAGTCGCGAACTTGCCGGTTTTTATAAAAACTGAATTTGTTTAATATTCAGACTAGCATAATTAATTAACCGTTAATCATTAAATTATGAAAATTTAACCACTTATCAATTAAAATATGTAGATTTTTATAAAAATATTTCTGGAATTTATTTGCTGATTTATTAATTTATAAAAATTCATTTTATCAGCTATATTTCGCCTGAAAATCGTCCGTTTACCCCAAACAATTTCCAAAAATTCACCAAAATTTCTTGAACACTCAAATAATGTACCAAAACAACTTGTATCAATTCCAGAATGTAAAAAGCTTGTGCAATATTATTTTTTGCCCAAATTCGGCTGTAAAAATTCACACGAACGCAAATAAACAAAACACCTTTAAACTTCTCCAAATAATCCCAAAATTCATATGTGATCAAAATATATTAAATCTGAGTTCCCAGGAAAATTTCATAATTTTTGAAGTATTTTAGCTATTTTTCCCAAATAAACGTCCCAATTCGGTAATAAATTCTCCAATTATTCTCGGATGATCGAAAAATTACCAAATTTGAACAGTGACTAATTGACATGGTCCCTGATGTCCCTGAAAAATTTCAAGTCCTAAAAATATGCACATAACAACCTTAACCTAAATAGCCCGTAAGCGAGTGTTTCGGCATTACCTTAGCGGGTTTGGCTCGTTCCCGACATTTAAATCAAGTTTTCAGGTTCTTGTGATTCTAAGCAATCTAGGTACAAGTCCTATATCACAAACCAAGCAATATTTCATCAACATAACAGCCCTTAAGTTAGGGTTTCGGCTAGTGTACAAAAACGAACTTTTGAACCGTAAAAACGTCATTTCAACCCTTTAATCCGTGTTCCTTACCATGTTTATGATCAAAACATGTTTATGGACCATTTTTAGGATTTTTACACGGTTAGGAATGATTTTTAGTAATCAAGACATGTTTTTATCGTATTAAACAAGTTTAAACAAGTGTAAAAGTAGCTTATTTAAGTTGTTTACCTTAGGGTTTCTTTAGTTTTTGGCTGGAGAAGAAGGTGTGTCCAGAATTTTCAAGAAATGATGTTAAAAATGGATTGAATCTAGTTTAAATGCGAAAGAATAACAAAGGGGGGGGGGTGGCGGTTGCGGCCGGGATTCCTTATGGGCCCCCTATGGGCTGTTTTGGCCCAATGATCTGGTTTCTCCAGCCCAAACACGAAAATCCCGGTCCAAATTAGTTCGGGTTCGATTTTTGGCGCAAAAAACTTGTCGGGTGCGTTAAACAGCGCGAAAACGAGTGTTTTTCGGCTAGTTTTGTGTAAAAGTATAAAAACATACTATATGTTTGTAAAAATCAAAAATATTTTCACGGATCACTTAAAACATTTCAAATAAGTGTTTGTAAGTCTTTTTCGGCTTAACGGATGATACAATGCTTGGTTTGTAACTATCTTTTGAGTTTAAATCTATAGCGGGTGGTTAAACAAGCACGTTTTCGTTTAACTTGTTTGCTATCAAACTAAGACCATATTTCTAATATTTTAGCTTGTATAGATTATATATCACTTATAAATGGCCCCCCAAGATATCTGGGTCATAAACCGACCCGTTCGGTTGATCGTTCGTTTGTTACGCAAAAGGCGTTTATTTGTTTAATCGGTAATTACGTACTGAGGTGTACATTGTTTTGGCTCAAATGTCACATTCTCCCCCCGTTAGAAACTTTCGTCCCCGAAATTCGGTTATTCAACTTTTTCTTTGTTTGGAAACAGGTGCGGGTATTTCTTTTTGAATTCAGATTTCCGCTCCCACGTGAATTCGGGTCCCCTTTGTGAATTCCACCGAACTTTAACTAGAGAGATTTTGTTGTGTCTTAATTGTTTTATTTTTCCCTCTAATATTTCCACCGGTTCTTCAACGAAATTCAGTTTTTTGTTTACGTTTAAGTCTTTTAATGGCATGATTTCGGTTTCGTCAGTAAGGCACTTTTTCAGGTTCGAAACATGAAAGACATCGTGAATAGAACTCAACTCCACAGGAAGTTTCAGTCGGTAAGCTACCGGACCTATCTTAGAAATGACTTCATATGGTCCAATGTATCGCGGAGCTAGTTTACCGGTTTTTCCGAATCGAATGACGCCCTTCCACGGGGATACTTTCAGAAAAACTTTGTCGCCTATTTCAAAGGATAACGACTTTCTACGAACATCAGCATAGCTTTTCTGTCGATCTCGGGCGATTTTTAATTTGCTTGTGATCTTACGGATTTTGTCGGTGGTTTCTTGAATCAAGTCAGATCGTGTAATTTGGGTATCTCCAACCTCAGTCCAACACAAGGGTGATCTACATTTCCGTCCGTACAGCGCTTCATATGGTGCCGCTTGAATGCTACTGTGATAGCTATTGTTGTACGAAAATTCGACCAGTGGAAGATGTTGATCCCAGTTTCCACCGAAGTCTAGCACACAAGCGTGAAGCAAATCTTCTAAGGTTTGAATGGTTCGTTCAGATTGACCTTCGGTTTGGGGATGGTAGGCGGTACTTAGGTCAATTCGGGTTACCAAAGCTTCTTGTACTGCTTGCCAGAAACGAGAGGTGAAATGGCTATCGCGATCAGAAATAATTGAAACGGGTACGCCGTGTCGGGATACGATTTCATTGATGTAGATGTGAGCAAGTTTTTCGGTTGTGTAAGTGGTTCGGATTGGAAGGAAGTGTGCAGACTTGGTTAATCGGTCAACTATCACCCATATTGCATCGTTTCCTCGGGAGGTTTTTGGGAGATGTGCTACAAAATCCATGGTAATTTGTTCCCATTTCCATTGTGGTATTTCCGGTTGGTGCAACATTCCCGAAGGTTTTTGATTTTCGGCTTTAACCCTCGCACAGGTTAAACACTTACCGACATACGTGGCTATATCCTTCTTCATACCGGGCCACCAATAATACTCCTTTAAGTCCTTGTACATCTTATCTGTTCCAGGGTGAATGGAGTATTTGGACTTATGGGCTTCGTCCATGATCAAGTCACGCAGATTACCGAAAGTGGGAATCCAAACTCGGTTTTTGTAGTATAGAATTTCGTTAGTTCTTTCTTCAAAATGTTGTTCGGTCCCATGCAAGTTTTCATTTTCCAAGTGATCTCCTTTCAGAGCTTCGTTTTGAGCAATACGAATTTGCTCGGTGAGGCTGGTCTGGACGATCATTCTAAGTGCTCGGACCCGTAGTGGATTGATCCTGTCTTTTCTGCTCAAAGCATCTGCTACTATATTAGCCTTGCCCGGGTGGTATCGAATCTCACAGTCGTAATCATTCAACAATTCTACCCATCTCCTCTGCCTAATATTTAGTTCTTTCTGATCGAAAATATGCTGTAGGCTTTTGTGGTCGGTGTATACTGTACACTTGGTGCTATACAAATAGTGCCTCCGGATCTTAAGTGCGAAAACAACCGTGCCCAGTTCCAAATCATGGGTGGTATAATTCTTCTCGTGCACCTTTAATTGTCGAGAAGCGTATGCTATGACTTTGTTTCTGTGCATAAGTACGCACCCTAAACCTTTCCGGGACGCATCATAATAAATTACCAGATCATCAGTTCCCTCTAGAAGACTCAGTATCGGGGCTTGGCATAGTTTCTGTTTCAGCAATTGAAAAGCCGCTTCTTGTTCTTCTCCCCAAACGTAAGCACGATCTTTTTGAGTCAAAAGAGTTAAAGGTTGGGCTATGCTGGAAAAGTTAGCAATAAAACGCCGATAATACCCAGCTAAACCCAAAAATTGGCGAATTTCATTTAGTGACTTTGGGGCTTGCCAATTTTTGATGGCTTCAATCTTGCTCGGGTCTACATGGATACCTTTTCGGTTAACAACGTGCCCTAAAAATTGTACCTCTTGTAGCCAAAATTCACACTTTGACAGCTTGGCATACAACTTTTCCTTTCTCAACAGCTCCAAGATAGTTCGTAAATGCTGCTCGTGTTCCTCCTTGGTTTTCGAATATTTCAAAATGTCATCAGTAAACACGATAACGAATTTGTCGAGGTACGGTATACAAACTCGATTCATAAGGTCCATGAAACTGCGGGAGCATTAGTCAGTCCGAACGGCATAACTAAGAATTCGTAGTGGCCATAACGAGTTCGGAACGCCGTTTTAGACACGTCTTCCTCCTGCATTTTAACTTGATGGTAACCGGATCGCAGGTCATTTTTCGAGAAATAGTTTGCCCCTTGGAGTTGCTCAAACAAATCATCTATTCATGGAAGAGGGTATCGGTTCTTGATGGTAACTTTGTTTAATTCACGATAATCGATGCACATTCTAAAACTTCCATCTTTCTTCTTCACGAATAATACCGGTGCTCCCCAATGAGAATAACTAGGACGAATGAAACCCTTATCTTACAATTCTTGTAACTGGTTGGATAGTTCTTGCATTTCAGAGGGTGCCAACCGGTAAGGTGCCTTAGCAATAGGGGCTGATCCTGGAATTAAGTCTATGCGGAATTCAACCTGTCGGTTCGGTGGTAATCCGAGTAAATCATCAGGAAAGACATCGGGGTATTCACGTACAACGGGAATCTCTTCTATGCATTTCTCATCAGGGTTCTTTGTAGTCACGTTTGCCAAGAATGCCATATAACCTTGGCGTAAACATTTCAACACTTTGAGATGAGACACGAGAGATAATATCGAACCAGACTTCTCTCCTTGTACTACAATCACCTCACCATTCGAAAAGGGAATTTTAACTATCTTGTCGTTACACACAATCTCTGCCTTATTCTTGGTTAACCAGTCCATGCCGACAATAACATCAAAACTTCCTAACTCTACCGGGAGTAGGTCAACAAGGAATGGGTGTTCATTAAGAATAATGGAACAGTTTTGGACTATTTGGTTGACAGTTATTGAGTTACCGTTAGCGAGCTCTATAGTATAGGGATTTGTTAGTTTTTTAGTGAGATCTGTGGAGGATCTGCCTCCGACACTTAGATTCTTGATAGGGACATTGTGGAGATTGAGATGGTTGCCATGACCGATCAGTCAACGGAAGAAGACACTGAGTCACATACCCCTAAGTCTAAAGTGTTAGCTGGGATCGTACGAGACGATCCGATAGACCGACCTTCCGTCGAGAGTCCCCCTCCTTCCATAGAGCTTAAGGATTTTCCTGCCCATCTGAGTATGCGTTTTTGGACGAGGAGAGGAAGTTGCCGGTTTATTGCATCTGCTTTGACGGAGGTTGAGAGAGAGAGATTATTGAGGGTGCTTTGAAAGCACAAGGAGGCCATTGCATGGAAGATTATCGACATTAAGTGTATCAACACCTCGTTTTGCATGCATAAAATCCTATGAAGGATAATTTTAGGACTGTCGTTCAGCCGCAGCGGCGGCTTAATCCGAAGATGCAGGAGGTCGTGAAGAAGGAGATTATCAAACTCCTTGATGCTGGATCATTTCCCAATTTATGATAGTTCGTGGGTTTGTCCAGTCCAAGTGGTTCCTTAAAAGGGTGGCATGACTATCGTCACCAATTAGAGGAACGAGCACATTCCCACTAGGACTGTGACTGGTTGGAGGGTCTGCATTGATTACCGCAGACTGAATGATGCATTGATTACAACAGTACTACTGCTTCTTGGATGGTTTCTCCTTGTACTTTCAGATTCCGATTGCTCCCGATGACGAGGAGAAAACCACGTTTACCTGCCCATACGGCACGTTTGCCTATAGACGTATGCTGTTCGGACTGTGTAACGCTCCAGCCACATTTCAGTGTTGCATGGTGGCTATTTTTCATGACATGATCGAGGACTCCATGGAGGTGTTCATGGACGATTTTTCTGTGTTTGGGAGCTCTTTTAATCATTGTCTCTCCAACCTTGAGAGGATGTTGGCCCGATGCGTTGATACCAACTTAGTCCTTAACTGGGAGAAGTGTCACTTCATGGTACGCGAGGGCATTGTTTTGGGGCATCGTATTTTGAGTGTGGGCATCGTATTACTAATCTTCCCGACTGGTCGCTTCCCTTTGAGTTGATGTGTTATGCCGGCGACTTTGCAGTCGGAGCGGTTCTTGGACAGTGGAAGGATAAACACTTCCATCCGATTTACAATGCTAGCCGGACCTTGAATGGTGCACAGGAGTGTTACACCACCACCGAGGAAGAGCTTTTAGCTGTGGTTTTTGCATTCGATAAATTCAGGTCCTATCTTGATCTGTCCAAGACGATTGTGTACACGGATCATTCTACCATTCGTTATCTCTTTAGAAAGAGGATGCTAAGTCACGTCTTATCCAATGGATCCTGTTTCTTCAAGAGTTTGATATTGAGATCCGTGATAAAAATGGGACCGAGAATGTGGCGGTCGATCATCTTTCGCGTCTTGTGGGAGCTGAGTTAGGGGAACCAGGTCAGGATTAATGACCATTTCCCAACAGGGAGTCTCAAGTTTGTTTCAGCTTAGGATGAGTGTTTTCCATGGTTCGCTGACTTCGTGAACTATCTTGCAGACGGGTAATACCCGAAGATGTCTTACCAGCAAAAGAAGAAATTATTTGCTGATCTTAAGGTTTACCTTTGGAACGACCCGTATCTCTTTCGTATAGGTGCTAACCAGTTGATCAGGAGGTGTGTTGATGTTAAGGAGGGATGGCAGATTCTAAGCCATTGTCATGTTGGACCGACAGGAGGTCACCACGGTGCGAGTTTCACAGCGAAGAAGGTATTTTATTGTGGTTTTTATGGGCCTTCAATTTTTAAGGATGTGCACCCATTTGTGAGGAGTTGTGATCATTGCCAGCGTGTCGGCAACATTTCGTCGCGAAATGAAATGCCCCAGAACGCTATTCAGGTTTGTGAGGTTTTTGATGTGTGGGGCATTGATTTCATGGGACCATTTCCATCTTCGCGTGGAAACAAATACATACTCGTGGCTTTTGATTGTGTCTCGAAGTGGGTTGAGGCCAAGGCCTTACCTACGAATGATGCCTGAGTTGTAGTACATTTTCTGAAGAGCCTCGTTTTGGTGTGCCGAAGGCATTGATCAGTGATAGAGGTACTCACTTCTGCAATGCGCAGATGGAGAAGGCGTTGCGACGCTATGGGGTTACCCATCGGCTTGCAACCGCCTACCACCCATAGACTAGTGGGCAGGTAGAAGTAAGTAATCAGGGGATCAAATGGATTCTTGAGAAAACGGTTGGTTCGAATCGTCGGGTTTGGTCCAACAAGTTGGATGATGTGTTGTGGGCCTTCCCTACAGCCTACAAGACTCCGACCGGTTCCACACCGTTTCGGATGATTTATGGGAAGGCCTGCCACCTGCCTGTTTAGTTGGAGCCCCGTGCTTCGTGGGCCCTACATAAGGTCAATTTTGATATGTCTGCTGCAGAGAGCACTCGTTTCCACCAGTTGCACGAGTTAGAGGAGCTAAGAGATCACGCTTACGCGCAGTCATTTAGGTATAAGGAGCGGACGAATGAACTATATGATAAGAAGTTGAAGGAGAACAAGCAGTTCAAGTGTGGGGATCTGGTCTTACTGTGTAATTCCCGATTGAGGTTATTCCCAGGAAAGTTGAGATCCCGATGGTCGGGACTGTTCACGGTCACTGAGGTTTTCCCGTATGGCGCTGTCGAGATAGAGGATAAAGGCGGGAAATTTAAGGTGAATGGTTATAGACTGAAGCACTACATTGGCGAGCCGATGGCTGATCAGACTGTCGAGGTATTATACCTTGACTCGCTCACCGAGACGTAGACGTGCTGGATGCATCACTCGGGAGACTGCCCGAGTTGTAGAGTTTGTACTTCTTTTATTTGTGTGTGCTATCTGTTTTATATGTTTTGTCGGTTTCAGGATGTTTTAAGATGAAACCGCTCGTACTCGATCTCCATTCGAGTCGGTAGATTTGAGGGGTGTTCTATTATTAAAAAAACCAAAAACACAAAAAAATACTGTAGGTTCCCAGCCGGATCTACACGGAATATCTCGTTCTACGTAGGTGCGGAATCCCTACGTAAGACGATACGAGCGTAGAAGACAATACACGTTAAACACAAGCAAAACACACGTTACAATCAACAAAGAGCACGTTGTATTGCAACTGATAACACGTGATACACCGATCACTGATTACACGTAATGAACAACTCGTACAAAACCTAGCCGCAGCTATACGTATATATCATACGACACCTTCGCCTAACATGTTTAGGCGAAGTTGTCACTAACTTCGCTTGTTCCACAAGTTCGCCTATATCAGGCGAACTTGAGACAACTTCGCTTAATTCTTAATACAAAACATACTAACTCGATTACAGACACTAGATACTGAACTACTGACATCATGTACCAACAGACTCCCCCTTGGTAGTAGCTTCATATCTCTATCTTCAAACACGTGTCTCGTAATCCCAAAAATCTTGTATCTTCCATCTTCAAGCATGAACGCCTTCTCGTACACAAACTGAAACTACTCTTTGATATTTCTTTGCCTCTTCTTTCCAAGCAGGAATGTAAAATATCTTTTTCTCGTTCAGCACCTGCAGATCAGCTTGAGACAAATTCACTAAATGCATAGGATCATATACTCTCATCAGCCCTTGTTCATCTTCATCCTCCATTACTGCTTCAGTTGTTTCACAATCAACGTACCACCATTTCAGATCTTTGAGCACATCCTTGGGCATTTGTTTCATCGGCACTTCTTTTAGACTCCGGATCGGCTTATACTTCATGATCATCCAAGGCTTGCCATCTGCTCTCATTCCTCTGTCTCTGTCTTCAACGAGCTTTCCTTTCTGTGGTTTCAACAGCTCGAACCTTTTCTCCTTTATGCTTTCCTTCCAGACTATCTTCCCAATGATCCTAGCCATGTTATCATCATTCCTGTTTATCAACCCCAACCTGGCTAAGTCCTTCACTTCACACTCAGGCAACGTATTCAACGATCTCAACAACCTCTTGAAATACTGAACCCCATCATACCGTTTAATCACAAAAAGCCTCAACTGCTCATCATATAACCGGCATATAATCCCATTTTTCGATTCAGCATAACCCCTGATGTTGTAACTTTTCTTGAACATAGTAGGGACCGCCGGTTTCTTAGTCTTTACGAACCACTGAGCGTAGCCTTCTTTCCATCTTGGCTGCTCTTCCCATTCCGTCTCATCGCTTCTCGTATCTTGACCCATATCTGCCTTATCAACTTCCGGAATCTCGTGCTCAACATTTTCCTCCACAATCTCTCCTTCTTCAATCTCACTATCAATGACAATCTCAGCCCCTATCTTCTCTATCTCCTCCAACGGTAACACATCCTCATCACCTATAACATCATCATCCATCATCTCCTCAGCATCCACAACCACCACCTCATCACCCCCTGAACCGCCAGCTGCACTCATTGACTCCCCCTGAGATGTGGAAGTCCCAAGAGCTTCTTCAGTTCTTGGCAACACTCCACCTGCATCTTTCGATGCATTGGGATCATCGTCTCGATCGTTACGCTTCTTAGTCCTCAGCTTGTCACCCTTACAGCTCGTCTCCCCCTGAGATGCCAAGAACTGTTTCAAGGCATCAATTATTTTACCATGCTCGATCAGGAGGGACGACTGAATCTGATTCTCCGCAACTAGGCGCTGAATAGCATGAGTCTGGATAAGATTTACTCTTGATTGTTCTGCCACGACCCTTTCAAGCGCTGCTATTCTTTCCGAGTCGGATAAGGTTGCAACGAAATCAAACCTCAGATGTGATATGTCTTGAGCGTACGGAGGAGGGATTCCCAATGTAACCGGCACCTCAGAAACAGGTGGAAACATAACCGCAGGTGGTATCGTAACAGACAACCCTGCAGTAGCAACAACTATCGACTCAACAAAACGTGCTACGACCTCCGTTGGAGTAAGAGTTGGAGGTGGCAAAGACACAATCTCCGGAGCCGAGAGCTGGAATGTAGTGGGTGGGATGCCGAGCGAAGATGAGATAGTCACCACGGGAACATCCGTGGTGCTTCGCCCTGTAACTGGCAATGGTGTAGGGACTAGTCATACCAGACAGTGTGGGTGGAGTGAAACGAACCACCCTTGAGCTCTCACCAGCTCCCGAACCTGCACCTGCCCTTTCCCTTCTTGATCTACGGACCAACTGATGTAAATCTTCCTCAAAGTCCGAATCGCTGTCATCGTTGTCTCTCTTCCTCTTCCCATGAATCCTTTCTTATGTAACTAAAATCCGTCTAGCTTCAGCCACATCATCATCTGATGAATCAGAATCAGCCTCCGTCGTAGCTGCCATAGCAACATCCACACTAGTAACCCGTGCTACCGAGACCTGTACCTCTTCCTCTGGATCAACACGTTCCATATCAAAGAAACCTTGACCGCCAAAAGCAGCTTCAAGGTCTACAGTTTCCTCCGGTGCCACAACAGGAGCAGCAGGTAAAGCTTGTTGTACCTCAGGTGGTGGTTGAGGTGCTCCAGCCTGTTGTGGTGCCGGATCCCGAAACTCGTCCCCACGAGCTGGAACATACTCTGGGTTGATCAAGTACCCAAATAATGGAGTATGTCGAGGACGGAGCTCAGGTTTACTCCTCGCACTTGATGATCTACACTGAGCGAAGATCCTCTTGCTTACACTCTCCACATATCTAATCGGGCGGCGCTGAGGTAACGTGGGAGCAACATGATTCAAGATCATTTGAAGGAATCTTGGATACATCAGAAATCTCTCACGCGCCACCGCTCGTCTTTGATGGTCTATCTCGTAGAACACCATCTGACTAAAGCTATAACGCTTATTGTAGGTCAGTAATTTCATTGCTGACTGCATGGTCGCACCCATTCCGTCTGTACCAGCCTTTCTCCCTGTCATACACACGATCATCACGTGCATGAGAAAGCGCCATTGGTCTAGCAAGAACCCCTTGCGTCTCTGAGTATCCCCTAAAGGACCAGAATATCCCATTCTCAGAAAAGCACCATCTCTGAATGGAGCCACAAAGTCTGTAGGATCGTCTCTCGTTTCATCCCCAAACTGCAAAGCCACCCTGATCTGTTCAGACGAAAACTGTACTATCTGATTGTTAACCGTTGCACGCATAACCGGGGGCTCGACTCGACAATCATATTCCACTGTCTGCCAGAAATCCTCTATGTTTGGCAAAGAGATAGGCAGTGTTGTAGTAATAGCGTGGAAGATATGCGAGCGGATAAGAAACGTGATGATCTCGCGGAAATCATCAACACCGCTCGCATCCGGGTCTAAGGTTATGTACAAGTTATGCGCCGGGAAAAACTGCCGATTGTTATCTCCTCCTTTGTCACCACCTGCACCACCTGCTCCAGCTACAGCTGCCATTTCTGCAACAAAAACAGTCTAAGTTAGAGAATCGTCGAGTCAAATCTCAAGTTCGCCTGTTACCATGAGCAAAGTTATGATGTATTCTGTATAGGCGAAGTTAGGGGTGGGGCGAAGTTGGTAATAACTTCGCCTTAACTTGAACTTCGCCTGATAAATGTTAAATAAAGAGGGCCAGGCGAAGTTAATGATAACTTCGCCTAACCACAACTTCGCCTCATATACTGTTAAATAATTAAATATCAGGCGAAGTTAAACCTTAGGCGAAGTTAAGGATAACTTCGCCTAAACTGTAACTTCGCCTGAATATGAATCGGCAACAGTTTAGACGTTCAAACGAAGTGATTTTGGTCAATTTGGAGATTGCGGACTCAACCAAACATGTTTTGACGGAGATGAACACGATCAAGTTGAATATGACTACGTTAAAACAAGTTTGAAAAGCGGGTGTTGGATGTTTGAAAGAACGAGGTCGTGAATCGGGTCGAAAAGACCTTTGATTAACGCCATTGTCAGTGATTATACGATATGATGACACTACACACCTTTAAATCGGATTAGAAACTGAGAAAAACAAAAAGATATGATTCGAGATATAACTTCGCCTAGGTTACTGGAAGTTAAGTTCGCCGGGTTTGAAAATAATGATGAGTCTGACCAATAATGTCTTTATATAGGGTCAAAGATGAACAGGCGAAGTTGGGGCTAATTTCGCTTACCCCTTAACTTCGCCTGTTATATTAACTTCGCTTGATAACCATGTTACAAAACAGACCCTCTAATTTGAACGTTATGCTTTTAACTTTTAAACCTTCCTATAAAGAGTAGAATGTTACGATCAAAGACCAAGTAACCAGATATAAAGTCATAAAACGACATAAGTAGAATAAAATTTAGAAATAAAGTACACGGGATCAAATTTCAGTCTCGACAGGGACTACCACGTTTTAGAAAAGATCCGAACAGGAATCATACTAATTAAGTGTCTGTCACACAGATCCATGTTCAGCTGTATTATGACATAAAGAAACAGGTTGTAAGCAGGTAAATAGCTTAGAATGGTTTTCATCGCTTCTGTGATACGGGTTAGGTTCAATTAAGCTCAAAATATAAATGGGCAACACCTCAGAGATTAAGATGTCTCCTATCTATTCTAAAAGCGTATTTGGCTTTCCCCAAGTCACCCCGAGTTGACCTCGACCCGTAGTGTCTGATTAAATAGTAAGTACACGTCGATCTGTAGAGCCTTCTTCCCATTCTCTTTCTTGCATCTTGATTGAGAAGAATTAACATTATAAGCTCTAGAATGTCTCAATAACACATAATAATTATTTTTTTTTATTTTTTTTTAATAAATATTTACACATCTTCAGAGTAATAAACAACTGCAAGTCCCGAATCTGGATCACTGCAGTTTCTTGACACGCTATCTTCACGAGAATCAGAACACTTACGGGCTCGTGTATGACTGGGTAATCGCTTTTCTGCCTATCATTCGGAAAGATATATATGAAGACATGCACAACTCTTAAGGAGTTTCCACGTAAGATCGAGGAGATTTAGTTAGTATCACTTTTACTTTTACGCACCATAAAAAGCTACAATGACATACAATGACTGTTCTAAAGTCTTTTAGGCCTAATAACTTCACTAGTTAAGCACACAGAATCAGTTTGTTCATCACTTTCCAAGGTTGGATCAATTTTCTTTTAAACATAGTAAAGATACTTCTTACGAAGCAGTAGACTTGAAAAATTATTTCATCTCCCCAAAAAAAAAATTTAACTTCTATCGCCCCGATCAAGTCGAAGTCTTCAGGTAAACGGCTATCCTGAAGATCCAATGGATCAGCTGGACCGACCACATACGAGTATGTGTCCTTCTAACTAAGTATGAACGACTAATTTTCAGCGAAAGAATAAAAACACATCATAAACCGCCCCGGTCACTTTCAGTCATCTGGTTAATGGCTATCCTCATACTCTACAGGTAGAAATGAGGACCAAACATATCCGAAGATATGTCCTTCAAACTGAAGCAACCGACATAATTCTAAGCGATAGTGACGTTTTTTTTTTTTTTTATTAACCAAAACTAAAAACGAAAAACATGGTTACTCGGGAGTGATCATCCCATTTAGCTCAACAAGGTTTTGAAAACGAGTTTTGTCAAACGCTTTAGTAAACAAATCAGCGAAATTTTCTAACGAATCAACCTTTTCGAGCACTATCAATTTCTTGTCAGCACAATCCCGTATAAAATGATGACGGATGTCAATGTGTTTAGTTTTGCTATGCTTTACGGGATTGTTAGTTACTGAGATAGCAGCAGTGTTATCTATGCAAATAGGAGTATGAGTGAAATTCAGACCATAATCGCGCAATTGCTGTTGTATCCAAAGAACCTGGGAGCAGCAGTTCGATGCTGCCATATATTCTGCTTCACAGGTAGAAATGGCGACTGAGGTCTGCTTCTTGCACTGCCATGACACTAATCTGCCTCCAAGAAACTGACATCCACCTGTTGTTGACTTCCGATTCTGATTGCATCCTCCATAATCAGAATCCGTGTAGTCGACTAACTCCAAGTCTCCCCCTATCGTGTACCACAACCCTAGCTTAGGCTTGCCTCTGAGATACCGCAATATCCTCTTCACACCCTTCAAGTGAGATTCCTTTGGGTTTGCCTGAAAACGAGCACAAAGACAAACTGCAAACATAATATCAGGTCTAGATGCGGTTAAGTACATTAAAGAACCTATTATTGCCCGATATTGGGTGGGGTCCACGTCTGCATCCTTTGTCTTCAGGAAATATACCCAAGAATATCGAGAGAAATCATCAGTTATCACCAAGCAGTATGATGTTCCACCTAGGCTTTTTACATTCACGGGACCGAAGAGATCCATGTGAAGTAGGTCTAGGGTACTGACTATTGAATTAACCTTCTTGGTGTCATGAGATTTCTTGTGTTGCTTTCCCTTTTTGTACGATAAGCATTGGTCTTCAAAGTTGAAATTTTTCAAGGGAACACCCAGCACCAGCCCATTCTTGACAATGTAGTTCATTTTTCGAAGATGAATATGCCCCATTCTTCGATGCCATAACTCGGACTCCGATTCAGTTGCTTTTGACAGAAGACATGATTCTTCTATTGCCATCTCAGTCGACCTCATGTCCATAACATATGTATTCTTTTCCCTTGGAGCCTTCATTACTATCCATTCCTCTGGTATCTTGAAACCAGGATACAGTACGATTGCTTCATTTTTGGTAAAGCGCACAGTGTAATCTTTGTCACAAATCTGAGACACACTCAGCAGATTATGCTTCAGCTCTTCAACGAAATTCACCTTTTCTAACTTCATTTTACCATTAGTCACCGTTCCAATTCCAGTAATTCTTCCACCACTCTCTTCAGCAAAACTTACTCTTCCTCCCTGAACAGGTTTCCATTCGTGTAACAAATTCTTGTTACCCGTCATGTGCCGGGAACAGCCGCTATCCACAACCCATAGATTGTTTGCAGCCCTGTTCAACTGTTCCTGCACGATTAAAGCAAAGGATTAAAATCTGGGGACCCAAGACCTATTGGTCTTGGGTCGATTAAATCTGTTAAAAGGCATCCCGTACTTTGGCTGTCCAAAGTTAGTATTAGAATGATTTCTGTAAGTCCTAAAAGGATACCTTCTAGTAGATTGACTATGAGGCCATCCAAACCTTCGTGAATTAAATGAATTATTACTAATGGTTTGGTTGTTAACAGGGAAAAACTGAGATCGATTTCTTTGAAAACCTGGATTAGTCCAATGTCTGAACTTTGATGAGTTTTCATTTTTACCAATATAGTAATTCCTGTTAGTTCTATTCTTAGTTTTTGAAGGCCTCATACCTCTGAATCTCTGCTTCAGAGGGCAATCAGCAATCAGGTGTCCTATTTGATTGCATCTGAAACAACTCCTGTGTTCAACTTTCGTCTCAATAGTTGTTTTAGATGTTGAGGCTGCATTACTGCCCGTTTGTCTAACATATGGTGGGACATACGGGTTTAGTGGAGAATTCTTTTCAGTTGGTTTACGATCCTCTCCACGTTCTAGTAACACAGCCTCTTCTTTTGTCTCACTAGACTCGGATGTCTTGTCCGAATTTGATGAGACAGGACTAGGAACAGAAATCTCAACATTAGAGACAGGCTTACTCGTTTCGCTTTTGCTAACTTCTGGATCTTTAATCGTAACCTTAACAGGAACTGTCTGACCAATTTCAACATCAACAGATTTCTGATTACTAGGATCATAAGTATAGTTATGATTATAAGGTGGTGGAACTTCAGAATATCCAATTCCTCCTCTTTTAACTGGGGAACGTTGATCACTTACGAGGTGATCAAGTATTGCGGAGGAATTTCTAAATTGCTCAAGCTTTCTGTTTAGTTCCACCACTTTCACCTGGTAATCAGCTATCTGTTTATCCCTTTCAGCAATTAGTTTGGTTTTCTCTTCTAACACTTCATAGCTAAGATCAATTACTTGTATTTTTTCAGCTAGACTGGCTTTAAGACTTCTGATATCTTTCTCACTAGCTTTTATTTTTACCGTGTAATTTTTTTCTCTAGTTTTAGTGTAATAATGATCTTATTTTAATGTTCTAAATTGAGCATCCAAACTAACAAACTGATCAGTTATTGTTTTCAGCTGTTCAGACAGATTTTCACATTTCGTACAAGGGAGTTTAGAACTTACCTCAGAGAGCTGATCTGTCACCTCTGCCATATAAGCTTGATCTTCTCTTGTCTCTCTGGTTTTTCCTTCAGTTTCGATGTTAACCAAGTTGGCCTGTTCGAACACTTCCTCAACTTGTAGATTCCAATTGTATTCCCCGTTCCGTCTGGATATCATCGCCCTATTCTCGTTACTTCCCCCATTCGGTTGTGTTGGCCAGTTCTGACTACGTTCTACTCGTTCATTTGTGCATTCTTTAGCAAAGTGTCCATTCTGTTGATAGTTATAACACCAAACCTTTGACTTATCAAAACCTGGTCTTTCACCAACGAATTTTCTACCAGTCTTCTTCATAAACCTTTTAACTCTTCTTACTATCATTGCCATCTGCCACTGCAGATCCATCTCCTCCAGATCATCAGCATCGATCTGATCATAGTCTTCGTCTAAAGTTGCAGGATCAACGATTTTACCTTTAATGTAATTTTCGTAAGAAGCAATGAAAGATGCATAGAGAACAAACTGCTGTTCAGCAGATTTAACACTCATGGGCATCTGAGAGTAGTTGTTGTTCGGAACACTTGAAGAAAAACTACCCTTTGTTGTTTGAGGTTTAGAAGTGTTTGTTCCACCAGCTACGAAACACACATCACCATCCATGTTGAGAGTTACATGACCATCATGAGTTGAGTTAGAGATCGAGTCTCCCTTTGATAAGTAAGCAGATGATTCTGAGTTCGAACTTGAACTTGAGTTAACTTTCGCACCATACATTCCCGGATCCTGAACCTGATCAGTTGGTGTCTCTTTTCGAACCATGTTAAGTTCAAAAGTTCGTAGTTTGTTGACTGCTGTTTCCAAGTCAATGTTGGCAAACTCTTTATCTTCTCTCATCAAGACAGTGTACATTTCCCATTTCGGTGGGAGAGCATCAAGGAGTTTTTCTACGATCTCCTCTTCTTTGTAAACAATGGAATAATTGCTGAGTTCGGTCATCATGTGATAATATCTCGTGATGATATCATCAAGTGATTCATTCTTCAAAAACTTGAACACCGAGAATTGGGTTTTGAGTAGCTTAATCTTGGATGCACGTATCCCCACATTACCTTCAAATCGGTTTTCAAGTGCTTCCCATAGCTCTCTAGCGGTTTTATATTTCCTGAAGGTGTGAAGAATCTCTTGTGGAAGAGCCATTGTTATCGCAGCATGAGCTTTGCTTTCAGCCTCATACATCTTCTTTTCTTCCTCTTCCATCTTATTGTATTTTTTAATTTGTTCACGACCCTCATACAAAGCCGTTGGTGGAATGTATCCATCTTGAATGCACACCCACATCTTAGCATCTTGATATTTAACATACTTCTCAAACCGATCTTTCCACGCCACGAAATCGGTACCCTTAAGCATTTTCGGTGCCTTAGTAGCTGAACCTGCTTCCACTTCCATTTTTACCAGTTCCGTAATATTTATAGAAGTCATCTTTGGAGGAAATACAAACGAGTACTCAAAGAAATCAAAAAAATTAAAATTTTATTCTGAACAGTACTGTAGGCGAAGTTAAACTTAACTTCGCTTAAGTCTTAACTTCGCTTGAATTCTTAACTTCACTTCTTTTTAAATTCGCCTGATTAGGCGAAGTTGTGGATAACTTCGCTTAAGTTAAGCGAACTTGTGAGGTAGGCGAAGTTGTTAATAACTTCGCTTAACCTTAATCTTCGCCAAAACCCTACAAACAGTAGCGGCAACTTCGCCTGATGAATAATTGTTTTTGCAGGTTTGATTTTGACGTTTTGCGAGGTATGCGAAGGTGTAATGGGTTGTTTTTGATGGTGGGAGGAGAGTAGGACACAAAAACTCGGTATATTAACGTAACTCGTCCCGCGAAAAGTCGAACGAAACGATTTCTACACCCGTGTGATAATCCGGAACCACACAATCACGAGCAAACGCTCTGATACCAATTGTAGGTTCCCAGCTGGATCTACACGGAATATCTCGTTCTACGTAGGTGCGGAATCCCTACGTAAGACGATACGAGCGTATAAGACAATACACGTTAAACACAAGCAAAACACACGTTACAATCAACAAAGAGCACGTTGTATTGCAACTGATAACACGTGATACACCGATCACTGATTACACGTAATGAACAACTCGTACAAAACCTAGCCGCAGCTATACGTATATATCATACGACAACTTCGCCTAACATGTTTAGGCGAAGTTGTCACTAACTTCGCTTGTTCCACAAGTTCGCCTATATCAGGCGAACTTGAGACAACTTCGCTTAATTCTAAATACAAAACATACTAACTCGATTACAGACACTAGATACTGAACTACTGACATCATGTACCAACAAATACGTTTATTTCTTTATGTTTTTGTTTTCCGTTGTGTACGCCGCTACATGCGGGTAATTTTGAGTTTTGCAGGTTGTATTATGAGTATGGTGGCATTTTGGAACCGGTTCTCCCGAGGTTGCGATCGCGAATAAAATGCTATACGGTCGCTTGGTTACTACTCAGCTGTTGAAGATTCTGCACACAAACCAGGGGAGTAACCCGTTCTTTGTTTTAGTCTTTTATACTATATGTTTACTTTCTGTTGTATTTTAATTTAATTTTATTTGTTTTCCTTGTAATCATCGAGGACGATTTCGTTCTATGTGTGGGGACGGGGTTTATTTTACTTTGTTGTAGAAAAAAAAATGAAAAATTTGAAAAAATAGTCCCTTGAAATTTGTTTTCTCTACGTTAAACAGGAAATGATATTATTACCGAGTAGTGGTTATATAATAACGACTTGGTGTTTTTAAAAAATATATATAATAAATAAGAACAGTGCCCATTAGACCCACACGTAATGTATGGCAACCGAACAGTTTAGACTCAGTAATCGATGTGTTGGTAGGCTCAGCCTTTGAGAATGAAAGGGCGGTTTGGTTGTTGACCTAAGTGAACATTTTAAATGCCCTGACTTTAGCGGGAAACATCTTAGAGTTTTTTTTGTTTAACTAAGCCCGTAACAAGACTGGAATGAAAAGCCAGATTATACACAAAGAGTTCATGTAAACCCCAGCAGGATGAAAACTTTGTCAGTATTACTTATATCTTGTCCTCCTAATTCAAAAGGAACTGAGATTGAAACAAAATAATATCATATAACCCCAATGACTAAACATGAATGAAAAGAACTATACTATTCATGACCGGAAATATCGAACGATTTCTTTTATACCCAAGATTTGGGAGCATTATATGTATATTACCAACGGTACGAGTTACATAAACAACAAAACCCATGAGTTATAAGTAATTAAAACATGCTAAATAAGAGTAAATGAAGATTGGGTGGAATCGTTAAACAATCATAACTGTGAAAATCAAAGAAATCCCTTCCTACAAGAACCGAAACTTGAACTTCAAGCTTTTGCAGCCTCAATAACTGGGTGATGAACGAATAAAAGTCTGGCCAGATGTTTTGTTAGACTGAATACCGGTTTTAAGATGTAAGGGAAATTTATGGAGGAACTAGTATGAGAAAGATCATAGGCACATGTGTTTTAAAGTTGTGCACTATAATAAGTTAAGATGGAATACCAAAGATCCTCGGGGACGTTACAACAGTTTGAAATACCCCATTGGAAGGGGGAACAAACTACAATGGACCTCTTAACACATATTTCTAAAACATCCCGAGAATACAATACAATATGAATGATAGATCACCGACCGATCCAATCCGTATACTCCCTTCCGATCTACAACAACTATACGACTAGAAAACTCATCCTATGTTAACAAAATCGTTTTCTGACATAGTGAGCTTATTTTAGCTATTCCGGGTCAGGAAAGCCATTGCATCTATTATCCTTGGTGAGTTGTGTATGAAACTTTAGAGCCGGACAGACCTGAACACGATCTACTATCCTCTAGCAAACAAATGAACCAAATAAACTATTCAAACATTAGAGGAAACTGGGATCGGTATCAAATACTAGTTTAACCCTCGTCCACTGACAGCTATAACAATATTATACAAGTGGCTATACCCTGTGTTATACAAGAAAGAAT
Organism: Bidens hawaiensis; assembly: GCF_021521415.1. Taxonomy (NCBI): domain Eukaryota; kingdom Viridiplantae; phylum Streptophyta; class Magnoliopsida; order Asterales; family Asteraceae; genus Bidens; species Bidens hawaiensis. The sequence continues at coordinate 361,007 of NW_027491115.1, read as the reverse complement.
ATTAAAAACGAACAGAAAGCCGCTTGAGGCTAACTAAAGGACTATGCGGATATATGCGAGAAGATAACAATTCTTGAAAGTTGTTAGCTGAATTGACAAAACCAATGAGTCAGCTTAAAATCATATGGAATTGTACAAAATTGTCTCGAAAGTTAACCCTGTAGCGTATTAAACAAAATTATGTCACTCCATATAATTTTATATATACCAAAACAAGCAAACACCTTACTGACAAGGTGGAATTTGTGCCACTTGAAAATTTTCATACAACTAAACTTTGTAAAGAAACCCGTGGAAATATCAAACGGGGAAAATCAAACAGTTATGACACAATAAAATTCCATTAAATAACGTTCGGTAGAATCAACAATGGGGAATTAAACGTATTCTGAAACAAAAGAGCAAATTCCGAAACAAATACCTATAACTTTTCCCTAAAGGAACGTGATTAGTAGATTAAATTTCAGGGATGAAATTTTTTAACTGGGGGAGAATGTGACAATTACAACAAAGTCGAGTACACCTTAGTTTTCGTTTATCGAATAAGCGATTAGCCACTTATTGCGTAACAAACAAACGAAAAACCAAACGGGTCTGGTTATGACCCAGATATCCCGGGGGGGCCATCTACAATTTATATACGTTTAATATAATCCAACATATTAATATTATGGCCTTAGTTCGATAGCAAACCAGTTAAACGAAAACATGCTCGTTTAACTACCCACAATAGATTTAAACGCGAATGAGAGTTACAAAACAAGCATTGTATCATCCGTTAAGCCGAAAAAGATTTACAAAACACTTAGTGGAAATGTTTTAAGTGATCCGTGAAAATATTTTCAATTTTTACAAACAAAAAGTGCGTTATTCTAAATTTACAAGAAAATGACCGAAAAACACTCGTTTTCACGCTAATTGTCTTACCCGATAAATTTTTTCGCGCCAAAAACCGAACCCGAAATAAATTTGGGCTCGGAATTTCACGACAACACATAAAACGAGGAAATAGATTGAAATTGGGCCAAGAGGGGGCAAAGAAATTGTGGCCGCCAAATGGGTCCCCCCCCCAAGTTTACTTTTCTGTTTATATATGCATAAGTTAAGATATTATACATAATATCTTTAAGAATCAGGATTCTTATCCTGCTCTCAACAAACTCCCAAGGACCTGTACTTAGCTATATAGAGGCACTAGAACCCGGAAATTGGATTAAGAGAGCGAAAACGGGCGAAAACCGCAAAGGGACTAAGAGATAGCAAGGGAAACGAACCCCGAGCTGACCTCGAACTGAGTGTCTACAAAACTCTGAGTTTCATGACCCCTCTTTTCAAACTTTTTATGAACTTTTTGGGGTGAAAAGCATAGTACATACGTTTTCTATCTAGGAATGGTTCAGGATATGAATTAGCTGAACGGTAACATACAAAAAGTCCCTACAAACATAATGATTAATCACGTGTGAATGAATGGTGAATAGTATTGTTGAATGATAAATTAAGTGGACATGTTACGAATACCAAAACATAATGAAATTACATGTGACAACACGTTTATACAATTACGCTGTATACTGTTAAACATAATAAACCGGGGGAATAACGTGGTCGGTAACATCCATGGGTGAAAAACGTGGTCTGTAACGGCCATGGGGAATACCGTGGTCTGTAACGGCCATGGGGAAAAACGTGGTCTGTAACGGCCATGGGGATAACGTGGTCTGTAACAGCCATGGGGATAACGTTGGTAGTGGAGGCTACGAGGATATTGTGGGCGGAAGGTGGGCCACAGTGTTTAGTGATACATGATAAATACTATATATGTGCATAATTATATATACATGTGTATGTCCATATACATGCTATGTGAATAGGCATAGGAAATAATGTGGTATAGGAAATACTAATTATTTGTGTATACATTGTGTAATGTTGGATTTCACGTGGAACCGTTATGGCGGAAGGTGGGCCACAGTGGTTGTTGTTACGCGGAACCGTTGTGGGCGGAAGGAGAGCCACAGTGGTTGATTTTATGTGGAACCGTTGTGGGAAGAAGGGAGATCCACAGTGGTTGATTAAACACGGAAATTGGAAACACATAATACGAACAAACAATCTCGATTTTATCGTAATTTCTAACCTATATTATAAACATACATGCATGCATATGTACACCCAGAGACACAGCTGTACATATATACAAACGTAAATAAAATTTTTATATACGCGCGTATATGCAAAATACGAATGTGTGGTACGCAGAACTGATTTCGTTAAAACTTATGAAACTTACCAGCTATTCGTAGTTGACCTTTTCTCTAAACATGCTTTTCAGGTAATCAGAAAGGGGGGTGTAGATTAATTATGTGTTACTTGTTGGATTGTGATAGATGCTGTGAGCATTTGAGTTAGAAGTAAAGTAGTTGAAGAGCTAGTTTTGATTGCATCACTTTGTTTGTAAAATATGTTAGAACAATGTATTATATTGGAAATTAATTAGTAATTTTTCTTTATGAGCAATGTATTTGATACCAGTTGTATCTGTTGCATTTCTGTTTTACGCTTCCGCAAATCGCTTAACGGGGTGTGACACTTCATCTACTCAAAGATGTCAAATTATATCATGGAGGGTATGTCGGTTTTGCGGGAAATCAAGGAGGAAAAATCGTTGGGGAAGGCACATTGACGAATGGGAAAGTCACTTTTGAGAATGTCAACTACATTTTAGAACTGGAGAACAATTTGCTAAGCACATCACAAATTTGTGATAAAACTTTCTCTACACGTTTCACTGACAGAGAATGTTTAATTTTGAAACCGGGTTTCAAAATTCCTAAAGAATGGATTCTTATGCGTGCTCCTCGAGAGAATGATCTTTTTATGTCATGAATATGAGTACGGCATCATCATCTTCGGGGTCAACTCAATGTTTCACTTCTTGGGCATCGGAACAAGAGAAAGTTTTATGTCATTGAAGGATTGGACATATCAGTGTGAGGAAGATGACCCATTTGGTTCATAAGAACTTGGTAGAGGGGGTGAATTTGACAAATTTTCAGTTGAATGAAGAGTGCTTGGACTGTAAGAAGGGAAAACAGACAAAGAAACCACATCCAAAGAAACTTGTCAAGTCCATTAACTTACCTTTGAACGTATACATATGGATCTATTTTGTCCGGTGAATGTCAAAAGTATCACAGGAGAACTCTATTGTCTTATGGTTACTCTATTCAAGATTTTCATAGGTAATGTTTTTGGAATCAAAGGATGAGACTTATGATTCCCTAATGATCTTATTCAAAAAGCTGGAGAATTTGTATAATCTACCGATTTGGCGAATAAGAAGTGATAATGGGACGGGAGTTCAAGAACAACAAGATGCTTAAATACTGTAATGACCATGGGATTCTTCATGAATTCAGTGCACCGTATACTCCACAACAAAATGGGGTTGCCGAACGAAAGAATCAAACTTTGATTGAAACAGCTCGAACTAGGTTTCCTGATTCAAATTTACAAGTGAATTTTTGGTCGGAAGAAGTAGCAGCAGCATGTTATTCTCTCAACCGGGTGCTTACAGTCAAGAAATTCGGTAAGACGTGTTTCGAGCTACTATATCGTCGAAAACCTAATCTTAAGTGGCTTGAACCGTTTGGATCAACGTGCACTGTTCTTGAACCATGTGGCAATTTGGTCCCAAGTCAGTTGAAGGTTTCTTCGTGGGGTATGCGGGTCCACTAAGACGTGTTTATATTCCTAGCCTCCACAAGATTGTCCAAGTCAAAAATGTTGATTGTCAAAGATATACTCCTACCGTTTAACGACTAGGAAATTCTAGGCCTTTTGATTACGAAAGCCTTTGGGAAAGTTTCAAACTCCTGAGGATGTTCTTTCTGATGTGACTTTGATGATGTTATACAATCAATAGCTATAATAAGACTTTGTAAAAACAACTGAAGTTCATATGTCTGTTCATCAAGATGTACCAGATCATGTTCAATCTGATGATGTACCTGATCTTGTGTTCGATGACGATGGTGAATCATATGAGGAGTTTATCGAAGCTATCTCTCCATCCATCATTGTTGCTGAAGAGAATGTAAACAATCTTCAATCTGAAGTGTCAGTACCTACAGAAGTGGTGCCAAGAAGTTTATCCTACCATCCTGAGGATAACATAATAGGAGATTTGAATGCTGGAGTTCAAACGAGACGTCAAATCGATCAAAATTTTTAGTGTTTCTACTCAAGTGTATCTGCTTTACATAATCAATTCTCATTAATGTGATTTTGCATGTCGAACCTAAAACGTACAAAGAAGCCCTGACCGAAGAGAGTTGGGTCAATGCGATTCAAGAAGAATTATTGCAATTTGAGAATCTCGAGGTCTTGAAACTAGTTGATTTGCCTGAGGTTAAGAAGCAGATTAACACCAAATGGGTGTTTAAGTGTAAACATGATGAGAATGGAATCATTGTCAGAAACAAAGCAAGACTTGTTGTGTTGGGATTTAACCAGAGGGAAGGTATTGACTACAACGACGTTTTATGCACCAGTTGCAAGGCTAGAAGCTATTTGGATCTTTCTGGCGTTTGCTTCTTGGAAAGGTTTCAATCAGTTAAACTTCAAATCTGCATTCCTTAACGAAAAAATCACTGAAGAAGTCTACGTGGGATAACCACCAGGGTTTGTCAATCCGATCCACAAAGACAAAAGTGTACCTACTTGATAAAGCCCTTTACGGTCTCCATTAGGCCCCGAGAGCCTGGTATGAGATATTTTCCCAACATCTATTGCACAACGGGTTTATCAGAGGAACCGTCGATTGTACACTTTTCACTAAACTAGTTGATGGACATCTACTGATCGTGCAGATATACGTCAATGATATCATATTTGGGTCGACAAACGATGTTCTGTGCAAGCAGTTTAAGGAAGTAATGAAGAAGAAGTTTGAGATGAGTGCAATGGGGGTGATGAAATTTTTCCTTGGACTTTAAGTGGAACAGTTATCAGACGGTATCTTTTTCCACTACACAAAGTATGTCAATGACGTATTGTCGAAGTTCAATATGGCTGATGCATCGGCAATCGGTATTCCTTTACCATTGAATCATGGTATCGGTCCTGATCCCAACGGGGAGAAGGTTGATCAAACACTATACCGATCCATGATAGGCTCATTGATGTATCTCACTGCTTCTTGACCAGACATCATGTATGCCACATGTTTGTGCGCCCGATATCAATCGAATCCGAACGTTTCACATCTCATGATCGTCAAAAGAATTCTACGTTATCTCAAGGGATGTCCAGGGGTCGGTCTCTGGTTCTAAAGTCCATACTTATGCGCTTGACTCTTTGAAAACTCGCTGTCCTAATATCATTTATTCAAAGTGTGTTATTGCCATCATGATAGCTTGATGATTTCTGTTTTGTGATTTGCACACCAATACAGTTTGTTAAGGTGAGAATTGAGTTATGGTTTGATAGATCTCAAGATGAACAGTAACCCAAATTTCGTATAAGTCTGATTTGGTTACATTAATCATTAATTAGACATCTTAAATCATCATTTGAGTTTCTGAATAATATTATGAGTTCATTGATCACACTTAATTGAATTATCAAGATATTATTGAAAATAGATCTGAGTGAAATACATACAGTCAATAAAAATGTCTAAAAATCAATTTGAAATCTTAAATTTTGAAAATTGATAATAAATTTGATCTAATCAGAATAAAGTGATTGTTGTGCATTGATTATTAGATAGTTAGATATTGATCTTTGATTTTGGTCAAAATATTGACATAAATGCCGCATATGTCAAGGCATATGCGGAGTATATGTTATACATTGACCTTGGTCAATATTCAATCACACACTTTAAAGATACATATAGGCTGGTATATACATATGCGCTAAAGTACATATATGCTTAGACATACATATACGTGATGAAGTACATATACGCTATGTTTTGACATATGCGTTGAGGATACTTATACGTTGTCATTTAGACATATACGCTATATACATATACATATGCGCTGCTATAAAACAGAACATATCCTATGATTGTTGAACATGTTATTATCATGTTTATCTGTTTGTGTTTGAAGATGGGTAAGAAAGTAAAAGTCACAGATCCTAATCATAATATTTGTGCTTATCTGAAAGAGGAAGACCCAAAGGAAAAGAAGTTTAAAGTTATTATGTCATTCTTTAAGAGATCCAGAATATACAAAGCCATTACACATTCTATCAATCCTTACTAGAGTATTGTGTCCGAGTTCATGAAGAATACCAAGGTGTTTGGAGCAGATATTAACTCTACATTTCAAGGGCAAAAGAATGTGGTAGATGAAGCCTTGATCAAGAAAGTGTTGGAGTTTCGGGATGAATCATCAAATATAGTTGATCTCGATGAATAGTTGGTGAAAGGATGCATGCTTCGTATAGGAAAAAGATTCTTTGAACAGATTAGCATGGAAGAAGGCAGGATTATCCAGGCCATACAAATATTTGGTGCATGTGGTGGTTCACTGTCTCGGTCAAAGAAAGTGAGGATATGATGATATCCTTGATTATCAAATGAGTACTATGGCCGCACTGTGTTTAATTCTGAAGTACAACTTCTCCTGAATGATAATGGATAACATGAAGATGAACTTTGGAGATGATCAGTGGTTGTAGTATCCAAGGTTTGTGCAGATGATGGTTGAGGAAGTGTTTCCTCAATTCAAGAAGGATGGACCTAAGAGTTTCTTGGATCATGTGACTGGCAACAATCTAGCTAAGTTGGCCACCTACAAAAATGTCAAAGAAGAAGATGTACCTAAGTTCAGGGGTCTATTTGGACATTTGAATAATACTGACTATATTGCACCAGAAGATAATAAGTGGAGACATGATGGTAGTGATTCAGATCGGGAAGAGGAAATTAGGCTGATGTTGAATTATAAACCGGTGGGTAAATGGTTTATTAAGATTGAGTCTGAATAGGAAGGCGAATAAGTGGCTCCAAAGAAAAAGAAACAAAAGACTGTCAAGAAAGAGGTTGAATTATAAACCGGTGGGTAAATGGTTTATTCGGCTACTTCAGAAAAGGATCTAGAGGAAATAGAATCCGATTCTGAAGGCAGGAGAATGAGATTAGCAAATCCACATGCTAAGTTTGAGAAAAAGGGTGAAAGCTTCAAGAAAAGGAAGTCTACTGATGAGCAGGACGAGACTTATATTCCTAAGACCGTTGTGGAGAATTCTATGAAACCGAAGGTGGCTCGTATTAAAAGGAAGTCAAAAAGGGTTGTATCACCAAGTTAAAACTCATTGACGAACCGGATATTGAAGAACCTAAAATAATTGTAACTCCAATTAATCCGGAGTTTGTTGTTGATGAACTGATAGTTTATTTGGGGAGAGTTGACAACATGTTGAAGACACCTGTTGTGGAACCGTCTCCACAAGTACAAGAACCCCGTGTATCTCCTAAGGCAACTAAAAAGGATCTTGATTTTACTTTACTTTCTCTCGATGCAAGTTGTTTTGGAGATTTTCCATCTTTTAGTGATCACGATTCGTTGAAATCTATTCACTGAACAAGGCATAAAGATTGATAGCTTGGTTGTTGAGAATGAGAGACTTCACAAAGAGAATGTAGATCATAGAAAACTCATTGAAGATGGTGAAATAAGATGTAAACAACAAGCTGATTTGCTACATCTTCACATAAGATACTTTTCAATTCTGGAGGAAAAGTTGGGTATAAAGTTCAAAGAAGAAATTGAGAAGTCAGATGATGAAGTGTTTACTAAAGTTTATGGTGGTGATGCATTGGTTGAATAAATCGAGTTCAAGATGCAATATGATCAAGATCGAGTTGATCCCAAGGGGAAAGGAAAAGTTGATGAACCAACTAAACATGTTGAAATCCCAGATGTTGGTGGTTCATCATCAGGATATATGCCAGTAGTTGAAGATGAACAGGTGGTTGAATATGTGATTGAACAGGTAGTTGAGTCTGTGATTGAACAGGTTGTTGAACAACCAATTGTGATTGAGCATGTAGCACCAGCTGAGCTAGATTTTGAAGAAGAAAAGGAAGATGAAGAACAATTAGATTATGGTGATTCTCCTAGTTATGATGATCATGATGATGATGATCAGGATGATCCGAGTTCTGGTGGTGGACTGGGAGTGTTAATTGGTTTTGGAACAACTATAGTTGTTGAATCATTTGTTGAACCAGTGGTTGTAAGTGAGCCTGCTCAAGAACAAAATCAAGCTGGTGGAAATATAGATGAGCTGGAAGTGCTGGATGTCGATCCAATTGCTTATAAGCCTCCGGTTAGATTTTCATCTATTGGAGAGGAGTTAGAAGAAGGAGAGCTTGAAGTAACTCGAGCTGACCTAGCCAGAATGTTGAATATAACCAAAGAGGAGTTTATATTTGATTTCGACAAAGATTTAGGTTCGATTGATGACGAGAATACTATTCTAGTGAATGAACCTATTGAAGAAGAGGAATTGGACAAAGAATTTGTGACTTATGTCAATGTTGATAATGTATTTCCTGAATTCGATGAAGAATTTGATGACGAGATTGAAATGATAAGTCAAGAATTGGATAGCCAGGGAAATCCAATACCGTCTGACAAGGGCAAGTCTACTTAAGAAGCAGAGGTTAACAGTTAGGAACAGGATGATTGGTTTGAGAGAGGAAAGATTGAGCCTAAACGTATATACTTGAATTCGGTCAAGTATTCAAGAAAGAATAAGAAGTGAAGCTAGGAAATGCTGACCTGCGACCAATGCAGGGGGAATTGATGCAAGTGTGTCAGTAAGAAGTAAAGCCGCTTAACGGGCTGGATGTAGTTTGTATCACATAGTTGTAATCGAATTTAGATCAATGTAAAATATTGTAAACTATTTTGTATTGTTCTTTATAAACAATGTGGTTGATACCAGAGGTGTCTGTTACAATTATGTTTTACGCTTCCGCATTGAGCTAGTCGGGGTGTGACAAAGGGTTCGATCAAAACAAGATTCTGGTGAAGAAGCCAAGAAATCTAACCACTATTTGCTTCACTGGTGATGGTTCTGGCAGCGATGGTTCAGGATGGTAGAGCTCGGAGACGCGGTCGTGTGGATATATTATTTGCTTGATTTTGAGTTCGTTTGACTAAGTTATGAGAAAAACAAGAAAGGGTTCGCATTCTGGCTGACGGTTCAACTTTTCGGCAAACTGTTTGGTTTTCCGGCGACAGTGGCAGATAGTTCCGGCTGCGGGAACTCATGGACCTGGTGGGTCATGGCGATACGAACGCGTGGATATATTATTTTCCTAAAAAGGAGTTCATTTTGATACAGTTTTGAGCTATTCGATTGTTAACGTGCAAAACCGAACAAACTGGAAGGCTGTTTTGGAATCTGGAAGCTGTTGAGGTGAGGCAGATGGTGGGAATAATTTTCTTAGATCCGGCATATCGAGACGAGTTCGTAGATATGTGATTTGCACGAATCAGAGTTTGTATGGTCAAGTTATGTACATTTCAGATTTGTTCACGCCGACACTTTGGGATGTTGCGCGTATGGGTTCAAAATAACTTATAATCGAAGGTGTGATTCGGTGAATTTTTTTAATGTATTGGTTGGTAGTATTTTGGGATATGATAAATTTTTCGAGAAGGAGGTTTGAGGACGTTTTTCGGTGATATTATGTATAGGTGATTTTTATGTGAACATACTCGTCGGCTGTATGTATTGAGAACTTTGTGAAGTTTTGGATATAATATATTTGCTTCTAATAGCTCCTAAGGTATGTCATTATCATCATACTTCAATTTCAAGGCCACTGGATTTGATTTGGTCGGTTTAATGCAAAGATTGCAAAATTTGGGTTCCGGTACGATTAGATTTGGGGATATTGTGATTCGTGTGCTGTGTGACCAAATTGACACCCAATTTAGTTGCTGAACTCTTATAATCACTTATTGAATTAAATTTTAAGCCTTTTTCATTATTTGGGGTTGAAATGGTTAGCAATCACACTATTGAGTTCTTAGCGCACGAATTCGTCATCTTTGAATTGAACCGGGTAAAGTTGTTTAATATGTTACACACCTATTGTAATTGAATAAAAAAGGAATACAATTATTTGGTATTAGGGCCTGTTGCAAATGAGTTTGATTGGTAAAGGGAATTGGTTCGGTTTAATCTTGTTAGAATGTTCCTTTAAGGTTTTGGTTCAGTTTAGTTTAGGGATTTTGCAATACGCTTGTTGTGTGATGAAGTTGACAACCAATTCAGGTCATGCTCTTCATGGGTACCTATTTTATTTTATTTTATAACTTTATCATGATCCGGGGTTGAATTGGTTGACGATTAAACAATCGAGTCTTTAACGCACGAATTCGGTATCTTTGAAGTGAATAGAGTGTAGTTTTGCACCCAGTTGCTTTCTAATTGAATTAGTTGCTGAACTGTGATATTAACGATGTAATCGGGGGTTGGTTAATATGTACTTTGAATGAGGATGGGTATTGGATGGGTTTAACTCTTGTTAGAACCCTAATTGTAAGCAAACAACCCGTTACAATGTTGTTGAACTATAAGTGGTTAATTAAAGTTGGAAAACGGTTGGGGTTGCAATATAATGGTTAAAGCAGGTCTTAAATTACTTAGAATGGTTTTTGGGAACCCTTAGGCCATTAATAGAAATGTAGATCGCGGGTTGTCCGGGTTAGAAGCATACTAACTTCTGTTAGGAGTTGTTGACCTGTTTGCCCTGGTTGACTATTTGAAGTTTCGTAAGCCTAGTTAGTGGTATATTAACATATATTATTACCATGTTGTAGGTCTTTGAATGATTGTGCGTTGTTTGACGTTCTGATACTCCCGTCTTTTCCCCCAGATTCCTCTTCGCGAAGCCCCCGGTTTCCCTTTACCTGAAAACACGTTTAAAATATACGAAACACATTGGCTGGTGAGTTTCCATTAACATAAAAAGGACCAATAATCGTATTACTTTGCATATATTGTACCAAATTCAATACCATACCTTGCCTATACTAGACAAGGTAAATCTTTATATTATAAAATTTTTGGTCCTCATTTACTACAGCGGACCCCTTGGACCCCTTTTGTTTACTAACGAAAGTGTCTAAAACATAACATTGTATTATAAACAAATTGTGATAGTTATAGACTAGCTAGGAATATAACAAATGCAACCATTAAACCTATAATCAAAGCATACAATAATTTGAAACATTTATCATTTTATCCACCGGCGCGACCGGTGATGATAGGGCGTCACCCCTATAAATCTACCAATATTTCTATGCCTGTTTAACAGTTAATGATTATAAAGACTGCGTATCTTCGCACCAGCCAGACCACGTTAGTTAACATGTGTCAAATTTAAAGTCATTACAATACCGGAAATTTGTCAAATAAAATCGGTTTTGATACAAATGTGTTTGTAACGCCCGTAAATTTTTGTCAAAAGTGTTTATGCCTTGCAAAGCTTGTGTTATAACCGAGACCCGATTTGTCATTCTTAAAGGACCTCCTAGTCATTCTCAAGAGTCGTGTTATTCAACTTTTTGCTCAAGACATCGCATAATATAAGTTTGGGGGCCTAAGTGTAAACATTGTTATAACCTAAAACCCTAACTTCCCTCCCCTTACTCTGGTCCGATCGTAGGAAGAAAGAGCCACACCACCTTTGTTTTTCTTCTTTCTCTAGCCACTTCCAATGTGTCAAACTCTAATTAAAAGTTAGTATTATATCAATTAATGTCTTTTTCACCATTAAACCATTTATTGAACCATAGAGATGTCATAAACATGTTAGAGTTAGAGTTTTGTTGATAACAGTTTGCAGACAGATTCGTACTCGTTTATTGTTCGGTCTGTAACTCGATGGTAAATCAATTTTTTGATCGATTCTTGTTTCCATGATGTTCTCTTTGAGTCTAGTTTTCAGAAAGGTATAATTTGTAATTTTTGGACGAGATTTGAATGGGTTTTATGATTTTATAAAAACATGTGTCAAAGCTGATGCAGGAGTCGAATACTGGTCTGTCTTCCTGACATCATAACCATTTTTTGACGAGTCCAAATTGGTTGGTTCTACTTCTGAAACTTCATATTTTGATTTAAGATCACAACTCAATTGGAATCGTTTAATTTGGTTTGGCAATGATTTTTAAACAAATAAAAAACTTTTTCTGTGCACTGAAATAGCTACACGTACCTTTCTGTATTGGAGAAATTTTTATGATTTTTGTGTGAATTGGAAAAATAAAATAAAAAAACTATTAGAAACCTAAGACATTTATACAACTCTGGTAAAAATTTCATAATTTATTCCTATGATTTTTCTATGTAATAAAATACATCTTTGCATGCTAAAAATACTCCATATACTCGTTATTGATCAATTCATTCGTTTTAGGCTAAACCAGTGGCTGTCCAATCGTGTTATTTTCGGGGTTGTTTAATGTGAGGTTTTGCTCAATCATCTTCCTAGGTATGTCATATAGGTCATTCTTTCGTATCGTGAGCATTGAAGCTCGTTTGATTTGTCAACTGTCGTTAGATTGAAAACTAGGATTTCGGTTGTCTAGTTTGTTGATTGTTGTGTTTAGCGCATTATTTGAGGGCATTAACAACCAATTCATTTTGTGTAGCCTCGGTATGATTTACGGGCTGTGAAAACAAATAATTTATTTGGACGGTTGAAGGAATTTATGGTCGATTACTTCAAATAAAACAAATAATTTATTTACAATTTATTTTGGCACATGTCCCTGGTTTTGGAGTTTTTGATACTTAATAATTTCCGCTGTTTCTTACTCTGACTGATTTTAATAAAATGATTTGCCTTGGTTTTAAATTTTTGTGAATTTTGGATATAATCACCAACTATAGGATTCCTGGGATTTAGGGTCTTACAGTGTTTTCCCCGAAACATTTATAAACCATTTAAAAATATTGAAAATAGCGGGGATTTATGAGAAACTCACCTTTGTCTGTTACTCATTGGTTTCTTTGTTTTCTTATCACGTCCTATTCATTTAGTGCATGTTTTTAATAATTTATTTCCCATAATAACCTTAAGTTGTTCTTCCAACTTTATGTTCACACTAGCACTTTAGTTTTTCGACAAGTTTTACTTATTTATAGATTTTAGTGTTTAGTTCTCCATATATTTTCACACAAGCGCACATCTCAAATATTTATAAGTATTTACATACATACATACATACATATATATATATATGTACTTAAGCAAAAATTTACTCAAAACTGTTTATTAAATATTAATATAATAATTAAGATATGGTTATTGTAAAAATATCTCTTTGTTTGCTTAATTTATTAAATCTTTTCAAAACTTGTAGTTTTTATGTTTTAAATGACGTTTTACCGGTTTTGTCGGTTTCACGATAAACGGCGAACCGATTAATGTTTATTATATTCCAATCTTATTAAGTAAAATTTTAGTTTTGATAGTAACATATATATTTATATATAGGGTAAGGTTAAAATGAAAACCCATTTGAGTTGTGAAAACCCACGAAAAACCTACGTAACATCTTTTTTTTTTTTTTTGTTACAGGTAATATATGTTGTAACATTTAATAAAAAACATCGTAAACTAAAAAAAATAATTTTTTGCTATTTTTTAACATTTTTTTTTACTAATTTTTATATATGCTTTCAGGAGAGAGAAAAAGTGACATTTTTGTTTACATTTTTTATTTACCTTAATTGTGAACCACAAGATTTAAACTTTAATTAAAAAATGTGGTTGAAAATGTATTTATAAAGTTTTCACAACTCAAGTAGGTTTTTATTTTAACCTTACCTTATGTGTAGGTTTTTATTTTAACCTTACCTTATGTGTGTGTATACACAAACACACACACACACACACACACACACACAAACATACATATATTCCATATATTATCTATGCATGCACATATATGCACTAAGCATTTATTTTGCACACTAGGCACTTAAGCAAAAATTTACTCAAAATTGTTTATTAAATATTAATATAATAATTAAGATATGGTTATGGTAAAAATATCTCTTTGTTTGCTTAATTTATTAAATCTTTTCAAAACTTGTAGTTTTTAAGTTTTAAATGACGTTTTGACCGGTTTTGTCGGTTTCGCGATAAACGGCGAACAGATTAATATTTATTATATTCCAATCTTTTTATGTAAAATTTTAGTTTTGTAACATATATATATATATATATATATATATATATATATATATATAGGGTAAGGTTAAAATGAAAACCAATTTGAGTTGTGAAAACCCGTGAAAACCCTATGTAACATCTTTTCTTTCTTTTTTTTTTGTTACATGTAATATATGTGGTAAGATTTAATACAAAACATCGAAAACTAAAAAAAAAATTTGTTTTGCTATTTTTTAACATTTTTTTTACTAATTTTTATATATGATTTCATGAGAGAGAAAAAGTGACATTTTTATTTACATTTTTTATTTACCTTAATTGTGGACCACAAGATTTAAACTTTAATTAAAAATATGTGGTTGAGAATGTATTTATAAAGTTTTCACAACTCAAGTAGGTTTTTATTTTAACCTTACCTTATGTGTGTGTATACACACACACACAAACATACATATTTTCCATATATTATCTATGCATGCACATATATGCACTTAGCATTAATTTTGCACACAAGGCACTTAAGCAAAAATTTACTCAAAATTGTTTATTAAATATTAATATAATAATTAAGATATGGTTATGGTAAAAATATCTCTTTGTTTGCTTAATTTATTAAATCTTTTCAAAACTTGTAGTTTTTATGTTTTAAATGACGTTTTACCGGTTTTGTCGGTTTCACGATAAACGGCGAGCCGATTAATGTTTATTATATTCCAATCTTTTTAAGTAAAATTTTAGTTTTGATAGTAACATATATATTTATATATAGGGTAAGGTTAAAATGAAAACCCATTTGAGTTGTGAAAACCCGCGAAAACCCTATGTAACATCTTTTTTTTTTTTTGTTACATGTAATATATGTTGTAACATTTAATAAAAAACATCGAAAACTAAAAAAAAATTTGTTTTGCTATTTTTTAACATTTTTTTTACTAATATTTATATATGTCTTCTGGGAGAGAAAAAGTGACATTTTTGTTTACATTTTTTATTTACCTTAATTGTGGACCACAAGATTTAAACTTTAATTAAAAAATGTGGTTGAGAATGTATTTATAAAGTTTTCACAACTCAAGTAGGTTTTTATTTTAACCTTACCTTATGTGTGTGTGTATACACAAACAGACACACACACAAACATACATATATTCCATATATTATCTATGCATGCACATATATGCACTTAGTATTAATTTTGCACACTAGGCACTTAAGCAAAAATTTACTCAAAATTGTTTATTAAATATTAATATAATAATTAAGATATGGTTATGGTAAAAATATCTCTTTGTTTGCTTACTTTATTAAATCTTTTCAAAACTTGTAGTTTTTATGTTTTAAATGACGTTTTGACCGGTTTTGTCGGTTTCGCGATAAACGGCGAACCGATTAATATTTATTATATTCCAATCTTTTTATGTAAAATTTTAGTTTTGTAACATATATATATATATATATATATATATAGGGTAAGGTTAAATGAAAAGCAATTTGAGTTGTGAAAACCCGTGAAAACCCTATGTAACATCTGTTTTTTTTTTTTTGTTACATGTAATATATGTGGTAACATTTAATACAAAACATCGAAAACTAATAAAAAAATTTGTTTTGCTATTTTTTAACATTTTTTTTAATAATTTTTATATATGATTTCAGGAGAGAGAAAAAGTGACATTTTTATTTACATTTTTTATTTACCTTAATTGTGGACCATAAGATTTAAACTTTAATTAAAAACATGTGGTTGAGAATGTATTTATAAAGTTTTCACAACTCAAGTAGGTTTTTATTCTAACCTTACCTTATGTGTGTGTGTATACACACACACACACACACAAACATACATATATTCCATATATTATCTTTGCATGCACATATATGCACTTAGAATTAATTTTGCACACAAGGCACTTAAGCAAAAATTTACTCAAAATTGTTTATTAAATATTAATATAATAATTAAGATATGGTTATGGTAAAAATATCTCTTTGTTTGCTTAATTTATTAAATCTTTTCAAAAATTGTAGTTTTTATGTTTTAAATGACGTTTACCGGTTTTGTCGGTTTCGCGATTAACGGCGAACCGATTAATGTTTATTATATTCCCATCTTTTTAAGTAAAATTTTAGTTTTGATAGTAACATATATATATATATATATATATATATATATATATATATATATATATATATATATATATATATATATATATATAGGTTAAGGTTAAAACGAAAACTTATTTGAGTTGTGAAAACCCGCGAAAACCCTATGTAACATCTTTTTTTTTTTTTGTTACATGTAATATATGTTGTAACATTTAATAAAAAACATCGAAACATAAAAAAAAATGTTTTGCTATTTTTTAACATTTTTTTACTAATTTTTATATATGTTTTCAGGAGGGAGAAAAATTTATATTTATATTTACATTTTTTATTCACTTTAATTGAGGAACATAAGATTTAAACATTAATTAAAAACATGTGGTTGATAATGAGTTTCTAGAGCTTTCACAACTCAAGTGGGTTTTCATTTTATACTTAGCCTATATATATATATATTGTATGTTAGTTTGTAAAAATATATTCGTTTTTGGTTTAGTTTAATTCTTAATAGAAATGATTAATTTTTTTCGCGTCGTCTTTTGCGACGCGACTCGCTTATTTCCAAGTCTTAACCTCTTGGTCTTATTACACTTAATATATAGTGTAATGTATATGAGTTTTTAGGTTTTAGGGGCTGTTTTATATCAGCCCTTAAAATCCTTGTCGGTTTGCGTTAAAAAACCGATTTTTCGACTATTCAAGTAACCGACACTCATTTTGAACCTAGTAAAGAATGTAAAGAATATTTTATACAAATATAATTATTCTAATATGTAACCATATACAAATTTTCAGATTTGCTATTACCTCCTATAATTATATTTTTATCGATTACCAACATGCATTAAATTTTCATTAAACATTCTTTTTTTCATATTTTAATATCTAAACTTAAGACATAATTTTCCAATGATATGTAGCATTTATATTACTTGGAAAAATTCAGATTTTATTCTTCAATTTAACTCTATTCACTATAGTCTTTATTACATTTTATTTTTCCAATTTTTGACATCAATGTTAGGTCGGATTTATGATAAGGAAGATTGGAATCTTCTCAACCTCCTCAGAAAACGGCTAAGTATGGACTTCGAGCAAGCCTAGACGATCGAGCATGGTTTTACTACTTCGAGCAAGGTCTTCAGAACCTTAAATGGTTGATTCTTCTAAGTGTTAAGGCTTCAACAAGCAAGAGTATTCTTCTATCGAGCATGGATTGCCAATCGGGCAAACAGCTTGATCATACAAGTTTTAACCAAGTGTTGCGAGCACAGGATGATCGAGCACATAGGGACAAGCATGGATGCAATAAGAAGATGTCAAGTGATCAAAGCAAGGACTTTGAGCACAGTTCAGTTCCCGAGCAAGATTTACATCCTAGCATGCTAAAGATTGCTGAATAAGTAAAATTGTAGACATCAAGAAGAATGAGCTTGCTCGATGGACTAGTTCAAGCAAAGCATGGACCAGTCAAGAAGGATGAAGTCTGCTCGAGGACACACATCGAGCATACCTAGCATAGTGAGTTTGCTCGAGCAAGATTATTTTGTATTTCATTATGTAATGATTAGGAACTTCTAGAAGGAATGTCAGGGTCTATAAATAGGGTCGTAGGTTTCCATTTAGGGAACGGTTTATCACACGGCGCTTTGTACGGAAAACATTCTAAAGGAATATTCTATTTGTTTCCTTGTATAGCCGCCGCCACCTGCGCCGTCACACGAAACCCTAGACATTCCTTAAACTGTTCCATTAATGATTTATTAAATACAGTGAATCTTTGTCTTGAATTCGTTCTTACTGATTATTCATTTACGTTTCGTGTTTGTTGTTTATTCTTTCACTCCTTCATTCCCACTTGTTGCCTGATTCCGCCGGGATATTCAACAGGCCTTTGGGTAAACAGAGTTGGTGTGTTCTTGTCAACCTTTCGAGGTTTCACCCGACTCACGGTCCTGACAAGTGGTATCTGAGCTTGAGTAAGCTCGTTGAAGGCCACGGGCAAAAGGTTGTGAAAAAAGTTGAAGCCTTACTCTGCTTTCACTATTGCAAATTCCAGATCTACTGAAATGGATGACCAAGAAAATATCCACAAACAAGATTCCAAGGTTGCTTGGACAAGAAAACTTCATAAAATGTAAGGTGCTCTTTGAAGCAGCTGTGAACTAAAATGACCTAGAGCTCTGGACTTCCATCACTGAAGAAAACTACTTTCCTTCAACAGCTCCAAACAACAATGCAACCGTTGAACTAAAGATGAAGAAGAGATATGATAAAGCTCTGTCTATGCTGAAATTAGGGCTTTCTTGGGAAATCCTGACAACTGTGAATCATCATAAGACCACAAAGGGTATGTATGATGCAGTTATTGAAATGTTTGAAGGGAATACTGAATTGAGAGACATCAAGAAAGACAGATTGAAACAGCAGCTTGACAGATTCAAGTTTAAAGAAGGAGAAAGACTAACGTCAGTTCTGCAAAGGTTCATGATGATTGTGAATGAAATTAGAACAACAGACCTTCAGATATCTGATTTTGATCTGAACAAGAAACTTTTATCATCTCTGTCTGGTGAGTGGTACACTGCTTGCAAGTTAATTAAAGAAAAGGCCAGTTTTCCAAACTTTAAATTGGATGATGTGATTGCCTTTCTCAAGGCTGCAGAACATGAGATGATTAAGAACCATATAATTCGAGAGGACAAGCCAAGTTTTCAAATGAAAATGCTCTTGTAGCACCAATGGGCAACCTGTTAATCAAGAATCAACAGCCTATTGTTGAGGAACCATCAGAAACAAGCTCACCTTGCAGTAGCCAATCAAGATTCAATATTCAGCTGATTGAAGATGACACACCATCTCTAGCAAAAGGGCAAACTACATTCATGCAGCATAACCCAACTCAAGGAACAAACTACCAGGCCTTGTTCTCCATGTTCACTGAGCCATACCATGCCTTTATAGCCAAGAATCTGATAAATACAAGCATTGTACAAGAAGATCTAGAACAAATAGATGCTGATGATTTAGAAGATATGGACATAAATGGCAAGTAGCTATGCTAGCAGTAAGGAGCAAGAGATTGTATAACAGGACAGGTAGAACAAGCTTCAATGGTCCAACTGAAAGAATTGGATTTGACAAATCGAAGGCCATCTGTTATAACTGTCAACAACCTGGACACTTTGCCAGAGAATGTAACATGCCAAGGCAAGCTGGAAATCAATTGAATCAAAATCAATTCTACCAGAACCAGAATAAAAATTTCCAGCAGCAAAGGAATCAGATTACCAACCAGAACCCCTACCAAAATCCAAACATACCCAACAGCAAACATTTCAACCTCAAAGAAACAACCAAATGCAACAAATCAGAACAATGTGAACCAGTAGAGAGACCAAGGAAATGTTGCTGTTACCAGGGTACCACAGGATGGGGAATTTGATTGGAGCAATCATGCTGCATTTATGGCCAAAGTGCATGACCAGGCTTTCTCTTCAAATACTCAGGTACAATATGATGTCTCAATTTATGATCTTCTTATTACTATTGATCAACTTAATCAGGAGATTGGAAAATGGAAAACTGAGTGTGGGAGGAAGGAAGCATTCTTGAATGTTTATGAAACAAGTGAAGCAATATATGAAAGTCAAATCATAGGACTTGAAGATGACTGTATGATGGCATACCAGACCCAATCAAGAATGTCAATTGAAATTGAAGGGTTGAAGAAGATGTATGCAGAAGAGAAATGAAGAATGCTGAATTCCTAATTCAAATGGATTTCTTGAAGAACCTTGTTTCTACTGGCAATATCGTGGGTTATGTTGATAAAATGACTGATGAAGAGAAGTAAAAAAAGGTGCCACCACCTTTTTGTGACAGCTACCCACTGAAAGTAGACAAGGAGAGTAGAAGTGAATACCTTGAGCAATTCAAAAATGTTTTTGATGACAAGAATGAGTTTGTGAAGCAGTAAGCTTATGTGTATGTGGACAAGAATGGAGAATCTGCAGTGAAGAAGGGTGAGGAGCCAGAAAATGAGATGAATAAAAATTGGTAGGTGAAAACAAGAAGTGGAGTGAGTACTCCAGTGCAGACAGTAATCGCAGTTGTGGAAGCTCTAAGTCATCTAAGGGCAAAAAGAAGAAAGGATCAAGCAAAAAGAAGAGTGAAACGATTCCTCTTCTTTCAAAGATGAATCCAAAGATGAAAAGGCATTATGAGAATGAGAACAGAACATGTGGTATTTGACATCTGTGCTAGACAACAAACTGAGATCAAGAAAAGAATAGAAGAAACTGTGAAATCTACTAATGATCAGTCACATCCACTGATTTACCCAGTTTTCTCTAACCATGAGTTATTTGATATTGGGGATGTTGATTATGTGCCAATAAGAAGATATTCAAGAGAAGAAGAAGGAAACTCATTAAGAACTCCCTCCAAGCTGAAGAAAATAGTGTTTATCAAACAAAAGTATCCACAGACAATTGACATCAGTGAGCCAATCAAGATGGATTTCTCCAACACTTTGTGTCCAAAAACCTCTTTAGGCTTTGACTTTCCCAAACCCAGTGACAAAATCAAAGACAAACAATTACTTGAAGATATGGGAAGCTATGCCAAGGTCTGGTGCTAGAAGTGTGATGCATATGGTCATCACACTGATTCTTGCTGGATTCTTGAGGACACCTTTGAAATTCCTGATGTGGTGAGTGGATTTGATATGAAAAGTTACAAAGAGACGTATCAGAATTACTTGAGTGGAAATAGAAAACCATCTGGTTGTGTGGAACAAAAGGAGATTCTTGAAAGAAAACTCAAGACCATTCTGAAAATCAAAGTAAGTGAGAAAGAGCCACACAAAGCTGAGAAGAACAAAAGGTCAACTGATAAGGGAAAAGCAAAGATCAGACTTGGAGTTCTTAATGGTGATAAAAAGTTTCTATTAAAATAGGGGTTTGAACCAAAAGGGTTCCAATGGAAGACAAAGAAGGAGGTGATTGAAAAGAAAACCTATGTGATTGAGCAGACAGAAGAAATAACCAAATCACAAGTAGTGAAGAATGTCAGATTCTGACACAGAAGAAGATTGTGAAATTGTGTGTGAAGACCCACCTCCTATTCCACTTCCAAGTCCTGATGAATCTTCCACTGACACTGAATTACAAACTGATGCTGTTTGTAAATTAGATTCAAACTAATTCTATTTTATGTGTATGTGCAGGAACAGCCCTTGAACAAAAATGACTCATGGTATATGGACAGTGGATGTTCCAGGCACATGACCTGTGACAAGAGTGTGTTAATCAATTATGAAAAGAAATATGAAGGGCCAGTTGCCTTTGGGAGTGATGAAAATGGAGGTAAGATTGTTGGTAGAGGAACACTCAGAAATGGCAAAGTATCCTTTGAGAATGTACTGCATGTTGATGGACTGCAATACAATTCGCTTAGCATTTCTCAAGTCTGTGACAAAGGATACAAGGTGGCTTTCAATGATGAACACTGCCTGATATTGAAGCATGAATATGTGATTCCAACTGATATGATTATGATGATGGCTCCAAGAAATGGCAACCTCTATGAACTAAGAATGAACAATGCAACTTCAAGAGGTGGTTCATGCTTTGTGTCAAATGCAACTGAAAATGAAACTAAGCTATGGCATAGGAAGATGTGTCATGTGAACTTAAAGAACATGAACAAACTTGTAAAAGGTGAACATGTTGTTGGCCTTCCCACAAGAGAGTTCAAATTGGAAGAAAAATGCACATCTTGCCTGAAAGGGAATCAACACAAATCCTCACATAAAAGCAAAATGATAAACACTATTGATGAGGTCTTGGAACTGTTACACATGGATCTATTTGGTCCTGTATGTGTTCCAAGTATTGGGAAGAAAAGGTACTGCCTGGTGATTACTGATGACAATTCAAGGTTTACTTAGGTATACTTTATGGGAAGCAAAGATGAAACTGCAGAGTTGATCAGAACGTATGTGCTAAAAATTGAAAATCAGGTTGAGAGGAAGGTGAAGGTCATTAGAAGTGACACTGGGACAGAGTTCAAGAAAGTAACTATGGATGAATTCTACACTTCTAAGGGTATCTTTCAACAATACAGTGCTCCCAGAACTCCTGAACAAAATGGTGTTGTAGAAAGAAGAAACAGAACATTAATTGAAGCTGCAAGGACCATGATTGCTGATGCAAACCTGCCCATCACTTTCTGGGTAGAAGCAATCAACACTGCATGTTATGTGCAGAACAGCGTTCTATTGAACAAGGCTCAAAATAAGACTCCATATGAGGTTATCTTTAAAAGAAATCCTTATGTGAAGTTCTTAAAGCCTTTTGGATGCAGATGCTCACTCTTGAATACAAAGGACTACTTGAACAAGTTCCAGTCCAATGCACTGGAATGTTTCTTTGTGGGCTATTCATCTCATTCAAAAGCTTATAGAGTCTATGTGAAAGAGCACATGTTGGTTCTTGAATCTTCTGATATAATTTTCAATGAAAACAATTTCAATAATGTTGAAGGATCCAATTGGCTGTTTGACTTGGAAAAGATGATCAAGTCCTTGAAAATCTACAGTGAAGATATGGATGACAGCATGTACAGTACCAGCCTTGAAGATAAAGAAATGCAAAGACAAGTTGATCTGGACAAGCTATGGTCATCTGTTGCTCTTGATTCTAATGGATTTAACTTTGAAAGGAACAACTGTCAAGCTGCTGAAGTTGATACAAATGGACAAGATGATGCAGTGGAAGTCTCTAATGAAGGACCAAGTGAAGTAGAGAGTGAACCAATAGCAACCTGTTCAGACTGAAAGGATAAATCAATTTGAAGATAGGTTACAGTCTTTGTTTGACTCTCTACAATTTGGGTCAAATGAAGCATCTTCATCAGAGATAAATCAAGTTCAAGCAAATGAAGAAACCCAAGTGAGAATTGAAGATGAATCTGCTGAGTTAAACATGACAAATCTAGAGACAGAATTTTCTGCACAACAAGTTGTGCAGACTACCTCTGTTGAAAGAAACCATCCTGCTGAAAACATAATAGGAGACTTGCATGAAAGAGTGACAAGAAGTTCTTCTGAAAAGGCAAACATCTTCCTGTATGCCTGCTTCTTATCCCAAGTTGAACCAAAGAACATTAATCAACCTTTGAAAGACAACAGCTGGGTAGAAGCTATGCAGGAGGAATTAGCCCAATTCAGAGACTTACATGCATGGGACTTGGTTGACAAGCCTAGAGGCAAGTATGCTATTGGCACAAAATGAGTATTTAGAAACAAAAAGGATGAAAGAGGAATTTTTATTAAGAACAAAGCAAGACTGGTAGCTCTAGGATGCTTACAAGAGGAAGGAGTGGACTTTGAAGAAGTTTTTGCTCTAGTTGCAAGACTAGAAGCAATCAGAATCTTTTTGGCATATGCGGCATCCATTAATATAAAGGTCTATCAATTGGATGTAAAGTCTGCATTTTTGAATGGAAAAATTAATGAAGAAGGCCATGTCACTCAACCTCCTGGATTTAATGATCCAATGCATCCCAACAAGGTTTACAAGCTCAGCAAGGCACTGTATGGATTACATCAAGCACCAAGAGCTTGGTATGATGAGCTATCAAATAATTTGTTGGAAAATGGTTTCTGCAGAGGGGCAATTGACAAGACTCTTTTCTACAAAAGAAGGAACAAAGATCTATTGCTGCTGTTGCAAGTGTATGTGGATGACATTATCTTTGGCTCTACAAATGAACAGATGTGCAAAGAGTTTGAGCAAGTAATAAAATCCAAGTACAAGATGAGTTCAATGGGAGAAATGAATATCTTCCTTAGACTTCAAGTGCAACAGAAAGCTGATGGCATCTTCATAAATCACTCCAAATATGTACAAGAGATTCTGAACAAATTCAAGTGCTAAGACTTCAAGACAGTGTCCACACCAATGGATACACATAAGAAAATGGTACTTGATGAAAAGGGGGAGCCAGTAGACCAGCATGAATACAGGTCCAAGATAGGATCATTGATGTATCTCACAGTGTCTAGGCCAGATATTATGTTTGCTGTGTGTGTCTGTGCAAGATTTTAAGCTAACCCCAAGGTTTCACATATGCTAGCAGTTAAGAGGATTTTCATATATATAAATGGAAAACCAGACTTGGGGATTTGGTATCCAAATAACCCTTCCTTTGACTAAATGGCCTACACAGACAGTGACTATGATGGTTGCAACATGAATAGAAAATCAACCTCTGGAGGATGCCAGTTTCTAGGGAACAGGCTAGTGTCTTGGCAATGCAAGAAGCAAATTACATTGTCAATCTCCACTGCTGAAGCTGAGTATATTGCTGCCTCTGCTTGCTGTGCACAGGTTTTGTGGATTCAAAATCAACTGCTGGACTATGGTCAGAATTTCTTACTTACTCCCATCTTCATTGATAATACTGCTACTATGTTTATTGTTAAGAATCCAGTCCAACATTCTAAGACTGAGCACATTGAAATTAGACATCATTTCATTAGGGATTGTCATGAAAAAGGGCTAATAGAAATGAAAAGGGTAGACACATCTGATAATTTGGCTGATTTGTTCACCAAACCTTTCGATAAGACCAGGTTTCATTTTCTGTTAAAATGCCTAGGAATGATAAATGCCGATGAGTTTTGATTTAGGATGTGTGCTCAAGTGAGGTGCTTACTGATGATCCATGTTACTCACTTTGAATGTTTGCATGATAAAATTGCTATGCTTAAATGATTACTCAAATTGCATTAATCATGTTTGTAAGTATTCTTGTGTGGAATTTTTGTTAACTATGTCAATTACAGCTTTTAGTACTTTGATCTGTGCCTGCATGATGAATTTTTATGATTTTAAGTACTTCGAGCATGAATTTGTGCTTGATGATGTGCTTATTGCTATTCGAGCACAAGCATAGGCTCCTGTAAGACTATTCTAGGTCATTCGAGCACAGGTGTCATTGCTCAACAGCTCGAGCATAAAATGATGTCTTGAAAACTTGTGCAAGTGTTTCGAGCATGCTTCTGTGGTAGATGGGTGTTTAATGCTCTTTGAGCACAAACAATCCATACTTGTGGTTTTTTTCAAGTAAGTCGAGCATGAATGTTGTTACCAGCGGTCGAGCATGTACATATGTTCAGGATAACTTGCTTATTCCTTGCAAATTACTGCTCGAGCACAAAGTTAAGCTTTTCGAGAACAATCATTGAAATGATATACTTCTAAGGTTGCTTGATAAACTTTCAAGCATGCTCGATGAAGTTCTAAGCATGCTCGACAGACTTAAGTGATGATTTGTTGGTTCTATGCTATCTGAAGGTTTGTGTTTTGATCCTGTGAGAGTGTGTGCTTGTTACAAATGCTTAAATGATAACACCATCTTTAACAAATCACTGTTCTTCAATTGAACTCTCAAAAAGAAATGGTTTTTAAAATTGGTAAAAGTTTTTGACTAAGCAACACTGTTTTCGGTGATATTGAATAAGAGAAATGATAATATTATCCAAGTTCCCGGCATCAAGAAAGCAAGAAACTGTTTTTCTGGGAAATTGAATCCAACCTAAAATGGGAAATGATAGAAAACTGTTTAATATAAGTAACCCATGGATTATAAGTTCAAAAGGCTTTGAGTACAGTCATTGGCAAAGTATGGTAGCTTTCCATAGTCTATAGTTGCAATATGTGATATACACTTCAATTTGCTAAGTATGATGTGGTGAAACATTGAAAAATAAGGTAAGTTCTCTAGCATATCTCTCCAAATGATAGGAACACCAAGTTCTAAAAGACAGAAATCCGTGAAGAAAATGGTGTACAAATTAAGGTTAGATAAGCTTGAAGAAAGAAGAAATGATTGAGGCTCTCCATGATCTTTAAGAAACAGTGGATTTGGAGGATGTGAAAGAAGATGATGAGGGATCAAAGAATGTTGAAATTGAAAATGAAGACAAAGATTATCTGATCAGCTTGGGATATGATCCATTATATCTTCAAAGACAATCTGAAGAAGAAATAGCAAAGGAAGCTGAAGGGTGGAGAATAAGAAAAACAAAAAGAGAATTGCTGATGAAGGCTGGTCACAAGCCTGCATTCCTTAAACTGCAACCATTTGATAAGATTGATAGAATGTACAAAAGGGCACTAGTAGATGATATATCTGACTATGTGAAGAAGGTAGAGGGAGAAAAGGTATTGAAAGAGTCTGACAGTAGTAAGAAAAGAACTGAAAAGAAAGCAACTGATGAAGCAGACTATGAAATGTTGAAGACTAAACATAAAGATATCAAATTTCTTCAACTGTACGGCTACAGTTATAACTATTTGTTAAATCTTTCTAATGAAGAATTGAAAAGAAGAATTCAAAAGATAAAGGACTCTCACAAGGATCAGGCAAGTAGAGAAAAATTTGAGAGAGAACAGGAGTTAAAGATGAGGTTACAAAAGGAAAAAGATGAAGCTAAAAAGAAAAATCAAGAAGTGAAGAGATGGTTTGAAGACCCTCAGAGGGTAGATATGTTAAAGAAGATTGTGATTGAGAAATGAATGATGGAAGAACAGTTTCAGAACATGCCTCTTGAATAATTAATGGAAATATATAATAAAGAGTAGAAACTGTATATTGAAACACAGAGAAAATTTCAGGAAGATAGGATGAGAGCTGAAGAAGAAGTACGAGCTGAAATGAAGAGTGCTCTCCACAAGAAGGGAGTAAGAATGTCAAGGTTGCTGGTGCAAACAGACGAAACACTTAAAAGATGGTATGAGGAAGAAGGGCTTGGTGCACAAAAGAAAACTCAGCAAGGAAGCACAAGCCAGACTCCAAGGTCAGAGGTTGTGAGGCCTGAGCCACCAAGGAACTTAAACTTGCCCACACATCTCTATTTTGACAAAAGATTAAAGACCTTGACGGTTATAACTGAGGATAAAGAGGAAACTCTCATAATATTCAGAGATGACTTGAGGAAGTTTTCAAAAGAACAACTGAAGAAGATGGTTGAACTAACACTATATGACAATCAATTCAGAAATTAGCCATCTGGTCAACAAAGAAATGATCTCTCATAATTTATCAAAGAACAAGCAGAAAGGGGGTTCCCATTCTTGCTACAAAAGAAAAGAGAGCTCAAAAGCCAGATGAGAGGGAGAAGAGAAAAAGGACGATCAGTGAAGTGCACATCTCAGAACTCTCCCTCTTTGATTCCAGGAGACAAAAGTCTGAAGCAAGCAGCTCACACCATAAAAGAAAGACCTTGAAAGAGTGCTTGGCGATGAGGGAAGTGATGCACGAACCAAACTCAATGGTACAACAATTTGGGAGAATCACATACATACGATTCAATCACCTTGAGAAACGAGTCTGGAATTCCCATTGCTTTGATATGACATGATGAAGATATGAAATTCATGCACCCTCAAGACTTACAAGACTTAATAGATGCCAGATTTCCAAATGACTCTTCAGATGCTGTGGAATTAGACATGATCAAACAAAGAGCAGCCTATGTGAAGCAGCGGAAGAAAAGATCTGATAAAAGGAGCAGAGGAAGAAGATAACAGAATTTAGCTAATTGATGATTGTTTTTATTTCTGTTTATCTTCGTAATTTTTATTTTGTGTTTGATGTATGAAAACTTTAATTTGTAATGCCCAAGAGGCAGAATTCCTAATTATGTAATGAAATGACATGTTCTTGAATGATATATACTCTATGTCTGATACATGTGTAACTCTATGCAGGTATGTTTTGGTGCATCTGAGCTTGTTCCAATCTAGGGGGAGATTGTTGGGTCGGATTTATGATAAGGAAGATTGGAATCTTCTCAACCTCCTCCGAAAACGGCTAAGTATGGACTTCGAGCAAGCCTAGATGATCTAGCATGGTTTTACTACTTCGAGCAAGGTCTTCAGAACCTTAAATGGTTGAATCTTCTAAGTGTTAAGGCTTCGAGCAAGCTATACTTCAACAAGCAAGAGTATTCTTCTATCGAGCATGGATTGCCAATCGAGCAAACAACTTGATCATACATGTTTTAACCAAGTGTTACGAGCACAGGATGATTGAGCACATGGGGACAAGCATAGATGCAATACGAAGATGTCAAGTGATCAAAGCAAGGACTTCGAGCACAGTTCAGTTCCCAAGCAAGATTTACATCCGAGTATGCTAAAGATTGCTGAATAAGTAAAACTGAAGACATCAAGAAGAATGAGCTTGCTCGATGGACTAGTTCGAGCAAAGCATGGACAAGTCAAGAGGGATGAAGTCTATTGGAAGGGAATATCTTCACTGAAGATATTCTAAGTAAAGTATGCTCGAGGACATACATCGAGCATACCTAGCACAGTGAGTTTGCTTGAGCAAGATTGTTACCTTGCTCGAGGACTCAACATTTGTATTATTTTGTATATCATTATGTAATGATTAGGAAATTCTAGAAGGAATGTCAGGGTATATAAATAGGGTCCTAGGTTTCCATTTAGGGCACGGTTTTTCACACGGCCCTCTGTACGGAAAACATTCTAAAGGAATATTCTATTTGATTCCTTTTATAGCCGCCGCCACCTGCGCCGTCACACGAAACCCTAGACATTCCTTACACTGTTCCATTAATGATTTATTAAAATACAGTTAATCTTTGTCTTGAATTCGTTTTTACTGATTATTCATTTATGTTTCATGTTTGTTGTTTATTCTTTCACTCCTTCGTTCCCACTTGTTGGATATCCTGATTCCGCCGGGATATTTAACAGGCCTTTGGATAAACAGTGTCGGTGTGTTCTTGTCAACCTTTCGAGGTTTCACCCGACTCATGGTCCTGACAATCCATTTCGAATTAATCTTTTCAATGTATGTAAGCAAGCCATTTAAATGTATGTCATGCATGAAGATGTTATGATTTTATACGAATCTAGTTAACTATTTCACTAATATTATGATAATATTAATCCATCTCTAAGAATCATGTTCATAATATAAATTTTCAAACATGCATAACAATAACTAAACATGGATCAACAAGATACATACATGCATGCAATACTTGAAAACACAAACACATATTCATACTCTCTCTCTCTCTCTCTATACTCACGGCTCTCTCTCTCTCTCTTCCATATTCACATTTTAATCCCATTTTCTAATATTTTACATCTTAAAACCACTAAACCAAGCTTAACAATTATGAAAATGGAATGGTATGCATGTGTGTTTGCATGAACATGTGAAATTTGGATTCCACATACACATACAAATACTCATGACTCACATGCACACACACACAAGGTTTTCAATGTTCCATTTTCACATGAGTTATGTGGTTTAATGGCTTGTGTGAACTCTTTCAAGGTTCACGAACAAATATTTTGCATCCAAAACTTGAACAACAAAGCTAGGGCTTGGATTTTTACTTATAGTTTAGGAGGCAAATGAAAGAGGGTGATTTTTATGGCTCCTAATGAGTGCTTATGCTTCAATACTTCCTACCATGATCCTTACTTCATCTTCTTTGATTTGTCTTTAGGGTTTGGAGATAATATGAAGTTTGTTAGATGAAAAAAAATGAGAGAGAAATGTTGGTGCATTTTGTGACCGTCGCTATGAAATTCTATTCAGCGGAAACGAAGTATGAAGTTAGAACAACTTCGCCATAGGCGAAGTTGTAACAATTCTGCCATAGGCGAAGTTAGAACAACTTCGCCATAGGCGAAGTTATGGCCCAAGCCCAAGCCCGCGAAGTTTTTTGTCTATATATATATGTGTCTTGTTTAGGTTTGAGTATCCAGAAAATTAGAGTATTGTGTGTTCAGTTCAAGTAGCTAGAGAGAAAAAGAGAGGCAGAGTCGTGTGGGACGGCCCGAGGTAGAGCTCACCTCGGGTCGGCCGTCATTTGTTTTCGTGTTTGGTATGTAATGTGTTTCGGTTATGATATAAAAGATCTGCAGATGTGTTTATCCCATTCGTGTGTTTGTTCGTGTATGTGTTTGTGTGTAATTGTGTTATTCGTCTTCTACACCATTAAACGAGTCTAGGAGGATTCCGCACTCCTAGACCTCGTGCGGATCTCGTATCGATCGGCGACGCCGCGGGGGAACTTACAATTAGTATCAGAGCCTTAGGCTCTTATGCTATGGTTCGAGATTTGCGTTTTGGTGTTTCTGGCACGTTTCTGATGCGTTTTTGGCCGAACAGCAGCCGCAGGCGAAGTTATGGGGTTCAGGCGAAGTTGTCACTTAAATTTTAGGGTTTAGGCGAAGTTATCAGTCAGGCGAAGTTATGGACTGGCGAAGTTAAGGAGGGGCGAAGTTGACTTTTAGGCGAAGTTGACTTTAGGCGAAGTTAAAAAAAAAAAAAAAAAAATTGTTTGGGGTTTTCGTCTGTATGGCCAGGTGTACACGATTATTGTGAGACCTAAGACGTTGTGCCGTCAACGAGTGAAACTTGTTATCTCTTGGTCTTATGTGTGAACAAATACGTGTCAACTCTGGATATGGAGTTGAGGTTGTGAATGGGATATTGATTGAAACTGGATATTGACACATATTTGGGTGTTTGTGGGCAATGAAATAGTTGTTGTTCGTGGTTGACCAACTGAAGAAAGTCAAATTGAACTGAAGGTTTTCGTCATTACTGGATTGCGGTCAGAGCATATTATTTATGTTATTTTCAAGGCGTTCGAGAATTGGATCCTGAAACGTGATGCTTATTTATTAAAGTGAAAATTCTGGAACAAGTTGGATTTAATCGGGAATTAAAGTGTTTATGTTCTTGATCGTTATCCCTGGTGATTGAAGATGCTTCGGATTAATTAATGGTCATGTGTGTTAGATTCTGTCAAGGTGGTTTTGTGATGAAATTGATCACTTGATGTTGAGTAGTTGAAG
This sequence comes from Bidens hawaiensis, assembly GCF_021521415.1. Lineage (NCBI taxonomy): Eukaryota > Viridiplantae > Streptophyta > Magnoliopsida > Asterales > Asteraceae > Bidens > Bidens hawaiensis. The sequence continues at coordinate 329,744 of NW_027491115.1, read as the reverse complement.
ATTAAACCTTATCGTATGCCGACGTGTTGGTGAAGTTGTGGAGGGAGCCCAACTTCACGTGTTGGTGAAGTCAGAAGGACTCACGTGATTGGTTGAGATGATCAATTAGGCACGGGGATGCATGCATTTCAAAGACCTCAATCTATATAGTCGGAGAAGCTTACACTGAAGGGGAGATCTGATATGGAAGACGCTGGGTGATTGGTAGATTTGTGAAGCTACAAGACAGTTTCAGACACGGCTGGTTGAAGCGCAAACAGAAGATCATCAGTTAAGAAGGAGTCTGTTGGTGCATGTTTTGTAACAGATGATCTTTTGTGTTTGTTAGAATTGAGAGCAACGGTCAAAGGGGAGTCTGTTGGTCCATTTTGTGACCGTCGCTATGCAATTCTGTTTAGCGGAAACGAAGTACGAAGTTAGAACAACTTCGCCATAGGCGAAGTTGTAACAACTTCTGCCATAGGCGAAGTTAGAACAACTTCGCCTACTGGCCCAAGCCCAAGCCCGCGAAGTTGTTTTGTCTATATATATATGTGTCTTGTTTAGGTTTGAGTATCCAGAAAATTAGAGTATTGTGTGTTCAGTTCAAGTAGCTAGAGAGAAACAGAGAGGCAGAGTCGTGTGGGATGGCCCGAGGTAGAGCTCACCTCGGGTCGGCCGTCATTTGTTTTCGTGTTTGGTATGTAATGTGTTTCGGTTATGATAAAAAAGATCTGCAGATGTGTTTATCCCATTCGTGTGTTTGTTCGTGTATGTGTTTGTGTGTAATTGTGTTCTTCGTCTTCTACACCATTAAACGAGTCTAGGAGGATTCCGCACTCCTAGACCTCGTGCTGATCTCGTATCGATCGGCGACGCCCCGGGGGAACTTACAATTTGCGGGTGTAGAAATCGCTCGGAACTCTCAATTAAACGAGTCAGAGCTTTTGCTCATGATTGTGTGGTTCGGGATTATCACGCGGGTGTAGAAATCGTTCCGTTCGACTATTCGCGGGACGAGTTTACCGAGTTTTTGTGTTCTACTCACCTCCCACCATCAAAAACAACCCATTACACCTTCACAAACCTCGCAAAATCCCGAAATCAAACCTACAAAATCATCGTGTTCATCAGGCGAAGTTGCCGTCACTGTTAGTAGGGTTTCGGCGAAGATATAAGGTTAAGCGAAGTTATCCACAACTTCGCCTACCTCACAAGTTCGCTTATCTCAAGCGAAGTTACCCAGAACTTCGCCTACTTCACAAGTTCGCTTACCTCAAGCGAAGTTATCTACAACTTCGCCGAATCAGGAGAATTTAAAAAGGAAGCGAAGTTAAGACTTAAGCGAAGTTATCCACAACTTCGCCTACAGTACTGTTAAGAATAAAATTTTTGTTTTTCGGGTTTCTTTGTGTTTCGTGAAAGATGACTTCAATAAACATTACGGAACTGGTGAAGATGGAAGTGGAAGCGGGTTCAGCTACTAAGGCACCGAAGATGCTGAAAGGAACCGATTTTGTAGCTTGGAAGGATCGGTTTGAACAGTATGTCAAATACCAAGATGCTAAGATGTGGGTGTGCATACAAGATGGTTACATTCCACCAACTGCTTTGTATGAGGGTCGTGAACAGATAAAGAAATACAACAAGATGGAAGAGGAAGAGAAGAAAATGTATGAGGCTGAAAGTAAAGCTCATGCAGCAATAACAATGGCTCTTCCACAAGAGATTCTTCACACCTTCAGGAAGTATAAAACTGCCAGAGAGCTTTGGGAAGCGCTTGAAAACCGATTTGAGGGTAATGTGGGGATTCGTGCATCAAAGATTAAACTACTTAAAACCCAATTCTCGGTGTTCAAGTACTTCAAGAATGAATCACTTGATGATATCATCACTAGATATTATCACCTGATGACAAAACTCAGCAATTATTCAATTGCTTACAAAGAAGATGAGATTGTTGAAAAGCTTCTTGATGCTCTCCCACCGAAATGGGAGATGTACACTGTGTTGATGAGAGAAGCCAAAGACTTTGCCGACTATGACATGGAAACAACAGTTAACAAGCTACGAACTTTTGAACTAAACATGGTTCGAAAAGAGACACCAACTGATCAGGTTCAGGATCCGGGAATGTATGGTGCAAAAGTTAACTCAAGTTCAAGTTCGAAGTCTGAATCATCTGCTTACTACTCAAAGGGAGGGTCGGGCGCTAACTCAACACATGAAGGTCATGTATCTCTCAACATGAATGGTGATGTGTGCTTTGTAGCAGGTGGAACTAATGCTTCTAAACCTCAAGCAAACAAGGGTAGTTTTTCCCCAAGTGCTTCGAACAACAACTACTCGAAGATGCCCATGAGTGTTAAATCTGCTGAACAGCAGTTTGCTCTCTATGCATCTTTCATTGCATCGTATGAAAATTACATTCAGGGTAAGATTGTTGATCCAGCAACTTTGGACGAAGACTATGATCAGATCGATGCGGATGATCTGGAAGAGATGGATCTGCAGTGGCAGATGGCGATGATTGTGAGGAGGGTTAAACGGTTTATGAAGAAGACTGGTAGGAAGTTTGTTGGTGAAAGACCAGGGTTTGATAAGTCGAAGGTTAGGTGTTACAACTGTCAACAGAATGGCCATTTTGAGAAGGAGTGCACAAATGAACGTGTAGAACGCAGTCAAAACAGGTCTACACAACAGAGTGGGGGTGGTAATGATAATAGAGCCATGATATCCAGACATAATGGGGAGTACAACTAGAACCTGCATGTTGAGGAAGTGTTCGAACAGGCCAATTTGGCAAACATCGAAACTGCAGGAAGTGAGAAAGGAACTGGCGAAAATGAAGCTTACATGGCAGAAGTGACAGACCAGCTCTCCGAGGTAAGTACTAAACTCCCTTGTTCTAAATGTGAAAATCTGTCTGAACAATTGACAACTATAACTGATCAGTTTGTTAGTTTGGAGGCTCAATTTAAAACATTAAAAGAAGATCATCATTTCACTAAAGCTAGAGAAAACAGTTATAAGGTAAAAATAAAAGCTAGTGAGAAAGATATTAGAAGTCTTAAAGCAAATCTAGCTGAAAAAATTCAAGTAATTGATCATAGCTATGAAGTGTTGGAAGAGAAAACCAAACTAATAGCTGAAAGGGATGAACAGATAGCTGATCACCAGGTGAAAGTGGTGGAACTTAACAGAAAACTTGAGCAATTCAGAAATTCCTCCGCTATACTTGATCACCTCGTTAGTGATCAAGGTTCCCCAGTTAAAAGGGGAGGAATTGGATATCATGATGTTCCACCACCTTACAATCATAATTACACTTATGATCCTAGTAATCAAAAATCTGTTGATGTTGATTTTGGTCAGACAGTTCCGGTTAAGGTTACTATTAAAGAACCAGAAGTTAGTAAAGGCGAAACAAGTAAGCCTGTTTCGAGTGTTAAGATTTATGTTCCTAGTACTGTCTCATCAAACTCGGACAAGTCATCCGAGTCGAGTGAGACAAAACAAGAGGCAGTGTTACCAAAAAAGTGAAGAGAAACATAAATCAAATGAAAAGAATTCTCCACTAAACCCGTATGTCCCACCATACGTTAGACAAACGGGCAGTAATACAGCCTCAACATCTAAGACAACTATTGATAAGAAAGTTGAACACATGAGTTGTTTCAGATGTAATCAATTAGGACACCTAATTGCTGATTGCCCTCTGAAGCAGAGATTCAGAGGTATGAGGCCTTCAAAAACTGAGAATAGAATTAACGATAATGGTAAAAATGAAAACTCACCAAAGTTCAGAAATTGGACTAATCCAGGCTTTCAAAGAAATCGATCTTAGTTTTTCACTGCTAACAACCAAACCATAAGTAATAATTCATTTAATTCACGAAGGTTTGGATGGCCTCATAGACAATCTACAAGAAGGTATCCTTTTAGGACTTACAGAAATTATTCTGATACTAACTTTGAACAGCCAAGGTACGGGATGTATCGACCCAAGACCAATAGGTCTTGGGTCCCCAGATTTTAATCCTCTGCTTTAATCGTGCAGGAACAGTTGAACAGGGCTGCAAACAATCTATGGGTTGTGGATAGCGGCTGTTCCCGGCACATGACGGGTAACAAGAATTTGTTACACGAATGGAAACCTGTTCAAGGAGGAAGAGTGATTTTTGCTGGAGAGAGCGGTGGAAGGATTATAGGAATTGGGACGGTGACGAATGGAAAAATGACTTTAGAGAAAGTGAATTTTGTTGAAGAACTGAAGCATAATCTGCTGAGTGTATCGCAGATCTGTGATAAAGAGTACACCGTGCACTTTACCAAGAATGAGGCGATCGTGCTGTATCCTGGTTTTAAGATACCATAGGATTGGATTGTTATGAAGGCTCCAAGAGAAAAGAATACGTATATTATGGACATGAGGTCGACTGAGATGGCCACAGAAGAATCGTGTCTTCTGTCAAAAGCAACTGAATCGGAGTCCGAGTTATGGAATAGGAGAATGGGGCATATTCATCTTCGGAAAATGAACTACATTGTCAGGAATGGGTTGGTGTTGGGTGTTCCCTTGAAGAATTTCAATTTTGAAGACCAATGCTTGTCGTGCAAAAAGGGAAAGCAACACAAGAAATCCCATCACACCAAGAAGGTTGATTCAATAGTCTATACCCTAGACCTACTTCACATGGATCTCTTCGGTCCCGTGAATGTAAAAAGCCTAGGAGGAACTTCATACTGCTTGGTGATAACTGATGATTTCTCTCGATATTCTTGGGTATATTTCCTGAAGTCAAAGGATGAAACGGTTCAGATGGTAAAGAATTTGATTACCAAGGTTGAGAATATTATGGGGAAACGGGTTAAATACATCAGGAGTGACAATGGGACCGAGTTCAAAAACTATGAGATGGAAATCTTCTGCTTAAAGAAAGGGAATGAACACCAGTACAGTGCTCCGTATACTCCGCAACAAAATGGGGTGGCTGAGAGGAAAAACAGAACGTTAATTGAAGGAGCCAGAACCATGCTGGCTGATTCGAAGCTTCCTGTGGTGTTCTGGGCTGAAGCTGTTGCAACAGCCTGTTATATTCTTGATAGAGTGTTAGCTGTTAAAAGATTGAATAAAAACATGTTATGAACTTATGCATGGGAGAAAGCCCAACTTGAGTGGTCTTGAACCATTCGGGTCCCCGTGTTCGATATTAAAGACAAATTCTAAATTTGGTGAAATAGCCGACGAAGGTATTTTAGTCGGATACGTTGTTGGGACTCCCAACAGACGAATCTTTAATACATCGACCAGCAAGGTTGAGGTGGTGTGTAACACTGATATCACAAGTTACAAATCACCAAAACCAAGACGGGACCCGCTGGGGTTTTCGACTATGATAGACTTTTTAAATCTTTTAACATACCATATTTGGAGTGTGCAGAAGTTGATGAGAGAATTGCTACGAAGATGATTTACGATGAGGAAGACACTTTGGTGCAACGACCACAGTATGATGAATGTCAACCTTCCTCGTCAAATGCTGTCGATACCCCTGCTGCCTCTACAGAAGAGGAATTCTTCAATCCGTTTCATTCTCAACAACAATCACCCAATTGATGAGATACCTTCGAACCTGGAAGACAATCTACAAGTAAGTTCGGTTCTGACTACGAGAGTTCACAAAAATCACCCTTTGAAGAACGTGATAGGTGATCTGTCCGACGGTGTACAAACAAGACAAAGCTTGAATGAGCACACCTGTGTTTACACAAGCATTAAAGAATCAGGCATCATTAACGAATGCTTGTACACCTGCTTCATCAGCCAGATTGAACCAAAGAACTATCAAATGGCTCTCAAGGACAGCTCGTGGGTCGAAGCCATGCAAGAAGAGTTAGCCCAGTTCAAGAAGATGGAGGTATGGAACTTGGTTGCAAAACCGAAGGATGTGCATGCGATTGGTACAAAATGGGTTTTTAAATGCAAGAGAGATGAGAAAGGGATTATTATCAGGAACAAGGCGAGGCTGGTTGTAAAAGGTTTTAATCAGCAAGAGGGGATCGATTACAATGAGGTGTTTGCTCCTGTGGCGAGATTGGAAGCCATTCATTTGTTTTTGGCATTTGCTTCACACAAGGAGATGAAGGTATTTCAGCTAGACGTGAAGAGTGCTTTCCTTAACGGTAAAGTCGATGAGGTTGTGTACGTTGAGCAACCTCCGGTATTTTCCTGACCCAGACTTTCCCGATCACGTGTACAAGCTAAATAAAGTGCTGTATGGACTACATCAGGCACCTCGTGCCTGGTACTCGACACTATCCGATTACTTGCTTGAGAATGAGTTTGAAAGGGGTAAGATTGATAGCACATTGTTCTTTAAGAGAAAAGGAAGCGACTTTCTACTGGTGCAAGTCTACGTGGACGACATCATCTTTGCTGCATCAAAAGTTGCCATGTGTCAGGAATTTGAGGCCGTCATGAAAAAGAGGTTTGAAATGAGTGCTATGGGTGAACTAACTTTCTTTTTAGGACTGCAGGTTGATCAGAAGAAAGATGGGATGTTCATTCATCAGACTAAGTATGTCCATGATATTCTCAAACGCTTCAAGATGGAGGACAACACTCCATTTGATACTCCAGTCTGCGTCAACCATAAATTGGGTGCTGATTCAGACAACGATGCAGACATGGACCCCACCCAATATCGGGCAATAATAGGTTCTTTAATGTACTTAACTGCTTCTAGACCTGATATAATGTTTGCAGTTTGTCTTTGTGCACGCTTTCAGGCAAACCCCAAGGAATCTCACTTGAAGGGTGCGAAGAGGATTATCTCCGTTTCTTTGTTAAGTCAATATGGGTATGATTTTAAATTTGTGGACAATGGTATTTCTGTTTTCATAAATGATGTCTTTTATTTTAAAGCAATGCCGTCTAATGGCATTTATGAATTAGTTCATGATAACACATCCAATGATAACATGTTATACCAATCAAGCACCAAGAAACTCAAAATGGATTTGAGTAAGACTTATCTTTTGCATTGTCGGCTTGGTCACATAAACAAAGATCGCATACATACACTTCAAAAGAATGGTCTTTTAGAATCAAGTGAAGATGATTCATTTGATAAGTGTGAGTTTTGTTTACTTGGAAAGATGACCAAGGACCCATTTAGTGGAACAAATGAAGGGGCAAAAGACTTATTGGGTATCATACATTTGGATGTATGTGGTCCCTTTAAGGCAATGACAAGGAATGGTGAAAGATATTTCATTACTTTTATCGACGATTATAGTCGTTTTGGGTGTGTGTACTTGTTAAGACACAACGATGAAGCCTTTGAAATGTTCAAAGTCTTCCAAAATGAAGTACAAAATCAACTCGATAAAACCATCAAAGTACTTCGTTCGGATAGAGGAGGTGAATACCTTAGTGATACTTTCCGAGATCATCTTAGGAGTTGTGGAATCATCTCATAACTTACTCCACCCGAAACACCACAACATAATGGTGTGTCCGAAAGGAGGAATCGAACTCTATTGGATATGGTTCGATCAATGATGGCTAGAAGCACATTGCCTCTATCATTTTGGGGTTTCGCTTTGCTCTCCGCGGCCCGTATTCTAAATATGGCACCAGGCAAGAAAGTGGACAAAACACCTTACGAAATATGGAATGGAAGGGTTCCATCATTGTCATATTTAAAGGTATGGAGTTGTGAGGCTTATGTCAAGAACAACAACCAAAACAAACTTGAAAATCGATCCACTAAGTGTATCTTTGTAGGATGTCCCAAGGACTCCATGGGATACTATTTCTACAACCCAACTGAGCAAAATGTGTTCGTTGCTCGAAAGGCCGAGTTCTTGGAAACTAAGTTCCTTATGGAAGGTACTAGTATATCGAGGAGGATCGAGAACCACAAGCTAATACATGTTTGGTTAATACTAGCACTCAACAAGAGGTTGTTGAGAATGATCAAATGGTTAATCAAGACACACAAAACGTTAGCAAATCCGGTAGAATTAGTCATCCACCCGAAAGATATGGATTTTTCATGGATGGATGCTATGTGGTAGATTCGGATGAACTCACCACATACCATGATGCAATGTGACAATCCGATTGTGACAAATATCTTGAAGCCATGAACGTAGAGATGCAATCCATGCATGACAACCATGTATGGGATTTGGTTGTACCACCTCTTAATTCCAAACCGGTTGGAAGTAAGTGAGTTTTCAAGAAGAAAACCGATATGCATGGAAACTTGGATACTTATAAAGCAAGACTTGTAGAAAAAGGTTTCACTCAAACTCAAGGGGGTGTCTATGATGAAACTTTTTCTACCGTAGCAATGCTAAAGTCTATTAGGATATTGTTTGCCATAGCCGCATATTATGACTATGAGATATGGCAAATGGATGTCAAAACCGATTTCCTAAATGGGCATCTTGAGGAAGATATCTATATGGTTTAACCCAAAGGTTTTGTCGATCCACAACATCCTAACAAAGTATGCAAGTTAAAGAAATCAATCTATGGATTGAAACAAACATCTAAAAGTTGGAATCAACGTTTTGATGAATAAGTTAAGAAATTTGGATTCATCAAGAATGGTGATAAAGCTTGTGTGTATAAGAAAGCTAGTGGGAGCATCATTACCTTCTTAGTATTGTATGTTGATGACATACTACTATTTGGGAATGACATTCCAACCATGGAAGGGGTAAAAGCATGTTTGGAAGTTGTTTTTCTATCAAGGATCTTAGTGAAGCCGCCTATATTTTGGGAATAAAGATCTATAGAGATAGATCGAGGCGGTTGATAGGTTTAAACCAAAGTGCATACATTGACAAAATGGATGTGTGTCTAATAACCCTATAAATATGACCCTCACAACTAAGCTTTAATATTAAAACGAAAATCCTAAAACCACACACAACCGGCAAGTGTACCGATCGCAAGTAGTATAGACTAAGGAAGTCCGAGTATCGAACACGTGGACACGTCAGAACACTAAAGATCACTAACCCTAGACAAGACCTACCTTAAAATAGTATTATATTGATTTTTGATTTCTTTTAACTTAACTGAACTAACTGGATTAACTAACAAAACTTACCAAAAATAGAAAACTTAACGGAAAATTAACTGAGTTGATTCGGATGGAGAAAAACGTCTACCTAGGTCTGAATCAAATTGTAGGCCTAACAAGCTAATGGACTGGATGACTTCAAGACACCGGTCCCTAAAGATGACACGACTAAGGATCGCTAGGGCTCACTGGATTACCTCTCGGTCTCACTCAACAAGCCTAAACTACTCAAAATCGGCTAAAATGACCAAACCGGGAAACAATTGCTAACGTGTTCTAATGCTAGATCACCTCTCGGTCTCACCAACACTCGACCCTAATGGCAATGAATACTACACAACCAAGGATAGAGGAAAAATTCAACTTAAACCAAAATAGATCAACTAGTCGCTCAAACACCTAAACATGACAAGAAACGAACTCGCTCTCGCGCAATCCTTATTCTAGCATGCAAAGGCAATGAGATAACCCTAACTTCCTACCACCTCTCGGTCTCAAGGAAGGTGTCTAACCGCTGTACTTAATCCAATTAATCACGCAACAAAACCCTGCGGTTGTTCTTACTGCAAACAAACCCTAAACATAAAGTCTAGAATCAAACAATGCACCGATCAATCAACACAAAACTAATCAATCAACATACGAGATTTATGCAATGAATCACCAAAATTTCCAGCCCTTAAACACAACCTATTTCATGTCTAAATCAAACTTTACAATAACAATTCAAGTCTATCAATCAAACAATCCAACAAGCTCATCAAACACTAACAAGAATCATCATTCCTAGGTAGAACTAACAAGTTTAGCCTCTCATATTATTTGGACAGCCATGAACATTAAATAAAAGCATCATTAAACTCATCTTAAACATCAATTCAAACATTCAATAACCAATACTAATCAATAACAAATCAATCTCTCAAGTAATTGCAAAACTACTAATCAATTGAACAAGTAAATCAAAGTATATGAACAATGAAAAAGATGTAAGGATATGAATGAATTCCGGGATGTTCTTGGCTGCTACAACTGATGAAAAACCTTCCCGAGGCTTGGTTCTTGTGTCTTCTTCCTTTCCTAGCCGCTACACGATCAAACCCTAGCTCCAAAAAAACTTTTTCTCTTTTTCTTTCCTTCCTACTGCTGCGATCGGACTATGCCTAGCTGCTTAGGGTTTTTATTTTTTTATATATTATAATATAATATGGTCTTGGGCCTCCATGATGCATACGGGTCGGGCCTTGAGTTGTTTACTTGAAAACGTATTCTTAAAATGCTCGTAGAATGCTCGAAAAGTCCCGGTTTTCTTATTTCTTTCACCCAAAACCTACAAGATTAATAAATGTATGTAAAACCTATCTAAAACAAGTTAAAACATAAATAATATAATATAATACGTAGATAAAACGTGCGGAAAGTACGAGTGTTTTACAACACATCACATATCCCCACACTTAAGACTTTTTCGTCCCTGAAAAATAATACTACACAGGATCATACCCGAGTTCAACCGACAACTCTTGGTTTTATTTATTTGTTATTATTATTAATATTTATTTATATTTTTTTTCTTTTTTAAATAAGTAGAACAAGTGACCCGTTACCCCTTCCAACTTTCACCTAATAAGCTAGATCAGGTCGATTGCCGGTACTGCTGTCCACTTTAAACCCATGCCCCTAATACTTACCGAGGCAAATAAGGCGTGACAATTCTATTAATTTGTATGACTAAGTGGAACCCACACCTAAAAGCCTTGCTGCCACTTCACCAATTCCATTATGGTTTTACCGGGCCGAGCCACCCCAACTTGACTTAAACCTATTGCCACATGATTAAAACATTTCGACTCAAATACAACCTATAAACTCTAGCTTGGTCAAGATCGACCGACAGTAGTTTCCTTCATGGTGGTTTTGATTTAAAATTTTTTTTTTCTGCCTTTGACTTTTTGCATTTTTTTATTTTTTTTTTTGAAATACCATGTTGGACGAAACTACATAAATGCATCAAGGCTCAGATCTGCGCCACCGCGCAACAGAGGGCCGAGCAAAACTGTCTTCTGCTAGCATCAACGTTCAGGTCTGCGCCACCGCGCAACAAAGTACGGAGCTTCACAGGAATAGACACATATACAAAAGATTATAATATACAGACGATCATGCGACTCGAGGCTTGAGTATGACCCGGCTTTTCATTCCAGTCCTGTCACGAGCTTAGTTAAACAAACAAAACCCCTAAGATGTTTCCCACTATTGTCAGGCCATTTAAGGAGTTCAATTAGGTCAACACCAAACCGCCCTTTCATTCTTAAAGGTTGAGCCTACCGACACACGATTACTGAGTCTAAACCGTTCGGTTACCATATATTACGTGCGTGTCTAATGGGCACTGTTCTTATTTATTATATATATATTTATTAAAAGACACCAAGAGATTATGAAACAAACACTACTCGGTAATAATATCATTTCCTGTTTAACGTAGAGAAAACAAATTTCAAGGGACTATTTTTAAAAAAAAAATTTTTTTTTTTTTTTTTTTTCAGAAATTTTCTCACAACTAAGTAAAATAAACCCCATCCCCACACTTAGAACGAAATCGTCCTCGATGAGTATAAGGAAAAGAAATAAAATAAACATAAAAACATAAAATAAAAAGATAATATACAAGAGTAAAAACAAAGAACGGGTTACTCTCTTGGTTTGTGTGCAGAATCTTCAATAGCTGAGTAGTGTCCAAACTACCGTATAGCATTTCATTCGCGGCCGCAACCTCGGGAGAACCTGTTCCAAAACGCCACCATAGCTACTATGCGCATAACGTAACCTGCAAAACTCAAACTCGCTCGCATGTAGTTAAATCAACAGAGAATGATCACTATGTGTCTCTGGATTTGACATGACATCTGTGGCAAAAGGATAAATGATAAATTCACCTAAATCATTTCAAGTAAGGGACTTGAAGGGGATTATGTTATTGAATGGCACTTCGTCATGCGTATTAGGGGTAGTAAACCGTAGTTAGGAGGTATTTGCTACTTGCATCAATCTTCTATGTAGCTTGTGCAAGCGGGAGATTGTTGGACTCGGTATGCCCAAGACACATATTATTATTGATGTGGCTAGTATGTCATGATCCATGTCGAGTTATACCCAATAACAAGCTAGACAAACACATATAATATTTGTTTATACATGATATGATAATACCAAATAAGTATTAACACTTGAGTTATTTAAAAAGGTGTTTATAAATAAAATGTACTCGGGAACTAAATAAATCTTATGGGTGATTTATACTTTGAGAGAAAGCATTCCATATTGTTGTTTAAGAGGGTAAAGTAACAATATACCTTGCATGTCACATGTAATGTGTTATATTTATAATGGTATAAGTTATAACACATTATGGATATGTATAAATATAGAAACCTTGAAAAATAATAAAAATATAAAAGGGAAAGAAAGCCCCCCCCCCCTCTGTCTTAATCTCTTTATTATTTAATTATTATTTCAATGGTAATGGAGACATGCAATGCATCTTATTGGTTCCTTGGGGTGGTGCCAATTTTGAAAGATTACTATCTTTCTTTCTTGTTGGATTCTCTCATACAACACATACACAACCACATGTAACACAAAAGCAACAAGAGGAAAAATCCTCTCAACTCTTCTTTCTCTCTTGGTGATTTCGGCCAAAGGACGGAGTAAGAAAAAGATGCTTTCAAGTGTAAAATCCTAGCTAGAAGTGGTGTATTGTCGGAGGCTTGGGGTATGCGAGCTTGTGGACCTTCCCTTTGAAGTTCTTGCCCTTCCATCATCTCCTTCTTCACCCGGATTTGTTCTCTTGAAAGGTATCCTTACATGCATGGACTTATAGTGGCATGCATGTGTTTGCTAGCATGTTTTTCGTATTTGGATCCGGGCTTGGGTTTTGCATGTGTAAAATAGGTTTTATACGTATCAAATTAACAAGATTTAAAACTTATTTCCGCTGCGTTTTTGGTAAAATTGGGATTTTATCACTTTGATAATCTTGTTAAAACCCAAGACTTAGACCCACTTTGCACCCCACCCGAAAGTTCAAGGACCAAATTGCAAGAGTAAACCAAAAATATTTTCCCTCCATATCCTCCTCTCACCACGACGCCTACACCTTCCGTGTTCCTCAATTTTTGGCCAAATGAAGGAAATTAACTATACCAAATGATTGTTTCATCTTAAACACATCCCACCGACGGTTAAATTGTGGAGAACAATGTTAATTTGACATCTAATTTCGTCCCTAACGAAGTGCGGCCTACTCAGACCTGGTACACAATATATACCGAGCCAAAACACAATTAAAATCGTCGATCAAACCCTAATCACATTAAACTCAGCATCATGATTATCGATCAAACTTTAATTCAATTTCAACGTATAAAGTCGATCAAACCCTAATCAAATTCGAGTTGAAGCCGTAAACCTAGTTGGCCATTTAACCTCAATTCGTTAACAATTCAGGTGATTATAACATGCATTCAGATCGTTTTTGACCCGCAAACAATAACCCCAGATCAATTTGTACCCACAATAAACAATTAAATCGACTTCATGATCTAGGGTCATCTTTGAAATTGGGTTTTTGTTTTGCTATCTATATTTATATTTTAAAACTATTTTCATTCCCATGTGAAAGAATCAGCCTGATGGCTGGTGCGTGGTGTATAAGATCCCAGAACCGGTCAGGGCACGGGCTCGAACGCCCTTAACCCGGTTTTATTATCGTTTTTTTGCTTTGTTAATTGACTAATTTATTTTTTTGCCATTCGCTTAACAAACCAAACTATCTGATACGTTCAAAATAAATTTCTTTTTAACGTTTTCCATTAATGTGTAAGGATCCTAAGAAAACCATTGAAAAATTGAGAATTTTGAGAACCATTTTGGACCACTAAAAAACCCTTTAAAAAAATATTTAAATAATTATAAAAAATTAAAATTTTTAAAAAGTAAAAAAACCAAAATTCTTATATTTCATTCCAGTTTCAATAAAAATAAACGAAATTTTTTTTCCTTTTTAATTCGTATTACACCTATACTTTCATTTAATCTCTAGTTACGTAATGTACACATATGTACATTATCATTTACCTTAACTTATACATATGTGTATAAGAAAAATACATATGTGTACATATATGTATAATTTAGCTAAACCGAGAATTTTTTTTGAGGTTCTTTTTTTTTAGAAACCGGGATGATAAATAGGAACTTTGGCTTTTTTACTTTTTTTATTTTTGTGATTTTTTTGTTTTATGATTTTATTTTATATTTTGGTTTTTTTATGGTCCAAAATGGTTCTCATAGTTCTGAATTCCCAAAAAGTTCTCACATGATCCTGATCCTATATGTGTGTGTGTTATATAATCAATAATTAATATTTAATAAATATGTATATGTAGATAGATATTATATACTGTTTATTTACTTATAAATAATTAATATTGTTTATTTATTTATAATGATTATTTATTTATAAATGCATATATACATAGATATTATACATAGTGTTTCTTTATTGAAATATACATATAAATAAGTATTATATAATGTTTACTTATTCTATTTATCCAAAAATAATAATAATCATAATAACTATTAGTATTTTAATAAAACTTAAAACCCAATCTAATCCCAAATACGTTATAAGTCTTGATAATTTACCGTTTTTAATTAATTAATATTATCGTAACAACTAGGAATTTTTGTCGACGCATCACGAGGAGCTCGACCGCTTTAACCTTAATTTTTATCATTGTTTCATCTTCGTTATCCACTCGTTGAGGTAAGTATTTCACATCCCCTTTTTTACCGTTTTATGTTGGGTCGGATTTTTGATAAGGAAGATTGGAATCTTCTCAACCTCCTCAGAGAACAGCTAAGTATGGACTTCGAGCAAGCCTAGACGATAGAGCATGGTTTTAATACTTCGATCAAGGTCTTCAGAACCTTAAATGGTTGATTCTTCTATGTGTTAAGGCTTCGAACAAGCTACACTTCATTGAGTAATAGTATTCTTTTATCGAGTATGGATTGCCAATCGAGCAAATAGCTTGATCATACAAGTTTTAACCAACTGTTACGAGCACACGATGATCGAGCATATAGGGACAAGCATGGATGCAATAAGAAGATTTCAGGTGATCAAAGCATGGACTTCGAGCACAGTTCAGTTCCCCGAGCAAGATTTACATCCGAGCATGCTAATGATTTCTTAATAAGTCTAAGGACGATACTGAAGACACCAAGAAGAATGAGCTTGCTCGATGGACTAGTTCGAGCAAAGCAAGGATTGTTCAAGAGGAATGAAGTTTGCTGGACGAGAATATCTTCACTGAAGATATTCTAAGTAAAGTATCCTAGAGGACATTCATCGAGCATACCTAGCATAGTGAGTCTGCTTGAGAAAGATTGTTACCTTGCTCGAGGACTCAACACTTGTATTATTTTGTCTTTCATTATGTAATGATTAGGAACTCTTAGAAGGAATGTCAGGGTCTATAAATAGGGTCCTAGGTTTCCATTTAGGGAACGGATAACGACGCACACAATACGAGAAACATTCCAAAAGAATATTCTATTTGTTTCCTCGTAAAGCTGCCGCCGCCGCCGCCGTCATACATGAAACCCTAGACATTCCTTTCACTTTTGTATTAAATGATATATTAAATGCAGCAAATCTTTGTCTTTGATTGTGTTCTTATTGATTATTTATTATCGTTTCGTGTCTGATGTTTCACACCTTCGTTCCCACTTGTTGGATATCCGGATTCCGCCGAGATATTCAATAGGCCTTTGGGTTATAGAGTCGTCGTGTTCTTGTCAACCTTTTTCTAAGGTTTCACCCGACTCACGGTCCTAACAAGTGGTATCAGAGCTTTGGAAGCTCATTGAAGGCCACTGGACTGATGGTTTGTGAAAAAGCTTGAAGCTTTACTCTGTTTCTGTGCTGCAAAACCCAGATCTGCTGAAATGGAAAACCAAGAAGTCTCTACCAACAAGATTCCTAGATTGCTTGGATAAGAAAATTTCATCAAATGGAAAGTACTATTCGAAGCCGCTGTAAACTACAATGATCTAGAGCTTTGGACTTCTATCACTGACGAAAACTATGTTCCTTCAACTGCTTCGAACAATAATGCCACTGTTGAGCTGAAGATGAAAAAGAGAGATGACAAAGCACTATCTATGCTGAAGTTAGGTCTGTCTTGGGAGATACTGACAACTGTCAACCATCACAAAACCCCCGCTAAAGAAATGTATGATGCAGTTATTGATATGTTTGAAGGAAATACTGAACTAAGAGATATCAAGAAAGATAGACTTAAGCAACAGTTTGATAGGTTCAAGTTTAAAGATGGAGAAAGGCTAAAATCAGTCCTGCAAAGGTTCATGGTGATTGTTAATGACATAAGAACAAATGACCTGCAGATTTCTTATTTCGAGCTAAACAAGAAGCTTTTATCATCTTTGTCTGTTGAGTGGTACACAGCCAGCGAATTCATCAAGGAAAAGGTGAATTTCCCCAACTTTAAGTTGGATGATGTAATTGCATATGTCAAGGCTGCGGAACATGAGATAATCGAAAACCACATGATTAGGGAAGATAAGCCTAGTTTTCAAGTGAACAATGCTCTAGCTCCTATGGGAAATCTCTTAATAAAGAACCAGCAGCCTATTGTTGAAGAGCCATATGAGACAAATTCAACTTGTGGTGGTCAGCCAAGATTTAATGTTCAGCTAATAGAAGATGATGTGGCGTCAACAGCAAGTGGTCAGTCAACATATGTGCAGAACAACAAAAATCAAGGAACATACTACCAAGCTTTGTTCTCCATGTTTACTGAGTCATATCATGCCTTTGTGGCCAAGAATTTGATAAACACAAGCATTGTGAAGGAAGATCTCGAACAAATAGATGCTGATGATTTAGAGGATATGGACATAAAGTGGCAGGCAGCCATGTTGGCTATAAGAAGCAAAAGATTATACAACCGAACTGGAAGATCAAGCTTCAATGGACCGAACGAGAGAATAGGTTTTGACAAATCTAAAGCAATCAGCTACAACTGTCAACAACCAGGACACTTTGCAAGAAAGTGCAACATGCCCAAGCAAGCTGGTAACCAAGTAAATCAGAATCAATTTTATCAAAATCAGAATTAGAACTTCCAGCATCAAATAAATCAGATCACCAACCAAAACTCCTATCAAAATCAAAACAGACCCCAACAACATACCTTTCAACCCCAAAGAAACAACCAACTATAGATTCACACTAATCAGAACAGAGTTAATCAGAAAAATGTGAATCAGGTTAGGGATCAAGGAAACGATTCTGTGACAAGGGTGCCTCGGGATGGGGAGTTTGATTGGAGTAACTACGCAGCTGATATTGAGAAGGAGAATGTTGCCTTTAAGGCCAAAGTGCATGACAAGCCAGAATCCTCTAATGAGTAGGTTCATTCTGATATTTCAATTTCTGATCTTCTTATTGCAATTGATGAACTAAATCAGGAAGTTGGAAAATGGAAAACTGAGTGTGGAAGAAAGGAAACATTCTTGAATGTGTATGAAGCCAGTGAAGCAACTTGTAAGAATCAAATCAAGGGGCTTGAAGAAGACTGTATGCAGGCATACAGAACCCAGTAAAAAATGACAGTTGAAATTGAGGGTTTGAAAAAGATGTATGCTGAAGACAAATTGAAGAATGCTGATTTATTGATTCAAATAGAATTCTTGAAGAATGACCTGTGACAAGAGTGCTCTTATCAATTATGAAAAGAAGTATGAAGGGCCAGTTGCTTTTGGGAGTGATGAAAATGGAGGGAAGATTGTTTGAAGAGGAACACTCACCAATGGCAAGGTATCCTTTGAGAATGTGATGCATGTTGAAGGACTACAATACAATCTACTAAGCATTTCTCAAGTTTGTGAAAAAGGGTACAAGGTGGCCTTCAATGATGAACATTGCCTGATTCTTAAGCCTGAGTTTGTGATTCCAATTGAGATGATCATGATGATGGCTCCAAGAAATGGCAACCTCTATGAATTGAGAATGAATACTGCTACATCTAGAGGTGGTTCATGCTTTGTCAGGACCGTGAGTCGGGTGAAACCTTCGAAAAGGTTGACAAGAACACACCGATTCTATTACCCAAAAGGCCTGTTGAATATGCCAGCGGAATCAGGATATCCAACGTGTGGGAACGAAGGAGTGAAAATATAAAACACAAAACAATAATAGATAATCAATAAAAGCACATTCAAAGACAAGATTCATTGTATTAAATGAGTCATTAATGAAACAGTGAAAGGAATGTCTAGGGTTTTGTGTATGACGACGGCGGCGGTTGTACGAGGAAACTAATATAATATTCCTTTAGAATGTTTCTCGTGTTCCATGTGCACCAACCTGTGCCCTAAAATGTAACCTAGTACCCTATTTATAGACCCTGACATTCCTTCTAGAAGTTCCTAATCATTAAATGCAAAATAATACAAGTGTTGAGTCCTCGAGCAAGGTAACAATCTTGCTTGAGCAGACTCACTACGCTACGTATGCTCGATGAATGTCGTCAAGCATACTTTACTTAGAATATCTTCAGTGAAGATATTCCCCTCCAGCAAGCTTCATTCTTCTTGACTAATCCATGCTTTGCTCAAACTAGTCCATCGAGCAAGCTCATTCTTCTTGATGTCTTCAGTTTTACTTATTCAGTAATCTTTATCATTCTCGGATGTAAATCTTGCTCGGGGAACTGAACTGTGCTCGAAGTCCTTGCTTTGATCACATGACATCTTCTTATTGCATCCATACTTGTTCCCATGTGCTCGATCATCCAGTGCTCGTAACACTTGGTTAAAACTTGTATGATCAAGCTGTTTGCTCGATTGGCAATCCACGCTCGATAGAAGAACACTCTTGCTCGTTGAAGTGTACCTTGCTTAAAGCCTTAACACTTAGAAGAATTAACCATTTAAGGTTCTGAAGACCTTGCTCGAAGTAGTAAAACCAAGCTCGATCATCTAGGCTTGCTTGAAGTCCATACTTATCCGTTTTCAGAGGAGGTTGAGAAAATTCCAATCTTCCTATCAAAAATCCGACTCAACAATCCCCCCCTAGATTGGAACAAACTCAGATTCACCAAATCATACCTGCATAGAGTTACACGTGTATCAGACATCAAAGATATATCATTTAAGAACATGTCATTTCATTACATAAGTAGGAATTCTGCCTCTTTGGCATTACACATTAAAGTCTTTACATCAATTAAACAAAAATTACAAGATAAACATAAACAAAAACTAATCATCGTTTATCCCTTTTCTACTATCTTCTCCTCCTGCTCCCTGTATCAGATATTTCTTTCATTCTCTTGACAAGGGCTGCGCTTTGTTTAGTCATGTCGAGCTCAACGTCATCAGAGGAGTCATATGGAAATTTGGCATCAATTAAGTCTTGAAGGTCCTGAGGATGAATAAATTTAAGATCTTCATCATGTCTTATCACTACAATGGTATGCCAGACTCATTTCTCAATGAAATTGAATCATTGTGCTGATTGTAAGTTATGTACGTGATTTTCCCAAATTGTTGCACCAATGAGTTTGGTTCTTGCATAACTTCTCTCATAGCTAAGCACTCTTTTAATGTCTTCTTTTACCATGTGAACTGCTTGCTTGAGACTTTCTTTTCTTTATCTCAAAGAGGGAGAGTTCTGAGATATGCACTTCATTAATCCTTTTGTTTCTTTTCTCCCTCTCCGCATGGCTTCGTATCTCCTTTCTCTTCTGTTGCAAGAATGGGAATCCCCTTTCTGCTTGTTCTTTTATAAATTTTGAGAGATCATTTCTTGGTTGACGAGATGGCTGACTTCTGATTTGATTGTCATGCAGTGTCAATTCAACCATCTTTGTTGATTGTTCTCTTGTAAAATTTCTCAAGTCATCTCTAAATATGATGAGAGTTTCCTCTTGATCTTCTGTTACAACCCTCAAGGTGTTTGATCTTTTGTCAAAGAAGAGATGTGTGGGCTGATTCAAATTTATTGGTTGCTCGTGCCTCACACTCTCAGATCTTAATGGCGCTCGGCTAGTGCTTTCTTGTTGAGTTTTCTTTAACTTATCAAGTCCCTCCTCTACATACCATCTCTAGATAGTCTCATCAGTTTAAGCAATTAATCTTCACATACCAACGCCCGTCTTGTGTAGAGCACCCATCATTTCAGCTCTAACAAATTCATCCATTTTCTTTCTATCCTCCTCCAATTTCCTTTCAGTTTCCATATACATTCTCTGCTCCCTTTTGTATATCTCCAGTAATTGAGCAAGGAGCATTCTATTAAATTCCTCTTCAGTCATACCCTTGTCCATTACTAGATTCTTTAAGGTTTGGACACTCCGAGGGTCTTGAAACCATTCTTTTGCTTCAGCTTCTTTCTTCTCAGATTCCACTCTCTCGTTTTCCATTTGCTCATTCATATTCTGTTCTCTTTCCCGATTAGCAGACAGTTTTTGATTTTTGTAGGAGTCTTTAACATTTTGAACTTCCTTTTTCAATTCTTCCAGAGTGAGTTTGGTCAAGGAGTTATACTCAAAGCCATGAATTTGTAGGATTTGAATTTCTTTATGTTTCTCCTTCATTGATTTATACTCCTTGTCATCATTTGCCTTTCTTCTTTTGTTCACTCTTTCAACCATGCTTGCCATGTCATCTACCAGGGCCTTTTTGTACAAGTTATCAATGGAATCAAAAGATTTTATGTTTAAAAATGCAGGCTTATATGCAGCCTTTATCAGAAATTCTTTTCTTGTTTCCCTTTATCTCCAACCTTCAGCTTCTTTGGCCATAGCTTCCTTTGACAGTCTTTGGAGATATTTTACATCATATTCAAGACTTATCAAGTAAGCTCTATCTTCATTTTCTTTTTCAGCATCCTTTGATCCCTCATCATCTTCATTCTAAACTTCTAAGTCAATTGTTTCTTCAAGATTATGGAGAGCCTCAATCATTGGTTCTTCATTTCTTTCAGATTGAGCCCTATTCCTTTCTTCTAGTTTGTCCAACCTTCTTTTGTACACCATTACTTTCACGGATTTTTGTCTTTTGGATTTGGGTGTTTCAATTTCAGCTGTGTCTTTTCGTTTCAAAGATGATTGAGATGGTGTGGGAGTGTTAGATTGAGTTACTTCAACTTCTGGCCCTTTAAGTATAATTTCCTCATCAACTGACTCAGAGGTCATGGATTCTTCATTACTGATCTCTTCTATGACTGGTTCTGTTTCAAGATCCTCTTCATCACACACTTCAGTTACTGTTGGTTCAGGTTTGTTTTCGATCAGGAGTTGGTTTTTCTTCCAATGTTCTTGTCTTTGTTCTTCTTGAGCTCTCCTGACTGCAGCCACAATTTCCGGTCTGAAATCATCAGGATATAGGAGAATGTCAAAATTAGTTCTGAGCATAACTAACTGAGATATGAATTTGACATAAACATTCCATGGCATCCCTGGTGCTTCATCCCTCATAGGTTCTTCTCATACTCCCAGGATTGTTTCTTGTTCAATATTAGTTTCCATTTTAGTGTTGACAGGTTCGGTTTCAGGTAGTTCAGTTTCAGTCACTATAGGCTCTTCATGTTCACTCGTCACTGGTTCTTCAGTCAGTGTGTGCTCTTGTTCATCAACATTCAAATTTGCTTTGAGAGCTTCAAGTGTAGCCTTAATGGCATCATCTGCATCTTTCCTCATCCTCTCATCCTCCTCTTCCTTCTCTTTCATCTTTATCAGTGCTTCAATCACTTCCTGAGGAATTTCTTCCTCTTCTTCTCGATCCATAGAATCTAATTCTTCATTCATCAACCTTATGGCAATCTTGACAGATTCAGCTTCTACAACATCAGGATCAATCACATTTTCCTTGTGTAGTATATCATCAGATTGAACTTTATGTTAGGGGCAGGGGATGTAAATCATCATCAGTAAGTGCAATCCCCTTTCCCTTTTCTTTTCTTTTCTTTTCAACAATTCTTCTTCAGTTTCTTCTTCTTCCTTATTCTCCCCCTCATCACCAGATTTTCATCTTCATACTCTTCATTTATTAACTTCAGTGCATCTGATGGTCCAACTTCCACAATTTCCTCATCAGAACTTTCATATAATTCTCCGATCACCTTTAAACTCTCTACACCATCAGGTTTCTCCCCGTGTTTTGGTGCATCTGAGGTCTTCTCAACCTCAGACTGCCCCTCCAGGGTTCTAATTCTTAACAAAGCTTCATTCAATGCAGCCTCCAATGCCGAGTTCCTTGTTGCTAAGATGGAATTCTTTTCACGCAACATGATGTTTTCAAATTCAAGCTTAGCATTCTCACAAAGAATATCATAAAGATTAGGCCTTGAGGGTGGAGTCTCTTGAGTTGGCTTTGGTGCAGGTTCAGACCATGGTTTAGACTCAGCTATCTCTAGAGATGGAACTTTATAAGGTTCAGATTCTTTGGTAGGTGGTTGTGATGGCGGAGTAGTGATGGTGGCATGTGTTTCTTTTAATGGAGGGGATGGTGGGGTTTGAAGAGGTATATCTTGACCAGATTGGAAATAGGTGTGGTGATAATAGGTTCGGTAAGTGGTGATGTTGGTGGTGATGGAATATGTGGGTCATTGATTGGTTTAGAGTTTGAAATGGCTGGTTTAGTTGTGGCTGGTGAAGAAGGAATATCGTCAGTTACATCATCTATCTCAATAGAGTCTGTGTCATCATGGTAGACTTCAGGTGGTGGTGAGTCTAGTGGAGTTATCTTATCAATGGTATCCGCAACATCGGATATAACAGTCGCTACATATGCATCCGCATCCATATCTTCTACAACTCCACCCTCAATTGGTTCATTTGTTTTGTCAATCACATCCAAACTTGCAGCAACTTCTTGCTGAGTGGATTGTTCAATCAAAGGCACATTTCCCTCAATAACTTCTTGTTCAACATCATCAGCACCCATAACCATGGCATTTCCTCCTTCTGGACCGTTGTCCCCATCATCGTATTGATAACTGTCATCATCTTCTCCATCATCATCCTCTTCATCATCACTATTGGCAGGATTTCTTGGTACATTGATAGTTCCTAGTGCTGGCACAAGTAACCATGGGAGTACATCCCAATCATCATTATCAACAAATTTACTTTGAGCATCTTTCATGCGTTTCAGATGTTGGGGCCTTGTAGTCTTAAAACTTCTCCCATTCTTTGAAGATCAGGCAAAGCACGGTTTATTAGGATTTGTAGAGACCTTGGGTACATAAGGAATCTCTGACCCTCGTCCTTCTCCGCATTCGCCACTAACCCTTGAAAAATAAGTCTTGAAACGTTAAAGGGTTGCTGATTGATGTGTTGTAAAAGACACATATTTTCTGCTATATTATATTATATTTTATGTATTTTAACTTGTTTTATATAGGTTTTACATATTAATCTTTATCTTGTAGGTTATGGGTCATTGGAAGAAAAACCGGACTTATAGAGGAGCTTAACGGCCTTTTACGCATATGTTTTCTAGTAAAACTCGAAGCCCGGCCCATATGCATCATGGACAAGCCCATGCCCTACACAATATTATAACATTAAGAAAAAATCCCTAACACAGCCATAAGCTGCGATCGGCAGTCCAGCAGCAAGCAAGGGAGAAAAAAATCTTTTTTCGGCTAGGGTTTAAATGTTGTGACGGCTAGGGAAGGAAGAAGAGGTAAGAACCAAGTGTCGGGATCATTCATCATCAGTTTTCACAGCCAAGAAGTAGCCCTTATTCATCACATATCCTTTCTTTTACAAAATTGTTCATCAAACTTTATTTTCTTGATCAATTGTTAATTTGTTTTGCAATTGTGTTAGAGATTGACTTGTTTATGATTGCTATTGATTGTTGAACAATTGTTAAGATGATTGGGATGAGTTATCAGATGTTTTTATTGAGTATTCATGGCTGTCCAAATATGATTAGAGGCTAAACTAGTTAGTTCTACCTAGGAATGATGATAATTGCTAGTGTTTGATGAGTTTTATGGATTGTTTGATTAATAGACCTTATTTGTTATTGTAAAGTTTGATTTAGACATGAAATAGGTTGTGTTTAAGGGATGGAAATTTTGGTGATTCATTGCTTAAACTCCTTGCGTTGGTTGATTAGTTTTGTATTGATTGATCGGTGCTTGTTTGATTCCCTTTGTGTTTAGGGTTTATTTGCGGTAGGAACAACCGTAGGGTTTTGTTGCATGAATTTCTGGTTAAAGTACAGTGGTTAGACACCTTCTTAGAGACCGAGAGGTGATAAGAAGTTAGGGTTGTCTCATTGCCTTTGCATGCTAGAATAAGAATTGCGCGAGAGTGAGTTCGTTTCTTGTCAGGTTTAGTTGTTTTGAGCGACTAGTTGATCTATTTTGGTTTAAGTTGAATTGTTCCTCTATCCTTGGTTGTGTAGTATTCATTGCCATTAGGTTCGAGATTTGGTGAGACCGAGAGGTGATACAGCATTAGAATACGTTAACAATTGTTTCCCGGTTTGGTCGTTTTAGCCGATTTTGAGTAGTTAAGGCTTGTTGAGTTAGACCGAGCGGTAATCCAGTGAGCTCAAGCGATCCTTAGTCGTGTCATCTTTAGGGACCGACGTCTTGATGTCATCCAATCTGTTAGCTTGTTAGGCCTACAGTTTGATTTAGACCTAGGTAGACATTTTTCTCTATCCAAAGTTAACACAGTTAGTTCCCCGTTAAGTTTTCTATTTTTGGTAACTTTGGTCAGTCAGTCTAGTTAGTCCAGTTAAGTAGTTAAAAATAAAAAAATGACTTAAATATTATTCTTGGGTAAGTCTTGTCTAGGGTCAGTGATCGTTAGCGTCCTTACGTGTCCACATGTTCGATACTCGGACTTCCTAGGTCTATACTACTTGCGATCGGTACAGTTGCTGGTTGTGTGTGGTTTTAAGATTTTCGTTTTATATTTAAAGCTTAGTTGTGAGGGTCATTCTTTTAGACATATCCGACGCACACCTAGTTTTTGGCGCCACTGCTTAGGACTTACCTTTTGTGCTACTTGTAATTATTTTTGTTTTGTTTATTTGTTAGGATAGTTTAGCTTCTTTTATTGAGTTGTATAGTTTTATGCGACATACTCGATCTCGTGGACCACCAGACATTGAAGCATTTCTCGAGCCTGAGAGAGAGTTTCATGAGAGACATCACACCGTTTCACCATCATCCACTTCATCATCTGTTTGTAGTTTATCGTTTTCTCCTACGTTTTCTGACTTTGACGATAGGGATAGGATCATGGGCGGCACTCCACCACCGAGGAGGACAGTTGCAGACCGGGCCCGTCCGGCCAATGCTTGCGCGAGATCTAGCATCGCACCCCCCTCCATTGGAGTTAACGTGAACTGGCATATTCCGTCGAACATTCAAAATACAATTTCTCATTCTGCTCAGTTCCACGGGTTACTTCACCAAAACCCGCATCATCATCTCACTCGTATCGCGCGTATCTGCGACACTTCCATCTTGCCGGCGTACCGAATACGCCGTAAAACTTCGCGTTTTTTTGTTCTCGCTCATCGATATTGCGAGTATGTGGCTCAAGTCCCTCCCACCGGAGTCCATAGCTACTTGGGCTACCATGCAGACCAATTTCATGAGAAATACAATCCTCCGGCTAAGGCAGCTCGTCTACGTAATTAGATTCATTCTTTTCAGATGGAGGACACCGAGAGTTTCTACGAGGCATGTGAGCGTTTTAAAAATCTGTTAGTGTTGTGCCTGAACCACAGCTTGCAAGATTGGGCGGTTTTTGAGAATTTTTATAATGGAGTGACATACGTGACATAGAACTTGCTTGACACGGCGGCAGGAGGAAATTTACTGACGACGAAGGACCCGGATTCTGTGAGAACTAAGTATGTTGGGCAATGACTTGTGGTTTATGCCGCTTAGTTAGGGCTGTATTATGTAAACCGAGATCTGTTGATCTCGGTGGGCTTTTGTATGTTTTGGGCCTAGGTTGGTATAACTATATATATGATGTATGTAGTTTAGGTCAAGGTTGTTCGTCCATTATTATTCAATCGTGTAAGTTAAGGGCTTAAGCACCCGACGTATAATAAACGTGTGTTTTGAAGCTTCTTCATTGTGTTTGGTGTGTTCTTAATCGTTTCTCACAGAATCAACGTAGTGGTTAGTTTCCGCCTAACCATTAAGCATATTGATATCACATTGAAAGATCCGTCACGGAACTTACAATTGGTATCAGAGCCTATAGACCTATTCTAGGCTCGGTCATTGGTGATATCAAGAATTCTGTGTTTGATCTAAGAAGGTTTCTTGTGTTGAAGGTTTTCGGATCTTGAAGAAGGGTGTTCTTCGTGTTCTTTGGGTGAGGAAGGCTGAATTCAGAATAGATTTTGGTATATCTTACATTTAATTTGAATCCCATCTTTCTTGGGATTTAGTTAAATATTCAAGAATTATCCTATCTTTGTCTATTCTTAGTTCTCGGGTTGAATTTGAAGTTTTCAGGAAGATTTCAAAGTTCACGGTCTGCAGTCAAGGTTTTCAGGGGCATTCTCAAGTTCTCTGGCTAAATTTATTGTTCTCGGGTTCAATTCGTCGTTCTCAGGAAAGTTTCGACAGTTCTCGGTGGTTTTTTTCGTTTTCGGGAAGCTTTTCGGTGTTCTCTGGTGGATTTCAGTATTCTCTGGAAGTATTCTGTGTTCTTGGGAAAATTACAGAGTTCTAGGCTTGTTTTGCTTGTTTTTGGTCATTATTCGAGTTCTTGGATCATCAATTGGGTTCTCGAATTGACGGGACAGTCTTTGGGTTCTCAGTTTGCACTTGGGCTCTCTATTGGGCCTACTGTTCATCTAGGCCTGTCCTCCGAGGTAATTTCATGGCTTTCACCCCCACCAAATCCTCTGAGGTAAGTCCTATATTATGTTCTCAAT
This sequence comes from Bidens hawaiensis, assembly GCF_021521415.1. Taxonomy (NCBI): domain Eukaryota; kingdom Viridiplantae; phylum Streptophyta; class Magnoliopsida; order Asterales; family Asteraceae; genus Bidens; species Bidens hawaiensis. The sequence continues at coordinate 302,628 of NW_027491115.1, read as the reverse complement.
CATGTATTGATATGGTAGGAATGTATAAAATTCACTATAATAATCTGCTTAGAGAAATGGAGGAAATTAAATATGAAAATGCTACCCGTAAGAAACTAGAAAAGGCGTTAAAAGAGAAAATGGAGGCACAACAAAAGGATTTCTCAAAACTTCAATCTGATTTCAGCACAAAATGCTGTCACCACCTTGATGCTAGAAAGAAAATTGACGAACTAACCGCCTAGTTAGATGCATCAAAGTTGGAGATAGCTAATTTAACTAATAAATTTGAAAATGCTGAATTCAATTTTAAAAAATTTGATGTCTCTAGCGTTGTCGTTGAGTCAATGATAGAAAACCAGTTGAAATAGAAAGAGAATAAGGGTGTGGGTATTGGGTACAACATGGTTCCCCCACCATACAACGATAATTACACTAGGCTTCCTCTTACTAAAGAAGAGGAAGAAAAAGAAAAATGTATGCAGTATGGTATGTCTGGCAAAGGTATGGTTGGTTCAGAGGAAGAAAAAGAAAAATGTATGCAGTTTGGTAAGTCTGGCAAAGGTATGGTTAGTTCAGTTACGGCAACTGAATCAACATCTGGGGTGAACGATTCTAATGTGTTTACTCAATGTGCAGATGAAGTAAAAGTTGAGGATTGGACTAATGATGATAATGATTCACCTACTAATTCTCATGTTTCGTTGAATCTAGCTGTTTTGAATACTGTTGCTACAAATGTTTGTGTGGGATGTGGCTTTAAGAGCAAGTTCAATCGTTCTGTCACTATTTCTGGAACTTTAAAAGACAGTGATCTGTCTCTTAATAAAATTGATGAATTTAAAAAACAACTTAAACATTCGTCAATAAAGTTTGTAAAGGAAAGAGGTTCTTGTAATACTAAAAGTGAGGTCTCTAATGAAAAGTCCAAAGATGTAAAGGCAAGTTCACACAACAGTGCAAGACCGGAAATCGGCCACAATGATTTTTACGTAAAGAATCAAACTTGTTTCAATTGTGGCATTCCCAGTCACATTGCTAGAAATTGTTCTCGTCTCCCGTATGTTCCATATTATAGACGCCATCAGAGGACTATGCGTCAAAATACCTCCAAGAATTTTAACTCAAATAAAACGAGGTATTATAATGCAAAGTCCTCTAAAGGTGACTGGAGGAGAAACAAGGCTGACAGGTCAGGCTTTCATCAGACCAAGCCCGACTCAAAGGCGGAATGGAAACTCGATTTCGGTTCCAAGACCGAAGTGGGTCTCTGAACCAAAAACGTCTAAAAGGACAAAGTCGACCGAGTTTTCTATCCGCAAACCAGAGACTAAGTCAAACACTTGTATAGATCACAAAGTATTCAAACCGAAATACAAGTGGTTGCCCAAGTCTCCGATAGCAAAGTCCTCAACGTCTTCAGACTCGATTTTTAATGATGATGAGGATATGTCATGGCAACCCGTGACACGGTTGAACAAGTCAGGTTTACCCAGAACGACTATGGACGGGTACCTAAGACTAACTAATCTCGCACATCGTGCAGGAACAGCTATGGAGGAATATCATCAGACCATGGTATGTTGATAGTGGTTGTTCCAGGCACATAATAGGAGACATCTCTCAATTACATGACAATCAAATTTTCAATGGAGGGTATGTTTCTTTTGCGGGATGAGAGAAGGGAAAGATTACACAAAAAGGTGTAAGAGACTGTTGTTCTCAGGTCATATGGATGCTACATAAATTGCTGGATTACGGGTTGAAATTTCTTAACACTCCTATTTTTTGCGATAATGATGCTGTCATTGCTTCTGTTAAAAACCCGGTTCAGCATTCTAAAACCAAGCACATCGATATCAAAATTCTTTTTATTGGTAACTGTTATGACCGGAAGTTAATTCATCTTGAACAGGTCCAAACTGATAATAATGTGGGGGACCTATTTAAAAAACCGATCGGAACAGCCAGGTTCAATGTCCTTGTGGGATTCCTTAAGATGCTTCGCTTTGATGATTGAGTCTTACGTGAGGTAAATTTGTACATAAAAGTTTTTCGGTTTTCGGTAAAATTTCTGTACAAATTTAGGGGGAGAAAAAAGAAAATACAAAAAAAGTGTGTGTGTGTGTGTTAAAAAAAATAAAAATCAAAAACGTTTTGTTCCTTTGCTTAAAATCATGCCGGTTACTCAAGTTCAACGGACATATTTTATATGTTTGGTCCTGCCATCAATTCTTGACTCACGGGATAGCCATTAACCTTAGGGCTTAAAGTGACGGGGGCAACTGAACATACATAAAAAAATTGTTTTTGTTTAACTATCATTTTAAGTTCTCTTACTGAAAATTACGTCAGCCGCCTAAAGTTTGAGGGACACATTTTATGTCTTTGGTCCTGTCGTCTACCTGTGGACTCATAGGATAGCCATTCACCTAAAAACTGAAGTTAACTGGGGTGATTGGATTTAAAATTATCTTCAGGTTTATCATCTGGGAAGTGATATTATTATTCAGCTATAAGCTTTTTAGAAGCTAAAAATATTTTCAAATTAAGGCTTGTAAGTCCGGATGGCATGTAAGTCCAACGTTCAACCTTAAAGCTTAAAATTATTTTTGTATAGAGAAAATTCTTTTGATCAAGAATTAGGGGGTTGGAGTCAAATTGGGGTGATCTGGGAAGCCAAATACGCCTTGAGAATAGATAAGGGGCATCAAGGGATGTTCATATAAGCTTTGTGCCTAATTGAATCTAATCATATCACTGGCGCAACGAAAATCATGATAATTACCTGCTATCAACCTTTTTACTATGTCACAATAATGCTAAAAATGAATCATTGTGAAAGTATCTTGATCAATATAATTTCATGTTCGGATCTTTTCATAAAAAGGTGTCGTTTGTTAAAACAGCTGAAATTTGATCCCAAAATATGTTAAATTTACTAAAGGCCTGATGGTTAAATCATTTTTGGTTTAGTTTAGTTCTTATTCTAATTTTATCTTGCGTCTCGGTTTTATCTCACGGTTAATCTCGTTAAGACGAACATGTTAAGGCATTATTTTTGAATTGAAGGATGGTCATGTGTGGTCAGGCCCATATGGACTTATCCATCTTGGATATGAACGTATTTGTGTTCTCGGCCCAATGCGTTCTCGGCGCAAATCTGATCAAAATTGAAGTTTAAGAGGCACAATTCAGATTTTGAATTATCATTATCATCATAATCATTCAAATTATATATCTCCTTTGCAAAACCATTCATCGAAGGACAATCATCTCATATACATTGTGTGTATTATCTAAATCATCGAGGTATGAGAATCTAAATTGATTAAAATGTTCACGATGAACCCTAAATCGGGTATATGGTATCTTGGACATTACACACTTTGTTGGATACATGTTTAGGATATATTGAATGGCGATTTCGGTTGGTTTGGGTGTATTTGTGGTCTCGACGGGTTTGACTGTTTGATTAAGTTGCAGGTTTCATGGCGTTTGTGTGAGGATGTCACACCCCGACTAGCACAATGCAGAAGCGTAACACGGGAATGTAACAGACACCTCTGGTATCAACAACATTATTTATAAAGAAACATTACAACTAATTTACATTATATTACAGTGATCTATCTTTGATTACAAACTAGGTGTTACAACAAAATATACTTGTAAGTTATTCTATTCGTACTAGTAAGTCTGCGTCTATTCACACCGCATCAATCACGTTTGGTAACAGATAGCACAAATTCACGGATTTTCCAACTTCGGTATCACACCTGAAAAGCACGTTTAAAATGGGTCAACTACTAGAGTTGGTGAGTTTCACGAGTTTCAAGAAATTAAATATGCGTAATCACAAGACATAATTTGTATATACGCATCTAAGTATATGTGTATGTATTGATATATGTGATGTAATTATGCTAAGCTACAGTGAAGCCTGGACTGTTCGTGCTGCTTGCCTCCATTTCCCACGCTCAATCAACCACTGTGGCTCCCCTTCCGACCACATTATGCCCCAAGTAGCTATGTCTAACACTACATAGCTGGTTCGTAAAAAATATGGATTTGTGCAAACGGGATAATGTCTCAGCAAACCATGCTGGCCCCGCCTGGGTTTTTCAAACCAATAGTACTATTCACAAGCCACCGGCTCAAAGTTAATCATTGTGTTAGTGGGGACTTTCATGTGTTAGCACTTAGATAATTCACATCATCACATGTTTCAGATAAGTATATAGATACAAACAAACATGCTTTTCACCCCAAAAGTTCGTAAAACAGTTTAGAAGTGGTGTCATGAAACTCATTGTTTAGTAGATAATCAGTAGCACGTCGGTTCAAGGTTTGTATAACTTGCAATCACGGTTTCCTATAATCAAGATTATAATAATATTAATATTTTAATATTATTATAATCTTAATACTAAACTGGACTGTATAACTAATCTGGGTATAACTGGAACGCCCTGAAAGTGGCAATAGGTTTAGGTTGTGATGTTGTTCAATGTCTAATACTTAAAACCGAACTTGGCTCAGATTCCCGTTTTCCCAGCTGGGCCAAGTTGTTCGTTTACGCGTTCAGAAAACAGTTATGGGAAAATAAGCTTGGGTAAATGTATTGGTTAATAAAATGATTAAGTCATAAAGAAGGATCACATACTGGGGTACCGGATTAGCCATGGTGCCTGTTTCTGTTTATTCAATTTTATTTTAGAAGAAACGCGCACAATCTATCCGGATTGTCCAGGTTTCTCATAGTAAAGTTCGTTTTTACTTAACTAATCAAAAAATATGATTTTTGATCACTCTTGGTGTTCTGATATTCCCGCAGGTTCATTATTCGCGAACTTGCCGGTTATTATAAAAACTGAATTTGTTTAATCTTTAAATTAGCATAATTAATTAACCGTTAATTATTAAATTATGAAAATTTAGCCAATTATCAATTAAAATATGTAGATTTTTATAAAAATATTTCTGGAATTACTTACTGATATATTAATTTATAAAAATTCATTTTATCAGCTATATTTCGCCAGAAAATCGTCCGTTTATCCCAAACAATATCTAAAAATTCCATAAAAATTCCTAAATACTCAAATTATGTCCCGAAACAACCTGTATTAATTCCAGAATGTAAAAAGATCGTGCAATATTCTCTTCGGCCCAAATTCAGGTATAACAATTCACACGAACACATATGCACAAAACAAACTTAGACTTCTCCAAATGATCCCAAAATTCATATGTGATCAAAATACATTAAATCTGAGTTCCCAGAAAAATTTCATAGTTTTTGAAGCAATTTAACTATTTTTCCCCATTAAACGTCTCAATTCGGTAATAAATTCGCCAAATATTCTCGGATGGTCGAAAAATTACCAAATTTGAACAGGGACTCGATGACATGGTCCCTGATTTCCCTGAAAAACTTCAAGGCCTAATAATATGCACATCACAACCTTAACCTAAACAGCCCGTAAGCGAGCGTTTCGGCATTACCTTAGCGTGTTTGGTTCGTTTCCGCCTTTCTAATCAACTTTTCAAGCTCTTGTGCTCCTATGTAGACTAGATAAAAGTCCTATATCACAAACAGAGATACTGTTCATGGAAACCCTTGGTTTCCACAAACAGAGATCTCTGTGTTCTAAGGGTTCTGGTTGACCGAGAACGGCTGGTCAACCAGAGAACTCTGGTTTCACCAGAGATCCCATGAGTTCTCGGGGAAAGTTGACCGAGAACTCATGGTCAACCAGAGAACTCTGAGATAATCTTTGGGTTCTTGATCTTGATTGCCCGAGAACAATATGTTCTCGGGTACTTAATATAATAATTGACAGAGAACATGGTTCTGAACCAAGGTCTTCCTTAAAACATAAGAAAATGAAAGTTTCTTCACAAACTTTCACCCCTTGTTACTTTTGATCCTGAAACTGTTTTACATGCTCAAAACTAATCAAACTTTTGATCATATGTGGTGTTTCTGTCACCAAGCATCTAACTTGACTCGTTTATTGCAGTTATGGCTAATCAAGCACCGTTGAAAACAGCTGACTCTCACAATGCAGCTGGTTGTCTGTTTGATCCCCCTACTGCTCACCAGGAGTTCAAGTCAATGATTGTCAGGCTTAATACATGCAGAATTTCACACGCTCTTTGGGAAAATCCTGTTATATGCAAGAGGATGGTCTCGCATTTTTGGAATCATGCTTCCATCAACCAGAGGGTACCAGGGGGAGCAACGGTGATTGAATCAAACATTCAGAAGGTTCTGGTGGTCATCTCTGAGGCCATCATCCGCGAAGTACTTCTGCTTGGTGATCAACCTGATCACCCTACAAAATACCCAGTGGATGCGGTCGCAGACATCGTCTCTCAGATGAGCTACGAACGTGCTTACCCTCCCGCGATCTAGAAGCTATTCCATCCATACTGGTGTTTCCTCATTCATACATTCTTCACGTGCATATCCGGAAGAAAGGGGGGTTCTGACGAAATAAGTCATACACAGATGTCCGCGGTGGTTGCTCTAATCATGGATTGTGATTACAACTACTCTAAATTCATTTTTGATGAGATGATGAGCAACCTCAAAGGGAAGAAGAAGGAGATGTTCCTCATGTATCCGAGGTTTCTACAAATGATTTTTGATTCACATTATCCACAACTGGTGAGATTTGTAGAGACGCTTGATTTGAAGAGTTTGGGTCCTACTACTTTTGGTCTGATGAAACAATTAAGGAAGGGAACAAAGTTTACATACCAAGGACTCTATCCCTTGGTAAAATTCAGGAAATTTGTTGATATTGAAGCTGCAGTTGCACCAATCGTTGCTGAGGAGCACGTGACTCTAGTTTGAAGGCCAGTTGCACCGACCTTCAAATTATCCTCTGACGATGAACCAGACAGTCCTCTGCCATCTACGGCAAGAACTTGATTTCATGTTCCTCCTGAAACACCAGTACCAACATCCGCTCAGATCGAAGCAATTGAAGCAATCAAAGCAAAGCTCCAGTTGACTGAATAGAAACCTTCTCAATCAGTCACTATGACACATGAAGAAGAGCTAGAAGAGGAAGCAGACACCGATCTCGTACCACGTAAAAGAAGGAAGAAAGATCCTAGACCGGGTGTCCTGATAACTGAGGCTACAACTAAAACAACAACACCAACAGAAACAACTACACAACTAGCAACATAAACAACAGCTCCAACCGTATCTGATGCAACACCACCACTAGTTCGTTCACCACCGCCAGCTCAATCTTCACCACCTGAGCTAGTTACTCAACCTCAGGTGTCACCAAGTTCTGTTCATGATCCACAACCTTCTCAAGATCTGTTATTTGATGATGTCTTTCAAGACTATTACTTTGAAACTCAGGTTGAATCCATTTCTGGACCCTCAGGACCATCCGATGCGGTTGGTCAAGGGAGTTCCGGTACGTCAGAGAAGGTGGCCCAAATTCTTGCCATGCAAGAAAAGGGCAAGGGGATAGCACTAGAGCAAGCACTAGTTGATATACATGCTCTACAACAGCGGGTTTTTGAATTGGAGCAAGACTCGGGTGTCAAAGATGTCCGAATTCAAGAGCTAGAAGCAACCAACTCAAACAAGGATTCCAAGACTAAAGAGCTTCAAGCTAGTATGGGAGGCCTCATTTCCCTTTACTATGTTCTCCAACAAAGGCTTGTGAGTAAATTTGGAGCTGAATTCAAAAGTGCTGACGAAAGAGAGAACGTTCCAACAGCTCAAGATGAGTTTCGTCCAGCTTCAAACATTGAGACTTTTGTGGGTCTACAACGATATATGTCTGCTCCACCTAGAACCGCCGAACAACAACAAAGACTTGTATGAAAAACTCTTATTCACAAAAACTCAAATCAGAATGTAACTTCGTCTGATCAACCGGAAAAGTTTTTCGTTGAGCTTCAAAAGGGGTTTTCTGATAAATACGGCAATCATTCATGGATTGTGTCGTGGGGATTTGATGTTGACAAACATATGTGGTGGGTTAAAAGGAAGTCTGGAGGACTCGAGTATTACAAGAAGATGAAGGACTTCGGTTCATTGACAAGGGTGGAATTAAGTGAATTAATCAAGGCACCTTTCCATAACCCATGAAAGGAGTCAAAGGCCACTAACTTCTGGATGTATTTAAGCAATCAGGTTGAGAAAGGATTTCCTTCGATGCTACTGCTGAATCTTTTGTGAAGAAGGCCAAGGGTGTTCTCGATCCGCACACTAGAAAGACGATGATGAATGTAATGTGGCCACCCACCAAGAAAGCTTCTTCAATTCCTCTAAATTCAATACTACCTGATGGTGTTTTTGAAGGCATGAGGTTTTGGACCTATGATGGTGAGACCGCAACAGTTATCATTCGTTTAAAGAAGGGATCGTTTAGATTTGTTGATCCACGATACATACTTCACTTTGGTGAACAAGACATCAAGACGCTTAATGGTTTTCAAATCACAGCTGAGCCCTTGTATGAGCCTGTTGCCAAAGAATACACACGTATGGTGGGATCGATAATACATACAAAATTGTGGGCTGGAGCTTATAGGGAGGCTGATAAAGAAGCTGATGCAGAGATACTCGAGCATGAAGTCTAGTCAAGCAATCAACCAAGAGGGAGAATGTTAGGTTACAATAAATGGTTTACGCTTTTAAATATGTTTTTGGGCCTTCTTTTGTAAACCGAAAAGGGTTTTCGGTGGGCTTGTGTTTGTGTTGGGCTTAGGTATGGTATATGTCAATAAATACCATGCATTTCACGTTGTTCGTATGTTTGGTTGTTCGTCCATTATTATTCAATCATGTAAGTTAAGGGCTTAAGCACCCGACGTATAATATACGTGTGTTTTGAAGCTTCTTCATTGTGTTTGGTGTGTTCTGAATCGTTTCTCACAGAATCAACGTAGTGGTTAGTTTCCGCCTAACCATTAAGTATATTGATATCACATTGAAAGATCCGTCACGGGATTTACAGGAGAAGAAGCCAACTTTAGATGAGATGATGGCACAGCAGACGCAAATGTTGTCACAGCTCATGACACGAGAGGATTCCCGACATAAAGAGACCTAGGAGAAGTTTCACGAGCACGAGCAGTTCATGAGGAATCAGGGAGCGTCGATTCAGAGTCTCGAGCGGCAGATGGGAGAGATAGCGAGTCGGTTGAACGAGAGGCCGCTGGGTACGCTACCGAGTAACAGCGAGCAAAACCCGAAGGGATTCGCGAAAGCTGTGACGACGAGGAGCGGTGCAGGGGTATGAGATGAGCCCGTGATTCAGGAGAGGTCCAGAGGAGTAGTCGTCGAGGAGCCTGCAGTAGTTGTAGAGGAGTAGGTGGATGAGGAGATTCAGATGGAGTCTCCACCGGCCCAGGTGCATCGGAGGAGCAGCCTAGGGAGTTCACCACAGGCCGAGAGACAGCAGTTACCCAGCGAGCCACCGAGAGTCTACAAACCTAGAGTGCCATACCTTGGGAGACTCCGTAGAGATAGAGATGAGGAGCAGAATTCTAAATTTCTTGATCTTTTGAAGCAGCTTCACCTTAATATTCCATTCCTTGAGGCACTCACCAAGATGTCGAAATATGCGAAGTTCCTTAAGGATATTCTCTCAAATAAGGAGAAGTTAGCTGAGGTAGCTTCCATCCCTTTGAGTGCTAGTTGTTCTACTGTCTTACAGAGGAAGTTACGAGAAGATGGCCGATTCAGGGAGTTTCACGATTCCCTGCATCTTGATTGATGATACGGTTATTCATGCGCTGGCTGATCTTGAGTGCCAGTATTAATCTCATGCCGTATTCCGTGTATCGCAAGCTGGGTTTAGGCGAACCGAGGCCTACCATGATGAGTATCCAGCTTGCTGATCGTTCTGTGAAATACCCTCGAGCGGTGGTCGAGAACATACTTGTTCGTGTCGACAAGTTCATTTTCCCAGTGGACTTTGTCATTCTGGACATGAACGATGATGATAGCGTACCGCTTATTTTAGGTCGACCATTCCTTGCCACTGCATAGGCATTGATCGATGTCTGTGAGGGTAAGTTGATCTTGAGAGTTGGGGATGAGAACATCACCTTTGACGTTCGACAGTCACTTAAACACCCCAAGTCTACTGATGACTCCTTATACGTTATCGATACCATCATGGAGCATGTTAGGGAGTTTTTCAGTTAGATCTGTGGAGGATCTGCCTCCGACACATAGATTCTTGATAGGCACATTCCGGAGATTGAGATTGTTGCCATGACCGATCGTTCAACGGAAGATGACACCGAGTCACATACCCCTGCGTCTGAAGTGGCTGCTGGGATCGTACGAGACAATTCGATGGACCGACCTTCCTTCGAGTGTCCCCCTCCTTCCTTAGAGCTTAAGGATTTGCCTGCCCATCTGGAATATGTGTTTTTGGACTAGGATAGGAAGTTGCCGGGTATTATTGCATCTGCTTTGACGGAGGTCGAGAGAGAGATTGTTGAGGGTGCTTCGAGAGCACAAGGAGGCCATTGCATGGAAGATTATCGACATTAAGGGTATCAACCCTTCGTTCTGTACTCATAAAATCCTCATGGAGGATAATTTCAGACCTGTTGTTCAGCCGCAGCGGCGGCTTAATCCGAAGATGCAGGAGGTCGTGAAGAAGGAGATTATCGAACTCCTTGATGCGGGGATCATTTTCCCCATTTCTGATAGTTCGTGGGTTAGTCCAGTCCAACTGGTTCTTAAAAAGGATGGCATGACTGTCGTCACCAATGAGAGGAACGAGCTCATTCCCACTAGGACTGTGACCGGTTGGAGAGTCTGCATCGAATACCGCAGACTGAATGATGCCACGAGGAAAGACCACTTTCCTTTACCTTTCATTGATCAGATGTTGTAGCTTCTGGCAGGTCAGCAGTACTACTACTTTCTGGATGGTTTCTCCGTGTACTTTCTGATTCTGCTCCCGATGACCAGGACAAAACCACGTTTACCTGCCCATACGGCACGTTTGCCTATAGACATATGCCGTTCGGACTGTGTAACGCCCTAGCCACTTCTGTGAGATCCATCCAGAGTTTTCTTGGTCACGCTGGGTTCTATCGCCGGTTCATTAAAGATTTTTCTAAGATTGCGAGACCCGTGACTAAACTTCTAGAGAAGGATGCCTCGTATGTGTTTTTTGAGCAGTGTATCGATGCGTTTGATGTTTTAAAAGAAAAACTCGTTAGAACCCAAATTATGATTACTCCGGACTAGTCGCTTCCCATTGAGTTGATGTGTGACGCGAGCGACTTTGCAGTCGGAGCGGTTCTTGGACAGCGGAAGGATAAACACTTCTATCTGATTTACTATGATAGCCAGGCCTTGAATGGTGCACAAGAGAGTTACACCACCACCTAGAAAGAGCTTTTAGCTGTGGTATATACATTCGATAAATTCAGGTCCTATCTTGTTATGTCCAAGACGATTGTGAACACGGATCATTCTGCCATTCGTTATCTCTTTAGCAAACAGGATGCTAAGCCACGCCTTATCCGATGGATCCTGTTGCTTCAAGAGTTTGATATTGAAATCCGTGATAAAAAGGGGGCCGAGAATGTGGCGGCCAATCATCTTTCGCATCTTGAGGGAGTTGAGTTAGGAGAGTCGTGGGTCAGGATTAATGAGGGTTTTCCATGGTTCGCTGACTTCGTGAACTATCTTGCGGACAGGTACAACCCGAAGATATCTTACCAGCAAAAGAAGAAATTCTTTGCTGATATTAAGTTTTACCTGTGGGACGACCCATATCTCTTTCGTATAGGTGCTGACCAGTTGATCAGGAGGTGTATTGACGTTAAAGAGGGATGGCAGATTCTGAGCCATTGCCATGTTTGACCGACAGGAGGTCACCACAGTGCGAGTTTGACAGCGAAGAAGGTATTTGATTGCTGTTTGTGAGGAGTTGTGATCGTTGCCAGCGGGTCGGCAACATCTCATCGCGAAATGAAATGCCCCAAAATGCTATTCAGGTTTGTAAGGTTTTCGAAGTTTGGGGCATTGATTTCATGGGACCATTTCCATCCTCGCGTGGGAACAACTACATACTCATGGCGGTTGATTATGTTTCGAAGTTGGTCGAGGTCAAGGCCTTACCCACGTTGTAGTCTGTTTCTCAAGAGCCTTTTTGCTCGTTTTGGTGTCCCGAAGGCGTTGATCAGTGATAGAGGTACTCACTTCTGCAGTACGCAGATGGAGAAGGCGTTGCGACGCTATGGGGTCACCCATCGGCTTGCAACTACCTACCACCCACAGACTAGTGGGTAGGTAGAAGTGAGTAATCGGGGGATCAAACTTATTCTTGAGAAAATGGTTGGTTCGAATCGTCGGGATTGGTCCGACAAGTTGGATGATGCGTTGTGGGCCTTCCGTACAGCCTACAAAACTCTGACCGGTTCCACACCGTTTTGGATGATCTATGGGAAGGCCTGCCACCTGCCTGTTGAGATGGAGCACCGTGAGTCGTGGGCCCTACAGAGGGTCAATCTTGATATGTCCTCCGCGGAGAGCACTCGTTTCCACCAGTTGCACGAGTTAGAGGAGCTGAAAGATCACGCGTACGCGCAGTCATTTAGGTATAAGGAGCGGACAAAGGAACTGCACGATAGGAAGTTGAAGGGTAACAAGCAGTTCAAGTGTGGGGATTTTGTCTTATTATATAATTCCTGGTTGAGGTTATTCCCGGGAAAGTTGAAATCCCGATGGTCAGGACCGTTCACGGTCACTGAGGTCTTCCCGTATGGTACTATTGAGATAGAGGATAAAAGCGGGAAGTATAAGGTGAACGATCATAGACTGAAGCACTACAACGGCGAGCCGATGGCTGATCAGACTGAAGAGGTATTCTACCTTGACTCGCTCACCGAGACGTAGACGTGGTGGATGCATCACTAGGGAGACTGCCCTAGTTGTAGAGTTTGTACTTCTTTTACTTGTGTGTGCTATCTGTTTTATATGTTTTGTCTGTTTCAGGATGTTCCAAGATGAAATCGCTCGTACTCAATCTCCATTCGAGTCGGTCAATTTGAGGGGTGTTCTATTATTAAAAAAAATCATAAAAACCAAAAACACAAAATTACGTTTATTTCTTTATGTTTTTGTTTTCCGTTGTGTACGCCGCTACATGCGAGGGATTTTGAGTTTTGCAGGTTGTATTATGTGCATGGTAGCTACGATGGTGTTTCGGAACAGGTTCTCCCGAGGTTGCGACTGCGAATGAAATGCTATACGTCGCTTGATTACTACTCAGCTGTTGAAGATTCTACACACAAACCAGGGGAGTAACCCGTTCTTTGTTTTATTCTTGTATATTATATTTTTATTTTTGTTTTATTTTAATTGTATTTTACTTAATTGTAAAAAAAATTTGAAAAAAAATAATAATAATAACAAAAAAATTGAAAATTTGTCCCTTTAAATTTATTTTTTCTACGTTAAATAGGAAATGATATTATTACCGGGAATTGTTTGTTTTATAAATTCTTGGAGTTTTCACAAAATATATATATAATAAATAAGAAAAGTGCCCATGAGACCCGCACGTGATGTATGGCAACCGAACGGTTTAGACTCAGTAATCGATGTGTCGGTAGACTCATCCTTTAAGAATGAAAGGGTGGTTTGGTTGTTGACCTAATTGAACTTTTTAAATGGCCTGACTTTAGTGGGAAACATCTTAGGGTTTTGTTTGTTTAACTAAGCCTGTAATAAGATTGGAATGAAAAGTCGGGTTATACTCAAGCCTCAAGTCATATGATCACCTTTATATAAAAACCTATTTTTTTTGTATACGTACTTATATGTATAATCTTATGTATACGTATCTATTCCTGCAAATAGCAGAAGACAGTTTTGCTCGGCCCTTTGTTGCGCGGTGGCACAGACCTTAGCCTTGATGCAGTCTGTATTATCGTCCAACATGGTGTAAAAAAAAAATTGCAAAAAGCCAAAAGGCAATGCAAAAAGCCAAAAGACAGAAAAAAAAATATTCATATCAAAACCACCATGAAGGAAACTACTGTCGGTCGATCAGTGACCAAGCAAGAGTTTATAGGTTGTATATGAGTCGAAAATGTTTTGATCATGTGGCAATAGGTTTAAGTCAAATTGGGGTGACTCGGTCCGGTAAAACCATAATGGAACGTGGTGAAGTGGCGGCCGAGCTTTCAAGTGTGGGTCCCGCTTAGTCATACAAACTAATGAAATTGTCACGCCTTATTTGCCACGGTAAGTATTAGGGGCATGGGTTTAAGTGGACAGCAATACCGGCAATCAACCTGATCTAGCTTATTAGGTGCAAGGTGAAAGTTGGAAGAAATATTTGGGTAACGGGTCACTTGTTCTAATACTTTAAAAAGAAAAAAAATATTAATAATAATAACAAATAAATAAAACCAAGAGTGGTCGGTTGAACTCGGTTATGTCCTGTGTAGAATTTTTTTAGGGACGAAAAAGTCATAAGTGTGGGGATATTTGATGTGTTGTAAAACATACTTATTTTCCGCACTTTTTATCTACGTATTATATTATATTTTATGTATTTTAACGTATATTATCTAGGTTTTACATATTTTTATTTATCTTGTAGGTTTCGGGTTAAAGGAAGAAAAACCGAGCTTTTCAAGGAGCTTAAAGGCCTTTTACGCATACGATTTCAAGACAAAGCCCTAACACACCACAGAGGTGCTGATCGGAAATCACAGCCAAGAGGGGAAGGAGAAAAAGTTTTTTGTGGCTAGGGTTGGAACTTGCGGCGGATAGGGAAGGAAGAAGAGACAAGAACCAAGCCTCGGGATCATTCACCATAGTTTTTCATAGCCAAGGAGCAGCTCGGAGTTCATCCATATCCCTTCTTTCATAACATTGTTCAACACTTTGATTTTCTTGTTTAATTGATTAGTAGTTTTGCAATTGCTTGAGATATTGACTTGTTTAGGATATTTGTTGATCATTGGATGATTGTTATGAAGTATAAGATGTTTTTATTGAGTATTTGCTACTGTCCAAAAAGTATGCTAGGCTAATCTTGTCGGTTCTACCAAGGAATGATGATAATTGTTATGTTTTGATGATTTTATTGGATTGTTTGATTGATAGATGTTAATTGTTATTGTAAATTTTGATTTAGACATGAAATAGGTTATGTTTAGTAGCTGGAAATTAAATCAATTTATTGCTTAAACCCCTTATGATCGGTGCTTGTTTGATTCTAGACTTTGTGTTTAGGGTTCGTTCGCGGTAGGAACAACCGTAGGGTTTTGTTGCGTGATTTTGAGGTTAAAGTACAGCGGTTAGGCACCTTCTTAGAGACCGAGAGGTGATAAGAAGTTTGGGTCGTCTCATTGCCTTTGCATGCTTAGTTGTGAAAACTTGGTGTGCGTCAGATATGTCTAAAAGAATGTCGTAAAACGAAAATCCTAAACCACACACAACCGGCAAGTATACCGGTCGCAAGTAGTATAAACATAGGAAGTCCGAGTATCGAACACGAAGACATGTAAGGACGTTAACGATCACTAACCCTAGACAAGACCTACCTTAGAATAATATTTAATTGATTTTTGATTTTTAATGACTTAACTGGACTAACTGAACTGACTGACAAAAGTTACCAAAAATAGAAAACTTAACGACAAACTAACTGTGTTAACTTCGTATGGGGAAAAACGTCTACCTAGGTGTCAATCAAATTATAGGCCTAACAAGTAAATGGATTGGATGATATCAACACACCGGCTCTTAATGATGACACGACTAAAGATCACTCGGGCTCACTGGATTACCTTTCGGTCTTACTCAACAAGCCTAAACTACTCAAAATCGGCTAAAACAACCAAACCGGGAAACAATCGTTAACGTGTTCTAATGTTGACTCACCTCTCGGTCTCACCAACACTCGACCCTAATGGCAATAAATACTACACAACCAAGGATAGAGGAACAGTCTAACTTAAACCAAAATAGACCAACTAGTCGCTCAAAACACCTAAACCTGGCAAGAAACGAACTCGCTCTCGCACAATTCTAATTCTAGCATGCAAAGCCAATGAGACAACCCTACTTCTTATCACCTCTTGGTCTCTAAGAAGGTGTCTAACCGCTGTACTTTAACCAAATATATCATGCAACAAAACCCTAGGGTTGTTCCTACCGCAAACAAACCCTAAACCCCAAGTCTAGAATCAAACAAGCACCGATCAATCAATACAAAACTAATCAACCAACGCAAGAGGTTTATGCAATGAATTACCAAAATTTCCAGCCCTTAAACATAACCTATTTCATGTCTAAAAGAAACTTTACAATAACAATTAAGTTCTATTAATCAAACAATCCATAAAACTCATCAAACACTAGCAATTATCATCATTCCTAGGTAGAACTAACAAGTTTAGCCTCTAAACATATTTCGACAGCCATGAAGACTCAATAAAAACATCTTATAACTCATCCCAATTATCTTAACAATTGTTCAACAATCAATAGCAATCATAAACAAGTCAATCTCTAACACTGATAGAGTATTGCTACTATGAGAGTCCCAAGCTCTCTACTCTATAAAGTCCAAGTCCCTTTCCTAGGAGATAAGGACTGGATCATATGATGGATCAGGAACCAGTAAATCAATGGAAAACCCTCTTTTTGAAACTGTCCTTCCTTGACTCATCCCTGGTAGCTCATAGTCTCTTGAAAGACGCTTAATAACCTAGGGACCGAGTAAGATGGTTGAGCCTCAAAATTGAAATTAAGTTCTAATGCAGGTCTGATTGAGGCTTCTGTTACCTCAACGTCACGATTTAGAACCGATGCCTCAATTCTCTTCCCGTTTACATCATTGACATATGTTGCAGACCCCCAAAAATCCGAAATATGGTTCCTGTATATTGTGGGATTTTCAGTTAATGCTACTCTCAGGTTGGAGTTTCTCAAAAATTTTATCATTGGCTCCAATTCTCGGTTGCCATCATCGAGCTCCAACTGAGCCTAAATATTTGCCTCTTCTCGAATTTATAGGCCATCAGTTCTGCAAAATAAAAGAATATATTATTACACAAAGTTGCAGAACTAATAATAGAAGATGAGTAAAAGATTTTAGCATCTTCAGTAACCTATTCCGTTGTAATATGCGTACCTGGACAAACAAGCAAACAATTAGTTCGTAAATCAATTGGAAACCCTAATTTCGAAATCGGTGTGACAATTATCGAAAAAAGATGTCTTTTCAAAGTCGAAACAGAGTTAATGGCTGTATTCAAAGTAAAATTGAGTTAGTGTTATGAGTAATCAAGCAAGTGGAAGATAATACGAGCAAAAGGGTTTTGTGTTTAGGTTTAAGAGATAGGAAGAAATATGTGAAAAAGTTTCTAAGTCCTCCTTTTATACCTAACGTTTGGGTGGTACAGTACCTCAATTTGTCGTCTAGCACATGACAATTGTCATTTAATTACAAATTTAATGTACCTCCCTTGCTCGAGCATACAGCCAAAGCAACAGCTGGCTCCCACTGTACTCGAGTACATAGTACAACCCTTGCTCGTAGTACTTGGAATATGATACTTTTGAGTAGTAGTATACTCGAGGCAATGTGCTCGAATAGACTTGTGCTCGACGCTTTAGCTAGAGATGTTTGATCATAGCTTGCTCAAGTACTGAATCATACTCGAGGGTTAGTGTGCTCGACCGTACAAAATCTTAAATATGTAAGCCTGAGTCACACTTGTAATCTAACCCTACTCGAAGATGCATCATGCTCGAGATACTTAGAAATCTATCATGATAATATCCTATGCTCAAGATGCATTCTTAAGTGTTAGAACCTTTGCTCGACTAACTTAGATTGCTAAGGCTCAATATGCATGATGTACCCTTTATTCTCGAAAGCCTTAGCAGATTGAATCTTTCCTATGCATGTACTTGAATGCGCAACCTAAGTTTCTAGCTCACAAGTTTGCTCGAGCTACTTAACAAAATGATCCATTTACTTAAGCTCGAACTTTCATGCTGAAATACCTAGCACACTTCTATGCTCAAAACACTTAAATGTTTTCTATCTTTCAGTTCTATGTGGTTGAAGACTTAGGTCTTATAATTCATCATGCAATCATACTCGAAACACATAACATCCATTTTATCATCACAGTGGGTGCTTGTAAGTAAGATGCATGCTCGAAACACCTAATAATTTATACAAGTCACATAAGATGCTTGACACAATGTTATCATGCTTAGTAATCAAAGTTCTTCTGCTCGAATTAAAAATGATCGTTTCAATTTGATGAGCCGACCTAAACAGTTCGTTTAAGGTGAAATAAATATCAAAATACAGTTCAAAATAAAATTCATTTCGATTCATTTGGAAAGATCTCAACATGGGATCAGATTATCTAATTACTGTCACACCATTTCATTTTAAGCCTTATAATGACTTAAGTAAGGTTGACACTAGGTGGAAGCACTTAACATGATTCTTATAACTTTCGTGATATGCTTAAGATTCAATTAAGAGCTTGAGTTGGAATGGTTACACTTCGGACTTCAGGTTGTTCCTTATCTCTTCTCAAAGCTTATTTAGCTTTCTCCAATCACCCCAATTTGACTTCAACCCCCTGATGCCTTGGTCAAAATATTGATTTATTTGAGCAATCAAATATATATATATATATATATATATATATATAAAGGGGATGGATCATGCGAGAAGTGCGAGAAGTCGATCTCAACCATTGATTATCTCTGATTTGTTCAATGCATTAACTCCTCTAATTACTCTTAAAATATTCTCCACATTAATTCTTGTAGGTTACAAAGTTGAATTATCTATTACCTACCTATAAAACAATGTATATGTAGGTGAATTGCATTAAATTTATCACCTACACAAGTAACATAATAATCTAAATATAGCTCACATTCAATTATACAAATTGTTAGTTATTTTTATTTTTATCAAAATGTAACTCGTATTTACCAACACAACTTATTCCTACACTAATTTTGTTTCATTTATTTTTCACCAACACATAACTAATATTTACCTACACATAAATTGTATTCATCTACACAGCTTGCTAGTTCACTTTATTTTCACCTACATATAAATAATATGCATCTACACGTAACTCATATTTGCCTACCACATAAAAGATAGATTATAAAATAATTAAAATTATAAAAAAAATATGATGTGTTCCTACATTGCGAATATTTTAAAAGTTTAGGTTAACACTATTAATTGTATGTGATATCGTGAACAAGGTTTATTTGTATAGGTTAATATTCTGATATGTGTAGGTAAATACAAATGGGTAGGCTATAACATGAAGTAAATTTGTATATGTGGGTTATTATTGTGATTTGTGTAGGTTAAGATGAACTAGTTAGGTGCATGTATATAAATATTGTGATATTGTGTAGGTGATAACATGAACTAGTTTTTGTACGTGTAGGTTAATATTACGATTTGTGTAGATATTTGTTTTTATGATGGTTAATATATTTATATTTTTTATAGTATGAGTATGATGGTTTTGTTTTATGAATTGTTTAAACATTAAGTCAAATTAAATAATAAAAATAAATGTATAATCATTTGTAACTTAACATTAATTAGTATTAATTACCAAAAGAAACTCCTAAACTTTTTACTAATATACTTCTACAATTAAATAAACCGAAATTAAAAAGAAACTTATGATTGGCTAGGATATCTTCTTGCACTTCTCACACTAAAAACATTTCTGAAATGAACCCAATCCTATGTATATATATATATATATATATATATATATATATATATATATATATATATATCCGACTTCAAGGTTGAACGTTGGACTTACATGCCATCCAGACATACGTGCCTTACAATCAGAGTGTTTAGGACTTATTTTAATGCCCCACTCCTGTAGTTCCCTTGGTGCCCCTTAAAGTCATGATATTTCATTTATTCTTAATAATATTTTTGAAGCATTGTGCTGATTTTCTTTTCAATATTTGTTCTTTATGCTTTATTTTGCATTGATAGACTTTCAACTGCATATAACTCTTTTGACCCTGATATATTTTATAAATCTTGCTTTTGAGAGACCAGGACAGCAACGGGCTCGTGTATGACTGGGTAATCAACTTTCTGCCTATCATACAGAGAGATGTTCAAGGAAACATACCTTGGTCTTCGGATCGATCACCACATAAAAGTTAGCAAAAATTATTAGGTTTGTGTCACATCAGTCATTAAACTCAAGAGAAGATACCACACGAATTGTCAATAGGCTGAACGAAAATCTTTTAAGCTTTCAATCTATGGGTTAGGAGATTAGACAATTTACTATCATTTCCCATCTTAGGTTGGATTATATCTCCATAGAAAACAGTTTCTAGCTTCTTTGAAGCTGGGAACTTGGATAATAATATTATGTCTCTTATGAAATATCACCGAAAACAGTGTTGCTTAGTCAAAAACTTTTACCATTTTAATAAAACCATTTCCTTTTGAAAGTTCAATTGAAAAACATTGATTTTAAAAACATTGTTGTCATTTAAGCATGTTTAACAAGCACACACTTTCACAGTATCAAAACATATTCATCCAGATAGTAGAAATCATTCATATAATCACATGAGTCTCTCGAGCATGCTCAAAAGTTCATCTAGCATACTCGACAGTCAGTCGAGCAATCTTAAAATTGATCATTTCAGTGCATGTGCTCGAAAGACTTAGCTGAGTGCTCAAGCAGTATACTTGTGGTTGAAATACTTCAAAAGTTTTCCACAACACATGTCTATGCTCGGCCACAAGTAACACATCATTTGTGCTCGAGTTACTTGACAAACCTCAAGTATGGTTTGTTTGTGCTCGAAGAGCATTAAACACGCCATGCATCATAGAATTATTGATGTGTGTCTAATAACCCTATAAATATGAACCTCACAACTAAGCTTTAATATTAAAACGAAAATCCTATAACCACACACAACCGGCAAGTGTACCGATCGCAAGTAGTATAGACTTAGGAAGTACGAGTATCGAACACGTGGACACGTTAGAACGCTAAAGATCACTAACCCTAGACAAGACCTACCTTAAAATAAAATTATATTGATTTTTGGTTTTTAAATACTTAACTGAGCTAACTAGACTGACTAACAAAACTTACCAAAAATAGAAAACTTAACAGAAAACTAACTGTATTAACTTAGGAATGGAGAAAAACATCTACCTAGCTAATGGATTGAATGATATCTAGACACCGGTCCCTAAAGATGACACGACTAAGGATCGCTCGGGCTCACTGGATTACCTCTCGGTCTCACACAACAAACCCTAACTACTCAAAATCGGCTAAAACGACCAAACCGGGAAACAATTGCTAACGTGTTCTAATGAAGGATCACCTCTCGGTCTCACCAACACTCGACCCTAATGGCAATGAATACTAAACAACCAAAGATAGAGGAACAATTCAACTTAAACCAAAATAGATCAACTAGTCGCTCAAAATTCCTAAACCTGACAAGAAACGAACTCGCTCTCGCGCAATCCTTATTCTAGCATGCAAAGGCAATGAGACAACCCTAACTTCCTATCACCTCTCGGTCTCAAAGAAGGTGTTTAACCGCTGTACTTAATCCAAATAATCACGCAACAAAAACCTACGGTTGTTCCTACCGCAAACAAACCCTAAACACAAAGTCTATAATCAAACAATGCACCGACCAATCAACACAAAACTAATCAATCAACACATGGGGTTTATGCAATGAAACACTAGAATTTCTAGCCCTTAAACACAACCTATTTCATGTCTAAATCAAACTTTACTATAGCAATTCAAGTCTATCAATCAAACAATCGATAAAACCTATCAAACACTAACAATAATCATCATTCCTAGGTAGAACTAACAAGATTAGCCTCTCATACTTTTTGGACAGCAGCTATCATTTAATAAAAATACCATAAAACTCATACCAATCATCTGAAAAATCATTCAACAATCAATCCTGCTCATAAACACTTCAACCTTTCAATCAATCGCAAAACTAGTAATCAATTGAACAAGTATAAAAAGATGATGAACAATGTTATGAAAAGAAAGGATATGGATGAATTCCGGGCTGTTCTTGGCTGCTACAACTGATGAGAAACGTCCCCGAGACTTGGTTCTTGTGTCTTCTTCCTTCCCTAGCCGTCACACGATCAAAACCTTAGCCGAAAAATCTTTTTCTCCTCTCTCCCTTGCTGTCCCTGCTGCGATCGGCCCCCTTTCAGCAGCCCTAGGGTTTTTTATTTTTTATATAATATAGTATAATATGGTCTTGGGCTTCCATGATGCATACGGGTCGGGCCTTGAGCTTTGTCTTGAACTTATATGCGTAAAAGGCTCGTAGAATGCTCGAAAAGTCCCGGTTTTCTTCTTTCTTTCACCCAAAACCAAAAAGGTTATTAAACTTACGTAAAACCTATCTAAAACGAGTAAAAACACATAAAATATAATTAATTACGTAGATAAAAGGTGCGGAAAATACGTGTGTTTTACAACACATCAATTATGCTCGAAATACTTGTGCTTGAAATACTTCAAACATTTTCCACAACACATGTCTATGCTCGACTACAAGTAACACATCATTTGTGCTCGAGTTACTTGAGAAACTTCAAGTACGGTTTGTTTTTGCTCGAAGAGCATTAAACACGCCATGCAACATAGAATTGTGGTCGAAATACTTGAGAAGGTTTTTCAAGACAAAATTTTATGCTCGAGCAGCTGAGCTATGACATCTGTGCTCGAATGACTTAAAATAGTCTTACAAGAGACTTTGCTTGTGCTCGAAGAGCAACAAGCACAATATCAAGCACAGATTCATGCTCGAAGTACTTAGAATTACAGAAATACATCATGCAAACACAAATCAAAGTACCAAAAGCTGTAATTCGCAGTTCTATCAAAATTTCCATACGAAGACAATCACATACATGCTTTATACAATTTGAGTAATCAGTCAAGCATAGAAAATTATCATGCAAACATTCAAAATGAGTAACACAGATAATCAGTAAGCACCTCACTTAAGCACACATCCTAAATCAAACTTCACCAGCATTTATCATTCCTAGGCATTTTAATAGAAAATAAAACCTGGTTTTATCTAAGGGTTTGGTGAATAAATCAGCCAAATTATCAGATTTGTCTACCCTTTTCATTTCTATTAAACCTTTTTCCTGACAGTCCCTAATGAAATGATGTCTAATTTCAATGTTCTTTGTCTTAGAATGTTGGACTGGATTCTTAACAATAAACATAGCAGCAGTATTATCAATTAAAATAGGTGTAAGTAAGAAATTCAGACCATAATCCAGCAGTTGATTTTGAATCCACAGAACCTGTGCACAGCAGGAAGAAGCAGCAATGTACTCAGCTTCAGTAGTAAAGATGGACACTGTAGTTTGCTTCTTGCATTGCCAAGACACCAGCCTGTTCCCTAGAAACTGGCATCCTCCAAAGGTTGATTTTCTACTCATGTTGCGACCATCATAGTCAAAGAAAGGGTTCTTTGGATACCAAATCCCCAAATCTGGATACCAAATACTCATGTATATGAAGATCCTCTTAACTGCTAGCATATGTGAGACCTTGGGGTTAGCTTGGAATCTGGCACAGACACACACAACAAACATAATATCTGGCCTAGATGCTGTGAGATACATCAGTAATCCTATATTGGCCCTATATTCATGCTAGTCCACTGGCTTCCCCTTTTCATCAGGTACCATTTTCTCATGTGTGTCCATTGGAATGGACACTGTCTTGAAGTCATGGCACTTGATTAATTAATGAAGATTCCATTAGCTTTCTATTGCACATGAAGTCCAAGGAAGAAATTCATTTCCCCCATTGAGCTCATCTTGTACTTGGATTTCATTACTTGCTCAAACTCTTTGCACATTTGTTCATTTGCAGAGCCAAAGATAATGTCATCCACCTTCACTTGCAGCAGCAGCAGATCCTTGTTCCTTCTTTTGTAGAATAGAGTCTTGTCAATGGCTCCTCTGCAGAAGCCATTTTCCAACAAATGGTTTGACAACTCATCATACTAGGCTCTTGGTGCTTGATGTAGTCCATAATGTGTTTTGCTGAGCTTGTAAACCTTGTTGGGATGAACTGGGTCTTCAAATCTTGGAGGTTGAGTGACATAAACTTCTTCATCAATCTTTCTATTTAAAAATGCAGATTTTACATCAAGTTGATAGACTTTAGTGTTCCTTGGTGCTGCATATGCCAGAAAGATCCTGATAGCCTCTAGTCTTGCAACTAGAGTAAAGACTTCTTCAAAGTCCACTCCTTCTTCCTGTAAGCATCCTAGAGCCACCAATATTGCTTTGTTCTTGATCACAATCCCCCTTTCATCTTTCTTGTTTCTGAATACCCATTTTGTTCTAATAGCATACTTGCCTCTAGGCTTGTCCACCAAGTCCCATACATGTAAGTCTCTGAATTGAGCTAACTCTTCCTTCATAGCTTCTACCCAGCTGTTGTCTTTCAAAGCTTGACTAATGTTCTTAGGCTCAACTTGGGATTAGAGGCAGGCGTACAGACAGATGTTTGCTCTTTCAGAAGAGCTTCTAGTCACTCTTTCATGCAAGTCTCCTATTATATTTTCTACAGGGTGATTTCTTTCAACAGAGGTAGTCTGCACAACTTGTTATGCAGACACTTCTGTCTCTAGATTTGTCATGTTTAAATCAATAGATTCATCTTCAATTCTCACTTGAGTATCATCATTTGTTTGAACTTGATTAATCTCTGATGAGGATGCTTCATTTGACCCAAATTGTAGAGAGTCAAACAAAGACTGAAACTTATCTTCAAATTGATTTATCCTTTCAAACTGGACAAGTTGTTGACTTTGAATGGGTTCACTCTCTGCTTCACTTGGATCTTCATTAGAGACTTCAATTGCTGGATCTTGTTCATTCAAATCAACTTCAGCCCTTGGTTGGTTGCTTCTCTCAAAGTTAAATCCATTTGTTTTAGGAGCAACAGATGACCATAGCTTGTCCAGATAAACTTGTTTTTGTTTTCCCTTATCTTCAAAGATGGTTATGTACATGCTGTCATCCATATCTTCATTGCAGATTTTGAAAGATTTGATCATCTTTTCCAAGTCAAAAAGCCATTTGGGTCCTTCAACATTGTTAAAGTGGTTCTCATTGAAAATTATATCTGAAGACTCAATGACCACCATGTGCTCCTTCACATAGACTCTGTAAGCCTTTGAATGAGATGAGCAACCCACAAAGAAATATTCCGAAGATTTTGACTGGAATTTGTTTAGGTAGTCCTTTGTATTAAATAGTGAGCATCTGCATCCAAAAGGCTTCAAGAACTTCACATAAGGCTTTCTCTTGAAGATAACCTCATATAGAGTCTTGTTTTGAGCCTTGTTTTGTAGAACCCTGTTCTGCACATAACATGCAGTGTTGATTAATTCTGCTCAAAATGTAACTGGCAGATTTGCATCAGCAATCATGGTCCTTGTAGCTTCAATCAATGTTTTGTTTCTTCTTTCTGCAACACCATTCTGCTTTGGAGTTCAAGCTGCACTGTATTGTTGAAAGATTCCCTTAGAAGTGCAGAATTCATCCATAATTCCATTCTTGAATTCTGTCCCATTATCACTTCTAATGACCTTAACTTTTTTTTCAAGTTGATTTTCCATTTTCAGCACATAGGTTCTGATCAAATATGGGGTTTCATCTTTGCTGCCCATGAAGTATACCCAAGTAAACGTTTAGTACTCATCAGTGATCACTAAGCAGTATCTCTTCTTTCCAATACTTGGAACACTTACAGGACCAAATAGATCCATGTGTAACAGTTCCAAGACCTCATCAATTGTGTTTATCATTTTGCTCTTATGTGAGGATTTGTGTTGTTTCCCTTTGAGGCAAGATGTGCATTTTTCTTCAAGCTTGAACTCTCTTGTGGGAAGGCCAACCACATGTTCACCTTTCACAAGCTTGTTCATGTTCTTCAAATTTACATGACACATCTTCCTATGCCACAGTTTGGTCTCACTTTCCGTGCCTTTGGAAACAAAACATGAACCACCTCTAGATGTAGCAGTGTTCATTCTAAGCTCATAGAGGTTGCCATTTCTTAGAGCCATCATCATGATCATCTCAGTTGGAATCGCAAACTCAGGCTTCAAAATTAGGTAGTGTTCATCATTGAAGGCCACTTTGTACCCTTTATGATAAACGTGAGAAATGCTGAGTAGATTGTATTGTAGTCCTTCAACATGCAACACGTTATCAAAGGATACCTTGCCATTGGTGAGTGTTCCTCTTCCAACTATCTTTCCTCCATTTTCATCAAACCCAAAAGCAACTGACCCTTCATATTTTCTTTCATAATTGATTAGTGCACTTTTGTCACGGGTCATGTGCCTGGAACATCCACTATCCATGTACCATAAATTATTACTGCTTAAGGACCGTTCATGTGCATTTGAAAATTCAGGCTTGTCCTGTACTTTTGCCATAAAAGCAACATTTGCCTTCTTAATCTCTGCAGCATGGTTGCTCCAATCCAATTCCCCATCCTGCGGCACCCTGGTTACTGCAACATTTCCTTGATCTCTCAGCTGGTTCACATTGCTTTGATTTGTTCTGTTCTGGTTTGTGTGAACCCGCATTTGGTTGTTTCTTTGGGGTTGAAGGGTTTGTTGCTGGGTTCTGTTTTGATTTTGATAGGGGTTTTGGTTGGTGATTTAAGTTCTCTGGTGCTGGAAATTCTTATTCTGGTTTTGATAGAATTATTTCTGATTCACTTGATTACCAACATGCTTTGGCATATTGCCGTCTCTGGCAAAATGTCCTGATTGTTGACAAATATAACAGATGGCCTTTGATTTGTCAAAGCCAATTCTTTCATTTGGTCTATTAAAGCTTGTTCTTCCAGTTCTGTTATACAACCTTTTGCTCCTCACTACTAACATAGCTGCCTGCCACTTTATGTCCATGTCTTCCAGGTCATCAGCATCGATTTGCTCAAAATCTTCCTGCACAATACTTGTGTTGATCAGGTTCTTGGCGACAAAGGCATGATATGACTCAGTAAACATAGAAAACAATGCTTGATAGTCTGTTCCTTGAGTATTGTTGTTTTGCATAAATGTTGACTGCCCATTTGCTATAGAAGTGGTATCATCTTCAATCAACTGAACATTAAACCTTGACTGGCTGCTACATGTTGAACTTGTTTCTGAAGGCTCTTCAACAATCGGCTGCTGGTTCTTGATTGAGAGATTGCCCATTGGTGCTACAAGAGCATTGTTCACTTGAAAACATGGCTTGTCCTCTCTAATCCTATGATTTTCTATCATCTCTTGTTCTGCAGCTTTAAGAAATGCAATCACATCGTCCAGCTTGAAATTGGGGAAACTGACCTTTTCCTTAATAAACTTGCCGGTTGTGTACCATTCACCGGACAAGGATGACAAGAGCCTCTTGTTTAGCTCAAAGTTAGAGATCTGCAGATCTGTTGTTTTTATGTCGTTCACAAACATCATAAACCTCTGCAGTACTAATTTTAATCTCTCTCCGTCTTTAAACATGAACCTGTCTAGCTGTTGCTTAAGCCTATCTTTCTTGATATCTCTTAGTTCAGTATTTCCTTCAAACATGTCAATGACCTCATCAAACATACCCTTTGCGGTTTTGTGGTGATTGACAATTGTCAAGATTTCACAAGAAAGGCCTAATTTCAGCATAGACAAAGCCTTATCGTCCCGCTTCTTAATTTTTAGCTCAACATTGGCATTGTTGTTGGGAGCTATTGAAGGAACACAGTTTCCTTCAGTGATGGAAGTCCAAAGCTCTGGGTCGTTGTAGTTTACAGCTGCTTCGAAGAGCACCTTCCATTTGATGAAGTTTTCTTGTCCAAGCAACCTTGGAATCTTGTTGGTAGAGACTTCCTGGTCTTCCATTTTTATCAGATTTGAGATTTGTAGAAGTAAAACAGAGTAAAGCTTCAAGCTTTATCACAAACCTTCAGTCCTGTGGCCTTCAGTGAGCTTACACAAGCTCTGATACCACTTGTCAGGACCGTGAGTTGGGTGAAACCTTCAAAAAGGTTTGCAAGAACACACCGACTAGACTACCAAAAGGCCTGTTGAATATCTTGGCGGAAGCAGGATATCCAACGTGTGGGAACGAAGGAGTGAAAATAGCAAACACAAAACAATAATAGATAATCAATAAAAGCACATTCAAAGACAGAGATTCACTGTATTAAATGAGTCATTAATGAAATAGTGAAAGGAATGTCTAGGGTTTTGTGTATGACGGCGGCAGCGGCTGTACGAGGAAACAAATAGAATATTCTTTTAGATTGTTTCTCGTATTCCGTGTGTGCCAACCTGTGCCCTAAAATAGTAACCTAGTACCCTGTTTATAGACCTTGACATTTTTTCTAGAAGTTCCTAATCATTACATAATGAAATGCAAAATAATACAAGTGTTGAGTCCTCGAGCAAGGTAACAATCTTTCTCGAGCAGACTCACTACGCTACGTATGCTCGATGAATGTCCTCGAGCATACTATACTTAGAGTATCTTCAGTGAAGATATTCCCCTCTAGCAAGCTTTATTCTTCATGACTAATCCATGCTTTGCTCGAACAAGTCCATTGTACAATCTCATTCTTCTTAATGTCTTCAGTCTTCTTATTCAGCAATCTTTAGCATGCTCGGATGTAAATCTTGCTCGGGGAACTGAACTGTGCTCGAAGTCCTTGCTTTGATCACGTGACATCTTCTCATTGCATCCATGCTTGTCCACATGTGCTCAATCTTCCTATGCTCGTAACACTTGGTTAAAACTTGTATGATCAAGCTGTTTGCTCGATTGGCAATCCATGCTCGAAAGAAGAACACTCTTGCTCGTTGAAGTGTAGCTTGCTCGAAGCCTTAACACTTAGAAGAATTAACCATTTAAGGTTCTGAAGACCTGTCTCGAAGTAGTAAAACCATGCTCGACCATCTAGGCTTGCTTGAAGTCAAAACTTAGCTTTTTTCAGAGGAGGTTGAGAAGATTCCAATCTTCCTATCAAACATCCGACTCAACATGCTTTGTTTCCAATGCCACTGAAAATGAGACCAAACTGTGGCATAGGAAGATGTGTCATGTCAACTTGAAGGACATGAACAAGCTAGTGAAAGGTGAACATGTTGTTGGCCTTCCCATAAGAGAATTCAAGCTTGAAGAAAAATGCACATCTTGCCTCAAAGGGAAACAAAATAAATCCTCACATAAGAGCAAATTGATAAACACCATTGATAAGGTTTTGGAACTACTTCACATGGATCTATTTGGTCCAGTGAGTGTTCCAAGTATTGGAAAGAAGAGATACTGCCTAGTGATCACAGATGATTACTCAAGATTTACTTGGGTATACTTTATGGGCAGCAAGGACGAGACCCCGGAATTAATCAGAACCTATGTACTGAAATAGGAAAATCAACTTGAAAGAAAAGAGAGTCATCAGAAGTGACAATGGGACAGAATTCAAGAATGGAATAATGGAAGAATACTGCACTTCTAAGGGGATATTTAAAAATACAGTGCACCTAGAACTCCTGACCAAAATGGTGTTGTAGAAAGAAGAAACAGAACATTGATTAAAGCTGCAAGGACCATGATTGCTAATGCAAATCTGCCATTCACTTTCTAGGCAGAAGCAATCAACACTGCATCTTTTGTGTAGAACAGGGTTCTACTAAACAATGCTCAAAATAAGACTCCATATGAGGTTATCTTTAAAAGAAAGCCCTATGTGAAGTTCTTAAAGTCTTTTGGATGCAGATGCTCACTGTTGAATACAAAGGATTATCTGAAAAATTTCTAGTCAAAATCCCTGGAATGTTTCTTTGTGGGATACTCATCTCATTCAAAGGCTTACAGAGTCTATGTGAAGGAGCACATGGCTATCATTGAGTCATCAGACATAATTTTCAATGAAAACCATTTTAACAATGTTGAAGGTCCCAAATGGCTTTTTGACTTGGAGAAGATGATCAAGTCTTTCAAAATTTATAATGAAGATATGGATGACAGCATGTACAGAACCAGTTTTGAAGACAAAGGAAAAAAAACAAGTTGATCTGGACAAGATATGGTCATATGTTTCTCCTAATTCAAATAGATTTAACTTTGAGAAAAGCAACCAAGAACGTGCTGAAGTTGAGATGAATGGAAAGATAGTCTCTAATGAAGGTCCAAGTGATGTGTAGAGTGAGCCAATTCAAAGTCAACAACCTACTCAGCATGAAGGGACAAATCAATTTGAAGACAGGTTTCAGTCTTTGTTTGACTTTCTACAAATTGGGTAAAATGAGGGATCATCATCTGAGATTAATCAACTTCAAGAAGATGGTGAAAGTCAAGAAGAATTGAAAGTGACACTGCTGAGTTAAATATGACCAATCTTGTGACAGAAGTGTCTGCACAACAATTTGTGCAGACTGCTTCTGTTGAAATAAATCACCCTACAGAGAATATCATAGGAGACTTGCAGGAGAGAGTGACTAGAAGCTCTTCTGAAAAAGCCAACATCTGCATGTATGCCTGCTTTCTATCCCAATTTGAACCAAAGAACATCAATCAAGCTTTAAAGGACACCAACTGGGTAGAAGCTATACAGGAAGAGTTATCCCAATTCAGAGACTTACATGTATGTAACTTAGTTGACAAGTCTAGAGGCAAGTATGCTATTGGAACAAAATGGGTGTTCAGGAACAAGAAAGATGAAAGGGGCATAGTGATCAAGAACAAAGCAAGATTGGTGGCTCTAGGATGCTTACATGAAGAAGGAGTGGACTTTGAAGAAATCTTTGCTCTAGTTGCAAGACTAGAGGCTATGTGGATCTTTCTGGAATATGCAGAATCAATGAATATTAAAGTCTATCAACTTGATGTGAAGCCCGCATTTTTAAATGGAAAGATAGATGAAGAAGTTTATGTCACTCAACCTCCAGGATTTGAAGATCCAGAGCATCTTAGCAAGGTCTTCAAACTTAGCAAAGCGTTGTATGGACTGCATCAAGCGCCAAGGGCCTGGTATGATGAGTTGTCAAACCATCTGTTGGACAATGGCTTCTACAGAGGAGCTATTGACAAGACCCAGTTCTACAAAAGATGGAACAAGGATCTGCTGCTATTGCAAGTGTATGTGGATGACATTATCTTTGGCTCTACAAATGAACAAATGTGGAAGGAGTTTGAGCAAGTGATGAAATCCAAGTACAAGATGAGCTCAAGGGGGGAAATGAAATTTCTTCCTTGGAATTCAGGTGTAACAGAAAGCTGATGGAATTTTTATTAACCAATCAAAGTATGTACAAGAGATTCTTAACAAGTTCAAGTGCCAAGACTTCAAGACAATGTCTACACCAATGGACACACATGAGAAAATGGTACCTTATGAGAAGGGGGATCCGGTGGTCCAGCATGAATATAGGGCCAAAATAGAATCACTGATGTATCTTACAGCATCTAGGCCAGATATTATGTTTGCTATGTGTGTCTATGCTAGATTACAAGCTAACCCCAAGGTGTCACATTTGCTAGCAGTTAAAAGGATCTTTAGATATCTAAAGGGAAAACCAGATTTGGGGATTTGGTATCCAAAGAACCCTTCCTTTGACTTGATGGCCTACACAGATAGTGACTATGATGGTAGCAACATGAGTAGAAAATCAACCTCTATAGGATGCCAATTTCTAGGGAATAGGCTAGTGTCTTGGCAATGCAAGAAGCAAACTATAGTATTAATCTCTACTGCTGAAGCCAAGTACATTGCTGCTTCTGCCTGCTGTGCACTGGTTCTATATATTCAAAATCAACTGTTGGATTATGGTATGAATTTCTTACTTACCCCTATTCTAATTGATAATACTACTGCTATGTTCATTGTTAAGAATCCAGTCCAACATTCTGGGACTAAGCACATTGAAATTAGACATCATTTCATTAGGGACTGTAAGGAAAATGGTTTAATAGAAATGAAAAGGGTAGACACATATGATAATTTGGCTGATTTATACACCAAACCTTTAGATAAAACCATGTTTTATTTTCTGTTAAAATACCTATGAATGATAAATGCTGATGAAGTTTGATTTAGGATGTGTGCGCATGTGAGGTGCTCACTGATTATCCTTGTTACTCACTTTGAATGTTTACATGATGATTTTCTATGCTTAAATGATTATTCTGAGTGCATGAATCATTTATGTGACTGTCTTTGTCTGAAAATTTAGTTAAAACTGTTAATTACAGCCTTTTGTACTTTGGTCTGTGCTTGCATGATGTATCTCTGTGGTGTTAAGTATGTCGAGCATGACTCTGTGCTTGATGCTCCTTGAGCACAAGCAATTGTACTTGTAAGACTCTTCTAAGTCTTTCGGGCACAGATGTCATAGCTCAGTTGCTCGAGCATAGATTCTTGTCTTGAAAACTTTCCAAGTATTTCGAGCACGACTCTGTGTTTCATGGTGTGTTTGGTGTTCTTCGAGCACAAACAAACCATACTTGAGATTCCTCAAGGAAGTGGAGCACAAATGTTACATTACTACTGCTCAATCATGGACATGTGCTTTGGAAACTTTCTAAGTATTCCAAGCACAAGTCTACTGCTCTAGCACGCAGTTAAGTCTTTCGAGCACAAGCACTGAAATGATAGATTTTAATGTTGCTCGGTAGACTTTTGAGTATGCTCGATGAATTTCTGAGCATGCTCGATAGACTTATGTGTTTATTTGTTTGTTCTACGCTATCTGAATGAATGTGTTTGACATTGGTGAAGTGTGTGCTTGTTAAATATGCTTGAGTGACATCAGTGTTTTCAAAATCAATCCTTAAATGAATTTTTCAAAAGAAATGATTTTTGAAATTGTGAAATAATTTTAACTAAGCAACACTGTTTTTTTGGAGATCTCATAAGAGATATAATAAGATTATCCAGTTATAAGCTTTAAAGAAGCTTAAAAGTTTTTGGATAGAAATAGTATCCAACCTATGGGAAGTGATAAAAAACTGTTTAAGACAACAACCCATGGATTATAAGCTAAAAAGGCTTTGAGTACAGTCATTGACATTGTATGGTAGCTTTCCATAATCTGTAGTTGTCATATGTGATATAAATGTAAATCTGCTATGTCGGATGTGGTGAACCATTAGAAGATAATGTATGATCTTTAGCACATCTCTCCGAATGATAGGCAGAAAGGTAATTATCCAATCATACACGAGCCTGTTGGTGTATCTGGTCTAACAAAATGTTTACAGAGTATTCAAGCAGATATAAATTATTTCTATATAGAAAATTTAACGAAAGAAAAGAAAAAGAAAGTTATTAAAAAATATAAAAAGCTCATAAATAGTATAAAGAAATAAGTTGTCTGATATCATGACTTAAGGGGCACTAAGGGAACTATAGGGGTGGAGCAACCAAATTAGTTCTAAACACCCTGAATATAAGACATGTAAGTCCAGTGTTCAACCTTATAGTCTGTTATCTAAACAAATATATATATAAATTGCTCACTATACTAAAAACAATTTTGACCAAGGCATCAGGGGGTTGAAGTCAATTCAGGGTGATTTGGAGAAAGCTAAATAAGCTTTGAGAAGAGATTAGAAGCAACCTGAAAATATAGTGATAGCCATTCCTCACTTATGCTTTAATTGAAACTTAAATGTATCACAGAAAGCAATGACAATTATGCTAAGTTTACTTGCTGTCAACTTGACTCAAGTCATAATAACATTGACCATGAAGTGGTGTGACCTTGTCTTACATAGTCTGATCCCATGTTGAGATCTTTCTATGAAATTGTTTTCAATAGAATATTCAACTGGAATTTGATCTCTTATTTCACCTTAAACAAATTGCTTAGTTCAACTCACTGTTCTGAAATGATTATCTTTTATGAAAAGTTGCAATTTGAGTAGAGAACATGAGTGATCATGTCCGGACTTTGTGGCGTAAGATTTGTGATTTCAAAAACTTAACTGAAAAATCAATTAAGTGTTTCGAGCAAAGAAACTTTGCTTGCTTGTGTAATAACATTGTTTCGAGTATGCTGTATAACTTGTATGATTCATCTATGTGTTTCGAGTGTGAATGTTACTTTCAAGCATACTGATGATTTGAAAATTTTCGAGCATGTATCTTACTTTCGAGCACCTGTTATGATATGAAAATTGATGTTATGTGTTTCGAGCATGATTGGATGGTATGTTAGACCTAAGTCTTCGAGCACAAAGAAATGAATGATAGGAAACATTTTAAGTGTTTCGAGCATAGAAGTGTGCTAGACACTTAGACATGAGGGTTCGAGCTTAAGAACTTAATGGATCAATTTGTTAAGTAGTTCGAGCAATCTTGTATGCTAGACCCTTAGATTGTGTGTTCGAGTACAGGCATAGGAAGGGTTCAATCTGCTAAGGCTTTCGAGCATAAGGGTACATCGAGCACATTGAGCTGCAGTAATCTATGTGAGTGGAGCAAAGGTTACAACACTGCTAAGAATGCATCTCGAGCATAGGTGATTGTCATGATGGATTTCTAAGTGTCACAAGCATGATGCATAGTAGAGTAGGGTTAGATTACAGGTGTGACTCAGGCATACATATTTTGAGTAAAATTTGACAAGTATTTTTGAGCACACTACCCCTCGAGTATGATTCAATACTTAAGCAAGTAATCTTATGCTCATTAAACATTTAGCTAAGTCATCGAGCATAAGTCCATTCGAGCACACTGTCTCGAGTATACTAGTTCTCAAGAGCATTATATCCCAAGTACGTTGAGCAAGGGTTGTACTATGTACTCGAGTACAGTGGGAGACAGCTGTTCATTTGGCTGTATGCTCGAGCAAGGGAGGTACATTAAATTTGAATTAAATGACAACTGTCGTGCACTAGACGAAAAAAAGAGGTACTGTACCACCCAAACGTTAGGTATAAAAGGGGGACTTAGAAACTTTTTCACATATTTCTTCTTCTTTCTCTTAAACCTAGACGCAAACCCCTCTTGTTCGTGCTTTTCCTTACTTGATCGTATACTCTTTTAATTGCTCGATTATAATTGAATATAGACATTAGCTCTGTTTTCACTTCGGTAAGACATCATTGTTCGATAATCGCCACACCGATTTTGAAATTAGGGTTTCTAATTGATTTACGGACTAATTGTTTACTTGTTTTTGTAGGTACGCATATTACTATGGAATAGGTTATTGAAGAAGCTATTATCCTCTACCTATCCTTGATTATTAGTTCTGCAACTGTGTGTAATGACTTATTTTTATTCTTTTGCAGAACTAAATGCCGTAAAATTCGAGAAGAGACACAATATGTGTGCTCAGTTAGAGCTTGATGATGATAACATAGAGTTGGAAAACATGATCACTTTTTTAAGAAACTCCAACTTAAGAGTAGCTCTTACCGAGAGCCCCACCATTTACAGGAACCATAACTCGGATTTTTGGGGGTCAGCTACGTATGTGAATGATGTGAATGGGAAGAGGATTGAGGCCTCTATCCTAAATCATGACATTGAGATTACAGAAGCCTCAATAAGAGCTGTATTGGACTTAAATGACAGCTTTGATGCTCAACCATCCTACTCAGTCCCCAGATTATTGAGAGTCTTGCAAGAGACTATGGGTTATCAAGGGGGTGTGAAGGAGGGACAGTTCCATAAGTGGAGTTTTCCACTGATGTACTGTTTCCTGATCCACCATGTAATCTAGTCTTTATCTCCAAGGAGAGGGACTTCGACACTCATAAGCAGGGAATTGGGCACTCATACTGTAGCGATCTTATACCAGCAGCCCTTCAATATATCAAGATTTATCTTCCAAGTATTAGTGTCAAATGCAAAGAAGGAAGTAAATTAGAGGTTCCTTATCCATCCAAGGTTCCTGCAGATTTTGATAACCCGATTGTTTCCGGATCTTCAAAGAACAGGGGAGATTTTGAGATTGCAAGATCCCAATATCTGCAAGAGAATGAAAGATGCAAAGAGCATGTTTGAAGATAATAATGATTGGGATATTCTCCCATGGTTGCTTGTGCCGGCTCTAGGTGCTATTGATTTGCCTAGAACCCCTGGTAACATTGACAATGAAGAGGATGATAATATTGATGATGATGGTGCAGATGATGATAATGATCAGAAAGATGAAGGGGACAATGGTCCAGATGATGATAATGCAATGGTTGTGAGTAATAATGATGACACTCAAGAGGTTGTTGGTGATGTGCCTATGATTGAACAATCCACTCACGAAGGATAAGATGTAGAATTGGAGGTAAATGAAGAAACTAATGAACTAGTTGAAGGTCCGAGCAACAGAGCTACAGAGGCTATGGATGATGATGTGTTTGTAGCAAATGTCGTATCTAATGTTGCTAATACCATCAATAAGATAACTCCACCATATTCACCACCACCTGAGACATACAATGATGACACAGTCTCTATTGAAATTAATGATGTCCATGACGATGTTCCTACATCACCTACCACACCTGTTTCCCAACCTGACCAACCTGATCAAGATACTCATCTTCCAACTCCACCATCCTCCCCATTACAAGACAACACGCAACTACCACTACTCAGCCAACACAATTGATTCCCACAGAACCTGAGCACTATAAAGTACTATCTCCAGAAACAGCCGAGTCTGAACCCTTTTCTGAACCTGCCTCAAAGCCAACTCAAGAAACCCCACCTTCAAGCCCAAATCTTTAGGACATTGTTTGTGAAAATGCCAAGCTTGAATTTGAGAATATCATGCTGAAGGAAAAGATTGTTGTTTTGGAATCAAGGAACAAAGCTTTGGAGGCTGCAGTGACTGAAGCGTTATTGAAAATTCGATCCCTAGAGGGGCATTCTAAATTTGAGTAGACCTCATATGCACCAAAACAGTGAAAGAAACATAAAGAAGCAGAAGGGCTAAAAGTGATTAAAAAGGGTTAAAAGTGATTGAAGAGCTGTATGCTAGCTCGGATGAAGAGGTTGTAGATGTTGGTACATCAAATGCACTGAACATGATAAATCAAGAATATAAGGTTGGAGATTTTGTTGATGAGGGGGAGAATGATAGTGAAGATGAAATAGAATAAGACAAGTTGAAAAGGAAGGAAAAACGAAAAGGGATTGCTTATACAGATGATGATTTGCATCCCAAGTCCCAAGAAAAAGTTCAATCTGGTGATGACATACTTCTCAAAGACAATGTAATTGATCCTGATGTGGCTGAAGTTGAATCAGCAAAAACTGCTACAAGACTAATGAATGAAGAATTGGACTCTATGGATCCAGAAGATGAGGAGGAAATTCCTCAAGAAGTGCTTGAAGCCCTAATCAAAATGTAGAAGAAAGAAACAGAGGATGAAAGAAGGATGAAGGAGGAAGATGATGCCATTAAGGCTACATTAGACGCACTAAATGCAAAACAAAATGTTGATGATAAAGAGCCTACACAAACAAATGAGCCAGTGGCAACTGAGTCTGAGCAAGCTGTAGATACGTTATTACGAACGTTTTACGTGCCTAGGAACTAGTCGCAAATCGATACGTTAAGCTTGTGTTCATTCAATACGTTAATGGAGATTAATACATTAAGCCTGGAGAGAATCCAGTAGCATAACGTTACAGGGGATAAATATGGCACATATCTCTATGCACATTCACTAGGGAAGGCCTATTTATAGGCAGTCCTCCTCATTCGTTAACATCACTAATGAATGAGGCTTCCCATAGCGAATGACCTCCCATTCGCTAAACATCCTTAGCGAATGGGCATTACTTTAACGAATGAGCCTCCATTCGTTACACAGTAGTAACGAATGAGCTCCTACATTAACGAATGTCTAGTCTTTAACGAATCAGGCCTCATTCGCTAAACAACCTTAGCGAATGAGCCTTTATACATTATGTGTAAAGACTAAACAACCCCTATCCTATTCGAACAGCTGCGGACACCAATTCCGTGCACTAACACAAGCTTAACCTGAACCCACAGAAAATGAAACTACACAGCTAGAGAATGTAAGTGAAGGTGAAACATAATTTGGTCTGGGAATAAGATAAGAACCTAAGCGGGATGAGGCGCCAAAAATGCCATGGAATGTGTATGTAAGGTTCATCTCTTAGTTGGTTATGATCAGGACACATTTTTACATTCTTTTACATCCTGAGGAGTATAGACCAAAAATTGTGGCTGCTGCTAGGAGGGGTCAAAAAGAGCAAAGACAAGAGCATTGGAAGAAAAGCCAACTCCTGTTGAAAAGACAAACCCGAGCCAACAGTCAATGAAGTTTGTGATGAAGATGCTCATGGAACAGAACCAATCACAGAAGAGATCAGTGATGAAGAATCCAAGACCTCTGAACCGACTGATGAAGAAATTTTAGTTGAAGAACCAAGTATTGAAGTGACAAAACCTACCATATTTGAATCATCTGAACCAGATACTAAAGTGAGAGAATCACCAAAAAGAAAAGATAAATATGAGCCTGAAACACCAAAATCAAAAAGACAAAAATCGGTGAAAGTAATGGTGTACAGAAGAAGACTTGATAAACTTGAAGAAAGGAAGAGGGCTCAATGTATGAATGTTGAAGAGCCAATGATTGGAGCACTTCATAACCTTGATGAAGTAATTAATCTAGATGAATAGCTTGATGAAAATGAGGATGAAGAGAGATCTAAGGATGTTGAGAAGGAGGATAAAGATAAAGCTTACTTGATGAGTCTTGACTATGACCTGAAGTATCTGCAAAGACTATCAAAGGAGGCCATCGCCAAAGAGGCTGAAGTTTGGAGAAAAAGGGAAACCAGAAGGGAATTCTTGATAAAGGCTGGTTACAAGCCTGCATTTCTGAACCAACAATCATTTGAATCCATTGATAAACTTTATAAGAAAGCCCTTTTGGATGACATGGCTAACTTGGTTGAAAAGGTAAACAAGAGAAAAAGGACAAGTGATGACGCTGAGTATGAATCTTTGAAAGCCAAACACAAGGATATTCAATTTCTTCAAGTCTGTAGGAACCTGGATACGGATCTAGATCTTGATAACAACGATACACATGTTGATTGATATACGATTAAGTTTGACAGAGTAACGAGTCAGAATGATCACTGAACTGAAAACCTTACATTAATTAATAATTTACAGACTATATATAGGGGATGACCACATTCGTTAACTTAACTGTTAACGAATGTGTCATTCGTTACATTAAACCATACGACTGAACTCTTCATTCGTTAATACATTTAACATATAACGAATAGCCCTCATTCGTTATCTCATTCGTTAAACTAATGTAACATTACATTAGAGCGAATGGCTCATTTAGCCATATTTACATTAAGACCCCTATACTTTATACTAAACACATTAATGCCCTGATAAAGACTGAGACATACAAAACGTGTATCAACAAACACCCCCTAGTCTCTAGCTCTTTATCATACTTTAGCGTTGAAACATCTTTGTCTTCCAATCAACGCAGCTATGAATCTTGTAAGCGTAGCAGACACGAACAACTCTCTGAAACTGCATTGCAAGATCATAATCCTTTACATTAGCGAATCTGATCTGACTTGTGAATAACGCATCGTTGTCAGACTCAGATAGATTGACCAGCCACATCGGATCAATTACACGTAACGTCTTCGTGCGTAAACCCTAGCCATAAACAATAACCGCTTCACCTGTACGATTATCATAATACCAATAATTAAATGAGGTGAAAAGACTCTGAGGGAATATCTTCATCGGAACCCTCTTCATTGTCTTCGGCAGTTTCACTATTAAAATTAACTTCCTCCATCCTGTGCGTGCATCTATCTCGTTAATATATTTGTGTTTCGGCAACTGAGGCTGGAAGAATTTGAAACCAAAGCGGGTTTCATGAAATAACTGCCTGTAGAACCAGCTAGCCCATTTACCGTCTCCACGATTAACAAACAGACGATTAGCTAAGGTTCGTACATCCCATCGAGGCATAGAGAAAATATCGTGTGGGCGTTTGAAATAATAAATACCATGCTCCCACTTAACGATATATACCTTAAGATCTGAATCATACAGCCATGCCACCATATCACCTTTAATTTCTTTAACAGGCTTATACTTCTTCATCTGGTATGCAGATTCTTGAGCTTTCTCAACATTCACATCTTCTCGATCACAATATCTGAAATTCTCGATCATCTTATTCATCTTTTCAACATTATGCTCAAACATACCATCAAAATCACGTTTCCTCTTCTTCTCTGTAGTTGACACATAGCTCGATTCAACAGCTTTTAACTTAACTTTTTCTTCCTGTAATCGATGCTCTGCTGCATTGAAATGCTCAGTTGTAAAGAACGGAATACCTGAGTCATTGTTATTATCTGTGTAAAACTTTGGATATTCTTCAGTAGTAACATCTTCCACTTCCACTTCTTCAAAATCAGGTACATTCCCGTGAGGAATACCTGTATCAGTACTATCTTCCATATCCACATCCACATTTTTACCCAATTCCTCAATCTCATCATCATTTAGATCCAGAAGTAAGGCAATTTGTTCTTTTGTTAACGAATGATCAACAAATTCACCTTCTTCGATCTCATCAGCATTCACCATACTGTAAACAATCCCATTCATTCCTACAAACAGAAGCATATTAGCCGGAATAACATCTATTGGCTTGGCTCTCGTGTAATCTTTATATGGAACAATCTATAGATTACTCGCTTCTGATTCACCACCAACACCAGCATCAGTCTTATTACCCGCCGACGGTGTAGAACTTCCGCCTGGTTGCTGATCTACACCACCCCCTGCACCATCCTGGTCATCTGCATTATTTTTCAACTTCTTTAATTCATCTTCTTTGCATGTCAGTTGAAGAATAATCTCCTCTTGTTTGTCTAACCTCTCTGCCTAAGCAGTAACAAGGGCTCGAAGTTCTTTATTATCACGCTGAGCTGTAAGAAGATGCCTCATTAAGTTTCGTTGCGCTAGCTCATTTGCAGCTCGATCTCCTTACATTTGTGTGTGTTGTAAATGCAACAGATTCATCATATGAAACCATTGAGCGTGAGGAGCCATAAGATAAAAATTAAGATGTATTGGTTGCATAGGACCCTGAGGACGACTGAATGTCATAAAGGAATGCTCAGGCCTCGGAAACAGTATAGGTGTAACAGGAGTAATAGGTGTAGTTGGCTGCGGTGTAGGCATCTGTGCCAATACATTATGTAATATATCTCCAAACTGAATATCAGGCCTCATAGTAGTAAGAGTTGGAGGCATTGGAGATGTAGGCATTTGCACAGGTGTTGGAGAACGAGGAAAATCTGGTATAATATTAGGAGTAGGAGATCGTGGAATCTGTGTACCTGGAACTGGAGATGCAGTAGAAGAAATAATAGGAGTAGAAACAGTAGTAGAAGGTACAAAAGGCTGGCTTGGTATCTCAATACCCGAACCCCTTCTAACTCTTTGTTTCTTGACTTTCTCCCCTTCTTCTGTCATTGGTTCTTTACCTTTACGCTTACGCTTCTGGTCATAATTTAACTCAGCTTGTGGTCCTGGACCACCATCACTACCATCATCTCCACCGTCATTACCATCACCATCTTCACGTTCCGAATCAGAATCGTCATGAATCCAATGATCATTAGATGGCGCGACATAATCAACATCTGCTAAATGACCAATCAAACGGTTGAACTTAGGTCGATCTACTAGACTCTGCCCTCTATAAGATCTCAACCGTCTCATAGTTTCTTCGTTCATGTGTTCAAGCTTCATAACATCAGCTTGATCTTTCTCCAAGTCCGGCACCAAGTCGTTGATCATCATTTGCTGAAAACGAGGATACATTAAGAATTTTGGTCTGCTGGTGATATTCTCCTTCAGATGATAGTAAACCAATTTAGAGAAATTGAATGGTTTATTCAGCACTAGGGCCACGAAAGCAGATTGTAACATCACCCTACACTCGTCGAAACCTCCTTTCCGACCACCCAGGCAATGTATAAGAACATGAAGTAGATACTTGTATTGTTCACACAAGTTCGCTTTGTTGTACATTGATTTACCTAAATCTCCATTATACTTTACTCGGTCGAATAATCCTCTTATCAACACTCGATCGAACTCACACCTATTATCAATAGTATCATGAAAACCTAGTGAGTCTCGAATAACTCCAACATCTATCACAACCCGCTTATTCTGAACAACTGCTTCAATCTGATTTTCTGCTTCATTAAAGCTGGCAGTATTCCAGAATTCCCTAATAATCTTCTGATATACAACTGTTCGGATAGAGATGGCCTTGTAGATTCTCGAGCGGATGAGAAAACGAATCATACCCCCAAAGATATGAGTATCTTCAAAGTTCGGCTCTACAAATGCACATCTCTTATTCCAAGACAATGCCATATCTGTACAAAACAATATATAAATAAAATATTCCAAAATAAACAAATTGTTTAACAAATGACAATCACATTCGTTAAAAACTGTAAACGAATGGGACATTCGTTAAACATGAAAAGGTTTATTCGTTATCTTTAACGAATTATCCTTAATCGTTAACCTATTCGTTACAAGTAACGAATCAAATATAACGAATCACTCTTAACAAATCCAATCTGATTCGTTATGACTTTAAACAATCCATTCGTTACTTTAACGAATCATACAGTCATTCGTTAACTGTCTTAACGAATCAAGCTACATTCGTTATAAAGATAACGAGTCATGGTTCATTAGTTATAAAACTAACGAATCAGCTTAGAGTGTCTGTTTGACTAATCTGAGAGTCAAAATACAAACAATTTTGACTAATATTAGTCAAAATCGTCGTGTTCATGTTAGAAACTGTTGAAATTCCAAACAATCTATACGATTAACCATTGAGTTTGTGTTCGGAAACTAAATGCATGTAATCATCCATCAATTATCAATTTTGGCAGAGTTTTGTTAGAGAAGACAATGTAATAGGAATTAGGCGAATGAACCGTCATTCGTCTAACCTTGGGATTATATCCAATAATTTCACACGAATCAAGGTCATTCGTTCAAAATTTGAACTAACGAATGGCCTCATTCGTTAACTGCTGAATTTCATTCGTTAAAAATTTTAACGAATCTTCTCTCATTCGTTAAATTGTTAACGAATAACTAAGTCATTCGTTAATCTTTAACGAATAATACATTAACCATTCTTATTCGTTAAGTATTTAAACGAATGTCTTCCATTCGTTATGAACAACGGAAGCGAATGTCTTTATAACGAATGAGAAACTCATTCGTTATGTTTAAATAACGAAAGGCTATACATTCGTTAAACTTTTTAACGAATCACCATATTCCCTAGCGAATGAGACAAAATTCTCATTATAAGGAATTAAATAATCAATTAAATCCAAGTTAGGTTTTTATTTCATACATTAAAATACCCGATCACCGTGGATCGGTAATACTTAACTTAAACGGATTTTTACATTAAAATCATCAATTGTTACCAATTGAAAATACGTTAAGCACGATTTAACTTAAACTTTTGTTCTGGGGTTTAACTTTTTTTCCTTTTCTCAATGATTAATTCGCTAGCTTGGCAAATCGAAACTAAAGAAAAAGAATAAAAAGAATATAAAATCTTTTTGTATATTTTGAAAATTTTCAAGTAGCAAAGAACTAAACACAGTAAATGAAAAGCAGTACATATTTTTGTGAGTTGAGCAGGGAATCATATTGACTAATAACGTCCTAGACTACACTTCAATGTTGACATTATTATGCACGTAACCCAAAGATGATTGCATATATAATTGTCCACTTTAAACTTTAGACAGATCCGTCTGTAACTTTACGATACATTTTAAGGTTCAATTAAGCACAAATCTTATGTGGAACCCACCTGTCAGACACATTTTCATATCTCTTATACATTGAATTTCACATGTACGTTTTTCTTCTTTGAATTGATTAGTTGTGACTCATACAAAAATAACAAAAAGAAAATAAA
The DNA here is from genome assembly GCF_021521415.1 of Bidens hawaiensis. Taxonomy (NCBI): domain Eukaryota; kingdom Viridiplantae; phylum Streptophyta; class Magnoliopsida; order Asterales; family Asteraceae; genus Bidens; species Bidens hawaiensis. Next base: position 258,481 of record NW_027491115.1, on the reverse strand, counting down.
GCAGAAAGTTAAAATTTTCCCTTAAGATCGGTATTACTACACGCAGATAAGGTTCCATTTTAACAAAAATAAAAAGATAAAATAAGCAGATTATCCAAATCTTAACCCTCAGGTCGGATAATCTTATCGCGCAGGAGAGGATCAAAGATTTGAATAAAAATAAAGAAACAATGAAGTTGAATTTCTTTGCAAAATTAAAAATAAAATAAAGCAGAATTTTCTTCAAAAAATGAACGCATGCACACACAGCAATCTTAAAATATTTTGATACTTAATACAGATATTAACTATGCATCAAGATGTAACACCACTAGATTTGGCAAGCATTTAGGTTTATATCTTTTCAGCACTTATATGATCTGTTAAGCCTATCATACACATCATGCAATTGATCTTACGGCACTTTCTAGTCTAGTTTATTCATGTGTTAGGTCCGCTAAGTCAATGTACTATCATTTTCCATTTTTGCTTCAAAACTCAATTTTGAGGAGCATTTTTCAATGTTTTTGAATTTTTCAATATTTGAATGTTTTTGGATTTTACAATATTTGAATGTTTTTGGATTTTACAATATTTGAATGTTTTTGGATTTTATAGAATTTTTCTGTACAAACGAAACCACACTATTTTTGTATTTTTCTGTTTTCTCCCCCTAAAAACAGTAAAAAATGAAATAACAAACAAAACAAAAAAAAAATGATCTAACCAAGCTTTTGAATTTCTGTGAAAGATTTTAAACCGTTTATACCAAGCAAGTATTGAAAACACGTTTTGTCAAAAGCTTTAGTATAAAGGTCAGCCTTTTGAAAATCCTTATGAATTTTATCAATTGATATTAATTTCTTTTCATAACAATCACGAATAAAGTGATAACGGATTTCAATATGTTTTGTTTTTGAATGTTGAACCGGATTTTTGGTGATAGAAATTGCAGTAGAATTATCAATTAAAATAGGAGTAGTAAGAAACTTCAAACCGTAATCCCGCAAATGTTGCTGGATCCAGAGAACCTGTGAACAGCAACTCGAGGCCGCCACATACTCCGCTTCGGCTGTTGAAGTTGAGACCGTTGTCTGCTTCTTACACTGCCAGCAAACAAGCCGGTTTCCTAAGAATTGACATCCCGCCGTTGTCGATTTGAAATTGATCTTGCAACCTCCATAGTCCGAGTCAGTAAAGGCGGTGAGATCAAAGTTGTCGTCTTTGGGGTACCATAACCCGATGTCTGGAGTTTCCCGCAGAGAATGTAAGATACGCCTTACTGCTGCCAGGTGAGTCACTCGGGGACTCGATTGATACCTAGCACACAAACAGACAGCAAACATAATGTCCGGTCGAGAAGCAGTCAAATACATGAGTGATCCAATCATAGCTCGATATGGGGTTGGATCTACAGTATCCTCCAATTCATCCGGTGATAAATTGTGACCCACGGGAAGAGGAGTAGAGGGAATTTTGCCATCAGATATCTTGAATCGTCTCAAGACATCGTTCACATATTTTGTCTGATGGATAACGATCCCGGCGTTAGACTGGTGAACTTGCAAACCCAGAAAGAAACTCATTTCTCCCATCGAACTCATCTCAAATTTTGTCTGCATTGTTTTCTCGAAGCCTTTGCATAAACTATCGTTTGTCGAACCAAAAATAATATCGTCCACGTAAATTTGGACGAGGAGCAAATCATCACCCATATTCTTGTAAAATAACGTACAATCCACAGTTCCCCTTTTGAATCCACTTGCAATCAGATGATCAGCCAACGTGCTGTACCAGGCTCTCGGGGCCTGATGCAAACCATACAAAGCTTTGTTTAAACGATAAACACACTCAGGAAAGTCTGGATCCTCGAAGCCAGGAGGCTGTTTCACGTACACTTCTTCATGAATTGCTCCGTTCAAGAATGCCGATTTTACATCCATTTGATAAATTTTGAAGTTTTTGTAGGCTGCATAGGCAAGAAATATTTGTATAGCCTCCAGTCGTGCCACCGAAGCATACACTTCTGTATAATCTATGCCTTCCTGTTGATTGTAACCAAGAACGACCAAACGCGCCTTATTTTGCACGATAACCCCACGATCGTCCTTCCTGCACTTAAAAACCCAATTTGTAGGAATCGCCTTTTTAACGCGATCGAGTTTGTCGATTAAGTCCCATACACCCAGTCTAACAAACTGTTGCAGCACCACCTGCATAGCTTCAACCCATGATGGTTCCTTGAGTACCATTGCGACACTTGTCGGTTCTATCTGTGATAAAAAGCAGGTGTATTGTGCGATACCAAGGATACCCGAAGAGTGCAAATCCGCATAAGCACAAACAATAGAATCCTCAGTATGAGATACATTATGATCAGATTGATCATCACATATGTTAGCCAATTGGTGCCTTCTGCAAACCCCGTCGTTCACATCACCAATTATCTGATCCTGTGGATGTTGCGAATGAATCCGTAAAGTAGGATTCGCAGGAACAGATACATTATCACCCAAATTGGTGATATTCTCCTCCGCAGTGTCTAAAGAGACAGATGATGAATCATCACTGATTAGAATAGGCTCGGTAGTCTCTTGAGCTTCATCTACCATTACAGATGATGAATCAACAAACTCAGCATCATCGGAAAATTCAGAAACATCGTTTGACGTTTCAGATACATTAGGAGAGTCACTTGCATCTACCAAGGAAAACCTTGGACTTGGAAGACATTGATCCTCCAAATATGATCTAACGAGATCTTAAGGTATATCAGTAACTGTTGATGTAAATGAATTAAATAATTGTTCGTAATCGAACATCCAATCGGGTCCTGTACCAGTTGGTGGAGTAGTATAACTTTGACAATCAACGTGATACCATTCCTCTACGCAACCAGAAGAAAGATTGAAAATCAGTTTCTTTGGAGAATTATAACCCAAGAAATAACCTTCAAAAGCTTTGTCATCGAACTTTCCAACATCTTTCTTCAACACAGTACATGGACACCCAAATGGTTCCAAATACTTTAAGTTCGGTTTACAATTATGTAGAAGCTCGTAACTAGTCTTCTTGAGCTTCTTTACCGTTAGTACGCGATTCAATGTGTAGCAAGCAGTATTCATAGCTTCGTTCCAGAAATGAACAGGTAGCTTAGAATCAGCCAGCATTGTACGTGCAGCTTCAATCAACATACGATTCTTTCGCTCAGACACACCATTCTGTTGAGGAACATAAGGTGCACTGAATTCCCGATGAATTCCTTTTTGTATACAGAAGAAATCCAATACATTATTCCTGAACTCAGTTCCATTGTCACTACGAATTCGTCTCACTTTCAGTTTGTAAAGTGATTCGATCTTTGTAATAAGGTTCTGAATTAGCACAGGAGTTTGATCTTTCGATCCCATAAATAACACCCACGAGTAACAAGAGAAATCATCCGTCACAACCAAACAATAAAAATCTCCAGCAATGCTAGCACGGTTCACTGGACCAAAGAGATCCATATGAAGTCGTTCCAGAGGAGTAAAGATATCGTTTAGTGATTTGGTCGGGTGAGATTTGTTCTTTTGTTTCCCCTTCTTGCATGCGACGCAATGATCATTAAATTTAAAGTTCTTGAGGGACACTCCATTCACTAAATCATTTGTCATCAAAAAGTTCATTTTTCTTAAGTGAATGTGTCCCATGCATCTATGCCAAAAAATAAAGTCTTTCTTTATTGCTTTAGACACGAAGCAAGTAGATGACGGCGAAACTTTGACATCGTAACTCATGTCAAGTACATAAATATCATTTGATCGAGGTGATCGCATGACAACCATGTCTTCTGGGATTGTGAATCCTGGTTGAAGAACAACACATTCCTTGTCGGTAAAAACGGTGGTAAACTTCTTATTGAAAATCTGTGAAACACTCAACAGATTGTGATCCACCTTTTCACAATAATTAACCTTTTCAAACGTAATTCTACTGTTTGAAACTTCTCCTTATTTTGTAATCATCCCTCCTTGATTACCAGCAAACGCCACATAACCCCCTTGAATATATATAATGTTGTGCAGAAGGTCTATGTTACCGGTTATATGCCGAGAACATCCGCTATCCAATATCCATTTTTGAGTTGATACGGACCTAGATGTACCCTGCATAATCAAGTAAAATGATTAGTTCAAAAAGGCAGCCCAAGCCTCAGTCTTGGGCTCTCCCTTTGAAACCATTGGAGAACTTAATAAATTAACACACATATTCGGTACTTAAGAATAAGTGGCAGTTTTCTTAGATTTCTTCTTAAGATAATCATCACGGATTCTTCCTGAATCTGTGTTTAAACAAATGGGTTAAGCACGGTCAACACATGTGTTCAATACATTAAGTGCATCAATCCGAATAAATTTCCTCTGATTGATGTTTGAGTACATTATCAAAGAATCATCAACTTGATTTTCTTTTATGTTAGAAAAATCATTCGTTTTGCAAGTTGAATAATTTTTGATATAATCGATCTTTGCTTTGCATCGTCTTGAAACGTGACCCGTTTCACCACCCTTGAAACATAGTCGATAGTCTAAACTTCGTTGTGATGATGTACCGGTCGGTTGTGATAACAAAGTTTTCAGATTATCAGATTTAGGTGTCTCAAAAGTTACCTTCTTGATGACTCATGTTTTAAACCCTTCTTCGTTTTTTAAAATTCAAGATTTGTCAAATTCGATGAATTTTCCAAACCTGACGATTTAATGAATTTTATAGGTTTAAAAACATTTGTTTTTTGTTTTTGAACATTACTAGTTTTTGATTGAAGAAATTTCCTCTCAAGTTCAGTCATTTGAGTAGTTTCATCTTGAAATACACTTTCAACCAATTCTGGTTTAAGAAGATTCAATGGAACTTCTTTGTCTGAGAACACTTTTGAGAGACCTTTTAATTTAAATACTTTTCCAGTTGAAGTTTTCAGTGGAGGATTAATAAATTGCATTAATTCCTCATCAGATACTGAAAGCTTGTCTGTGGAAGTTACATTAACTTGTTCCTTTGGAATTACTTTAGGAAGCTCGTTAGGAACATTTGAATTGTTTAAAGAAACATTCGAAGATTTTGCATCAGAAACAACTTTTTCAAAATCTTCTGGTTCACACAGAATGTGATTATCAATTGGAATGTCCTTATTTTTAACAATCACATTTGTTTCAGTCAACTCCTCAATTGAAATGTCCATTGCAATTTTGGTAAACACCTTTTTGCTTTTAATAATTGCTGGTTCACGAGTCGGTTCACATGACTCAACATTTTCAGGTTTAACAGTAGGCATATTTAATGAATTTTCTGCCTTAGGAATGATACTGTAATCCTGATTAAATGGAGGAGGAATTTCGACATATCCCAAACCTGCTTTTCCGTTCTTTTTGTGTGAATGATTAACCTCAATTATCTCATTCAAAAGAAAAGAAGAATCTCTGAATTTACTGATTTTATGATTTAATTCCATTTTTTCTTGTTCGGGTTTGGAAATGCAAGTTCGAAGACGAAGAATCTCCTTTAAATGTTGATCCACTTCAATAATTTTGCAATGAACCTTTGCTTTAAGATCATGATTATTATCTGATAATTTTTGAATTTTCAGATTCGCTTGTTCAAGCAATTTTGTTTTCTGCTTATAGCATTCCTTGATCGTAAAGTAATCATTAGTAAATGTATTGTTTTGAGTTAATGCTGTTTCAAGTTTGGATTTTAACACAGCACACTCAGAACAATCCACCATTGTTGATGCAGATTCATTTATATTACTTTGAGGTGTAAGACATACCTCATCAATCTTAGCCATGTAGGCATAAGATGCAGTTTCTTCAGGAGATGATTCTTGTGAACATGATAGAGATTGATCACTGTTAGTTTCCGAGTCAGAAGAATCACTACCTTCTAATACATTATCGCTACTTGCATCCTCAAACTTCTCCAAAGGCTCAACGATAGCAACGTTTGCCTGGTTTCCCAATAAACGCTGAGACCAATCAACTCCATCATTTACCAATAAAGCTTGAATAACTGGAGATTTTTCTTGATCACCAGAGCTAGTAGTGTTACTTTTATCTCCTCCAGATGAAGACTTTGTAGAACAACGGTCAGAATTGTGTGAGCCAAAAAAATCTTTCTTCGGCTTGTCACACTCTTTGGCAAAATGGCCAAAATCATTGCAATTATAACATTTGACTTTTAATTTATCAAATCCAACCCTTTTGTTCAACGTGGGAAGATCTTTTCCCTTTTGTTGCATGAATCTTTTAACCTTTCGAACAATCATGGCCATGTTCCACATCAAATCCATAAGCTCAAGATCATCTGGGTCGATTTGATCATAGTCCTCATCTGTGAGATCACTCGTAGCAATCTTACTTCCCACCAGTTGTTCATATGAACTCATGAACGCACATACAAAAGCGAACTGTTGTTCAGCTTCTTGTAAATTAACCTTGGGTAGGCTTGAAGTATGAGCATTTGAGTTTCCAGTTGCACCACTCGCCATGAAACATACATTAGGAGAATTGTTTACGTTAGGACCCTCTTGAGATTGAGCAAAGGATGCATTAATAGGCACTGAGCTTGTCGCATTGGTTGCCGGTAATGCACCACCATAAAAGTAACGGATTCTGAGTTGATGACTACTGATTTTGATTTTCTTTCAAGGTAGATTGACATTTAATATCAAATTCCCTTTCTTCGATCTTGTTAATGAATTGTACAGCAGTCAGTTCAGGTTTCCGAAAGAAACCGTTCTCTTTAAGCACGAACAAAAAAGTTGAATAATCTGTAGGTAAATCATTCTTTAAAGTATCAATCTTATCTTGTTCAGTTGGCTCAAGATCAACAGATGACATCTCAACAATCAAATGGCTGAAACGGTTGATCATTTCTTCTACAGTTTCATTTTTCATCAGGATAAAATTTCTGAATTGAAATTTCACCAAAGTCTTCTTGCTTTCGAGAGTATTTCCCAAACTTCTCGTTTTCAAGGTAGTAAACAGTGAAGCACAGACTTTGATCGTACTATATTGATGAAAAATATGTTCCGGTAAAGCCATAGTGAGTGTAGAATATGCTTTCGTTTCACTTTCAAAGTCCTTCAACTCATGTGTCTCATAATCCTTAAATGGTTTCGGTGTCCAACTTGTATTGTCATTACCTGTGACATTTGAGCCAAAACAAGGTACACCTCAGTACGTATTTACCGATTAAGCAAATAAACGCCTTTTGCGTAACAAACGAACGATTAACCGAACGGGTCGGGTTATGACCCAGATATCTCGGGGGCCATTTATAAGTGATATACGATCTATGAAAGCTAAAATATAAGAAATATGGTCTTAGTTTGATAGCAAACAAGTTAAACGAAAACATGCTCATTTAACTATCCGCTATAAATTTAAACGCAAAAGATAGTTACAAACCAAGCATTGTATCATCCGTTATGCCGAAAAAGACTTACCAAACACTTATTTGAAATGTTTTAAGCGATCCGTGAAAGTATTTTTGATTTTTAAAAAACGTATAGTATGTCTTTATAATTTTACACAAAACTAGCCGAAAAACACTCGTTTTCGCGCTGTTTAACGCACCCGATAAGTTTTTCGCGCCAAAAATCGAACCCGAACTAAATTTGGACCGGGCTTTTCGTATTTGGGCTGGAGAAACCAGATCATTGGGCCAAAACAGCCCAAAGGGGGCCCATAAGGAATCCCGGCCGCAGCCGCCACCCCCCCCCCCCCTTTGTTATTTTTTCACATTTAAAGTAGATCCAAGCTATTTTCAACATAATTTCTTGAAAACTCTGGACACAACTGCTTCTCCAGCCAAAAACCTTCAAACCCTAAGGTAAGGGGCTAAAATAAGTAGCTTTTATACTTGTTTGAACTTGTTTAAGACCATAAAAACATGTCTTGGTTTCTAAAAATCATTCCTAACCGTGTAAAAATCCAAAAAAATGGTCCATAAACATGTTTTGATCATACACATGGTAAGGAACCTGTTTTGATAGTTTTTTTTGGCCATAAACACGGATTAAAGGGTTGAAACGGCGTTTCCACGGTTCAAAAATTCGTTTTTGTGCACTAGCCGAAACCCTAACTTAAGGGCTGTTATGTTGATGAAATATTTCTTGGTTTGTGATATAGGACTTGTACCTAGCTTGCTTAGAAGCACAAGAACCTGAAAACTTGATTAAAAAGTCGGAAACGAGCCAAACCCGCTAAGGTAATGCCGAAACACTCGCTTACGATCTATTTAGGTTAAGGTTGTGATGTGCATATATTTAGGACTTGAAATTTTCAGGGACATCAAGGACCATGTCAATAAGTCCCTGTTCAAATTTGGTAATTTTTCGACCATCCGAGAATATTTGACGAATTTATTATCGAATTGGGACGTTTATTTGGAAAAAATAGCTAAAATACTTCAAAAATTATGAAATTTTTCTGGGAACTCCAATTTGATGTATTTTGATCACATATGAATTTTGGAATAATTTGGAGAAGTTTAAAGGTGTTTTGTTTATTTGCGTTCGTGTGAGTTTTTACAACCGAATTTAGGCCGAAAAGAATATTGCACGAGCTTTTTACATTCTGGAATTGGTACAGGTTGTTTTGGGACATGATTTGAGTATTCAGGAATTTTTGTGGAATTTTTGGAAATTGTTTGGGGTAAATGGACGATTTTCAGGCGAAATATAGCTGATAAAATGAATTTTTATAAATTAATAAATCAGTAAATAAATTCCAGAAATATTTTTATAAAAATATACATATTTTAATTGATAAGTGGTTAAATTTTCATAATTTAATGTTTAACGGTTAATAAATTATGCTAATCTGAATATTAAACAAATTCAGTTTTTATAAAAACCGGCAAGTTCGCGACTAGTGAATCTACGGAAATATCAAAACACCAAGAGTGATCAACAATCATATTTTTGGGCTAATTAAGTAAAAATGAACTTTTCTATGAGAAACCTGGACAATCCGGGTGGATTGTGCGCGTTTCTTCTCAAATCAAACTGTATAAACGGAAACGGGCCGCGTGGCTAATCCGGGACCCCAGTATGTGATCTTTCTTTTTAACTTAATCATTTTATTAACCAATACATTTACCCAAGCTTATTTTCCCATAACTGTTTTCTGAACGCGTAAACGAACAACTTGGCCCAGCTGGGAAAACGGGAATCTGAGCCAAGTTTAGTTTTAAGTATTAGACATTGAACAACATCACAACCTAAGCCTATTGCCACTTTATGGGCGTTCAAGCTACACCCAAATTAGTTATACAGCCCAGTTTAGTATTGAGATTATAATAATATTAAAATATTAATATTATTATAATATTGATTATAGGGACTACTGATAGCAGACCAAACGAACCACGAGCTGATACAGTACTGATTATCGACTAAACCGTGAGTTTCATGACCCCACTTTTAAACTGTTTTACGAACTTTTGGGGTGAAAAGCATGTTTGATTACATATACATACCTGAAACATGTACTTATGTGAATTATCTAAGTGCTAACACAGGAAAGTCCCCACACACGAAAGTCCCCACGATCACAGTGATTAACTTCGAGCCGGTGGCTTGTGAATAGTACTATTGGTTTGACAAACCCAAACGGAATCGGCCTGGTTGCCGTGTCACATAGTGCCGTTTGCACATGACCATATTTATACAAACAGGCTATGTAGTGTTAGACATAGCTACCGGGGCATGTTGTGGGCGGAAAGGGGCCACAGTGGTTGATGGAGCGTGGGAAATGGATGCACGCAGCACATACAGTCAAGGCTTCGCTGTAGCTTAGCATAATTACGTCACATACATCATTTACATACATACATACTTATATCATGATTACAAGTGTTGACTTGTGAACACTCATTACTGTTTTCTTGAAACTCGTGAAACTCACCAACTCTAGTAGTTGACCCGTTTTAAACTGCTTTTCAGGTGTACCTAAATCGGAGTAATTTGATGATCTGTTACTTACCTGAAGTGTGTGGTTGATGCTATGTGAATAGAGGCAAGGATGTTAGTAGTAAGAATGTATAGTTAATGAACTAGTTTTGTTTATATCACCTAGACTAGAAAACAACGATAGAACAAAGAAATGTAATATATTGTAAATTAGTTTGTAGTGTTTCTTTATAAACAATATGTTGATATCAGAGGTGTCTGTTACATTCCCGTTTTACGCTTCCGCATTGTGCTAGTCGGGGTGTGACATTACCGATCAGTGGTGCAGCATAAACATCATCAAGAAAACGAACACTGCTAGGATGTACGGATCCCAGATGTGCACGGAATTTTGGTTCCCAACGGGCAAAGTCCGATAGTTTCAACAGCTTGGGACACTTATTATGACTGCCAATCTCGTTATCCATCGTCAGCATCTGTTGCAATAAGACATTCTGTGATGCTAACGCATAATAAGATGAATTCTGAGCAGCCATGATAAACTTCATGGATTAAAATTATCAAACTTTCAAAGTTTATTCGTTTACTGTTCACACAAATGAACTAGTAACGAATGGGATATTCATTAAAAATTGATTACTTTAACGAATGGGTTATTCGTTAAAAATTGATTACTTTATGGAATGTGTTGTTCGTTAAAATTTTGCTAACGAATGAGAGTTAACGTATGTGGCTTAACGAATCAGGCTTAACGAATAAGATTGAACGAATGAGTTTTGATCTTGACGAATGAGATTGAAATTGTAACGAATGAGTGGTTAGGTCTTAGAGAATGAGTGTAAACAGTGTAACGAATCAGGCTTCATCCTAACGAATAAGACTTCATCTTAACGAATAAGTCTTCAACGATTCAAACTTCCAATTTCAACTTCAAACTCGTCCGAATCTTACTGAAACTACTTAAAACTTATATCAAAATAATCCAAAATCAAATCCGAACCTTAATTGCCTAGTCCGAACTCACAATCACAGAACAAACTGGTTATGTTTCTACAATTATCAATTTACCTTAAAGCTCAATTAATTCATCATGAAACGAATCAATTGACTATGATTAAAACTCGATTATGTATCGTAGATCAGATCCAAGGCTCTGATACCACTTGTAGGAACCTGGATACGGATCTAGATCATGATAACAACGATACACATGTTGATTGATATACGATTAAGTTTGACAGAGTAACGAGAGAGAATGATCACTGAACTGAAAACCTTACATTAATGAATAATTTACAGACTATATATAGGGGATGACCACATTCGTTAACTTAACAGTTAACGAATGTGTCATTCGTTACATTAAACCATATGAATGAGCTCTTCATTCGTTAATACATTTAACATATAACGAATAGCCCTCATTCGTTATCTCATTCGTTAAACTGGGTTAACGAATGAGCTTACAATTAGACGAATGTGTTACATTCGTTACAGGGTAACGAATGTAACATTACATTAGAGCGAATGGCTCATTTAGCCATATTTACATTAAGACCCCTATAATTTATACTTAATACATTAATGCCCTGATAAAGACTGAGACATACAAAACGTGTATCAACAAAGTCCATGGCTTTGAATACAACACTCTGATCAAGCTTTCCCTGGATGAATTGAAAAGAAAGTTGCAAGAGGTTAAAGGCTTTCATCAAAGGAAAAGGAACTCTGCTGATGTTGAAAGAGTGAAAAAGCTGAAAGGGCAGAAGGAAAAAGAGAGGATGGAGGATGAAAAGAAGAAAGCTGAAGCTAAAGAGTGGTTCCAAGATCCTATAAGATTCAAACTTTGAAGGAAATACTGATGGGAAAGGGTATGACAGAAGAACAGTTCAACAATATGCCTCATGAACAACTCTTAGACATATACAATCGAGAGCAAAGATTATACTGATGGAGGAAATACTGATGGGAAAGGAGGAAATACTGATGGGAAAAGAGGAAATACTGATGGGAAAGGAGGAAATACTGATGGGATGGAGGAAATACTGATGGGAAAGGGTATGACAGAAGAACAGTTCAACAATATGCCTCATGAACAACTCTTAGACATATACAATCGAGAGCAAAGATTATATATGGAAATACAGAGAAGATTGGAAGAGGAGAAGAGGAAGATGGAAGAAATCGTTAGAGCTAAAATGTTGGGTACCCTACACAAGAAAGGTGTGATAATTCAAACCGATGAAACTTTGTAGAGACAGTATGTAGAAGAAGGGCTTGACAAGACACAAAAGACGCAGCAATGAAGCACAAGCCGAACACCCTTAAGGTTTGAGTGTGTGAGGCCCGAGCGACCAAGGAATTTAAATCTGCCCACACATCTCTTATACGATAAAAGATCAAAGACCTTGAGGGTTTTCACTGCAGACAAAGAAGAAACCCTTATCATCTTTAGAGATGATTTGAGAAACTTTACAATAGAACAGCTGAAGAGAATGGCCGAACTGGACTTATACGACAATCAAGATCGAAGACAATTGGCCGGGCAACAAAGAAACAATCTCTCCAAATTCATTAAAGAACAAGCTGAAAAGGGATTCTTATTTCTAAACCAAAGAAGAATAGAGATAAGGAGTCAAGTAGAGAGGGACAAAAGAAACAAAAGGATTAACAAAGTTCACACTCTTGAACTCTCTCTCTTTGACTCCGGCAGAAGGAAAACTCAAGCAAGCAGCTCACACGGTAAAAGGAAGACTTTGAAGGAGTGCATGGCTATGAGGGAGGAGATGCGAGAACCAAATTCGGTGGTGCAGCAAAATGGAAGAATAACTTTCAGCACCTACAACCAGCACGACGACTCAATTTCTTTGAGGAATGTGTCGGGAATACCCATTGCTGTAACCAGGCACAATGGGGATCTTCAATTTATGCATCCTCAAGATCTCCAAGACTTAATTGATGCAGAATTCCCAATTGACTCCTCTGACGCTGTGGAGCTTGATATGATAAAACAAAAGGCACCCCTTTTCAAACGGATGAAAGAAAAATCAGACGCAAGGAGTCGGCGGAGGAGATGGCAGAAAAGAGACTCAATGATGATTATTTGATTTATGTTTATCTTTGTAATTTTGTTTTAGTTTGTATTTTGATGTAAAAATTTTTAATGTGTAATGCCCAAGAGGCAGAATTCCTAATTATGTAATGAAATGACATGTTCTTGAATGATATATCTTTGATGTCTGATACATGTGTAACTCTATGTAGGTATGTTTTGGTGCATCTGATCTTGTTGGGTTGGATTTTTTATAAGGAAGATTGGAATCTTCTCAACCTCCTCAGAAAACGGCTAAGTATGGACTTCGAGAAAGCCTAGATGATCAAGCATGGTTTTATTACTTCGAGCAAGGTCTTCAGAACCTTAAAAGGTTGATTCTTCTATGTGTTAAGGCTTCGATCAAGCTACACTTCATCAAGCAAGAGTATTCTTCTATAGAGCATGGATTGCCAATTGAGCAAACAGCTTGATCATATAAGTTTTAACCAAGTGTTACGAGCATAGGATGATCGAGCACATGGGGACAAGCATGGATGCAATAAGAAGATGTCACGTGATTAAAGCAAGGACTTCGAATACAGTTCAGTTCCCCGAGCATGATTTACATCTGAGCATGCTAAAGATTGCTCAATAAGTCTAAGGACAAGATTGAAGACATCAAGAAGAATGAGCTGGCTCGATGGACTAGTTCGAGCAAAGCAGGTATTGGTCAAGAGGAATGAACTTTGTTGGAGGAGAATATCTTCACTGAAGATATTCTAAGTAAAGTATGCTCGAGGACATTCATCGAGCATACCTAGCATAGTGAGTCTGCTCGAGAAAGATTGTTACCTTACTCGAGGACTCAACACTTATATTATTTTGTCTTTCATTATGTAACGATTAGGAACTTCTAGAAGGAATGTCAGGGTCTATAAATAAGGTCTTAGGTTTCCATTTAGGTAACGGATAACGAGGCACACAATACGAGAAACATTCCAAAATGAATATTCTATTTGTTTCCTCACACAGCCGTCGTCGCTGCCGTCATACACGAAACCCTAGACATTCTTTTCACTGTTGTATTAAATGATATATTAAATGTAGTGAATCTTTGTCTTTGATTATGTTCTTATTGATTATATATTATCGTTTCGTGTCCGATGTTTCACACCTTCGTTCCCACTTGTTGGATATCTTGCTTCCACCAGGATATTCAATAGGCCTTTGGGTTACAGAGTCGTCGTGTTCTTGTCAACCTTTTTCTAAGGTTTCACCCGACTCACGGTCCTGACATTTTACATTTTGGGGGCGTTATGCGTTCACAAATCAACTATTTTATTTCACACTACAATTCCATTATTTGCGTTTATATGATGTTGCTCAATTAGTTATACGTGCGAATGTGACTATGTGTTTATTTTTGAGTTATGGTTGTTGGTATATCATCCTCATCCTCATCCTTATTAGTATGATCACCCGCCATCGGAATAGCTCATTATCCATGTGATTCGAGAGAAAAGACAATTTTTATATCATTGTTATGTTAGTTTTAGTAGTTCATATGTATCGTAAGGAATTGTGTTTTACAATATTATATTTATTCAAAAACCATGATTACTTGCTCAACTTTATGTTGATAAACTATATATTTTCACGCATGACGCGGGTAGCTATTTGGGATGAAGAAAGAAGTTAAAGAGTAGATTGGACTATAGGTTGCATGATGAATAAAGACTTATTTAGTTTCATTTTAATCATTTAATTGTAGCGTTTATTTTTCTTTGAGACAATGTTTGTGCTTTGCATTCTTGAATTTCATGAAATAAATAATTTAGATATTGACACGTGTATTTTACTTTAGTGTCTTTTGAACTATGAAACAATTATGTCGCGCCCCGGCACATTCTGCCGTAGGTTGGGGTGTTACACATCCATGAAGTTACTTTTAATAATTTTACCCTTGGATGAAATTATCATAGGCTTATATGTTATACATAGGTAATTAGATATTTTATTAGGTCTATACATGAGGATTTTTAGCTTACTTATTAGCTAAACGTATGTGTATGCTCGAATATTGTTTAGTTTAATTTTTAGCTAAATCTATGCATACGTTTGAGGATTGTTTAGCTTATGTGTTACTGCGTTAGCTAAACTTAGTTGTGTGTGAATGTCTAAGTGAATGTTTTGCCAAGCCATGACCGGATTAAAAGTTGAGGATAAAATTCCTTAGTTCCCGTTTGGTGATCTAAGGTGAGGAAGTCCCCTAACAATTTATCTTTCCTTAGGGTGGGATGTTAAAATTCCTTAGTTCCCGTTTGGCGATCTAAGGTGAGGATGTAAAATTTCTTAAGTCCCTTACTTTGTGTTTGGTGACATAAGATGAGGAGATTCGTGCCATGTTCTTAGCTACTACTCATTGTGTTGTGAAGGTTAAATGTTTCACCTATATTATATACATTCTATTACATTTATAAAAACATGAATTCACTTAGCCTGGCTGACTTTGTATGCATGTTAGATTGATCGCAGATTAGATGGATGTTTGAATCACCACTTGGATGTGTTTGAGGCTACCTGACATTTGAAGATGACATTTCTAGTTGAAGACCGTATTTGTTTAAATAAAGTTATGACATTATTAATAGAATAATAATTAAAGATTGTGACATTTTTATATTGAATGACTTTTATGGCCTGTTGTTTATTTATCTTGATTTAAAATTTTCCACTGCGTATACTTGAGTTTTAGATTATACAAAAATACAATTTATTTCCAATTTAATTATTTTCAGTTTAGATGCTTCCAGCGTTTTTGGGAAGAAAGACTTTCGCTATTTGTATTTTAAGGTTAAATAAGCGTGTCAAAATTTTTTGGTTGATTTTATGGTACAATATACCAACAGTTCGACTCCCGGGTTTCAAGGTATTACAAGCTTTGAACATTCAAATAGGGCCCACATAATTTCTAATTATGCAACCCTAAACAAATAATAAGCTATAACCAACTAGAACACTACGTCTAATGTCTTATCTTAAAGTCATGGCTCTGATACCAATATATAACACCCCGGTGTAAGCAGAAACGCCTGAGTATGACGTACATATTGCTCAAAACACATGTGGTATTATTAAGTGACAATATTTTCATTAATTGATTTACACATCTAAAACACAAATTTGTAAACAAAGAAATACATTTATTTTAAGAAAATCAAACAACTTGTCTATTTTTTTATATAACCTAATGCTAGTGTCTTCTCCAAAGCAACATCTTTTAATAATTGTTCCGGTAGCATACATATAAAATATAGGTTAACTAAATGAATAGTTGGTGAATTCACACAAATTTTGATACATATAATAGTAAACCCATACAATTCCATGAAACATGTGATAATCGAGCAAGAAAGGTCCTTTCCAACTGGTAACAACCAGCGTACTCGGATAATCGCAGGTAAGGTCCTTTCCAGTTGGTGACACCCAACGTACTCGGATAATGAGGCCATTTTCCACTCATAAAAAATGGTCCTGAGTGCAAAGGGGGCGTATGATCAAACATGTGGAAAAAACCACGCACAAGTAAGTTTTGAGCAAGTAATCAAGTAAACACCCAAGTCCATGATATGAATTGTAGTTTCGTAAATGAATAACTAAACAGTCGTTTTGGATAGGATATATATGCTACCCCCAAAAATTTAAAAGCGTTAAATGGGGGGTGTGAGAAACTCACCTTGAAAATGAGGATGAAAGTTTGAAAGAGTCGAACAAACGAGTGGGAGAATCACGGAGGATTATCCTAAATAACTAATATGTATACGAGATTTTAACACGAGTCTAAATGGAAATGAAGCTACGGCAAATTGGGATTTTGAGATTTTTGACTGAAAATGAGTTTAACTATAATGAATTAAACTTTATATAAATCATTTGAAATTTATTAGTTGAATAATGATTTGTAAATGCATAATTATAACTTATTAATATAAGCTTAAATAAAAAGATTAAAAACACGTCATGGTTTAATGTTTTGTTTTTTTAGTAACATAATAAATTAATTTATTATTAATTAGTTTAAAGGCTTTTCATGATTTATTTTAAATAAATTCTACATATTATTTTATAGGTTGAACAAATAGAAACTAAAGTGGTTATGTTTTATAGAATTTATGAAACTAAATCATATTTAATATAATTAAAACACAAATTAGAAATAGTTTAATGGAGTTTTCAAAAGGTTTAACTCTTTTAATTAATTTTATTGAATTAAAATATTCTTTACTTTATATTAGTTAAGTAACATATGAAAAGATGATGATGATGATAATATTAATAATAATAATCGTAACAATTATTAGGAAAATTGGTTTTTATTGGTCCCAACTATTTCATTTTTGTCGGCGCTGGTCCCAACTTTCATTTTGGCTAGCAACGGTCCCAACTTTCACATACGTTTCCTCCACCAGTCCGCGACTAACGGAGTACTAACTCCGTTATGTCATTGATGACGTGTCCATCCTACTTGTCAAAAAAAACGTTACGTGGCAGCCATCTATGTTGTCAAAGACCAGGGAATCACAAACTCGTACGGGACTCCGACCTCCAAACCATCGCCGCCATCAAACTCAAACACACCTCCCCACACCACCGTCCCACCGCCGCTCCCGCCACCACCACCACCACCGCCCAATGCCTCATTGGCCACCGTCACGTTCACCATTTAAGCCGTCTCCCCCATATTCGTTATTCATCTCAGTTCGTATCCAATCAACTCGTCCTGTTTTTCCGGCGACCCACCCCCGTGTTCCGATTGGAACCCGATTCATATATGATAAATTGGGGGTTTGACTCCAAAGGCACACCCAAATAAAAATCCCAAATTTATCTCAAAAACCCTAATTGAATCGTCGAATAAAATACAATGTTTGACTGTCATCATCGTCATCGTTCAACTTCCTCCGCCGCATCGGCGTTCAAATCCGGTGTCGCCGTCCTCCGGTACAGATGACGTCATCCTTCAGGGCTTTCTCTTCCGACGAAACGAACGAGGTTACAATTAAAGATGAGAAGGTTGTGAATAAGCCTCCGATATATACTGCGAATGAGTTGCAATCTTGGAGGATGGCTAGCGATCTCTTGCTTTGGTTGCCGGAAATGAACAGTCGCCGGAGTCGCCGAAGTTGGTGGAGGAGAGAATTGGGGATTTTGATTATGAATGTAAAATTGTTATATGAAAACAAATATCCATGTAGGCTACCATGTCATATGTTTTTGAGAAGTAGGATGGACACGTCAGCAATGACATAACGGAGTTAGTACTCTGTTAGTCGCGGACTGGTGGAAGAAACGTATATGAAAATTGGGACCATTGCCAGCCAAAATGAAAGTTGGGACCAGCGCCGACAAAAATGAAATAGTTGGGACCAATAAAAACCAATTTTACTAATTATTATTATTATTATAGCAGCAGTAGTAGCAGTAGCAGTAATAGTAGCAGTAGTAGTAAAAGTAGTTCAAGAATAATTCAAGTAAATTGTATGGGACATGTACATGAATATATGAGCTTGATTATGAATGTTTAAAATGAGCATGCAATGTAACATCCAGGATTTTTCCTATTCGTATTCATATTTGTTTACCCAACTCGTGAATGAAATTTGAACCTTTTGTATTAAAAAAAATTTGAATTTTATTTGGTTTGTCCTATTTTATATTATCTCGACTTTCAAGCTCGTCAAACAATGCTTAAAACCCCTTAAAATCACTTAAAACGGCTAAAATAGCATTTATAGAAGTACAATGACAATTTTTGCCATAATAAAGAAACTTGTAACACCCACAAAGTTTTGGTCAAAATTTGAGAAGTCTATAAAGATAAAGGACCAAAAATAATTATGAGAAAGGTAATGGGAAAAAGTATGATAAAGAAAAGAAAGCATATTATGTTAAAGGAATAAGTAAGGAAACTCCATCCCACATGGAATCTGGGAAAGAAATAAAAGCACTTTATAAGGAAAGAGTTTTCCAAAGTAATGTTCTTATGGGGCTAACCACTCTCACTAGTCCTAGCGGAGGGTGCGAAGCACCTGACGCGCACGGACTCGGACTTGGGCAATGGGCGTAATGTGGCGTTTTGTGTTGTGTCGTTGAACACTATTGGTGTTGTGTCATTACGAATTGTGAAAATATTTTTTATTGAGTCAGTGTTTTCACCAGCATAAAGCTGACGTATTTTGAAACTGTTTTCAGGTAATCAGGAGTAAGGAATAGTGATGGATATGCCAATGAAGATAGAAGAACACTAGGCATAGTTTACAGCTGGTGGCTCAGCAAATTTTGTATTGAGGCATATATATATTAAACTTGTTTTTAAACAAGTAATTTTATAAAACAAACAAGGGTATTTAATTCCCTATGTTATGAAAGTAAATATTTTAAAATAACATTTTCCGCTGCAAACTTTGATAAATTGACAAAAGTGGTACCAACTGTGGGTCACACGCCTAGGCCCGAAGGCGGGGTGTGACAGGTTGGTATCAGAGCCATCAGTTTTAGCGAATGAAGTATTTGATAAACTACTTAGGCTTTAACCAATTTAAGTGCATGAAAGTACGGATAAGATATATACCTTTGGTAAATTCTTAGAAATAGTAACTAATAGTTACCTCCTATTTTCTCGTCTATTGGATGTCGAAAAGGGGAAATTAGAACGTTGAAGTCAATAGTGGACCCTCAAGGAACACGAGAGGGAGACTGAAGAAAAATGTTGAAAACCAAGTTGTCGAAAATCAGGAAGTGAATGTTACCCCTCCTGCTGATGATCAATTTGTGAGAAAAGAAGATATGCAAGAACTGATTGCAAGAGGAACTGCCGAAGTTTCCCGCTATGCTCGAGACTATGAGAAAGAAGGAAACACCGAGATATGAGAAATCTAATAAGTTTAAGCGAGAAGAAGAAGAGGAAAAATAAGAAGAAGAACATGTCAGCTCTAACGCTGATAGCGATTATGAGGAGAAGAAAACCAAGAAACAAAAGACTAAGAAAGGTTGTAGTTACAAGACATACCAGATGTTTAAGCCCAAGAATTTTGATGGAAGCGATGGTGTTATTGCTGCACTGGGATGGCTTGAAGAAATGGAAGCCATTAATGTCATTAGTAAGTGCTTTGAGGAAGAAGCAATTCAGTATTCCTCCCAATCATTCAAAGGCGAAGCTCTACAATGGTGGAATACCCTTATTCAAGCTAAGGGTAGATTAAATATGTACAGGCTGAGTTGGGAAGAATTCAAGGATCTTGTAACCAGGAAGTTTTGCCCGATGAACGAAAAGGATGAAATTCAAATCAAGTTTTTAAATCATAGAGTTGTTGGGACAAATCTTAAGGACTACAATACTAAGTTGTTGGAGTATTATAGGATAGTACCACACTTGGTAACGCCAGAAAATAACAAGGTCTCTCGTTATATCTGGGGTTTACGAAAAGAGATTAGAGACATGGTTAGATCATCTTTGCCTCAAACCATTGATTCAGCCATGGAGTTGGCTGGATATATGATGAATGGATTAATCAGAACCCGTGAAGAAGAAAAGAAAGAGAATGTATTCAAGAAGGAAGTTGTGTTTAAGAAGAATGAAAGGGACAACAAGAAACCATATCGTGGGGAGAAGAAGAATTCTCGATCACCAATCCCATTAAGTAAGATATGTAACCGAAGACACTTTGGAAGGTGCAGGTTCCATCAGTCACTTACCTGTACTAACTGTAAACAAGTGGGACATGCAACAACCGATTGCTACAAAAATAAGATTGCTTGTTATGGTTATGGTGAAATGGGACATTTTCAAAATGAGTGTCTGAAGAAGAAAACTGGAGGAGAAGGTGCAAGTGGTAGTGGCACCAATAATGAAGGTAGGAAAGGAAATGCACGTGTTTTTATGCTCAACACTGAGAAGGCAGCTAAAATGCCGGTAGTCATAACTGGTACGTTTCTTGTTAATAATGTTTATGCTAGAGTTTTGTTTGACTTGGGTGCAAATCAATGTTTTATAGAAAAGAAATTTTGTAGCCTATTAAACGAAGCCTTAGTTAAGTTTGACAAATCCCTCATGGTAGAGACGGCCGACGGTAATCAAGTTAGAATATCTGAAGTTTTGAATACAGGTAAAATTCTATTAGCAGGACTTGTCATACCTGTCCAGCTGTTACCCATGAAATTGGCAGGCTTTGATATTGTCTTAAGTATGGACACGTTATTTGATAATCAAGCCCGTATCTTATGCGATAAAAATGCAATAGAAATTCGTGCAAACGGGAAGACAATTTAAATAGCCGGAGACAAAGATGGAGGTCATCTTAGCTTAATCTCGATGATTAAAGCTAATAAATGTCTACATAAAGGATGTTTAGCATTCATGGTGTATGGAACGGAAGAACCTAAAGAAAAGAAATTAGAAGACGTATGAATTGTCTCAGAATTTCCTGATATTTTCCCGGAAGAATTACCGGGAATACCACCGGAGCGTGATGTTGAATTTTGAATAGACTTAGTACCTGGAACCACTCCAATAGCTAAGTCCCTGTATAGACTAGCTCCAACGGAAAAGAAAGAATTAAAGAAACAGTTAGATGAACTGTTAGAGAAAGGATTTATAAGACCGAGTTCTTCACCTTGGGGAGCTCCGATCTTATTTGGGAAAAAGAAGGACGCTTCGATGAGAATGTGCATCGATTATCGTGAGTTGAATAAAGTAACAATCAAGAATAAATATCCACTTCCAAGAATCGACGATTTGTTTGATCAACTACAAGGACAAGTTGTTTTTCAAAAATCGATTTACATTCAGGTTATCATCAATTAAAAGTACAAGAAGAAGATATTCCAAAGACTGCATTTGGAACCAGATATGGACATTTTGAATTCACGGTTATGCCATTTGGACTTACAAATGCTCCTGCAGCATTCATGGACATGATGAACAGAATTTGTAAGCCCTATTTAGATAAATTTATAATCGTATTCAACAACGATATACTTGTTTATTCTAAATCGGAAGAGGATCATAAGGTTCATCTCAGGATTTTGCTTGAACTACTTAGAAATGAGGAATTGTATGCAAAGTATTCTAAGTGTGAATTTTGGTTACATGAGGTACAATTTCTTGGTCATGTTATTAATGCAAATGGAATCCAAGTAGATCCCGCCAAGATTGAAGCGATAGCTAAATGGGAAATTCCAAAATCGCCAACTGAAGTTCGAAGTTTTCTAGGTTTGACTGGATACTATAGAAGATTCATCGATAATTTCTCCCATATAGCAGTTCCCTTAACTTCTTTAACTCGAAAGAATGTTAAGTATGAATGGGGAAACAAACAACAAAAAGCATTTGACTTACTTAAACAAAAGCTTACTAATGCACCTATACTGGCCTTGCTAGGAGGTACAGAAGATTTTGTTGTATTTAGTGATGCATCTAATTCAGGTATGGGTTATGCAATAATGCAACAAAACAAACTAATAGCTTATGCTTCTCGAAAATAAAAAGTACACGAAAAAAATTATACAACTCATGATTTGGAGTTAGGTGCCATAATTTTTGCTTTAAAGTTATGGAGACACTATCTATATGGAGTAAAGTTTAGCGTGTACACTGATCATAAAAGTTTAAAACATCTTTGATCAAAAGGAACTTAACATGCGTCAAAGAAGATGGATGGAAACCCTAAATGACTATGATTGTGAAATCATCTATAATGAAGGAAAAGCAAATGTAGTAGCTGACGCATTGAGTCGTAAAGAACATGAAATAATTATGAGAAAGGTAATGGGAAAAAAGTATGATAAAGAAGAGAAAGCATATTATGTTAAAGGAATAAGTAAGGAAACTCCATCCCACATGGAAGGTGGGAAAGAAATAAAAGCACTTTATAAGGAAGGAGTTTTCCATGGTAATGTTCTTATGGGGCTAACCACTCTCACTAGTCCTAGCGGAGGGTGCGAAGCACCCGACGCGCACGCGCACGGACACGGACTCGGACTCAGGCGATGGGGTTAATGTGATGTTTTGATGGCGCACTTGGCACTTCGCACGCTCGCATCGCCGCGAGCCGCATAAGGGCCGCTTTAGTATTTTTGAACTATGGAAGATCGACCAAGAAGTGAAAAGATACTAAAGTTCAAGGAATAAAAATAAAAATTCTGATTTCCAGACCCATCGCGCTACGCGACGGGTATACAGACAAGATCATCGCGCTACGCGATGCAGTTTCCCTTGAGTTTAGAAAAAGGGGCGTCGCGCTACGAAATGGTCTAGTAGGAAGGGGGTATCGCGCTACGCGATGACCTGGTTAAGTAACCAAATCAACCACGTCTCAACACGTGGCAAGATCTTGTGAATTGCGGCGTCGCGCTACGCAACGGCCCAAAGAAAAAAGCGTCGCGCTACGCGACGGTCCCCAAAACTTTGCCTATAAAAGGGGATACGGGTTCGAAGCATTATCATTCCAAAATCACCTTTCTTTACACACACATAACCTTGGGGAATGTGCCCGATCATTGTGAGGTTCCGTTTTCCCGATTTTTCGTAAAACGTGCATAAATTGAAGTTCAGACGCTTCGTCGAATGGTTAAGCGAGTTTGAAACAAGGTTCTAACGATTTGAGTAGAAGTGCTACTTGTACAAGGCTTAGGCAAATCAAAATACCTGCATAAGGTAGGGATTCTGCTTAAGTTATTATTTTATTATTATTTTATATAGCTTAGACCCTAGTCAAGGATATAGTCTATACCTTGATCAAGTATCTAAGTGAAATATAAGCTTTCATAAGATAAGATTATTGATGAAATGTTGCTCTTTATTTTTATAAAGTTATTACTTATGAAAGAAGAAACTTGATATATACGTTTCTTCATGATGAAGAAACGTAGCATATAAATGTTTTGTAAAATGAAATGAATATCAAGGTAAAGGTTATGCAAATAGACTTAAGGTCTAAAGCTAGATTGTAGATCTAGTTATTTATAGAATGTTATTCTCGAACTATAGGTCCGAGATAAAGATGAGACATCTGTTGGTGAGAAATCTTGAAATCAACAAAAGGTGAATACGTCCAAACCTTTTTATAGTGTGAAATGTTTTATGACGTCAATACGTCTATGTACTGTATATTTTGAAAAGATATTTACTCTTTGAAACTTTGGACTGTTATCCATATGTAAAAGAGTTATGGAAATATTTGCATGAAGATTGATTCAAATTCTCTAAAAAATTTTGATACAAGGTAGTACTAAACACTCAGGCTAAAATACACGTCTCTGGATCCTTACATATATGTACTGTAGTGGGCACACTATAGACATACTGACCATGAGGCAAGTGACTGTCTCTAGGGCGAGTGAAGTCCGATTATGAGGTTTGTGCGTATGTTTGGTTCCGATGACATGGGATTGAGACCCACTAAGTCGTTGAACACTATTGGTGTTGTGTCATTACGAATTTTGAAAATGTTTTATTGAGTTTGCGTATTCACCAGCATTATAGCTGACGTATTTTGAAACTGTTTTCAGGTAATCAGGAGTAAGGAATAGTGATGGATATGCCAATGAAGATAGAAGAACACTAGGCATAGTTTACAGCTGGTGGCTCAGCAAATTTTGTATTGAAGCATATATATATTAAACTTGTTTTTAAACAAGTAATTTTGTAAAACAAACAACGGTATTGTAAGGCCCCGAACCCCGGGAACCCCACAGTTGGTATTCATACAAAACACTTATGAAAATAATTAAACTTGAAAACGGTTTCTTCCATTAAAACAAACATCTTAGAGTGTAAATTCAGCGGAAAACATAAATAGTGAAGCAAGTTCCCTAAAACCCGAGAATTTTGCCCAAAACCAACTTTAAATAAAATTCATAAAACCATTTAAAATAAACTCATTAAAATTACATTCTTCTATCCACGTATGCCCTTCACCTTCCAAGTAGCTTCGTGCACGCCCAAGCGATAAGGCATCCTCTTCCTAACCTGAAACTTACACTAACATGCACACAAAGTCAGCTTGAGCTGAGTGAGTTCAAGTTTTATGTAAATAATATCAGTAGTAACAATTATGATAGTCATACCAAGAGTTTTTAAAGTAAAAGGGTGCATCCATTGAATCATCATTACCGAAAACTAAACATTCTCATATATACATATACAAAATGTATATGTAAACATCCTTTCAAATACATCCCTATATATATAACAGTATATATATATATATAACAACCACGTATAACATCAGGGTCGAGCAAACGTATAACCCAACACATGTAACATCAGCGCATGCAAACACAAAGTAGGCATACGCAACATCAGTAGTCGAAATGACTACAACATCGCCAAATATAGGCCAATCAATAATGTATATATATATATATATATATATATATAAAATCCCAAGGCCTACCATATACTAGCAAGCCTATATAAAATCGTTTAAAACATTTCATCATGTAAGAAAACACTTAGGTGTGCATGCTAGCCCAAAATTTAAAAAGAGTTAAAAAGGGGGCATCAAGAACTCACCTGAAATAATTCGAACTTCTGCAATGACCTAGGAAATCCCTAAGTGCACAATCACAAGCGAGGGCCTGTAAATTATACACAACGCGTTACTAAACTAGACCGTAAGCACACTCTTGCCTAATGGGCCGTTCAAGCCCAACACTTTGGCCCAAGGCCTAAATACTTGGCCCAAGGCCCAACACTTGGCCCAAGACTAATCAAATCGAGTCGAATACGCGCGTAATAAACCTTAAAACCATTTGTTAAACGAATCAGCCCCAAATGGACCAAATTCCCATTTTAATCTTTTCATTCATCATGATTATGTAACCCGAGTTGATAGGGTTGATGGTTCCTTTTTACAACTCACACTTTAACATTTAAACGAAAATTCTTGCACCGCCGACTCGATTGATGAAGCACTAACAAAAACAGCCCCGAGCATCAAAAAAGTAATTTTCCCACAGCCTTTAGACTCTCCTAGGGCCATGCAAACTGATTCGGTGGGTCATCCAACCGATTAACGCATCAAACTCAACAATTTACAATTTTACACTCGATAAACCCTAGTTTTCGAACTAAAATCGATGAACGACCTAAACACCTCCAATGGCTACGAAATTTTAATATGATGTAAATGCCATACCTGGGGATCTTTCTGCATCAGAAACTCTAATTTTTATCCATGGGAAGTGGGTCAATTACACCTTGGCTGAAAATTTGTCCAACGAAAAGTTTCGGCAAAATTGAGCATCAAAACGATTAGGGGTGAACAAAAAGAGTGTTGGGGATTGTAGTACATACCTTGAACTACTTCTAGGAGCTTGGAATCGATCAAAAATTCGAAGCAAGGAAGGGAGGGGGCTGGTCTCTTTGGCCGATCGCTGCTGTAGCTTCTCTAGGGTTAGGTTTTTTTTTTTATTAGTGTTATATTATAAAACATTTTCATTCTAGCCCCCGGAATTTAATAATAATGCAACTTGGAAGAATTGCTAAGCGATTAGACGTACCGGGATGACGTAAAGGCTTCCGAGAAACGTTGGATAAATCCGAGAATTATACATACTTTACAATCTTTAATTCTTGAAACCGGAATTAACGGGCGTTACAAGTCCACCCCCCTTACAATGGGATTCGTCCCCGAATCCCGATGCGATGGGAACAACTGCGGATAATGCTTTATCATCTCGTCTTCGGACTCCCAAGTGGCCTCGGAACCCCTACGGTGTTTCCACTTCACCTTCACCTGTCTAACCACCTTATTCCTCAAACGCCTCTCCTAACGGTCAACAATAGCAATCGGTTGTTCAACGTAGTTCAGATTACTATCGAGTTCAATATCATCGAGAGGCACATGGGCCCCTTCATCCGCTAGGCATTTCCTCAGATGGGACACGTGAAAAGTAGGGTGAATCCCCGCGAGCTCCTCAGGCAATTCCAGCCTATATGCTACCTCACAGACTCGGGCCAATATATGGAATGTGCCAATAAATCTCGGACTGAGCTCCCCCCTCTTACGAAAACGAATAATGCCCTTCCAGGGAGAAACTTTTAACATAACCCGATCCCCAGCCTCAAACACAATAGGCCTTCGCCTTTTATCTGCATAAGACTTCAGACGATCCTGTGCGGCCTTCATAAATTCTTTAATCTTGTCGAGTTTCTCAGTCGTAGCCTCGACCACCTCCAAACTACCCAACTGCTTTTGACCAATGGAACCCCAACAGACTGGAGTCCTACACCTCCTACCATACAACATCTCGAACGGTGGCATCCCAATCGTGGCGTGATAACTGTTATTATACGAGAACTCTACCAACGGTAAGTGACGGTCCCAACTACCACTAAAATCGATAACACAAGCCCGCAACATATCCTCGAGAGTCTGAATGGTCCTCTCGGACTTATCATCCGTCTGTGAGTGATAAGCAGTACTGATGAGGAGTTTGGTGCCCATCTCCTCGGGAAACCTTTTCAAAAACCTGGAGGTGAAACGCGTATCCCTTTCCGAAACAATAGATACCGGAACCCCGTGCCTAGAGACGATCTAACGAATAAACACATCGGCCAGCTGCTCAGAATTAAAAAGTCTCTCGAATCGGCAAGAAGTGAGCGCTCTTGGTTAGTCTATCCACGATTACCCAAATGGTGTCGTAATTAGCCCTAGGAGTACGAGGCAGTTTAGTCACGAAATCCATAGTAAGATGCTCCCATTTCCACTCGGGTATTTCCAAAGGCTGAAGTTTCCCAAACGGCTTCTGATGCTCATCCTTAACTTGCAGACACGTCAAACACTTACTCACGTACTGAGCCACCTAAAATTTCATCGCAGGCCGGGTGAATAGAATAGAGCACTTGTGTGCCTCATCCAAAATTTTATCTCTGAATCCCCCATACCTCAGTACCCATAAACGACCATCCTTATACTTCACCCCATCACCGACGTCTTCCAACAATTTCTCCTGACCCCAAACACGTTTTGACATAATCCATTCCACCTGCAACGCTTCATTCTGGACGTTGGCTATTTGTTTCAAAATGTCGGGTTTCAGAATAAGCTGGTAAGATTTCAGACGAATAGGTTTTGGTCTCTCCATCCGGCTTAACGCGTCGGCCACCACGTTAGCCTTACCCGGATGGTACACGATCTCCAGTTCGTAGTCCTTAATCAACTCCAACCATCGACGCTGTCGCATATTCAGTTCCTTTTGCTCGAAGAAATACTTTAAACTCTTATGATCGGTATAGATAACGCAGGGAACATCGTACAAATAATGTCGCCACAACTTAAGCGCAAACACAACTGCCGCAAGCTCCAAATCGTGAGTAAGATAATTCTCCTCGTGAGGCTTCAACTGCCGTGAGGCATAAGCGATGACTCAACCTAGCTGCATCAAAACACACCCAAGCCCCTGATAAGAGGCATCAGAATACACTACCAAATCATCGGTGCCATCAGGTAAAGCTAAAATCGGGGCATACGTCAATATGGTCTTCAACTCGAGAAAAGCCTCCTCCTGTTCCGTACCCCAAACAAACTTAACACTCTTCTTAGTCAACTTGGTCAGTGAAGAAACAATTTTTGAAAAGTCGGGAATAAAACGGCGGTAATACCCTACCAAACCCAGAAAACTACGGATTTCAGATGGAGACTTAGGAGACTCCCATTCATTCACGGCTTCCACCTTTGCAGGGTCAACCAAAATACCACTCGGCTTAACAACATGACCCAAGAATGGAACCTCACGCAACCAGAAGGAACACTTAGAAAACTTCGCATACAGTTTGTTCTTCCGCAAAGCCTCCAACACTTCCACGAGACGACCGGCGTGATCGGATTCACTTTTAGAGTACACAAGAATGTCGTCGATGAACACAATAACCGAACGATCGAGCATCGGCCTACACACCCGGTTCATAGGATCCATGAACGCAGCCGTTGCGTTGGTCAAACCAAAAGACATCACAAGAAATTCATAATGCCCATAATGAGTGCGGAAGGCAGTCTTGGGAAAATCTTTCTCTCGAATCTTCAACTGATGATACCCGGACCTAAGGTCGATCTTCGAGAACCAACTAGCTCCTTGGAGCTGATCAAATAAATTGTCGACCCTTAGAAGAGGGTACCGATTTTTAAAAGTGAGCTTGTTAAATTCACGGTAGTCAATGCACATCCACATGCTACCGTCCTTCCTTTTAACGAACAGGACCAGGGCACCCCAAGGTGAGATGCTCAGTCGAATAAAGCCCTTATCGAGCAAGTCTTCCAATTGAGCCATAAGTTCTTTCATTTCATTCGGTGCTAGACGATAAGGGGCTTGAGCAACGGGTTTTGCGCACGGCACAAGGTCTATCTGGAATTCGTCCTTGCGGTCCGGTGGGACATCTGACAAATCGTCTGGAAATACTTCCGGGAAATCCCGAACAATAGGAACATCACCGCCGGTAGCCACCTCGGTTTTCATATTTATAGCATACGCTAGATACGCCCCGCAACCCCGCTGCATGAATCTCCCCGCTTTAAGCATAGATATGATATGTGACGTCGCACCACTCCGATCACCGATGACAGTGATATGGGTCCCATCCGAGGCCCACAGACGAACAAGTTTCTGACCACAAATGATTTGAGCATCAACACTCGCGAGCCAATCCATCCCGAGCACCACATCAAAACAAACAAGCGGCATCAAATACAACCGCACCGGAAATCTATACCCAGACAACTCGATGGAACAACCCTGAATAGCCCTAGACACGGACATGGATTTTCATTCGGCGAGCTCAACCTCAAACACATCGACTACGCGCTCCGGTGATTTATTCAACGAGGAACAGAAAGCGGTAGACACAAAACTCCTACTGGCGCCCGAATCAAATTAGACTGACGCCTGTAATTCATCAAGTAGAAAGGTACATAGGACAATATTATGCTACTGCTTAGCTACACGGTCGACACATATGATTTCAAAAAAATAAGAAATTATAACGGTGGGATGAAAGCTAAATAAGGAAAAATACATGAAGTAACATCCGCATCCTCCTTCGCTTCCTTCTTGGAGATGTTGATGGGCCCTCGCCCTGGTTTTCGGCTTCTCATCCATCTTCCCCCTTGAGGAAGTCCCCTGCCCGGACCCCCCACCTTACTGGAAGGACAGTTTGATGCCAAGTGACCCGAACTCTTACAGCGGAAACAGGTCAATGTCAGACACTCGAAATGGGGGTGTCCTACCTTATCACAACGAAAACAGGTGCCAGACCAAATCCTACATTCCCCCTTGTGCGGCTTCCTGCACTTCTTGCAATTACCGAACGCCCACCCCTTTTAAACTTAGAAGTCTCAGTCTTTACCCTTTTCTCAGATGAATTAAAATTACTTCCCCCGGGCCGCTTACCGTACGAATTTGAGTTCCATGCCTTCCTATTCTTGGTCGGCGGTAACTTCTCCCGCTGATCATCCAGCGTACCTGCTAGAGTGACAACCTAGTGAAAAGAGTTCATGTCGGTAGTCAACACACCCCTACGAATATCCACCGGAAGCCCCTTCACGTACTTGTTAATCCTCTTGGCTTCGGGAGTAACCAAATTGGGACATAAACGAGCCATCTTCTTAAACTTGGTGGTATACTCCCGATGCGATATAGTACCAGCCTCCAAGGTCAAGAAGTCCTGTTCTATCTTATCCAATTCATGCGGATGACAAAACTGATCAAGAACCAATTTCTTCAACTCGTCCTACGTCATCCTCCTAATCGAACGATCACCCATAGCTTGCGCCAAGTTATCCCACCAACATAGTGCTTCGGAACGAAACGAGGCAGTAGCATAAGTCACCATGTCATCCCCCTTGCACTTACTAACCCTCAGAACGGCCTCCATCTCTCACACCCACTGATGTGCTGCCAATGCATCTTTAGTACCATCTAAAGAACGGGGGTCACACTTCTTAAAGTCACCATACGAGTAACCCCAAGTAGATACACTAATAGTCCGCACCTCATCTTCATCCCCACTCGGCACATACACTTCCTCTTCCTCTTCTAACTGCACCTCTTTACTCTTCCTTCCCTTATCCGAACCTTTACCAACCAGCGACTCCTCCATGGCCCTAACGGCCTCAGCAACGATCTCGGGTATGGCACTGTGGAGCACCTGGTATACCTCATCCGCGATAGCCGCGCACATAGCAGGATCTAAAACGGGGTTATCCCCCTCCTCATGAATTGAGGTTTCCTGCTGGGGAGTAGGAATCTCACTCTCGGCTTCGGCACGTGGCTTACGGCCACGGCCGCGAACACTAGGACCTCCTCTCTTAGCTGCTCGAGTATTAACCATGACTTATCCCTACAAAGACAGAATTTTAACACGATTAAGTACAGGTGGCATTAAGAACATGTAAGGTAAGGGTAAACTGCTAATGACGTTGATCAAGTGTAATTAGTCGTTTACTTTACCTGCCCGTCCTAAGCACCCCTTGCCCCTAACCTCGTTAGCCTTCTATCTAACACTTAGACAGTTAATCACATACTGAAACTTTTAAATTAAAAGGAATGACTAATAATTTAAAGTTACCTCTTGGCGTGCAGCTACTCCCGGTGGGCATACTGGTCTCTTTTCATACAGTTCGAGTCCAAGCATTCGGGGATGCTCGGATCCCTCGAACCATGGTTCTGATACCAACTTGTAAGGCCCCGAACCCCGGGAACCCCACAGTTGGTATTCATACGAAACACTTATGAAAATAATTAAACTTGAAAACGGTTTCTTCCATTAAAACAAACATCTTAGAGTGTAAATTCAGCGGAAAACATAAATAGTGAAGCAAGTTCCCTAAAACCCGAGAATTTTGCCCAAAACCAACTTTAAATAAAATTCATAAAACCATTTAAAATAAACTCATTAAAATTACATTCTTCTATCCACGTATGCCCTTCACCTTCCAAGTAGCTTCGTGCACGCCCAAGCGATAAGGCATCCTCTTCCTAACCTGAAACTTACACTAACATGCACACAAAGTCAGCTTGAGCTGAGTGAGTTCAAGTTTTATGTAAATAATATCAGTAGTAACAATTATGATAGTCATACCAAGAGTTTTTAAAGTAAAAGGGTGCATCCATTGAATCATCATTACCGAAAACTAAACATTCTCATATATACATATACAAAATGTATATGTAAACATCCTTTCAAATACATCCCTATATATATAACAGTATATATATATATATATATATAACAACCACGTATAACATCAGGGTCGAGCAAACGTACAACCCAACACATGTAACATCAGCGCATGCAAACACAAAGTAGGCATACGCAACATCAGCAGTCGAAATGACTACAACATCGCCAAATATAGGCCAAGCAATAATGTATATATATATATATTTAATATCCGAAGGCCTACCATATACTAGCAAGCCTATATAAAATCGTTTAAATAATTTCATCATGTAAGAAAACACTTAGGTGTGCATGCTAGCCTAAAATTTAAAAAGAGTTAAAAAGGGGCATCATGAACTCACCTGAAATAAATCGAACACCTGCAACGAGCTAGGAAATCCCTAAGTGCACAACCACAAACAAGAGCCTGTAAATTATACACAATGCGTTAATAAACTAGACCGTAAGAACACTCTTGCCTAATGGGCCATTTAAGCCCAACACTTTTGCCCAAGGCCCAACAACTTGGCCAAAGGCCCAACACTTGGCCCGAGGCCCAACACTTGGCCCAAGGCTAATCAAATCGAGTCGAATACGCGCGTAATAAACCTTAAAAGTATTTGTTAAACGAATCAGCCCCAAATGGACCAAATTCCCATTTTAATCTTTTCATTTATTATGATTATGTCACCCGAGTTGATAGGGTTGACGGTTCCTTTTTACAAGTCTCACTTTAACATTTAAACGAAAATTCGCGCACCGCCGACTTGATGGACGAAGCACTAACCAACACAACCCCGAGCATCAAAAAAATAATTTTCCCACAGCCCTTAGACTCCCCTAGGGCCATGCAAACTGATTCGGTTGGTCATCCAACCGATTAACGCATCAAACTCAACAATTTACAATTCTACACCTGATAAACCCTAGTTTTCGAACTAAAATCGATTGACCGACCTAAACACCTCCAATGGCCATGAAATTTTAATATGATGTAAATGCCATACCTGGGGATCTTTCTACACTGGAAACTCTAATTTTTATTCACGGAAAGTGGGTCAATTACACCTTGGCCGAAAATCTGTCCAACGAAAAGTTTCGGCAAAATTGAGCTTCAAAACGATTAGGGGTGAACAAAAAGGGTGTTGGGGATTGTAGTACATACCTTGAACTACTTCTAGGAGCTTGGAATTGATAAAAAGTCGAAGCAAGAAAGGGAGGGTGCTGGTCTCTTTGGCCGATCGCTGCTGCAGCTTCTCTAGGGTTAGGTTTTTTTTTTACTAGTGTTATATTATAAAACATTTTCATTCTAGCCCCCGGAATTTAATAATAATGCAACTTGGAAGAATTGCTAAGCGATTAGAGGTACCGGGATAATGTAAAGGCTTTCGAGAAACGTCGGATAAATCCGACAATTATACATACTTTACAATCTTTAATTCTTGAAACCGGAATTAACGAGCGTTACAAGTATTTAATTCCCAATGTTATGAAAGTAAATATTTTAAAATAACATTTTCCGCCGCAAACTTTGATAAATTGACAAAAGTGGAACCAACTATGGGTCACACGCCTAGGCCCGAAGGCGGGGTGTGACAGGTTGATATTAGAGCCATCGGTTTTAGCGAATTAAGTATTTGATAAAGTACTTAGGCTTTAACCAATTTAAGTGCATGAAAGTACGGATAAGATATATGCCTTTGGTAAATTCTTAGAAATAGTAACTAATACTTACCTCCTATTTTCTCGTCTATTGAATGTCAAAATGGGGAAATTCGAACGTTGAAGTAAATAGTGGACCCTCAAGGAACACGAGAGGGAGACTGAAGAAAAATGTCGAAAACCAAGTTGTCGAAAATCAGGAAGTGAATGTTACCCCTCCTGCTGATGATCAATTCGTGAGAAAAGAAGATATGCAAGAACTGATTGCAAGAGGAATTGCCGAAGCTTTTCCTGCTATGCTCGAGACTATGAGAAAGAAGGAAACATTGAGCAATGAGAAATCTAATAAGTTTAAGCGAGAAGAAGAAGAAGAACATGTCAGCTCTATCTCTGATAGCGATTATGAGGAGAAGAAAACCAAGAAACAAAAGACTAAGAAAGGTTGTAGTTACAAGACATACCAGATGTTTAAGCCCAAGAATTTTGATTGAAACGATGGTGTTTTTGCTGCACTGGGATGGATTGAAGAAATGGAAGCCATTAATGTCATTAGTAAGTGCTCTGAGGAAGAAGCAATTCAGCATTCCTCCCAATCATTCAAAGGCGAAGCTCTACAATGGTGGAATATCCTTATTCAAGCTAAGGGTAGATTAAAAATGTACCAGCTGAGTTGGGAGGAATTCAAGGATCTTGTAACCAGGAAGTTTTGCCCGATGAACAAAAAAGATGAAATTCAAATCAAGTTTTTAAATCATAGAGTTGTTGGGACAAATCTTAAGGACTACAATACTAAGTTCTTGGAGTAATGTAGGATAGTACCACACTTGGTAACACCAGAAAATAACAAGGTCACTCGTTATATCTGGGGTTTGCCAAAAGAGATTAGAGACCTGGTTAGATCATCTTTGCCTCAAACCATTGATTCAGCCATGGAGTTGGCTGGATATATGATGAATGGATTAATCAGAACCCGTGAAGAAGAAAAGAAAGAGAATGTATTCAAGAAGGAAGTTGTGTTTAAGAAGAATGAAAGGGACAACAAGAAACCATATCGTGGGGAGAAGAAGTATTCTCAATCACCAATCCCGTTATGTAAGATATGTAACCGAAGACACTGTGGAAGGTGAATGTTCAATCAGTCACTTACCTGTACTAACTGTAAACAAGTTGGTCATGCAACAACCGATTGCTGGAAAAATAAGATTGCTTGTTATGGTTGTGGTGAAATGGGACATTTTCAAAATGAATGTCCGAAGAAGCAAACTGGAGGAGAAGGTGCAAGTGGTAGTGGCACCAAGAATGAAGGTAGGAAAGGAAATGCACATGTTTTTGTGCTCAACACTGAGAAGGCAGCTGAAATGCCGGAAGTCATAACCGGTACGTTTCTCGTCAATAATGTTTATGCTAGAGTTTTGTTTGACTTGGGTGCAAATCAAAGTTTTATAGATAAGAAATTTTGTAGCCTATTAAACGAAGCCTTAGTTAAGTTAGACAAATCCCTCATGGTAGAGACGGCCGACGGTAATCAAGTTAGAATATCTGAAGTTTTGAATACAGGTAAAATTCTATTAGCAGGACATGTCATACCTGTCCAGCTGTTACCCATGAAATTGGCAGGCTTTGATATTGTCTTAGGTATGGACTGGTTATCTGATAATCAAGCCCGTATCTTATGTGATAAGAAAGCAATTGAAATTCGTGCAAACGGGAAGACAATTCAAATAGCCGGAGACAAAGATGGAGGTCATGTTAGCTTAATCTCGATGATTAAAAGGATGTTTAGCATTCATGGTGTATGTAACGGAAGAACCTAAAGAAAAGAAATTAGAAGACGTATCAATTTTCTTAGAATTTCCTGAATTTTTCCCAGAAGAATTACCGGGAATACCACCGGAGCGTGATGTTGAATTTAGAATAGACTTAGTACCTGGAACCGCTCCAATAGCTAAGTCCCCGTATAAACTACTTCGAAATGAGAAATTGAATGCAAAGTTTTTCTAGGTGTGAATTTTGGTTAAATGAGGTACAATTTCTTGGTCATTTTATTAATGCAAATGGAATCCAAGTAGATCCCGCCAAGATTGAAGCGATAGCTAAATGGGAAATTCCAAAATCGCCAACTGAAGTTCGAAGTTTTCTTGGTTTGGCTGGATACTATAGAAGATTCATCGAGAATATCTCCCGTATAGCAGTTCCCTTAACTTCTTTTAACTCGAAAGAATGTTAAGTATGAGTGGGGAACCAAACAACAAGAAGCATTTAACTTACTTAAATAAAAGCTTACTAATGCACCTATACTGGCCTTGCCAGGAGGTACAGAAGATTTTGTTGTATTTAGTGATGCACCTCATTCAGGTATGGGTTGTGTAATAATGCAACGAAACAAAGTAATAGCTTATGCTTCTCGACAATTAAAAGTACACGAAAAGAATTATACAACTCATGATTTGGAATTAGGTGCCATAATTTTTGCTTTAAAGTTATGGAGACACTATCTATATGGAGTAAAGTTTAGCGTGTACACTGATCATAAAAGTTTAAAACATCTTTGATCAAAAGGAACTTAACATGCGTCAAAGAAGATGGATGGAAACCCTAAATGACTATGATTGTGAAATCATCTATCATGAAGGAAAAGCAAATGTTGTAGCTGACGCATTGAGTCGTAAAGAACATGAAAAACCCAAGAGAGTTAGAGCCTTAAGACTGGAACTACAAATAGATTTAATTGCACAAATCAAGGAGGATCAAAAGAAAGCAATCGAAGAAAATAAAATCTCCAAAGAAAAACGTAATGGTACAATCGACTCTTTAGTCAAAGGAGATGATGACATACTCAGACTTGGGAACAGAATCTGGGTACCAAAGATTGAGGATTTATGTGAAAGGATTATGAATGAAGCTCATCGACCAAAGTATATGATGCATCTCGGTAGTGATAAAATGGATTTTATTACAAAACTCCCTAAGACTACCCGACAACATAACGCTATTTGCGTCATTATTGATAGATTAACTAAGTCTGCTCATTTCATACCTATCAATGAATCTTACTCTATGGATAGATTGGCACGAATATACGTGAACAACATAGTATATGTGACATTAGAGCCAAAACAAGGTACACCTTAGTACGTATTTACCGATTGAGCAAATAAACACTTTTTGCGTAACAAACGAACGATTAACCGAACGAGTTGGGTTATGACACAGAAATCCCGGGGGGCCATCTATAAGTGATATACGATCTATACAAGCTAAAATATTAGTAATATGGCCTTAGTTTGATAGCAAACAAGTTAAACAAAAACATGCTCGTTTAACTAACCGCTATAGATTTAAACGCGAAAGATAATTACAAGCCAAGCATTATATCATCCGTTAAGCCGAAAAAGACTTACCAAACACTTATTTGAAATGTTTTAAGCGATCCGTGAAAATATTTTTGATTTTTACAAACATATAGTATGTTTTTATAATTTTACACAAAACTAGCAGAAAAACACTCGTTTTCGCGCTGTTTAACGCACCCGATAAGTTTAGGGCTTTTCGTATTTGGGCTTGAAAAATCAGAAACTTGGGCCAAAATGGGCCTAAAGTGAGCTCATATGGACTTCCGATCGCAGCTGCCACCCCACCCCCCATTTTTTTTATAAAACTTGTTATCTAAGCTTGTTTATTCATTTCACTTGATAAAAACTGAAGTCCAAGCAGCTGCAAGTTAGTTTTCCAGAAACCTTCCAAAACCCTAAGGTAACAACGTAAATAAGTAACTTTTAAACTTGTTTAACCTTGATTAATACCATAAAAACATGTCTTAATTGCTAAAAATCATTCCTAACCAGTAAAAATCCTAAAAATTGTCCATAAACATGTTTTGATCATACACATAGTAAGGAACCTGTTTTGATAGTTTTTTTGGCCATAAACACGGATTAAAGGGTTGAAACGGCGTTTTTACGGTTCAAAAGTTAGTTTTTGTACACTAACCGAAACCCTAAGTTAAAGGGCTATTCTATTGATGAAACCTACTAGGTTTTTGATATAGGACTTGTATCTAGCCTACATAGGAGCACAAGAGCTTGAAAAGTTGACTAGAAAGGCGGAAACGAACCAAAACCGCTAAGGTAATACCGAAACACTCGCTTACGGGCTGTTTAGGTTAAGGTTGTGATGTGCATATTATTAGGCCTTGAAATTTTGAAGGGACATCATGGACCATGTCATTGAGTCCCAGTTCAAATTTGGTAATTTTTCGACCAACCGAGAATATTTGACGAATTTATTACCGAATTGGTACGTTTATTTGGGAAAAATAGCTAAGTTACTTCAAAAATTATGAATTTTTTTTGGGAACTCAGTTTGATGTATTTTGATCACATATGAATTTTGGGATCGTTTGGAGAATTCTAAAGGTGTTTTGTGTATATACGTTCGTGCGAATTTTTATAGCAGAATTTGGGCCGAAAAGAACATCGCACGAGCTTTTTACATTCTGGAATTGATACAGGTTGTTTTGAGACATGATTTGAGTATTCAGGAATTTTTGGAAATTGTTTGGGGTAAATAGACGATTTTCATATATAGCTGATAAAATGAATTTTTATAAATTAATAAATCAGTAAATAATTCAAGAAATGTTTTTATAAAAATCTACATATTTTAATTGATAAGTGGCTAAATTTTCATAATTTAATAATTAACGGTTAATTAATTATGCTAATTTAAAGATTAAACAAATTAAGTTTTTATAAAAACCGGCAAGTTCACGACTAACGAACCTGCGGTAATATCAAAACACCAAGAGTGATCAAAAATCATATTTTTAGATTAATTAATTGAAAATGAACTTTTTTATTAGAAACCTGGACAATCCAGATAGATTGTGCGCGTTTTTTCTTAAATCAAACTGAATAAACGAAAACGGGCTCCGTGGCTAATCCGGGATCCCAGTATGTGATCATTCTTTATAACTTAATCATTTTATTAACCAATAAATTTACCCAAGCTTATTTTCCCATACTGTTTTCTGAACGCGTAAACGAACAACTTGGCCCAGCTGGGAAAACGGGAATCTGAGCCATATTCAGTTCTATGTATTAGACATTGAACAACATCACAACCTAAGCCTATTGCCACTTTCTGGGCGTTCCATCTATACCCAGATTAGTTATACAGCCCAGTTTAGTATTGAGATTATAATAATATTAAAATATTAATATTATTATAATATTGATTATAGGAACTACTGATAGCGAACCGAACAAACCACAAGCTGATACAGTACTGATTATATACTAATCCATGAGTTTCATGACCCCACTCTTTAAACAGTTTTACGAACTTTTGGGGTGAAAAGCATGTTTGATTACATATACATACCTGAAACATGTATTGATGTGAATTATCTAAGTGCTAACACACGAAAGTCCCCACGATCACAGTGATTAACTTCGAGCCGATGGCTTGTGAATAGTACTATTGGTTTGACAAACCCAAACGGAATCGGCCTGGTTGCCGTGTCACATAGCGCTGTTTGCACACGACAATATTTATACATACAGGCTATGTAGTGTTAGACATATCTACCGGGGCATGTTGTGGGCGGAATGGGAGCCAAAGTGGTTGATTGAGCGTGGGAAATGGATGCACGCGGCACATACAGTCAAGGCTTCACTGTAGCTTAGCATAATTACATCATTTACATACATACATACTTATTTCATGATTACAAGTGTTAACTTGTGAATACTCATTACTGTTTTCTTGAAACTCGTGAAACTCACCAACTCTAGTAGTTGACCCGTTTTAAATTGCTTTTCAAGTGTACCTAAATCAGAATGATTTGTCGATCTGTTACTTGCCCAAGGTGTGTGGTTGATGCTATGTGAATAGAGGCAAGGGTGTTATTAGTAAGAACGTATAGTTAACGAACTAGTTTTGTTTGTATCACCTAGACTGTAAAACAATGATAGAACAAAGAAATGTAACATATTGTAAATTAGTTTGTAATGTTTCTTTATAAACAATGTGTTGATACCAGAGGTGTCTGTTACATTCCCGTTTTACGCTTCCGCATTGTGCTAGTCGGGGTGTGACAGTATCATTACATGGTGTGCCATTATCTATCATATCTGATCGGGATAGTAGATTTACTTCACATTTTTGGAAAAGTTTCTAACAAGCATTAGGAACTCAACTGAATCTTAGCACTTCTTATCATCCTCAAATTGATGGGCAAAGTGAGAGAACATTTCAAAGGCTTGAAGATATGCTCCGAACTTGTGTGATTGATTTAGGAGGAAGTTGGGATGATCACCTTCCTTTGATAGAATTGTTGTATAATAATAGCTTTCACTCGAGTATTCAAGCCAGACCTTTTGAAGCATTATGTGACATTTGAGCCAAAACAAGGTACACCTCAGTACGTATTTACCGATTAAGCAAATAAACGCCTTTTGCGTAACAAACGAACGATTAACAGAATGGGTCGGTTTGTGACCCAAATATCTCAGGGGGCCATCTATAAGTGATATACGATCTATACAAGCTAAAATATTAGAAATATGGTCTTAGTTTGATAGCAAACAAGTTAAACGAAAACATGCTAGTTTAACTACCCGCTATAGATTTAAACTCGAAAGATAGTTACAAACCAAGCATTGTATCATCCGTTAAGCCGAAAAAGACTTTCCAAACACTTATTTGAAATGTTTTAAGTGATCCGTGAAAATATTTTTGATTTTTACAAACATATGGTATGATTTTATAATTTTATACAAAACTAGCCGAAAAACACTCGTTTTCGCGCTGTTTAACGCACCCGATAAGTTTTCCGCGCCAAAAACTGAACCCGAACTAAATTTGGACCGGGTTTTTCGTATTTGGGCTTGAGAAACCAGATCATTGGGCCAAAACAGCCCATCATGGGCCATAAGGGGGTTCCGATCGGACAGCTACACCCCACCCCCCAATTTTTTTATAAAACTTATTCCACAAGCTTGGTTATTCATTTTGGTTTATAAAAGTTGTGGTCCAAGTAGCTGCAAGCTGATTTTCCAGAAATCCTTAAACCCTAAGCTAAGGAGCTTAAATAAGTAGGTTTTGTACTTGTTTAACCTTGATTAATACCATAAAAACATGTATTGATTACTAAAAATCATTCCTAGCCGTGTAAAAATCCTAAAAATGGTCCATAAACATATTTTGATCATAAACACGGTAAGGAACCTGTTTTGATAGTTTTTTTGGCCATAAACACGGATTAAAGGGTTGAAACGGCGTTTTTACGGTTCAAAAGTTCGTTTTTGTGCACTAGCCGAAACCCTAGGTTAAGGGCTGTTATGTTGATGAAAAAATTGCTTGGTTTGTGATATAGGACTTGTACCTAGCATTCTTAGTAGCACAAGAACCTGAAAACTTGATTAAAAAGTCGGAAACGAGCCAAACCCGCTAAGGTAATGCCGAAACATTCGCTTACAGGCTATTTAGATTAAGGTTGTGATGTACATATTGTTAGGCCTTGAAGTTTTGTAGGGACATTAGGGACCATGTCAATGAGTCCCTGTTCAAATTTGAGAATTTTTCGACCATCCGAGAATATTTGGCGAATTTATTACCGAATTGGGACATTTATTTGGGAAAAATAGCTAAAAGACTTCAAAAATTATGAAATTTTTCTGGGAACTCAGATTTGATGTATTTTGATCACATATGAATATTGGGATCATTTGGAGAAGTTTAAAGGTGTTTTGTTTATATGCGTTCGTTTGAATTTTATAGCCGAATTTGGGCCGAAAAGAATATCGCACAAACTTTTTACATTCAGGAATTGATACAGTTTCATTTGGGACATGATTTAAGCATTCAGGAATTTTTGTGGATTTTT
Organism: Bidens hawaiensis; assembly: GCF_021521415.1. Lineage (NCBI taxonomy): Eukaryota > Viridiplantae > Streptophyta > Magnoliopsida > Asterales > Asteraceae > Bidens > Bidens hawaiensis. The sequence goes on along the minus strand of NW_027491115.1, from coordinate 216,744 downwards.
TGGAAATTGTTTGGGGTAAACGGACGATTTTCAGGAGAAATATAGCTGATAAAATGGATTTTTATAAATTAATAAATCAGTAATTAATTCCAGAAATATTTTGATAAAAATCTACATATTTTAATAGATAAGTGGTTAAATTTTCATAATTTAATGATTAACGGTTAATTAATTATGCTAATTTAAATATTAAACAAATTCAGTTTTTATAAAAACCGGCAAGTTCACGACTAACGAACCTGCGGGAATATCAAAACACCAAGAGTGATCAAAAATCATATTTTTGGACTAATTAAGTAAAATGAACTTTTCTATGAGAAACCTGGAAAATCCAGGTGGATTATGCGTGTTTCTTCTCAAATCAAACTAAATAAACGGAAACGGGCCCCGTGGCTAATCCGGAAACCTAATAGGTGATCCTTCTTTATAACTTAATCATTTTGTTAACCAATACATTTATCCAAGCTTATTTTCCCCATAACTGTGTTCTGAATTCGTAAACGAACAACTTGGCCCAGTTGGGAAAACGGGAATCAGAGCCAAGTTCAGTTCTAAGTATTAGACATTGAACAACATCACAACCTAAGCCTATTGCCACTTTCTGGGCTTCCAGCTACACTCAGATTAGTTATACAACCCATTTTAGTATTAACATTATAATAATATTAAAATATTAATATTATTATAATATTGATTATAGGAACTACTGATAGCAGACCGAACAAACCACGAGCTATACAGTACTGAATATCTACTAAACCGTGAGTTTAATGACCCCACTTTTAAACTGTTTTACGAACTTTTGGGGTGAAAAGCATGTTTGATTACATATACTTACCTGAAACTTGTATTGATGTGAGTTATCTAAGTGCTAACACACGAAAGTCCCCACAATCATAGTGATTAACTTCGAGCCGGTGGCTTGTGAATAGTACTATTGGTTTGACAAACCCAAATGGAATCGGCCTGGTTGTCGTGTCACATAGCGCCGTTTGCACATGACCATATCTATACAAATAGGCTATGTAGTGTTAGACATAGCTACCGGGGCATGTTGTGGGCGGAAAGGGGCCACAGTGGTTGATGGAGCGTGGGAAATAGATGCACGTAGCATATACAGTCAAGGCTTCACTGTAGCTTAGCATAATTACATCATTTACATACATACATACTTATTTCATGATTACAAGTGTCGACTTGTGAATACTCATTACTGTTTTCTTGAAACTCGTTAAATTCACCAACTCTAGTAGTTGATCCGTTTTAAACTGCTTTTCAGGTGTACCTAAATCAGAATGATTTGGTGATCTGTTACTTGCCCAAGATGTGTGGTTGATGTTATGTGAATAGAGGCAAGGGTGTTAGTAGTAAGATTGTATAGTTAACGAATTAATTTTGTTTGTATCACCTAGACTGTAAAACAATGATAGAACAAAGAAATGTAATATATTGTAAATTAGTTTGTAATGTTTCTTTATAAATAAAGTGTTGATACCAGAGGTGTCTGTTACATTCCTGTTTTACGCTTCCGCATTGTGCTAGTCGGGGTGTGACACATTATATAGACGGAAATGTAGAACTCCGGTGTGTTTGTCTGAAACTAGAGATAATCAAATGTCTGGACCTGAGATAGTCCAAGAAACAACAGATAAGATATTACAAATCTATGAACGACTTAAGACAGCAAGAGACCGATAAAAGAATTATGCTGATGTACGCCGTACACCGTTAGAATTTCATGTAGGCAATAAAGTTTTATTAAAAGTTTCACCCTGGAAAGGTGTTGTAAGATTCGGCAAGAAAGGAAAACTAAGTCCGCGTTATGTTGAACCATTTGAAGTGTTAGAACGAATCGGTACTGTTGCTTATCGCTTACGACTGCCAAAAGAGATGAAATGAATACATCATGTATTTCATGTTTCTAACTTACGAAAATGTCTAGCTGACGAAACTTTAGCAATGCCTTTAAAGGAAGTTGAAATAAATGAGAATCTAAAATTTGTAAAACAACCTCTACAAGTTGAAGATTTCTAAGTAAAGAGACTTAAATGGCGAAAGCTAAATTAGTCAAGATAAGATGGAACTCCCGAAGAGGACCAGAATTTACTTGGGAGTTAGAATCAGAAATGAGAAAGAAGTATCCATATCTGTTCTAGCAAATCTCAAGGACGAGATTCATTCAAAGGTAGGGAGGATGTAATACCCACAACGTTTTGGTCCAAATTTGACAAGTCTATAAAGTTAAAGGATCAAAAATAATTATGAGAAAGGTAATGGGAAAAAGTATGATATAGAAAAGAAAGCATATTATGTTAAAGGAATAAGTAAGGAAACTCCATCCCACATGGAAGGTGGGAAAGAAATAAAAAGCACTTTATAAGGATTGAGTTTTCCATGGTAATGTTCTTATGGGGCTAACCACTCTCACTAGTCCTAGAAGAGGGTGCGAAGCACCCGACGTGCACGCGCCCGGACACGGACTCGGACTCAGGCGATGGGCGTAATGTGGCGTTTTGATGGCGCACTTGGCACTTCGCACGCTCGCATCGCCGCGAGCCGCATAAGGGCCGCTTTAGTATTTTTGAACTATGGAAGATCGACCAAGAAGTGACAAGATACTAAAGTTTAAGGACTAAAAATAAAAATTCTTATTTCCAGACCCATCGCGCTACGCAACGGGTATACAGACTAAATCATCGCGCTACGCGATGCAGTTTCCCATGAGTTTAGAAAAAGGGGCGTCGCCCTACGCGATGGTCCAGAAGTAAGGGGGTATCGCGCTACGCGATGACCCGGTTAAGTAACCGGATCAACCACGTGTCAACACGTGGCAAGATCATGTGAATTGCGGCGTCACACTACGCGACGGTCTCCAAAACTTTGCCTATAGAAGGGGGCTACGGGTTTGAAGCATTATCATTCCAAAGTCACCTTTCTTTACACACACATCTGTTGGTGAGAAATCTTGAAATCAACAAAGGTGAATACGTCCAAACCTTTTTATAGTGTGAAATGTTTTATGACGTGAATACGTCTATGTACTTTATATTTTGAAAAGATATTTACTCTTTGAAACTATGGACTGTTATCCATATGTAAAAGAGTTATGCAAATATTTGCATGAGGATTGGTTCAAATCCTCTAAAATGTTTTGATACAAGGTAGTACTAAACACTCAGGCTAAAATACACATATGTCTGGATCCTTACATATAGGTACTGTAGTGGGCACACTACAGACATACTGACCATGAGGCAAGTGACTATCTCTAGGGCGAGTGAAGTCCGATTATGGGGTTTGTGCGTATATTTAGTTCCGATGAGATGGGATTGAGACCCCCTGAGTCGTTGAACACTATTGGTATTGTGTCCTTACGAATTGTGAAAATGTTTTATTGAGTCAGCGTATTCACCAGCATATAGCTGACGTATTTTGAAACTGTTTTCAGGTAATCAAGAGTAAGGAATAGTGATGGATATGCCAGTGAAGATAGAAGAACACTAGGCATAGTTTACAGCTGGTGGATCAGCAAATTTTGTATTGAGGCATATATATATTAAACTTGTTTTTAAGCAAGTAATTTTGTAAAACAAACAAGGGTATTTAATTCCCTATGTTATGAAAGTAAATATTTTAAAATAACATTTTCCGCTGCAAACTTTTGATAAATTGACAAAAGTGGTACCAACTGTGGGTCACACGCCTAGGCCCAAAGGCGGGGTGTGACAGGTTGGTATTAGAGCCATCGGTTTTAGCGAATTAAGTATTTGATAAAGTACTTAGGATTTAACCAATTTAAGTGCACGAAAGTACGGATAAGATATATGCCTTTGGTAAATTCTTAGAAATAGTAAATAATAGTTACCTCCTATTTTCTCGTCAATGTCTAAAAGGGTAAATTCGAACGTTGAAGTCAATCGTGGACCCTCAAGGAACACCAGAGGGAGACTGAAGAAAAATTTTGAAAACCATGTTATCGAAAATCAAGAAAAGAATGTTACCCCTCCTGCTGATAATCAATTCGTGTGAAAAGAAGATATGCAAGAACTGATTGCAAGAGGAATTGCCGAAGCTTTTCCCGCTATGCTCGAGACTATGAGAAAGAAGGAAACATCGAGCAATGAGAAATCTAATAAGTTTAAGCGAGAAGAAGAAGAAGAGGAAGAAGAAGAAGAAGAAGAAGAAGAAAAAGAAGAAGAAGAACATGTCAGCTCTAACGCTGATAGCGATTATGAGGAGGAGAAGAAAACCAAGAAACAAAAGACTAAGAAAGGTTGTAGTTACAAGACATACTAGATGTTTAAGCCCAAGAATTTTGATGGAAGCGATAGTGTTATTGCTGCACTGGGATGGCTTGAAGAAATGGAAGCCATTAATGTCATTAGTAAGTGCTCTGAGGAAGAAGCAATTCAGTATTCCTCCCAATCATTCAAAGGCGAGGCTCTTCAATGGTGGAATACCCTTATTCAAGCTAAGGGTAGATTAAATATGTACCAGCTGAGTTGGGAAGAATTCAAGGATCTTGTAACCAGGAAGTAGCTATGCTAGCAATACGGAGCAGGAGATTGTATAACAGGACAGGTAGAACAAGCTTCAATGGTCCAACTGAAAGTATTGGATTTGACAAATCGAAGGCCATCTGTTATAACTGTCAACAACCTGGACACTTTGCCAGAGAATGTAACATGCCATGGCAAGCTGGAAATCAATTGAATCAAAATCAATTCTACCAGAACCAGAATCAAAATTTCCAGCAGCAAAGGAATCAGATTACCAACCAGAACCCCTACCAAAATCCAAACAGACCCCAACAACAAACATTTCAACCTCAAAGAAACAACCAAATGCAACTAATCAGAACAATGTGAACCAGCAGAGAGACCAAAGAAATGTTGCTGTTACCAGGGTACCACAGGATGGGGAATTTAATTGGAGCAATCATGCTGCTGAAATGGAGAGGGCAAATGATGCATTTCTGGCAAAAGTGCATGACCAAGCTTTATCTTCAAATATTCAGGTACAATATCATGTCTCAATTTCTGATCTTCTTATTACTATTGATTAACTTAATCAGGAGATTGGAATATGGAAAACTGAGTGTGGGAGGAAGGAAGCATTCTTGAATGTTTATGAAACAAGTGAAGCAATATATGAAAGTCTTATCAAAGGACTTGAAGATGACTGTATGATGGCATACCAGACCCAATCAAGAATGTCAATTGAAATTGAAGGGTTGAAGAAGATGTATGCAGAAGAGAAAATGTAGAATGCTGAATTGCTAATTCAAATGGATTTCTTGAAGAACCTTGTTTCTACTTGCAATATTGTGGGTTATGTTGATAAAATGACTGATGAAGAGAAGTAAAAAAAGGTGCCACAACCTTTTTTTGACAGCTACCCACTGAAAGTAGACAAGGAGAGTAGATGTGAATACTTTGAGCAATTCAAAAATGTTTTTGATGACAAGAATGAGTTTGTGAAGCAGTATGCTAATGTGTATGTGGACAAGAATGGAGAATCTGCAGTGAAGAAGGGTGAGGAGCCAGAAAATGAGAAGAATGACAAATTGGTAGGTGAAAACAAGAAGTGGAGTGAGTACTCCAGTGCAGACAGTAATTGCAGTTGTGGAATCTCTAAGTCATCCAAGGGCAAAAAGAAGAAAGGACCAAGCAAAAAGAAGAATGAAAAGATTCCTCTTCTTTCAAAGATGACTCCAAAGATGAAAAGGCATTATGAGAAAATGAGAAGAGAACATGTGGTATTTGACATCTGTGAAATCTACTTATGATCAGTCACATCCACCGATTTACCCAGTTTTCTCTAACCATGAGTTATTTGATATTGGGGATGTTGATTATGTGCCAATAAGAAGATATTCAAGAGAAGAAGAAGGAAACTCATTAAGAACTCCCTCCAAGTTGAAAAAAATAGTGTTTGTCAAAGAAAAGTATCTACAGACAATTGACATCAGTGAGCCGATCAAGATGGATTTCTCCAACACTTTGTGTCCAATTACATCTTTAGGCTTTGACTTTCCCAAACCTAGTGACAAAATAAGACAAACAATTGCTTGAAGATATGGGAAGCTATGCCAAGGTCTGGTGCAAGAAGTGTGATGCATATGGTCATCACATTGATTCTTGCTGGATTCTTGAGGACACCTTTGAAATTCCTGATGTGGTGAGTGGATTTGATATGAAAAGTTACAAAGAGATGTATCAGAATTACGTGAGTGGAAATAGAAAACCATCTGGTTGTGTGGAACAAAAGGAGATTCTTGAAAGAAAACTCAAGACCATTCTGAAAATCAAAGTAAGTGAGAAAGAGCCACACAAAGCTGAGAAGAACAAAAGGTCAACTGATAAGGGAAAAGCAAAGATCAGACCTGGAGTTCTTAATGGTGATGAAAAGTTTCTGTTAAAATAGGGGTTTGAACCAAAAGCGTTCCATTGAAAGACAAAGAAAGAGGTGATTGAAAAGAAAACCTATGTGATTGAGCAGACAGAAGAAATAATCAAATCACAAGCAGTGAAGAATGGGTCAGATTCTGACACAGAAGAAGATTGTGAAATTGTGTGTGAAGACCCACCTCCTATTCCACTTCCAACTCCTGATGAATCTTCCCCTGACACTGAATTACAAACTGATGCAGTTTGTAAATCAGATTCAAACTAATTCTGTTTTATGTGTATGTGTAGGAACAGTCCTTGAACAAAAATGACTCATGGTATATGGACAGTGGATGTTCCAGGCACATGACTTGTGACAAGAGTGTGTTAATCAATTATGAAAAGAAATATGAAGGGCTAGTTGCCTTTGGGAGTGATGAAAATGGAGGTAAGATTGTTTGTAGAGGAACACTCACAAATGGCAAAGTATCCTTTGAGAATGTACTGCATGTTGCTGGACTGCAATAAAATTTGCTTAGCATTTCTCAAGTCTGTGACATAGGATACAACGTGGCCTTCAATGACGAACACTGCCTGATATTGAAGCCTGAATTTGTGATTCCAACTGATATGATTATGATGATGGCTCCAAGAAATGGCAACCTCTATGAACTAAGAATGAACAATGCAACTTCAAGAGGTGGTTCATGCTTTGTGTCCAATGCAACTGAAAATGAAACTAAGCTATGGCATAGGAAGATGTGTCATGTAAACTTAAAGAACATGAACAAACTTGTAAAAGGTGAACATGTTGTTGGCCTTCCCACAAGAGAGTTCAAATTGGAAGAAAAATGCACATCTTTCCTGAAAGGGAAACAACACAAATCCTCACATAAAAGCAAAATGATAAACACTATTGATGAGGTATTGGAACTGTTACACATGGATCTATTTGGTCCTGTAAGTGTTCCAAGTATTGGGAAGAAAAGATACTCCCTGGTCATTACTGATGAAAATTCAAGGTTTACTTGGGTATACTTTATGGGAAGCAAAGATGAAACTGCAGAGTTGATCAGAACGTATGTGCTAAAAATTGAAAATCAACTTGAGAGGAAGGTGAAGGTCATTAGAAGTGACAATGGGATAGAGTTCAAGAATGGAGCTATGGATGAATTCTACACTTCTAAGGGTATCTTTCAACAATACAGTGCTCCCAGAACTCCTGAACAAAATGGTGTTGTAGAAAGAAGAAACAGAACATTAATTGAAGCTGCAAGGACCATGATTGCTGATGCAAACCTGCCCGTCACTTTCTGGGTAGAAGCAATCAACACTGCATGTTATGTGCAGAACAGGTTTCTATTGAACAAGTGTGACATTTGAGCCAAAACAAGGTACACCTCAGTACGTATTTACCGATTAAGCAAATAAACACCTTTTGCGTAACAAACGAACGATTAACCGAACGGGTAGGGTTATGACCCAAATATCTCGGGGGGGCCATCTATAAGTGATATACGATATATACAATCTAAAATATTAGAAATATGGTCTTAGTTTGATAGCAAACAAGTTAAAAGAAAACATGCTCATTTAACTACCCGCTATAGATTTAAACGCGAAAGATAGTTACAAACCAAGCATTGTATCATCCAATTGCTGACACAGAAACTATGCCAAGCCCCAATACTAAGTCTTCCAGAGGGAACTGATGATCTGGTTGTTTATTGTGACGCGTCCCGGAAAGGGTTGGGATGTGTACTTATGCAAAGAAACAAAGTCATAGCATACGCTTCTCGACAATTAAAGGTGCACGAGAAGAATTATACCACCCATGATTTGGAACTGGGCGCGGTTATTTTTGAGCTCAAGATCTGGAGGCACTATTTGTTTGGCACCAAGTGTACATTATACACCAACCACAAAAGCCTACAGCATATATTTGACCAGAAAGAGCTAAATATGAGGCAAAGGTGATGGGTAGAACTGTTGAACGATTATGACTGTGAGATTCGATATCACCCGGGCAAGGCTAATATAGTGGTGTAGGTTCCCTGGACGGATCACACGAGATATCCCGATATACACAGGTGCGGAATCCTTGTGTAGATCGTTACGGACGTAGAATATAAACTCACGAACACACGATACGAACAAAACCACGTTATAATGATAACTCGAACCGTGTTACTTACAAACTCACGTCAATAGACTCAGTGAATTACACGACTCGATCAACTAATCTCTCTAACGACCAACCGTAAACTGTAAACAGTAAACAATATAAATACACGACAACTTCGCCTCAGGCGAAGTTGTCTATAACTTCGCTCGTTCAACAAGTTCGCCTAGGCGAACTTGTCAACAACTTCGCTTGGTTAACAAGTTCGCCTAGGCGAACTTGTCAACAACTTCGCTTTTACAAACAAATACACAAACAATATTACAGACTCGATTACAGACATTAGACATATGAACTACTGACATCTATGCACCAACAGACTCCCCCTTGGCAGTAGCTTCATATCTTGATCTTTCAGCTCTTGTCTCTTAATCCTGTATCTTCATGCGTGCACTCCTTCTCTAACACACACCGTGACTACTCGCTGATATTTCCTTGCTTCATCCTTCCAAGCAGGAATATAGAATATCTTCTTTTCATTCAACACTTGCAAATCAGCTTTCGATAAGTTAACAAGATGCATCGGGTCATACACCCTCAGCACTTCTTGTTCATCTTCGTCTTCCATCACGGCTTCAGCAGTCTGGCAATCAACGTACCACCATTTTAGATTCTTCAACACATCTTGAGGCATATTCTTCATTGGAACCTCCTTGATGCATCGGATCGGTTTGTACTTCATCACCATCCATGGCTTGCCATCTGCTCTCAATCCCCTTTCTGTATCCTCCACGAGCTTTCCCTTCTGTGGCTTTAATAGTTCAAACTTCTTTTCTTTTATGCCTTCTTTCCACACAATCTTCTCAATCATTCTTGCCATATTGTTGTCACTTCTAATTATCAGGCCCAACCTGGCCAAATCTTTCACCTCACATTCCGGCAACGTATTGAGAGATCTCAACATTCTCTTGAAGTATTGAATACCATCATAACGCTTCACCACAAACAACTTCATCTGTTCATCATAAATCCAACAGATGATTCCCTTCTTCGACTCAGCATAGCCTTTGATGTTATAGCTCTTCTTGAACATGGCTGGAACAGCAGGCTTCTTGGTCTTAATAAACCAATGAGCACAGCCTTCCTTCCACCTAGGCTGCTCCTCCCACTCAGTCTCATCCATCTCAGCACCCATGTCGGCTTTCTCTACATCAGGGATCTCGTGTTCAACTCCTTCTTCTACTATCTCCCCCTCTTCTATTCCATCTTCAATCACAGTCTGCTCACCGATCTTTTCAATCACATCACTCGGCAGCACATCTTCATCAAATAACACATCGTCGCTGAACATATCATCATCAAGCTCCTTCAGCGCATCAATCACATCATCCTCAACTAACACCACATCATCACCAGAACCACCAGCCACGTCGGTAGACTCCCCCTCAGCTGTGGAAGTACCAAGAGCTTGAGAAGTTCTTGGCAGCTCACCACCTGCATCTTTCGATGCATTGGGATCATCGTCACGGTCGTTTCTCTTCTTCGTTCTGAGCTCGTCGCCCTTACAGCTCATCTCCCCCTGAGATGCCAAGAACTCCTTCAAGGCATCTATAACTTTACCATGCTCAACCAGGAGGGATGCCTGTAGTTGATTTGCTTCCACTAGGCTTTGAATAGTCTTCGACTGCTCTGCCACGATCCGCTCTAGTGAAGCTATTCTTTCTGAATCTGAAGTAGGCGAAGGCGAGACACCAGAAGCAGGCGTAACCGCAGGTGGTATCATACCTGATAACCCTGCAGCAGTGACGACCGTTGACTCCACAAAACGTGCAGCTACCACCGACTGAGTAAGCGTTGGAGGTGGTAGTGACACGATCTCCGGAGTCGACGTCTGGATGGTAGTGGTGGATGGAATGCCAGCCGTTGATGTAGCCACCACGGGAACATCCGCAGCGCTTGTACTTGTCACCTGTACAGAAGAAGGAACAATGGACATACCATACAGTGCGGCCGGAGCAAATCGTACAGTCCTTGAAGTCTCTCCAGCTCCCATGCCAGCACCTGTCCTCTCCCGTCTTGATCTTCTAATCAGCTTATGTATGTCTTCTTCTTCTTCCGACTCATCATCATCTTCCGTTCTCTTCCTCTTCCCAATCGTTCTCTCTCTAGACACCATCAACCGTCTCCCCTCATTCCTAATCTCATCCAAATCGGAGTCAGCCATCGACGTAGCTGCTCTAGTCATACTCACACCCAAACTTTGTGCAGCCGAGACCTGCACCTCTTCAACGTGATCCATATCAAAATAGCCTTGACCTCCAAAAACAGCATCAAGGTCTATATCCTCAGCAGCAGACACAACAGGCACAGCAGGAGCAGGAACAACTTGAGTTGCTCTTGCCTGTCATGGTTGAGGATCTCTGAACTCGTCACCACCAGCAGGAACATACTCTGGGTTGATTAAAAACCCAAATAGAGGAGTATGCCTGGGACGACGTTCAGGGTTGCTCCTCGCACTCGACGTGCGGCATTGAGCAAAGATACGTTTGCTCACTGATTCGACGTATCTGATCGGGCGTCTCTGAGGTAGACTCGGAGCCACATGGTTCAATATCATTTGAATAAAGCGTGGGTACATAATGAACCGCTCCCGAGACATCGCCCTTCTTTGCCTGTCAATCTCGTAGAAGACCATTTGACTGAAGCTATAACGTTTGTTATAGGTCAGTGCAGTCATTGCAGACTGCATGGTCGCACCCATGCCGTCAGTGCCCGCCTTCCTCCCAGACATGCAAACTATCATAATGTGCATGAGGAAGCGCCACTGATCTAGAAGGAAACCCTTCCTCCTCTGGGTATCTCCTAATGGACCAGAGTAGCCCATTCGGTGAAACGCTCCGTCACGGAAAGGAGCGACAAACTTAGTTGGATCGTCTCGTGTCTCCTCTCCAAACCGTAGCGCCACCCGGATCTGTTCAGAATTGAACTGAACTTCTTGATTGTTCACCGTTTCTCTCATGACCGGGGGCTCCACACGGCAGTCGTATTCGACCGTCTGCCAGAAGTCATCGATATTTGGCAGAGATATCGGCAGAGTGTTTGTAATCGCGTGAAAAATCCTCGAACGTAGGAGGAAAGTGATAATCTCGCGATAGTCGTCCACACCGCTCGCCTCCGGGTCAAGTGTAATGTACATATTGTGACCCGGGAAAAATTGTCTCTGATTGTCACCATCATCTCCTCCTGCACAACCAGCACCAGCTATCGCAGCCATATCTACAACAAACTAACCAAGTTAGAACGACACAAAGACATAGCACAAGTTCGCTTTGTTACCATGAGCGAAGTTGTGATAAACTCTGTATAGGCGAAGTTAAAGTTGAGGCAAAGTTGGGAACAACTTCGCTTCAGCTTTAAGTTCGTCTAATTAATATTAAGTACAAATGATCTAGGCGAAGTTAAAGTTAACTTCGCTTCATCACAACATCGCCTCAGGCGAATTTAAGTTTCGGGCGAAGTTACGGATAACTTCGCCTCAGGCGAACTTAAGCTTCGGGCGAAGTTACGGATAACTTCGCCTCAGGCGAACTAAAGTTTCAGGCGAAGTTACGGATAACTTCGCCTCAGGCGAACTTAAGTTTCAGGCGAAGTTGATGATAACTTCGCCTAAACCCTAACTTCGCCTGAATCTGAATCGGCGACAGTGAGATTTACGGAACAACGTGCAGTTGATGATTCGGCTAGTTTTAGACGATTAATTACTCTTAACCACAAGTTTTAAGGACATGTTGACGATCAGTATAGTGTTCAACACGTACAAACACAAGTTATGAAAATCGGTTTCAAAACCGATGGTTCGAGGTTAATAACCGGGTCGAAACGACCCTTGATTAGCATGAAAGAACGTGTAACAACATCTCGAACCTTTGATCGGTGTGAAAATCGGAATAAATAACACGTAAACGGTGTAAAGATCAAGTTCGCCGAAGAATAAGATTGACAGTGGATATAAGTTCGCTGATATTAATGAGCAGATTGACTGTTGATAATCCTTTTATATGGGCGGAGTTATACAGGCGAAGTTACGGATAACTTCGCCTAGGCGAAGTTATCCACAACTTCGCCTGTTCAACAACATCGCCTAAAATTTCAAAATTTAACCCTTAAAATTTTAACAGTTGTCAATTAAGTTATAAATTGTCCTTTAAGAAATAAATAACATGATCAATTCTAAGTAACCAGTTAAAAAATCATAAAATTATCTAAGTACAAAAACGTAAAAAAATTTAAAGTATAAGGGATCAAATTTCAGTCTCGTTAGGGACTGCTACGTTTTAGAAAAGATCAGAACAGGAATCATACTAAATACGTGACTGTCACATAGATCCGTGTTTAGCTGTATTATGACATATAGAGACAGGTTGTAAGCATGTATAACTTAAAGATGGTTTTCATCGTTTCTGTGATACGAGTTAGATTCAATTATGCCTCAAAATTTAAGTGGGCAACAACTCAGAAATATTTATGCCTCCTATCTATCCTCAAAGCGTATTTGGCTTTCCCCAAGTCACCCCGAATTGACTTCGACCCATAGTGTCTGATTAAACATGTAAGTACTCTTCTTCTGGTTCCCGTTCTTCTTCTTGCTCTAAGATTGAGAAGTCTTGATATTTTGTCATCACTAATATGTTTCAATAACTCCAAATTTTTTTTTTTTTTTGAACAAACATAGACTTCAAAGTAGTAAATTACTGCAAGTCCCGAATCTGGATCACTGCAGTATCTTGAGACGCTATCTTCACGGGAATCAGAACACACATGGGCTCGTGTATGACTGGGTAATCGCTTTTCTGCCTATCATTCGGAAAGATATATATGAAGACACGCAAAACTCTTAAGGAGTTTCCACGTAAAATCAAGTAAATTTAGTTTGTATCACATCTACTTTTACGCACCATAAAAAGTTACCATGACATACAATGACTGTCCTAAAGCCTTTTAAGCCTTATAACTTCACTAGCTAAGCACACAAAGTTAGTATATCTATCATTTTCCAAGGTTGGATCAATTTTCCGTTTAACATAGCTAACGAACTTCTTACGAAGTAACAGACTTGAAAAATAATTTCATTTCCCTTAAAAAAATTTTTTTAACATTTATCGCCCCGACCAAAACAAAGTCTTCAGGTAAACGGCTATCCCGAAGATCCAATGGATCAGCTGGACCGACCACATACTAGTATGTATCCTTCTAACTAAGTATGATCGACTAATTTTAAGCGAAAGAATGAAAAACTCATCATAAACCGCCCCGGTCACTATCAGTAATCTGGTTAATGGCTATCCTCAAAATCTACAAGTAGAAAATGAGGACCAAAACATATCCGAAGACAAGTCCTTCAAACTAATGTAACCGACATAATTTTAAGCGATTAGTGACGTTTGTTTTTTTTTTTTTTTTTTTTTTCATAACACAAGAAAAGCATGGTTACTCGGGATTTATCATCCCATTCAGTTCAATAAGGTTTTGAAATCTGGATTTGTCAAACGCTTTAGTGTATAAATCAGCGAAATTATCAAGCGTATCCACCTTTTCAAGAATTATCAGTTTCTTCTCAGCACAATCCCGTATGAAATGATGACGTATGTCAATGTGTTTAGTTTTACTATGTTTCACGGGATTGTTAGTTACTGAGATAGCAGCTGTGTTATCAATGCAAATAGGAGTAAGTAAGAAATTCAGACCATAGTCGCGCAATTGTTGCTGAATCCAAAGAACCTGAGAGCAGCAGTTGGATGCTGCCATGTATTCTGCTTCACAGGTTGAGATTGCGACTGAAGTCTGCTTCTTGCATTGCCACGACACCAATCTGCCACCAAGAAACTGACATCCTCCAGTTGTTGACTTCCGACTCTGATTGCACCCTCCATAATCAGAATCTGTGTAAGCGACCAGCTCCAAGTCTCCTCCTCTCGGGTACCACAACCCCAGCTTCGGCTTGCCCTTGAGATACCGCAGTATCCTCTTTGCACCTTTCAAATGAGATTCTTTTGGATTTGCCTGAAAACGTGCACAAAGACAAACAGCAAACATTATATCAGGCCTAGATGCAGTTAAGTACATTAAAGAACCTATTATTGCCCGATATTGAGTTGGGTCCACATCTGCATCACCGTCTACTTCAGCACCCAATTTGTGATTGACGCAGATTGGAGTATCATATGGAGAACTGTCCTCCATATTGAAGCGCTTGAGCACATCATGAACATACTTTGTCTGATGAATGAACATCCCGTCTTTCCTCTGATCAACCTGCAATCCTAGAAAGAAAGTTAGTTCACCCATAGCACTCATTTCAAACCTTTTCTTCATGACAACTTCAAACTCCTGACACATGGAGACTTTTGATGCAGCAAATATAATGTCATCCACGTAGACTTGTACCAGCAGGATGTCGCTTCCATCTCTTTTGAAGAACAACGTGCTATCAATTTTCCCTCTTTCAAAACCATTCTCGAGCAAGTAATCCGATAAAGTTGCATACCAGGCACGAGGTGCCTGATGTAATCCATACAACGCCTTGCTCAACTTGTACACGTGATCTGGATAGTCTGGGTCAGGAAAACCCAGAGGTTGCTCAACATACACAACCTCATCAACTGGAGGCACTATTTGTATGGCACCAAGTGTACAGTATACACCGACCACAAGAGCTTACAACATATTTTTGACCAAAAAGAACTAAACATGAGGCAGAGGAGATGAGTAGAACTGTTAAATGACTATGACTGTGAGATTCGATACCACCCGGGCAAGGCTAATATAGTAGCAGATGCTTTGAGTAGAAAAGGCAGGATCAAACAACTACGGGTCCGAGCACTTGGAATGATCGTCCAAACCAGTCTCACCGAGCAAATTCGTATTGCTCAAAACGAAGCTCTAAAAGGAGATCACTTGGAAGATGAAAACTTGCATGGGACCGAACAAAATTTTGAAGAAAGAACTGACGAAATTCTATACTACAAAATCCGAGTTTGGATTTCCACTTTCAGCAATCTATGTGACTTGATCATGAACGAAGCCCATAAGTCCAAATACTCCATTCACCCAGGAACAAATAAGATGTACATGGACTTGAAAGAGTATTATTGGTGGCCCGGTATGAAGAAGGATATAGCCACGTATGTTAGTAAATGTTTAACTTGTGCGAGGGTTAAGGCTGAATATCAAAAGCCTTCTGGAATGTTGCACCAACCGGAAATACCACAATGGAAGTGGGAACAAATTACCATGGATTTTGTAACACATCTCCCAAAAACCTCACGAGGAAATGATGCAATATGGGTGATAGTTGACCGATTAACCAAGTCCGCACATTTCCTTCCAATCCGAACCACTTACACAACCAACAAACTTGCTCACATTTACATAAATGAAGTCGTATCTCGACACGGCGTACCCGTTTCAATGATCTCTGATCGTGATAGCCATTTCACCTCTCGTTTCTGGAAAGCAGTACAAGAAGCTTTGGAAACCCGAATTGACCTAAGTACCGCCTACCATCCCCAAACCGACGGTCAATCTGAGCGAACCATTCAAACCTTAGAAGATTTGCTTCGCGCTTGTGTACTAGACTTCGGTGGGAATTGGGATCAACATCTCCCACTAGTTGAATTCTCATACAATAACAGCTATCACAGTAGCATTCAAGCGGCACCATATGAAGCGCTATACGGGCGGAAATGTAGATCACCCTTGTGTTGGTCTGCGGTGGGAGATACCCAAATTACGCGATCTGACTTGATTCAAGAAACCACCGAAAAAATCCGTAAAATCACAAGCAAATTGAAAATCGCCCGAGATCGACAGAAAAGCTACGCTGATGTTCGTAGAAAGCCGTTATCCTTTGAAATAGGCCACAAAGTTTTCCTGAAAGTATCCCCGTGGAAAGTCGTCATTCGATTCGGAAAAACCGGTAAACTAGGTCCGCGATACATTGGGCCATATGAAGTCATTTCTAAGATAGGTCTGGTAGCTTACCGACTGAAACTTCCTGTGGAGTTGAGTTCTATTCACGATGTCTTTCATGTTTCGAACCTGAAAAAGTGTCTTACTGACGAAACCGAAATCGTGCCATTAAAAGAATTAAATATAAACGAAAAACTGAATTTTGTTGAAGAACCGGTGGAAATATTAGAGGGAAAAATAAAACAATTAAGACACAACAAAATCTCTCTAGTAAAAGTTCGGTGGAATTCACAACGGGGACCCGAATTCACGTGGGAACGGAAATCTGAATTCAAAAAGAAATACCCGCACCTGTTTCCAAAAAAAGACAAAGTCGAATAATCAAATTTCGGGGACGAAATTTTCTAACGAGGGAAGAATGTGACATTTGAGCCAAAACAAGGTACACCTCAGTACGTATTTACCGATTAAGCAAATAAACGCCTTTTGCGTAACAAACGAACGATTAACCGAACGGGTGGGTTATGACCCAGATATCTCGGGGGGCCATCTATAAGTGATATACGATCTATACAAGCTAAAATATTAGAAATATGGTCTTAGTTTGATAGCAAATAAGTTAAACGAAAACATGCTGGTTTAACTACCCGCTACAGATTTAAACGCGAAAGATAGTTACAAACCAAGCATTGTATCATCCGTTAAGCCGAAAAAGACTTACCAAACACTTTTGAAATGATTTAAGTGACCCGTGAAAATATTTTTGATTTTTACAAACATATGGTATGTTTTTATAATTTTACACAAAACTAGCTGAAAAACACTCGTTTTCGCGCTGTTTAACGCATCCGATAAGTTTTTCAAGCCAAAAACCGAACCCGAACTAAATTTGGACCGGGCTTTTCGTATTTGGGCTTGAGAAACCAGATCATTGGGCCAAAACAGCCCATCAGGGGCCATAAGGGGGTTCCGATTGGACAGCTACACCCCACCCCCCATTTTTTTTATAAAACTTATTCCACAAGCTTGGTTATTCATTTTGGTTTATAAAAGTTGAGGTCCAAGCAGCTGCAAGCTGATTTTCCAGAAATTCTTCAAACCTTAAGGTAGAGCTCGAAGCTTCCTTCGTAACTCCCGGAACTTCTTCGTAGTGGCTCCCCTCCATGCCTCATTTCATAGGGAACCTAAATGTGGCTCTATTTCATTATATTCCATCCATATCCCAATTCCATTCATTTAATATACTTTTGGTGTCATTCATATAACAGATGTCATTTCTAGTCTATCTCTTTCTATTTCTTTTCTATATATGGAAAGTTTCAAAATCATCATATAATAATCCAGAAATTGCAATAGAAAAGGAGCTTAAATAAGTAGCTTTTGTACTTGTTTAACCTTGATTAATACCATAAAAACATGTCTTGATTACTAAAAATCATTCCTAACCATGTAAAAATCCTAAAAATGGTCCATAAACATGTTTTGATCATAAAAACGGTAAGGAACCTGTTTTGATAGTTTTTTTGGCCATAAACACGGATTAAAGGGTTGAAACGGCAATGAACTAGTTTTGTTTGTATCACCTAGACGGTAAAACATTGATAGAACAAAGAAATGTAATATATTGTAAATTAGTTTGTAATGTTTCTTTATAAACAATGTGTTGATACCAGAGGTGTCTGTTACATTCCCGTTTTACGCTTCCGCATTGTGCTAGTCGGGGTGTGACAACAAGGCTCAAAATAAGACTCCATATGAGGTTATCTATAAAAGAAAGCCTTATGTGAAGTTCTTAAAGCCTTTTGGATGCAGATGCTCACTCCGGAAAACAAAGGACTACTTGAACAAGTTCCAGTCCAATGCACTGGAATGTTTCTTTGTGGGCTATTCATCTCATTCAAAAGCTTATAGAGTCTATATGAAAGAGCACATGGTGGTTCTTGAGTCTTCTGATATAATTTTCAATGAAAACCATTTCAATAATGTTGAAGGATCCAATTGGCTGTTTAACTTGGAAAAGATGATCAAGTCCTTCAAAATCTACAGTTAAGATATGGATGACAGCATGTACAGAACCAGCCTTGAAGATAAAGAAATGCAAAGACAAGTTGAGTTGGACAAGCTATGGTCATCTGTTGCTCTTGATTCTAATGGATTTAACTTTGAAAGGAACAACCGTCAAGCTGCTGAAGTTGATACAAATGGACAAGAAGATGCAGTGGAAGTCTCTAATGAAGGACCAAGTGAAGTAGAGAGTGAACCAATAGCAACCTGTCCAGACTGAAAGGATAAATCAATTTGAAGATAGGTTCCAGTCTTTGTTTGACTCTCTACAATTTCGGTCAAATGAAGCATCTTCATCAAAGATAAATCAAGTTCAAGTAAATGAAGAATCCCAAGTGAGAATTGAAGATGAATCTGCTGAGTTAAACATGACAAATCTAGAGACAGAAGTTTCTGCACAACAAGTTGTGCAGACTGCCTCTGTTGAAAGAGTGACAAGAAGTTCTTCTGAAAAGGCAAACATCTGCCTGTATGCCTGCTTCTTATCCCAAGTTGAACCAAAGAACATTAATCAAGCTTTGAAAGACAACAGCTGGGTAAAAGCTATGCAGGAGGAATTAGCCCAATTCAAAGACTTACATGTATGGGACTTGGTTGATAAGCCCAGAGGCAAGTATGCTATTGGCACAAAATGGGTATTCAGAAACAAAAAGGATGAAAGAGGAATTGTTATTAAGAACAAAGCAAGACTGGTAGCTCTAGGATGCTTACAAGAGGAAGGAGTGGACTTTGAAGAAGTTTTTGCTCCAGTTGCAAGACTAGAAGCAATCAGAATCTTTCTGGCATATGCAGCATCCATGAATATAAAGGTCTGTCAATTGGATGTAAAGTCTGCATTTTTGAATGGAAAAATTGATGAAGAAGTCTATGTCGCTCAACCTCCTGGATTTGAAGATCCAATGCATCCCAACAAGGTTTACAAGCTCAGCAAGGCACTGTATGGATTACATCAAGGACCAAGAGCTTGGTATGATGAGCTGTCAAATCATTTGTTGGAAAATGGTTTCTGCAGAGAGGCAATTGACAAGACTCTTTTCTACAAAACAAGGAACAAAGATCTGCTGCTGCTGCTGCAAGTATATGTGGATGACATTATCTTTGGCTCTACAAATGAACAGATGTGAAAAGAGTTTGAGCAAGTAATGAAATCCAAGTACAAGATGAGTTCAATAGGAGAAATGAATTTCTTCCTTAAACTTCAAGTGCAACAGAAAGCTGATGGCATCTTCATAAATCACTCCAAATATGTACAAGAGATTCTTAACAAATTCAAGTGCTAAGACTTCAAGACAGTGTCCACACCAATGGATACACATAAGAAAATGGTACTTGATGAAAAGGGGGAGCCAGTGGACCAACATGAATACAGGGCCAAGATAGGATCATTGATGTATCTCACAGCATCTAGGCCAGATATTATGTTTGCTGTGTGTATCTGTGCAAGATTTCAAGCTAACCCCAAGGTTTCACATATGCTAGCAGTTAAGAGGATTTTCAGATATTTAAAGGGAAAACTAGACTTGGGGATTTGGTATCCAAAGAACCCTTACTTTGACTTGATGGCCTACACAGACAGTAACTATGATGGTTGCAACATGAATAGAAAATCAACCTCTAGAGGATGCCAGTTTCTAGGGAACAGGCTGGTGTCTTGGCAATGCAAGAAACAAACTACATTGTCAATCTCCACTGCTGAAGCTGAGTATATTGCTGCCTCTACTTGCTGTGCACAGGATTTGTGGATTCAAAATCAACTGTTGGACTATGGTCCGAATTTCTTACTTACTCCTATCTTAATTGATAATACTGATTCTATGTTTATTGTTAAGAATCCAGTCCAACATTCTAAGACTAAGCACATTGAAATTAGACATCCTTTCATTAGGGATTGTCAGGAAAAAGGGCTAATAGAAATGAAAAGGGTAGACACATCTGATAATTTGGCTGATTTGTTCACCAAACCTTTCGATAAGACCAGGTTTCATTTTCTTTTAAAATGCCTAGGAATGATAAATGCTGATGAGGTTTGATTTAGGATGTGTGCTCAAGTGAGGTGCTTACTGATGATCCATGTTACTCACTTTGAATGTTTTCATGATAAAATTTCTATGCTTAAATGATTACTCAAATTGCATTAATCATGTTTGTGACTATTCTTGTGTGAAATTTATGTTAACTGTGTCAATTACAGCTTTTAGTACTTTGATCTGTGCCTGCATGATGAATTTTTATGATTTTAAGTACTTCGAGCATGAATCTATGCTTGATGATGTGCTTATTGCTATTCGAGCACAAGCATAGGCTCCTGTAAGACTATTCTAAGTCATTCGAGCACAGATGTCATTGCTCAATAGCTCGAGCATAGAATGCTGTCTTGAAAACTTGTGCAAGTGTTTCGAGCATGCTTTTGTGGTAGATGGGTGTTTAATGCACTTTGAGCACAAACAATCCATACTTGGGGTTTTTCTCAAGTAACTCGAGCATGAATGTTGTTACCAGTGGTTGACCATGTACATATGTTCAGGATAACTTGCTTATTCCTTGCAAATTACTGCTCGAGCACAAAGTTAAGTTTTTCGAGAACAATCATTGAAATGATATACTTCTAAGGTTGCTTGATAAACTTTCGAGCATGCTCGATGAAGTTCTAAGCATGCTCGACAGACTTAAGTGATGATTTGTTGGTTCTATGCTATCTGAAGGTTTGTGTTTTGATCCTGTGAGAGTGTGTGCTTGTTACAAATCCTTAAATGATAACACCATCTTTAAAAAATCACTGTTGTTCAATTGAACTCTCAAAAAGAAATGGTTTTTAAAATTGGTAAAAGTTTTTGACTAAGCAACACTGTTTTCGGTGATATTGAATAAGAGAAATGATAACATTATCCAAGTTCCCAGAGTCAAGGAAGCAAGAAACTATTTTTCTGGAAAATTGAATCCAACCTAAAATGGAAGATGATAGAAAACTGATTAATATAAGTAACCCATGGATTGTAAATTCAAAAGGCTTTGAGTACAGTCATTGACAAAGTATGGTAGCTTTCCATAGTCTATAGTTGCAATATGTGATATACACTTCAATTTGCTAAGTATGATGTGGTGAAACACTGAAAAATAAGGTATGTTCTTTAGCATATCTCTCTGAATGATAGGAAAACCAAGTTCTAAAAGACAGAAATCCATGAAGAAAATGGTGTACAAATTAAGGTTAGATAAGCTTGAAGAGAGAAGGAGAGCTCAATCTGAAACAAATGAAGAACCAATGATTGAGGCTCTCCATGATCTTTAAGAAACAAAGGATTCGGAGGATGTGAAAGAAGATGATGAGGGATCAAAGAATGTTGAAATTGAAAATGTAGACAAAGATTATCTGATCAGCTTGGGATATGATCCATTATATCTTCAAAGACTGTCTGAAGAAGAAATAGCAAAGGAAGCTGAAGGGTGGAGAATAAGAAAAACAAAAAGAGAATTGCTGATGAAGGCTGGTCACAAGCCTGCATTCCTTAACTTGCAACCATTTGATAAGATTGATAGAATGTACAAAAGGGCACTAGTAGATGATATATCTGACTATGTGAAGAAGGTATCAAAGAAGGTAAAGGGAGAAAAGGTATTGAAAGAATCTGACAGTAGTAAGAAAAGAACTGAAAAGAAAGCAACCGATGAAGCAGACTATGAAATGTTGAAGACTAAACTTAAGGATATCAAATTTCTTCAACTGTACGGCTACAGTTATAACTATTTGATAAATCTTTCTCATGAAGAATTGAAAAGAAGAATTCAAAAGATAAAGGACTCTCACAAGGATCAGGCAAGTAGAAAAAATTTTAAGAGAGAACAGGAGTTAAAGAAGAGGTTACAAAGGGAAAAAGATGAAGCTGAAAAGAAAAATCAAGAAGTGAAGAGATGGCTTGAAGACCCTCAGAGGGTAGATATGTTAAAGAAGATTGTGATTGAGAAAGGAATGACGGAAGAACAGTTTCAGAACATGCCTCTTCAATAATTAATGGAAATATATAATAGAGAGTAGAAACTGTATATTGAAACATAGAGAAAATTGCAGGAAGATAGGATGAGAGCTGAAGAAGAAGTACGAGCTGAAATGATGAGTGCTCTCCACAAGAAGGGAGTAAGAATGTCAAGGTAGTTGGTGCAAACAGACGAAACAATTAAAAGATGGTATGAGGAAGAAGGGCTTCGTGTACAAAAGAAAACTCAGCAAGGAAGCACAAGCCAGACTCCAAGGTCAGAGGTTGTGAGGCCTGAGCCACCAAGGAACTTAAACTTGCCCACACATCTCTTTTTGACAAAATATCAAAGACCTTGACGGTTATAACTGAGGGTAAAGAGGAAACTCTCATAATATTCAAAGATGACTTGAGGAATTTTTCAAAAGAACAACTGAAGAAGATGGCTAAACTAACACTATATAACAATCAATTCAGAAATCAGCCATCTGGTCAACAAAGAAATGATCTCTCGAAATTTATCAAAGAACAAGCAGAAAGGGGGTTCCCATTCTTGCTACAAAAGAAAAGAGAGCTCAAAAGCCAGACTGAGAGGGAGAAGAGAAAAAGGACGATCAATGAAGTGCACATCTCAGAACTCTCCCTCTTTGATTCCAGGAGAAAAAAGTCTGAAACAAGCAGCTCACACACATAATGTACAATCAGCATAATGATTCAATCACCTTGAGAAACGAGTCTGGAATTCCCATTGATGTGATACGACATGATGAAGATCTGAAATTCATGCACCCTTAAGACTTTTTTACAAGACTTAATAGATGCCAGATTTCCAAATGACTCTTCAGATGCTGTAGAATTAGACATGATCAAACAAAGAGCAGCCTATATGAAGCAGTGGAAGGAAAGATCTGATACAAGGAGCAGAGGAAGAAGATAACAGAATGGAGCTAATTGATGATTGTTTTTATTTCTGTTTATCTTTGTAATTTTTATTTTTTGTTTGATGTATGAAAACTTTAATTTGTAATGCCCAAGAGGCAGAATTCCTAATTATGTAATGAAATGACATGTTCTTGAATGATATATATTCTATTTCTGATACATGTGTAACTCTATGCATGTACGTTTTGGTGCATCTGAGCTTGTTCCAA
This sequence comes from Bidens hawaiensis, assembly GCF_021521415.1. NCBI lineage: Eukaryota > Viridiplantae > Streptophyta > Magnoliopsida > Asterales > Asteraceae > Bidens > Bidens hawaiensis. Next base: position 193,079 of record NW_027491115.1, on the reverse strand, counting down.
TCTAGGGGGAGATTGTTGGGTCGGATTTATGATAAGGAAGATTGGAATCTTCTCAACCTCCTCAGAAAACAGCTAAGTATGGACTTCGAGCAAGCCTAGACGATCTAGCATGGTTTTACTACTTCGAGCAAGGTCTTCAGAACCTTAAATGGTTGAATCTTCTAAGTGTTAAGGCTTCGAAAAAGCTACACTTCAACAAGCTAGAGTATTCTTCTATCGAGCATGGATTGCCAATCGAGCAAACAGCTTGATCATACGAGTTTTAGCCAAGTGTTACGAGCACAGGATGATTGAGCACATGGGGACAAGCATGGATGCAATAAGAAGATGTCAAGTGATCAAAGCAAGGACTTCGAGCACAGTTCAGTTCCCGAGCAAGATTTACATCCGAGCATACTAAAGATTGCTGAATATGTAAAACTGAAGACATGGACCAGAATGAGCTTGCTCGATGGACTAGTTCGAGCAAAGCATGGACCAGTCTTGGAGGATGAAGTCTGCTGGAAGGGATTATATCTTCACTAAAGATATTCTAAGTAAAGTATGCTCGAGGACATACATCGAGCATTCCTAGCACATTGAGTTTGCTTGAGCAAGATTGTTACCTTGCTCGAGGACTCAACACTTGTATTATTTTGTATCAATATGTAATGATTAGGAACTTCTAGAAGGAATGTCAGGGTCTATAAATAGGGTCCTAGGTTTCCATTTAGGGCACGGTTTTTCACACGGCTCTTTGTACGGAAAACATTCTAAAGGAATATTCTATTTGATTCCTTGTATAGCCGCCGCCACCTGCGCGGCCACACGAAACCCTAGACATTCCTTACACTGTTCCATTAATGATTTATTAAAATACAGTGAATCTTTGTCTTGAATTCGTTCTTACTGATTATTCATTTACGTTTCGTGTTTGTTGTTTATTCTTTCACTCCTTCATTCCCAGTTGTTGGATATCTTGACTCCGCCGGGATATTCAATAGGCCGTTGGGTAAACAGAGTCGGTGTGTTCTTGTCAACCTTTCGAGGTTTCGCCCGACTCACGGTCCTGCCAATCCATTTCGAATTAATCTTTGCAATGTATGTAAGCAAGCCATTTAAATGTATGTCATGCATGAAGATGTTATGATTTTATACGAGTCTAGTTAACTATTTCACTAATATTATGATAATATTAATCCATCTCTAAGAATCATGTTCATAATATAAATTTTCAAACATGCATAACAATAACTAAACATGGATCAACAAGATACATACATGCATGTAATACTTGAAAACACAAACACATATTCATACTCTCTCTCTCTCTCTCTACTCACGGCTCTCTCTCTCTCTATTCCATATTCACATTTTAATCCTATTTTCTAATCTTTTACATCTTAAAACCACTAAACCAAGCTTACCAATTATGAAAATGGAATGGTATGCATGTGTGTTTGCATGAACATGTGAAATTTGGATTCCACATACACATACAAATACTTATGACTCACATGCACACACACACACACACAAGGTTTTCAATGTTCCATTTTCACATGAGTTATGTGGTTTAATGGCTTGTGTGAACTCTTTCAAGGTTCAAGAACAAATATTTTGCATCCAAAACTTGAAGAACAAAGCTATGGTTTGGATTTTTACCTTATGGTTTAGGAGGCAAATGAAAGAGGGTGATTTTGATGGCTCCTAAGTGAGTGCTTATGCTTCAATACTTCCTACCATGATCCTTACTTCATCTTCTTTGATTTGTCTTTAGGATTTGGAGATAATATGAAGTTTGTTAGATGAAAAAAAATGAGAGAGAAAGGGGGGGGGGTTCGGCCGAGAAAGAGAGATAGAGAGAGGGTCGAAGGAGGAGGAGTGGAGTGGTGGTTTGTGTTGGGGAGTGGAATGATGATTAACATTTAAACTAGGGATGTGTTGGGACAAGTGTGATCATGGGGTATTGTGTCACCCATGCATGCACTTAGGATGGTTGATCAAGCAAACCTAGGGAAGTGGAAGAGGTGGAGGGGGGGGGGGGAGCAAGCCATTGGAGGGGGGGGGGGTAGGTATTTTAATTTTTTATGATGCTAATATAACTTGTATATTAATCACACATTGTTATAATTTGTAATTTATAACTAGTTAGGCTTATTTGTATGCAAAACAAATCACATATTTGAATTCCACATAAAATTAGCTTTAAATCCATATAAAAATGTAAATTTTTGTAGTTGGTTGGTTTTGGGTCCTTACGGTGTTCGGTAATGGGTTCTATTCACTTATTTTCCCGTCTTCACGAACCGATCATTCTAAAATTATGTCTACGGCCTAATATTAATATTTTCACGTTACTTATATTATTTTAGGTCATTCCCAACCTTTAGGATTTATTTGGACTATCTGCCTAACTCGGGTTGCTGCCCGTGTTTACTTCGCACAGTATTTGCTAGACGCCAAAAATGAACTTTTTGAACATAATAAAATAAACACCTATATTTTTGGAGTTTTTAGACTAAAATATTTTTATTCTTATTCATAATATCATATTACATGACAAACCCGGATTACATTACTGCTTTATTAGACTTAAAAAGATCGGGTGCCACAATCACGTATGTGAGTTCATGATGCCCCTTTTTAAATGATTTAACATTTTGGGCGAACATGAATGCTGTAACATTTCAGTTTCTCGTTTTCTTTTATTTATAACCTTTACCTAACCCGGTTTATAGTCTGATATTTCGTCAATAAAATACCACATTTATTTGGTGATTATCTTTTTGTATGTTGCAATAGTGACCTGCTAACCAACTTAGTGTTGGACTTGGTATGCCCAAGACACATATTATTATTGATGTGGCTAGTATGTCTTGCTCCAAGTCGGGTCATACCCAATAACAAGCTAGACAAACACCTATAGTATTTGTTTATATACGATATGATCATAACAAATAAGTATTAACACTTGAGTTTTTTAGAAAGGGGTTTCTAAATAAAATGTACTTGTGAAATAAATAAATCATATGGGTCATTTATACTTTGAGAGAAAGCATTCCATACTGTTGTTTAAGAGGGTTAAGTAACAATATACCTAGAATGTCACTTGTAATGTGTTACATTTATAATGGTATAAGTTATAACACATTATGGATATGTATAAATATGGAAACCTTGAAAAATAATAAAAATATGAAAGGGAAAGAAAGGGGCCCCCCCTCTCTTAATCTCTATATTATTTCAATGGTAGTGGAAAACATGCAATGCATCTTATTGGTTCCTTGGGGTGGTGCCAATTTTGGAAGATTATTATCTTTCTTTCTTGTTGGATTCTCTCATACAACACATACACAACCACAAGTAACAATAAAGCAACAAGAGGAAAAATCCTCTCAACTCTTCTTTCTCTCTTGGTGTTTTCGGCTAAAGGAAGGAACAAGAAGGAGGTGCTTTCAAGTGTAAAATCCGAGCTAGAAGTGGTGTATTGTCGGAGGCTTGGGGTATGCAAGCTTGAGGAACTTCCCTTTGAAGTTCTTGCCCTTCCATCATCTCCTTCTTCACCTGGATTTATTCTCTTGAATGGTATCCTTACGTGCATGGACTTATAGTGCCATGCATGTGTTTGCTAGTATGTATTTCGTATTTGGATCCGGGCTTGAGTTTTGCATGTGTAAAATAGGTTTTATACATATCAAATTAACAAGATTTAAAACTTATTTCCGCTGCGTTTTTGGTAAATTTGGGATTTTATCACTTTGATATCTTGTTAAAACCCAACAATGGCATCAAGAGCCGCTTATACGGATGCATGCTTCATTAGACCCAAAGATTTTCGGGTTTATGGTGGGGTTTTACCATATGGCCGAAAATTTTAGGGGTTTTTGGTTACCCCATGGTTTTTCATGGTTATACTTTACATGTACATGGTAATCTTGAAAAACTAAGTCATTTGGATGATAATTTGTGTTGTTTGGTCAAAACTCGGAACTTTCGGTTTTGTCAAGTTTGGTCGAAAGTTTCAAAGTAAAGGGGAACCATTTGGATCTTGTGTTACTGCATATTTGTATATGTAATGAATGTTTATAACCTAGCCATGACCTTGTGTTTGGTTGAATGTTAGTGTTGTTATGTTTGTTCATTCAAAGTGATTGTTTGTTAATTCAATATGGTTGTAATATTTATTTGTAATCTATTTATTCTTTCAATTGGTTTGTAATAATAAGTAGATTAAATGCATTCCTTTTACTAGAAAAATGTATTAGGATATACTTTGTAAAAGAAGATGCAACGAAGGAATCCTAAATAAAATGATGGAGACCACAACACGGGGGTGAACACTTGGAGCATTTGGATGCGGTGTCAAGTGGGAGTTCACCGACACAAGCACATGTCCTTTTGAGTCCCTTAGGAGAGACCATTTGAGACACTTGTCTTCCGTAAACAAGTGTGGTCAACATTAGGAGGCTATGGTTATGAACTTGTGGTTGTGTATGTTTTATGCTTGCAAGGTTGATTTACTTTTGTTTGTATGTTATTGCAATGTGGTTTGCTAACAACTTAAATCAACAACTAGCATAAAATTGGTTCCTTAGAAATCGTTAGGTAATAAAAATTGGTTTTATTAAAGGATAATTATTTCATAATAAAATGGGTCTTATTAATAGGGACTTCGAAAATGGGTTTTTCAACTAAGTACCATACATTTGAATGCATGCAAATGAAAGTTACATAAAAGGTTTTCCAATCTAGAATTTAGAAAATTAAAAAAATCCTATAAATAAGTTGAACACCATCCTTTTATACGACACTCGAATCACTTGGGAACTCGATATGGTATAAAGGTCACCTAACCGCATTGGAGGAAACTTGAGAGTTTGAGGTGGATTTACAATATTTGTGGGATAAAGGTCACCTAACCGTTTATATGTGTAAACTCACATGTCTGTATAAGTAGGACGACTTAAATTGGAAACCATGTGAATAGGGTCACCGAAGCATGGCATACTATGGTGTTGATGGGATTAAATGTGCCGACTAAATATGAGATGTTTAACCGATCCCATAAAACTAGAAGTTGCAAAAGGTTGCAATCGTCAAACGTTGACTACCTTGTTAATTTAAATAGTAGGATAAAGGTCACCTAACTACTATTTGAATGTAACGTTGGGTTCTAGATTTTAAACATTAATTGTGTAGAAGACATAAATGGTATCAACGATTAAAATTAATTATTGATATCGAAAATACTAAAATTGAGCTTTGTTATATTTGTAGATGGCCGCAATCAACAACCCACCTAACGTTATTATTCCACCCGTTAACAACCTATCACTTAGATCTATTCTTGACAAGGATCGTCTAAACTATAACAACTTTATGGATAGGTATCGAAACTTGAGAATCGTTCTCAAGCAAGAAAGAAATACTACGTATTAGAGGAGCCTATTCCCGATGAACCTAGTGTTGACGATGTCCAAGACCATAACGATTGGGTTAAGCACACTGAGGAATCGGTGCAAGTGTCTTGCCTCATGCTGGGAACTATGATTCCCGAGATTCAAAAGGATTTTGAACTTCATGGAGCATACGACATGATCACCCAACTTAAGGAAATGTTCCTTACACAAGCTAGGGTGGAACTCTTCGAAACGGTTCGGGCGCTTCAAGCATGTCGTATGGAGGAAACCCAATCGGTCTCATCTTATATACTTAAGATGAAAAGCCACATTGATCGTCTCGAGCGCCTTAATTGTCGCTTCTCAAACGAGTTAGCCACGGATTTGATCCTAAATGGCTTTACTAAAAGGTTTGAGACATTTGATATGAATTATAACATGAATGGATGGGACAAGAGCATTGGTGAGCTTCATGCAAAGCTTAAAACGGGCGAGACGGGAACGGGTAAAAAGGTTTTACCCGTTCTCACGATCAATGAGGGAGGCAAAAAAAAAAGGCATCACCAGGAACCCAAAGCAAAGGTTGCCAAGGTAAGGGACAAGTCAAGGGCTAGTTCAAGGAAAAGGCTAAAGTGGAACCACCCAAACCAAAGAAGCTAAAGGTTAGCTCGGAGGATCCATGCTTTGGATGTGGGGAGATTAGGCATTGGATGAGGAATTGTCCAACCCGTCTCAAAGAGTTGTAAGATAAGAGGGATGCAGGGCAAACCTCGGGTACAACTTTCATGATTCATATTGATCTTAATCTTATTTCTTCTAACACATGGGTATTGGATACCGGATGTGGAACTCATATTTGCAATTCATTGCAGGGGTTCAAGGGAAATAAAGGATTCAAGAAAGGAGATATTAGTCTCTTCATGGGCAACAGAGCAAAGGTTGTTGTCAAAGCCCGAGGAGACTACACATTGAAGCTTCCAAATGGTTTAGAACTTATTTTGAAAGATATTTTGTATGCTCCTAATTTGACTAGGAACATTATCTCCATTTCTTTGTTAAGTCAATATGGGTATGATTTTAAATTTGTGGACAATGGTATTTCTGTTTTCATAAATGATGTCTTTTATTTTAAAGCAATGCCGTCTAATGGAATTTATGAATTAGTTCATAATAACACATCCAATGATAACATGTTGTACCAATCAAGCACCAAGAAACTCAAAATGGATTTGAGTAAGACTTATCTTTTGCATTGTCGCCTTGGTCACATAAACAAAGATCGCATACATACACTTCAAAAGAATGGTCTTTTGGAATCAAGTTGTCACACCCCGACTAGCACAATGCGGAAGTGTAAAACGGGAATGTCACAGACACCTCTGATATCAACACATTATTTATAAAGAAACATTACAAACTAATTTACAATATATTACATTTCTTCGTTCTATCATTGTTTTACAGTCTAGGCGATACAAACAAAACTAGTTCGTTAACTATACATTCTTACTACTATCGCCCTTGCTTCTATTCACATATCATCGACCACACACTTCAGGCAAGTAACAGATCAACAAATCATTCCGATTTAGGTACACCTGAAAAGCAGTTTAAAACGGGTCAACTACTAGAGTTGGTGAGTTTCACGAGTTTCAAGAAAACTGTAAGGAGTATTCACAAGTCAACACTTGTAATCATGAAATAAGTATGTATGTATGTAAATGATGTTTGTGATGTAATTATGCTAAGCTACAGTGAAGCCTTGACTGTATGTGCTGCGTGCATCCATTTCCCACGCTCAATCAACCACTGTGGCCCCTTTCCGCCCACAACATGCCCCGGTAGCTATGTCTAACACTACATAGCCTGTTTGTATAAATATGGTCATGTGCAAACGGCACTATGTGACATGGCAACCAGGCCGATTCCGTTTGGGTTTGTCAAACCAATAGTACTATTCACAAGCCACCGGCTCGAAGTTAATCACTGTGTTAGTGGGGACTTTCGTGTGTTAGCACTTAGATAATTCACATCAATACATGTTTCAGGTATGTATATGAAATCAAACTTGCTTTTCACCCCAAAAGTTCATAAAACAGTTTAAAAGTGGGGTCATGAAACTCACGGTTTAGTAGATATTCTGTACTGTATCAACTCGTGGTTTGTTCAGTCCGCTATCAGTAGTTCCTATAGTCAATATTATAATAATATTAATATTTTAATATTATTATAATCTCAATACTAAACTGGGCTGTATAACTAATCTGGGTGTAGCTGGAACGCCCAGAAAGTGGCAATAGGCTTAGGTTGTGATGTTTTTCAATGTCTAATACTTAAAACCGAACTTGGCTCAGATTCCCGTTTTCCCAGCTAGGCCAAGTTGTTCGTTTACGCGTTCAGAAAATAGTTATGGGAAAATAAGCTTGGGTAAATGTATTGGTTAATAAAATGATTAAGTTATAAAGAAAGATCACATATTGGGTCCCGGATTAGCCATGTGGCCCGTTTCCGTTTATTCAGTTTGATTTGAGAAGAAACGCGCACAATCCACCCGGATTGTCCAGGTTTCTCATAGAAAAGTTCATTTTCACTTAATTAGTCCAAACATATGATTTTTGATCACTCTTGGTGTTCTGATTTTCCCGCAGGTTCACTAGTCGCGAATTTGCCGGTTGTCATAAAAACTGAATTTGTTTAATATTCAGATTAGCATAATTAATTAACCGTTAATCATTAAATTATGAAAATTTTACCACTTATCAATTAAAATATGTAAATTTTTATAAAAATATTTCTGGAATTTGTTTACTGATTTATTAATTTATAAAAATTCATTTTATCAGCTATATTTCGTCTGAAAATCGTCCGTTTACCCCAAACAATTTCCAAAAATTCACCAAAAATTCCTGAATACTCAAATCATGCCCCAAAACAAACCTGTATCAATTCCAGAATGTAAAAAGCTCGTGCAATATTCTTTTCGGCCCAAATTCGGCTGTAAAAATTCACACGAACGCAAATAAACAAAACACCTTTAAATTTCTCCAAATGACACCAAAATTAATATGTGATAAAAATACATGAAATCTGAGTTCTCAGAAAAATTTCATAATTTTTTAAGTATTTTAGCTATTTTTCCCAAATAAACGTCCCAATTCGGTAATAAATTCGCCAAATATTCTCGGATGGTCAAAAAATTACCAAATTTTAACAGGGACTCATTGAGATAGTCCCTAATGTTCCTGAAAAATATCAAGTCCTAAAAATATGCACATCAAAACTATAACCTAAACAGCCCGTAAGCGAGTGTTTCGGCATTACCTTAGCGGGTTTGGCTCGTTTCCGACCTTTTAATCAAGTTTTCAGGTTCTTGTGCTTCAAAGCAGGCTAGGTACAAGTCCTATATCACAAACCAAGCAATATTTCATCAACATAAGAGCCCTTAAGTTAGGGTTTTGGCTAGTGTATAAAAACGAACTTTTGAACCGTAAAAATGCCGTTTCAACCCTTTAATCCGTGTTTATGGCCAAAAAAACTTTCAAAACAGGTTCCTTACCATGTTTATGATCAAAACATGTTTATGGACCATTTTTAGGATTTTTACACGGTTAGGAATGATTTTTAGTAACCAAGACATGTTTTTATGGTATTAAACAAGTTTAAACAAGCATAAAAGCTACTTATTTAAGCTCCTTACCTTAGGTTTTGAAGTTTGTCTGGCTGGAGCAGAGTTTGTATCCAGATTTTTCTAGAAAATGAGGTTAAAATATCTTGTATCTAGTTTAAATATGAAAGAACCAAAAAGGGGGGGTTTGCTGTTGCAATCGGAGGTCCATGGGCCCATTTTGGCCCAAGTTTCTGATTCCTCAAGCCCAAATACAAAAATCCCGGTCCAAATTTAGTTCGGGTTCGGTTTTTGGCGCGAAAAACTTATCGGGTGCGTTAAACAACGCGAAAACGAGTGTTTTTCGGCTAGTTTTGTGTAAAATTATAAAAACATACTGTATGTTTGTAAAAATCAAAAATATTTTCACGGATCGCTTAAAACATTTCAAATAAGTGTTTGGTAAGTGTTTTTCGGCTTAACGGATGATACAATGTTTGGTTTGTAACTATCTTTCGCGTTTAAATCTATAGCGGGTAGTTAAACGAACATGTTTTCGTTTAACTTTTTTGCTATCGAACTAAGGCCATAATACTAATATTTTAGCTTATAATAAATGTATATCACTATTAGATGGCCCCCTGAGATATCTGGGTCATAACCCGACCCGTTCGGTTGATCGTTCGTTTGTTACGCAAAAGGCGTTTATTTGCTTAATCAGTAAATACATACTGAGGTGTACCTTGTTTTGGCTCAAATGTCACACAAGTGAAGATGATTCATTTGATAAGTGCGAGTCTTGTTTACTTGGAAAGAAGACCGAGGACCCCTTTAGTGGAACAAATGAAGGGGCAAAAGACTTATTGGGTATCATACATTTGGATGTATGTGGTCCCTTTAAGGCAATGACAAGTAATGGTGAAAGATATTTCATTACTTTTATCGACTATTATAGTCGTTTTGGGTGTGTGTACTTGTTAAGACACAACGATGAAGCCATTGAAATGTTCAAAGTCTTCCAAAATGAAGTACAAAATCAACTTGACAAAACAATCAAAGTACTTCGTTCGAATAGAGGAGGTGAATACCTTAGTGATGGTTTCTGAGATCATCTTAGGAGTTGTGGAATCATCTCACAACTTACTCCACCCGAAATACCACAACATAACGGTGTGTCCGAAAGGAGGAATCAAACTCTATTGGATATGGTTCGATCTATGATGGCTAGAAGCACATTGCCTCTATCATTTTGGGGTTTCGCTTTGCTCTCCGCGGCCCGTATTCTAAATATGGCACCAAGCAAGAAATTGGACAAAACACCTTATGAAATATGGAATGGAAGGGTTCCATCATTGTCATATTTAAAGGTATGGGGTTGTGAGGCTTATGTCAAGAACAACAACCAAAACAAACTTGAAAATAGATCCACTAAGTGTATCTTTGTAGGATATCCCAAGGACTCCATGGGATACTATTTCTATAACCCAACTCAGCAAAAGGTGTTCGTTGCTCGAAAGGCCGAGTTCTTGGAAACTAAGTTCCTTATGGAAGGTAGTAGTAGAACGGTGGAACTCGAGGAGGATCGAGAACCATAAGCCGATACACGTTTGGTTAATACTAGCACTCAACAAGAGGTTGTTGAGAATGATCAAATGGTTGATCAAGACACACAAAACGTTAGCAAATCCGGTAGAATTAGTCATCCACCCGAAAGATATGGATTTTTCATGGATGGATGCTATGTGGTAGATTCGGATGAACCCACCACATACCGTGATGCAATGTCAAAATCCGATTGTGACAAATATCTTGAAGCCATGAACGTAGAGATGCAATCCATGCATGACAACCAAGTATGGGATTTGGTTGTACCACCTCTTAATTCCAAACCGGTTGGAAGTAAGTGGGTTTTCAAGAAGAAAACCGATATGCATGGAAACTTGGATGCTTATAAAGTAAGACTTGTAGCAAAAGGTTTCACTCAAACTCAAGGGGTTGTCTATGATGAAACTTTTTCTACCGTGGCAATGCTAAAGTCTATTAGGATATTGTTTGCCATAGCCGCATATTACGACTATGAGATATGGCAAATGGATGTCAAAACTGCTTTCCTAAATGGGCATCTTGAGGAAGATGTCTATATGGTTCAACCTAAAGGTTTTATCGATCCACAACATCCTAACAAAGTATGCAAGTTAAAGAAATCAATCTATGGATTGAAACAAGCATCTACAAGTTGGAATCAACGTTTTGATGAAGAAGTTAAGAAATTTGGATTCATCAAGAATGGTGATAAAGCTTGTGTGTATAAGAAAGCTAGTGGGAGCATCATTACCTTCTTAGTATTGTATGTTGATGACATACTACTATTTTGGAATGACATTCCAACCATGGAAGGGGTAAAAGCATGGTTTGGAAGTTGTTTTTCTATCAAGGATCTTGGTGAAGCCGCCTATATTTTGGGAATAAAGATCTATAGGGATAGATCGAGGCGGTTGATAGGTTTAAACCAAAGTGCATACATTGACAAAATCTTGGAGAGGTTCAAGATGGAGAACTCTAAGAAAGGTTTAGTACCTATTCAAAGAGGAACGACATTGATTTGGTCTCAATGTCCAAGCAAAAGCCGACTATCGGAATCGAACCGATGACCATCGCATTACAAATGCGATGCTCTAACCTCTGAGCTAAGCAGGCTCACATAACATAAATTCAACATGCATAGGAATTCAACAAACTCTTAGAATCTTTGCTATTAACAATTTGAATTCTTGGCTCTTCCATCCATATAATTAGAATATATTAAAGAATATAATATAGAATAAAAAATAACTGTTAAATATTATATTATAGTAAATATTATAGAACATAACGATTAATTTAGCGATATAGAATTTTTTTTATCACGATTAAAGATTCTAAAAAAAATCGATCGTAAGCAAGAGAAAATGAATGGTATGCACTAGACCGGATATATCATGCGCTTTAAGCATGACAAGTAGATTCCAACATAATCCGGGAAGTAGCCATTGGATGGCGGTTAAGAGTATATTGAAATACCTTAGAAGGACTAAGGATATGTTTCTAATATACGGTTCGGGTGAGGAGGAACTCGTTGTAAAGGGTTACACAGATGCGAGTTTCCAAACCGATCGAGATGAATCTAGATCACAATCGGGATATGTTTTCGTTATGAATGGTGGGGCAATCTCTTGGAAGAGCTCAAAGCAAGACGTGGTAGCATTATCCACCACGGAATCGGAATACATCGTCACCTCATTAGCAGCTCAAGAAGCTACGTGGATTAAAAAATTCATTGCCGACCTAGGGGTAGTCCATACCATTCAGGACCCTCTAGAGATCTTTTGGGACAACGAAGGTGCGATTGCTCAAATCAAGGAACCTTGTGCACAACAAAAGACTAGGCACATTGAGCGGAGGTTCAACTACATAAGGGATGAAGTTGAAAAGGGAATGATATGTATTCATGAAGTTCACACCAATCAAAACATTGCGGATCCACTCACGAAGCTCCTTGAAAGACCAAAGCATGAGGGTCATACTTGTGCCTTAGGACTTCGATATTCTAGTGATTGGATATGATCGAATTTTGTATTTAGATATCGGAACAATTGTTATTTTGACTCATTCATATGATTATGGCTTATGATTATGACATTTTGAGTTATGTTTCATTTTAGCATGTTTAAATTCGTGAATAAGTTACTTATTCTAAATGTCCGTAGTCGCTCATATTTGTGGGAACAAATATGAAAGTAAGACTATTATGAACTTGGATTGGTGGATATTCATGGGATATGAATTTAGAGCAAGGGTTGCTGCCAGGGTTCATAGATATTTATGGGTTATAAATATTGGACTGACCCGCTCTCAAATGTTACTACATGGAATCCTTGTGATTGATCATAAGTAAATTTGAGTAAAGGCGAATATCATAGTATCCTCCGACCTGAGATACATATTGGGTCTTGATATTCACCAAGTATTATACTTTGACTTAGTTCTTCGCTGCTCTGAAACATGACAGTACATAAGGCCAAGATCAGGTCTGGTACAAGGTGATTGTGAGAGACGTATGTAGTCAAGAGGGGATTTGTCCCTCTTATTCGTTGAGAGTGAGATGTCTAAGGCCTGAAAGTTAAATCAACAGAGAATGATCACTCTGTGTCTCTTGATTTGACATGACATCTGTGGCAAAAAGATAAATGATAAATGTACCTAAATCATTTCAAGTAAGGGACTTGAAGGGGAATATGTTTTTGAATGGCACTTCGTCATACGTATTAGGGGTAGTAAACCGTAGTTAGGCGGTATTTGCTACTTGCATCAATCTTTTATGTATCTTGTGCAAGTGGGAGATTGTTGGACTCGGTATGCCCAAGACACATATTATTATTGATGTGGCTAGTATGTCATGATCCAAGTCGAGTTATACCTAATAAAAAGCTAGATAAACACCTGTAATATTTTTTTATATATGATATGATCATACCAAATAAGTATTAACACTTGAGTTATTTAGAAAGGTGTTTCTAAATAAAATGTACTTGTGAATTAAATAATTCTTATGGGTGATTTATACTTTGAGAGAAAGTATTCTATATTGTTGTTTAAGAGGGTTAAGTAACAATATACCTTGCATGTCACATGTAATGTGTTATATTTTTAATGGTATAAGTTATAACACATTATGGATATGTATAAATATAGAAACCTTGAAAAATAACAAAAATATAAAAGGGAAAGAAAGCCCCTGCCCCCCCTCTCTCTTAATCTCTTTATTATTTAATTATTATTTCAATGGTAGAGGAGATATGCAATGCATCTTATTGGCTCCTTGGGGTGGTACCAATTTTGAAAGATTATTATCTTTCTTTCTTGTTGGATTCTCTCATACAACACATACACAACCACAAGTAACACAAAAGCAACAAGAGGAAAAATCCTCTCAACTCTTTTTTCTCTCTTGGTGATTTCGGCCAAAGGAAGGAGCAAGAAAGAGATTCTTTCAAGTGTAAAATCCTAGCTAGAAGAGGTGTATTTTCGGAGGCTTGGGGTATGTAAGCTTGAGGACCTTCCCTTTGAAGTTCTTGCCCTTCCATCATCTCCTTCTTCACCCGGATTTGTTCTCTTGAAAGGTATCCTTACATGCATGGACTTATAGTGACATGCAGTGTTTGCTAGTATGTATTTTGTATTGGGATCTGGGCTTGGGTTTTGCTTGTGTAAAATAGGTTTTATACGTATCAAATAAACAAGATTTAAAAGTTATTTCCGCTGCGTTTTTGGTAAAATTGGGATTTTATCACTTTGATAATCTTATTAAAACCCAACACTTAGACCCACTTTGCACCCCACCCCAAAGTTCAAGGACCAAATTGCAAGGTTAAACCAAAAATATTTTCCCTCCATCTCCTCCTTTCTCCACGACGCCTACACCTTCCGTGTTCCTCAATTTTTGGCCAAATGAAGGAAATTAACTATACCAAATGATTGTTTCATCTTAAACAAATCCCACCGACGGTTAAATTATGGAGAACAATGTTAATTTGACAGCTAATATCGTCCCTAACGAAGCGCGGCCTACTCAGACCTGGTACACTATATATACCAAGCCAAAACACAATTAAACTCGTCCACACTTTCCTCATAGCATCATGATTGTAAAGCTTAATTCAATTTCAACGTATAAAGTGAAATCAAACCCTAATCACATTCGAGTTGAAGCCGTAAACCTAGTTGGCCATTTAACCTCAATTCGATAACAATTCAGGTGATTATAACATGCATTCAAATCGTTTTTGACCCGCAAACAATAACCCCAGATCAATTTGAACCCACAATAAACAATTAAACCGACTTCATGATCTAGGGTCATCTTTGAAATTGGGTTTTTGTTTTGCAATCTATATTTATATTTTAAAACTATTTTCATTCCCATGTGAAAGAATCAGCCTGATGGCTGGTGCGTGGTGTATAAGATCCCAAAACGGGTCAGGGCACGGGCTTGAACGCCCTTAACCCGGTTTTATTTTCGTTTTTTTGCTTTGTTAATTGACTAATTTATTTTTTTCCATTCGCTTAGCAAACCAAACTATCTTATAGGATCAAAATAAATTTCTTTTTAACTTTTTCCATTAATGTATAAGAATCCTAAGAAAACCATTGACAAATTGAGAACTTTGAGAACCATTTTGGACCACTAAAAAAACCTTTAAAAAATATTTAAATAATTATAAAAAAAATTAAAATTTTTAAAAAGTAAAAAAACAAAAATTCTTAAATTTCATTCCAGTTTCATTAAAAATAAACGAATTTTTTTTTCTTATACATATGTATACTTTCATTTAATCTCTAGTTACTTAATGTACATATATGTACATTATCATTTACCTTAAATTTTACATATGTGTATAGGAAAAAAATGTGTGTACATATTATACATATATGTATAATAAAAAAACCGATTCTTTTTTCTTTTTAATTTGTATTATACCTATACACATATGTATACTTTCATTTAATCTCTAGATACGTAATGTACACATATGTACATTATCATTTACCTTAACTTATACATATTTGTATAAGAAAAATACATGTGTGTACATATATGTATAATTTAGCTAAACCGAGAATTTTTTTTGAGGTTCTTTTTTTTTTAGAAACCGGGATGATAAATAAGAACTTTGGCTTTTTTACTTCATTTATTTTTGTGATTTTTTTGTTTTATGATTTTTTTTATATTTTGGTTTTTTTGTGGTCCAAAATGATTCTCATAGTTATCAATTCCCAAAAAGTTCTCACATGATCATGATCCTATATATGTGTGTGTGTGTGTGTTATATAATCAATAATTAATATTTAATAAATATGTATATATAGATAGATATTATATACTGTTTATTTACGTATAAATAATTAATATTGTTTATTTATTTATAATAATTATTTATTTATAAACGCATATATACATAGATATTATACACAGTGTTTCTTTATCAAAATATACATATAAATAAATATTATATAATGTTTACTTATTCTATTTATCCAAAAATAATAATAATCATAATAACTATTAATATTTTAATCAAACTTACCGTTTGATTATCGTAACAACTAGGAATTTTTGTCGACGCATCACGAGGAGCTCGACCGCTTTAACCTTAATTTTTATCATTGTTTCATCTTCGTTATCCACTCGTTGAGGTAAGTATTTCACATCCCCTTTTTTACCGTTTTATGTTGGGTCGGATTTTAGATAAGGAAGATTGGAATCTTCTCAACCTCCTCAGAAAACAGCTAAGTATGGACTTCGAGCAAGCCTAGACGATCGAGCATGGTTTTACTACTTCGAGCAAGGTCTTCAGAACCTTAAATGGTTGATTCTTCTATGTGTTAAGGCTTCGAGCAAGCTACACTTCATTGAGCAATAGTATTCTTCTATCGAGTATGGATTGCCAATCGAGCAAATAGCTTGATCATACAAGTTTTAACCAAGAGTTATGAGCACACGATGATGAAGCACATAGGGACAAGCACGGATGCAATAAGAATTTTTCACATGATCAAAACATGGACTTCGAGCACAGTTCAGTTCCCCGAGCAAGATTTACATCCGCGCATGCTAAAGATTGCTTAATAAGTCTAAGGACGAGACTGAAGACACCAAGAAGAATGAGCTTGCTCGATGGACTAGTTCGAGCAAAGCAAGGATTGGTCAAGAAGAGTGAAGTTTGCTGGACGAGAATATCTTCACTGAAGAATTCTAAGTAAAGTATGCTAGAGGACATTCATCGAGCATACCTAGCATAGTGAGTCTGCTTGAGAAAGATTGTTACCTTGCTCGAGGACTCAACGCTTGTATTATTTTGTCTTTCATTATGTAATGATTAGGAACTCTTAAAAGGAATGTCAGGGTCTATAAATAGGGTCCTAGGTTTCCATTTAGGGAACTGATAACGACGCACACAATATGAGAAACATTCCAAAAGAATATTCTATTTGTTTCCTCGTAAAGCTGCCGCTGTCGCCGCCGCTGTCATACACGAAACCCTATACATTCCTTTCATTTTTGTATTAAATGATATATTAAATGCAGTGAATCTTTGTCTTTGATTGTGTTCTTATTGATTATTTATTATCGTTTCGTGTCCGATGTTTCACACCTTCGTTCCCACTTGTCGGATATCCTGATTCCGCTGGGATATTCAATAGGCCTTTGGGTTACAGAGTCGCCGTGTTCTTGTCAACCTTTTTCTAAGGTTTCATCTGACTCACGGTCCTAACAAGTGGTATCAGAGCTTTGGAATCTAATTGAAGGCCACGGGACTGATGGTTTGTGAAAAAGCTTGAAGCTTTACTCTCTTTCTCTGCTGCAAAACCCAGATCTGCTGAAATGGAAAACCAAGAAGTCTCTACCAACAAGATTCCTAGATTGCTTGGACAAGAAAATTTAATCAAATGGAAAGTACTATTCGAAGCCGCTGTAAACTACAATGACCTAGAGCTTTGGACTTCTATCACTGACGGAAACTATGTTCCTTCAACTGCTTCAAACAACAATGTCACTGTTGAGCTGAAGATGAAAAAGAGAGATGACAAAGCACCATCTACGCTGAAGTTAGGTCTGTCTTGAGAGATAGTGACAACCGTCAACCATCACAAAACAGCTAAAGAAATGTATGATGCAGTTATTGATATGTTTGAAGGAAATACTGAACTAAGAGATATCAAGAAAGATAGACTTAAGCAACAGCTTGATAGGTTCAAGTTTAAAGATGGAGAAAGACTGAAATCAGTCCTGCAAAGGTTCATGGTGATTGTTAATGAAATAAGAACAACTGACCTGCAGATTTCTTATTTCGAGCTAAACAAGAAGCTTTTATCATCTTTGTCTGGTGACTGGTACACAGCCAGCGAATTCATCAAGGAAAAGGTGAGTTTCCCCAATTTTAAGTTGGATGATGTAATTGCATTTCTCAAGGCTGCAGAACATGAGATGATCGAAAACCACATGATTAGGGAAGATAAACCTAGTTTTCAAGTGAACAATGCTCTAGCAGCTCCTATGGGAAATCTCTCAATCAAGAACCAGCAGCCTATTGTTGAAGAGCCATCTGAGACAAATTCAACTTGTGGTGGTCAGCCAAGATTTAATGCTCAGCTAATAGAAGATGATGTGGCGTCAACAACAAGTGGTCAGTCAACATATGTGCAGAACAACAAAAATCAAGGAACATACTACCAAGATTTGTTCTCCATGTTTACTGAGTCATATCATGCCTTTGTGGCCAAGAATTTGATAAACACAAGCATTGTGCAGGAAGATCTCGAACAAATAGATGCTGATGATTTAGAGGATATGGACATAAAGTGGCAGGCAGCCATGTTGGCTGTAAGAAGCAAGAGATTATACAACCGAACTGGAAGATCAAGCTTCAATGGACCGAACAAGAGAATAGGTTTTGACAAATCTAAAGCAATCTGCTACAACTGTCAAAAACCAGGACACTTTGCAAGAGAGTGCAACATGTCCAAGCATGCTGGTAACTAAGTAAATCAGAATCAATTTTATCATAATCAGAATTAGAACTTCCAACATCAAATAAATCAGATCACCAACCAAAACTCCTATCAACATCAAAACAGACCCCAACAACATACCTTTCAACCCCAAAGAAATAACCAACTACATATTCACACTAATCAGAACAGAGTTAATCAGAACAATGTGAATCAGGTTAGGGATCAAGGAAACGTTGTTGTGACAAGGGTGACTCGGGATGGGGAGTTTGATTGGAGTAACTACGCAGCTGATATTGAGAAGGCGAATGTTGCCTTTAAGGCCAAAGTGCATGACAAGCCAGAATCCTCTAATAAGCAGGTTCATTCTGATATGTCAATTTCTGATATTATTATTACAATTGATGAACTAAATAAGAAGTTGGAAAATGGAAAACTGAGTGTGGAAGAAAGGAAACATTCTTGAATGTGTATGAAGCCGGTGAAGCAACTTATAAGAATCAAATCAAGGGGCTTGAAGAAGACTGTATGCAGGCATACAGAACCCAGTAAAAAATGACAGTTGAAATTGAGGGCTTGAAAAAGATGTATGCTGAAGACAAATTGAAGAATGCTGATTTGTTGATTTAAATAGAATTCTTGAAGAATGACCTGTGACAAGAGTGCTCTTATCAATTATGAAAAGAAGTATGAAGGGCCAATTACTTTTGGGAGTGATGAAAATGGAGGGAAGATTATTGGAAGAGGAATACTCACCAATGGCAAGGTATCCTTTGAGAATGTGATGCATGTTGAAGGACTACAATACAATCTACTAAGCATTTCTCAAGTTTGTGAAAAAGGGTACAAGGTGACCTTTAATGATGAACACTGCCTGATTCTGAAGCCTGAGTTTGTGATTCCAACTGAGATGATCATGATGATGGCTCCAAGAAATGGCAACCTCTATGAATTGAGAATGAATACTGCTACATCTAGAGGTGGTTCATGCTTTGTCAGGACCATGAGTCGGGTGAAACTTTCGAAATGTTTGACAAGAACACACCGATTCGATTACCCAAAAGGCCTGTTGAATATGCTGGCGGAATAAGGATATCCAACGTGTGGGAACGAAGGAGTGAAAATAGCAAACACAAAACAATAATAGATAATCAATAAAAGCACATTCAAAGAAAAGATTCACTGTATTAAATGAGTCATTAATGAAACAGTGAAAGGAATATCTAGGGTTTTGCGTCAGACGACGGCGGCGGCTGTATGAGGAAACAAATAGAATATTCCTTTAGAATGTTTCTCGTATTCCATGTGTGCCAACCTGTGCCTTAAAATGGTAACCTAGTACCCTATTTATAGACCCTAACATTCCTTCTAGAAGTTCCTAATCATTACATAATGAAATGCAAAATAATACAAGTGTTGAGTCCTCGAGAAAGGTAACAATCTTGCTTGAGCAGACTCACTACGCTACGTATGCTCTATGAATGTCCTCAAGCATACTTTACTTAGAATATCTTCAGTGAAGATATTCCCCTCCAGCAAGCTTCATTCTTCTTGACTAATCCACGCTTTGCTCGAACTAATCCATCGAGCAAGCTCATTCTTCTTGATGTCTTCAGTTTTCCTTATTCAGCAATCTTTAGCATGCTCGGATGTAAATCTTGCTTGGGGAACTGAACTGTGCTCGAAGTCCTTGCTTTGATCATGTGACCTCTTCTTATAACATCCATGCTTGTCCCCATCTGCTCGATCATCCAGTGCTCGTAACACTTGGTTAAAACTTGTATGATCAAGTTGTTTGCTCGATTGGCAATCCATGCTCGATAGAAGAAAACTCTTGCTCGTTGAAGTGTAGCTTGCTTGAAGCCTTAACACATAGAAGAATTAACCATTTAAGGTTTTGAAGACCTTGCTCGAAGTAGTAAAACCATGCTCGATCGTCTAGGCTTGCTTGAAGTCCATACTTATCCATTTTCAGAGGAGGTTTAGAAAATTCCAATCTTCCTATCAAAAATCCTACTCAACAATCTCCCCCTAGATTGGAACAAACTCAGATGCACCAAAATATACCTGCATCGAGTTACACATTTATCAGATATCAAAGATATATCATTTAAGAACATGTCATTTCATAACATAAGTTGGAATTCTGCCTCTTTGGCATTACACATTAAAGTCTTTACATCAATTAAACAAAAATTACAAGATAAACAAAAACAAAAACTAATCATCATTTATCCCTTTTCTACTATCTTCTCCTCCTGCTCCCTGTATCAGATCTTTCTTTCATTCTCTTGTCAAGGGCTGCCCTTTGTTTAATCATGTCGAGCTCAACGTCATCAGAGGAGTCATATGGAAATTTGGCATCAATTAAGTCTTGAAGGTCCTGAGGATGCATAAATTTAAGATCTTCATCATGTCTTATCACTGCAATGGTATGCCAGACTCATTTATCATTGAAATTGAATCATTGTGCTGATTGTAAATTATGTAGTTGATTTTCCCAAATTGTTGCACCAATGAGTTTTGTTCTTGCTTCACTTCTCTTATAGCTAAGCACTCTTTTAATGTCCTCTTTTACCATGTGAGCTGCTTGCTTGAGACTTTCTTTTCTTTACTCAAAGAGGGAGAGTTCTGAGATATGCACTTCATTAATCCTTTTGTTTCTTTTCTCCCTCTCTGCCTGGCTTTGTATCTCTCTTCTCTTCTGTTGCAAGATTGGAAATCCCCTTTCTGCTTGTTCTTTTATAAATTTTGAGAGATCATTTCTTGGTTGACAAGATGGCTGACTTCTGATTTGATTGTCATGCAGTTTCAATTCAACCATCTTTGTTAATTTTTCTCTTGTAAAATTTCTCAAGTCATCTCTAAATATGATGAGATTTTCCTCTTGATCTTCTATTACAACCCTCAAGGTCTTTGATCTTTTGTCAAAGAAGAGATGTGTGGGCTGATTCAAATTTATTGGTTGCTCGTGCCTCACACTCTCAGATCTTAATGGCGCTCGGCTAGTGCTTTCTTGTTGAGTTTTCTTTAACTTATCAAGTCCCTCTTCTACATTCCATCTCTTGATAGTCTCATCAGTTTGAGCAATTAAACTTCCCATACCAACGGCCGTCTTGTGTAGAGCACCCATCATTTCAGCTCTAACTAATTCATCCATTTTCCCTCTATCCTCTTCCAATTTCCTTTCAGTTTCCATATACATTCTCTGCTCCCTTTTGTATATCTCCAGTAATTCAGCTTGGGGCATTCTATTAAATTCCTCTTCAGTCATACCCTTGTCCATTACTAGATCCTTTAAGGGTTGGACTCTCCGAGGGTCTTGAAACCATTCTTTTGCTTCAGCTTCTTTCTTCTCAGATTCCACTCTTTCCTTTTCCATTTGCTCCTTCATATTCTGTTCTCTTTCCCAATCAGCAGACAGTTTTTGATTTTTGTAGGAGTCTTTAACATTTTGAACTTCCTTTTTCAATTCTTCCAGAGTGAGTTTGATCAAGGAGTTATACTCAAAGCCATGAATTTGTAGGATTTGAATATCTTTATGTTTCTCCTTCATTGATTTATACTCCTTGTCATCATTTGCCTTTCTTCTTTTGTTCACTCTTTCAACCATGCTTGCCATGTCATCTACCAGGGCCTTTTTGTACAACTTATCAATGGAATCAAAAGATTTTAAGTTTAAAAATGCAGTCTTATATGCAGCCTTTATCATAAATTCTCTTCTTGTTTCCCTTTGTCTCCAACCTTTAGCTTCTTTGGCCATAGCTTCCTTTGACAGTCTTTGGAGATATTTTACATCATATTCAAGACTTATCAAGTAAGCTCTATCTTCATTTTCTTTTTCAGCATCCTTTGATCCCTCATCATCTTCATTCTCAACTTCTAAGTCAATTGTTTCTTCAAGATTATGGAGAGCCTCAATCATTGGTTCTTCATTTCTTTCAGATTGAGCCCTTTTCCTTTCTTCTAGTTTGTCCAACCTTCTTTTGTACACCATTACTTTCATAGAGTTTTGTCTTTTGGATTTGGGTGTTTCAATTTCAGCTGTATCTTTTCGTTTCAAAGATGATTGAGATGGAGTGGGAGTGTTAGATTGAGTTACTTCAACTTCTGGCCCTTTAAGTATAATTTCCTCATCAACTGACTCAGAGGTCATGGATTCTTCATTACTGATCTCTTCTATGACTGGTTCTATTTCAAGATCCTCTTCATCACACACTTCAGTTACCGTTGGTTCAGGTTTGTCCTTGATCAGGAGTTGGTTTTTCTTCCAATGTTCTTGTCTTTGTTCTTCTTGAGCTCTCCTAACTGCAGCCACAATTTCCGGTTTGAAATCATCAGGATATAGGAGAATGTCAAAATTAGTTCTGAGCATAACTAACTGAGATATGAATTTTACATAAACATTCCATGGCATCCCTGGTGCTTCATCCCTCTTGGGTTCTTCTCTTACTCCCAGGCCTGTTTCTTGTTCATGCGCGAGAGCAAGTTAGTTTCTTGTCAGGTTTAGTTGTTTTGAGCGACTAGTTGATCTATTTTGGTTTAAGTTGAATTGTTCCTCTATCCTTGGTTGTGATGTATTCATTTCCATTAGGTTCGAGTGTTGGTGAGACTGAGCGGTGAGTCAGCATTAGAACACGTTAACAATTGTTTAGTGAGACTGAGCGGTAATCCAGTGAGCTCGAGCGATCCTTAGTTGTGTCATCTTTAGGGACCGACGTCGTGATGTCATCCAATCCATTAGCTTGTTAGGCCTACAGTTTGATTAAGACCTACGTAGACGTTTTTCTCCATCCAAAGTTAACACAGTTAGTTCCCCGTTAACTTTTTTCTATTTTTGGTAACTTTTTTCAGTCAATCTAGTTAGTCCAGTTAAGTAGTTAAAAATCAAAAATGAATTAAATATTATTCTTGGGTAAGTCTTGTCTAGGGTCAGTGATCGTTAGGGTCCTTACGTGTCCACGTGTTCGATACTCGGACTTCCTAGGTCTATACTACTTGCGATCGATAGACTTGTCGATTGTGTGTTTTTTTAAGATTTTCGTTTTATATTTAAAGCTTAGGTTTGAGGGTCGTTCTTTTAGACATATCCGACGCACACCAAGTTTTTGGCAGCGCTGCGGGGACACGGTTTTAGGCATTTTGAGAGCAATCCGAGTTAGGACTTACCTTTTGTGCTACTTGTAAATATTTTTGTTTTGTTTATTTGTTAGGATAGTTTGGCTTCTTTTATTGAGTTGTATAGTTGTATGCGACATACTCGATCTCGTGGACCACCCGACATTTAAGCATTTCTCGAGCCTGAGAGAGAGTTTCGCGAGAGACGTCACACCGTTTCACCATCATTGTAAGGTCCCCCCGGGGCGTCGCCGATCGATACGAGATCCGCACGACGTCTAGGAGTGCGGAATCCACCTAGACTCGTTAATGGTGTAGAAGACGAAGAACACGATTACACACATACACATACACGAACAAACACACGAATGGGATAAACACATCTGCAGATTTTTTATATAATTACCGAAACACTTACAAACCAAACATGAAATCAAATGATGGCCGACCCGAGGTGAGCTCTACCTCGGGTCGTCCCACACGACTCTCTCTCTCTCGGTTTCTCTCTAGCTACTTGAACTTAACACAAAAAACTCTTAATTTCTGGATTCACAAACCTAAACAAGACACACATATATATATATAAACATCGCGGGCTTGGGCCTGTAGGCGAAGTTGTTACAACTTCGCCCAAGGCGAAGTTGTTCTAACTTCGCCTATGGCAGAAGTTGTTACAACTTCGCCTATGGAGAAGTTGTTCTAACTTCGCCTATGGCGAAGTTGTCCTAACTTCGTACATCGTTTCGGCTGAACAGAATTGCATAGTGACGGTCACAAAACATGCACCAACAGACTCCCCTTTGACCGTTGCTCTCAATTCTAACAAACACAAAAGATCATCTGTGACAAAACATGCACCAACAGACTCCCTCTTAACTGATGATCTTTTGTTTGTTCTTCAACCAGCCGTGTCTGAAACTGTCTTGTAACTTCACAAATCTACCAATCACCCAGCGTCTTCCATATCAGATCTCCCATTCAGTGTAAGTTTCTCGACTAAATAGATTGAGGTCTTTGAAATGCATGCATCCCCGTGCCTAATTAATCATCTCAACCAATCACGTGAGTCCTTCTGACTTCACAACACGTGAAGTTCATCTAACTTCACCAACACGTGAAGTTGGGCTCCCTCCACAACTTCACCAAAACGTCGGCATACGATAAGGTTTAATCTTCAACTACTCAACATCAAGTGATCAATTTCATCACAAAACCACCTTGACAGAATCTAACACACATGACCATTAATTAATCCGAAGCATCTTCAATCACCAGGGATAACGATCAAGAACATAAACACTTTAATTCCCGATTAAATCCAACTTGTTCCAGAATTTTCATTTTAATAAATAAGCATCACGTTTCAGGATCCAATTCTCGAACGCCTTGAAAATAACATAAATAATATGCTCTGACCGCAATCCAGTAATGACGAAAACCTTCAGTTCAATTTGACTTTCTTCAGTTGGTCAACCTCGAACAACAACAATTTCATTGCCCACAAACACCCAAATATGTGTCAATATCCAGTTTCAATCAATATCCCATTCACAACCTCAACTCCAAATCCAGAGTTGACGCGTATTTGTTCACACGAAAGACCAAGAGATAACAAGTTTCACTCGTTGACGGAACAACGTCTTTGGTCTCACAATAATCGTGTACACCTGGCCATACAGACGAGAACTCCAAAACACTTTTTTTTTTTTTTTCTCGTTAACTTCGCCTAAAGTCAACTTCGCTCCTCCTTAACTTCGCCTGTCCATAACTTCGCCTGTCCAAAACTTCGCATGACAGATAACTTCGCCTGAGATAAGCGAACTTGTGAGGTAGGCGAAGTTGTGAATAACTTCGCTTAACCTTATATCATCGCCTAAACCCTAAAATTTAAGCGACAACTTCGCCTGAACCCGACAACTTCGCCTGAACCCAATAACTTCGCCTGCGGCGCTGATCGGCCAGAAACGATCAGAAACGTGCCAGAAACACCAAAACGCAGATCTCGAACCATAGCATAAGAGCCTAAGGCTCTGATACCACTTGTAAGGTCCCCCCGGGGCGTCGCCGATCGATACGACATCCGCACGACGTCTAGGAGTGCGGAATCCTCCTAGACTCGTTAATGGTGTAGAAGACGAAGAACACGATTACACACATACACATACACGAACAAACACACGATTGGGATAAACACATCTGCAGATTTTTTATATAATTACCGAAACACTTACAAACCAAACATGAAATCAAATGACGGCCGACCCGAGGTGAGCTCTACCTCGGGTCGTCCCACACGACTCTCTCTCTCTCTCGGTTTCTCTCTAGCTACTTGAACTTAACACACAAAACTCTTAATTTCTGGATTCACAAACCTAAACAAGACACACATATATATATAAACTTCGCGGGCTCGGGCCTGTAGGCGAAGTTGTTACAACTTCGCCCAAGGCGAAGTTGTTCTAACTTCGCCTATGGCAGAAGTTGTTACAACTTCGCCTATGGCGAAGTTGTTCTAACTTCGCCTATGGCGAAGTTGTCCTAACTTCGTACATCGTTTCGGCTGAACAGAATTGCATAGCGACGGTCACAAAACATGCACCAACAATCATCCACTTCATCATCTGTTGGTAGTTTATCCTCTTCTCCTACGTTTTCTGACTTTGACGATAGGGATAGGATCATGGGCGACAATCCACCACCGAGGAGGACAGTTGCAAACCGGGCAATGCTGGTGTGAGATCCAGCATCGCACCACCCTCCATTGGAGTTAACGTGAACTGGCAGATTTCGTCGAACATTCTGAATACAATTTCTCATTCTGCTCAGTTCCACAGGTTACTTCACGAAAACCCGCATCATCATCTCACTCGTATCTCGCGTATCTGCGACACTTTCCATCTTGCCGGCGTACCGAATACGCCATGAAACTCCGTGTTTTTTCGTTCTTGCTCATAGATAAAGCGAGTCTGTGGCTCGAGTCCCTCCCATAGGGCTCCATAGCTACTTGGGCTGCCATGCAGACCAATTTCTTGAGAAATACAATCCTCCGGCTAAGGCCGCTCGTCTACGTAATCAGATTCATTCTTTTTCAGATGGAGGACACCGTGAATTTCTACGAGACATGGGAACGTTTTAAAAATCTGTTAGCGTTGTGCCCGAACCACGGCTTGCAAGATTGGGCGGTTTTCAATAATTTTTATGATGGAGTGACATACGTGACACAGAACATGCTTGACATGGCGGCGGGTGGAAATTTGCTGACGACGAAGGACCCAGATGAGTGCATCGCTTTGTTTAACGGGTTAGCTATGAGTATATACTAGCGACTACCCGCCAAGGGTGGCAAGACCGTCAACTCCATATCACGCAGCATGCATTCGGTGGACACGACCATCGCACTCATGGCACAGGTAAGGGTGTTAGCGCAGATTGTGATGGACTTGCAGACGAAGAGCAAGTTGTACGAGATATGCAGAGGAGGGTATGATACCGTTCAGTGCCCAGTCAGTTCGCAGGAGGAGGCCGTAGACTTAATAGCAAATCCGAACCGAAATCCAAATTCTTTCAATTCCTATAATTCGGGGTGGAGAGGCAATCAAAATTTCAACTGAATGAGCGGCAATCAGTCCGGTTTTCAGCAGCGTCAGAGTCTATTCCAGGATGCCGGTGAGGGAGCGAGCAGTGGGGAGATGTAAGTCACGTGACGGATCTTTCGATATGATATCAATATACTTAATGGTTAGGCGGAAACTAACCACTACGTTGATTCTGTGAGAAATGATTAAGAACACACCAAACACAATGAAGAAGCTTCAAAACACAAGTATATTATACGTCGGGTGCTTAAGCCCTTAACTTACACGATTGAATAATAATGGACGAACAAACTTGACCTAAACTACATACATCGTATATATAGTTATCCCAACCTAGGCCAAAAACATACAAAAGCCAACCGAGATCAACAGATCTCGGTTTACATAATACAGCCCAAACTAAGCCCAAAAGTTTGTTGGGCAATGACTTGTGGTTTATGCTTGTATTTTGGGCTTAGTTTGGGCTGTATTATGTAAACCGAGATCTGTTGATCTCGGTGGGCTTTTGTATGTTTTGGGCCTAGGTTGGTATAACTATATATATGATGTATGTAGTTTAGGTCAAGGTTGTTCGTCCATTATTATTCAATGGTGTAAGTTAAGGGCTTAAGCAACCAACGTATAATAAACGTGTGTTTTGAAGCTTCTTCATTGTGTTTGGTGTGTTCTTAATCGTTTCTCACAGAATCAACGTAGTGGTTAGTTTCCGCCTAACCATTAAGTATATTTATATCACATTGAAAGATCCGTCACGGGACTTACAATTGGTATCATAGCCTATAGACCTAAGAAACCCGTGGAAATATCAAACGAGGAAAATCAAACAGTTACAACACAATAAAATTCCACTAAATAACGTTCGGTAGAATCAACAATGGGGAATCAAACGTATGCGGAAACAAAAGAGCAAATTCTGAAACAAATACCTAAAGGGACGTGATTAGTATATTGAATTCCGGGGACGAAATTTTATAACTGGGGGAGAATGTGATAATTGCAACAAAGTCGAGTACACCTTAGTATTCGTTTATCGAGTGAGCGATTAGCCACTTATTGCGTAACAAAGTCGAGTACACCTTAGTATTCGTTTATCGAATAAACGAAAAACCAAACGGGTCTGGTTATGACCCGGATATCCCGGGGGTCCATCTACAATTTATATATGTTTAATATAAACCAACATATTAATATTATGGCTTTAGTTTGATAGCAAACCAGTTAAACGAAAACATGCTCGTTTAACTACCCACGATTGATTTAAACGCGAATGAGAGTTACAAAACAAGCATTGTATCATCCGTTAAGCCGAAAAAGATTTACAAAACACTTAGTGGAAATGTTTTATGTGATCCGTGAAAATATTTTCAATTTTTACAAACAAAAAGTGTGTTTTTATAAATTTACAAGAAAATTGCCGAAAAATACTCGTTTTCACGCTAATTGTCTTACCCGATAAATTTTTTCGTGCCAAAAACCAAACCCAAAATAAATTTGGGCTCGGCATTTCACGACTGGGCACGTAAAACGAGGAAATGGATTGAAATTGGGCCAGGGGGCAAAGAAATTCCGGCCGCCCAATGGGTTCCCCCCCTCTAAGTTAAGATATTATACATAATATCTTTAAAAATCTGGATTCTTATCCTGCTTTCAACAAACTCCCAAGGACCTGTACTTAGCTATATAGTGGCACGAGAACCCAGAAATTGGATTAATAGAGCGAAAACGGGCGAAAACCGCAAAGGGACTAAGAGATAGCAAGGGAAACGAACCCCGAGCTGACCTCGAACTGAGTGTCTACAAAACTGTGAGTTTCATGACCCCTCTTTTCAAACATGTTTATTAACTTTTTGGGGTGAAAAGCATAGTACATACGTTTTCTATCTAGGAATGGTTCAGGATATGAATTACCTAAACGGTTACATCCAAAAAGTCCCTACAAACATAATGATTGATCACGTGTGAATGAATGGTGAATAGTATTGTTGAATGATAAATTAAGTGGACATGGTACGAATACCAAAACATAAAGAAATTACATGTGACAACACGTTTATACAATTACGCTGTGTACTGTTAAATATAACAAACCCGGGGAATAACGTGGTCTGTAACGGCCATGGGTGAAAAACGTGGTCTGTAACGGCCATGGATGAATAACGTGGTCTGTAATGGCCATGGGGAATACCGTGTTCTGTAACAGCCATGGGGAAAAACGTGGTTTGTAACGACCATGGGGATAACGTGGTCTGTAACGGCCATGGGGATAATGTTGGCAGTGGAGGCTACGAGGATATTGTGGGCGGACGGGGGGGCACAGTGTTTAGTGATACATGATAAATACTATAAAATGTGCATAATTATATATACATGTGTATGTCCATATACATGCTATGTGAATAGGCGTAGGAAATAATGTGGTATAGGATATACTAATTATTTGTGTATACATTGTGTAATGTTGGATTTCACGTGGAACCGTTATGGGCGGAAGGTGGGCCACAGTGGTTGATGTTACGCGGAACCGTTGGGGCGGAAGGGGAGCCACAGTGGTTGATTTTATGTGAAACCGTTGTCGGAGGAAGGGGGATCCACAGTGGTTGATTAAACACGGAAATTGGAAACACATAATATGAAAAAACAATCTCGATTTTAACGTAATTTCGAAATTATATTATAAACTTACATGCATGCATATGTACACCCAGAGACACAGCTGTACATATATACAAACGTAAATAAAATTTTTATATACGCGCATATATGCAAACTACGAATGTGTGGTACGCAGAACTAATTTCGTTAAAACTTATGAAATTCACCAACTATTCGTAGTTGACCTTTTCTCTAAACATGCTTTTCAGGTAATCAGAAGGGGGGGTGTAGATTGATTATGTGTTACTTGTTGGATTGTGATCGATGCTGTGAGCATTTGAGTCAGAAGTAAAGTAAATTAAGAGTTAGTTTTGATTGCATCACTTTGTTTGTAAAATATGTTAGAACAATGTATTATATTGGAAATTAGTTTGTAATGTTTCTTTATGAGCAATGTATTTGATACCAGTTGTATCTGTTGCATTTCCGTTTTACGCTTCCGCAAATCGCTTAACGGGGTGTGACACTTCATCTACTCGAAGATGTCAAATCATATCATGGAGGGTATGTCGGTTTTGCAGGAAACCAAGGAGGAAAAATCGTTGGGGAAGGCACATTGACGAATGGGAAAGTCACTTTTGAGAATGTTAACTACATTTTAGAACTGGAGAACAATTTGCTAAGCATATCACAAATTGTGATAAAACTTTCTCTACACATTTCACTGACAAAGAATGTTTTATTTTGAAACCGGGTTTCAAAATTCCTAAAGAATGGATTCTTATGCGTGCTCCTCGAGAGAATGATCTTTTTATGTCATGAATATGAGTACGGCATCATCATCTTTGGGTCAGCTCAATGTTTCATTTCTTGGGCATCGGAACGAGAGAAAGTTTTATGGCATCGAAGGATTAGACATATCAGTGTGAGGAAGATGAACCATTTGGTTCATAAGAACTTGGTAAAGGGAGTGAATTTGACAAATTTTCAGTTGAATGAAGAGTGCTTGGATTGTAAGAAGGGAAAACAGACAAAGAAACCACATCCAAAGAAACTTTTCAACTCCATTAACTTACCTTTGAACGTATACATATGGATCTATTTGGTCAGGTGAATGTTAAAAGTATCATAGGAGAACTCTATTGTCTTATGGTTACTGATGACTATTCAAGATTTTCATGGGTAATGTTTTTGGAATCAAAGGATGAGACTTATGATTCCCTAATGATCTTATTCAAAAAGCTGGAGAATTTGTATAATCTACCGATTCGGCGAATAAGAAGTGATAATGGGACGGAGTTCAAGAACAACAAGATGCTTGAGTACTGTAATGACCAGGGGATTCTTCATGAATTCAGTGCACCGTATACTCCACAACAAAATGGGGTTGCCGAACGAAAGAATCGAACTTTGATTGAAACAGCTCGAACTATGCTTTTTGATTCAAATTTACAAGTGAAGTTTTGGTTAGAAGCAGTAGCAGCAGCATGTTATTCTCTCAACCGGGTGCTTACAGTCAAGAAATTCGGTAAGACATGTTTCGAGCTACTAAGTCGTCGAAAACCTAATCTTAAGTGGCTTGAACCATTTGGATCAACGTGCACTGTTCTTGACCCATGTGGCAAATTTGGTCCCAAGTCAGATGAAGGTTTCTTCGTGGGGTATGCTGGTCCACTAAGACGTGTTTATATTCCTAGCCTCCACAAGATTGTCCAAGTCCAAAATGTTGATTGTCAAAGATATACTCCTACCGTTTAACGACCATGAAATTCTAGGCTTTCTGATTACGAAAGCGTTGGGGAATGTTTCAAACTCCTGTGGAAGTTCTTTCTGATGAGACTTTGATGATGTTATACAATCAACAGCTATAATAAGACTTTGTAAGAACAACTGAAGCTCCTATGTCTGTTCATCAAGATGTACCTGATCATGTTCAATCTGATGATGTACCTGATCCTGTGTTTGATGACGATGGTTAATCATATGAGGAGTTTATTGAAGCTATCTCTCCATCCATCAGAAGCTATCTCTCCATCCATCATTGTTGCTGAAGAGAATGCAAACAATCTTCAATCTGAAGTGTCAGTACCTACAGAAGTGGTGCCAAGAAGTTTATCCTACCATCCTGAGGATAACATAATAGGAGATTTGAATGCTGGAGTTCAAACGAGACGTCAAATCGATCAAAATTTTTAGTGTTTCTACTCAATTGTATCTGCATTACATAATCAATTCTCATTAAAATGATTTTGCATGTCGAACCTAAAACGTACAAAGAAGCCCTGACCGAAGAGAGTTGGGTCAATGCGATGCAAGAAGAATTATTGCAATTTGAGAATCTTAGGGTCTGCAAACTAGTTGATTTGTCTGAGGTTAAGAAGCAGATTAACACCAAATATGTGTTTAAGTGTAAACGTGATGAGAATGGAATCATAGTCAGAAACAAAGCAAGACTTGTTGTGTTGGGATTTAACCAGAGGGAAGGTATTGACTACAACGACGTTTATGCGTCAGTTGCAAGGCTAGAAGCTATTCGGATCTTTCTGGCGTTTGCTTCTTGGAAAGGTTTCAATCAGTTAAACGTCAAATCTGCATTCCTTAACGAAAAAATCACTGAAGAAGTCTACGTGGGATAACCACCAGGGTTTGTCGATCCGATCCAGAAAGACAAAGTGTACCTACTTGATAAAGCCCTTTACGGTCTCCATTAGGCCCCAAGAGCCTGGTATGAGATGTTTTCCCAACATCTATTGCACAACGGGTTTATCAGAGGAACCATCGACTGTACACTTTTCACTAAACTAGTTGATTGATATCTACTGATCCTGCAGATATACGTCGATGATATCATATGTGGGTCGACAAACGATGTTCTGTGCAAGCAGTTTAAGGAAGTAATGAAGAAGAAGTTTGAGATGAGTGCAATGGGGGAGATGAAATTTTTCCTTGGACTTTAAGTGGAACAGTTATCAGACGGTATCTTTTTCCACCAGACAAAGTATGTCAATGACGTCTTGTCAAAGTTCAATATGGCAGATGCATCAGCAATCGGTACTCCTTTACCATTGAATCATGGTATCGGTCCTGATCCCAATGGGGAGAAGGTTGATCAAACACTATACCGATCCATGATAGGCTCATTGATGTATCTCACTGCTTCTCGACCAGACATCATATATGCCACATGTTTGTGCACCCGATATCAATCGAATCCGAACGTTTCACATCTCATGATCGTCAAAAGAATTCTACGTTATCTCAAGGGATGTCCAGGGGTCGGTCTCTGGTTCTAAAGTCCATACTTATGCGCCTGAATCTTTGAAAACTCGTTGTCCTAAGATCATTTATTCAAAGTGTGTTATTGCCATCAAGATAGCTTGATGATTTCTGTTTTGTGATTTGCACACCAATACAGTTTGTTAAGGTGAGAATTGAGCTATTGTTTGATAGATCTCAAGATGAACAGCAACCCAAATTTCGTATAAGTCTGAGTTGGTTACATTAATCATTAATTAGACATCTTAAATCATCATTTGAGTTTCCGAACAATATTAGGAGTTCATTGATCACACTTAATTGAATTATCAAGATATTATTGAAAATAGATCTGAGTGAAATACATATCAGTCAATAAAAATGTCAAAAAATCAATTTGAAATCTTAAATTTTGAAAATCGATAATAAATTTATCTAATCAGAATAAAATGATTGTTGTGCATTTGATTAGATAGTTAGATATTGATCTTTGATTTTGGTCAAAATATTGACATACACGCCGCATATGTCAATACATATGCGGAGTATATGTTATACATTGACCTTGGTCAATATTCAATCACACACGTTAAAGATACATATAGGCTGGTATATACATACGCGCTAAAGTACATATATGCTTAGACATACATATACGTGATGAAGTACGTATATGCAATGTTTTGACATATGCGTTTAGGATACTTATACGTTGTCATTTAGACATATACGCTATATACATATACATATGCGCTGCTATAAAACAAAACATATCCGTTGATTGTTGAATATGTTATTATCATGTTTATCTGTTTGTGTTTGAAGATGGGTAAGAAAGTAAAAGTCACAGATCCTAAGCATAATATTTGTGCTTATCTGAAAGAGGAATACCCAAAGGCAAAGAAGTTTAAAGTTATTATGTCATTCTTTAAGAGATCCAGAATATACAAAGCCATTACACATTCTATGGATCCTTACTAGAGTATTGTGTCTGAGTTCTTGAAGAATACCAAGGTGTTTGGAACAGATATTCACTCTACATTTCAAGGGAAAAAGAATGTGGTAGATGAATCCTTGATCAAGAAAGTGTTGGAGTTTGAGGATAAATCATCAAATATAGATGATCTCGATGAATAGTTGGTGAAAGGATGCATGCTTCATATAGGACATAGATTCTTTGAACATATTAGCATGGAAGAAGGCAGGATTATCCAGGCCGTACGAATATTTGGTGCATGTGGTGGTTCACTGTCTCGGTCACAGAAAGTGAGGATATGATGATATCCTTGATTATCAAATGAGTACTATGGCCGCACTGTGTTTAATTATGAAGTACAAATTCTCCCGAATGATATTGGATAACATGAAGATGAACTTTGGAGATGATCAGTGGTTGTAGTATCCAAGGTTTGTGCTGATAATGGTTGAGGAAGTGTTTGCTCAAGTCAAGAAGGATGGACCTAAGAGTTTCTTGGATCATGTGACTGGCAACAATCTATCTAAGTTGGCCACCTACAAAAATGTCAAAGAAGAAGATGTACCTAAGTTCAGGGGTCTATTTGGACATTTGAAGAATACTGACTATATTGCACTAGAAGATAACAAGTGGAGACATGATGGTAGTGATTCAGATCGGGAAGAGGAAAATAGGCTGATGTTGAATTATAAACCGGTGGGTAAATGGTTTATTAAGATTGAGTCTGAATCGGAAGGCGAATCGGTGGCTCCAAAGAAAAAGAAACAAAAGAATGTCAAGAAAGAGTTTGTTACACCTATAACGCAAGATGAGGTGTATTTGGATACTTCAGAAAAGGATCTAGAGGAAACAGAATCCGATTCTGAAGGCAGGAGAATGAGATTAGCAAATCCACAGGCTATGTTTGAGAAAAAGGGTGAAAGCTTCAAGAAAAGGAAGTCTACTAATGAGCAGGACGAGACTTATATTCCTAAGACTATTGTGGAGAATTCTATGAAACCGAAGGTGGCTCGTATTAAAAGGAAGTCAAAAAGGGTTGCATCACCAAAATTAAAACTCATTGATGAACAGGATATTGAAGAACCTGAAATAATTGTAACTCCAATTAATCCGGAGTTTGTTGTTGATGAACTGATAGTTTATTTGGGGAGAGTTGACAACGTGTTGAAGACACCTGTTGTGGAACCGTCTCCACAAGTACAAGAGCCCCGTGTATCTCCTAAGGCAACTAAAAAGGCTCGTGATTTCAGTTTACCTTCTCTCGATGCAAGTTGTTTTTGAGATTTTCCATATTTTAGCGATCACGATTCGTTGAAATCTATTGTCACTGAACAAGGCATAAAGATTGATAGCTTGGTTGTTGAGAATGAGAGACTTCACAAAGAGAATGTAGATCATAGAAAAATCATTGAAGATGGTGAAATAAGACGTAAACAACAAGCTGATTTGCTACATCTTCACATGAGATACTTTACAATTCTGGAAGAAAAGTTGGGTATAAAGTTCAAAGAAGAAATTGAGAAGTCAAATGATGAAGTGTTTACTAAAGTTTATGGTGGTGATGCATTGGTTGAATAAATCGAGTTCAAGATGCAATATGATCAAGATCGAGTTGATGCCAAGTGGGAAAGGAAAAGTTGATGAACCAACTAAACATGTTGAAATCCCAGATGTTGGTGGTTCATCATCAGGATTTATGCTAGTAGTTGAAGATGAACAGGTGGTTGAATCTGTGATTGAACAGGTAGTTGAGTCTGTGATTGAATAGGTTGTTGAAGAACCAATTGTGATTGAGCCTGTGGCACCAGCTGAGCTAGATGTTGAAGAAGAAAAGGAAGATGAAGAACAATTAGATTATGGTGATTCTCCTAGTTATGATGATCATGATGATGATGATCAGGATGATCCGAGTTCTGGTGGTGGACTGGGAGCGTTAATTGGTTCTGGAACAACTATAGTTGTTGAATCAGTTGTTGAACCAGTGGTTGTAAGTGAGCCTGCTAAAGAACAAAATCAAGCTGGTGGAAATATAGATGAGCTGGAAGTGCTGGATGTCGATCCAATTGCTTATAAGCCTCCGGTTAGATTTTCATCTATTGGAGAGGAGTTAGAAGAAGGAGAGATTGAAGTAACTCGAGCTAACCTAGCCAGAATGTTGAATATAACTAAAGAGAAGTTTATATTTGATTTCGACAAAGATTTAGGTTCGATTGATAACGAGAATACTATTCTAGTGAATGAACCTATTGAAGAAGAGGAATTGGACAAAGAACTTGTGACTTATGTCAATGTTGATAATGTGTTTCCGGAATTCGATAAAGAATTTGATGACGAGATTGAAATGATAAGTCAAGAATTGGATAGCCAGGGAAATCCAATACCGTCTGACAAGGGCAAGTCAACATAAGATGCAGAGGTTAACAGTTAGGAACAGGATGATTGGTTTGAGAGAGGGAAGATTGAGCCTAAACGTATATACTTAAATCCGGTCAAGTATTACAAGAAAGAATAAGAAGTGAAGCTGGGAAATGTTGTTTGTATTGCTTATCTCCCGAAGAACAGAAAAATTCCTATGAGGAGAACTTACGGTGTCCAATATTTTGAAAGCCTTTGCGATATGAAATATTTACCGTGGATGGACATGGTCGATATTGTTGAAAAAGAGATGTTGAATTGTCCAAAACTGAGGCCGGTGAAAGAGATTTGGGAATGTATTAAATATTAGGAAAAGTGCAGGTTTAGGAGTTGGACTCCTCAGACTCCATTTCTCCATGTGTCTCGTGTAAAGAAAGATCCGGAAATGAATGATTATGTCAACACTTGGAGATACAAGCAGCCTAAAACTTTGAAAGTGATTCCTATGTACCCAATGGAACAAGACTTCCATGTATACTTCAGATGGTGGTACTATGATGAGAATAGAGGTGAAGCCTAGATTGTACCGAACAGAGATGGAGTATGGGATGCGATTGATGTGATGGATCCCATGTGGTTGGTGAATTGCTCAGAGAAAGATATAGAGACGTTGTACAAGTGCAAGATATAAGTATCATGTGATAAACATCATGTGTTGGCTATGCAATACCAGAAAGTGGTGAAAATATGTCATAGGTACAACATATATTCAGGTGAAGTTTGGTAGAGCAAATGGTTCAAGATGGGTGAAGAGGAAGAGCAGAAGGAGAAAGAGCGTGAGAAGGAGATTAAAGAGAATATGAGGATAGCTTCATTGAAGAAATTTCAATAAAAGGGAGTT
The DNA here is from genome assembly GCF_021521415.1 of Bidens hawaiensis. Classification (NCBI taxonomy): domain Eukaryota; kingdom Viridiplantae; phylum Streptophyta; class Magnoliopsida; order Asterales; family Asteraceae; genus Bidens; species Bidens hawaiensis. Next base: position 155,752 of record NW_027491115.1, on the reverse strand, counting down.
GGAGTTTCTATTCCCACAAATCAGAAGCCATCAAATAAACGTTCATGGTGGGACATTAGGAGGGATTACCGGGAAAGGGTTTTTGGGATGAAAGATTGAAGACAAAAGATTGAAGACCTAGCAAAATCCAAGAGGGAGTTTGTTAGAGCATTATGTCTATTGCTAGGGTCTTAAATATGATTGTATAGGGATTTAATGTCAAATGTATAGGTTTGAGTATATGTTATTAGCGCATAAGTCCAAGGACCGCATATGTTATGCGGCAGATAAAATATGCCGTATATCATATCCGTTCCTTGAGAGCTTACATGTGTTTCCTATAAATAGGAGACATGCGTTAATACTTAGACTTTTGGTCATTCATGTTATATGTTAGAGAGAGAGAGAGAGAGAGTTGAGAGAGAAAGTTCCTGAAGTGTCATATCTTGTAAAATTTTGAGTTTATCAATGAACAATATGCTTAATTTTACTTGTAGTGTTCACTCTCATTGTATTACGCATTTTGAGACTTAAGTTGTAACATCTAGAGATCCTATTAGTGTGTACAACACTATTCCAGTCCTCTTTCACCGATTGTAATTACACAGAAGATTATTAGTGAAACTTAGGGAGTAAGGAGCCGATTTGAGAACTAGAGGGACCAAATTCAAACTTTGATGAATTAAAACACTAAGGAAAAGAAACCCTATATCACTCATTTATGAATCCAAGACAGCCAAGAAAGAGAGCGGGAGAAAGAGGACGCACGCCAGAGGTGGCGCTAGTAAGTGAACTCATCAATTTCTGGTTTTAATTGGTTGTATGGTGGATTGGGGATGTTTGGATGAGGAAGGGTGTGACATTCGTGACAAAACCGGATACACCTCAGTATTTACAAATCGAATAAGCGTTTAACCGCTTATTGCATAACGAACGAACGGACAACCAAACGGGTCTGGTTATGACCCAGATATCTCAGGGGGGGGCATCTATTTGTGATATACGCTGAATATAAGCCAACATATTAGTATTATGGTCTTAGTACGATAGCAAACCAGTTAAACGAAAACATACTCGTTTAACCAACTGCTATGACGTTAAACGCGAAAGTTAGTTATAAAATTAGCATTGTATCATCTATTAAGCCGAAAAAAATTACAAAACACTTAGTGGGAATGTTTTAAGCGATCTGTGAAAATATTTTTGATTTTTACAAACGTATAGTATGTTTTTATAAATTTATACGAAAATAGCCGAAAAACACTTGTTTTCGCACTATTTGTCATACCCGATATATTTTTCTCGCCAAAAACCGAACCCAAAATAAATTTGGACTCGACATTTCACATTTAGGCACATAAATCAATTTAAATGGGCCAAAATGGGCCAAAGGGGGGGGGGACATCATATTTTCGGCCGCCACCCCTGGATATCTATTGTTAATATAAATTTTTATTTTTAAGAAACCAAAGTTATTTTGAAAACTCATTCCAGAAACTCAAAAAACTCAGCTGCTCTTTCATCTCTCAAGCAAAAACTAAGGTATAAACATCATTATTAATCAATTTTATACGAGCTTGATTTCATATAAACATAGTTTGATTACCAAAAATCATTCCAAACCATGCAAAAAACATAAAAATGGTCCAACAACATGTTTTATCATAAACATGGTTAGGAATCCGAATCATACTCATTACGGGCGAAAACCGCAAAGGTAAAGCGAATTGCTCGATTACGGGTTGTTTAGGATTCGATTATGATGTGGATATTGTTAGCTTATAAACTTTTGCAGGGACATCAAGGACAATATGATTGGGTCCCTGTCTAAATTTGATAATTTTTTGACCTTCCGAGAATATTTGGCGAATTTATTACCGAATTGGGACGTTTATTTGGGAAAAATACCTAAAACGCTTGAAAAATTATGAACTTTTGTGAGGAACTCAGATTTGGTATAATATGATCACATATGAAATTTGGGATCATTTGGAAAAACCTAAGTATGTTTTGTGGATTCGCGTTTATTCAAGTTTTCATATTCCTTTTTGGCCTGAAAGAGTGTTTTAGCATGATTATTAGCTTCTGTAATTTTTACAGGTTGTTTTAGGATTTATTTTGATCACTCAGGAATTTTGGTGGATTTTTCGTAAATTGTTTGGTATAAAAGAACGATTTTCGGGCTAAATATACCATATAAAATGAATTTTTATAAATTAATAAATTAGTAAATAATTCCAGAAATATTTGTATAAAAATCTACATGTTTTAATTGATAGGTGGCTAAATTTTCCTAATATAATGATTAACGGATAATTAATTGTTCTAATTTCAAGATTAAACAAATTCGATTATGATAAAAACCGACGAGTTCACGATTAACGAACCTGTCGAAATATCAGAACATCAAGAGTGATCAAGAATCATAGTTTTGGATAAATTAAGTAAAAAACAAACTTTTTGTAAGAAATTCAGACAATTTGGATAGATTGTGCGCATATTTCTCCAAATCAAAATGAATAAACGGAAGCGAGCCCCGTAGCGAATCCAGACCCCCAAATTGTGATCTTTCTTTATAACTTAATCATTGTATCTACCAAAACGTTTACCCAAGCTTAAATCCCAACAATTGTTTTCTAAACGCATAAACGAACAACTTAGCCCAGCTGGTGAAACGGGAAAACTGAGCCAAGTTCGGTTTTAAGTATTAGACATTGAACAACATCACAATCAAAGCCTACTGACACTTTATGGGTAAAACAGCTATACCCAGACTAGCTATACATCCCAGTTTAGTATACTGATTATAATAATATTAAAATATTAATATTATTATAATATTCATTATAGGGACTAGTGATACGAGTTAAACGAACTACGAGCCAACGCTGTACTGAATCCCGATTAAACTATGAGTTTCATAAACCCACTTTTAAACTGTTTTTATGAACTTTTAGGGTGAAAAACATGTTGATACATATCTATATACTTTGAATTGTTTGATGATGGGAATTATCAGAGTGCTAACACACAAAAGTCCCCACGAACACAACGATTAACTTCGGGCCGGTGGCTTGTGAATAGTACTATTGGTTTGAAAAATTCAGACGGGGCCAGCACGGTTTGTTGAGACCTTATCTCGTTTGCACATGTCCATAATTATACAAACATGCTATATAGAGTTAGGCATGGCTACTTGGGGCATGTTGTGGGCAGAAGGGGGGGGGGGCAAAGTGGTTGATTGAGCGTGGGAAATGGAGGCACGTAGCACGAACAGTCAAGGCGTCACTGTAGCTTAGCATAATTACATCATAAACATAAAAAAAAACGTACTTGTGAACGTACATACAAACATACATACTTATGTATTTACGAACTATGGTTGTTACGCGCAGAACTGATTCGTTGAAACTCGTGAAACTCACCAACTACTTGTAGTTGACCCGTTTTAACCTATTTTTCAGGTACACCATACTTAGAAAAAAAGTCAATGTGCTATATGTTTGACTTGCGATCAATGCTGGGAGAATTGATGCAAGTGTGTCAGTTTGAAGTAAAGCCGCTTAACGGGCTGGATTTAGTTTGTATCACATAGTTGTAATCGAAATTAGATCAATGTAAAATATTGTAAACTATTTTGTATTGTTCTTTATAAACAATGTGGTTGATATCAGAGTTGTCTGTTACATTTCTGTTTTACGCTTCCGTATTTAGCTAGTTGGGGTGTGACAAAGGGTTCGATCAAAACAAGATTCTAGCGAAGAAGCCAAGAAATCCGGCCACTATTTGCTTCACTGGTGATGGTTCCGGCAGCAATGGTTCAGGATGGTAGAGCTCGGCGACGCGGTCGGGTGGATATATTATTTGCTTGATTTTGAGTTCGTTTGACTAAGTTATGAGCAAAACAAGAAAGGGTTCGCATTCCGGCTGACAGTTCAACTTTCCGGCAAACTGTTTGGTTTTCCGGCGACAGTGGCAGATAGTTCCGGCTGCGGGAACTTGTGGACCTGGTGGGTCATGGCGATACGAACGCATGGACATATTATTTTCCTAAAAAGGAGTTCATTTTGATACCGTTTTGAGCTATTCGACTGTTAACGTGCAAAACTGAACAAACTGGAAGGCTGTTTTGGAATCTGGAAGCTGTTGAGGTGAGGCAGATGGTGGTAGTAATTTTGTTAGATCCGGCATATCGAGATGAGTTCGTAGATATGTGATTTGCACGAATCGGAGTTCGTATGGTCAAGTTATGTACATTTCAGATTTGTTCACGCCGACACTTTGGGATGTTGCACGTATGGGTTCAAAATAACTTATAATCGAAGGTGTGATTCGGTGAATTTTTTTAATGCATTGTTTGGTAGTATTTTGGGATATGATAAATTTTTCGAGAAGGAGGTTTGAGGACGTTTTTCGGTGATATTATGTATAGGTGATTTTTATGTGAACATACTCGTCGGCTATATGTATTGAGAACCTTGTGAAGTTTTGGATATAATATATTTGCTTCTAATAGCTCCTAAGGTATGTTATTATCATCATACTTCAATTTCAAGGCCACTGGATTTGATTTGGTCGGTTTAATGCAAAGATTGCAAAATTTAGGTTCCGTTACGTTAGATTTGGGGATATTGTGATTCGTGTGCTGTGTGACCAAATTGACACCCAATTTAGTTGCTGAACTCTTATAATCACTTATTGAATTATATTTTAAGACTTTTTCATTATTTGGGGCTGAAATGGTTAGCAATCACACTATCGAGTTCTTAGTGCACGAATTCGTCATCTTTGAATTGAACCGGGTAAAGTAGTTTAATATGTTACACACCTATTGTAATTGACTGAAAAAGGAATACAATTATTTGGTATTAGGGCCTGTTGCAAATGAGTTTGATTGGTAAAGGGCATTGGTTCGGTTTAATCTTGTTAGAATGTTCCTTTAAGGTTTTGGTTCAGTTTAGTTTAGGAATTTTGTAATACACATGTTGTGTGATGAAGTTGACAACCAATTCAGGTCATGCTCTTCATGGGTACCTATTTTATTTTATTTTATAACTTTATCATGATCCGGGGCTGAATTGGTTGACGATTAAACAATCCAGTCTTTAACCCACGAATTCAGTATCTTTGATGTGAATAGAGTGTAGTTTTGCACCCAGTTGTTTTCTAATTGAATTAGTTGCTGAACTGTGATATTAATGATGTAATCGGGGGGCTGGTTAATATGTAATTTGAATGAGGATAGGTATTGGATGGGTTTAACTCTTGTTAGAACCCTAATTGTAAGCAAACAACCCGTTACAGTGTTCTTGAACTATAATGGTTAAAGCAGGTCTTAAATTACTTAGAATGGTTTTTGGGAACCCTTAGGCCATTAATAGAAAAGTAGATCGCGGGTTGTCCGGGTTAGAAGCGTACTAACTTCTGTTAGGAGTTGTTAACCCGTTTGCCCTGTTTGACTATTTGAAGTTTCGTAAGCCTAGTTAGTGGTATATTAACATATATTATTACCATGTTGTAGGTCTTTGAATGATTGTGTGTTGTTTGACGTTCACTTGGCTTATTGATAGACTGGATTTGTGTCACACCCCGAAAATTTAACTAAGCAGCGAAATTCTTAATTAAGACGTTTCGGGTAGCGACAGATGCCGCGATTAGCCACACAATATTTAAACACACACATAATTAAATACACAAGTAGGACATTTATTAATTAAAATCCCAATTCAAGTTATCAGAGTACACATTATTTGTATTATGTGCAACTGTCGGGATTCAGATACTCCTGTCTTTTCCCCCAGATTCCTCTTCACGAAGCCCCTGGTTTCCCTTTACCTGAAAACACTTTTAAAATATACGAAACACATTGGCTGGTGAGTTTCCATTAACATAAAAAGGACCAATAATCGTATTACTTTGCGTATATTGGACCAAAGTCAATACCATACCTTGCCTATAATAGACAAGGTAAATCTTTATATTGTAAAATTTTTGGTCCTCATTTACTACAACGGACCCCTTGGACCCCTTTTCCTTACTAACGAAAGTGTCTAAAACGTGACATTGTATTATAAACAAATTGTGATAGTTATAGACTAGCTAGGAATAAAACAAATGCAACCATTAAACCTAAAACCAAAGCATACAATAATTTGAAACATTTATCATTTTACCCACCGGCGCGATCGGTGATGATAGGGCGTCACCCCTATAAATCTACCAATATTTCTATGCCTGTCTAACAGTTAATGATTATAAAGACTGCGTATCTTCGCCCCAGCCCGACCACGTTAGTTAACGTGTGTCAAATTTAAAGTCATTACAATACCCGAAATTTGTCAAATAAAATGAGTTTTGATACAAATGTGTTTGTAACGCCCGTAAATTTTCGTCAAAAGGGTTTATGCCTTGCAAAGCTTGTGTTATAACCAAGACCCGATTTGGCATTCTTAAAGGACCTCCTAGTCATTCTCAAGAGTCACGTTATTCAACTTTTGGCTCAAGACATCGCATATTATAAGTTTGGGGGCCTAAGTGTAAACATTGTTATAACCTAAAACCCTAACTCCCCTCCCTTACTCTAGTCCGATTGTAGGAAGAGAGAGCCACACCACCTTTGTTTTTCTTCTTTCTCTAGCCAATTCCAATGTGTCAAACTCTAATTCAAGGTTAGTACTATATCAATTAATGTCTTTTTCACCATTAAACCTTTTATTGAACCCTAGAGATGTCATAAACATGTTAGGGTTTGAGTTTTGTTGATAACAGTTTGCTGACAGATTCGTACTCGTTTATTGTTCGGTCTGTAACTCAATGGTAATTTATTTTTTTGATCGATTCTTGTTTCCATGATGTTATTCTTTGAGTTTAGTTTTTAGAAAGGTATAATTTGTAATTTTTGGACGAGATTTGAATGGGTTTTATGATTTTAAAAAACATGTGTCAAAGCTGATGCAGGAGTCGAATACTGGTCTGTCTTCCTGACATCATAACCTTTTTTTGACGAGCCCAAATTGGTTGGTTCTACTTCTGAAACTTCATATTGTTTAATTTGGTTTGGCAATGATTTTTAAACAAATAAAAAACTTTTTCTGCGCACTGAAATAGCTACACGTACCTTTATGTATTGGAGGAATTTATATGATTTTTGTGTGAATTGGAAAAATAAAATAAAAATACTATTAGAAACCTAAGACATTTATACGACTCTAATAAAAATTTCATAATTTATTCCTATGATTTTCCTATGTAATAAAATACATCGTTGCATGCTAAAAATACTCCTTATACTCGTTATTGATCAATTCATTCGTTTTAGGCTAAACCGGTGGCTGTCCAGTCGTGTTCTTTTCGGGGTTGTTTAATGTGAGGTTTTGCTCCATCATCTTCCTAGGTATGTCATATAGGTCATTCTTTCGTATCGTGAGCATTGAAGCTCGTTTGATTTGTCAATTGTCGTTAGATTGAAAACTAGGATTTCGGTTGTCTAGTTTGTTGATTGTTGCGTTTAGCGCATTGTTTGAGGGTATTAACAACCAATTTATATTGTGTAGCCTCGGTATGATTTACGGGCTGTGAAAAGCTATATTTTTATGTTAATGGGACTAAATTTGTTGTCAGTTGCTCAAACGGGTCGGTACAACGCAAATTCGCGTTTAATTGGTAGTTTATACGTTGTACAAGCGAATTGCCGACCCATTCAACTCGTGTAATGTCGTGTGGACTTGTTGGCTGTAGATATACTTAATTTAGTCCACTCAGGACTGAGTTGGTTTCAAAGTGCATAAACAACTCGTTAACGCGCTTATTCGATACAATTAACAACTTTCAGGTGTAGTTTGGAAATCCTTTGTCCCCGAAATTAGCTAAGGGTGGTTTTGGTAAATACAAGGCCTCGAGGGATAATGTAATTGGATTTGGTATGGATGAGGCTTTAGGTCAATTAATCATGTTAGAACGCCTCGTAGGTTAAACGAGTCGGTATGGTTTAGTTAGTAATCTTTATATATAATCCGACAGGTTTGTGATTTGTGAATTTGATTAGAGGTTCTCTAGCTCATTGGTATTTACGTGACTCGTGTCAGGTGAGTTCATGATGCCCCTTTTTAATTCTTTTTTCGTTTTGGGCTGGCATACTGTGACATCCGTGGCAAAACCGAGTACACCTTAGTACTTACAAACTTGAATAAGCGTTTAACCGCTTATTGCATAACGAACAAACGAATAACCAAACGGGTCTGGTTATGGTCCGGATATCCCGGGGTGCCATCTATAAGTGATATACGTTTAATATAAGCTAAAATATTAGTAATATGGCCTTAGTTCGATAGCAAACAAGTTAAACGAAAACATGCTCATTTAACTACCCGCTATAGATTTAAACGCGAAAGATAGTTACAAACCAAGCATTGTATCATCCGTTAAGCCGAAAAAGACTTCCCAAACACTTATTTGAAATGTTTTAAGCGATCCGTGAAAATATTTTCGATTTTTACAAATATATAGTATGTTTTTATAATTTTACACAAAACTAGCCAAAAAACACTCGTTTTCGCTCCGTTTGTCGCACCCGATATATTTTTGTCGCCAAAAACCGAACCCGAAATAAATTTGGACTTGGCATTTCACGTTTGGGCACGTAAATCGAGAAAAGTGGGCCAAATGGGCCCAAAAGGGGACCCAACGATCCCAGCCCGCCAAAGAAGATTTTTACCCCTTTTCTTTTCCTTTCACATATAAACTAGTTTTGTGCACTAGCCGAAACCCTAAGTTAAGGGCTGTTATGTTGATGAAAAATTTCTTGGTTTGTGATATAAGACCTGTACCTAGCTTATATAGAAGCACAAGAACCCGAAAATTGGATTAAGAGAGCGAAAACGAACCAAAACCGCAAAGGTAGTGCCGATTTACTCGATTACGGGCTATTTAGGTTAAGGTTGTGATGTACATATTATTAGGCCTTGAAATTTTTCAGGGACATCAGGGAACATGTCATTGAGTCCCCGTTCAAATTTGGTAATTTTTCGACCATCCGAGAATATTTGGCGAATTTATTACCGAATTGGGACGTTTATTTGGGAAAAATAGCTAAAATACTTCAAAAATTAAGAAATTTTTCTGGGAACTCAGATTTGATGTATTTTGGGTCGAAAAGAATATCGCACGAGCTTTTTACATTCTGGAAACGATACAGGTTGTTTTGGGACATGATTTGAGCATTCAAGAATTTTTGTGGAATTTTTGGAAATTGTTTGGGGTAAATGGACTATTTTCAGGCGAAATATAGCTGACAAAATGAATTTTTATAAATTAATAAATCAGTAAATAATTCCATAAATATTTTTATAAAAATTTACATATTTTAATTGATAAGTGGTTAATTAATTAAGCTAATTTAAAGATTAAACAAATTCAGTTTTTATAAAAACCGGCAAGTTCGCGACTAGTGAACCTGCGGGAATATCAAAACACCAAGAGTGATCAAAAATCATATTTTCGGATTAATTAAGTAAAAACAAACTTTTCTATGAGAAACCTGGACAATCCGGGTGGATTGTGCGCATTTCTTCTCAAATCAAACTGAATAAACGGAAACGGGCCCCGTGGCTAATCCGGGACCCCAGTATGTGATCCTTCTTTATAACTTAATCATTTTATTAACCAATACATTTACCCAATCTTATTTTCCCATAACTTTTTTCTGAACGCGTAAACGAACAACTAGGCCCAGCTGGGAAAACGGGAATATGAGCCAAGTTCTGCTGCAACTTATAAATTAAAGTTGAGTATGGCCTATGAGCCAAGTTCTGCTGCAACTTACTAAACTAAAGTTGAGTATGACCTATGAGCCAAGTTCTGCTGCAACTTAAAACTAAAGTTGAGTATGGCCTATGAGCCAAGTTCTGCTGCAACTTACTAAACTAAAGTTGAGTATGGCCTATGAGCCAAGTTCTGCTGCAACTTATAAACTAAAGTTGAGTATGGCCTATGAGCCAAGTTCTGCTGCAACTTATTAAACGAACTAACTTGATTATGACATGAATGTTAAGAAAATAATGTGATTATGCGTATTGTGGGCGGATGGGGAGCCACAGTATTTGGTGATACGTGATAAATACTATATGTGTATACGTGTCTATATACATGCTATGTAATTAGCCGTAGGAAATACTATGTGTAGAATATACTAATTATTTGCGTGTACACTATATAATGTTGGAGTTTACGTGGAATCATTGTGGGTGGAAGGGGGACCACAGTGGTTGATGTTAACGCGGAACCGTTGTGGGCGGAAGGGGGGCCGCAGTGGTTGAGTTTATGTGGAACCGTTGTGGGAGGAAGGGGGTCCACAGTGGTTGGTTAAACACGGAAATTGGAAACATGTAGTACGAACAAAGAATCACGATTTTACCGAAATTTCGAATTCATATTATAAACTTACATGTGTGCATATGCACACACAAGGATATGGCTGTACATATTTATACAAACGTAAATACATATTTTTACATACGCGCGTACATACAAACTATGACTGTGTGGTACGAAGAACTGATTTCGTTAAACTTATGAAACTCACCAACTATTCGTAGTTGACTTGTTTTAACATGCTTTTCAGGTAATCAGATATGAGAAGTAATTTCCTGTGTGTTACGTGTCTGATTGGTGATTGATTTCATGGGCATTTGAGTTAGAAGTAAAGTAATTGAAGATCCGGTTTGATTGTATCACCTAGTTGGTATAAGATGTTAGAATGATATAATATATTGTAAATTAGTTAGTAATGTTTCTTTATGAACAATGTATTTGATACCAGTTGTATCTGTTGCATTTCTGTTTTACGCTTCCGCAATTCACTTAACGGGGTGTGACACATACACACTCTATTATAATTTTACTCGATTTTACTTGTTTAAACGATTTGAATGGCATTGCATAGCCTTGTTATTATTTGTACGTTTATGAAACCTGGTGTAGATTATATTTTATGCCTTAGGATATTTTAGACTCGTCTTAAATTCCTTAAGGTTATACATATTGCTTATGGTCTAGGCTCGAGGATGTTACTAGGCCTGGTGTTAATTGAATACGAGTAGACCTATTTATATTAGTTCATATTTTGGACTGACTTATATATATATATGTGTGTGTGTGTGTGTGTGTGTGTGTGTGTGTATTACCTTATGGCCTACGATTGTTGATACTAATTAGTTCATTGTGACTAAGATTTAGGTGAGTATGTCTACTGTGTGTGGGTTTACGATGCATGTGGCCGGGTCAACTATACTACTCAGGTTCTTAAATCCTGCGGCGGGTTCTTGAATCCCGTGGGGGAGACCCGTGCTACATGTGTGTGCATGGTGATTGTGGCTAGGCCAACTATACTACTCGGGTTCTTAAATCCCGTGGCGGGTTGTTAACTCTCGTGGGGGGAGGCTCGTGTGGCATAATCATTACTAAAACGGGTTCTTAAATCCCATGTCATGTGCTTAGGTCGTACTGTATGCTGGTCAACTCTACTACTCAGGTTCTTAAATCCCGTAGGTGGAGACTCGTACGCGTGTTCGACTGTGAATATATTATTTGGTTATTATTTATTATTTATTTATTTATTTTGTGCGGGTCAACTAAAATACTCGGGTTCTTAAATCCTGTGGTGGGAGACTTGTACGCATGTCCGATCGTGAGTATGTTATTTGGTGATTATTTAAATAATTATTTTTTATTTATTTAATTTTTATTTATTCATTTGCCTATTATTATCTATACTGTTTTATACATATAACCTTTGAAATGTTTTATGAATGTTGCTTATTTAAAACTTGAACTAATTTCAGGTTAAGGATTGGAAATTATCATTTGGACGTGCTGGAGACTACTTGGACGGTTGAAGGAATTTCTGGTCGAGTACTTCAAATAAAACAAACAATTTATTTACAATTGATTTTGGCACATGTCCCTGGTTTTGGGGTTTTGATACTTAATAATTTCCGCTGTTTCTTACTTTGACTGATTTTAATAAAATGATTTGCCTTGGTTTTAAATTTTTGTGAATTTTGGATATGATCACCAACTGTAGGATTCACGGGATTCGGGGTCTTACAGTGTTTTCCCCGAAACATTTATAAACCATTTAAAAATATTTAAAATAGTGGGGATTTATGAGAAACTCACCTTTGTCTGTTAATCATTGGTTTCTTTGTTTTCTTCTTGCGTCCTATTCATTTAGTGCACATTTTTAATAATTTATTTCTCATAATAACCTTAAGTAGTTCTTCCAACTTTATGTTCACACTAGCACTTCAGTTTTTCGACAAGTTTTACTTATTTATAGATTTTAGTCTTTAGTTCTCCATATATTTTCACTCAAGCACACATCTAAAATATTTATAAGTATTTACATACATACATACATATATATATATACACACACACATATATATATAGGGGAAGTATAGAATGAAACTCACATGAGTTGTGAAAACCCTATATAACATCGTTTTTTTTTTTACACACGTATTATATGTTATAACATTTAATACAAAACATCGAAAACTAAAAAAAAATTGTTTTGCTATTTTTTAACATTTTTTTTACTAACTTTTATATATGTTTTCAGAAAAGAGAAAAAGTGATATTTTTATTTACATTTTTTATTCACCTTAATTGTGGACCACAAGATTTAAACTTTAATTAAAAACATTTGGTTGAGAATGTATTTATAAAGTTTTCACAACTCAAGTAGGTTTTTATTTTAACCTTACCTTATGTGTGTGTATACACACACACACACACACACACACACACACACACACACACACACCTACATATATTCCCTATATTATTTACGCATGCACTTATATGCACTTAGCATTAATTTTGCACATAAGGCACTTAAGCAAAAATTTACTCAAAATTGTTTATTAAATATTAATATAATAATTAAGATATGGTTATGGTAAAAATATCTCTTTGTTTGCTTAATTTATTAAATCTTTTCAAAACTTGTAGTTTTTATGTTTTAAATGATGTTTTACCGGTTTTGTCGGTTTCGCGATAAACGGCGAACCGATTAATGTTTATTATATTCCAATATTTTTAAGTAAAATTTTAGTTTTGATAGTAACATATATATATATATATATAGGGTAAGGTTAAAATGAAAACCCATTTGAGTTGTAAAAACCCGCGAAAACCCTATGTAACATCTTTTTTTTTTGTTACATGTAAGATATGTTGTAACATTTAATACAAAACATCGAAACATAAAAAAAATGTTTTGCTATTTTTTAAAATTTTTTTACTAATTTTTATATATGTTTTCAGGAGAGAGAAAAATTTGTATTTATATTTACATTTTTTATTCATTCTAATTGATGACCACAAGATTTAAACATTAATTAAAAACATGTGGTTCAGAATGGGTTTCTAGAGTTTTTACAACTCAAGTGGGTTTTCATTTTATACTTAGCCTATATATATATATATATATATATATATATATATATGTTGTATGTTAGTTTGTAAAAATATATTCATTGTTGGTTTAGTTTAATTCTTAATAGAAATGATTTTTTTTTTCGCGTCGTCTTTTGCGACGCGACTCGCTTATTTCCAAGTCTTATCCTCTTGGTCTTATTACACTTAATATATAGTGTAATGTATACGAGTTTTTATGTTTTAGGGACTGTTTTATATCAGCTCTTAAAATCCTTGTCGGTTTGCGTTAAAAACCGATTTTTCGACTATTCAAGTAACCGACACTCATTTTGAACCTAGTAAAGAATGTAAAGAATATTTTATACAAAATATAATTATTCTAATATATAAACATATACAAATTTTCAGTTTTGCTATTACCTCCTATAATTATATTTTTATCGGTTACCAACATGCATTTAATTTTCATTAAACATTCTTTTTTCATATTTTAATATCTAAACTTAAGACATCATTTTCCAATGATATGTAGCATTTATATTACTTGGAAAAATTCAGATTTTATTCCTCAATTTAACTCTATTCACTATAGTCTTTATTACATTTTATTTTTCCAATTTTTGACATCCATGTTGGGTCGGATTTATGATAAGGAAGATTGGAATCTTCTCAACCTCCTCAGAAAACGGCTAAGTATGGACTTCGAGCAAGCCTAGACGATCGAGCATGGTTTTACTACTTCGAGCAAGGTCTTCAGAAACTTAAATGGTTGATTCTTCTAAGTGTTAAGGCTTCAAGCAAGCTACACTTCAACAAGTAAGAGTATTCTTCTTTCGAGCATGGATTGCCAATCGAGCAAACAGCTTCATCATTCAAGTTTTAACCAAGTGTTACGAGCACAGGATGATCGAGCACATGGGGACAAGCATGGATGCAATAAGAAGATGTCAAGTGATCAAAGCAAGGACTTCGAACACAGTTTAGTTCCCGAGCAAGATTTACATCCTAGCATGCTAAAGATCGATGAATAAGTAAAATTGAAGACATCAAGAAGAATGAGCTTGCTCGATGGACTAGTTCAAGCAAAGCACGAACCAGTCAAGAAGGATGAAGTCTGCTCGAGGACATACATCGAGCATACCTTCCATAGTGAGTTTGCTCGAGCAAGATTGTTACCTTGCTCGAGGACTCAACACTTGTGTTATTTTGTATTTCATTATGTAATAATTAGGAACTTCTAGAAGGAATGTCAGGGTCTATAAATAGGGTCCAAGGTTTCCATTTAGGGAACGGTTTTTCACACGGCGCTCTGTACGGAAAACATTCTAATGGAATATTATATTTGTTTCCTTGTATAGCTGCCGCCACCTGCGCCGTCACACGAAACCCTAGACATTCCTTACACTGTTCCATTAATGATTTATTAAATACAGTGAATCTTTGTCTTGAATTCGTTCTTATTGATTATTCATTTACGTTTCGTGTTTCTTGTTTATTCTTTCACTCCTTCGTTCCCACTTATTGCCTGATTCTGCCGGGATATTCAACAGGCCTTTGGGTAAATAGAGTCGGTGTGTTCTTGTCAACCTTTCGAGGTTTCACCCGACTCACGGTCCTAACAAGTGGTATCTGAGCTTGAGTAAGCTCGCTAAAGGCCACGGGACAGAAGGTTGTGAAATAACTTGAAGCTTTACTCTGCTTTCACTACTGCAAACTCCAGATCTACTGAAATGGAAGACCAAGAAAATATCCACAAACAAGATTCCAAGGTTGCTTGGACAAGAAAACTTCATAAAATGGAAGGTGCTCTTTGAAGCAGCTGTGAACTAAAATAACCTAGAGCTCTAGATTTCCATCACTGAAGGAAACTACGTTTCTTCAACAGCTCCAAACAAAAATGCAACCGTTGAACTAAAGATGAAGAAGAGAGATGATAAAGCTCTGTCTATGCTGAAATTAGGGCTTTCTTGGGAAATCCTGACAACTGTGAATCATCATAAGACCGCAAAGGGTATGTATGATGCAGTTATTGAAATGTTTGAAGGGAATAGTGAATTTAGAGACATCAAGAAAGAGAGATTGAAACAGCAGCTTGACAGATTCAAGTTTAAGGAATGAGAAAGACTAAAGTCAGTTCTGCAAAGGTTCATGATGATTGTGAATGAAATTAGAACAACAGACCTTCAGATATCTGATTTTGATTTGAACAAGAAACTTTTATCATCTCTGTCTAGTGAGTGCTACACTGCCAGCAAGTTCATCAAAGAAAAGGCCAGTTTTTCAAACTTTAAATTGGATGATGTGATTGCCTTTCTCAAGGCTGCAGAACATGAGATGATTGAGAACCATATGATTCGAGAGGACAAGCCAAGTTTTCAAATGAAAATGCTCTTGTAGCACCAATGGGCAACCTCTCAATCAAGAATCAACAGCCTATTGTTGAGGAACCAGCAGAAACAAGCTCATCTTGCAGTAGCCAATCAAGATTCAATATTCAGCTGATTGAAGATGACACACCATCTCTAGCAAATGGGCAGATTACATTCATGCAGCATAACCCGACTCAAGGAACAAACTACCAGGCCTTATTCTCCATGTTCACTGAGTCATACCATGCCTTTGTAGCCAAGAATCTGATAAATACAAGCATTGTACAAGAAGATCTAGAACAAATAGATGCTAATGATTTAGAAGATATGGACATTAAATGGCAAGTAGCTATGCTAGCAGTAAGGAGCAAGAGATTGTATAACATGACAGGTAGAACAAGCTTCAATGGTCCAACTGAAAGAATTCGATTTGACAAATCGAAGGCCATCTGTTATAACTGTCAACAAGCTGGACACTTTGCCAGAGAATGTAACATACCAAGGCAAGCTGGAAATCAATTGAATCAAAATCAATTCTACCAGAACCAGAATCAAAATTTCCAGCAGCAAAGGAATCAGATTACCAACCAGAACCCCTACCAAAATCCAAACAGACCCCAGCAGCAAACATTTCAACCTCAAAGAAACAACCAAATGCAACAAATCAGAACAATGTGAACCAGCAGAGAGACCAAGGAAATGTTGCTGTTACCAGGGTACCACAGGATGGGGAATTTGATTGGAGCAATCATGCTGCTGAAATGGAGAGGGCAAATGCTGCATTTATGGCAAAAGTGCATGACCAGGCTTTATCTTCAAATACTCAGGTACAATATGATGTCTCAATTTCTGATCTTGTTATTACTATTGATCAACTTAATCAGGAGATTGTAAAATGGAAAACTGAGTGTGGGAGGAAGGTAGAATTCTTGAATGTTTATTAAACAAGTGAAGCAATATATGAAAGTCATATCAAAGGACTTGAAGATGACTGTATGATGGCATACCAGACCCAATCAAGAATGTCAATTGAAATAGAAGGGTTGAAGAAGATGTATGCAGAAGAGAAAATGAAGAATGCTGAATTGCTAATTCAAATGGATTTCTTGAAGAACCTTGTTTCTACTGGCAATATTGTGGGTTATGTTGATAAAATGACTGATGAAGAGAAGTAAAAAAACGTGCCACCACCTTTTTGTGACAGCTACCCACTAAAAGTAGACAAGGAGAGTAGAAGTGAATACCTTGAGCAATTCAAAAATGTTTTTGATGACAAGAATGAGTTTGTGAAGCAGTATGCTGATGTGTATGTGGACAAGAATGGAGAATCTGCAGTGAAGAAAGGTGAGGAGCCAGAAAATGAGAAGAATGACAAATTGGTAGGTGAAAACAAGAAGTGGAGTGAGTACTCCAGTGCAGACAGTAATTGCAGTTGTGGAAGCTCTAAGTCATCCAAGGGCAAAAACAAGAAAGGATCAAGCAAAAAGAAGAGTGAAAAGATTCCTCTTCTTACAAAGATGACTCCAAAGATGAAAAGTGTGACATCCGTGGCAAAACCGAGTACACCTTAGTACTTACAAACTCGAATAAGCGTTTAACCGCTTATTGCGTAACGAACAAACGAATAACCAAACGGGTCTTGTTATGGTCCGGATCTCCCAGGGTGCCATCTATAAGTGATATACGATATATGCAAGCTAAAATATTAGTAATATGGCCTTAATTCGATAGCAAACAAGTTAAACGAAAACATGCTCGTTTAACTACCCGCTATAGAGTTAAACGCGAAAGATAGTTACAAACCAAGCATTGTATCATCCGTTAAGCCAAAAAAGACTTACCAAACACTTACTTGAAATGTTTTAAGCAATCCGTGAAAATATTTTTGATTTTTACAAACATATAGTATGTTTTTATAATTTACACAAAACTAGCAGAAAAACACTCGTTTTCGCGCTGTTTAACGCACCCGATATATTTTTGTTGCCAGAAACTGAACCCGAAATAAATTTGGATCGGGATTTTTGTATTTGGGCTGGAGAAACCAGATCATTGGGCCAAAACAGCCCAAAGGGGGCCCATAAGGAATCCCGGCCGCAGCCGCCCCCCCCCCCCCCCCCCCCCCATTTTCAACATAATTTCTTGAAAACTCTGGACACAACTGCTGCTCCAGCCAAAAACCTTCAAACCTTAAGGTAAGGGGCTTAAATAAGTAGCTTTTATACTTGTTTGAACTTGTTTAATACCATAAATACATGCTTAAGGTAAGGGGCTAAAAATCATTCCTAACCGTGTAAAAATCCAAAAAAATGCTCCATAAACATGTTTTGATCATACACATGGTAAGAAACCTGTTTTGATAGTTTTTTTGGCCATAAACATGGATTAAAGGGTTGAAACGGCGTTAAGTTCGTTTTTGTGCACTAGGCGAAACCCTAACTTAAGGGCTGTTATGTTGATGAAATATTTCTTGGTTTGTGATATAGGACTTGTACCTAGCTTGCTTAGAAGCACAAGAACCTGAAAACTTGATTAAAAAGTCGGAAACCAGCCAAACCCGCTAAGGTAATGCCGAAGCACTCGCTTACGGGCTATTTAGGTTAAAGTTATGATGTGCATATTGTTAGGACTTGAAATTTTTCAGGGACATCAGGGACCATGTCAATGAGTCCTTGTTCAAATTTAGTAATTTTTCGACCATCCGAGAATATTTGGCGAATTTATTACCGAATTGGGACGTTTATTTGGGAAAAATAGCTAAAATACTTCAAAAACTATGAAATTTTTCTGGGAACTCAGATTTGATGTATTTTGATCACATATGAATTTTGGGATCATTTGGAGAAGTTTAAAGGTGTTTTGTTTATTTGCGTTTGTGTGAATTTTTACAGTCGAATTTGGGCCGAAAAGAATATTGCACGAGCTTTTTACATTCTGGAATTGATACAGATTGTTTTGGGACATGAGCTGAGTATTCAGGAATTTTTGTGGAATTTTTGGAAATTGTTTGGGGTAAACGGACGATTTTCAGGCGAAATATAGCTGATAAAATGAATTTTTATAAATTAATAAATCAGTAAATAAATTCCAGAAATTTTTTTATAAAAATCTACATATTTTAATTGATAAGTGGTTAAATTTTCATAATTTATTAATTAACGGTTAATTAAATATGCTAATCTGAATATTAAACAAATTCAGTTTTTATAAAAACCGGCAAGTTCGCGACTAGTGAATCTGCGGGAATATCAAAACACCAAGAGTGATCAAAAATCATATTTTTGGGCTAATTAAGTAAAAATGAACTTTTCTATGAGAAACCTGGACAATCCGGGTGGATTGTGCGCGTTTCTTCTCAAATCAAACTGTATAAACGGAAACGGGCCTCGTGGCTAATCCGGGACCCTAGTATGTGATCTTTCTTTATAACTTAATCATTTTATTAAACAATACATTTAACCAAGCTTATTTTCCCATAACTGTTTTCTGAACGCGTAAACGAACAACTTGGCCCAGCTGGGAAAACGGGGATCTGAGCCAAGTTCAGTTTTAAGTATTAGACATTGAACAACATCACAACCTAAGCCTATTGCCACGTTCTGGGTGTTCCAGCTACACCCAGATTAGTTATACAACCCAGTTTAGTATTGAGATTATAATAATGTTAAAATATTAATATTATTATAATATTGATTATAGGAACTACTGATAGCGAACTGAACAAAACGCGAGTTGATACAGTACTGAATATCTACTAAACCGTGAGTTTCATGACCCCACTTTTAAACTGTTTTACGAACTTTTGGGGTGAAAAGCATGTTTGATTATATCTATATACTTATCTGAAACATGTGATGATGGGAATTATCTAAGTGCTAACACACGAAAGTCCCCACGATCATAGTGATTAACTTCGAGCCGGTGGCTTGTGAATAGTACTATTGGTTTGAGAAACCCAAACGGAGCCGGCACGGTTTGCCGAGACACCAAAACCGTTTGCACCTGACCATAATTATACAAACACGCTATGTAGTGTTAGACATAGCTACCGGGGCATGTTGTGGGCGGAAAGGGGCCACAGTGGTTGATTGAGCGTGGGAAATGGAGGCACGCAGCACGAACAGTCCAGGCTTCACTGTAGCTTAGCATAATTACATCACATACATCATTTACATACATACATACATACTTATCTCATGATTACAAGTGCTGACTTGTGAATACTCATTACTGTTTTCTTGAAACTCGTGAAACTCACCAACTCTAGTAGTTGACCCGTTTTAAACTGCTTTTCAGGTGTACCTAAATCGGAGTAATTTGATGATCTGTTACGTGCCTGAAGTGTGTGGTTGATGCTATGTGAATAGAAGCAAGGGTGTTAGTAGTAAGAATGTATAGTTAACGAACTAGTTTTGTTTGTATCGCCTAGACTGTAAAACAATGATAGAACGAAGAAATGTAATATATTTTAAATTAGTTTGTAATGTTTCTTTATAAACAATGTGTTGATATCAGAGGTGTCTGTTACATTCCCGTTTTACGCTTCCGCATTGTGCTAGTCGGGGTGTGACAAAAATGGTGTACAAATTAAGGTTAGATAAGCTTGAAGAGAGAAGGAGAGCTCAATCTGAAAGAAATGAAGAACAAATGATTTGAGGCTCTCCATGATCTTTAAGAAACAGTGGATTTGGAGGATGTGAAAGAAGATGATGAGGGTTCAAAGAATGTTGAAATTGAAAATGAAGACAAAGACTATCTGATCAGATTGGGATATGATCTATTATATCTTCAAAGACTATCTGAAAAAGAAATAGCAAAGGAAGCTGAAGGGTGGAGAATAAGAAAATAAAAAGAGAATTGCTGATGAAGGCTAGTAACAAGCCTGCATTCCTTAACTTGCAACCATTTGATAAGATTGATAGAATGTACAAATGGGCACTAGTAGATGATATGTCTGACTATGTGAAGAAGGTATCAAAGAAGTAGAGGGAGAAAAGGTATTGAAAGAGTCTGACAATAGTAAGAAAAGAACTGAAAAGAAAGCAACTGATGAAGCAGACTTTGAAATGTTGAAGACTAAACATAAAGATATCAAATTTCTTCAACTGTACGGCTACAGTTATAACTATTTGATAAATCTTTCTCTTGAAGAATTGAAAAGAAGAATTCAAAAGATAAAGGACTCTCACAAGGATCAGGCAAGTAGAGAAAAATTTGAGAGAGAACAGGAGTTAAAGATGAGGTTACAAAGGGAAAAAGATGAAGCTGAAAAGAAAAATCAAGAAGTTAAGAGATGGTTTGAAGACCCTCAGAGGGTAGATATGTTAAAGAAGATTGTGATTGAGAAAGGAATGACGGAAGAACAGTTTCAGAACATGCCTCTTGAATAATTAATGGAAATATATAATAAAGAGTAGAAACTGTATATTGAAACACAGAGAAAATTGCAGGAAGATAGGATGAGAGCTAAAGAAGAAGTACGAGCTGAAATGATGAGTGCTCTCCACAAGAAGGGAGTAAGAATGTCAAGGTTGTTGGTGCAAACAGACGAAAAAATTAAAAGATGGTATGAGGAAGAAGGGCTTGGTGCACAAAAGAAAACTCAGCAAGGAAGCACAAGCCAGACTCCAAGGTCAGAGGTTGTGAGGCCTTAGCCACCAAGGAACTTAAACTTGCCCACACATCTCTTTGACAAAAGACCAAAGACCTTGACGGTTATAACTGAGGATAAAGAGGAAACTCTCATAATATTCAGAGATGACTTGAGGAAGTTTTCAAAAGAACAACTGAAGAAGATGGCTGAACTAACACTATACGACAATCAATTCAGAAATTAGCCAGCTGGTCAACAAAAAATGATCTCTCGAAATTTATCAAAGAACAAGCAGAAAGGGGATTCCCATTCTTGCTACAAAAGAAAAGAGAGCTCAAAAGCCAGACTGAGAGGGAGAAGAGAAAAAGGACGATCAGTGAAGTGCACATCTCAGAACTCTCCCTCTTTGATTCCAGGAGACAAAAGTCTGAAGCAAGCAGCTCACACCATAAAAGAAAGACCTTGAAAGATTGCTTGGCGATGAGGGAAGTGATGCACTAACTCAATGGTACAACAATTTGGGAGAATCACATACATAACGTACAATCAGCATAATGATTCAATCACCTTGAGAAACGCGTCTGGAATTCCCATTGCTGTGATACGACATGATGAAGATCTGAAATTCATGCACCCTCAAGACTTTTTTACAAGACTTAATAGATGCCAGATTTCCAAATGACTCTTCAGATGCTGTGGAATTAGACATGATCAAACAAAGAGCAGCCTATGTGAAGCAGTGGAAGGAAAGATCTGATACAAGGAGCAGAGGAAGAAGATAAAAGAATGGAGCTAATTGATGATTATTTTTATTTCTGTTTATGTTTGTAATTTTTATTTTGTGTTTGATGTATGAAAACTTTAATTTGTAATGCCCAAGAGGAAGAATTCCTAATTATGTAATGAAATGACATGTTCTTGAATGATATATATTCTATGTCTGATACATGTGTAACTCTATGCAGGTATGTTTTGGTGCAACTGAGCTTGATCCAATCTTGGGGGAGATTGTTGGGTCGGATTTATGATAAGGAAGATTGGAATCTTCTCAACCTCCTCAGAAAACGGTTAAGTATGGACTTCGAGCAAGCCTAGACGATCTAGCATGGTTTAATATTTCGAGCAAGGTATTCAGAACCTTAAATGGTTGAATCTTCTAAGTGTTAAGGCTTCGAGAAAGCTACACTTCAACAAGCAATAGTATTCTTCTATCGAGCATGGATTGCCAATCGAGCAAACAGCTTGATCATACAAGTTTTAACCAAGTGTTAGGAGCACAGGATGATTGAGCACATGGGCACAAGCATGGATGCAATAAGAAGATGTCAAGTGATCAAAGCAAGGACTTCGAGCACAGTTCAGTTCCCGAGCAAGATTTACATCCGAGCATGCTAAAGATTGCTGAATAAGTAAAACTGAAGACATCAAGAAGAATGAGCTTGCTCGATGGACTAGTTCGAGCAAAGCGTGGACCAGTCAAGAAGGATGAAGTCTACTGGAAGGGAATATCTTCACTGAAGATATTTTAAGTAAAGTATGCTCGAGGACATACATCGAGCATACCTAGCATAGTGAGTTTGCTTGAGCAAGATTGTTACCTTGCTCGAGGACTCAACACTTGTATTATTTTGTATATCATTATGTAATGATTAGGAACTACTAGAAGGAATGTCAGGGTCTATAAATAGGGTCCTAGGTTTCCATTTAGGACACGGTTTTTCACACGGCGCTCTATACGGAAAGCATTTTAAAGGAATATTCTATTTGTTTCCTTGTATAGCCGTCGCCACCTGCGCCGTCACACGAAACCCTAGACATTCCTTACATTGTTCCATTAATAATTTATTAAAATACAGTGATTCTTTGTCTTGAATTCAGTCTTACTGATTATTCATTTACGTTTCGTGTTTCTTGTTTATTCTTTCACTCCTTCTTTCCCAGTTGTTGGATATCCTGATTCCGCCGGGATATTCAACAGGCCTTTGGGTAAACAGAGTCGGTGTATTCTTGTCAACCTTTTGAGGTTTCACCCGACTCACGGTCCTGACAATCCATTTAGAATTAATCTTTGCAATGTATGTAAGCAAGCCATTTAAATGTATGTCATGCATGAAGATGTTATGATTTTATACGAGTCTAGTTAACTATTTCACTAATATTATGATAATATTAATCCATCTCTTAGAATCATGTTCATAATATAAATTTTCAAACATGCATAACAATAACTAAACATGGATCAACAAGATACATACATGCACGCAATACTTGAAAACACAAACACATATTCATACTCTATCTTTCTCTCTCTCTCTCTCTCTCACGGATGTCTCTCTCTCTCTCTTCCATATTCACATTTTAATCCCATTTTCTAATCTTTTACATCTTAAAACCACTAAACCAAGCTTAACAATTATGAAAATGGAATGGTATGCATGTGTGTTTGCATTAACATGTGAAATTTGAATTCCACATACACATACAAATACTCATGACTCACATGCACACACACACACACACAAGGTTTTCAATGTTCCATTTTCACATGAGTTATGTGGTTTAATGGCTTGTGTGAACTCTTTCAAGGTTCAAAAACAAATATCTTGCATCCAAAACATGAAGAACAAAGCTAGGGTTTGGATTTTTACCTTATGGTTTAGGAGGCAAATGAAAATGGTGATTTTGATGGCTCCTAAGTGAGTGCTTATGCTTCAATACTTCCTACCATGATCCTTATTTCATCTTCTTTGATTTGTCTTTAGGGTTTGGAGATAATATGAAGTTTGTTAGATGAAAAAAAATGAGTGAGAAAGAGGGGGGGGGGTGGGGGTTCGGCCGAGAAAGAGAGATAGAGAGAGGGAGGAAGGGGGAGGAGTGGAGTGGTGGTTTGTGTTGGGGAGTGGAATGATGATTAACATTTAAACAAGGGATGTGTGGGACAAGTGTGATCACGGGGTATTGTGTCACCCATGCGTGCACTGTAGGATGGTTGATCAAGCAAATCTAGGGAAGTGGAAAAGGTGGGGGGGGGGGGAGCAAGCCATTGGGGGGGGGGGTAGGTATTTTAATTTTTTTATGATGCTAATATAACTTGAATATAATCACACATTGTTATAATTTGTAATTTATAACTAGTCAGGCTTATTTGTATGCAAAACAAATCACATATTTGAATTCCACATAAAATTAGCTTTAAATCCATATAAAAATGTAAATTTTTGTAGTTGGTTGGTTTTGGGTCCTTACGGTGTTCGGTAACGGGTTCTATTCACTTATTTTCCCATTTTCACGAACCGATCATTCTAAAATTATGTCTACGGCCTAATATTAATATATTCACGTTACTTATATTATTTTAGGTCATTCCCAACCTTTAAGATTTATTTGGACTATCCGCCTAACTCTGGTTGCTGCCCGTGTTTACTTCACATAGTATTTGCTACACGCCAAAAATGAACTTTTTGAACATAATAAAATAAACACCTATATTTTTGGAGTTTTTAGACTAAAATATTTTTATTCTTATTCATAATATCGTATTACATAACAAACCCGGATTACATTAGTGCTTTATTAGACTTAAAAAGACCTTGTGCCACACTCACGTATGTGAGTTCATGATGCCCCTTTTTAAATGATTTAACGTTTTGGGCTAACATGAATGCTGTAACATTTCAGTTTCTCGTTTTCTTTTATTTATAACCTTTACCCGACCCGGTTTATAGTCTGATATTTCGTCAATAAAATACCACATTTATTTGATGATTATCTTTTTGTGTATTGCAATAGTGACCTGCTAACCAACTTAGTGTTGGACTTGGTATGCTCAAGCACATATTATTATTGATGTGGCTAGTATGTCATGATCCAAGTCGGGTCATACCCAATAACAAGCTAGACAAACACCTATAATATTTGTTTATATACGATATGATCATAACAAATAATTACTAACACTTGAGTTATTTAGAAAGGGGTTTCTAAATAAAATGTACTTGTGAATTAAATAAATCCTATGGGTGATTTATACTTTGAGAGAAAACATTCCATATTGTTGTTTAAGAGGGTTAAGTAACAACATACCTTGCATGTCACATGTAATGTGTTATATTTATGATGGTATAAGTTATAACACATTATGGATATGTATAAATATAGAAACCTTGTAAAATAATAAAAATATAAAAGGGAAAGAAAGGCCCCCCCCCCTCCTCTCTCTTAATCTCTTTATTATTTAATTATTATTTCAATGGTAGTGGAGACATGCAATGCATCTTATTGGTTCCTTGGGGTGGTGCCAATTTTGAAAGATTATTATCTTTCTTTCTTGTTGGATTCTCTCATACAACACATACACAACCACAAGTAACACAAAAGCAATAAGAGGAAAAATCCTCACAACTCTTCTTTCTCTCTTGGTGATTTCGGCCAAAGGAAGGAGCAAGAAAGAGATGCTTTCAAGTGTAAAATCCTAGCTAAAAGTGGTGTATTTTCGGAGGCTTGGGGTATGCAAGCTTGAGGACCTTCCCTTTGAAGTTCTTGCCCTTCCATCATCTCCTTCTTCACCCGGATTTGTTCTCTTGAAAGGTATCCTTACATGCATGGACTTATAGTGACATGCATGTATTTGCTAGTATGTATTTCGTATTTGGATCTGGGCTTGGGTTTTCATGCGTAAAATAGGTTTTATACGTATCAAATAAACAAGATTTAAAACTTATTTCCGCTGCGTTTTTGGTAAAATTGGGATTTTATCACTTTGATAATCTTGTTAAAACCCTTCACTTAGACCCACTTTGCACCCCACCCCAAAGGTCAAGGACCAAATTGCAAGGTTAAACCAAAAAAATTTTCCCTCTATCTCCTCCTCTCACCACAACGCCTACACCTTCCGTGTTCCTCAATATTTGGCCAAAAGAAGGAAATTAACTATACCAAATGATTTTTTCACCTTAAACACATCCCACCGACGGTTAAATTATGAAGAACAATGTTAATTTGACAGCTAATTTCGTCCTTAACGAAGCGCGGCCTACTCAGACCTGGTACACTATATATACCAAGCCTAAACACAATTAAACTCGTCCACACCTTCCTCATAGCATCATGATTGTAAAACTTAATTCAATTTCAACGTATAAAGTCGATCAAACCCTAATCACATTCGAGTTGAAGCCGTAAACCTTGTTGGCCATTTAACCTCAATTCGTTAACAATTCAGGTGATTACAACATGCATTCAAATCGTTTTTGACCCGCAAACAATAACCCCAGATCAATTTGTACCCACAATAAACACTTAAACCGACTTCATGATCTAGGGTCATCTTTGAAATTGGGTTTTTGTTTTGCTATCTATATTTATATTTTAAAACTATTTTCATTCCCATGTGAAAGAATCAGCCTGATGGCTGGTGCGTGGTGTATAAGATCCCAGAACCGGTCAGGGCACGGGCTTGAACGCCCTTAACCCGGTTTTATTTTCGTTTTTTTTCTTTGTTAATTGACTAATTTATTTTTTTGCCATTCGCTTAACAAACCAAACTATCTTATAGGTTCAAAGTAAAATTCCTTTTAACTTTTTCCATTAATGTGTAAGGATCCTAAGAAAACCATTGACAAATTGAGAACTTTGAGAACCATTTTGGACTACTAAAAAAACCTTTAAAAAAATATTTAAATAATTATAAAAAAAATTAAAATTTTTAAAAAGTAAAAAAACCAAAATTCTTATATTTCATTCCAGTTTCAATAAAAATAAACGAATTTTTTTTTCTTACATATATGTATACTTTCATTTAATCTCTAGTTACATAATGTACACATATGTACATTATCATTTACCTTAAATTATACATATGCTTATAGGAAAAAACATGTGTGTACATATTATACATATATGTATAATAAAAAAAAACCGATCCTTTTTTCTTTTTAATTTGTATTATATCTATACACATATGTATACTTTCATTTAATCTCTAGATACGTAATATACACATATGTACATTATCATTTACCTTAACTTATACATATGTGTATAAGAAAAATACATGTGTGTACATATATGTATAATTTAGCTAAACCGAGAATTTTTTTTGAGGTTCTTTTTTTTTAGAAACCGGGATGATAAATAAGAACTTTGTCTTTTTTACTTTTTTTATTTTTGTGATTTTTTTGTTTTATGATTTTTTTTTATATTTTGGTTTTTTTTGGTCCAAAATTATTCTCATAGTTCTTAATTCCCAAAAAGTTCTCACATGATCATGATCCTATATATATATGTGTGTTTGTGTGTTATATAATCAATAATTAATATTTAATAAATATGTATATATAGCTAGATATTATATACTTTTTATTTACTTATAAATAATTAATATTGTTTATTTATTTATAATGATTATTTATTTACAAACACATATATACACAGTGTTTCTTTATCAAATATACATATAAATAAATATTATATAATGTTTACTTATTCGATTTATCCAAAAATAATAATAATCATAATAACTATTAATATTTTAATCAAACTTAAAACCCAATCTAATCCCAAATCCATTATAAGTCTTAATAATTTACCATTTTTAATCAATTTATATTATCGTAACAACTAGGAATTTTTGTCGACGAATCACGAGGAGCTCGACCACTTTAACCTTAATTTTTATCATTGTTTCATCTTCGTTATCCACTCGTTGAGGTAAGTATTTCACATCCCCTTTTTTACGGTTTTATGTTGGGTCGGATTTTAGATAAGGAAGATTGGAATCTTCTCAACCTCCTCAGAAAACAGCTAAGTATGGACTTCGAGCAAGCCTAGACGACCGAGCATGGTTTTACTACTTCGAGCAAGGTCTTCAGAATCTTAAATGGTTGATTCTTCCATGTGTTAAGGCTTCGAGCAAGCTACACTTCATTGAGCAATAGTATTCTTCTATCGAATATGGATTGCCAATCGAGCAAATAGCTTGATCATACAAGTTTTAACCAAGAGTTACGAGCACACGATTATCAAGCACATAGGGACAAGCACGGATGCAATAAGAAGATTTCACATGATCAAAGCATGGACTTCGAGCACAGTTCAGTTCCCCGAGCAAGATTTACATCCGAGCATGCTAAAGATTGTTTAATAAGTCTAAGGACGAGACTGAAGACACCAGAAGAATGAGCTTGGTCGATGGACTGGTTCGAGCAAAGCAAGGATTGGTCAAGAGGAATGAAGTTTGCTGGACGAGAATATCTTCACTGAAGATATTCTAAGTAAAGTATGCTAGAGGACATTCATTGAGCATACCTAGCATAGTGAGTCTGCTTGAGAAAGATTGTTACTTTGCTCGAGGACTCAACACTTGTATTATTTTGTCTTTCATTATGTAATGATTAGGAACTTTTAAAAGGAATGTCAGGGTCTATAAAGAGGGTCCTAGGTTTCCATTTAGGGAACGGATAACGACGCACACAATATGAGAAACATTCCAAAAGAATATTCTATTTGTTTCCTCGTAAAGCTGCTGCCGTCGCCGCCGCCGTTATACACGAAACCCTAGACATTCCTTTCACTTTTGTATTAAATGATATATTAAATGCAGTGAATCTTTGTCTTTGATTGTGTTCTTATTGATTATTTATTATCGTTTCGTGTCCGATGTTTCACACCTTCGTTCCCATTTGTCGAATATCCTGATTCCGCCAGGATATTCAATAGGCCTTTGGGTTACAGAGTCGTCGTGTTCTTGTCAACCTTTTTCTAAGGTTTCACCCGACTCACGGTCCTAACAAGTGGTATCAGATCTTTGGAAGCTCATTGAAGGCCACGGGACTGATGGTTTGTGAAAAACCTTGAAGCTTTACTCTGTTTCTCTGCTGCAAAACCCAGATGTAAACTACAATGACCCAGAGCTTGGACAAGAAAACCAAGAAGTCTATACCAACGAGATTCCTAGATTGCTTGGACAAGAAAATTTCATCAAATGGAAAGTACTATTCGAAGGCTCTGTAAACTACAATGACCCAGAGCTTTGGACTTCTATCACTGACGGAAACTATGTTCCTTCAACTGCTTCGAACAACAATGTCACTGTTGAGCTGAAGATGAAAAAGAGAGATGACAAAGCACCATCTATGCTGAAGTTAGGTCTGTCTTTGGAGATACTGACAACCGTCAACCATCACAAAACTGCTAAAGAAATGTATGATGCAGTTATTGATATGTTTGAAGGAAATACTGAACTAAGAGATATCAAGAAAGATAGACTTAAGCAACAGCTTGATAGGTTCAAGTTTAAAGATCGAGAAGGACTGAAATCAGTCCTGCAAAGGTTCATGGTGATTGTTAATGAAATAAGAACAACTAACCTACAGATTTCTTATTTCGAGCTAAACAATAAGCTTTTATCATCTTTGTCTGGTGAGTGGTACACAGCCAGCGAATTCATCAAGGAAAAGGTGAGTTTCCCCAATTTTAAGTTGGATGATGTAATTGCATTTCTCAAAGCTGCAGAACATGAGATGATCCAAAACCACATGATTAGGGAAGATAAGCCTAGTTTTCAAGTGAACAATGCTCTAGTAGCTCCTATGGGAAATCTCTCAATCAAGAACCAGCAGCCTATTGTTGAAGAGCCATCTAAGACAAATTCAACTTGTGGTGGTCAGCCAAGATTTAATGCTCAGCTAATAGAAGATGATGTGGCGTCAACAGCAAGTGGTCAGTCAACATATGTGCAGAACAACAAAAATCAAGGAACATACTACCAAGCTTTGTTCTCCATGTTTACTGAGTCATATCATGCCTTTGTGGCCAAGAATTTGATAAACACAAGCATTGTGCAGGAATATCTCGAACAAATAGATGCTGATGATTTAGAGGATATGGACATAAAGTTGCAGGCAGCCATGTTGGCTGTAAGAAGCAAGAGATTATACAACCGAACTGGAAGATCAAGCTTCAATGGACCGAACGAGAGAATAGGTTTTGACAAATCTAAAGCAATCTGCTACAACTGTCAACAACCAGGACACTTTGCAAGAGAGTGCAATATGCCGAAGCAAGCTGGTAACCAAGTAAATCAGAATCAATTTTATCAAAATCAGAATTAGAACTTCCAGCATCAAATAAATCAGATCACCAACCAAAACTCCTATCAAAATCAAAAACAGACCCCAACAACATACCTTTCAACCCCAAAGAAACAACCAACTACAGATTCACACTAATCAGAACAGAGTTAATCAGAACAATGTGAATCAGGTTAGGGATCAAGGAAACGTTGTTGTGACAAGGGTGCCTCGGGATGGGGAGTTTGATTGGAGTAACTACGCAGCTGATATTGAGAAGGCGAATGTTTCCTTTAAGGTCAAAGTGCATGACAAGCCAGAATCCTCTAATGAGCAGGTTCATTCTGATATTTCAATTTCTGATCTTCTTATTACAATTGATGAACTAAATCAGGAAGTTGGAAAATGGAAAACTGAGTGTGGAAGAAAGGAAACATTCTTGAATGTGTATGAAGCCGGTGAAGAAACTTATAAGAATCAAATCAAGGGGCTTGAAGAAGACTGTATGCTGGCATACAAAACCCAGTAAAAAATGACAGTTGAAATTGAGGGTTTGAAAAATATGTATACTGAAGACAAATTGAAGAATGATGATTTGTTGATTCAAATAGAATTCTTGAAGAATGACCTGTGACAAGAGTGCTCTTATCAATTATGAAAAGAAGTATGAAGGGCCAGTTGCTTTTGGGAGTGATGAAAATGGAGGGAAGATTGTTGGAAGAGGAACACTCACCAATGGCAAGGTATCCTTTGAGAATGTGATGCATGTTGAAGGACTACAATACAATCTACTAAGCATTTCTCAAGTTTGTGAAAAATGGTACAAGGTGGCCTTTAATGATGAACACTGCCTGATTCTGAAGCCTGAGTTTGTGATTCCAACTGAGATGATCATGATGATGGCTCCAAGAAATGGCAACCTCTATGAATTGAGAATGAATACTGCTACATCTAGAGGTGGTTCATGCTTTGTCAGGACCGTGAGTCGGGTGAAACTTTCAAAAAGGTTGACAAGAACACACCGATTCGATTACCCAAAAGGCCTGTTGAATATCCTTGCGGAATAAGGATATCCAACGTGTGGGAACGAAGGAGTGAAAATAGCAACACAAAACAATAATAGATAATCAATAAAAGCACATTCAAAGAAAAGATTCACTGTATTAAATGAGTCATTAATGAAACAGTGAAAGGAATGTCTAGGGTTTTGTGTATGACGACGGCGGCGGCTGTACGAGGAAACAAATAGAATATTCCTTTAGAATGTTTCTCGTATTCCATGTGTGCCAACCTGTGCCCTAAAATGGTAACCTAGTACCTTATTTATAGACCCTAACATTCCTTCTAGAAGTTCCTAATCATTACATAATGAAATGCAAAATAATACAAGTGTTGAGTCCTCGAGCAAGGTAACAATCTTGCTTGAGCAGACTCACTATGCTACGTATGCTCGATGAATGTCCTCGAGCATACTTTACTTAGAATATCTTCAGTGAAGATATTCCCCTCCAGCAAGCTTCATTCTTCTTGACTAATCCATGCTTTTCTCGAACTAGTCCATCGAGCAAGATCATTCTTCTTGATGTCTTCAGTTTTACTTATTCAACAATCTTTAGCATGCTCGGAACTAAACTTTTCTCGAAGTCCTTGCTTTGATCACGTGACATCTTCTTATAGCATCCATACTTGTCCCTATCTGCTCGATCATCCAGTGCTCGTAACACTTGGTTAAAACTTGGATGATCAAGCTGTTTGCTCGATTGGCAATCCATGCTCGATAGAAGAACACTCTTGCTAGTTGAACTGTAGCTTGCTTGAAGCCTTAACACTTAGAAGAATTAACAATTTAAGGTTCTGAAGACCTTGCTCGAAGTAGTAAAACCATGCTCGATCGTCTAGGCTTGCTCGAAGTCCATACTTATCCGTTTTCTGAGGAGGTTAAGAAAATTCCAATCTTCCTATAAAAAATCCGACTCAACAATCTCCCCCTAGATTGGAACAAACTCTGATGCACCAAAACATACCTGCATAGAGTTACACATGTATCAGACATCAAAGATATATCATTTAAGAAAATGTCATTTCATAACATAAGTAGGAATTCTGCCTCTTTGGCATTACACATTAAAGTCTTTACATCAATTAAACAAAAATTACAAGATAAACAGAAACAAAAACTAATCATCATTTATCCCTTTTCTACTATCTTCTCCTCCTGCTCCCAGTATCAGATCTTTCTTTCATTCTCTTGACAATGGCTGCCCTTTGTTTAATCATGTCGAGCTCAACGTCATCAGAGGAGTCATATGGAATTTTGGCATCAATTAAGTCTTCATCATGTCTTATCACTGCAATGGTATGCCAGACTCATTTCTCAACGAAATTGAATCATTGTGCTAATTGTAAGTTATGTACTTGATTTTCCCAAATTGTTGCACCACTGAGTTTGGTTCTTGCATCACTTCTCTCATAGCTAAGCAATCTTTTATTGTCTTCTTTTACCATGTGAGCTGCTTGCTTGAGACTTTCTTTTCTTTATCTCAAAGAGGGAGAGTTCTGAGATATGCACTTCATTAATCCTTTTGTTTCTTTTCTCCCTCTCTGCCTGGCTTCGTATCTTTCTTCTCTTCTGTTGCAAGAATGGGAATCCCCTTTCTGCTTGTTCTTTTATAAATTTTGAGATATCATTTCATGGTTGACAAGATGGCTGACTTCTGATTTGATTGTCATGCAGTGCCAATTCAACCATCTTTGTTAATTGTTCTCTTGTAAAATTTCTCAAGTCATCTCTAAATATGATGAGAGTTTCCTCTTGATCTTCTGTTACAACCCTCAAGGTCTTTGATCTTTTATCAAAGAAGAGATGTGTGTGCTGATTCAAATTTATTGGTTGCTCGTGCCTCACACTCTCAGATCTTAATGGCGATCGGCTAGTGCTTTCTTGTTGAGTTTTCTTTAACTTATCAAGTCCCTCTTCTACATACCATCTCTTGATAGTCTCATCAGTTTGAGCAATTAATCTCCCCTTACCAACGCCCGTCTTGTGTAGAGCACCCATCATTTTAGCTCTAACTAATTCATCCATTTTCCCTCTATCCTCCTCCAATTTCCTTTCAGTTTCCATATACATTCTCTGCTCCCTTTTGTATATCTCCAGAAATTAAGCATGGGGCATTCTTTTAAATTCCTCTTCAGTCATACCCTTGTCCATTACTAGATCATTTAAGGTTTGGACTCTCTGAGGGTCTTGAAACCATTCTTTTGCTTTAGCTTCTTTCTTCTCAGATTCCACTCTCTCCGTTTCCATTTGCTCCTTCATATTCTGTTCTCTTTCCCGATCAGCAGACAGTTTTTGATTTTTGTAGGAGTCTTTAACATTTTGAACTTCCTTTTTCAATTCTTCCAGAGTGAGTTTGATCAAGGAGTTATACTCAAAGCCATGAATTTGTAGGATTTGAATATCTTTATGTTTCTCCTTCATTGATTTATACTCCTTGTCATCATTTGCCTTTCTTTTTGTGTTCACTCTTTCAACCATGCTTACCATGTCATCTACCAGGGCCTTTTTGTACAACTTATCAATGGAATCAAAAGATTTTAAGTTTAAAAATGCAGGCTTATATGCAGCCTTTATAAGAAATTCTCTTCTTGTTTCCCTTTGTCTCCAACCTTCAGCTTGTTTGGCCATAGCTTCCTTTGACAGTCTTTGGAGATATTTTACATCATATTCAAGACTTATCAAGTAAGCTCTATCTTCATTTTCTTTTTCAGCATCCTTTGATCCCTCATCATCTTCATTCTCAACTTCTAAGTCAATTGTTTCTTCAAGATTATGAAGAGCCTCAATCATTGGTTCTTCATTTCTTTTAGATTGAGCCTTTTTCCTTTCTTCTAGTTTGTCCAACCTTCTTTTGTACACCATTACTTTCACGGATTTTTGTCTTTTGGATTTGGGTGTTACAATTTCAGCTGTATCTTTTCGTTTCAAAGATGATTGAGATGGAGTGGGAGTGTTAGATTGAGTTACTTTAAAATTGGTTCTTAGCATAACAAACAGAGATATGAATTTGACATAAACATTCCATGGCATCCCTGGTGCTTCATCCCTCTTGGGTTCCTCTCTTACTCCCAGGCCTGTTTCTTGTTCATGCGCGAGAGCGAGTTCGTTCCTTACGTGTCCACGTGTTCGATACTCGGACTTCCTAGGTCTATACTACCTGCGATCGGTACACTTGCTGGTTGTGTGTGGTTTTAAGATTTTTGATTTATATTTAAAGCTTAGTTGTGAGGGTCATTCTTTTAGACATATCCGACGCACACCAAGTTTTTGGCGCCGCTGCTGGGAACACGGTTTTAGGCGTTTTGAGAGCAATCCGAGTTTGGACTTACCTTTAGTGCTACTTGTAATTATTTTTGTTTTGTTTATTTGTTAGGATAGTTTGGCTTCTTTTATTGAGTTGTATAGTTGTATGCGACATACTCGATCTCGTGGACCACCCGACATTGAAGCATTTCTCGAGCCTGAGAGAGAGTTTCGCGAGATACGTCACACCGTTTCACCATCATCCACTTCATCATCTGTTGGTAGTTTATCCTCTTCTCCTACGTTTTCTGACTTTGACGATAGGGATAGGATCATGGGCGACTATCCACCACCGAGGAGGACAGTTGCAGACCCGGCAATGCTGGCGCGAGATCCAGCATCGCACCACCCTCCATTGGAGTTAACGTGAACTGGCAAATTCCGTCGAACATTCTGAATACAATTTCTCATTCTGCTCAGTTCCACGGGTTACTTCACGAAAACCCGCATCTTCATCTCACTCGTATCGCGCGTATCTGCGACACTTTCCATCTTGCCGGCGTACCGAATACGCCGTGAAACTCCGCGTTTTTTCGTTCTCGCTCATCGATAAAGGGAGTCTGTGGCTCGAGTCCCTCCCACAGGGCTCCATAGCTACTTGGGCTACCATGCAGACCAATTTCTTGTGAAATACAATCCTCCAGCTAAGGCCGCTCGTCAACGTAATTAGATTCATTATTTTCAGATGGAGGACACCGAGAGTTTCTACGAGGCATGGGAGAGTTTTAAAAATCTGTTAGCGTTGTGCCTGAACCACGGCTTGTAAGATTGGGTGGTTTTCGAGAATTTTTATAATGGATTGACATACGTGACATAGAACATGCTTGACA
Source organism: Bidens hawaiensis (assembly GCF_021521415.1). Taxonomy (NCBI): domain Eukaryota; kingdom Viridiplantae; phylum Streptophyta; class Magnoliopsida; order Asterales; family Asteraceae; genus Bidens; species Bidens hawaiensis. The sequence goes on along the minus strand of NW_027491115.1, from coordinate 120,110 downwards.
CGGCGGCGGGAGGAAATTTGCTGACGACGAAGGACCCGGATGAGTGCATCGCTTTGTTTAACGAGTTAGCTATGAGTGGATACCAGCGACCACCCGCCAAGGGTGGCAAGACCGTCAACTCCATATCACGCGGCATGCATTCGGTGGACACGACCATCGCACTCACGGCAAAGGTAGAGGTGTTACCGCAGATTGTGATGGACTTGCAGACGAAAAGCAAGTTGTGCGAGATATGCTGAGGAGGGCATGATACCGTTCAGTGCCCAGTCAGTTCGCAGGAGGAGGCCTTAGAATTTATAGGAAATCTGAACCGAAATCCAAATTCTTTCAATTCTTATAATTCAGGGTGGAGAGGCAATCAGAATTCCAACTGAAGGAGCGGCAATCAGTCCGGTTTTCAGCAGTGTCAGAGTCTATTCCAGGATGCCAGTGAGGAAGCGAGCAGTGGGGAGATGTAAGTCCCATGACGTATCTTTCAATATGATATCAATATACTTAATAGTTAGGCGGAAACTAACCACTACGTTGATTCTGTGAGAAACAATTAAGAACACACCAAAAACAATAAAGAAGCTTCAAAACAGACGTATATTATACGTCGGGTGCTTAAACCCTTAACTTACACGATTGAAAAATAATGGACGAAAAACCTTGACCTAAACTACATACATCGTATATATAGTTATACCAACCTAGGCCCAAAACATACAAAAGCCCACCAAGATCAACAGATCTCGGATTACATAATACAGCCCAACTAAGCCCAAAAGAATGTTGGGCAATGACTTATGGTTTATGCTTGTATTTTGGGCTTAGTTTGGGCTGTATTATGTAAACCGAGATCTGTTGATCTCGGTGGGCTTTTGTATGTTTTGGGCCTAGGTTGGTATAACTATATATACGATGTATGTAGTTTAGGTCAAGGTTGTTCGTCCATTATTATTCAATCGTGTAAGTTAAGGGCTTAAGCAACCGACGTATAATAAACACGTGATTTGAAGCTTCTTCATTGTGTTTGGTGTGTTCTTAATAGTTTCTCACATAATCAATGTAGTGGTTAGTTTCCACCTAACCGTTAAGTATATTTATATCACATTGAAAGATCCGTCACGTGACTTACAATTGGTATCAGAGCCTATAGACCTATTCTAGGCTCGGTTATTGGTGATATCAAGAATTCTGTTTTTTTGATCTAAGAAGGTTTATTGTGTTGAAGGTTTTTGGATCTCGAAGAAGGGTGTTCTTCATGTTCTTTGGGTGAGGAAGGCTGAATTAAGAATAGATTTTGGTATATCTTGCATTTAATTTGAATTCCATCTTTCTCGGGATTTAGTTAAATATTCAAGAATTATCATATCTTTGTCTATTCTTAGTTCTCGGGTTGAATTTGAAGTTTTTGGGAAGATTTCAAAGTTCACGGTCTGCAGTCAAGGTTTTCAGGGGCATTCTCAAGTTCTATGGCTAAATTTATTGTTCTCGGGTTCAATTCGTCGTTCTCGGGAAAGTTTCGACAGTTCTCGGTGGTTTTTTTCGTTATCGGGAAGTTTTTCGGTGTTCTCTGGTGGATTTCAGTATTCTCGGGAAGTATTCTATGTTCTCGGGCAAATTACAGAGTTCTAGGCTTGTTTTTCTTGTTTTGGTCATTATTCGAGTTCTCGGATCATCAATTGGGTTCTCGAATTGACGGGTCAGTCTTTGGGTTCTCTGTTTGCACTTGGGCTCTCTATTGGGCCTACTGTTCATCTAGGCCTGTCATCCGAGGTAATTTCATGGCTTTCACTTCCACCAAATCCTCTGAGGTAAGTCCTGTATTATGTTCTCAATCATGTATTGATAAGGTTGGACTGTATAAAATTCACTATAATAATCTGCATAGAGAAATGGAGGAAATTAAATATGAAAATGCTACCCTTAAGAAACTGGAAAAGGCATTAAAAGAGAAAATGGAGGCACAACAAAAGGATTTCTCAAAACTTCAATCTGATTTCAGCACAAAATGCTGTCACCACCTTGATGCTAGAAAGAAAATTGACGAACTAACCGCCTAGTTAGATGCATCAAAGTTGGAGATAGCTAAATTAACTAATAAATTTGAAAATGCTGAATTCAATTTTAAAAAATTTGATGTCTCTAGCGTTGTCGTTGAGTCAATGATAGAAAACCAGTTGAAATGGAAAGAGAATAAGCGTGTGGGTAATGGGTACAACATGGTTCCCCCACCATACAGCGATAATTACACTAGGCTTCCTCTTACTAAAGAAGAGGAAGAAAAAGAAAAATGTATGCAGTATGGTGTTGATACACGTTTTGTACGTCTCAGTCTTTATCAGGGCATTAATGTAATTAGTTTAAAGTATAGGGATCTTAATGCAAATATGGTTAAATGGGCCATTCGCTCTAATGTAAGTTACATTCGTTACCCTGTAACGAATGTAACACATTCGTCTAATCTGTAAACTCATTCGTTAACCCAGATTAACGAATGAGATAACGAATGAAGGCTATTCGTTATGTAACATACTAAAATTTATAATGTTGAATGAAGAAAGTTACGTTTAGTGATTTCGCGTTATTAATTAATTAATATCGAGTAAGGAACGGATCATGGACTTAGATTAATTGAGATGGGTTAAATGAGAATGGGCCTTAGGTCCATGGGCTTTAAGGGATATAAATATCCCCTAAACCCTAAACCATCATTCATTTCCATCTTATTCTCTAACACACTCCAAAACACACACACACCACACACCGCTATATACGGCCGGCGGCCGAGGGAGAGAAACGAGCAACATCCGAGAGAGAGTGAATGATTAGTTGTGATTAAACAAGTTAAACGAGATCCAAACGAGCACAAAAAGGTATGTTCTTGACCTTTAAAGTTTAAAGATCCAAGCTTTATAGTATATACGGGGAATATATACGACCGAAAACGGTTAGGGAACGTAGTGGGTGATGTCGAACCATAACAAGGGTATTAAAATCGCCAAAATGCTTGATAAAACCCAAACCCGTAGCGAACTGGGCAACTTCGCCTGCAAACTGATAACTTCGCCTTCAAAGCTTAACTTCGCCTTCAAAGCATAACTTCGCCTACGGCCAAGTTCGCCTAACTGGTAACTTCACCTAAGGCCAAGTTCGCCTAAATGATAACTTCGCCTACGGCCAAGTTCCCCTAACTGATAACTTCGCCTAAAGCTAAGTTCGCCTAAGGTTTAACTTCGCCTAAAGCTAAGTTCGCCTAAGGTTTAACTTCGCCTAAAGCTAAGTTCGCCTAAGGTTTAACTTCGCCTAAAGCTAAGTTCGCCTAAGGTTTAACTTCGCCAAAAGCTAAGTTCGCTTAAGGTTTAACTTCGCCTAAAGCTAAGTTCGCCTAAGGATTAACTTCGCTTAAAGTCAAGTTCGATTAGAAAATAAATTAAAAACCTAATGAAAAATGTGTTATGACAGTTAATGGACCCTGCCAGGGGCTCTTCCCCTTGGACCCTGCTAAGGGCTGCCGCCCCTAGACCCCGCTGCCAGGGGCGCTGTCCCCGGACCCCCGTTCGTTGTGGGTACTAGTTAAGACTGGAAAGATGATATGAGTAGTGATAGTTAATTGATACGTATACTTGTTATACAGTCAGCCGTGCACAACTGAAGAAAGGGATAACTATTAACGGAGAGCGTAACAGGATTCAGGTGAGTTTCTAGCCCCAATTATGTGTTATGTTTTTGGGGCTGTGTGCATACTCGATTTGTTTGTTAATACGCTTATCCTAAGAGATAAGTGTATGCCTTATGTGAATGATGTGATATGTATGAATGATGGCTTGACGGTACGTGAACGATCTTCGGATATTGCACGTACTGTCAGGTTGTAACGCTAAGTATAAGGTAAGTATGATATGTATGCTTATGTGTATGAATGTGATAAAGTTAATAAAAGAAGGAAAGGGTGGTTGTATGGTAACGAAGAGGAAATCGAACCCTACTAATATTCGAGAACTAGGGAACCGAACCCTACTAATATTCGAGGAAAGAGGGTGCCGAGCACTAATAATACTCGAGGAAAGAGGGTGTCGAGCCCTAATAATACTTGAGGAAAGAGGGTGCCGAGCCCAAATAATACTCGAGGAAAGAGGGTGCCGAGCCCTAATAATACTCGAGGAAGGAGGGTGCCGAGCCCTAATAATACTCGAGGAAGGAGGGTGCCGAGCCCTAATAATACTCGAGGAAGGAGGGTGCCGAGCCCTAATAATACTCGAGGAAGGAGGGTGCCGAGCCCTAATAATACTCGAGGAAGGTAGGGCGTAATGCTCTTTATAACGTAAGATATGAAAGCAAGTTAATACAAAAAAAAAGAAAGTAAGAAAGTATGAAATTATGAATGAAAGAATATAAGTTTATGTGTATTGTATAATGTATGATTAACTAGAACTCACTCAGCGTAGCTGACTTTTAGTATGCACACAGGTGAGTAGGATGAGGCAGCTCGCTTGAGGAGACACGTGGCACTGAATAAGAGGCTGGCATCCGAAGACTCAAGACGTTTAAGTCTAATGTTTGTTTATTTTGAAAGACAAAATGATGTTTTTAGACAAGATGTGTTTTGTTATGAAATGTTTTATGAAAGCTTCTATAATCCGCGAATGTTTTAATTAACTCTGATATTTAGAACTGCGTTTATGAGTAAATCCAACACGAAAGTAGGGCTACCGGTAACGGGGCCTTACAAGTTGGTATCAGAGCAAAGTTCGAGAGATTTAAGCATCCTACATGCTTAGACTCGAACAGAGAATGGGATTTAACAAATGTATTAACAAATGAAGAGTTCATTCGTATGGTTTAATGTAACGAATGACATATTCGTTAACTGTGAATTTAACGAATGTGGTCATCCCCTATATAGTTTGTAACTTGTCACACCCCGACTAGCACAATGCGGAAGCGTAAAACGGGAATGTAACAGACACCTCTGGTATCAACACATTGTTTATAAAGAAACATTACAAACTAATTTACAATATATTACATTTCTTTGTTCTATCATTGTTTTACCATCTAGGTGATACAAACAAAACTAGTTTGTTAACTATACATTCTTACTACTATCGCCCTTGCTTCTATTCACATAGCATCAACCAAACACCTCAGGCAAGTAACAGATCACCCAATCATTCCGATTTAGGTACACCTGAAAAGCAGTTTAAAACGGGTCAACTACTAGAGTTGGTGAGTTTCACGAGTTTCAAGAAAAAAGTAATGAGTATTCACAAGTCAGCACTTGTAATCATGAGATAAGTATGTATGTATGTAAATGATGTAATTATGCTAAGCTACAGTGAAACTTTGACTGTATGTGCTGCGTGCATCCATTTCCCACACTCCATCAACCACTATGGCCCCTTTCCGCCCACAACATGCCCCGGTAGCTATGTCTAACACTACATAGCCTGTTTGTATAAATATGGTCATGTGCAAACGGCGCTATGTGACATGGCAACCAGGCCGATTCCGTTTGGGTTTGTCAAACCAATAGTACTATTCACAATCCACCGGCTCGAAGTTAATCACTGTGATCGTGGGGACTTTCGTGTATTAGCACTTAGATAATTCACATCAATACATGATTCAGGTATGTATATGTAATTAAACATGCTTTTCACCCCAAAAGTTCGTAAAACAGTTTAAAAGTGGGGTCATGAAACTCACGGTTTAGTAGATAATCAATACTGTATCAGCTCGTGGTGTGTTCGGTCTGCTATCAATAGTTCCTATAATCAATATTATAATAATATTAATATTTTAATATTATTATAATCTCAATACTAAACTGGGCTGTATAGCTAATCTGGGTGTGGCCGGAACGCCCAGAAAGTGGCAATAGGCTTAGGTTGTGATGTTGTTCAATGTCTAATACTTAAAACTGAACTTGGCTCAGATTCCCGTTTTCCCAGCTGGGCCAAGTTGTTCGTTTACACATTCAGAAAACAGTTATGGGAAAATAAGCTTGGGTAAATGTATTGGTTAACAAAATGATTAAGTTGTAAAGAGAGATCACATACTGGGGTCCCGGATTACCCACGGGGCCCGTTTCCGTTTATTCAGTTTGATTTAAGAAGAAACGCGCACAACCCATCCGGATTGTCCAGGTTTTCCATAGAAAAGTTCGTTTTACTTAATTAATCCAAAAATATGATTTTTGATCACTCTTTGTGTTTTGATATTCCCCCAGGTTCGTTAGTCACGAAATTGCCGGTTTTTATAAAAATTGAATTTGTTTAATATTCAAATTTGCATAATTAATTAACCGTTAATCATTAAATTATGAAAATTTAACCACTTATCAATTAAAATATGTATATTTTTATAAAAATATTTTTGAAATTAATTACTGATTTATTAATTTATAAAAATTCATTTTATCAGCTATATTTCGCCTGAAAATCGTCCGTTTACCCCAAACAATTTCTAAAAATTCCACAAAAATTCCTGAATACTCAAATGATGTCTTAAAACAACCTGTATTAATTCCAGAATGTAAAAAGCTCGTGCGATATTCTTTTCGGCCCAAATTCGGCTATAAAAATTCACGCGAACGCAAATAAACAAAACACCTTTAAACTTCTCCAAATGATCCCAAAATTCATATGTTATCAAAATACATCAAATCTGAGTTTCCAAAAAAATTTCATAATTTTTGAAGTATTTTAGATATTTTTCCCTAATAAACGTCCCAATTTGGTAATAAATTCGCCAAATATTCTCGGATGGTTGAAAAATTACCAAATTGGAACAGGCACTAAATGACATGGTCCCTGATGTCCCTGAAAAATTTCAAGGCCTAACAATATGCACATCACAAACTTAACCTAAACAGCCCGTAAGCGAGTGTTTCGGCATTACCTTAGCGGGTTTGGCTTGTTTCCGACTTTTGTATCAAGTTTTCAGGTTCTTGTGCTTCTAATCCAGCTAGGTACAAGTACTATATCACAAACCAAGCAATCTTTCATCAACATAACAGCCCTTATCTTAGGGTTTCGGCTAGTGTACAAAAACGAACTTTTGAACCGTAAGAACGTCGTTTCAACCCTTTAATCCGTGTTTATGGCCAAAAAAACTATCAAAACAGGTTCCTTACCGTGTTTATGATCAAAACATGTTTATGGACCATTTTTAGGATTTTTACACGGTTAGGAATGATTTTTAGTAACCAAGACATGTTTTTATGGTATTAATCAAGGTTAAACAAGTACAAAAGCTACTTATTTAAGCTCCTTACCTTAGGGTTTCTTGAGTTTCTTGATGAAGAAAGTATTTTCCAGAATATACTTGTGGATGAATGTGTAAAAAGATCTCAAAACTAGTTTAGATGTGAAAAGAAAATAAAGGGGTAAAAGTCTTCTTTGGCGGGCTGGGCTCGTTGGGTCCTATTTTGGGCCCGTTTGGCCCAATTTTCTCGATTTACGTGCCCGAACGTGAAATGCCGAGTCCAAATTTATTTCAGGTTCGGTTTTTGGCGAAAAAAATATATCGGGTGCGACAAACGGAGCGAAAACGAGTGTTTTTCGGCTACTTTTGTGTAAAATTATAAAAACATACTATACGTTTGTAAAAATCGAAAATATTTTCACGGATCGCTTAAAAAATTTCAAATAAATGTTTGGTAAGTCTTTTTCGGCTTAACGGATGATACAATGCTTGGTTTGTAAGTATCTTTGGCGTTTAAATCTATAGCGGGTAGTTAATCGAGCATGTTTTCGTTTAACTGTTTTGCTATCAAACTAAGGCCATAATATTGATATATTGGCTTATATTAAATGTATATCACTTATAGATGGCCCCCCGGGATATCTGGGTCATAACCAGACCCGTTCGGTTAATCATTCGTTCGTTACGCAATAAGCCGTTAAACGCTATTCGGTTTGTGAATACCAAGGTGTATCCGGTTTTGTCACGAATGTCACATAACTTATTCATTAATGTAAGTTTTTCAAGTTTGTTTATCAATTCTCTCTCATCATTCATATCGATCATAATGTATAACCACATTATCGTTGTAATCATAAGTTCTAGATCCTAACCAAGCTCTTTCAAATGGTATCAGAGCTTTGGAGCTGATCTTCGATACATAATCGAGTTAAAACCTTAATCAATTGATCAATTTCGAACATGAATTGATTGATTTTGTGAGTTAATTGAAGTTCAAAACCAGAGACTGGTTATTCGTTAAATTGAACCTGATTGAAGAATGTTTGTGACTTCGGACATGGCTAGATAGGTTCGGATTTAGTATTGGATTGTTTTGATATAAGTTTTAAGTAGTTTCAGTAACATTCAGACGAGTTTGAAGTTAAAATTGGAAAGTTTGAATCGTTGAAGACTGTTTCGTTAAGTTAAAGTCTTATTCGTTAGGATGAAGACTGATTCATTACACTCATTCGCTAAGACCTAACCGCTCATTCATTACAATTTCAATCTCATTCGTCCCCTTATTCGCTAAGATCAAACCTTATTCGTTTAACCTTCTTCATTAAGCCTGATTCGTTAAGCCATATTCGTTAACGAATATCATAGACATTCGCTAAAGTAATCAACTTTTAACGAATATCCCATTCGTTAAAGTATCTCAGTTTTAACGAATATTCCATTCGTTAAAACCCTTTCGTTACTAGCTCATTCGTTATATGGTTAACGAATGTGAAGAGATTCATTAAAACCCATTCGTTACTTGTTCATTCGTTACTGGTTCATTCGTGTGAACAGTAAACTTTGTTAATCGCTGAAGTTTATCAGTTGGTTTATGATGGCTGCTCAGAATTCATCTTATTATGCGTTAGCGTCATAGAACGTCTTATTGCAACAAATGCTGACGATGGATAACGAGATAGGCAGTCATAATAAATGTCCCAAGCTGTTGAAACTTTCGGACTTTTCCCGTTGGGAACCAAGATTCCGCGCATATCTGGGATCCGTGCATCATAGCAGTGTTCGTTTTCTTGATGATGTTTATGCTGCACCACTGATCGGTAATGACAACACGAGTTGGACTCCAAAACCTTTTAAAGAGTATGAGACACATGAGTTGAAGGACTTTGAAAGTGAGACGAAAGCATATTCTACACTCACTTTGGCTTTACCGGAACATATTTTTCATCAATATAGTACGATCAAAGTCTGTGCTTCACTGTTTACTACCTTGAAAACGAGAAGTTTGGGCAATACTCTCAAAAGCAAGAAGACTTTAGTGAAATTCCAATTCAGAAACTTTATTCTGATGAAAAACGAAACTGTAGAAGAAATGATCAACCATTTCAGCTACTTGATCGTTGAGACGTGTTCTGTTGATCTAGAGCCAACAGAACAAGACCAAATTGATAATTTGAAGAATGCTTTACCTACAGACTATTCGACGTTCCTGTTTGTGCTTAAAGAAAACGGATTCTTTCGGAAACCTGAACTGACTGCTGTACAATTCATTAACAAGATCGAAGAAAGGGAATTTGATCTTAAATTTCAATCTACTTTGAAAGAAAATCAAAATCAGCAGTCGTCAACTCAAAACCCGTTACTTTATGGTGGTGTATTTGAACCAACTCGTGAACCAGTTAATATTGAAAGCAAAAAGGTGTTTACCAAAAAAGAACCGGACGGTTCAATCGAGGAGCTGACTGAAACAGATGTGATTGTTAAAATTAAGGACATTCCAATTGACAATCACATTCTCTGTGAAGCAGAAGATTTTGTAAAAGCTGTTTATGGAGCAAAATCCTCAAGTGTTTCTTCAAACAATTCACGTGTTCCTAAGGATATTCCTAAAGTAATTCCAAAGGAACATGTTAATGTAACTTCCACAGACAAGCTTTCAGTGTCTGATGAGGAATTAATGCGATTCATTAATCCTCCATTGAAAACTTCAACTGGAAAAGTATTTAAATTAAAAGGTCTCTCAAAAGTGTTCTCAGACAAAGAAGTTCCATTGAATCTTCTTTAACTAGAATTGATTGAAAGTGTATTTCAAGATGAAACTACTGAAATGACTGAACTTGAGAACAAATTCTTTCAATCAAAAACTAGTAACGTTCAAAAACAAAAACCAAATGTTTTCAAACCTATAAAATTCATAAAATTGTCAGGTTGGGAAAATTCATCGAATTTGACAAATCTTGAATTTTACAAAACAAAGAAGGGTTTAAAACAGGAGTCATCAAAGAAGGCCACATTTGAGACACCTAAATCTGATGATCTTAAAACTTTGATATCACAACCGACCAGTACATCATCACAACAAAATTTAGACTCTCGACTGTGTTTCAAGTGTGGTGAACCGGGTCATGTTTCAAGACGATGCAAAGCAAAGATCAACAATATCAAAGATTATTCAACTTGCAAGACTAAATTTTTTTCAAACACAAAGGAAAATCAAGTTGATGATTCTATGACAATGTATTCAAACATCAATCCGAGGAAAGTAATTTGGATTGATGCTCTTAAAGTATTAAACACATGTGTTGATCGTGCTCAACCCATCTGTTTAAACACAGATTCGGAAAGAATCTGTGATGGTTATCTTAAGAAGAAAACTAAGAAAACTGCCACTTATTCTCAAGTACCGAATACGTGTGTTAAATTATTAAGTTCTCCAAACGTTTCAAAAGGAGAGCCCAAGACTGAGGCTTAGGCTGTGTTTTTGGACTAATCATTTTACTTGTTTGTGCAGGGTACATCTACGTCCGTATCAAGTCAAAAATGGATATTGGATAGCGGATGTTCTCGGCATATAACCGGCAACATAGACCTTCTGAACAACATTAAAGATATTCAAGGGGGTTATGTGGCATTTGCTAGTAATCAAGGAGGAATGATTACAAAAGAAGGGGAAGTTTCAAACGGTATAATAACGTTTGAAAAAGTTAATTATTATGAAAAGGTGGATCACAATCTGTTGAGTGTTTCACAGATTTGCGATAAGAAGTTCACCACCATATTCACCGACAAGAAATGTGTTATTCTTCAACCGGGATACACAATTTCAGAAGACATGGTTGTCATGCGATCACCTCGATCAAATGATATTTATGTACTTGACATGAATTATAATGTCAAAGTTTCGCCCTCAACTACTTGCTTCGTGTCTAAAGCAACAGAGAAAGATTCTATTCTTTGGTATAGACGCATGGGACACATTCAATTAAGAAAAATGAACTTTTTGATGACAAATGATTTAGTGAAAGGAGTGTCCCTCAAGAACTTCAAATTTAATGATCATTGCGTCGCATGCAAGAAGGGGAAACAAAAGAAGAAATCTCACCCGACCAAATCACTAAACGATATCGTTACTCCTCTGGAACGACTTCATATGGATCTCTTTGGTCCAGTGAACCGTGCTAGCATTGCTGGAGATTTTTATTGTTTAGTTTTGCAGATGATTTCTCTCGTTACTCGTGGGTATTATTTATGGGATCAAAAGATCAAACTCCTGTGCTAATTCAGAACCTTATTACAAAGATCGAATCACTTTATAAACTGAAAGTGAGACGAATTCGTAGTGACAATGGAACAGAGTTCAGGAATAATGTATTGGATTTCTTCTGTATACAGAAAGGAATTCATCGTGAATTCAGTGCACCTTATGTTCCTCAACAGAATGGTGTGTCTTAACGAAAGAACCGTACGCTGATTGAAGTTGCACGTACAATGCTGGCTAATTCAAAGCTACCTGTTCAATTCTAGAATGAAGCTGTGAATACCGCTTGCTACACATTGAATCGCGTATTAACGGTAAAGAAGCTCAAGAAGACTTGTTACGAGCTTCTACGTAATTGTAAGCCGAACTTAAAGTATTTGCAACCATTTGGGTGTCCATGTACTGTGTTGAAGAAAGACGTTGGAAAGTTCGATGAGAAAGCTTTTGAGGGTTATTTCTTGGGTTATAACTCTCCGAAGAAGCGGATTTTCAATCTTTCTTCTGGTTGCGTGGAGGAATGGTATCACGTTGATTGTCAAAGTTATACGAATCCACCAACTGGTACAGGTCCCGATTGGATGTTCGACTACGATCGATTATTTAATTCATTTACATCAACAGTTAGTAACATACCTGAAGATCTCGTTAGATCGTATTTGGAGGACCAATGTCTTCGAAGTCCTAAGTTTTCTTCGGTTGATGCAAGTGACTCTCTTAATGTATCTGAAACGTCAAACGATGTTTTTGAATTTTCCGATGATGCTGAGTTTGTTGATTCATCATATGTAATGGTAGATGAAGCTCAAGAAACTACCGAGCCTATTCTAATCAGTGATGATTCATCATCTGTCTCTTTAGACACTGCGGAGGAGAATATCACCAATTTGGGTGATAATGTATCTGTTCCTGCGAATCCAACTTTACGGATTCACTCGCAACATCCACAGGATCAGATAATTGGTGATGTGAACGACGTGGTTCGCACAAGGCCCCAATTGGCTAACATATGTGATGATCAATCTGATCATAATGTATCTCCTACTGAGGATTCGATTGTTTGTGATTATGCGGATTTGCACTCTTCGGGTATCTTTACTATCACACAATACGCCTGCTTTTTATCACAGATAGAACCGACAAGTGTCGCAATGGCACCCACGGAACAATCATGGGTTGAAGCTATGCAGGAGGAGCTGCAACAGTTTGTTAGACTGGGTGTATGGGACTTAATCGACAAACCCGATCGCGTTAAAAAGGTGATTCCTACAAAATGGGTTTTTAAGTGCAAGAAGGATGACCGTGGGGTTATCGTGCCAAATAAGGCGTGATTGGTCGTTCTTGGTTACAATCAACAGGAAGGCATAGATTATACTGAAGTGTATGCTCCGGTGGCACGACTAGAGGCTATACGAATCTTTCTTGCCTATGCAGCCTACAAAAATTTCAAAATTTATCAAATGCATGTTAAATCAGCATTCTTGAACGGAGAAATTCATGAAGAAGTGTACATGAAACAGCCTCCTGGCATCAAGGATCCAGACTTTTCTTAGCGTATTTACTGTTTGAACAAAGATCTGTATGGTTTGCATCAGGCCCCGAGAGCCTGGTATAGCACGTTGGCTGACCATCTGATTGACAATGGATTCAAGAGGGGAACTGTGGATTGTACGTTATTTTACAAGAATTTGGGTGATGATCTGCTCCTCGTCCAAATTTAAGTGGACGATATTATTTTTGGTTTGACAAACGATAGTTTATGCAAAGAATTCGAGAAAACGATGCAGACAAAATTCAAGATGAGTTCGATGGGAGAAATGAGTTTCTTTCTGGGTTTGCAAGTTCACCAGTCTGACGTCGGGATCTTTATCCATCAGACAAAATATGTGAACGATATCTTGTGCCGATTCAGGATATTCGATGGCAAAATTCCCTCTACTCCTCTTCCCGTGGGTCACAATTTATCACCGGATGAATTGGAGGATACCGTAGATCCGACCCTATATCGAGCCATGATTGGATCACTCATGTATTTGACTGCTTCTCGACCGGACATTATGTTTGCTGTCTGTTTGTGCTCTAGGTATCAATCGAGTCCCCAAGTGACTCTTCTGGCGGCAGTAAGGCATATTTTACATTATCTGAGGGGAACTCTAGACATCGGGTTATGGTACTCCAAAGACGATAAGTTCGATCCCACCGTCTTTACTGATTCGGACTATGGAGGTTGCAAGATCAATTTCAAATCGACAACGGTGGGATGTCAATTCTTAGGAAACGGCTTGTTTCCTGGCAATGTAAGAAGCAGACAATGGTCTCAACTTCAACAGCCGAAGCGGAGTATGTTGCGGCCTCGAGTTGCTGTTCACAGGTTCTCTGGATCCAGCAACATTTGCGGGATTATGGTTTGAAGTTTCTTACTACTCCTATTTTTATTGATAATTCTGCTGCAAATCTCTATCACCAAAAATCCGGTTCAACATTAAAAAACAAAACATATTGAAATCCGTTATCACTTTATACGTGATTGCTATAAAAAGAAATTAATATCAATTGATAAAATTCATACGGATTTTTAAAAGGCTGACCTTTGTACCAAAGCTTTTGACAAGACGCGTTTTCAATACTTGCTTGGTATAAACGGTTTAAAATCTTTCACAGAAATTCAAAAGCTTGGTTAGATCATTTTTTTTATTTTATTTCAATTTTTACTGTTTTTAGGGGGAGTAAATAGAAAAATACCAAAATATTGTGTTTTCGTTTGTACTGAAAAATTTTATAAACTCCAAAAACATTTAAATATTGAAAAATCCAAAAACATTGAAAAATGCTCCTCAAAATTGTGTTTTGAAGCAAAAAGGGAAAATGATAGTACATTGACTAAGCGGACCTAACACATGAATAAAGTAGAATAAAAAGTGCCGTAAGATCAATTGCATGATGTGTATGATAGGCTTAACAGATCATATAGGTGCTGAAAAGATATAAACCTAAATGCTTGTCAAATCTAGTGGTGTTACATCTTGATGCATAATATATGTATTAAGTATCAAAAAGTTTTAAGATTGCTGTGTGTGCATACGTTCATTTTTGAAGAAAATTATGCTTTGTTTTTATCTTTAATTTTGCAAAGAAATTCAACTTCATTTTTTCTTTATTTTTATTCAAATCTTGGATCCTCTCCTGCGCGATAAGATTATCCGACCTGAGGGTTAAGATTTGGATATTCTGCTTTATTTTCTTAGTGTTTTGTATAAAATCTTGGACTTTCTCCGCTCAATAATACGGGATTTTCCGAATTGAGAGTTATTATTTTATGCAACTTCTGCTTATTTTTATCTTTTTATTTTTGTTAAAATGGAACCTTATCTGCGTTTAGTAATACCGATCTTAAGGGAAAATTTTAACTTTCTGCTCTATTTTCTTTTTATTATTTTTGTATGAGTCACAGCTAATCAATTCAAAGAAGAAAAACGTACATGTGAAATTCACTGTATAAGAGATATGAAACTGTATCTGACAGGTGGGTTCCACATAAGATTTGTGCTTAATTGAACCTTAAAATATATCATAAAGTTACGGACGGATCTGTCTAATGTTTAAAGTGAACAATTATATCTGCAATCTTCTTTGGTTTACGTACATAATAATGTCAAAATTGAAGTGTAATCTAGGACATTATTCGTCAATATGATTCCCTGCTCAACTCACAAAAATATGTACTGCTTTTCATTTACTGTGTTTAGTTCTTTGCTACTTGAAAATTTTCAAAAGATACAAAAAGATTTTATATTCTTTTTATTTTTTCTGCTTTAATTTATATTTGCCAAGTTTTCGAATTAATCATTGAGAAAAGGAAAAATAGTTAAACCCTGGAAAAAGTTTTAAGTTAAATCGTGCTTAACATATTTTCAATTGGTAACAATTGATATTTTTAACGTAAAAATCCGTTTAAGTAAAGTATTACCGATCCACGGTGATCGGGTGTTTTAATGTAGGCAATTAAAACCTAAATTGGATTTAATTGATTATTTAATTCATTGATTAAAACCCTAATTGGTTTTTATGATTATTTAATTCCTTAAAATGAGAATTTTGTCTCATTCGCTAAGGAACATGGTGATTCGTTAAAAAGTTTAACAAATGTAAAACCATTCGTTATTTAAACATAACGAATGAGTTTCTCATTCGTTATACAGACATTCGCTTCCGTTGTGCATAACGAATGGAAGACTTTCGTTTAAACATTTAACGAATGAGAATGGTTAATGTATGATTCGTTAAAGATTAACGAATGAATTATTTATTCGTTAAAAGTTAACGAATGACTTAGTTATTAGTTAACAATTTAACGAATGAGAGAAGATTCGTTAAAAATTTTAACGAATGAGATTCAACAGTTAACGAATGAGGCCTTTCATTAGTTCCAATTTTGAACGAATGTCCTCGATTCGCGTGAAATTATTGGATATCATCCCAAGGTTAGACGAATGACGGTTCATTCACCTAATTCCTATTCCATTGCCTTCTCTAAACGAAAAAATTTCATCAGAATCCATTACTTGAATATTTGCCTAATTGGGTGTTATTTTTGTGTTCAGCAGGTAAAAACGATCATCGTCATATGTGTTTCATGAAGTTTATCGGTGGTTTAAGTGTCAATCTGATTTATTAAAGAAGTGAACCTTAATTGAATAATTAGATATCGATAAAATTCATATATGAGATTACATTTGAATCGATTATTGATAGATTAATACATGCATTTGGTTTTCGAACACAAACTCAATGGTTAATTGTACATATTGTTGGAAGTTTAACAAATTCTGATATGAACACGATGGTTTTGATTATAAATAATCAAAATTGTTTGTATTTTGACTCTCAGATTAGTCAAACAAACATTCTAGACAGATTCGTTATTTTTATAATGAATGTAGCATGATTCGTTATCTTTATAACGAATGTAGCTTGATTTGTTAAGACAGTCAACGAATGACTGTCTGATTCGTTACAGTAACGAATGGATTGTTTAAAATTCATAAGGAATCAGATTGGATTCGTTAACATATAACGAATCAGAGTGATTCGTTAAATTTGATTCGTTACATGTAACGAATAGGTTAACGAATAAGGATAATTTGTTAAAATTGTAACGAATGAACCTTTTCATGAATAACGAATGTCCCATTCGTTTACAGTTTTTAACGAATGTGATTGTCATTTGTTAAACAGTTTGATTATTTTGGAATATTTTACTAATGTATGTTTGTTCTTAACAGAAATGGCACTGTCTTGGAATAAGAGCCACAACGTATGTGCGTTTTTAGAGCCGCACTTTGAAGATACTCTTATCTTGGGGGTATGATTAGTTTTCTCATCCGCTCAAGAATCTACAAGGCCATTTCTACCCGTACAGTTGTTTATCAAAAGATAATACAAGAGTTTGGGAATACTGCTCCGTTCAATGAAGAAGATAATCAGATAGAAGAGGTTATTCAGGAAAAAACGGGTGGTGATTGATATTGGCATGATTAGAGTCTCACTGGGATTTAATGATACAGTTGATGACAGATGTGAGTTCGATCGAGCCTTGATTAGAGGGTTATTTGGTCATGTAAAGTATAATGGTGATTTGGGCAGATCTATGTACAATAAAGCGAACTTGTGTGAACAATACAAGTATTTGCTTCACGTATTGATTCATTGTCTCGGTGGACGTAAGGGTGGATTTGACGAGTGCCGAGTGATGCTTCAATCTGCGTTTCTTGCTCTTGTTCTTAATAAACCATTCAATTTCTCCTAATTGGTTTATTATCATTTGAAAGAAAACATCACCAGCAGACATAAGTTCTTAATGTATCCCAAATTTTTGCAAATGATGATAAATGATCTGGTGCCTGACTTGGAAAAAGATTAAGCAGATGTGATAAAGCTAGATCATATGAATGAAGAGACGATGCGACGTTTGTGATCGTACAGAGGTCAGATTTTGGCAGATCGACCAAGGTTTAAACGTTTGATTGGTCATCTAGCGAATATTGATTATGTCGCGCCACCTAATGATCGTTGGGCTCATGACGATCAGATTCAGACCGTGAAGGTGGTGATGGTGATGATGGTGGTGATGGTGGTCCAGGACCACAAGCTAAGTTAAGTTATGAACAGAAGCGTAAGCGTAAAGGTAAAGAACCAATGACAGAAAAGGGGAGAAACCCAAGAAACAACGAGTTAGAAGAGGTTCAGGGATTGAGATACCGAGTCAGCCGTTTGTGCCTTCTACTGCTGTTTCTACTACTATTATTGCTTCTACTACTTCTCCGGTTCCAGTTCCACAGATTCCACGATCTCCTACTCCTACTACAATGACAGATTTTCTTCGTTCGCCAACACCTGTGCAGATGCCTACGTTTCCTATGCCTCCAACTCTGACTTTGGCTACTACTGTTAGGCTTGATCCTCATTTTGGAGACATATTACATACTGCATTGGCACAGATGCCTTCACCACAGCCAACGACATCTGTTACTCCTGTTACTCCAACACCGTTGCCGAGGCCTGAGCACTCTTTTACGTCATTCAGTCGTCCTCAAGGTCCTATGCAACCAGTGCATCCTAATTTCTATCATATGGCTCCTCATGCTCAATGGTTTCACATGATGAATCTGTTGCATTTACAACACACTCAATGCAAGCAGACAGAGCTGCGAATGAGCTAGCGCAAAGGAATTTGCTGAGGCATCTTCTATCGGCTCAGCGTGATAATAAGGAACTTCGAGCCCTATTTGCTGCTCAGGGTGAGAGGTTAAACAAACAGGATGAGATTATTCTTCAACTGATATGCAAAGAAGATGAATTAAAGAAGTTGAAGAATAATGAAGACGATCAGGATGGTGCAGGGGGTGGGGTAGATCAACAACCGGGCGGAAGTTCCACACCGTCGGCGGATAATAAGTCTGGTGCGAGTGTTGGTGGTGGGTCTGAAGCTAGTAATCTATAGATTGTTCCATATAAAGATTACACGAGAGCCAAGCCAATAGATGTTATTCCAGCTAACATGCTTCTGTTTGTAGGAATGGATGGGATTGTATACAGTATGGTGAATGCTGATGAAATCGAAGAAAGTGAATTTGTTTCATTCTTTAACAAAAGAACAAATTGCCTTGCTTCTAGATCTAAATGATGATGAGATTAAGGAATTGGGTAAAAATGTGGATGTGGAGATGGAAGATAGTACTGATACAGGTATTCCTCATGGGAATGTACCTGATTTTGAAGAAGTGGAAGCGGAAGATGTTACTGCTGAAGAATATCCGGAGTTTTACACAGATAATAAAAATAACTCGGGTATTTCGTTCTTTACAACTGAGCATTTCAATGCGGCAGAGCATCGATTACAGGAAGAAAAAGATAAGTTAAAAGTTGCAGAATCGAGCCATGTATCAATTACAGAGAAGAAGCGGAAATGTGCTTTTGATGGTATGTTTGAGCATAACGTTGAGAATATGAATAAGATGATCAAGACTTTTAGATATTATGACCGAGAAGATGTGAAAGTTGAGAAAGCTCGGGAATCTGCATACCAGATGAAGAAGTACAAGCGTGCTAAAGATGTTAAAGGGGATATGGTGGCCTGGCAGTACGATTCAGATCTTAAGGTATATATCGTTAAGTGGGAGCACGGTATTTATTATTTCAAACGCCCACACGATATTTTATTTATGCCTCGATGGGATGTACGAACCTTAGCTAATCGTCCGTTTGTTAATCGTGGAGACGATAAATGGGCTAGCTGGTTCTACGGGGCAGTTATTGCATGAAACCCGCTTTGGTTTCAAATTCTTCCAGCCTCAGGTGCCGACACACAAATATATTTGACGAGATAGATGCACAAACGGGATGGAGGAGGTTAATCTTAATAGTAAAGCCGTCGAAGATGATGAAGAGGGTTCCAATGAAGATATTCCCTCAGTGTCTATTCACCTCATTTAATTATTGGTTATTGTTTATGGCCAGGGTTCACGCACGAAGACGTTACGTGTATTTGATCCGATGTGGCTAGTCAATCTATATAAGTCTGACAACGACGCGTTATTCACAAATCAGATCAGATTCTCTAATGTAAAGGATTATGATCTTGCAATGTAGTTTCAGAGGGTTGTTCGTGTCTGCTACGCATACAAGATTCATAACTGCGTTGATTGGAAGACAAAGATGTTTCAACGCTAAAGTATGATAAAGAGCTCGAGACGAGGGGGAGTTTGTTGATACACGTTTTGTACATCTCAGTCTTTATCAGGGCATTAATGTAATTAGTTTAAAGTATAGGGATCTTAATGTAAATATGGTTAAATGGGCCATTCGCTCTAATGTAAGTTACATTCGTTACCCTGTAACGAATGTAACACGTTCGTCTAATCTGTAAACTCATTCGTTAACCCAGATTAACGAATGAGGGCTATTCGTTATATGATAAATGTATTAACGAATGAAGAGTTCATTCGTATGGTTTAATGTAACGAAAGACATATTCATTAACTTTTAAGTTAACGAATGTGGTCATCCCCTATATATAGTCTGTAACTTATTCATTGATGTATGTTTTTCAAGTTTGTTTATCAATTCTCTCTTGTTACTCTATCCATTCATTCTCTCACATCATTCATATCGATCATAACGTATAACCACATTAATCATACCTAAACATCATGTATCGTTGTAATCATAAGTTCTAGATCCTAACCAAGCTCTTTCATTTGGTAAGTCTGGCAAAGGTATGGTTGGTTCAGAGGAAGAAAAAGAAAAATGTATGTAGTATGGTAAGTCTGGCAAAGGTATGGTTAGTTCAGTTACGGCAACTGAATCAACATCTGGGGTGAACGATTCTAATGTGTTTACTCAATGTGCAGATGAAGTAAAAGTTGAGGATTGGACTGATGAGGATGATGATTCACCTACTTATTCTCATGTTTCGTTGAATCTACCTGTTTTGAATAATGTTGCTACAGATGTTTGTGTGGGATCTGGCTTTAAGAGCAAGTTTAATCGTTCTGTCACTGTCTCTTAATAAAATTGATGAATTTAAAAAAAAACTTAAACATTCGTCAATTAAGTTTGTAAAGGAAAGAGGTTCTTGTAATACTAAAAGTGAGGTCTCTAATGAAAAGTTCAAAGATGTAAAGGCAAGTTCACACAACAGTGCAAGACCGGAAATCGGCCACGATGATTTTTACGTAAAGAATCAAACTTGTTTCAATTGTGGCATTCCCGGTCACATTGCTAGAAATTGTTCTCGTCTCCCGTATGTTCCATATTATAGACGCCATCAGAGGACTATGCCTCAAAATACCTACAAGAATTTTAACTCAAATAAAACGAGGTATTATAACGCAAAGTCCTCTAAAGGTGACTGGAGGAGAAACAAGGCTGACAGGTCAGGCTTTCATCAGACCAAGCCCATTCTGACTCAAAGGCGGAATGGAAACTCGATTTCGGTTCCAAGACCGAAGTGGGTCTCTGAACCAAAAACGTCTAAAAGGACAATGCCGACCGAGTTTTCTATCCGCAAACCAGAGACTAAGTCAAACACTTGTATAGATCACAAAGTATTCAAACCGAAATACAAGTGGTTGACCAAATCTCCGATAGCAAAGTCCTCAACGTCTCCAGACTCGATTTTTAATGATGATGAGGATATGTCAAGGCAACCCGTGACAAGGTTGAACAAGTCAGGTTTACCTAGAACGACTATTGACTGCGTACCTAAGACTAACTAATCTCGCACATCGTGTAGGAACAGCTATGGAGGAATATCATCAGACTATGGTATGTTGATAGTGGTTGTTCCAGGCACATAACAGGAGATATCTCTCAGTTACACGACATTCAAATTTTCAATGGAGGGTATGTTTCCTTTGCGGGATGAGAGATGGGAAAGATTACACAGAAAGGTGTAAGAGACTGCTGTTCTCAGGTCATATGGATGCTACATAAGTTGCTGGATTACGGTTTGAAATTTCTTAACACTCCTATTTTTTGCGATAATGATGCTGTCATTGCTTCTGTTAAAAACCCGGTTCAGCATTCTAAAACCAAGCACATCGATATCAAAATTCTTTTTATTCGTGACTGTTACGACCGGAAGTTAATTCATCTTGAACAGGTCCACACTGATAATAATGTGGCGGACCTATTTACAAAATCAGTCGGAACAGCCAGGTTCAATGTGCTTGTGGGATTCCTTAAGATGCTTCGTTTTGATGATTGAGTCTTACGTGAGGTAAATTTGTACATAAATGTTTTTCGGTTTTCGGTAAAATTTCTGTACAAGGGGGAGAAAAAGGAAATTACAAAAAGAGTGTGTGTGTGTGTGTTAAAAAAAATAAAAATCAAAAACGTTTTGTTCCTTTGCTTAAAATCATGCCGGTTACTCAAGTTCAACGGACATATTTCATATGTTTGGTCCTGCCATCAATTCTTGACTCACGGGATAGCCATTAACCTTAGGGCTTAAAGTGACCGGGGCAACTAAACATACTTAAAAAAATTGTTTTTGTTTAACTATCGTTTTAAGTTCTCTCACTGAAAATTATGTCGGCCGCCTAAAGTTTGAGGGACACATTTTATGTGTTTGGTCCTATCGTCTACATGTGGACTCATAGGATAGCCATTCACCTAAAAACTGAAGGTAACTGGGGTGATTGGATTTAAAATTGTCTTTGGGATTATCATCTGGGAAGTGATATTATTATTCAGCTAAAAGCTTTTTAGAAGCTCAAAATATTTTCAAATTAAAATTGATCCAACCTTTGAGAAATGATAGATAAATTGATTTTGTGTGCCTAACGTGTGAAGTTATTAGGCTAAAAAGGCTTTTGAACAGTCATTGATGTGTATGGTAGCTTTCCATGATAATTAAAAGTTTGAAGTGATATAAACTAAATCTGCTAAACTTATTGTGCAGAGTCATTTTGAAGATGCTTTGCATGTCCCTAGATACATCTCTTTGAATGATAGGCAGAGAAGTAATTACCAAGTCATACACAAGCCCGTTAGTGTCTTGATCACCAAAAATATTATATTTAAAAAAAATTTTGATGTATATATATATGAAAGTTATTGTCATTCAAATTTGTTTTCCAAAAGCTTAAAGGGGTCCCAGGGAACTACAGGGGTGGGGCATATACATAAGTCCTAAACACCCTGAATGTAAGGCTTGTAAGTCTGGATGGCATGTGAGTCCAACGTTCAACCTTAAAGCTTAAAATTATTTTTGTATAGAGAAAATTCTTTTGATAAAGAATTATGGGGTTGGAGTCAAATTGGGGTGATATGGGGAAACCCAAATACGCCTTGAGAATAGATAAGGGGCATCATGGGTCCATAAGTGATGTCCATATAAGCTTTGTGCCTAATTGAATCTAATCATATCACTGGCGCAATGAAAATCATGATAATTACCTGCTATCAACCTTTTCGCTATGTCACAATAATGCTAAAAATGAATCATTGTGAAAGTATCTTGATCAATATGATTTCATGTTCAGATCTTTTCATAAAAAGGTGTCGTTTGTTAAAACAGCTGAAATTTGATCCCAAAATATGTTAAATTTACTGAAGGCCTGATGGTTAAATCATTTTTGTTTTAGTTTAGTTCTTATTCTAATTTTATCTTGCGTCTCGGTTTTATCTCATGGTTAATCTCGTTAAGACGAACATGTTAAGGCATCATTTTTGAATTGAAGGATGGTCATGTGGGGTCAGGCCCATATGGACTTATCCATCTTGGATATGAATGTATTTGTGTTCTCGGCCCAATGCGTTCTCGGCCCAAATCTGATCAAAATTGAAGTTTAAGAGGCACAATTCAGATTTTGAATTATCATTATCATTATAATCATTCAAATCATATATCTCCTTTGCAAAACCTTTCATCGAAGGACAATCATCTCATATACATTGTGTGTATCATCTAAATCATCAAGGTATGAGAATCTAAATTGATTAAAATGTTCACGATGAACCCTAAATCGGGTTTATGGTATCTTGGACATTACTCACTTTGTTGGATACATGTTTAGGATATATTGAATGGCGATTTCGGTTGGTTTGGGTGTATTTGTGGTCTCGACTGGTTTGACTGTTTGATTAAGTTGCAGGTTTCACGGCGTTTGGGTAAGGATGTCACACCCCGACTAGCATAATGCGGAAGCGTAAAACGGGAATGTAACAGACACCTCTGGTATCAACAACATTATTTATAAAGAAACACTACAACTAATTTACATTATATTACAGTGATCTATCTTTGATTACAAACTAGGTGTTACAACAAAATATACTTGTAAGTTATTCTATTCGTACTAGTAAGTCTGCGTCTATCACACCGCATCGATCACGTTTGGTAACAGATAGCACAAATTCACGGATTTTCCAACTTCGGTATCACACCTGAAAAGCACGTTTAAAAGGGGTCAACTACTAGAGTTGGTGAGTTTCAAGAAAATAAATATGCGTAATCACAAGACATAATTTGTATATACGCATGTAAGTATATGTGTATGTATTGATATATGTGATGTAATTATGCTAAGCTACAGAGAAGTCTAGACTATTCGTGCTGCGTGCCTCCATTTCCCACGCTCAATCAACCACTATGGCTCCCCTTCCGCCCACATTATTCCCTAAGTAGCTATGTCTAACACTACATAGCTGGTTCGTAAAAAATATGGACATGTGCAAACGGGATAATGTCTCAGCAAACCGTGCGGGCCCCGCCTGGGTTTTTCAAACCAATAGTACTATTCACAAGCCACCGGCTCGAAGTTTATCACTGTGTTAGCACTTAGATAATTCACATCATCACATGTTTCAGATAAGTATATAGATATAATCAAACATGCTTTTCACCTCAAAAGTTCGTAAAACAATTTAGAAGTGGGGTCATGAAACTCACAGTTTAGTAGTGTTGGACACATATTATGATTAATGTGGCTAGTACGTTATGACCCAAGTCGGGTCATACCCAATAAAAAGCAAGACAAACACCGATTATATTTATTTATATATGATATGATCATAAGTAAATAAATATTGACACTTATGTTATTTGGAAAGGGTTTCTAAATACAATGTACTTGTGAAATGAATAAATCATATAGATGATTTATATTTTGAGAGAAAACATTACATAATGTTATTTAAGATGGTTAAATAACAATATGTAACACTTATCAATTTGCATGTTGCTTGAAAAATGTTAT
This sequence comes from Bidens hawaiensis, assembly GCF_021521415.1. Classification (NCBI taxonomy): domain Eukaryota; kingdom Viridiplantae; phylum Streptophyta; class Magnoliopsida; order Asterales; family Asteraceae; genus Bidens; species Bidens hawaiensis. The sequence goes on along the minus strand of NW_027491115.1, from coordinate 95,402 downwards.
GTTATAATTCTATGAAATGAAAATACATAACATAATAAGTTTTACATTTTAAAACTTGTTTAAAAAAAAATATATAAAAATTGAAATGGGCATGAGGGTGGCTGCCCCCCCCCCCCCTCTCTCTTTCTCTATTCAATTTTATATTATTATTTTCAAGTGAGTGGAGACATGCAAATGTTATGATTGGCACTTTGGGTGGTGCCTTTAAATGACCACAACATCTCTCTTTCATTTTTCATTACACATTTTTGCAAGTAATAAAAAACACTCTCACTCTCTTCCTTTTTCTTCCAATTTTGGCCAAAGGAGAAGAAGAACAAGGAGGTGTTTTTCAAGTGCTAAAATCCTAGCTAAAGGTGTGTTGTTGGAGCTTGGGGTATACTAGCTTGAGGAACTACCTATTGAAGTTCTTGCCTACTTTTCACCATCTCCTTCATACTTCTTTGGTTTACTTGAAAGGTAGTTTAACATGCATGAACTTATAGTGACATGCATGTGTTTGATAGTATGTATTTCATATTTGGATCCAGGTTTGGGTTTTGCATGTATAAAATTGGTTTTATTCACTATGAACTAACAAGATTTAAATCTTTTATCCGCTGCGTTTTTCATAAAATTGGAGTTTTATGACTTTGATAATCTTGTTAAAACCCGACAAGTAGATAACCAGTAGCACGTAGGTTCAAGGTTTGTATAACTTGCAATCATGGTTTCCTATAATCAATATTATAATAATATTAATATTTTAATATTATTATAATATCAATACTAAACTGGGCTGTATAACTAATATGGGTATAGCTGGAACGCCCAGAAAGTGGCAATAGGCTTAGGTTGTGATGTTTTTCAATGTCTAATACTTAAAACCGAACTTGGCTCAGATTCCCGTTTTCCCAGCTGGGCCAAATTGTTCGTTTACGCGTTCAGAAAACAGTTATGGGAAAATAAGCTTGGGTAAATGTATTGGTTAATAAAATGATTAAGTAATAAAGAAGGATCACATACTGGGCTACCGTATTAGCCACGGTGCCCGTTTCCGTTTATTCAATTTGATTTAAGAAGAAACACGCACAATCTATCCGGATTTTCCAAGTTTCTCATAAAAAAGTTCTTTTTTACTTAATTTATCCAAAAATATGATTTTTGATCACTCTTGGTGTTCTGATATTCCCGCAGGTTCGTTAGTCGCGAACTTGCCGGTTTTTATAAAAACTGAATTTGTTTAATCATTAAATTAGCATAATTAATTAACCGTTAATCATTAAATTATGAAAATTTATCCACTTATCAATTAAAATATGTAGATTTTTATAAAAATATTTCTGGAATTATCTACCAATTTATTAATTTATAAAAATTCATTTTATCAGCTATATTTTGCTAGAAAATCGTCCGTTTATCCCAAACAATTTCCAAAAATTACACAAAAATTCCTGAATACTCAAATTATGTCCCGAAACAACCTGTATCAATTCTAGAATTTAAAAAGCTCATGCAATATTCTTCTCAGCCCAAATTCGGCTATAAAAATTCACACGAACACATATGCACAAAACACCCTTAGACTTCTCTAAATGATCCCAATATTCAAATGTAATCAAAATACATTAAATCTAAGTTCCCAGAAAAATTTCATAATTTTTGAAGCATTTTAACTATTATTCCCCATTAAACGTCCTAATTCGGTAATAAATTCGTCAAATATTCTCGGATGGTCGAAAAATTACCAAATTTGAACAGGGACTCAATGACATGGTCCCTGATGTCCCTGAAAAATTTCAAGGCCTAATAATATGAACATAAAACCTTAACCTAAACATCCCATAAGCGAGCGTTTCGGCATTACCTTAGCGGTTATGGTTCGTTTCCGCCTTTCTAATCAACTTTTCAAGCTCTTGTGCTCCTATGTAGGCTAGATACAAGTCCTATATCACAAACCAAGCACTTTTTCATCAACATAACAGCCCTTCAGTTAGGGTTTCGGCTAGTGCACAAAAACGAACTTTTGAACCGTAAAGATGCCGTTTCAACCCTTTAATCCATGTTTATGGACAAAAAAACTATCAAACCAGGTTTCTTATCATGTGTATGATCAAAACATGTTTATGGACCATTTTTAGGGTTTTTACATGGTTAGGAATGATTTTTGGCAATCAAACTATGTTTATTTGGTATGAATCAATGTTAAACAAGTGTAAAAGTAGCTTATATAAGTTGTTTACCTTAGGGTTTACAAAGTTTCCTGATGAAGAAAGCTTTTTCCAGAATTTGCTTGTGGATGAATGTGAAAAAATATCCTTGAACTAGTTTATATGTGAAAGAAATCAAAAAAGGGGGGGGGGTTCTAATATTGCGGCCACAAGGTTGTATGGGCCCCCTTGGGCCCATTTTGTCCCAAATAACTGATTCTAAATGCCCAAAAATGAAAAGCCCAGTCAAAATTTGGTTCGGGTTCGGTTTTTGGCGCGAAAAACTTATCGGGTGCGTTAAACAGTGTGAAAAACGAGTGTTTTTCGGCTAGTTTTGTGTAAATTTATAAAAACATACTATATCTTTGAAAAAATCAAAAATATTTTCAAGGATCGCTTACGACATTTCAAATAAGTGTTTGGTAAGTCTTTTTCGGCCTAACGGATGATACAATGCTTGGTTTGTAACTATCATTCGCGTTTAATTCTATAGCGGGTAGTTAAACGAGCATGTTTTCGTTTACCTTGTTTGCTATCCAACTAAGGCCAAATTACTAATATTTTTGCTTATATTAAACGTATAACACTTATAGATGGCCCCTCAGGATTTCTGGGTCATAACCCGACCCGTTTGTTTAATCGTTCGTTTGTTACGCAAAATACGTTTATTTGCTTAATCGATAAATACGTACTGAGGTGTACCTTGTTTTGGCTCAAAAGTCACAGAGGAAGACGACACTGTTCATGGAAACCCTTGGTTTCCACAAAAAGATATCTCCGTGTTCTCAGGGTTCTGGTTGACCGAGAATGGCTGGTCAACCAGAGAACTCTGGTTTCACCAGAGATCCCTTGAGTTCTCGGGGAAGGTTGACCGAGAACTCATGGTCAACCAGAGAACTCTGAGATAATCTGAGATCTCTGGGTTCTTGATCTTGATTGACCGAGATCAATATGTTCTCGGGTACTTAATATAATAATTGACAGAGAACATGGTTCTGAACCAAGATCTTCCTTAAAACATAAGAAAATGACAGTTTCTTCACAAACTTTCAGCACTTGTTACTTTTGATCCTGAAACTGTTTTACATGCTCAAAACTAATCAAACTTTTGATCGTATGTGGTGTTTCTGTCACCAAACATCTAACTTGACTCGTTTATTGCAGTTATGGCTAATCAAGCACCGTTGAAAACAGCTGAAGCTCACAATGCAGCTGGTTGTCTGTTTGATCCCCCTACTGCTCACCAGGAGTCCAAGTTAATGATTGTCGGGCTTAATACATGCAGAATTTCACACGCTCTTTGGGAAAATCCTGTTATATGTAAGAAGATGTCTCTCATTTTTGGAATCATGCTTCCATCAATCAGAGGGGACCAGGGGGAGCAACGGTGATTGAATCAAACACTCAGAAGGTTGCGGTGGTCATCTCTGAGGCCATCATTCTCGAAGTACTTTTATTTGGTGATCAACCTGATCACCCTACAAAATACCCAGTGGATGCGGTCGTAGAGATCGTCTCTCAGATGAGCTATGAGCATGCTTACCCTCCCGCCATCAAGAAGCTATTCCATCCGTACTGGCGTTTCCTCATTCATACATTTTTCACGTGCATATCCGGAAGAAAGGGGGGTTCTGACGAAATAAGTCATACACAGATGTCCGCGGTGGTTGCTCTAATCATGGATTGTGATTACAACTACTCTAAATTCATTTTAAATGAGATGATGAGCAACCTCAAAGGGAAGAGGAAGGAGATGTTCCTCATGTGTCCGAGGTTTCTACAGATGATTTTTGATTCACATTATCCACAACTGGTGAGATTTGTAGAGACGCTTGATTTGATGAGTTTGGGTCCTACTACTTTTGGTCTGATGAAACAATCAAGGAAGGGAACAAAGTTTACATACCAAGGACTCTATCCCTTGGTAAAATTCGGGAAATTTGTTGATATTGAAGCTGCAGTTGCACCAATCGTTGCTGAGGAGCACGTGACTCCAGTTCGAAGGCCAGTTGCACCGACCTTCGAATTATCCTCTGACGATGAACCAGACAGTCCTCCGCCATCTACGGCGAGAACTGAATCTCATGTTCCTCCTGAAACACCAGTACCATCATCCACTCAGATCGAAGCAATCAAAGCAAAGCTCCAGTTGACTGCATTGAAACCTTCTCAATCAGTCACTATGACACATGAAGAAGAGCTAGAAGAGGAAGCAGACACCGATCTCGTACCACATAAAGAAGGAAGAAAGATCCTAGACCAGGTGTCCTGATAACTGAGGCTACAACTAAAACAACAACACCAACAGAAACAACTACACAACTAGAAACATCAACAACAGCTCCAACCGTATCTGCTGCAGCACCACCACTAGTTCCTTCACCACTGCCAGCTCAATCTTCACCACCTGAGCTAGTTACTCAACCTCAGGTGTCACGAAATTCTGTTCATGATCCACAACCTTCTCAAGATCTGTTATTTGATGATGTCTTTTTAGACTATGACTTTGAAACTCAGGTTGAATCCGTTTCTGGACCCTCAGGACCATCCGATCCGGTTGGTCAAGGGAGTTCCAGTACGTCAGAGAAGGTGGCCCAAATTCTTGCCATGCAAGACAAGGGCAAGGGGGTAGCACTAGAGCAAGCACCAGTTGATATACATGCTCTACAATAGCGGGTTTTTGAATTGGAGCAAGACTTGGCTGTCAAAGATGTCCGAATTCAAGAGCTAGAAGGAACCAACTCAAACAAGGATTCCAAGATTAAAGAGCTTCAAGCTAGTATGGGAGGCCTCATTTCCCTTTACTATGTTCTCCAACAAAGGCTTGTGAGTAAATTTGGAGATGAATTCAAAAGTGCTGACGAAAGAGAGAACGTTCCAACAGCTCAAGATGAGTTTCGTCCAGCTTCAGACATTGAGACTTCTGTTGGTCTACAACGATGTATGTCTGCTCCACCTAGAACCGCCAAACAACAACAAAGACTTGTACGAAAAACTCTAATTCGCAAAAACTCAAATCAGAATGTAACTTCGTCTGATCAACTGGAAAAGTTTGTCGTTGAGTTTCAAAAGGGGTTTTCTGATTAATACGGCGATCGTTCAGGGATTGTGTCGTGAGGATTTGATGTTGACAAACATGTGTGGTGGGTTAAAAGGAAGTCTGGAGGACTCGAGTATTACAAGAAGATGAAGGACTTCGGTTCATGGACAAGGGTGGAATTAAGTGAATTAATCAAGGCACCTTTCCATAACCCATGTAAGGAGTCAAAGGCCATTAACTTCTGGATGTATTTAAGAAATCAGATTGAGAAAGGATTTCCTTCGATGCCTACTGCTGAATCTTTTGTGAAGAAGGCCAAGGGTGTTCTCGATCCGCACACAGGAAAGACGATGATGAATGTAATGTGGCCACCCACCAAGAAAGCTTCTTCAATTCCTCTAAATTCAATACTATCTGATGGTGTTTTTGAAGGCTTGAGGTTTTGGACCTATGATGGTGAGACCGCAGTAGTTATCATTCGTTTAAAGAAGGGATCATTTAGATTTGTTGATCCACGAGACATACTTCGCTTTGGTGAACAAGACATCAAGACGCTTAGTGGTTTTCAAATCACAGTTGATCCTTTGTATGAGCCTATTGCCAAAGAATACACACGTATGGTGGGATCGATAATACATACAAAATTGTGGGCTGGAGCTTATAGGGAAGCTGATAAAGAAGCTTATGCAGAGATACTCGAGCATGAAGTCTAGTCAAGCAATCAACCAAAGGGGGGAATGTTAGGTTACAATAAATGGTTTACGCTTTTAAATATGTTTTTGGGCCTTCTTTTGTAAACCGAAAAGGGTTTTCGGTGGGCTTGTGTTTGTGTTGGGCTTAGGTATGGTATATGTCTATAAATACCATGCATTTCACGTTGTTCGTTTGGTTGGTTGTTCGTCCATTATTATTCAATCGTGTAAGTTAAGGGCTTAAGCACCCGACGTATAATATAAGTGTGTTTTGAAGCTTCTTCATTGTGTTTGGTGTGTTCTGAATCGTTTCTCACAGAATCAACCTAGTGGTTAGTTTCCGCCTAACCATTAAGTATATTGATATCACATTGAAAGATCCGTCACGGGATTTACAGGAGAAGAAGCCCACTTTAGATGAGATGATGGCACAGCAGACGCAAATGTTGTCACAGCTCATGACACGAGAGGATTCCCGATATAAAGAGACCCAGGAGAAGTTTCACGAGCACGAGCAGTTCATGAGGAATCAGGGAGCGTCGATTCAGAGTCTCGAGCGGTAGATGGGAGAGATAGCTAGTCGGTTGAACGAGAGGCCGCTGGGTACGCTACCGAGTAACAGCGAGCAAAACCCGAAGGGATTCGCGAAAGCTATGACGACGAGGAGCGGTGCAGGGGTATGAGATGAGCCCGTGATTCAGGAGAGGTCCAGAGGAGTAGTCGTCGAGGAGCCTGCAGTAGTTGTAGAGGAGTAGGTGGATGAGGAGATTCAGATGGAGTCTCCGCCGGCCCAGGTGCATCGGAGGAGCAGCCTAGGGAGTTCAGCACAGGCCGAGAGACAGCAGTTACCGAGCGAGCCACCGAGAGTCTACAAACCTAGAGTGCCATACCTTGGGAGACTCCGTAGAGATAGAGATGAGGAGCAGAATTCTAAATTTCTTAATCTTTTGAAGTAGCTTCACCTTAATATTCCATTCCTTGAGGCACTCACCAAGATGTCGAAATATGCGAAGTTCCTTAAGGATATTCTCTCAAATAAGGAGAAGTTAGCTGAGGTAGCTTCCTTCCCTTTGAGTGCTAGTTGTTCTACTGTCTTACAGAGGAAGTTACGAGAGAAGATGGCCGATCCAGGGAGTTTCACGATTCCCTGCATCTTGAGTGATGATATGGTTATTCATGCGCTAGCTGATCTTGGTGCCAGTATTAATCTCATGCCGTATTTCGTGTATCGCAAGCTGGGTTTAGGCGAACCGAGGCCTACCAGGATGAGTATCCAACTTGCTGATCGTTCTGTGAAATACCCTCGAGCGGTGGTCGACAACATGCTTGTTCGTGTCGACAAGTTCATTTTCCCGGTGGACTTTGTCATTCTGGACATGAACGATGATGATAGCGTGCCGCTTATTTTAGGCCGACCATTCCTTGCCACTGCACAGGCATTGATCGACTTCTGTGAGGGTAAGTTGATCTTGAGAGTTGGGGATGAGAACGTCACCTTTGACGTTCGACAGTCACTTAAACACCCCAAGTCTGCTGATGACTCCTTCTACGTTATCGATACCATCATGGAGCATGTTAGTGAGTTTTTCAGTTAGATCTGTGGAGGATCTGCCTCCGACACATAGATTCTTGATAGGCACATTCCGGAGATTAAGATTGTTGCCATGACCGATCATTCAACGGAAGATGACCCCGAGTCACATACCCCTGAGTCTGAGGTGTCTGCTGGGATCGTACGAGACAATTCGATGGACCGACCTTCCTTCGAGTGTCCGCCTCCTTCCTTAGTGCTTAAGGATTTGCCTGCCCATCTGGAATATGTGTTTTTGGACGAGGATAGGAAGTTGTCGGGTATTATTGCATCTGCTTTGACGGAGGTCGAGAGAGAGATTGTTGAGGGTGCTTCGAGAGCATAAGGAGGCCATTGCATGGAAGATTATCGACATTAAGGGTATCAGCCCTTCGTTCTGCACTCATAAAATCCTCATGGAGGATAATTTCAGACCTGTTGTTCAGCTGCAGCGACGGCTTAATCCGAAGATGCAGGAGGTCGTGAAGAAGGAGATTATCAAACTCCTTGATGCGGGGATCATTTTCCCCATTTCTGATAGTTCGTGGGTTAGTCCAGTCCAAGTGGTTCTTAAAAAGGATGGCATGACTGTCGTCACCAATGAGAGGAACGAGCTCATTCCCACTAGGACTGTGACCGGTTGGAGAGTCTGCATCGATTACCGCAGACTGAATGATGCCACGAGGAAAGACCACTTTCCTTTACCTTTCATTGATCAGATGTTTTAGCTTCTGGCAGGTCAGCAGTACTACTACTTTCTGGATGGTTTCTCCGGGTACTTTCAGATTCTGCTCCCGATGACCAGGACAAAACCACGTTTACCTGCCCATACGGCACGTTTGCCTACAGACGTATGCCGTTCGGACTGTGTAACGCTCCAGCCACTTCTGTGAGATCCATCCAGAGTTTTCTTGGTCACGCTGGGTTCTATTGCCGGTTCATTAAAGATTTATCTATGATCGCGAGACCCGTGACTAAACTTCTAGAGAAGGATGCCCCGTATGTGTTTTTTGAGCAGTGTATCGATGCGTTTGATGTTTTAAAAGACAAACTCGTTAGAACCCCGATTATGATTACTCAGGACTAGTCGCTTCCCTTTGAGTTGATGTGTGACGCGAGCGACTTTGCAGTCGGAGCGGTTCTTGGACAGCGGAAGGATAAACACTTCTATCTGATTTACTATGCTAGCCGGGCCTTGAATGGTGCACAAGAGAGTTACACCACCACCTAGAAAGAGCTTTTAAGCTGTGGTATTTACATTCGATAAATTCAGGTCCTATCTTGTTCTGTCCAAGACGATTGTGAACATGGATCATTCTGCCATTCGTTATATCTTTAGCAAACAGGATGCTAAGCCACGCCTTATCCGATGGATCCTGTTGCTTCAAGAGTTTGATATTGAAATCCGTGATAAAAAGGGGGCCGAGAATGTGGCGGCCGATCATCTTTCGCATCTTGAGGGAGCTGAGTTAGGAGAGCCGGGGGTCAGGATTAACGACCACTTTCAGACAGAGAGTCTCATGTTTGTTTCAGCTCAGGATGAGGGTTTTCCATGGTTCGCCGACATCGCGAACTATCTTGCGGACGGGTACTACTCGAAGATGTCTTACCAGCAAAAGAAGAAATTCTTTGCTGATATTAAGTTTTACCTATGGGACGACGCATATCTCTTTCGTATAGGTGCTGACCAGTTGATCAGAAGGTGTATTGACGTTAAAGAGGGATGGCAGATTCTGAGCCATTGCCATGTTGGACCGAGGTCACCACGGTGCGAGTTTGACAGCGAAGAAGGTATTTGATTTATGTTTTTATTGGCCTTCGATCTTTAAGGATGCGGACGCGTTTGTGAGGAGTTGTGATCGTTGCTAGCGTGTCGGCAACATCTCATCGCGAAATGAAATGCCCCAAAATGCTATTCAGGTTTGTGAGGTTTTCGAAGTTTGGGGCATTGATTTCATGGGACCGTTTACATCCTCGCACGAGAACAAGTACATACTCGTGGCGGTTAATTATGTTTCGAAGTTGGTCGAGGCCAAGGCCTTACCCACGAATGATGCCCGAGTTGTAGTCCATTTTCTCAAGAGCCTTTTTGCTCGTTATGTTGTCCTGAAAGCGTTGATCAGTGATAGAGGTACTCACTTCTGCAATGCGCAGATGGAGAAGGCGTTGCGATGCTATGGGGTCACCCATGGGCTTGCAACCGCCTACCACCCACAGACTACTGGGCAAGTAGAAGTGAGTAATCGGTGGATCAAACTTATTCTTGAGAAAACGGTTGGTTCGAGTCGTCGGGATTGGTCCGACAAGTTGGATGATGCGTTGTAGGCCTTCCGCATAGCCTACAAAACTCCGACCGGTTCCACACCGTTTTGGATGATTTATGGGAAGGCCTGCCACCTGCCTGTTGAGATGGAGCATCGTGCGTCGTGGGCCCTACAGAGGGTCAATCTTGATATGTCCTCCACGGAGAGCACTCGTTTCCACCAGTTGCACGAGTTAGAGGAACTGAAAGATCACACGTACGCGCAGTCACTTAGGTATAAGGAGCGGACAAAGGAACTGCACAATAGGAAGTTGAAGGGTAACAAGCAGTTCAAGTGTGGGGATTTTGTCTTATTGTATAATTCTCGGTTGAGGTTATTCCCGGGAAAGTTAAGATCCCGATGGTCAGGACCGTTCACGGTCACTGAGGTCTTCCCGTATGGTACTATTGAAATAGAGGATAAAAGCGGGAAGTTTAAGGTGAACGATCATAGACTGAAGCACTACAACAGCGAGCCGATGGCTGATCAGACTGTCGAGGTATTCTACCTTGACTCGCTCACCGAGACGTAGATGTGCTGGATGCATGACTAGGGAGACTGCCCGAGTTGTAGAGTTTGTACTTCTTTTACTTGTGTGTGCTATCTGTTTTATATGTTTTGTGTGTTTCAGGATGTTCCAAGATGAAATCGCTCGTACTCAATCTCCATTCGAGTCGGTCGATTTGGGGGTGTTCTATTATTAAAAAAAATCATAAAAACCAAAAACACAAAAATACATTTATTTCATTATGTGTTTGTTTTCCTTTGTGTACGCCGCTACATGCGAGCGATTTTTAGTTTTGCAGGTTGTACTATGCGCATGGTAGCTACGATGGCGTTTCGGAACAGGTTCTCCCAAGGTTGCGGCTGTGAATGAAATGCTATACGGTCGCTTGGTTACTACTCAGCTGTTGAAGATTCTACACACAAACCAAGGGAGTAACCCGTTCTTTGTATTATTCTTGTATATTATATTTTTATTTTTGTTTTATTTTAATTTTATTTTACTTAATTGTAGAAAAATTTAAAAAAAACAAAAAAAAAATAAAAAATAATAACAAAAAAATTTAAAAATTTGAAAAATTGTCCCTTTAAATTTATTTTCTCTACGTTAAATAGGAAATGATATTATTACCGGGTATCCTTTGTTTTATAAATTCTTGGAGTTTTCAAAAAAAATATATATAATAAATAAGAACAGTGCCCATGAGACCCGCACGTAATGTATGGAAACCGAACGGTTTAGACTCAGTAATCGATGTGTCGTTAGACTCAGCCTTTGAGAATGAAAGGGTGGTTTGGTCGTTGACCTAATTCAACTTTTTAAATGGCCTGACTTTAGTGGGAAACATCTTAGGGTTTTGTTTGTTAAACTAAGCCCATAACAAGATTGGAATGAAAAGTCGGGTTATACTCAAGCCTCAAGTCATATGATCACCTTTATATAAAAACCTATTTTTTTTGTATATGTATAATCTTATGTATACGTTCCTGCAAATAGCAGAAGACAGTTTTGCTCGGCCCTTTGTTGCGCGGTGGCGCAGACCTGAGCCTTGATGCAGTCTGTATTATCATCCAACATGGTGTAAAAGAAAAAAATTGCATAAAGCCAAAAGGTAATGCAAAAAGCCAAAAGACAGAAAAAAAATATTCAAATCAAAACCACCATGAAGGAAACTACTGTCGGTCGATCAGTGACCAAGCTAGAGTTTATAGGTTGTTTATGAGTCGAAAATGTTTTAATCATGTGGCAATAGGTTTAAGTCAAATTGGGGTGACTTTGTCCGGTAAAACCATAATGGAACGTGGTGAAGCGGCGGCAGGGCTTTCAAGTGTGGGTCCCGCTTAGTCATACAAACTAATGAAATTGTCACGCCTTATTTGCCACGGTAAGTATTAGGGGCATGGGTTTAAGTGGACAGCAATACCGGCAATTGACCTGATCTAGCTTATTAGGTGAAAGGTGAAAGTTGGATGAAATATTTGGGTAACGGGTCACTTGTTCTAATACTTTAAAAAGAAAAATAATAATAATAATAATAATAATAATAATAATAATAATAAATAAATAAATGTCACACCCCGACTAGCACAATGCGGAAGCGTAAAACGGGAATGTAACAGACACCTTTGATATCAACACATTGTTTATAAAGAAACATTACAAATTAATTTACAATACATTACATTTCTTCGTTCTATCATTGTTTTACAGTCTAGGCGATACAAACAAAACTAGTTCGTTAACTACACATTCTTACTACTATCGCCCTTGCTTCTATTCACGTAACATCAACCACACACCTCAGGCAAGTAACAGGTCACCAAATCATTCCAATTTAGGTACACCTGAAAAGCAGTTTAAAACGGGTCAACTACTAGAGTTGGTGAGTTTCACGAGTTTCAAGAAAACAGTAATGAGTGAAGCTAACACTCGTAATCATGAGTATGTATGTATATGATGTATGTGATGTAATTATGCTAAGCTACAGTGAAGCCTGGACTATTCGTGCTGCGTGCCTCCATTTCCCACGCTCAATCAACCACTGTGGCCCCTTTCCGCCCACAACATGCCCCGGTAGCTATGTCTAACACTACATAGCCTGTTTGTATAAATATGGTCATGTGCAAACGGCGCTATGTGACACAGCAACCAGGCCGATTCCGTTTGGGTTTATCAAACCAATAGTACTATTAACAAGCCACCGGCTCGAAGTTAATCACTGTGTTAGTGGGGACTTTCATGTGTTAGCACTTAGATAATTCACATCATCACATGTTTCAGATAAGTATATAGATATAAGCAAACATGCTTTTCACCCCAGAAGTTCGTAAAACTGTTTAAAAGTGGGGTCATGAAACTCACGGTTTAGTGGATAATCAGTACTGTATCAGCTCGTGGTTTGTTCGGTCCGTTATCAGTAGTTCCTATAATCAATATTATAATAATATTAATATTTTAATATTATTATAATCTCAATACTAAACTGGGCTGTATAACTAATCTGGGTGTAGCTGGAACGCCCAGAAAGTGGCAATAGGCTTAGGTTGTGATGTTGTTCAATGTCTAATACTTAAAACCAAACTTGGCTCAGACTCCCGTTTTCCCAGCTGGGCCAAGTTGCTCGTTTACGCGTTTAGAAAACACTTATGGGAAAATAAGCTTGAGTAAATGTATTGGTTAATAAAGTGATTAAGTTATAAAGAAGGATCACCTATTAGGGTCCCGGATTAGCCACGGGGCCCGTTTCCGACCTTTTAATCAAGTTTTCAGGTTCTTGTGCTTTTAAGCAAGCTAGGTACAAGTCCTATATCTCAAACCAAGAAATTTTTCATCAACATAACAGCCCTTAACTTAGGGTTTCGGCTAGTGTACAAAAACGAACTTTTGGACCGTAAAAACGTCGTTTCAACCCTTTAATCCGTGTTTATGGTCAAAAAAACTATCAAAACAGGTTCCTTACCGTGTTTATGATCAAAACATGTTTATGGACCATTTTTAGGATTTTTACACGGTTAAGAATGATTTTTGGCAATTAAACTATGTTTATATGATATTAACTATGATTAATAACTTGAAAAAACATGATTAAAATCAAACTTTACCTAGTGTTTTGAAAGGAATTAGTAGAACAGGGTTTTCTACTGCTTGGAAGCTGGAGGTGTGTGAAAATGACATATAGAAATTGCTTATTCAAGAAGTTATACCAAATTTGAGGTGGGCACACCCTTTTAGCAACCGGACCATTTTGGGCCCATTTTGGCTCAATTTTCGTAATTTACAGCCCAAACATGAAAACCCAAGTCCAAATTTATTTCGAGTTCGGTTTTTGGCGCGAAAAACTTATCGGGTGCGTTAAACAGCGCGAAAACGAGTGTTTTTCGGCTAGTTTTGTGTAAATTATAAAAACATACTATATGTTTGTAAAAATCAAAAATATTTTCACGGATCGCTTAAAACATTTCAAATAAGTGTTTGGTAAGTCTTTTTCGGCTTATCGGATGATACAATGCTTGGTTTGTAACTATCTTTTGCGTTTAAATCTATAGCGGGTAGTTAAACGAGCATATTTTCGTTTAACTTGTTTGCTATCAAACTAAGGCCATATTTCTAATGTTTTACCTTGTATTAAACGTATATCACTCATAGATGGACACCCGAGATATCTGGGTCATAACCCGACCCGTTCGGTTAATCGTTCGTTTATTATGCAAAAAGCGTTTATTTGCTTAATCGGTAAATACGTAATGAGGTGTACCTTGTTTTGGCTCAAATGTCACAATAAAACCAAGAGTGGTCGGTTGAACTCTGTTATGATCCTGTGTAGAATTTTTTTTCAGGGACGAAAAAGTCTTAAGTGTGGGGATATTTGATGTGTTGTAAAACATACTTATTTTCCGCACCTTTTATCTACGTATTATATTATATTAACGTATATTATCTAGGTTTTACATATTTTTATTTATCTTGTAGGTTTCGGGTTAAAGGAAGAAAAACCGAGATTTTCGAGGAGCTTAAAGGCCTTTTACGCATATGATTTCAAGACAAAGCTCAAAGCCTGACCCATATGCATCATGGAGGCCCAAGTCTTACGATAACATTATTATATCAAAAAAATAGAATCCTAACACACCACAGAGGTGCCGATCGGAAATCACAGTTTTTCACCATAGTTTTTCACTGCGGCGGATAGGGAAGGAAGAAGAGACAAGAAACAAGCCTCGGGATCATTCACCGTAGTTTTTCACTACCAAGGAGCAGCCCGGAATTCATCCATATCCTTTCTTTCATAACATTGTTCAACACTTTGATTTTCTTGTTCAATTGATTAGTAGTTTTGCAATTGCTTGAGATATTGACTTGTTTAGGATATTTGTTGATCATTGGATGATTGTTAAGATGATTGGTATGAAGTATAAAATGTTTTTATTGAGTATTTGCTGCTGTCCAAAAAGTATGCTAGGCTAATCTTGTCAGTTCTACCTATGAATGATGATAATTGTTATGTTTTGATGATTTTATTGGATTGTTTGATTGATAGATGTTAATTGTTATTGTAAAGTTTGATTTATACATGAAATAGGTTATGTTTAGTGGCTGGAAATTAAATCAATTTATTGCTTAAACCCCTTACATTGGTTGATTAGTTTTGTATTGATTGATCGGTGCTTGTTTGATTCTAGACTTTGTGTTTAGGGTTTGTTTGCGGTAGGTACAACCGTAGGGTTTTGTTGCGTGATTTTGAGGTTAAAATACAGCGGTTAGGCACCTTTTTAAAGACCGAGAGGTGATAAGAAGTTTGGGTCGTCTCATTACCTTTGCATGCTTAGTTGTGAAAACTTGGTGTGCGTTGGACATGTCTAAAATAATATCCTAAAACGAAAATCCTAAACCACACACAACCGGCAAGTGTACCAGTCGCAAGTAGTATAAACTTAGGAAGTCCGAGTATCGAACACGAAGACATGTAAGGACGCTAACGATCACTAACCCTAGATAAGACCTACATTAGAATAATATTTAATTGATTTTTGATTTTTAATGACTTAACTGGACTAACTGAACTGACTGACAAAAGTTACCAAAAATAGAAAACTTAACGACAAACTAACTGTGTTAACTTCGGATGGGGAAAAACGTATACCTAGGTTTGAATCAAATTGTAGGCCTAACAAGTAAATGGGTTGGATGATATCAACACACCGGCTCTTAAAGATGACACGACTAAGGATCGCTCGGCTCACTGGATTACCTCTCGGTCTCACTCAACAAGCCTAAACTACTCAAAATCGGCTAAAACAACCAAACCGGGAAACAATGGTTAACGTGTTCTAATGTTGACTCACCTCTCGGTCTCACCAACACTCGACCCTAACGGCAATAAATACTACACAACCAAGGATAGAGGAACAATCTAACTTAAACCAAATATAGACCAACTAGTCGCTCAAAACACCTAAACCTGGCTAGAAACGAACTCGCTCTTGCACAATTCTAATTCTAGCATACAAAGCCAGTGAGACAACCCTACTTCTTATCACCTCTTGGTCTCTAAGAAGGTGTCTAACCGCT
Source organism: Bidens hawaiensis (assembly GCF_021521415.1). Lineage (NCBI taxonomy): Eukaryota > Viridiplantae > Streptophyta > Magnoliopsida > Asterales > Asteraceae > Bidens > Bidens hawaiensis. Next base: position 79,535 of record NW_027491115.1, on the reverse strand, counting down.
GTACTTTAACCAAATATATCATGCAACAAAACCCTACGGTTGTTCCTACCGCAAACAAACCCTAAACACAAAATCTAGAATCAAACAAGCACCGATCAATCAATACAAAACTAATCAACCAACGCAAGAGGTTTATGCAATGAATTACCAAAATTTCCAGCCCTTAAACACAACCTATTTCATGTCTAAATCAAACTTTACAATAACAATTAAGGTATATTAATCAAACAATCTATAAAACTCATCAAACACTAGCAATTATCATCATTCCTACGTAGAACTAACAAGTTTAGCCTCTAATCATATTTGGACAGCCATGAAGACTCAATAAAAACATCTTATAACTCATCCCAATCATCTTAACAATTGTTCAACAATCAATAGCAATCATAAACAAGTCAATCTCATAACACCGATAGAGTATTGCTACTGTGAGAGTCCCAAGCTCTCTGCTCAATAAACTCCAAGTCCCTCTCCTAGAAGATAAGGACTGGATCACATGATGGATCAGGAACTAGTAAATCAATGGAAAACCCTCTTTTTGAAACTGTCCCTCCTTGACTCATCCCTAGTAGCTCATAGTCTCTTGAAAGACGCTTAATAACCTAGGGACCGAGTAAGATGGTTGAGCCTTAAAATTGTAATTAAGTTCTAATGCAGGTCTGATTGAGGCTTCTGTTACCTCAACGTCATGATTTAGAACCGATGCCTCAATTCTCATCCCGTTTACATCATTGACATATGTTGCAGACCCCCAAAAATCCGAAATATGGTTCCTGTATATTGTGGGATTTTCAATTAATACTACTCTCAGGTTAGAGTTTCTCAAAATGTTTATCATTGGCTCCAATTCTCGGTTGTCATCATCGAGCTCCAACTGAGCTTTAATATTATGCCTCTTCTTAAATTTATAGGCCATCAGGTCTGCAAAATAAGAGAATATATCAGTACACAAAGTTGCAGAACTAATAATCGAAGATGAGTAAATGATTTTAGCATCTTCAATAACGTGTTCCGTTGTAATATGCGTACCTGCACAAACAAGTAAACAATTATCGAAAAACGATGTCTTTTCGAAGTCGAAACAGAGCTAATGGCTGTATTCAAAGTAAAATTGAGTAAGTGTTATGATTAATCAAGCAAGTGGAAGATAATACGAGCAAGAGGGTTTTGTGTTTAGGTTTAAGAGATAGGAAGAAATATGTGAAAAAGTTTCTAATTCCTCCTTTTATACCTAACGTTTGGGTGGTATAGTACCTCAATTTGTCGTCTAGCACATGACGGTTGTCATTTAATTAAAAATTTAATGTACCTCCCTTGCTCGAGCATACAGCCAAAGCAACAGCTTGCTCCCACTGTACTCGAGTACATAGTATAACCCTTGCTCGTAGTTCTTGGAATATGATGCTTTTGAGCACTAGTATACTTGAGGCAATGTGCTCGAATAGACTTGTGCTCGACGCTTTAGCCAGAGATGTTTGATCATAGCTTGCTCGAGTACTGAGTCATACTCGAGGGTTAGTGTGCTCGACCGTACAAAATCTTAAATATGTAAGCCTAAGTAACACCTGTAATCTAACCCTACTCGAAGATGCATCATGCTCGAGATACTTAGAAATCTATGATGATAATATCCTATGCTCGAGATGCATTCTTAAGTGTTAGAACCTTTGCTCGACTAACTTAGATTGCTAAGGCTCAATGTGCATGATGTACCCTTTATTCTCGAAAGCCTTAGCAAATTGAATCTTTCCTATGCCTCTAGTTTAATGCGCAACCTAAGTTTCTAGCTCAAAAGTTTGCTCGAGCTACTTAACAAAATGATCCATTTACTTAAGCTCGAACTTTCATGCCGAAATACCTAGAACACTTCTATGCTCAAAACACTTAAATGTTTTCTATCTTTCAGTTCTATGTGGTTGATGACTTAGGTCTTATAATTCATCATGCAATCATACTCGAAAAACATAACATCCATTTTCTCATCACAGTGGGTGCTTGTACGTAAGATGCATGCTCGAAACACTTGACAACAAATTTTCATGTCATTAGGATGCATGCTCGAAACACCTAATAATTTATACAAGTCACATAAGACGCTTGACACAATGTTATCATGCGTAGTAATCAAAGTTCTTCTGCTCGAATTAAAAATGATCGTTTCAATTTGATGAGCCGACCTAAACAGTTCGTTTAAGGTGAAATAAGAGATCAAAATCCAGTTCAAAATAAAATTCATTTCGACTCGTTTGGAAAGATCTCCACATGGGATCAGATTATCTAATTACTGTCACACCATTTCATTTTCAGCCTTATAATGACTTAAGTAAGGTTTACACTAGGTGGAAGCACTTAACATGATTCTTATAACTTTCGTGATATGCTTAAGATTCAATTAAGAGCTTGAGTTGGAATGGTTACACTTCAGACTTCGGTTGTTCCTTATTTCTTCTCAAAGCTTATTTAGCTTTCTCCGAACACCCCAATTTGACTTCAACCCCCTGATGCCTTGGTCAAAATATTGATTTATTTGAGCAGTCATATATATATATATATATATATATATATATATATATATAGGGGATGGATCATGCGAGAAGTGATATTATAGCGAGAAGTGCGAGAAGTCGATCTCAACCATTTATTATCTCTGATTTGTTCAATGCATTAACTCCTCTAATTACTCTTAAAATATTCTTCACATTAATTCTTGTAGGTTACAAAATTGAATTATCTATTACCTACATATAAAACAATGTATATGTAGGTGAATTGCATTAAATTTATCACCTACACAAGTAACATAATAATCTACATATAGCTCACATTCAATTATACAAATTGTTAGTTATTTTTATTTTTATCAAAATGTAACTCGTATTTACCAACACAACTTATTCCTACACTAATTTTGTTTCATTTATTTTTCACCAACACATAACTAATATTTACCTACACATATATCATATTTATCTACACAGCTTGCTAGTTCACTTTATTTTCACCTACATATAAATAATATTCATCTACACGTAACTCATATTTGCCTACCACATAAAAGATAGATTATAAAATAATTAAAATTATAAAAAAAATATGATGTGTTCCTACATTGCGAATATTTTACAAGTTTAGGTTAATACTATTAATTGTATGTGATATCATGAACAAGGTTTGTTTGTTTAGGTTAATATTCTGATATGTGTAGGCAAATACAAATGGGTAGGCTATAACATGAAGTAAATTTGTATATGTGGGTTATTATTGTGATTTGTGTAGGTTAACATGAACTAGTTATGTGCATGTATATAAATATTGTGATCTTGTGTAGGTAATAACATGAACTAGTTTTTGTACGTGTAGGTTAATATTATGATTTGTGTAGGTATTTGTTTTTATGATGGTTAATATATTTATATTTTTTATAGTATGAGTATGATGGTTTTGTTTTATGAATTTTTTAAAGATTAAGTCAGATTAAAAAATAAAAATAAATGTATAATCATTTGTAACTTAACATTAATTAGTATTAATTACCAAAAGAAACTCCTAAACTTTTTACTAATATTCTACTACAATTAAATAAACCGAAATTAAAAAGAAACTTATGATTGGCTAGGATCTCTTCTTGCACTTCTCACACTAAAAACACTTCTGAAATGAACCCATACTGCCTAGTGATCACAGATGATTACTCAAGATTTACTTGGGTATACTTTATGGGCAGCAAGGATGAGACCCCGGAATTAATCAGAATCTATGTACTGAAAATGGAAAATCAACTTGAAAGAAATGTGAAAGTCATCATAAGTGACAATGGGATAGAATTCAAGAATGGAATAATGGAAGAATTCTGCACTTCTAAGGGGATATTTAAAAATACAGTGCACCTAGACTCCTGAGCAAAATGGTGTTGCAGAAAGAAGAAACAGAACATTGATTTAAGCTACAAGGACCATGATTGCTAATGCAAATCTGCTAGTCACTTTCTGGGCAGAAGCAATCAACACTGCATGTTATGTTTAGAACAGGGTTCTACTAAAAAAGGCTCAAAATAAGACTCCATATGAGGTTATCTTTAAAAGAAAGCCCTATGTGAAGTTCTTAAAGCCTTTTGGATGCAGATGCTCACTGTTGAATACAAAGGATTATCTGAACAAATTCCAGTCAAAATCCCTGGAATGTTTCTTTGTGGGATACTCATCTCATTCAAAGGCTTACAGAGTCTATGTGAAGGAGCACATGGCTGTCATTGAGTCCCAAATGGCTTTTTGACTTGGAGAAGATGATCAAGTCTTTCAAAATTTACAATGAAGATAAGGATGACAGCATGTACATAACCAGCTTTGAAGACAAAGGAAAACAAAAACAAGTTGATCTGGACAAGCTATGGTCATCTGTTTCTCCTAATTCAAATTGATTTAACTTTGAGAGAAGCAACCAAGAAGGTGCTGAAGTTGAGATGAATGGAAAAGATAGTCTCTAATGAAGGTCCAAGTGATGTGTAGAGTGAGCCAATTCAAAGTCAACAACCTACTCAGCCTGAAGGGAGAAATCAATTTGAAGACAGGTTTCAGTCTTTGTTTGACTCTCTACAAATTGGGTCAAATGAGGGATCATCATCTGAGATTAATCAACTTCAAGAAGATGGTGAAAGTCAAAAAAAATTGAAAGTGAAACTGCTGAGTTAAATATGACCAATCTTGTGACAGAAGTGTCTGCACAACAATTTGTGCAGACTGCCTCTGTTGAAAGAAATCACCCTGCAGAGAATATCATAGGAGACTTGCAGGAGATAGTGACTTGAAGCTCTTCTGAAAAAGCCAACATCTGCATGTATGCCTACTTTCTATCCCAAGTTGAACCAAAGAACATCAATCAAGCTTTAAAGGACACCAGCTGGATAGAAGCTATGTAGGAAGATTTAGCCCAATTCAGAGACTTACATGTATGGAACTTAGTTGACAAGTCCAGAGGCAAGTATGCTATTGGAACAAAATGGGTGTTCAGGAACAAGAAAGATGAAACGGGCATAGTGATCAAGAACAAAGCAAGATTGGTGGCTCTAGGATGCTTACAAGAAGAAGGAGTGGACTTTGAAGAAATCTTTGCTCCAGTTGCAAGACTAGAGGCTATGTGGATCTTTCTGGAATATGCAGCATCAATGAATATTAAAGTCTATCAACTTGATGTGAAGTCTGCATTTTTAAATGGAAAGATAGATGAAGAAGTTTATGTCACTCAAACTCCAGGATTTGAAGATCCAGAGCATCCCAGCAAGGTCTTCCAACTTAGCAAAGCGTTGTATGGACTGCATCAAGCGCCAAGGGCCTGGTATGATGAGTTGTCAAACCATCAGTTGGACAATGGCTTCTGCAGAGGAGCTATCGACAAGAACCAGTTCTACAAAAGATGGAACAAGGATCTGCTGCTATTGCAAGTGTATGTGGATGACATTATCATTGGCTCTACAAATGAGTAAATGTGGAAGGAGGTTTAGCAAGTGATGAAATCCAAGTACAAGATGAGCTCAAGGGGGGAAATGAATTTCTTCCTTGGACTTCAGGTATAATAGAAAGCTAATGGAATTTTTATTAACCAATCAAAGTATGTACAAGAGATTCTTAACAAGTTCAAGTGCCAAGACTTCAAGACAGTGTCTACACCAATAGACACACATGAGAAAATGGTACCTAATGAGAAGGGGGATCCGGTGGACCAGCATGAATATAGGGCCAAGATAGAATCACTGATGTATCTTACAGCATCTAGGCCAGATATTATGTTTGCTGTGTGTGTCTATGCTAGATTCCAAGCTAACCCCAAGGTGTCACATATGCTAGCAATTAAAAGGATCTTTAGATATCTAAAGGGAAAACTAGATTTGGGGATTTGGTATCCAAAGAACCCTTCCTTTGACTTGATGTCCTACACAGATAGTGACTATGATGGTAGCAACATGAGTAGAAAATGAACCTCTAGGAGATGCCAGTTTCTAGGGAACAGGCTAGTGTCTTGGCAATGCAAGAAGCAAACTATAGTGTTAATCTCTACTGCTGAAGCTAAGTACATTGCTGCTTCTGCATGCTGTGCACAAGTTCTATATATTCAGAATCAACTGTTGGATTATGGTCTGAATTTCTTGATTACCCCTATTCTAATTGATAATACTGCTGCTTTAAACATTCTAGGACTAAGCACATTGAAATTAGACATCATTTCATTAGGGACAGTAAGGAAAAAGGTTTAATAGAAATGAAAAGGGTAGACACATCTGATAATTTGGCTGATTTATACACCAAACCTTTAGATAAAACCAGGTTTCATTTTCTGTTAAAATACCTATGAATGATAAATGCTGATGAAGTTTGATTTAGGATGTGTGCTTAAGTGAAGTGCTCACTGATTATCCTTGTTACTCACTTTGAATGTTTGCATGATGATTTGCTATGCTTAACTGATTATTCTGAGTGCATGAATCATGTATGTGACTGTCTTTGTCTGAAAATTTAGTTAAAACTGTTAATTACAGCGTTTTGTACTTTGGTTTGTGCTTGCATGATGTATCTCTGTGGTGTTAAGTATGTCGAGCATGACTCTGTGCTTGATGCTCCTTGAGCACAAGCAGTGGTACTTGTAAGACTCTTCTAAGTCTTTCAAGCACATAGGTCATAGCTCAGTTGCTCGAGCATAGATTCCTGTCTTGAAAACTTTCCAAGTATTTCGAGCACGACTCTGTGTTTCATGGTGTGTTTGGTGTTCTTCAACCACAAACAAACCATACTTGAGATTCCTCAAGGAAGTGGAGCACAAATGTTACATTACTACTGGTCGAGCATGGACATGTGCTCTGGAAACTTTCTAAGTATTCCAAGCACAAGTCTACTGCTCGAGCACGCAGTTAAGTCTTTCGAGCACAAGCACTGAAATGATAGATTTTAAAGTTGCTCGGTAGACTTTCGAGTATGCTCGATGAATTTCTGAGCATGCTCGACAGACTTATGTGTTGATTTGTTTGTTCTATGCTATCTGAATGAATGTGTTTGACATTGGTGAAGTGTGTGCTTGTTAAATACGCTTGAGTGACATCACTGTTTTCAAAATCATTCCTTAAATGAATTTTTCAAAAGAAATGATTTTTGAAATTGTGAAATAATTTTAACTAAGCAACACTGTTTTTTTTGTGATCTCATAAGAGATATAATAAGATTATCCAGTTATAAGCTTTAAAGAAGCTTAAAAGTTTTTGTATAGAAATAGTATCCAACTTATGGGAAGTGATAGAAAACTGTTTAAGACAACAACCCATAGATTATAAGCTCAAAAGGCTTTGAATACAGTCATTGACATTGTATGGTAGCTTTCCATAATCTGTAGTTGTCATATGTGATATAAATCTAAATCTGCTAAGTCTGATGTGGTGAACCATTAGAAGATAATGTATGATCTCTAGCACATCTCTCCGAACGATAGGCAGAAAGGTAATTATCCAATCATACATGAGCCTGTTGGTGTCTCTAGTCTAACAAAATGTTTACAAAGTATTCAAGCAGATATAAATTATTTCTATATAGCAAATTTAACGAAAGAAAAGAAAAAGAAAGTTATTAAAAATATAAAAAGCTCAAAAATAGTATAAAGAAATAAGTTGTCTGGTATCATGACTTAAGGGGCACTAAGGGAACTACAGGGGTGGAGCATCCAAATAAGTCCTAAACACCCTGAATATAAGGCATGTAAGTCCGGATGGCATGCAAGTCCAGTGTTCAACCTTATAGTCTGTTATCTAAACAAATATATATATAAATTGCTCACTATACTAAAAACAATTTTAACCAAGGGTTGAAGTCAATTCGGGGTGATTTGGATAAAGCTAAATAAGCTTTGAGAAGAGATTATAAGCAACCTGAAAATATAGTGATAGCCATTCCTAACTTATGCATTAATTGAAACTTAAATGTATCACAGAAAGCAATGACAATTATGCTAAGTTTACTTGCTGTCAACTTGACTCAAGTCATAATAACATTGACTGTGAAGTGGTGTGACCTTGTCTTAGATAGTCTGATCCCATGTTGAGATCTTTCTATGAAATTGTTTTCAATAGAATATTCAACTGGAATTTGATCTCTTATTTCACCTTAAACAAATTGCTTAGTTCAGCTCACTGTTCTGAAATGATTATCTTTTATGAAAAGTTGCAATTTGAGCAGAGAACATGAGTGATCATGTCCGGAATTAGTGGCGTAAGATTTGTGATTTCAAAAACATAACTGAAAAATCAATTAAGTGTTTCGAGCAAAGAAATTTTGCTTGCTTGTGTAATAACATTGTTTCGAGTATGCTGTATAACTTGTATGATTCATCTATGTGTTTCGAGTATGAATGTTACTTTCAAGCATACTGATGATCTGAAAAATTGCTAAGAGTTTCGAGCATGTATCTTACTTTCGAGCACCTGTTATGATATGAAAATTGATGTTAGGTGTTTCGAGCATGATTGGATGGTATGTCAGACCTAAGTCGTCGAGCACAAAGAAATGAATGATAGGAAACATTTTAAGTGTTTCGAGCATAGAAGTGTGCTAGACACTTAGACATGAGGGTTCGAGCTTAAAAACTTAATGGATCAATTTGTTAAGTAGTTCGAGCAATCTTGTATGCTAGACCCTTAGGTTGTGTGTTCGAGTACACGCATAGGAAGGATTCAATCTGCTAAGGCTTTCGAGCATAAGGGTACATCGAGCACATTGAGCTGCAGTAATCTATGTGAGTCGAGCAAAGGTTACAACACTGCTAAGAATGCATCTCGAGCATAGGTGATTGTCATGATAGATTTCTAAGTGTCACAAGCATGATGCATAGTAGAGTAGGGTTAGATTACAGGTGTGACTCAGGCATACATATTTTGAGTAAAATTTGACAAGTACTTTCGAGCACACTACCCCTCGAGTATGATTCAATAATAGAGCAAGTAATCTTATGCTCATTAAACATTTAGCTAAGGCATCGAGCACAAGTCCATTCGAGCACACTGTCTCGAGTATACTAGTGCTCAAGAGCATTATATCCCAAGTACGTCGAGCAAGGGTTGTACTATGTACTCGAGTACAGTGGGAGACAGCTGTTCATTTGGCTGTATGCTCGAGCAAGGGAGGTACATTAAATTTGAATTAAATGAGAACTGTCGTGCACTAGACGACAAAAGGATGTACTGTACCACCCAAACATTAGGTATAAAAAGGGGACTTAGAAACTTTTTCACATATTTCTTCTTCTTTCTCTTAAACCTAGACGCAAACCCCTCTTGCTCTTGCTTTTCCCTGCTTGCTCGATTATAATTGAATATAGCCATTAGCTCTGTTTTGACTTCAGTAAGACATCATTGTTCGATAATCGCCACACCGATTTTGAAATTAGAGTTTCTAATTGATTTACGGACTAATTGTTTACTTGTTTTTGAAGGTACGCATATTACTACGGAATAGGTTATTGAAGAAGCTATTATCCTCTACCTATCCTCAATTATTAGTTCTGCAACTGTGTGTAATGACTTATTTTTCTTCTTTTGCAGAACTAAATGCCTTAAAATTCGAGAAGAAGCACAATATGTGCGCTCAGTTAGAGTTTGATGATGATAACATAGAGTTGGAAAACATGATCACTTTTTTAAGAAACTCCAATTTAAGAGTAGCTCTTACCGAGAGCCCCACCATTTACAGGAACCATAACTCGGATTTTTGGGGGTCAGCTACGTATGTGAATGATGTGAATCGGAAGAGGATTGAGGCCTCTATCCTAAATCATGACATTGAGATTACCGATGCCTCAATAAGAGCTATATTGGACTTAAATGACAACTTTGATGCTCAGCCATCCTACTCAGTCCCCAGATTATTGAGATTCTTGCAAGAGACTATGGGTTATCAAGGGCGTGTGAAGGGAGGACAGTTCCAAATGTGGAGTTTTCCATTGATGTACTGTTTCCTGATCCACCATGTAATCTAGTCTTTATCTCCAAGGAGAGGGACTTGGACACTCATAAGCAGGGAATTGGGCACTCTTACTGTAGCGATCTTATACCAGCAGCCCTTCGATATATCAAGATTTATCTTCCAAGGATTAGTGTCAAATGCAAAGAAGGAAGTAAATCAGAGGTTCCTTATGTATCCAAGGTTCCTGCAGATTTTGATAAACCGATTGTTGCCAGATCTTCAAAGAACAAGGGAGATTTTGAGATTGCTAGATCCTAATATCTGCAAGAGAATGAAAGATGCAAAGAGCAAGTTGGAAGATAATAATGATTGGGATATTCTCCCATGGTTACTTGTGCCGGCTCTAGGTGCTATTGAAGTGCCTAGAACCCTTGGTAACATTGACAATGAAGAGGATGATGATGTTGATGATGATGGTGCAGATGATGATAATGATCAGAACGATGAAGGGGACAATGATCCAGATGATGATAATGCAATGGTTGTGGGTAATAATGATGACACTCAAGAGGTTGTTGGTGATGTGCCTATGATTGAACAATCTACTCATGAAGGATAAGATGTAGAATTGGAGGTAAATGAAGAAACTAATGAACCAGTTGAAGGTCCGAGCAACAGAGCTACAGCGGCTATGGATGATGATGTGTTTGTAGCAAATGTCGTATCAAATGTTGCTAATACCATCAATAAGATAACTCCACCAGATTCACCAACACCTGAGACATACATTGATGATACAGACTCTATTTAAATTAATGATGTCAATGACGATGTTCCTACCTCACCTACCACACCTGTTTCCCAACCTAACCAACCTGATCAAGATACTCATCTTCCAACTCCACCATCCTCCCCATTACAAGACTACCACTACTCAGCCAACACAATCGATTCCCACAGAACCTGAGCACTATAAAGTACCATCTCAAGAAACAGCCGAGTCTGAACCCTTTTCTGAACCTGCCTCAAAGCCAACTCAAGAAACCCTACCTTAAAGCACAAATCTTTATGACATTGTTTTTGAAAATGCCAAGCTTGAATTTGAGAATATCATGCTGAAGGAAAAGATTGTTGTTTTGGAATCAAGGAACAAAGCTTTGTAGGCTGCATTTGACTGAAGCATTATTGAAAATTCGATCCCTAGAGGGACATTCTAAGGTTGAGTAGACCTCAGATGTACCAAAACAGTGGGAGAAACATGAAGAAGAAGAAGAACCCCTTTGGCAATACTGGCAAAATTTCAAACGGGCCGCGAGGTGGCATCATGGCATAGTTATTGATCCGATTCTTTCGTAGGGTCCTAAAATATTGTATGGAGGTCACCAAGACCGAATTTCTAATCCGATTAAGTGGTTCGACCCATACTCAGTTTTTTCTCCGTCTCAGTGAACATACCCCTTTGGCAATTACGGCAAAATATCGAACGGGCCACAAGGTGGCTTCAGGGCATAGTTATTGATCCGATTCTTTCGTAGGGTCATATAATATTGTATGGAGGTCACCAAGACCGAATTTCTGATCCGACTCAGTGGTTCGACCCATACTCAGTTTTTTCTCCGTTTAAGTGAACATACCCCTTTGGCAATACTGGCAAAATTTATAATGGGCCGCGAGGTGGCGTCAGGGCATAGTTATTGATCCGATTCTTTCGTAGGGTCCTAAAATATTGTATGGAGGTCACCAAGACCGAATTTCTGATCCGATTAAGTGGTTCGACCCATACTCAGTTTTTTCTCCGTCTCAGTGAACATACCCCTTTGTCAATACTGGCCAAATTTATAACGGGTCGCGAGGTGGCGTCAGGGCATAGTTATTGATCCGATTATTTCGTAGGGTCATAAAATATTGTATGGAGGTCACCAAGACCGAATTTCTGATTCGACTCAGTGGTTAGACCCATACTCAGTTTTTTCTCCGCCTAAGTGAACATACCCCTATGGCAATACTGGCAAAATTTATAACGGGTCGCGAGGTGGCGTCATGGCATAGTTATTGATCCGATTCTTTCGTAGGGTACTAAAATATTGTATGGGAGGTCACCAAGACCGAATTTATGATCCGATTCAGTGGTTCGACCCATACTCAGTTTTTTCTCCGTCTCGGTGAACATACCCCTTTGGCAATACTGGTAAAATTTCAAACTGGCCGCGAGATGGCGTCCGGACATAGTTATTGATCCGATTCTTTCGTAGGGTCCTAAAATATTGTATGGAGGTCACCAAGACCGAATTTATGATCCGATTCAGTGGTTCGACCCATACTCAGTTTTTTCTTCGTCTCAGTGAACATACCTCTTTGGCAATACTTGCAAAATTTCAAACGGGCCGCGAGGTGGCGTCATGGCATAGTTATTGATCCGATTCTTTCGTAGGGTCCTAAAATATTGTATGGAGGTCACCAAGACCGAATTTCTGATCCGATTAAGTGGTTCTACCCATACTCAGTTTTTTCTCCGTCTCAGTGAACATACCCCTTTGGCATTTACGGTAAAATATCGAACGGGCCACGAGGTGGCGTCAGGGCATAGTTATTGATCCGATTCTTTCGTAGGGTCATATAATATTGTATGGAGGTCACCAAGACCTAATTTCTGATCCGACTCAGTGGTTCGACCCATACTCAGTTTTTTCTCCGTTTAAGTGAACATACCCCTTTGGCAATACTGGCAAAATTTATAACGGGCCGCGAGGTGGCGTCAGGGCATAGTTATTGATCCGATTCTTTCGTAGGGTCCTAAAATATTGTATGGAGGTTACCAAGACCGAATTTCTGATCCGATTAAGTGGTTCGACCCATACTCAGTTTTTTCTCCGTCTCAGTGAACATACCCCTTTTTCAATACTGGCAAAATTTATAACGGGTCGCGAGGTGGCGTCAGGGCATAGTTATTGATCCGATTCTTTCGTAGGGTCATAAAATATTGTATGGAGGTCACCAAGACCGAATTTCTAATTCGACTCAGTGGTTCGACCCATACTCAGGTTTTTCTCCGTCTAAGTGAACATACCCCTTTGGCAATACTGGCAAAAGTTATAACGGGTCGCGAGGTGGCGTCAGGGCATAGTTATTGATCCGATTCTTTCGTAGGGTACTAAAATATTGTATGGGAGGTCACCAAGACCGAATTTATGATCCGATTCAGTGGTTCGACCCATACTCAGTTTTTTCTCCGTCTAAGTGAACATACCCCTTTGGCAATACTGGCAAAATTTCAAACGGGCCGCGAGATGGCGTCCGGGCATAGTTATTGATCCGATTCTTTCGTAGGGTCCTAAAATATTGTATGGAGGTCACCAAGACCGAATTTCTGATCCGATTCAGTGGTTCGACCCATACTCAGTTTTTTCTCCGTCTCAGTGAACATACCCCTTTGGCAATTACGGTAAAATATCGAACGGGCCACGAGGTGGCGTCAGGGCATAGTTATTGATCCGATTCTTTCGTAGGGTCATATAATATTGTATGGAGGTCACCAAGACCTAATTTCTGATCCGACTCAGTGGTTCGACCCATACTCAGTTTTTTCTCCGTTTAAGTGAACATACCCCTTTGGCAATACTGGCAAAATTTATAACGGGCCGCGAGGTGGCGTCAGGGCATAGTTATTGATCCGATTCTTTCGTAGGGTCCTAAAATATTGTATGGAGGTCACCAAGACCGAATTTCTGATCCGATTAAGTGGTTCGACCCATACTCAGTTTTTTCTCGGTCTCAGTGAACCTTTGGCAATACTGGCAAAATTTCAAACGGGCCGCGAGCTGGCGTCCGGGCATAGGTATTTATCCGATTCTTTCGTAGGGTCCTAAAATATTGTATGGGAGGTCACCAAGACCGAATTTATGATCCGATTCAGTGGTTCGACCCATACTCAGTTTTTTCTCCGTCTTAGTGAACATACCCCTTTGGCAATACTGCCAAAATTTCAAACGGGCCGCGAGCTGGCGTCCGGGCATAGTTGTTGTTCCGATTTTTCGTAGGGTCCAAAAATATTGTATGGAGGTCACCAAAACCGAATTTCTGATCTGATTCAGTGTTTCGACCCATACTCAGTTTTTTCTCCGTCTCAGTGAACATACCCCTTTAGCAATACTGGCAAAATTTCAAACGGGCCGCGAGCTGGCGTCCGGGCATAGTTGTTGATCCGATTCTTTCGTAGGGTCCTAAAATATTGTATGGAGGTCACCAAGACCGAATTTCTGATCCGATTCAGTGGTTCGACCCATACTCAGTTTTTTCTCCGTCTCATTGAACATACCCCTTTGGCAATACTCGCAAAATTTCAAACGGGCCGCGAGGTGGCGTCATGGCGTAGTTATTGATCCGATTCTTTCGTAGGGTCCTAAAATATTGTATGGGAGGTCACCAAGACCGAATTTATGATCCGATTTAGTGGTTCGACCCATACTCAGTTTTTTCTCCGGCTTAGTGAACATACCCCTTTGGCAATTACGGCAAAATTTCAAACGGGCCGCGAGCTGTCTTCCGGGCATAGTTATTGATCCGATTCTTTCGTAGGGTCCTAGAATATTGTATGGAGGTCACAAAGACCGAATTTCTGATCCGATTTCGTGGTTCGACCCATACTCAGTTTTTTCCCCGTCTCAGTGAACATACCCCTTTGGCAATACTGGCAAAATTTCAAACGGGCCGCTAGGTGGCGTCATGGCATAGTTATTGATCCGATTCTTTCGTAGGGTCCTAAAACATTGTATGGGAGGTCTCCCAGACCGAATTTATGATCCGATTCAGTGGTTCGACCCATACTCAGTTTTTTCTCCGTCTCAGTGAACATACCCCTTTAGCAATACTGGCAAAATTTCAAACGGGCCGCGAGCTGGCGTCCGGGCATAGTTGTTGATCCGATTCTTTCGTAGGGTCCTAAAATATTGTATGGAGGTCACCAAGACCGAATTTCTGATCCGATTCAGTGGTTCGACCCATACTCAGTTTTTTCTCCGTTTAAGTGAACATACCCCTTTAGCAATACTGGCAAAATTTATAAAGGGCCGCGAGGTGGCGTCAGGGCATAGTTATTGATCCGATTCTTTCGTAGGGTCCTAACATATTGTATGGAGGTCACCAAGACCGAATTTCTGATCCGATTAAGTGGTTCGACCCATACTCAGTTTTTTCTCCGTCTCAGTGAACATACCCCTTTGGCAATTACGGTAAAATATCGAACGGGCCACGAGGTGGCGTCAGGGCATAGTTATTGATCCGATTCTTTCGTAGGGTTATATAATATTGTATGGAGGTCACCAAGACCGAATTTCAGATCCGACTCAGTGGTTCGACCCATACTCAGTTTTTTCTCCATTTAAGTGAACATACCCCTTTGGCAATACTGGCAAAATTTATAACGGGCCGCGAGGTGGCTTCAAGGCATAGTTATTGATCCGATTCTTTCGTAGGGTCCTAAAATATTGTATGGAGGTCACCAAGACCGAATTTCTGATCCGATTAAGTGGTTCGACCCATACTCAGTTTTTTCTCCGTCTCATTGAACATACCCCTTTGGCAATACTGGCAAATTTCAAACGGGCCGCGAGCTGGCGTACGGGCATAGTTATTGATCCGATTCTTTCGTAGGGTCCTAAAATATTGTATGGAGGTCACCAAGACCGAATTTCTGATCCGATTCAGTGGTTCGACCCATACTCAGTTTTTTCTCCGTTTAAGTGAACATACCCCTTTGGCAATACTGGCAAAATTTAAAAAGGGCCGCGAGGTGGCGTCAAGGCATAGTTATTGATCCGATTCTTTCGTAGGGTCCTAAAATATTGTACGGAGGTCACCAAGACCGAATTTCTTATCCGATTAAGTGGTTCGACCCATACTCAGTTTTTTCTCCGTCTCAGTGAACATACCCCTTTGGCACTACTGGCAAAAGTTATAAAGGGCCACGAGGTGGCGTCAGGGCATAGTTATTGATCCGATTCTTTCGTAGGGTCCTAACATATTGTATGGAGGTCACCAAGACCGAATTTGTGATCCGATTAAGTGGTTCGACCCATACTCAGTTTTTTCTCCGTCTCAGTGAACATACCCCTTTGGCAATTACGGCAAAATATCGAACGGGCCACGAGGTGGCGTCAGGGCATAGTTATTGATCCGATTCTTTCGTAGGGTTATATAATATTGTATGGAGGTCACCAAGACCGAATTTCTGATCCGACTCAGTGGTTCGACCCATACTCAGTTTTTTCTCCGTCTCAGTGAACATACCCCTTTGGCAATACGGGCAAAATTTCAAACGGGCCGCGAGGTGGCGTAATGGCGTAGTTATTGATCCGATTCTTTCGTAGGGTCCTAAAAAATTGTATGGGAGGTCACCAAGACCAAATTTATGATCCGATTCAGTGGTTCGACCCATACTCAGCTTTTTCTCCGTCTCAGTGAACATACCCCTTTGGCAATTACGGCAAAATATCGAACAGGCCGCGGGGTGGCGTCAGGTCATAGTTATTGATCCGATTCTTTCGTAGGGTTATATAATATTGTATGGAGGTCACCAAGACCGAATTTCTGATCCGACTCAGTGATTCGACCCACACTCAGTTTTTTCTCCGTCTCAGTGAACATACCCCTTTGGCAATACTGGCAAAATTTATAAAGGGCCGCGAGGTGGCGTCAGGGCATAGTTATTGATCCGATTCTTTCGTAGGGTCCTAACATATTGTATGGAGGTCACCAAGACCGAATTTCTGATCCGATTAAGTGGTTCGACCCATACTCAGTTTTTTCTCCGTCTCAGTGAACATACCCCTTTAGCAATTACGGCAAAATATCGAACGGGCCACGAGGTGGCGTCAGGGCATAGTTATTGATCCGATTCTTTCGTAGGGTCCTAAAACATTGTATGGGAGGTCTCCCAGACCGAATTTATGATCCGATTCAGTGGTTCGACCCATACTCAGTTTTTTCTCCGTCTCAGTGAACATACCCCTTTAGCAATACTGGCAAAATTTCAAACGGGCCGCGAGCTGGCGTCTGGGCATAGTTGTTGATCCGATTCTTTCGTAGGGTCCTAAAATATTGTATGGAGGTCACCAAGACCGAATTTCTGATCCGATTCAGTGGTTCGACCCATACTCAGTTTTTTCTCCGTTTAAGTGAACATACCCCTTTGGCAATACTGGCAAAATTTATAAAGGGCCGCGAGGTGGCGTCAGGGCATAGTTATTGATCCGATTCTTTCGTAGGGTCCTAACATATTGTATGGAGGTCACCAAGACCGAATTTCTGATCCGATTAAGTGGTTCGACCCATACTCAGTTTTTTCTCCGTCTCAGTGAACATACCCCTTTGGCAATACTGGCAAAATTTGAAACGGGCCACGAGGTGGCGTCATGGCATAGTTATTGATCCGATTCTTTCGTAGGGTTATATAATATTGTATGGAGGTCACCAAGACCGAATTTCAGATCCGACTCAGTGGTTCGACCCATACTCAGTTTTTTCTCCATTTAAGTGAACATACCCCTTTGGCAATACTGGCAAAATTTATAACGGGCCGCGAGGTGGCTTCAAGGCATAGTTATTGATCCGATTCTTTCGTAGGGTCCTAAAATATTGTATGGAGGTCACCAAGACCGAATTTCTGATCCGATTAAGTGGTTCGACCCATACTCAGTTTTTTCTCCGTCTCATTGAACATACCCCTTTGGCAATACTGGCAAATTTCAAACGGGCCGCGAGCTGGCGTACGGGCATAGTTATTGATCCGATTCTTTCGTAGGGTCCTAAAATATTGTATGGAGGTCACCAAGACCGAATTTCTGATCCGATTCAGTGGTTCGACCCATACTCAGTTTTTTCTCCGTTTAAGTGAACATACCCCTTTGGCAATACTGGCAAAATTTAAAAAGGGCCGCGAGGTGGCGTCATGGCATAGTTATTGATCCGATTCTTTCGTAGGGTCCTAAAATATTGTACGGAGGTCAACAAGACCGAATTTCTGATCCGATTAAGTGGTTCGACCCATACTCAGTTTTTTCTCCTTCTCAGTGAACATACCCCTTTGGCACTACTGGCAAAAGTTATAAAGGGCCACGAGGTGGCGTCAGGGCATAGTTATTGATCCGATTCTTTCGTAGGGTCCTAACATATTGTATGGAGGTCACCAAGACCGAATTTCTGATCCGATTAAGTGGTTCGACCCATACTCAGTTTTTTCTCCGTCTCAGTGAACATACCCCTTTGGCAATTACGGCAAAATATCGAACGGGCCACGAGGTGGCGTCAGGGCATAGTTATTGATCCGATTCTTTCGTAGGGTTATATAATATTGTATGGAGGTCACCAAGACCGAATTTCTGATCCGACTCAGTGGTTCTCAGTTTTTTCTCCGTCTCAGTGAACATACCCCTTTGGCAATACTGGCAAAATTTCAAACGGGCCGCGAGGTGGCGTAATGGCGTAGTTATTGATCCGATTCTTTCGTAGGGTCCTAAAATATTGTATGGGAGGTCACCAAGACCAAATTTATGATCCGATTCAGTGGTTCGACCCATACTCAGCTTTTTCTCCGTCTCAGTGAACATACCCCTTTGGCAATTACGGCAAAATATCGAACAGGCCGCGGGGTGGCGTCAGGTCATAGTTATTGATCCGATTCTTTCGTAGGGTTATATAATATTGTATGGAGGTCACCAAGACCGAATTTCTGATCCGACTCAGTGGTTCGACCCATACTCAGTTTTTTCTCCGTCTCAGTGAACATACCCCTTTGGCAATACTGGCAAAATTTATAAAGGGCCGCGAGGTGGCGTCAGGGCATAGTTATTGATCCGATTCTTTCGTAGGGTCCTAACATATTGTATGGAGGTCACCAAGACCGAATTTCTGATCCGATTAAGTGGTTCGACCCATACTCAGTTTTTTCTCCGTCTCAGTGAACATACCCCTTTAGCAATTACGGCAAAATATCGAACTGGCCACGAGGTGGCGTCAGGGCATAGTTATTGATCCGATTCTTTCGTAGGGTTATATAATATTGTATGGAGGTCACCAAGACCGAATTTCTGATCCGACTCAGTGGTTCGACCCATACTTAGTTTTTTCTCCGTTTCAGTGAACATACCCCTTTGGCAATACTGGCAAAATTTCAAACGGGCCGCGAGGTGGCGTAATGGCGTAGTTATTGATCCGATTCTTTCGTAGGGTCCTAAAATATTGTATGGGAGGTCACCAAGACCGAATTTATGATCCGATTCAGTGGTTCGACCCATACTCAGCTTTTTCTCCGTCTCAGTGAACATACCCCTTTGGAAATTACGGCAAAATATCGAACAGGCCGCGGGGTGGCGTCAGGTCATAGTTATTGATCCGATTCTTTCGTAGGGTTATATAATATTGTATGGAGGTCACCAAGACCGAATTTCTGATCCGACTCAGTGGTTCGACCCATACTCAGATTTTTCTCCATCTCAGTGAACATACCCCTTTGGCAATAGTGGCAAAATTTATAAAGGGCCGCGAGGTGGCGTCAGGGCATAGTTATTGATCCGATTCTTTCGTATGGTCCTAACATATTGTATGGAGGTCACCAAGACCGAATTTCTGATCCGATTAAGTGGTTCGACCCATACTCAGTTTTTTCTCCGTCTCAGTGAACATACCCCTTTGGCAATTACGGCAAAATATCGAACGGGCCACGAGGTGGCGTCAGGGCATAGTTATTGATCCGATTCTTTCGTAGGGTTATATAATATTGTATGGAGGTCACCAAGACCGAATTTCTGATCCGACTCAGTGGTTCGACCCATACTCAGTTTTTTCTCCGTCTCAGTGAACATACCCCTTTGGCAATACTGGCAAAATTTCAAACGGGCCGCGAGGTGGCGTAATGGCGTAGTTATTGATCCGATTCTTTCGTAGGTTCCTAAAATATTGTATGGGAGGTCACCAAGACCGAATTTATGATCCGATTCAGTGGTTCGACCCATACTCAGCTTTTACTCCGTCTCAGTGAACATACCCATTTGGCAATTACGGCAAAATATCGAACAGGCCGCGGGGTGGCGTCAGGTCATAGTTATTGATCCGATTCTTTCGTAGGGTTATATAATATTGTATGGAGGTCACCAAGACCGAATTTCTGATCCGACTCAGTGGTTCGACCCATACTCAGTTTTTTCTCCGTCTCAGTGAACATACCCCTTTGGCAATACTGGCAAAATTTATAAAGGGCCGCGAGGTGGCGTCAGGGCATAGTTATTGATCCGATTCTTTCGTAGGGTCCGAACATATTGTATGGAGGTCACCAAGACCGAATTTCTGATCCGATTAAGTGGTTCGACCCATACTCAGTTTTTTCTCCGTCTCAGTGAACATACCCCTTTAGCAATTACGGCAAAATTTATAAAGGGCCGCGAGGTGGCGTCAGGGCATAGTTATTGATCCGATTCTTTCGTAGGTTCCTAAAATATTGTATGGGAGGTCACCAAGACCGAATTTATGATCCGATTCAGTGGTTCGACCCATACTCAGCTTTTACTCCGTCTCAGTGAACATACCCATTTGGCAATTACGGCAAAATATCGAACAGGCCGCGGGGTGGCGTCAGGTCATAGTTATTGATCCGATTCTTTCGTAGGGTTATATAATATTGTATGGAGGTCACCAAGACCGAATTTCTGATCCGACTCAGTGGTTCGACCCATACTCAGTTTTTTCTCCGTCTCAGTGAACATACCCCTTTGGCAATACTGGCAAAATTTATAAAGGGCCGCGAGGTGGCGTCAGGGCATAGTTATTGATCCGATTCTTTCGTAGGGTCCGAACATATTGTATGGAGGTCACCAAGACCGAATTTCTGATCCGATTAAGTGGTTCGACCCATACTCAGTTTTTTCTCCGTCTCAGTGAACATACCCCTTTAGCAATTACGGCAAAATATCGAACGGGCCACGAGGTGGCGTCAGGGCATAGTTATTGATCCGATTCTTTCGTAGGGTTATATAATATTGTATGGAGGTCACCAAGACCGAATTTCTGATCCGACTCAGTGGTTCGACCCATACTCAGTTTTTTCTCCGTCTCAGTGAACATACCCCTTTGGCAATACTGGCAAAATTTCAAACGGGCCGCGAGGTGGCGTAATTGCCTAGTTATTGATCCGATTCTTTCGTAGGGTTCTAAAATATTGTATGGGAGGTCACCAAGACCGAATTTATGATCCGATTCAGTGGTTCGACCCATACTCAGCTTTTTCTCCGTCTCAGTGAACATACCCCTTTGGCAATTACGGCAAAATATCGAACAGGCCGCGGGGTGGCGTCAGGTCATAGTTATTGATCCGATTCTTTCGTAGGGTTATATAATATTGTATGGAGGTCACCAAAACCGAATTTCTGATCCGACTCAGTGGTTCGACCCATACTCAGTTTTTTCTCCGTCTCAGTGAACATACCCCTTTGGCAATACTGGCAAAATTTATAAAGGGCCGCGAGGCGGCGTCAGGGCATAGTTATTGATCCGATTCTTTCGTAGGGTCCTAACATATTGTATGGAGGTCACCAAGACCGAATTTCTGATCCGATTAAGTGGTTCGACCCATACTCAGTTTTTTCTCAGTCTCAGTGAACATACCTCTTTGGCAATTACGGCAAAATATCGAACGGGCCACGAGGTGGCGTCAGGGCATAGTTATTGATCCGATAATTTCGTAGGGTTATATAATATTGTATGGAGGTCACCAAGACTGAATTTCTGATCCGACTCAGTGGTTCGACCCATACTCAGTTTTTTCTCCATTTAAGTGAACATACCCCTTTGGCAATACTGGCAAAATTTATAACGGGCCGCGAGGTGGCTTCAAGGCATATTTATTGATCCGATTCTTTCGTAGGGTCCTAAAATATTGTATGGAGGTCACCAAGACCGAATTTCTGATCCGATTAAGTGGTTCGACCCATACTCAGTTTTTTCTCCGTCTCATTGAACATACCCCTTTGGCAATACTGGCAGTTTTCAAAGGGGCCGCGAGCTGGCTTACGGGCATAGTTATTGATCCGATTCTTTCGTAGTGTCCTAAAATATTGTATGGAGGTCACCAAGACCGAATTTCTGATCCGATTAAGTGGTTCGACCCATACTCAGTTTTTTCTCCGTCTCATTGAACATACCCCTTTTGCAATACTGGCAAAATTTCAAACGGGCCGCGAGCTGGCGTCCGGGCATAGTTATTGATCCGATTCTTTCGTAGGGTCCTAAAATATTGTATGGAGGTCACCAAGACCGAATTTATGATCCGACTCAGTGGTTCGACCCATACTCAGTTTTTTCTCCGTTTAAGTGAACATACCCCTTTAACAATACTGGCAAAATTTCTAACTGGCCGCGAGCTGGCGTCCGGGAATAGTTATTGATCCGATTCTTTCGTAGGGTCCTAAAATATTGTATGGAGGTCACCAAGACCGAATTTCTGATCCGATTCAGTGGTTCGACCCATACTCAGTTTTTTCTCCGTCACAGTGAACATACCCCTTTGGCAATACTGGCAAAATTTTAAACGGGCCGCGAGGTGGCGTCATGGCGTAGTTATTGATCCGATTCTTTCGTAGGGTCCTAAAATATTGTATGGAGGTCACCAAGACCGAATTTCTGATCCGATTCAGTGGTTCGACCCATACTCAGTTTTTTCTCCGGCTCAGTGAACATACCCCTTTGGCAATACTGGCAAAATTTCAAACGGGCCGCGAGGTGGCGTCATGGCGTAGTTATTGATCCGATTCTTTCGTAGGGTCCTAAAATATTGTATGGAGGTCACCAAGACCGTATTTCTGATCCGATTCAGTGGTTCGACCCATACTCAGTTTTTTCTCCGTCTCAGTGAACATACCCCTTTGGCAATACTGGCAAAATTTCAAACGGGCCGCGAGGTGGCGTCATGGCTTAGTTATTGATCCGATTCTTTCGTAGGGTCCTAAAATATTGTACGGGAGGTCACCAAGACCGAATTTCTGATCCGATTCAGTGGTTCGACCCATACTCAGTTTTTTCTCCGTCTCAGTGAACAGACCCCTTTGGCAATACTGGCAAAATTTCAAACGGGCCGCGAGGTGGCGTCATGGCATAGTTATTGATCCGATTCTTTCGTAGGGTCCTAAAATATTGTTGGAGGTCACCAAGACCGAATTTCTGATCCGATTAAGTGGTTTGACCCATACTCAGTTTTTTCTCCGTCACAGTGAACAAACCCCTTTGGCAATACTGGCAAAATTTCAAACGGGCCGCGAGGTGGCGTCATGGCAGAGTTATTGATCCGATTCTTTCGTAGGGTCCTAAAATGTTGTATGGAGGTCACCAAGACCGAATTTCTGATCCGATTAAGTGGTTCGACCCATACTCAGTTTTTTCTCCTTCTCAGTGAACATACCCCTTTGGCAATACTGGCAAAATTTCAAACGGGCCACGAGCTGGCGTCCGGGCATAGTTATTGATCCGATTCTTTCGTAGGGTCCTAAAATATTGTATGGAGGTCACCAAGACCGAATTTCTAATCCGATTAAGTGGTTCGACCCATACTCAGTTTTTTCTCCGTCTCAGTGAACATACCCCTTTGGCAATACTGGCAAAATTTCAAACGGGCCACGAGGTGGCGTCATGGCATAGTTATTGATCCGATTCTTTCGTAGGGTCCTAAAATATTGTATAGGAGGTCACCAAGACCAATTTTCTGATCCGATTAAGTGGTTCGACCCATACTCAGTTTTTTCTCCGTCTCAGTGAACATACCCCTTTGGCAATACTGGCAAAATTTCAAACGGGCCGCGAGGTGGCGTCATGGCATAGTTTTTGATCCGATTCTTTCGTAGGGTCCTAAAATATTGTACGGAGGTCACCAAGACCGATTTTCTGATCCGATTCAGTGGTTCGACCATACTCAGTTTTATCTCCGTCTCAGTGAACATACCCCTTTGGCAATACTAGCAAAATTTCAAACGGGCCGCGAGGTGGCGTCATGGCATAGTTATTGATCCGATTCTTTCGTAGGGTCCTAAAATATTGTATGGAGGTCACCAAGACCGAATTTCTGAACCGATTAAGTGGTTTGACCCATACTCAGTTTTCTCATCGTCTCAGTGAACATACCCCTTTGGCAATACTGGCAAAATTTCAAACGGGCCGCGAGCTGGCGTCTGGGCATAGTTATTGAACCGATTCTTTCGTAGGGTCCTAAAATATAGTATGGAGGTCACCAAGGCCGAATTTCTGATCCAATTCAGTGGTTCGACCCATACTCAGTTTTTTCTCCGTCTCAGTGAACATACCCCTTTGGCAATACTGGCAAAATTTCAAACGGGCCGCGAGGTGGCGTCATGGCATAGTTATTGATCCGATTCTTTCGTAGAGTCCTAAAATATTGTATGGAGGTCACCAAGACCTAATTTCTGATCCGATTAATTGGTTCGACACATACTCAGTTTTTTCTCCGTCTTAGTGAACATACCCCTTTGGCAATACTGGCAAAATTTCAAACGGGCCACGAGGTGGCGTCATGGCATAGTTATTGATCCGATTCTTTCGTAGGGTCCTAAAATATTGTATAGGAGGTCACCAAGACCGAATTTATAATCCGATTCAGTGGTTCGACCCATACTCAGTTTTTTCTCGGTCTCAGTGAACATACCCCTTTGGCAATACTGGCAAAATTTCAAAAGGGCCGAGAGCTGGCGTCCGGGCATAATTTTTGATCCGATTCTTTCGTAGGGTCCTAAAATATTGTATGGAGGTCACCAAGACCGAATTTCTGATCCGACTCAGTGGTTCGACCCATACTCACTTTTTTCTCCGTCTCAGTGAACATACCCCTTTGGCAATACAGGCAAAATTTCAAACGGGCAGCGAGCTGGCGTCCGGGCATAGTTATTGATCCGATTCTTTCGTAGGGTCCTAAAATATTGTATGGAGGTCACCAAGACCGAATTTATGATCCGACTCAGTGGTTCGACCCATACTCTGTTTTTTATCCGTTTAAGTGAACATACCCCTTTGGCAATACTGGCAAAATTTCTAACGGGCCGCGAGCTGGCGTCCGGGAATAGTTATTGATCCGATTCTTTCGTAGGGTCCTAAAATATTGTATGGAGGTCACCAAGACCGAATTTCTGAACCGATTAAGTGGTTTGACCCATACTCAGTTTTCTCATTGTCTCAGTGAACATACCCCTTTGGCAATACTGGCAAAATTTCAATCGGGCCGCGAGCTGGCGTCTGGGCATAGTTATTGAACCGATTCTTTCGTAGGGTCCTAAAATATTGTATGGAGGTCACCAAGACCGAATTTCTAATCCGATTAAGTGGTTCGACCCATACTCAGTTTTTTCTCCGTCTCAGTGAACATACCCCTTTGGCAATACTGGCAAAATTTCAAACGGGCCGCGAGGTGGCGTCATGGCTTAGTTATTGATCCGATTCTTTCGTAGGGTCCTAAAATATTGTATGGAGGTCACCAAGACCGAATTTCTGATCCGATTAAGTGGTTCGACCCATACTCAGTTTTTTTTCCTTCTCAGTGAACATACCCCTTTGGCAATACTGGCAAAATTTCAAAAGGGCCGAGAGCTGGCGTCCGGGCATAGTTTTTGATCCGATTCTTTCGTAGGGTCCTAAAATATTGTATGGAGGTCACCAAGACCGAATTTCTGATCCGATTCAGTGGTTCGACCTATACCCAGTTTTTTCTCCGTCTCAGTGAACATACCCCTTTGGCAATACTGGCAAAATTTCAAACGGGCCGCGAGCTGGCGTCCGGGCATAGTTATTGATCCGATTCTTTCGTAGGGTCCTAAAATATTGTATGGAGGTCACCAAGACCGAATTTATGATCCGACTCAGTGGTTCGACCCATACTCAGTTTTTTATCCGTTTAAGTGAACATACCCCTTTGGCAATACTGGCAAAATTTCTAACGGGCCGCGAGCTGGCGTCCGGGAATAGTTATTGATCCGATTCTTTCGTAGGGTCCTAAAATATTGTATGGAGGTCACCAAGACCGAATTTCTGATCCGATTCAGTGGTTCGACCCATACTCAGTTTTTTCTCCGTCACAGTGAACATACCCCTTTGGCAATACTGGCAAAATTTCAATCGGGCCGCGAGCTGGCGTCTGGGCATAGTTATTGAACCGATTCTTTCGTAGGGTCCTAAAATATAGTATGGAGGTCACCAAGACCGAATTTCTGATCCAATTCAGTGGTTCGACCCATACTCAGTTTTTTCTCCGTCTCAGTGAACATACCCCTTTGGCAATACTGGCAAAATTTCAAACGGGCCGCGAGGTGGCGTCATGGCGTAGTTATTGATCCGATTCTTTCGTAGGGTCCTAAAATATTGTATGGAGGTCACCAAGACCGAATTTCTGATCCGATTCAGTGGTTCGACCCATACTCAGTTTTTTCTCCGGCTCAGTGAACGTACCCCTTTGGCAATACTGGCAAAATTTCAAACGGGCCGCGAGGGGGCGTCATGGCGTAGTTATTGATCTGATTCTTTCGTAGGGTCCTAAAATATTGTATGGAGGTCACCAAGACCGAATTTCTGATCCGATTCAGTGGTTCGACCCATACTCAGTTTTTTCTCCGTCTCAGTGAACATACCCCTTTGGCAATACTGGAAAAATTTCAAACGGGCCGCGAGGTGGCGTCATGGCATAGTTATTGATCCGATTCTTTCGTAGGGTCCTAAAATATTGTATGGAGGTCACCAAGACCGAATTTCTGATCCGATTAAGTGGTTCGACCCATACTCAGTTTTTTCTCCGTCTTAGTGAACATACCCCTTTGGCAATACTGGCAAAATTTCAAACGGGCCACGAGGTGGCGTCATGGCATAGTTATTGATCCGATTCTTTCGTAGGGTCCTAAAATATTGTATAGGAGGTCACCAAGACCGAATTTATAATCCGATTCAGTGGTTCGACCCATACTCAGTTTTTTCTCGGTCTCAGTGAACATACCCCTTTGGCAATACTGGCAAAATTTCAAAAGGGCCGAGTGCTGGCGTCCGGGCATAGTTTTTGATCCGATTCTTTCGTAGGGTCCTAAAATATTGTATGGAGGTCACCAAGACCGAATTTCTGATCCGACTCAGTGGTTCGACCCATACTCAGTTTTTTCTCCGTCTCAGAGAACATACCCCTTTGGCAATACTGGCAAATTTTCAAACGGGCCATGAGCTGGCGTCCGGGCATAGTTATTGATCCGATTCTTTCGTAGGGTCCTATAATATTGTATGGAGGTCACCAAGACAGAATTTATGATCCGACTCAGTGGTTCGACCCATACTCTGTTTTTTCTCCGTTTAAGTGAACATACCCCTTTGGCAATACTGGCAAAATTTCTAACGGGCCGCGAGCTGGCGTCCTGGAATAGTTATTGATCCGATTCTTTCGTAGGGTCCTAAAATATTGTATGGAGGTCACCAAGACCGAATTTATGATCCGACTCAGTGGTTCGACCCATACTCTGTTTTTTATCCGTTTAAGTGAACATACCCCTTTGGCAATACTGGCAAAATTTCTAACGGGCCGCGAGCTGGCGTCCGGGAATAGTTATTGATCCGATTCTTTCGTAGGGTCCTAAAATATTGTATGGAGGTCACCAAGACCGAATTTCTGAACCGATTAAGTGGTTTGACCCATACTCAGTTTTCTCATTGTCTCAGTGAACATACCCCTTTGGCAATACTGGCAAAATTTCAATC
Organism: Bidens hawaiensis; assembly: GCF_021521415.1. Lineage (NCBI taxonomy): Eukaryota > Viridiplantae > Streptophyta > Magnoliopsida > Asterales > Asteraceae > Bidens > Bidens hawaiensis. The sequence goes on along the minus strand of NW_027491115.1, from coordinate 51,831 downwards.
GGGCCGCGAGCTGGCGTCTGGGCATAGTTATTGAACCGATTCTTTCGTAGGGTCCTAAAATATAGTATGGAGGTCACCAAGACCGAATTTCTGATCCAATTCAGTGGTTCGACCCATACTCAGTTTTTTCTCCGTCTCAGTGAACATACCCCTTTGGCAATACTGGCAAAATTTCAAACGGGCCGCGAGGTGGCGTCATGGCTTAGTTATTGATCCGATTCTTTCGTAGGGTCCTAAAATATTGTATGGAGGTCACCAAGACCGAATTTCTGATCCGATTAAGTGGTTCGACCCATACTCAGTTTTTTTTCCTTCTCAGTGAACATACCCCTTTGGCAATACTGGCAAAATTTCAAAAGGGCCGAGAGCTGGCGTCCGGGCATAGTTTTTGATCCGATTCTTTCGTAGGGTCCTAAAATATTGTATGGAGGTCACCAAGACCGAATTTCTGATCCGATTCAGTGGTTCGACCCATACCCAGTTTTTTCTCCGTCTCAGTGAACATACCCCTTTGGCAATACTGGCAAAATTTCAAACGGGCCGCGAGCTGGCGTCCGGGCATAGTTATTGATCCGATTCTTTCGTAGGGTCCTAAAATATTGTATGGAGGTCACCAAGACCGAATTTATGATCCGACTCAGTGGTTCGACCCATACTCAGTTTTTTATCCGTTTAAGTGAACATACCCCTTTGGCAATACTGGCAAAATTTCTAACGGGCCGCGAGCTGGCGTCCGGGAATAGTTATTGATCCGATTCTTTCGTAGGGTCCTAAAATATTGTATGGAGGTCACCAAGACCAAATTTCTGATCCGATTCAGTGGTTCGACCCATACTCAGTTTTTTCTCCGTCACAGTGAACATACCCCTTTGGCAATACTGGCAAAATTTCAATCGGGCCGCGAGCTGGCGTCTGGGCATAGTTATTGAACCGATTCTTTCGTAGGGTCCTAAAATATAGTATGGAGGTCACCAAGACCGAATTTCTGATCCAATTCAGTGGTTCGACCCATACTCAGTTTTTTCTCCGTCTCAGTGAACATACCCCTTTGGCAATACTGGCAAAATTTCAAACGGGCCGCGAGGTGGCGTCATGGCGTAGTTATTGATCCGATTCTTTCGTAGGGTCCTAAAATATTGTATGGAGGTCACCAAGACCGAATTTCTGATCCGATTCAGTGGTTCGACCCATACTCAGTTTTTTCTCCGGCTCAGTGAACGTACCCCTTTGGCAATACTGGCAAAATTTCAAACGGGCCGCGAGGGGGCGTCATGGCGTAGTTATTGATCTGATTCTTTCGTAGGGTCCTAAAATATTGTATGGAGGTCACCAAGACCGAATTTCTGATCCGACTCAGTGGTTCGACCCATACTCAGTTTTTTCTCCGTCTCAGTGAACATACCCCTTTGGCAATACTGGCAAAATTTCAAACGGGCCGCGAGCTGGCGTCCGGGCATAGTTATTGATCCGATTCTTTCGTAGGGTCCTAAAATATTGTATGGAGGTCACCAAGACCGAATTTATGATCCGACTCAGTGGTTCGACCCATACTCAGTTTTTTATCCGTTTAAGTGAACATACCCCTTTGGCAATACTGGCAAAATTTCAAACGGGCCGCGAGCTGGCGTCCGGGAATAGTTATTGATCCGATTCTTTCGTAGGGTCCTAAAATATTGTATGGAGGTCACCAAGACCGAATTTCTGATCCGATTCAGTGGTTCGACCCATACTCAGTTTTTTCTCCGTCTTAGTGAACATACCCCTTTGGCAATACTGGCAAAATTTCAAACGGGCCACGAGGTGGCGTCATGGCATAGTTATTGATCCGATTCTTTCGTAGGGTCCTAAAATATTGTATAGGAGGTCACCAAGACCGAATTTATAATCCGATTCAGTGGTTCGACCCATACTCAGTTTTTTCTCGGTCTCAGTGAACATACCCCTTTGGCAATACTGGCAAAATTTCAAAAGGGCCGCGAGCTGGCGTCCGGGCATAGTTTTTGATCCGATTCTTTCGTAGGGTCCTAAAATATTGTATGGAGGTCACCAAGACCGAATTTCTGATCCGACTCAGTGGTTCGACCCATACTCAGTTTTTTCTCCGTCTCAGTGAACATACCCCTATGGCAATACTGGCAAAATTTCAAACGGGCCACGAGGTGGCGTCATGGCATACTTATTGATCTGATTCTTTCGTAGGGTCCTAAAATATTGTATGGGAGGTCACCAAGACCGAATTTATGATCCGATTCAGTGGGTCGACCCATACTCAGTTTTTTCTCCTTCTCAGTGAACATACCCCTTTGGCAATACTGGCAAAATTTCAAACGGGCCGCGAGCTGGCGTCCGGGCATAGTTATTGATCCGATTCTTTCGTAGGGTCCTAAAATATTGTATGGGAGGTCACCAAGACCGAATTTCTGATCCGATTAAGTGGTTCGACCCATACTCAGTTTTTTCTCCGTCTCAGTGAACATTCCCCTTTGGCAATACTGGCAAAATTTCAAACGGGCCGCGAGGTGGCGTCATGGCATAGTTATTGATCCGATTCTTTCGTAGGGTCCTAAAATATTGTATGGAGGTCACCAAGACCGAATTTCTGATCCGATTAAGTGGTTCGACCCATACTCAGTTTTTTCTCCTTCTCAGTGAACATACCCCTTTTGGCAATACTGGCAAAATTTCAAACGGGCCACAAGCTGGCGTCCGGGCATAGTTATTTATCCGATTCTTTCGTAGGGTCCTAAAATATTGTATAGGAGGTCACCAAGACCGAATTTATAATCCGATTCAGTGGTTCGACCCATACTCAGTTTTTTCTCGGTCTCAGTGAACATACCCCGTTGGCAATGCTAGCAAAATTTCAAACGGGCCGCGAGCTGGCGTCCGGGCATAGTTATTGATCCGATTCTTTCGTAGAGTCCTAAAATATTGTATGGAGGTCACCAAGACCGATTTTCTGATCCTATTCAGTGGTTCGACCCATACTCAGTTTTTTTCCGTGTCAGTGAACATACCCCTTTGGCAATACTGGCAAAATTTCAAACGGGCCGTGAGCTGGCGTCCGGGCATAGTTATTGATCCGATTCTTTCGTAGGGTCCTAAAATATTGTATAGGAGGTCACCAAGACCGAATTTATAATCCGATTCAGTGGTTCGACCCATACTCAGTTTTTTCTCGGTCTCAGGGAACATACCCCGTTGGCAATACTGGCAAAATTTCAAACGGGCCGCGAGCTGGCGTCCGGGCATAGTTATTGATCCGATTCTTTCGTAGAGTCCTAAAATATTGTATGGAGGTCACCAAGACCGATTTTCTGATCCGATTCAGTGGTTCGACCCATACTCAGTTTTTTCTCCGTCTCAGTGAACATACCCCTTTGGCAATACTGGCAAAATTTCAAACGGGCCACGAGATGGCGTCCGGGCATAGTTATTGATCCGATTCTTTCGTAGGGTCCTAAAATATTGTATGGAGGTCACCAAGACCGAATTTCTGATCAGATTAAGTGGTTCGACCCATACTCAGTTTTTTCTCCGTATCAGTGAACATACCCCTATGGCAATACTGGCAAAATTTCAAACGGGCCACGAGGTGGCGTCATGGCATAGTTATTGATCCGATTCTTTCGTAGGGTCCTAAAATATTGTATAGGAGGTCACCAAGACCGAATTTCTGAACCGATTAAGTGGTTTGACCCATACTCATTTTTTTCTTCGTCTCAGTGAACATACCCCTTTGGCAATACTGGCAAAATTTCAAACGGGCCGCGAGCTGGCGTCCGGGCATAGTTATTGATCTGATTCTTTCGTAGGGTCCTAAAATATTGTATGGAGGTCACCAAGACCGAATTTCTGATCCGATTCAGTGGTTCGACCCATACTCAGTTTTTTCTCCGTCTCAGTGAACATACCCCTTTGGCAATACTGGCAAAATTTCAAACGGGCCGTGAGCTGGCGTCCGGGCATAGTTATTGATCCGATTCTTTCGTAGGATCCTAAAATATTGTATAGGAGGTCACCAAGACCGAATTTATAATCCGATTCAGTGGTTCGACCCATACTCAGTTTTTTCTCGGTCTCAGTGAACATACCCCGTTGGCAATACTGGCGAAATTTCAAACGGGCCGCTAGGTGGCGTCATGGCATAGTTATTGATCCGATTCTTTCGTAGTGTCCTAAAATATTGTATGGAGGTCACCAAGACCGAATTTCTGATCCGATTAAGTGGTTCGACCCATACTCAGTTTTTTCTCCTTCTCAGTGAACATACCCCTTTGGCAATACTGGCAAAATTTCAAACGGGCCGCGAGCTGGCGTCCGAGCATAGTTATTGATCCGATTCTTTCGTAAGGTCCTAATATATTGTATGGAGGTCACCAACACCGAATTTCTGATCCGATTAAGTGGTTCGACCCATACTCAGTTTTTTCTCCGTATCAGTGAACATACCCCTATGGCAATACTGGCAAAATTTCAAACGGGCCACGAGGTGGCGTCATGGCATAGTTATTGATCCGATTCTTTCGTAGGGTCCTAAAATATTGTATAGGAGGTCACCAAGACCGAATTTCTGATCCGATTCAGTGGTTCGACCCATACTCAGTTTTTTCTCCGGCTCAGTGAACATACCCCTTTGGCAATACTGGCAAAATTTCAAACGGGCCGCGAGGTGGCGTCATGGCGTAGTTATTGATCCGATTCTTTCGTAGGGTCCTAAAATATTGTATGGAGGTCACCAAGACCGTATTTCTGATCCGATTCAGTGGTTCGACCCATACTCAGTTTTTTCTCCGTCTCAGTGAACATACCCCTTTGGCAATACTGGCAAAATTTCAAACGGGCCGCGAGGTGGCGTCATGGCTTAGTTATTGATCCGATTCTTTCGTAGGGTCCTAAAATATTGTACGGGAGGTCACCAAGACCGAATTTCTGATCCGATTCAGTGGTTCGACCCATACTCAGTTTTTTCTCCGTCTCAGTGAACAGACCCCTTTGGCAATACTGGCAAAATTTCAAACGGGCCGCGAGGTGGCGTCATGGCATAGTTATTGATCCGATTCTTTCGTAGGGTCCTAAAATATTGTTGGAGGTCACCAAGACCGAATTTCTGATCCGATTAAGTGGTTTGACCCATACTCAGTTTTTTCTCCGTCACAGTGAACAAACCCCTTTGGCAATACTGGCAAAATTTCAAACGGGCCGCGAGGTGGCGTCATGGCAGAGTTATTGATCCGATTCTTTCGTAGGGTCCTAAAATGTTGTATGGAGGTCACCAAGACCGAATTTCTGATCCGATTAAGTGGTTCGACCCATACTCAGTTTTTTCTCCTTCTCAGTGAACATACCCCTTTGGCAATACTGGCAAAATTTCAAACGGGCCACGAGCTGGCGTCCGGGCATAGTTATTGATCCGATTCTTTCGTAGGGTCCTAAAATATTGTATGGAGGTCACCAAGACCGAATTTCTAATCCGATTAAGTGGTTCGACCCATACTCAGTTTTTTCTCCGTCTCAGTGAACATACCCCTTTGGCAATACTGGCAAAATTTCAAACGGGCCACGAGGTGGCGTCATGGCATAGTTATTGATCCGATTCTTTCGTAGGGTCCTAAAATATTGTATAGGAGGTCACCAAGACCAATTTTCTGATCCGATTAAGTGGTTCGACCCATACTCAGTTTTTTCTCCGTCTCAGTGAACATACCCCTTTGGCAATACTGGCAAAATTTCAAACGGGCCGCGAGGTGGCGTCATGGCATAGTTTTTGATCCGATTCTTTCGTAGGGTCCTAAAATATTGTACGGAGGTCACCAAGACCGATTTTCTGATCCGATTCAGTGGTTCGACCATACTCAGTTTTATCTCCGTCTCAGTGAACATACCCCTTTGGCAATACTAGCAAAATTTCAAACGGGCCGCGAGGTGGCGTCATGGCATAGTTATTGATCCGATTCTTTCGTAGGGTCCTAAAATATTGTATGGAGGTCACCAAGACCGAATTTCTGAACCGATTAAGTGGTTTGACCCATACTCAGTTTTCTCATCGTCTCAGTGAACATACCCCTTTGGCAATACTGGCAAAATTTCAAACGGGCCGCGAGCTGGCGTCTGGGCATAGTTATTGAACCGATTCTTTCGTAGGGTCCTAAAATATAGTATGGAGGTCACCAAGGCCGAATTTCTGATCCAATTCAGTGGTTCGACCCATACTCAGTTTTTTCTCCGTCTCAGTGAACATACCCCTTTGGCAATACTGGCAAAATTTCAAACGGGCCGCGAGGTGGCGTCATGGCATAGTTATTGATCCGATTCTTTCGTAGAGTCCTAAAATATTGTATGGAGGTCACCAAGACCTAATTTCTGATCCGATTAATTGGTTCGACACATACTCAGTTTTTTCTCCGTCTTAGTGAACATACCCCTTTGGCAATACTGGCAAAATTTCAAACGGGCCACGAGGTGGCGTCATGGCATAGTTATTGATCCGATTCTTTCGTAGGGTCCTAAAATATTGTATAGGAGGTCACCAAGACCGAATTTATAATCCGATTCAGTGGTTCGACCCATACTCAGTTTTTTCTCGGTCTCAGTGAACATACCCCTTTGGCAATACTGGCAAAATTTCAAAAGGGCCGAGAGCTGGCGTCCGGGCATAATTTTTGATCCGATTCTTTCGTAGGGTCCTAAAATATTGTATGGAGGTCACCAAGACCGAATTTCTGATCCGACTCAGTGGTTCGACCCATACTCACTTTTTTCTCCGTCTCAGTGAACATACCCCTTTGGCAATACAGGCAAAATTTCAAACGGGCAGCGAGCTGGCGTCCGGGCATAGTTATTGATCCGATTCTTTCGTAGGGTCCTAAAATATTGTATGGAGGTCACCAAGACCGAATTTATGATCCGACTCAGTGGTTCGACCCATACTCTGTTTTTTATCCGTTTAAGTGAACATACCCCTTTGGCAATACTGGCAAAATTTCTAACGGGCCGCGAGCTGGCGTCCGGGAATAGTTATTGATCCGATTCTTTCGTAGGGTCCTAAAATATTGTATGGAGGTCACCAAGACCGAATTTCTGAACCGATTAAGTGGTTTGACCCATACTCAGTTTTCTCATTGTCTCAGTGAACATACCCCTTTGGCAATACTGGCAAAATTTCAATCGGGCCGCGAGCTGGCGTCTGGGCATAGTTATTGAACCGATTCTTTCGTAGGGTCCTAAAATATTGTATGGAGGTCACCAAGACCGAATTTCTAATCCGATTAAGTGGTTCGACCCATACTCAGTTTTTTCTCCGTCTCAGTGAACATACCCCTTTGGCAATACTGGCAAAATTTCAAACGGGCCGCGAGGTGGCGTCATGGCTTAGTTATTGATCCGATTCTTTCGTAGGGTCCTAAAATATTGTATGGAGGTCACCAAGACCGAATTTCTGATCCGATTAAGTGGTTCGACCCATACTCAGTTTTTTTTCCTTCTCAGTGAACATACCCCTTTGGCAATACTGGCAAAATTTCAAAAGGGCCGAGAGCTGGCGTCCGGGCATAGTTTTTGATCCGATTCTTTCGTAGGGTCCTAAAATATTGTATGGAGGTCACCAAGACCGAATTTCTGATCCGATTCAGTGGTTCGACCTATACCCAGTTTTTTCTCCGTCTCAGTGAACATACCCCTTTGGCAATACTGGCAAAATTTCAAACGGGCCGCGAGCTGGCGTCCGGGCATAGTTATTGATCCGATTCTTTCGTAGGGTCCTAAAATATTGTATGGAGGTCACCAAGACCGAATTTATGATCCGACTCAGTGGTTCGACCCATACTCAGTTTTTTATCCGTTTAAGTGAACATACCCCTTTGGCAATACTGGCAAAATTTCTAACGGGCCGCGAGCTGGCGTCCGGGAATAGTTATTGATCCGATTCTTTCGTAGGGTCCTAAAATATTGTATGGAGGTCACCAAGACCGAATTTCTGATCCGATTCAGTGGTTCGACCCATACTCAGTTTTTTCTCCGTCACAGTGAACATACCCCTTTGGCAATACTGGCAAAATTTCAATCGGGCCGCGAGCTGGCGTCTGGGCATAGTTATTGAACCGATTCTTTCGTAGGGTCCTAAAATATAGTATGGAGGTCACCAAGACCGAATTTCTGATCCAATTCAGTGGTTCGACCCATACTCAGTTTTTTCTCCGTCTCAGTGAACATACCCCTTTGGCAATACTGGCAAAATTTCAAACGGGCCGCGAGGTGGCGTCATGGCGTAGTTATTGATCCGATTCTTTCGTAGGGTCCTAAAATATTGTATGGAGGTCACCAAGACCGAATTTCTGATCCGATTCAGTGGTTCGACCCATACTCAGTTTTTTCTCCGGCTCAGTGAACGTACCCCTTTGGCAATACTGGCAAAATTTCAAACGGGCCGCGAGGGGGCGTCATGGCGTAGTTATTGATCTGATTCTTTCGTAGGGTCCTAAAATATTGTATGGAGGTCACCAAGACCGAATTTCTGATCCGATTCAGTGGTTCGACCCATACTCAGTTTTTTCTCCGTCTCAGTGAACATACCCCTTTGGCAATACTGGAAAAATTTCAAACGGGCCGCGAGGTGGCGTCATGGCATAGTTATTGATCCGATTCTTTCGTAGGGTCCTAAAATATTGTATGGAGGTCACCAAGACCGAATTTCTGATCCGATTAAGTGGTTCGACCCATACTCAGTTTTTTCTCCGTCTTAGTGAACATACCCCTTTGGCAATACTGGCAAAATTTCAAACGGGCCACGAGGTGGCGTCATGGCATAGTTATTGATCCGATTCTTTCGTAGGGTCCTAAAATATTGTATAGGAGGTCACCAAGACCGAATTTATAATCCGATTCAGTGGTTCGACCCATACTCAGTTTTTTCTCGGTCTCAGTGAACATACCCCTTTGGCAATACTGGCAAAATTTCAAAAGGGCCGAGTGCTGGCGTCCGGGCATAGTTTTTGATCCGATTCTTTCGTAGGGTCCTAAAATATTGTATGGAGGTCACCAAGACCGAATTTCTGATCCGACTCAGTGGTTCGACCCATACTCAGTTTTTTCTCCGTCTCAGAGAACATACCCCTTTGGCAATACTGGCAAATTTTCAAACGGGCCATGAGCTGGCGTCCGGGCATAGTTATTGATCCGATTCTTTCGTAGGGTCCTATAATATTGTATGGAGGTCACCAAGACAGAATTTATGATCCGACTCAGTGGTTCGACCCATACTCTGTTTTTTCTCCGTTTAAGTGAACATACCCCTTTGGCAATACTGGCAAAATTTCTAACGGGCCGCGAGCTGGCGTCCTGGAATAGTTATTGATCCGATTCTTTCGTAGGGTCCTAAAATATTGTATGGAGGTCACCAAGACCGAATTTATGATCCGACTCAGTGGTTCGACCCATACTCTGTTTTTTATCCGTTTAAGTGAACATACCCCTTTGGCAATACTGGCAAAATTTCTAACGGGCCGCGAGCTGGCGTCCGGGAATAGTTATTGATCCGATTCTTTCGTAGGGTCCTAAAATATTGTATGGAGGTCACCAAGACCGAATTTCTGAACCGATTAAGTGGTTTGACCCATACTCAGTTTTCTCATTGTCTCAGTGAACATACCCCTTTGGCAATACTGGCAAAATTTCAATCGGGCCGCGAGCTGGCGTCTGGGCATAGTTATTGAACCGATTCTTTCGTAGGGTCCTAAAATATAGTATGGAGGTCACCAAGACCGAATTTCTGATCCAATTCAGTGGTTCGACCCATGCTCAGTTTTTTCTCCGTCTCAGTGAACATACCCCTTTGGCAATACTGGCAAAATTTCAAACGGGCCGCGAGGTGGCGTCATGGCTTAGTTATTGATCCGATTCTTTCGTAGGGTCCTAAAATATTGTATGGAGGTCACCAAGACCGAATTTCTGATCCGATTAAGTGGTTCGACCCATACTCAGTTTTTTTTCCTTCTCAGTGAACATACCCCTTTGGCAATACTGGCAAAATTTCAAAAGGGCCGAGAGCTGGCGTCCGGGCATAGTTTTTGATCCGATTCTTTCGTAGGGTCCTAAAATATTGTATGGAGGTCACCAAGACCGAATTTCTGATCCGATTCAGTGGTTCGACCCATACCCAGTTTTTTCTCCGTCTCAGTGAACATACCCCTTTGGCAATACTGGCAAAATTTCAAACGGGCCGCGAGCTGGCGTCCGGGCATAGTTATTGATCCGATTCTTTCGTAGGGTCCTAAAATATTGTATGGAGGTCACCAAGACCGAATTTATGATCCGACTCAGTGGTTCGACCCATACTCAGTTTTTTATCCGTTTAAGTGAACATACCCCTTTGGCAATACTGGCAAAATTTCTAACGGGCCGCGAGCTGGCGTCCGGGAATAGTTATTGATCCGATTCTTTCGTAGGGTCCTAAAATATTGTATGGAGGTCACCAAGACCAAATTTCTGATCCGATTCAGTGGTTCGACCCATACTCAGTTTTTTCTCCGTCACAGTGAACATACCCCTTTGGCAATACTGGCAAAATTTCAATCGGGCCGCGAGCTGGCGTCTGGGCATAGTTATTGAACCGATTCTTTCGTAGGGTCCTAAAATATAGTATGGAGGTCACCAAGACCGAATTTCTGATCCAATTCAGTGGTTCGACCCATACTCAGTTTTTTCTCCGTCTCAGTGAACATACCCCTTTGGCAATACTGGCAAAATTTCAAACGGGCCGCGAGGTGGCGTCATGGCGTAGTTATTGATCCGATTCTTTCGTAGGGTCCTAAAATATTGTATGGAGGTCACCAAGACCGAATTTCTGATCCGATTCAGTGGTTCGACCCATACTCAGTTTTTTCTCCGGCTCAGTGAACGTACCCCTTTGGCAATACTGGCAAAATTTCAAACGGGCCGCGAGGGGGCGTCATGGCGTAGTTATTGATCTGATTCTTTCGTAGGGTCCTAAAATATTGTATGGAGGTCACCAAGACCGAATTTCTGATCCGACTCAGTGGTTCGACCCATACTCAGTTTTTTCTCCGTCTCAGTGAACATACCCCTTTGGCAATACTGGCAAAATTTCAAACGGGCCGCGAGCTGGCGTCCGGGCATAGTTATTGATCCGATTCTTTCGTAGGGTCCTAAAATATTGTATGGAGGTCACCAAGACCGAATTTATGATCCGACTCAGTGGTTCGACCCATACTCAGTTTTTTATCCGTTTAAGTGAACATACCCCTTTGGCAATACTGGCAAAATTTCAAACGGGCCGCGAGCTGGCGTCCGGGAATAGTTATTGATCCGATTCTTTCGTAGGGTCCTAAAATATTGTATGGAGGTCACCAAGACCGAATTTCTGATCCGATTCAGTGGTTCGACCCATACTCAGTTTTTTCTCCGTCTTAGTGAACATACCCCTTTGGCAATACTGGCAAAATTTCAAACGGGCCACGAGGTGGCGTCATGGCATAGTTATTGATCCGATTCTTTCGTAGGGTCCTAAAATATTGTATAGGAGGTCACCAAGACCGAATTTATAATCCGATTCAGTGGTTCGACCCATACTCAGTTTTTTCTCGGTCTCAGTGAACATACCCCTTTGGCAATACTGGCAAAATTTCAAAAGGGCCGCGAGCTGGCGTCCGGGCATAGTTTTTGATCCGATTCTTTCGTGGGGTCCTAAAATATTGTATGGAGGTCACCAAGACCGAATTTCTGATCCGACTCAGTGGTTCGACCCATACTCAGTTTTTTCTCCGTCTCAGTGAACATACCCCTATGGCAATACTGGCAAAATTTCAAACGGGCCACGAGGTGGCGTCATGGCATACTTATTGATCTGATTCTTTCGTAGGGTCCTAAAATATTGTATGGGAGGTCACCAAGACCGAATTTATGATCCGATTCAGTGGGTCGACCCATACTCAGTTTTTTCTCCTTCTCAGTGAACATACCCCTTTGGCAATACTGGCAAAATTTCAAACGGGCCGCGAGCTGGCGTCCGGGCATAGTTATTGATCCGATTCTTTCGTAGGGTCCTAAAATATTGTATGGGAGGTCACCAAGACCGAATTTCTGATCCGATTAAGTGGTTCGACCCATACTCAGTTTTTTCTCCGTCTCAGTGAACATTCCCCTTTGGCAATACTGGCAAAATTTCAAACGGGCCGCGAGGTGGCGTCATGGCATAGTTATTGATCCGATTCTTTCGTAGGGTCCTAAAATATTGTATGGAGGTCACCAAGACCGAATTTCTGATCCGATTAAGTGGTTCGACCCATACTCAGTTTTTTCTCCTTCTCAGTGAACATACCCCTTTTGGCAATACTGGCAAAATTTCAAACGGGCCACAAGCTGGCGTCCGGGCATAGTTATTTATCCGATTCTTTCGTAGGGTCCTAAAATATTGTATAGGAGGTCACCAAGACCGAATTTATAATCCGATTCAGTGGTTCGACCCATACTCAGTTTTTTCTCGGTCTCAGTGAACATACCCCGTTGGCAATGCTAGCAAAATTTCAAACGGGCCGCGAGCTGGCGTCCGGGCATAGTTATTGATCCGATTCTTTCGTAGAGTCCTAAAATATTGTATGGAGGTCACCAAGACCGATTTTCTGATCCTATTCAGTGGTTCGACCCATACTCAGTTTTTTTCCGTGTCAGTGAACATACCCCTTTGGCAATACTGGCAAAATTTCAAACGGGCCGTGAGCTGGCGTCCGGGCATAGTTATTGATCCGATTCTTTCGTAGGGTCCTAAAATATTGTATAGGAGGTCACCAAGACCGAATTTATAATCCGATTCAGTGGTTCGACCCATACTCAGTTTTTTCTCGGTCTCAGGGAACATACCCCGTTGGCAATACTGGCAAAATTTCAAACGGGCCGCGAGCTGGCGTCCGGGCATAGTTATTGATCCGATTCTTTCGTAGAGTCCTAAAATATTGTATGGAGGTCACCAAGACCGATTTTCTGATCCGATTCAGTGGTTCGACCCATACTCAGTTTTTTCTCCGTCTCAGTGAACATACCCCTTTGGCAATACTGGCAAAATTTCAAACGGGCCACGAGATGGCGTCCGGGCATAGTTATTGATCCGATTCTTTCGTAGGGTCCTAAAATATTGTATGGAGGTCACCAAGACCGAATTTCTGATCCGATTCAGTGGTTCGACCCATACTCAGTTTTTTCTCCGGCTCAGTGAACGTACCCCTTTGGCAATACTGGCAAAATTTCAAACGGGCCGCGAGGGGGCGTCATGGCGTAGTTATTGATCTGATTCTTTCGTAGGGTCCTAAAATATTGTATGGAGGTCACCAAGACCGAATTTCTGATCCGACTCAGTGGTTCGACCCATACTCAGTTTTTTCTCCGTCTCAGTGAACATACCCCTTTGGCAATACTGGCAAAATTTCAAACGGGCCACGAGGTGGCGTCATGGCATAGTTATTGATCCGATTCTTTCGTAGGGTCCTAAAATATTGTATAGGAGGTCACCAAGACCGAATTTCTGATCCGATTCAGTGGTTCGACCCATACTCAGTTTTTTCTCCGGCTCAGTGAACATACCCCTTTGGCAATACTGGCAAAATTTCAAACGGGCCGCGAGGTGGCGTCATGGCGTAGTTATTGATCCGATTCTTTCGTAGGGTCCTAAAATATTGTATGGAGGTCACCAAGACCGAATTTCTGATCCGATTCAGTGGTTCGACCCATACTCAGTTTTTTCTCCGTCTCAGTGAACATTCCCCTTTGGCAATACTGGCAAAATTTCAAACGGGCCGCGAGGTGGCGTCATGGCATAGTTATTGATCCGATTCTTTCGTAGGGTCCTAAAATATTGTATGGAGGTCACCAAGACCGAATTTCTGATCCGATTAAGTGGTTCGACCCATACTCAGTTTTTTCTCCTTCTCAGTGAACATACCCCTTTTGGCAATACTGGCAAAATTTCAAACGGGCCACAAGCTGGCGTCCGGGCATAGTTATTTATCCGATTCTTTCGTAGGGTCCTAAAATATTGTATAGGAGGTCACCAAGACCGAATTTATAATCCGATTCAGTGGTTCGACCCATACTCAGTTTTTTCTCGGTCTCAGTGAACATACCCCGTTGGCAATGCTAGCAAAATTTCAAACGGGCCGCGAGCTGGCGTCCGGGCATAGTTATTGATCCGATTCTTTCGTAGAGTCCTAAAATATTGTATGGAGGTCACCAAGACCGATTTTCTGATCCTATTCAGTGGTTCGACCCATACTCAGTTTTTTTCCGTGTCAGTGAACATACCCCTTTGGCAATACTGGCAAAATTTCAAACGGGCCGTGAGCTGGCGTCCGGGCATAGTTATTGATCCGATTCTTTCGTAGGGTCCTAAAATATTGTATAGGAGGTCACCAAGACCGAATTTATAATCCGATTCAGTGGTTCGACCCATACTCAGTTTTTTCTCGGTCTCAGGGAACATACCCCGTTGGCAATACTGGCAAAATTTCAAACGGGCCGCGAGCTGGCGTCCGGGCATAGTTATTGATCCGATTCTTTCGTAGAGTCCTAAAATATTGTATGGAGGTCACCAAGACCGATTTTCTGATCCGATTCAGTGGTTCGACCCATACTCAGTTTTTTCTCCGTCTCAGTGAACATACCCCTTTGGCAATACTGGCAAAATTTCAAACGGGCCACGAGATGGCGTCCGGGCATAGTTATTGATCCGATTCTTTCGTAGGGTCCTAAAATATTGTATGGAGGTCACCAAGACCGAATTTCTGATCCGATTCAGTGGTTCGACCCATACTCAGTTTTTTCTCCGGCTCAGTGAACGTACCCCTTTGGCAATACTGGCAAAATTTCAAACGGGCCGCGAGGGGGCGTCATGGCGTAGTTATTGATCTGATTCTTTCGTAGGGTCCTAAAATATTGTATGGAGGTCACCAAGACCGAATTTCTGATCCGACTCAGTGGTTCGACCCATACTCAGTTTTTTCTCCGTCTCAGTGAACATACCCCTTTGGCAATACTGGCAAAATTTCAAACGGGCCACGAGGTGGCGTCATGGCATAGTTATTGATCCGATTCTTTCGTAGGGTCCTAAAATATTGTATAGGAGGTCACCAAGACCGAATTTCTGATCCGATTCAGTGGTTCGACCCATACTCAGTTTTTTCTCCGGCTCAGTGAACATACCCCTTTGGCAATACTGGCAAAATTTCAAACGGGCCGCGAGGTGGCGTCATGGCGTAGTTATTGATCCGATTCTTTCGTAGGGTCCTAAAATATTGTATGGAGGTCACCAAGACCGAATTTCTGATCCGATTCAGTGGTTCGACCCATACTCAGTTTTTTCTCCGTCTCAGTGAACATTCCCCTTTGGCAATACTGGCAAAATTTCAAACGGGCCGCGAGGTGGCGTCATGGCATAGTTATTGATCCGATTCTTTCGTAGGGTCCTAAAATATTGTATGGAGGTCACCAAGACCGAATTTCTGATCCGATTAAGTGGTTCGACCCATACTCAGTTTTTTCTCCTTCTCAGTGAACATACCCCTTTTGGCAATACTGGCAAAATTTCAAACGGGCCACAAGCTGGCGTCCGGGCATAGTTATTTATCCGATTCTTTCGTAGGGTCCTAAAATATTGTATAGGAGGTCACCAAGACCGAATTTATAATCCGATTCAGTGGTTCGACCCATACTCAGTTTTTTCTCGGTCTCAGTGAACATACCCCGTTGGCAATGCTAGCAAAATTTCAAACGGGCCGCGAGCTGGCGTCCGGGCATAGTTATTGATCCGATTCTTTCGTAGAGTCCTAAAATATTGTATGGAGGTCACCAAGACCGATTTTCTGATCCTATTCAGTGGTTCGACCCATACTCAGTTTTTTTCCGTGTCAGTGAACATACCCCTTTGGCAATACTGGCAAAATTTCAAACGGGCCGTGAGCTGGCGTCCGGGCATAGTTATTGATCCGATTCTTTCGTAGGGTCCTAAAATATTGTATAGGAGGTCACCAAGACCGAATTTATAATCCGATTCAGTGGTTCGACCCATACTCAGTTTTTTCTCGGTCTCAGGGAACATACCCCGTTGGCAATACTGGCAAAATTTCAAACGGGCCGCGAGCTGGCGTCCGGGCATAGTTATTGATCCGATTCTTTCGTAGAGTCCTAAAATATTGTATGGAGGTCACCAAGACCGATTTTCTGATCCGATTCAGTGGTTCGACCCATACTCAGTTTTTTCTCCGTCTCAGTGAACATACCCCTTTGGCAATACTGGCAAAATTTCAAACGGGCCACGAGATGGCGTCCGGGCATAGTTATTGATCCGATTCTTTCGTAGGGTCCTAAAATATTGTATGGAGGTCACCAAGACCGAATTTCTGATCCGATTCAGTGGTTCGACCCATACTCAGTTTTTTCTCCGGCTCAGTGAACGTACCCCTTTGGCAATACTGGCAAAATTTCAAACGGGCCGCGAGGGGGCGTCATGGCGTAGTTATTGATCTGATTCTTTCGTAGGGTCCTAAAATATTGTATGGAGGTCACCAAGACCGAATTTCTGATCCGACTCAGTGGTTCGACCCATACTCAGTTTTTTCTCCGTCTCAGTGAACATACCCCTTTGGCAATACTGGCAAAATTTCAAACGGGCCACGAGGTGGCGTCATGGCATAGTTATTGATCCGATTCTTTCGTAGGGTCCTAAAATATTGTATAGGAGGTCACCAAGACCGAATTTCTGATCCGATTCAGTGGTTCGACCCATACTCAGTTTTTTCTCCGGCTCAGTGAACATACCCCTTTGGCAATACTGGCAAAATTTCAAACGGGCCGCGAGGTGGCGTCATGGCGTAGTTATTGATCCGATTCTTTCGTAGGGTCCTAAAATATTGTATGGAGGTCACCAAGACCGAATTTCTGATCCGATTCAGTGGTTCGACCCATACCCAGTTTTTTCTCCGTCTCAGTGAACATACCCCTTTGGCAATACTGGCAAAATTTCAAACGGGCCGCGAGCTGGCGTCCGGGCATAGTTATTGATCCGATTCTTTCGTAGGGTCCTAAAATATTGTATGGAGGTCACCAAGACCGAATTTATGATCCGACTCAGTGGTTCGACCCATACTCAGTTTTTTATCCGTTTAAGTGAACATACCCCTTTGGCAATACTGGCAAAATTTCAAACGGGCCGCGAGCTGGCGTCCGGGAATAGTTATTGATCCGATTCTTTCGTAGGGTCCTAAAATATTGTATGGAGGTCACCAAGACCGAATTTCTGATCCGATTCAGTGGTTCGACCCATACTCAGTTTTTTCTCCGTCTTAGTGAACATACCCCTTTGGCAATACTGGCAAAATTTCAAACGGGCCACGAGGTGGCGTCATGGCATAGTTATTGATCCGATTCTTTCGTAGGGTCCTAAAATATTGTATAGGAGGTCACCAAGACCGAATTTATAATCCGATTCAGTGGTTCGACCCATACTCAGTTTTTTCTCGGTCTCAGTGAACATACCCCTTTGGCAATACTGGCAAAATTTCAAAAGGGCCGCGAGCTGGCGTCCGGGCATAGTTTTTGATCCGATTCTTTCGTAGGGTCCTAAAATATTGTATGGAGGTCACCAAGACCGAATTTCTGATCCGACTCAGTGGTTCGACCCATACTCAGTTTTTTCTCCGTCTCAGTGAACATACCCCTATGGCAATACTGGCAAAATTTCAAACGGGCCACGAGGTGGCGTCATGGCATACTTATTGATCTGATTCTTTCGTAGGGTCCTAAAATATTGTATGGGAGGTCACCAAGACCGAATTTATGATCCGATTCAGTGGGTCGACCCATACTCAGTTTTTTCTCCTTCTCAGTGAACATACCCCTTTGGCAATACTGGCAAAATTTCAAACGGGCCGCGAGCTGGCGTCCGGGCATAGTTATTGATCCGATTCTTTCGTAGGGTCCTAAAATATTGTATGGGAGGTCACCAAGACCGAATTTCTGATCCGATTAAGTGGTTCGACCCATACTCAGTTTTTTCTCCGTCTCAGTGAACATTCCCCTTTGGCAATACTGGCAAAATTTCAAACGGGCCGCGAGGTGGCGTCATGGCATAGTTATTGATCCGATTCTTTCGTAGGGTCCTAAAATATTGTATGGAGGTCACCAAGACCGAATTTCTGATCCGATTAAGTGGTTCGACCCATACTCAGTTTTTTCTCCTTCTCAGTGAACATACCCCTTTTGGCAATACTGGCAAAATTTCAAACGGGCCACAAGCTGGCGTCCGGGCATAGTTATTTATCCGATTCTTTCGTAGGGTCCTAAAATATTGTATAGGAGGTCACCAAGACCGAATTTATAATCCGATTCAGTGGTTCGACCCATACTCAGTTTTTTCTCGGTCTCAGTGAACATACCCCGTTGGCAATGCTAGCAAAATTTCAAACGGGCCGCGAGCTGGCGTCCGGGCATAGTTATTGATCCGATTCTTTCGTAGAGTCCTAAAATATTGTATGGAGGTCACCAAGACCGATTTTCTGATCCTATTCAGTGGTTCGACCCATACTCAGTTTTTTTCCGTGTCAGTGAACATACCCCTTTGGCAATACTGGCAAAATTTCAAACGGGCCGTGAGCTGGCGTCCGGGCATAGTTATTGATCCGATTCTTTCGTAGGGTCCTAAAATATTGTATAGGAGGTCACCAAGACCGAATTTATAATCCGATTCAGTGGTTCGACCCATACTCAGTTTTTTCTCGGTCTCAGGGAACATACCCCGTTGGCAATACTGGCAAAATTTCAAACGGGCCGCGAGCTGGCGTCCGGGCATAGTTATTGATCCGATTCTTTCGTAGAGTCCTAAAATATTGTATGGAGGTCACCAAGACCGATTTTCTGATCCGATTCAGTGGTTCGACCCATACTCAGTTTTTTCTCCGTCTCAGTGAACATACCCCTTTGGCAATACTGGCAAAATTTCAAACGGGCCACGAGATGGCGTCCGGGCATAGTTATTGATCCGATTCTTTCGTAGGGTCCTAAAATATTGTATGGAGGTCACCAAGACCGAATTTCTGATCAGATTAAGTGGTTCGACCCATACTCAGTTTTTTCTCCGTATCAGTGAACATACCCCTATGGCAATACTGGCAAAATTTCAAACGGGCCACGAGGTGGCGTCATGGCATAGTTATTGATCCGATTCTTTCGTAGGGTCCTAAAATATTGTATAGGAGGTCACCAAGACCGAATTTCTGAACCGATTAAGTGGTTTGACCCATACTCATTTTTTTCTTCGTCTCAGTGAACATACCCCTTTGGCAATACTGGCAAAATTTCAAACGGGCCGCGAGCTGGCGTCCGGGCATAGTTATTGATCTGATTCTTTCGTAGGGTCCTAAAATATTGTATGGAGGTCACCAAGACCGAATTTCTGATCCGATTCAGTGGTTCGACCCATACTCAGTTTTTTCTCCGTCTCAGTGAACATACCCCTTTGGCAATACTGGCAAAATTTCAAACGGGCCGTGAGCTGGCGTCCGGGCATAGTTATTGATCCGATTCTTTCGTAGGATCCTAAAATATTGTATAGGAGGTCACCAAGACCGAATTTATAATCCGATTCAGTGGTTCGACCCATACTCAGTTTTTTCTCGGTCTCAGTGAACATACCCCGTTGGCAATACTGGCGAAATTTCAAACGGGCCGCTAGGTGGCGTCATGGCATAGTTATTGATCCGATTCTTTCGTAGTGTCCTAAAATATTGTATGGAGGTCACCAAGACCGAATTTCTGATCCGATTAAGTGGTTCGACCCATACTCAGTTTTTTCTCCTTCTCAGTGAACATACCCCTTTGGCAATACTGGCAAAATTTCAAACGGGCCGCGAGCTGGCGTCCGAGCATAGTTATTGATCCGATTCTTTCGTAAGGTCCTAATATATTGTATGGAGGTCACCAACACCGAATTTCTGATCCGATTAAGTGGTTCGACCCATACTCAGTTTTTTCTCCGTATCAGTGAACATACCCCTATGGCAATACTGGCAAAATTTCAAACGGGCCACGAGGTGGCGTCATGGCATAGTTATTGATCCGATTCTTTCGTAGGGTCCTAAAATATTGTATAGGAGGTCACCAAGACCGAATTTCTGAACCGATTAAGTGGTTTGACCCATACTCATTTTTTTCTTCGTCTCAGTGAACATACCCCTTTGGCAATACTGGCAAAATTTCAAACGGGCCGCGAGCTGGCGTCCGGGCATAGTTATTGATCTGATTCTTTCGTAGGGTCCTAAAATATTGTATGGAGGTCACCAAGACCGAATTTCTGATCCGATTCAGTGGTTCGACCCATACTCAGTTTTTTCTCCGTCTCAGTGAACATACCCCTTTGGCAATACTGGCAAAATTTCAAACGGGCCGTGAGCTGGCGTCCGGGCATAGTTATTGATCCGATTCTTTCGTAGGGTCCTAAAATATTGTATAGGAGGTCACCAAGACCGAATTTATAATCCGATTCAGTGGTTAGACCCATACTCAGTTTTTTCTCGGTCTCAGTGAACATACCCCGTTGGCAATACTGGCAAAATTTCAAACGGGCCGCTAGGTGGCGTCATGGCATAGTTATTGATCCGATTCTTTCGTAGTGTCCTAAAATATTGTATGGAGGTCACCAAGACCGAATTTCTGATCCGATTAAGTGGTTCGACCCATACTCAGTTTTTTCTCCGTCTCAGTGAACATACCCCTATGGCAATACTGGCAAAATTTCAAACGGGCCACGAGGTGGCGTCATGGCATACTTATTGATCTGATTCTTTCGTAGGGTCCTAAAATATTGTATGGGAGGTCACCAAGACCGAATTTATGATCCGATTCAGTGGGTCTACCCATACTCAGTTTTTTCTCCTTCTCAGTGAACATACCCCTTTGGCAATACTGGCAAAATTTCAAACGGGCCGCGAGCTGGCGTCCGGGCATAGTTATTGATCCGATTCTTTCGTAGGGTCCTAAAATATTGTATGGGAGGTCACCAAGACCGAATTTCTGATCCGATTAAGTGGTTCGACCCATACTCAGTTTTTTCTCCGTCTCAGTGAACAGACCCCTTTGGCAATACTGGCAAAATTTCAAACGGGCCGCGAGGTGGCGTCATGGCATAGTTATTGATCCGATTCTTTCGTAGGGTCCTAAAATATTGTATGGAGGTCACCAAGACCGAATTTCTGATCCGATTAAGTGGTTCGACCCATACTCAGTTTTTTCTCCTTCTCAGTGAACATACCCCTTTTGGCAATACTGGCAAAATTTCAAACGGGCCACAAGCTGGCGTCCGGGCATAGTTATTTATCCGATTCTTTCGTAGGGTCCTAAAATATTGTATAGGAGGTCACCAAGACCGAATTTATAATCCGATTCAGTGGTTCGACCCATACTCAGTTTTTTCTCGGTCTCAGTGAACATACCCCGTTGGCAATGCTAGCAAAATTTCAAACGGGCCGCGAGCTGGCGTCCGGGCATAGTTATTGATCCGATTCTTTCGTAGAGTCCTAAAATATTGTATGGAGGTCACCAAGACCGATTTTCTGATCCTATTCAGTGGTTCGACCCATACTCAGTTTTTTCTCCGTGTCAGTGAACATACCCCTTTGGCAATACTGGCAAAATTTCAAACGGGCCGTGAGCTGGCGTCCGGGCATAGTTATTGATCCGATTCTTTCGTAGGGTCCTAAAATATTGTATAGGAGGTCACCAAGACCGAATTTATAATCCGATTCAGTGGTTCGACCCATACTCAGTTTTTTCTCGGTCTCAGGGAACATACCCCGTTGGCAATACTGGCAAAATTTCAAACGGGCCGCGAGCTGGCGTCCGGGCATAGTTATTGATCCGATTCTTTCGTAGAGTCCTAAAATATTGTATGGAGGTCACCAAGACCGATTTTCTGATCCGATTCAGTGGTTCGACCCATACTCAGTTTTTTCTCCGTCTCAGTGAACATACCCCTTTGGCAATACTGGCAAAATTTCAAACGGGCCACGAGATGGCGTCCGGGCATAGTTATTGATCCGATTCTTTCGTAGGGTCCTAAAATATTGTATGGAGGTCACCAAGACCGAATTTCTGATCCGATTAAGTGGTTCGACCCATACTCAGTTTTTTCTCCGTATCAGTGAACATACCCCTATGGCAATACTGGCAAAATTTCAAACGGGCCACGAGGTGGCGTCATGGCATAGTTATTGATCCGATTCTTTCGTAGGGTCCTAAAATATTGTATAGGAGGTCACCAATACCGAATTTCTGAACCGATTAAGTGGTTTGACCCATACTCATTTTTTTCTTCGTCTCAGTGAACATACCCCTTTGGCAATACTGGCAAAATTTCAAACGGGCCGCGAGCTGGCGTCCGGGCATAGTTATTGATCTGATTCTTTCGTAGGGTCCTAAAATATTGTATGGAGGTCACCAAGACCGAATTTCTGATCCGATTCAGTGGTTCGACCCATACTCAGTTTTTTCTCCGTCTCAGTGAACATACCCCTTTGGCAATACTGGCAAAATTTCAAACGGGCCGTGAGCTGGCGTCCGGGCATAGTTATTGATCCGATTCTTTCGTAGGGTCCTAAAATATTGTATAGGAGGTCACCAAGACCGAATTTATAATCCGATTCAGTGGTTAGACCCATACTCAGTTTTTTCTCGGTCTCAGTGAACATACCCCGTTGGCAATACTGGCAAAATTTCAAACGGGCCGCTAGGTGGCGTCATGGCATAGTTATTGATCCGATTCTTTCGTAGTGTCCTAAAATATTGTATGGAGGTCACCAAGACCGAATTTCTGATCCGATTAAGTGGTTCGACCCATACTCAGTTTTTTCTCCGTCTCAGTGAACATACCCCTATGGCAATACTGGCAAAATTTCAAACGGGCCACGAGGTGGCGTCATGGCATACTTATTGATCTGATTCTTTCGTAGGGTCCTAAAATATTGTATGGGAGGTCACCAAGACCGAATTTATGATCCGATTCAGTGGGTCTACCCATACTCAGTTTTTTCTCCTTCTCAGTGAACATACCCCTTTGGCAATACTGGCAAAATTTCAAACGGGCCGCGAGCTGGCGTCCGGGCATAGTTATTGATCCGATTCTTTCGTAGGGTCCTAAAATATTGTATGGGAGGTCACCAAGACCGAATTTCTGATCCGATTAAGTGGTTCGACCCATACTCAGTTTTTTCTCCGTCTCAGTGAACAGACCCCTTTGGCAATACTGGCAAAATTTCAAACGGGCCGCGAGGTGGCGTCATGGCATAGTTATTGATCCGATTCTTTCGTAGGGTCCTAAAATATTGTATGGAGGTCACCAAGACCGAATTTCTGATCCGATTAAGTGGTTCGACCCATACTCAGTTTTTTCTCCTTCTCAGTGAACATACCCCTTTTGGCAATACTGGCAAAATTTCAAACGGGCCACAAGCTGGCGTCCGGGCATAGTTATTTATCCGATTCTTTCGTAGGGTCCTAAAATATTGTATAGGAGGTCACCAAGACCGAATTTATAATCCGATTCAGTGGTTCGACCCATACTCAGTTTTTTCTCGGTCTCAGTGAACATACCCCGTTGGCAATGCTAGCAAAATTTCAAACGGGCCGCGAGCTGGCGTCCGGGCATAGTTATTGATCCGATTCTTTCGTAGAGTCCTAAAATATTGTATGGAGGTCACCAAGACCGATTTTCTGATCCTATTCAGTGGTTCGACCCATACTCAGTTTTTTCTCCGTGTCAGTGAACATACCCCTTTGGCAATACTGGCAAAATTTCAAACGGGCCGTGAGCTGGCGTCCGGGCATAGTTATTGATCCGATTCTTTCGTAGGGTCCTAAAATATTGTATAGGAGGTCACCAAGACCGAATTTATAATCCGATTCAGTGGTTCGACCCATACTCAGTTTTTTCTCGGTCTCAGGGAACATACCCCGTTGGCAATACTGGCAAAATTTCAAACGGGCCGCGAGCTGGCGTCCGGGCATAGTTATTGATCCGATTCTTTCGTAGAGTCCTAAAATATTGTATGGAGGTCACCAAGACCGATTTTCTGATCCGATTCAGTGGTTCGACCCATACTCAGTTTTTTCTCCGTCTCAGTGAACATACCCCTTTGGCAATACTGGCAAAATTTCAAACGGGCCACGAGATGGCGTCCGGGCATAGTTATTGATCCGATTCTTTCGTAGGGTCCTAAAATATTGTATGGAGGTCACCAAGACCGAATTTCTGATCCGATTAAGTGGTTCGACCCATACTCAGTTTTTTCTCCGTATCAGTGAACATACCCCTATGGCAATACTGGCAAAATTTCAAACGGGCCACGAGGTGGCGTCATGGCATAGTTATTGATCCGATTCTTTCGTAGGGTCCTAAAATATTGTATAGGAGGTCACCAAGACCGAATTTCTGAACCGATTAAGTGGTTTGACCCATACTCATTTTTTTCTTCGTCTCAGTGAACATACCCCTTTGGCAATACTGGCAAAATTTCAAACGGGCCGCGAGCTGGCGTCCGGGCATAGTTATTGATCTGATTCTTTCGTAGGGTCCTAAAATATTGTATGGAGGTCACCAAGACCGAATTTCTGATCCGATTCAGTGGTTCGACCCATACTCAGTTTTTTCTCCGTCTCAGTGAACATACCCCTTTGGCAATACTGGCAAAATTTCAAACGGGCCGTGAGCTGGCGTCCGGGCATAGTTATTGATCCGATTCTTTCGTAGGATCCTAAAATATTGTATAGGAGGTCACCAAGACCGAATTTATAATCCGATTCAGTGGTTCGACCCATACTCAGTTTTTTCTCGGTCTCAGTGAACATACCCCGTTGGCAATACTGGCGAAATTTCAAACGGGCCGCTAGGTGGCGTCATGGCATAGTTATTGATCCGATTCTTTCGTAGTGTCCTAAAATATTGTATGGAGGTCACCAAGACCGAATTTCTGATCCGATTAAGTGGTTCGACCCATACTCAGTTTTTTCTCCTTCTCAGTGAACATACCCCTTTGGCAATACTGGCAAAATTTCAAACGGGCCGCGAGCTGGCGTCCGAGCATAGTTATTGATCCGATTCTTTCGTAAGGTCCTAATATATTGTATGGAGGTCACCAACACCGAATTTCTGATCCGATTAAGTGGTTCGACCCATACTCAGTTTTTTCTCCGTATCAGTGAACATACCCCTATGGCAATACTGGCAAAATTTCAAACGGGCCACGAGGTGGCGTCATGGCATAGTTATTGATCCGATTCTTTCGTAGGGTCCTAAAATATTGTATAGGAGGTCACCAGGACCGAATTTCTGAACCGATTAAGTGGTTTGACCCATACTCATTTTTTTCTTCGTCTCAGTGAACATACCCCTTTGGCAATACTGGCAAAATTTCAAACGGGCCGCGAGCTGGCGTCCGGGCATAGTTATTGATCTGATTCTTTCGTAGGGTCCTAAAATATTGTATGGAGGTCACCAAGACCGAATTTCTGATCCGATTCAGTGGTTCGACCCATACTCAGTTTTTTCTCCGTCTCAGTGAACATACCCCTTTGGCAATACTGGCAAAATTTCAAACGGGCCGTGAGCTGGCGTCCGGGCATAGTTATTGATCCGATTCTTTCGTAGGGTCCTAAAATATTGTATAGGAGGTCACCAAGACCGAATTTATAATCCGATTCAGTGGTTAGACCCATACTCAGTTTTTTCTCGGTCTCAGTGAACATACCCCGTTGGCAATACTGGCAAAATTTCAAACGGGCCGCTAGGTGGCCTCATGGCATAGTTATTGATCCGATTCTTTCGTAGTGTCCTAAAATATTGTATGGAGGTCACCAAGACCGAATTTCTGATCCGATTAAGTGGTTCGACCCATACTCAGTTTTTTCTCCGTCTCAGTGAACATACCCCTATGGCAATACTGGCAAAATTTCAAACGGGCCACGAGGTGGCGTCATGGCATACTTATTGATCTGATTCTTTCGTAGGGTCCTAAAATATTGTATGGGAGGTCACCAAGACCGAATTTATGATCCGATTCAGTGGGTCGACCCATACTCAGTTTTTTCTCCTTCTCAGTGAACATACCGCTTTGGCAATACTGGCAAAATTTCAAACGGGCCGCGAGCTGGCGTCCGGGCATAGTTATTGATCCGATTCTTTCGTAGGGTCCTAAAATATTGTATGGGAGGTCACCAAGACCGAATTTCTGATCCGATTAAGTGGTTCGACCCATACTCAGTTTTTTCTCCGTCTCAGTGAACAGACCCCTTTGGCAATACTGGCAAAATTTCAAACGGGCCGCGAGGTGGCGTCATGGCATAGTTATTGATCCGATTCTTTCGTAGGGTCCTAAAATATTGTATGGAGGTCACCAAGACCGAATTTCTGATCCGATTAAGTGGTTCGACCCATACTCAGTTTTTTCTCCTTCTCAGTGAACATACCCCTTTTGGCAATACTGGCAAAATTTCAAACGGGCCACAAGCTGGCGTCCGGGCATAGTTATTGATCCGATTCTTTCGTAGGGTCCTAAAATATTGTATAGGAGGTCACCAAGACCGAATTTATAATCCGATTCAGTGGTTCGACCCATACTCAGTTTTTTCTCGGTCTCAGTGAACATACCCCGTTGGCAATGCTAGCAAAATTTCAAACGGGCCGCGAGCTGGCGTCCGGGCATAGTTATTGATCCGATTCTTTCGTAGAGTCCTAAAATATTGTATGGAGGTCACCAAGACCGATTTTCTGATCCTATTCAGTGGTTCGACCCATACTCAGTTTTTTCTCCGTGTCAGTGAACATACCCCTTTGGCAATACTGGCAAAATTTCAAACGGGCCGTGAGCTGGCGTCCGGGCATAGTTATTGATCCGATTCTTTCGTAGGGTCCTAAAATATTGTATAGGAGGTCACCAAGACCGAATTTATAATCCGATTCAGTGGTTCGACCCATACTCAGTTTTTTCTCGGTCTCAGGGAACATACCCCGTTGGCAATACTGGCAAAATTTCAAACGGGCCGCGAGCTGTCGTCCGGGCATAGTTATTGATCCGATTCTTTCGTAGAGTCCTAAAATATTGTATGGAGGTCACCAAGACCGATTTTCTGATCCGATTCAGTGGTTCGACCCATACTCAGTTTTTTCTCCGTCTCAGTGAACATACCCCTTTGGCAATACTGGCAAAATTTCAAACGGGCCACGAGATGGCGTCCGGGCATAGTTATTGATCCGATTCTTTCGTAGGGTCCTAAAATATTGTATGGAGGTCACCAAGACCGAATTTCTGATCCGATTAAGTGGTTCGACCCATGCTCAGTTTTTTCTCCGTATCAGTGAACATACCCCTATGGCAATACTGGCAAAATTTCAAACGGGCCACGAGGTGGCGTCATGGCATAGTTATTGATCCGATTCTTTCGTAGGGTCCTAAAATATTGTATGGAGGTCACCAAGACCGAATTTCTGATCCGATTAAGTGGTTCGACCCATACTCAGTTTTTTCTCCTTCTCAGTGAACATACCCCTTTTGGCAATACTGGCAAAATTTCAAACGGGCCACAAGCTGGCGTCCGGGCATAGTTATTGATCCGATTCTTTCGTAGGGTCCTAAAATATTGTATAGGAGGTCACCAAGACCGAATTTATAATCCGATTCAGTGGTTCGACCCATACTCAGTTTTTTCTCGGTCTCAGTGAACATACCCCGTTGGCAATACTGGCAAAATTTCAAACGGGCCGCTAGGTGGCGTCATGGCATAGTTATTGATCCGATTCTTTCGTAGTGTCCTAAAATATTGTATGGAGGTCACCAAGACCGAATTTCTGATCCGATTAAGTGGTTCGACCCATACTCAGTTTTTTCTCCGTCTCAGTGAACATACCCCTATGGCAATACTGGCAAAATTTCAAACGGGCCACGAGGTGGCGTCATGGCATACTTATTGATCTGATTCTTTCGTAGGGTCCTAAAATATTGTATGGGAGGTCACCAAGACCGAATTTATGATCCGATTCAGTGGGTCTACCCATACTCAGTTTTTTCTCCTTCTCAGTGAACATACCCCTTTGGCAATACTGGCAAAATTTCAAACGGGCCGCGAGCTGGCGTCCGGGCATAGTTATTGATCCGATTCTTTCGTAGGGTCCTAAAATATTGTATGGGAGGTCACCAAGACCGAATTTCTGATCCGATTAAGTGGTTCGACCCATACTCAGTTTTTTCTCCGTCTCAGTGAACAGACCCCTTTGGCAATACTGGCAAAATTTCAAACGGGCCGCGAGGTGGCGTCATGGCATAGTTATTGATCCGATTCTTTCGTAGGGTCCTAAAATATTGTATGGAGGTCACCAAGACCGAATTTCTGATCCGATTAAGTGGTTCGACCCATACTCAGTTTTTTCTCCTTCTCAGTGAACATACCCCTTTTGGCAATACTGGCAAAATTTCAAACGGGCCACAAGCTGGCGTCCGGGCATAGTTATTTATCCGATTCTTTCGTAGGGTCCTAAAATATTGTATAGGAGGTCACCAAGACCGAATTTATAATCCGATTCAGTGGTTCGACCCATACTCAGTTTTTTCTCGGTCTCAGTGAACATACCCCGTTGGCAATGCTAGCAAAATTTCAAACGGGCCGCGAGCTGGCGTCCGGGCATAGTTATTGATCCGATTCTTTCGTAGAGTCCTAAAATATTGTATGGAGGTCACCAAGACCGATTTTCTGATCCTATTCAGTGGTTCGACCCATACTCAGTTTTTTCTCCGTGTCAGTGAACATACCCCTTTGGCAATACTGGCAAAATTTCAAACGGGCCGTGAGCTGGCGTCCGGGCATAGTTATTGATCCGATTCTTTCGTAGGGTCCTAAAATATTGTATAGGAGGTCACCAAGACCGAATTTATAATCCGATTCAGTGGTTCGACCCATACTCAGTTTTTTCTCGGTCTCAGGGAACATACCCCGTTGGCAATACTGGCAAAATTTCAAACGGGCCGCGAGCTGGCGTCCGGGCATAGTTATTGATCCGATTCTTTCGTAGAGTCCTAAAATATTGTATGGAGGTCACCAAGACCGATTTTCTGATCCGATTCAGTGGTTCGACCCATACTCAGTTTTTTCTCCGTCTCAGTGAACATACCCCTTTGGCAATACTGGCAAAATTTCAAACGGGCCACGAGATGGCGTCCGGGCATAGTTATTGATCCGATTCTTTCGTAGGGTCCTAAAATATTGTATGGAGGTCACCAAGACCGAATTTCTGATCCGATTAAGTGGTTCGACCCATACTCAGTTTTTTCTCCGTATCAGTGAACATACCCCTATGGCAATACTGGCAAAATTTCAAACGGGCCACGAGGTGGCGTCATGGCATAGTTATTGATCCGATTCTTTCGTAGGGTCCTAAAATATTGTATAGGAGGTCACCAAGACCGAATTTCTGAACCGATTAAGTGGTTTGACCCATACTCATTTTTTTCTTCGTCTCAGTGAACATACCCCTTTGGCAATACTGGCAAAATTTCAAACGGGCCGCGAGCTGGCGTCCGGGCATAGTTATTGATCTGATTCTTTCGTAGGGTCCTAAAATATTGTATGGAGGTCACCAAGACCGAATTTCTGATCCGATTCAGTGGTTCGACCCATACTCAGTTTTTTCTCCGTCTCAGTGAACATACCCCTTTGGCAATACTGGCAAAATTTCAAACGGGCCGTGAGCTGGCGTCCGGGCATAGTTATTGATCCGATTCTTTCGTAGGATCCTAAAATATTGTATAGGAGGTCACCAAGACCGAATTTATAATCCGATTCAGTGGTTCGACCCATACTCAGTTTTTTCTCGGTCTCAGTGAACATACCCCGTTGGCAATACTGGCGAAATTTCAAACGGGCCGCTAGGTGGCGTCATGGCATAGTTATTGATCCGATTCTTTCGTAGTGTCCTAAAATATTGTATGGAGGTCACCAAGACCGAATTTCTGATCCGATTAAGTGGTTCGACCCATACTCAGTTTTTTCTCCTTCTCAGTGAACATACCCCTTTGGCAATACTGGCAAAATTTCAAACGGGCCGCGAGCTGGCGTCCGAGCATAGTTATTGATCCGATTCTTTCGTAAGGTCCTAATATATTGTATGGAGGTCACCAACACCGAATTTCTGATCCGATTAAGTGGTTCGACCCATACTCAGTTTTTTCTCCGTATCAGTGAACATACCCCTATGGCAATACTGGCAAAATTTCAAACGGGCCACGAGGTGGCGTCATGGCATAGTTATTGATCCGATTCTTTCGTAGGGTCCTAAAATATTGTATAGGAGGTCACCAGGACCGAATTTCTGAACCGATTAAGTGGTTTGACCCATACTCATTTTTTTCTTCGTCTCAGTGAACATACCCCTTTGGCAATACTGGCAAAATTTCAAACGGGCCGCGAGCTGGCGTCCGGGCATAGTTATTGATCTGATTCTTTCGTAGGGTCCTAAAATATTGTATGGAGGTCACCAAGACCGAATTTCTGATCCGATTCAGTGGTTCGACCCATACTCAGTTTTTTCTCCGTCTCAGTGAACATACCCCTTTGGCAATACTGGCAAAATTTCAAACGGGCCGTGAGCTGGCGTCCGGGCATAGTTATTGATCCGATTCTTTCGTAGGGTCCTAAAATATTGTATAGGAGGTCACCAAGACCGAATTTATAATCCGATTCAGTGGTTAGACCCATACTCAGTTTTTTCTCGGTCTCAGTGAACATACCCCGTTGGCAATACTGGCAAAATTTCAAACGGGCCGCTAGGTGGCCTCATGGCATAGTTATTGATCCGATTCTTTCGTAGTGTCCTAAAATATTGTATGGAGGTCACCAAGACCGAATTTCTGATCCGATTAAGTGGTTCGACCCATACTCAGTTTTTTCTCCGTCTCAGTGAACATACCCCTATGGCAATACTGGCAAAATTTCAAACGGGCCACGAGGTGGCGTCATGGCATACTTATTGATCTGATTCTTTCGTAGGGTCCTAAAATATTGTATGGGAGGTCACCAAGACCGAATTTATGATCCGATTCAGTGGGTCGACCCATACTCAGTTTTTTCTCCTTCTCAGTGAACATACCGCTTTGGCAATACTGGCAAAATTTCAAACGGGCCGCGAGCTGGCGTCCGGGCATAGTTATTGATCCGATTCTTTCGTAGGGTCCTAAAATATTGTATGGGAGGTCACCAAGACCGAATTTCTGATCCGATTAAGTGGTTCGACCCATACTCAGTTTTTTCTCCGTCTCAGTGAACAGACCCCTTTGGCAATACTGGCAAAATTTCAAACGGGCCGCGAGGTGGCGTCATGGCATAGTTATTGATCCGATTCTTTCGTAGGGTCCTAAAATATTGTATGGAGGTCACCAAGACCGAATTTCTGATCCGATTAAGTGGTTCGACCCATACTCAGTTTTTTCTCCTTCTCAGTGAACATACCCCTTTTGGCAATACTGGCAAAATTTCAAACGGGCCACAAGCTGGCGTCCGGGCATAGTTATTGATCCGATTCTTTCGTAGGGTCCTAAAATATTGTATAGGAGGTCACCAAGACCGAATTTATAATCCGATTCAGTGGTTCGACCCATACTCAGTTTTTTCTCGGTCTCAGTGAACATACCCCGTTGGCAATGCTAGCAAAATTTCAAACGGGCCGCGAGCTGGCGTCCGGGCATAGTTATTGATCCGATTCTTTCGTAGAGTCCTAAAATATTGTATGGAGGTCACCAAGACCGATTTTCTGATCCTATTCAGTGGTTCGACCCATACTCAGTTTTTTCTCCGTGTCAGTGAACATACCCCTTTGGCAATACTGGCAAAATTTCAAACGGGCCGTGAGCTGGCGTGCGGGCATAGTTATTGATCCGATTCTTTCGTAGGGTCCTAAAATATTGTATAGGAGGTCACCAAGACCGAATTTATAATCCGATTCAGTGGTTCGACCCATACTCAGTTTTTTCTCGGTCTCAGGGAACATACCCCGTTGGCAATACTGGCAAAATTTCAAACGGGCCGCGAGCTGTCGTCCGGGCATAGTTATTGATCCGATTCTTTCGTAGAGTCCTAAAATATTGTATGGAGGTCACCAAGACCGATTTTCTGATCCGATTCAGTGGTTCGACCCATACTCAGTTTTTTCTCCGTCTCAGTGAACATACCCCTTTGGCAATACTGGCAAAATTTCAAACGGGCCACGAGATGGCGTCCGGGCATAGTAATTGATCCGATTCTTTCGTAGGGTCCTAAAATATTGTATGGAGGTCACCAAGACCGAATTTCTGATCCGATTAAGTGGTTCGACCCATGCTCAGTTTTTTCTCCGTATCAGTGAACATACCCCTATGGCAATACTGGCAAAATTTCAAACGGGCCACGAGGTGGCGTCATGGCATAGTTATTGATCCGATTCTTTCGTAGGGTCCTAAAATATTGTATGGAGGTCACCAAGACCGAATTTCTGATCCGATTAAGTGGTTCGACCCATACTCAGTTTTTTCTCCTTCTCAGTGAACATACCCCTTTTGGCAATACTGGCAAAATTTCAAACGGGCCACAAGCTGGCGTCCGGGCATAGTTATAGATCCGATTCTTTCGTAGGGTCCTAAAATATTGTATAGGAGGTCACCAAGACCGAATTTATAATCCGATTCAGTGGTTCGACCCATACTCAGTTTTTTCTCGGTCTCAGTGAACATACCCCGTTGGCAATGCTAGCAAAATTTCAAACGGGCCGCGAGCTGGCGTCCGGGCATAGTTATTGATCCGATTCTTTCGTAGAGTCCTAAAATATTGTATGGAGGTCACCAAGACCGATTTTCTGATCCTATTCAGTGGTTCGACCCATACTCAGTTTTTTCTCCGTGTCAGTGAACATACCCCTTTGGCAATACTGGCAAAATTTCAAACGGGCCGTGAGCTGGCGTCCGGGCATAGTTATTGATCCGATTCTTTCGTAGGGTCCTAAAATATTGTATAGGAGGTCACCAAGACCGAATTTATAATCCGATTCAGTGGTTCGACCCATACTCAGTTTTTTCTCGGTCTCAGGGAACATACCCCGTTGGCAATACTGGCAAAATTTCAAACGGGCCGCGAGCTGGCGTCCGGGCATAGTTATTGATCCGATTCTTTCGTAGAGTCCTAAAATATTGTATGGAGGTCACCAAGACCGATTTTCTGATCCGATTCAGTGGTTCGACCCATACTCAGTTTTTTCTCCGTCTCAGTGAACATACCCCTTTGGCAATACTGGCAAAATTTCAAACGGGCCACGAGATGGCGTCCGGGCATAGTTATTGATCCGATTCTTTCGTAGGGTCCTAAAATATTGTATGGAGGTCACCAAGACCGAATTTCTGATCCGATTAAGTGGTTCGACCCATGCTCAGTTTTTTCTCCGTATCAGTGAACATAACCCTATGGCAATACTGGCAAAATTTCAAACGGGCCACGAGGTGGCATCATGGCATAGTTATTGATCCGATTCTTTCGTAGGGTCCTAAAATATTGTATAGGAGGTCACCAAGACCGAATTTCTGAACCGATTAAGTGGTTTGACCCATACTCATTTTTTTCTTCGTCTCAGTGAACATACCCCTTTGGCAATACTGGCAAAATTTCAAACGGGCCGCGAGCTGGCGTCCGGGCATAGTTACTGATCTGATTCTTTCGTAGGGTCCTAAAATATTGTATGGAGGTCACCAAGACCGAATTTCTGATCCGATTCAGTGGTTCGACCCATACTCAGGTTTTTCTCCGTCTCAGTGAACATACCCCTTTGGCAATACTGGCAAAATTTCAAACGGGCCGTGAGCTGGCGTCCGGGCATAGTTATTGATCCGATTCTTTCGTAGGATCCTAAAATATTGTATAGGAGGTCACCAAGACCGAATTTATAATCCGATTCAGTGGTTCGACCCATACTCAGTTTTTTCTCGGTCTCAGTGAACATACCCCGTTGGCAATACTGGCGAAATTTCAAACGGGCCGCTAGGTGGCGTCATGGCATAGTTATTGATCCGATTCTTTCGTAGTGTCCTAAAATATTGTATGGAGGTCACCAAGACCGAATTTCTGATCCGATTAAGTGGTTCGACCCATACTCAGTTTTTTCTCCTTCTCAGTGAACATACCCCTTTGGCAATACTGGCAAAATTTCAAACGGGCCGCGAGCTGGCGTCCGAGCATAGTTATTGATCCGATTCTTTCGTAAGGTCCTAATATATTGTATGGAGGTCACCAACACCGAATTTCTGATCCGATTAAGTGGTTCGACCCATACTCAGTTTTTTCTCCGTATCAGTGAACATACCCCTATGGCAATACTGGCAAAATTTCAAACGGGCCACGAGGTGGCGTCATGGCATAGTTATTGATCCGATTCTTTCGTAGGGTCCTAAAATATTGTATAGGAGGTCACCAAGACCGAATTTCTGAACCGATTAAGTGGTTTGACCCATACTCATTTTTTTCTTCGTCTCAGTGAACATACCCCTTTGGCAATACTGGCAAAATTTCAAACGGGCCGCGAGCTGGCGTCCGGGCATAGTTATTGATCTGATTCTTTCGTAGGGTCCTAAAATATTGTATGGAGGTCACCAAGACCGAATTTCTGATCCGATTCAGTGGTTCGACCCATACTCAGTTTTTTCTCCGTCTCAGTGAACATACCCCTTTGGCAATACTGGCAAAATTTCAAACGGGCCGTGAGCTGGCGTCCGGGCATAGTTATTGATCCGATTCTTTCGTAGGGTCCTAAAATATTGTATAGGAGGTCACCAAGACCGAATTTATAATCCGATTCAGTGGTTCGACCCATACTCAGTTTTTTCTCGGTCTCAGTGAACATACCCCGTTGGCAATACTGGCAAAATTTCAAACGGGCCGCTAAGTGGCGTCATGGCATAGTTATTGATCCGATTCTTTCGTAGTGTCCTAAAATATTGTATGGAGGTCACCAAGACCGAATTTCTGATCCGATTAAGTGGTTCGACCCATACTCAGTTTTTTCTCCTTCTCAGTGAACATACCCCTTTGGCAATACTGGCAAAATTTCAACCGTGCCACGAGCTGGCGTCCGGTCATAGTTATTGATCCGATTCTTTCGTAGGGTCCTAAAATATTGTATGGGAGGTCACCAAGACCGAATTTCTGATCCGATTAAGTGGTTCGACCCATACTCAGTTTTTTCTCCGTCTCAGTGAACAGACCCTTAGGCAATACTGGCAAAATTTCAAACGGGCCGCGAGGTGGCATCATGGCATAGTTATTGATCCGATTCTTTCGTAGGGTCCTAAAATATTGTATAGGAGGTCACCAAGACCGAATTTATAATCCGATTCAGTGGTTCGACCCATACTCAGTTTTTTCTCGGTCTCAGTGAACATACACCTTTGGCAATACTGGCAAAATTTCAAACGGGCCGCGAGCTGGCGTCCGAGCATAGTTATTGATCCGATTCTTTCGTAAGGTCCTAATATATTGTATGGAGGTCACCAAGACCGAATTTCTGATCCGATTAAGTGGTTCGACCCATACTCAGTTTTTTCTCCTTCTCAGTGAACATACCCCTTTGGCAATACTGGCAAAATTTCAAACGGGCCACGAGCTGGCGTCCGGGCATAGTTATTGATCCGATTCTTTCGTAGGGTCTTAAAATATTGTATGGAGGTCACCAAGACCGAATTTCTGAACCGATTATGTGGTTCGACCCATACTCAGTTTTTTCTCCGTCTTAGTGAACATACCCCTTTGGCAATACTGGCAAAATTTCAAACGGGCCGTGAGCTGGCGTCCGGGCATAGTTATTGATCTGATTCTTTCGTAGGGTCCTAAAATATTGTATGGAGGTCACCAAGACCGAATTTCTGATCCGATTCAGTGGTTCGACCCATACTCAGTTTTTTCTCCGTCTCAGTGAACATACCCCTTTGGCAATACTGGCAAAATTTCAAACGGGCCGTGAGCTGGCGTCCGGGCATAGTTATTGATCCGATTCTTTCGTAGGATCCTAAAATATTGTATAGGAGGTCACCAAGACCGAATTTATAATCCGATTCAGTGGTTCGACCCATACTCAGTTTTTTCTCGGTCTCAGTGAACATACCCCGTTGGCAATACTGGCGAAATTTCAAACGGGCCGCTAGGTGGCGTCATGGCATAGTTATTGATCCGATTCTTTCGTAGTGTCCTAAAATATTGTATGGAGGTCACCAAGACCGAATTTCTGATCCGATTAAGTGGTTCGACCCATACTCAGTTTTTTCTCCTTCTCAGTGAACATACCCCTTTGGCAATACTGGCAAAATTTCAAACGGGCCGCGAGCTGGCGTCCGAGCATAGTTATTGATCCGATTCTTTCGTAAGGTCCTAATATATTGTATGGAGGTCACCAACACCGAATTTCTGATCCGATTAAGTGGTTCGACCCATACTCAGTTTTTTCTCCGTATCAGTGAACATACCCCTATGGCAATACTGGCAAAATTTAAAACGGGCCACGAGGTGGCGTCATGGCATAGTTATTGATCCGATTCTTTCGTAGGGTCCTAAAATATTGTATAGGAGGTCACCAAGACCGAAATTCTGAACCGATTAAGTGGTTTGACCCATACTCATTTTTTTCTTCGTCTCAGTGAACATACCCCTTTGGCAATACTGGCAAAATTTCAAACGGGCCGCGAGCTGGCGTCCGGGCATAGTTATTGATCTGATTCTTTCGTAGGGTCCTAAAATATTGTATGGAGGTCACCAAGACCAAATTTCTGATCCGATTCAGTGGTTCGACCCATACTCAGTTTTTTCTCCGTCTCAGTGAACATACCCCTTTGGCAATACTGGCAAAATTTCAAACGGGCCGTGAGCTGGCGTCCGGGCATAGTTATTGATCCGATTCTTTCGTAGGGTCCTAAAATATTGTATAGGAGGTCACCAAGACCGAATTTATAATCCGATTCAGTGGTTCGACCCATACTCAGTTTTTTCTCGGTCTCAGTGAACATACCCCGTTGGCAATACTGGCAAAATTTCAAACGGGCCGCTAGGTGGCGTCATGGCATAGTTATTGATCCGATTCTTTCGTAGTGTCCTAAAATATTGTATGGAGGTCACCAAGACCGAATTTCTGATCCGATTAAGTGGTTCGACCCATACTCAGTTTTTTCTCCTTCTCAGTGAACATACCCCTTTGGCAATACTGGCAAAATTTCAAACGTGTCACGAGCTGGCGTCCGGTCATAGTTATTGATCCGATTCTTTCGTAGGGTCCTAAAATATTGTATGGGAGGTCACCAAGACCGAATTTCTGATCCGATTAAGTGGTTCGACCCATACTCAGTTTTTTCTCCGTCTCAGTGAACAGACCCTTAGGCAATACTGGCAAAATTTCAAACGGGCCGCGAGGTGGCATCATGGCATAGTTATTGATCCGATTCTTTCGTAGGGTCCTAAAATATTGTATAAGAGGTCACCAAGACCGAATTTATAATCCGATTCAGTGGTTCGACCCATACTCAGTTTTTTCTCGGTCTCAGTGAACATACACCTTTGGCAATACTGGCAAAATTTCAAACGGGCCACGAGATGGCGTCCGGGCATAGTTATTGATCCGATTCTTTCGTAGGGTCCTAAAATATTGTATGGAGGTCACCAAGACCGAATTTCTGATCCGATTAAGTGGTTCGACCCATACTCAGTTTTTTCTCCGTATCAGTGAACATACCCCTATGGCAATACTGGCAAAATTTCAAACGGGCCACGAGGTGGCGTCATGGCATAGTTATTGATCCGATTCTTTCGTAGGGTCCTAAAATATTGTATAGGAGGTCACCAAGACCGAATTTCTGAACCGATTAAGTGGTTTGACCCATACTCATTTTTTTCTTCGTCTCAGTGAACATACCCCTTTGGCAATACTGGCAAAATTTCAAACGGGCCGCGAGCTGGCGTCCGGGCATAGTTATTGATCTGATTCTTTCGTAGGGTTCTAAAATATTGTATGGAGGTCACCAAGACCGAATTTCTGATCCGATTCAGTGGTTCGACCCATACTCAGTTTTTTCTCCGTCTCAGTGAACATACCCCTTTGGCAATACTGGCAAAATTTCAAACGGGCCGTGAGCTGGCGTCCGGGCATAGTTATTGATCCGATTCTTTCGTAGGATCCTAAAATATTGTATAGGAGGTCACCAAGACCGAATTTATAATCCGATTCAGTGGTTCGACCCATACTCAGTTTTTTCTCGGTCTCAGTGAACATACCCCGTTGGCAATACTGGCGAAATTTCAAACGGGCCGCTAGGTGGCGTCATGGCATAGTTATTGATCCGATTCTTTCGTAGTGTCCTAAAATATTGTATGGAGGTCACCAAGACCGAATTTCTGATCCGATTAAGTGGTTCGACCCATACTCAGTTTTTTCTCCTTCTCAGTGAACATACCCCTTTGGCAATACTGGCAAAATTTCAAACGGGCCGCGAGCTGGCGTCCGAGCATAGTTATTGATCCGATTCTTTCGTAAGGTCCTAATATATTGTATGGAGGTCACCAACACCGAATTTCTGATCCGATTAAGTGGTTCGACCCATACTCAGTTTTTTCTCCGTATCAGTGAACATACCCCTATGGCAATACAGGCAAAATTTCAAACGGGCCACGAGGTGGCGTCATGGCATAGTTATTGATCCGATTCTTTCGTAGGGTCCTAAAATATTGTATAGGAGGTCACCAAGACCGAATTTCTGAACCGATTAAGTGGTTTGACCCATACTCATTTTTTTCTTCGTCTCAGTGAACATACCCCTTTGGCAATACTGGCAAAATTTCAAACGGGCCGCGAGCTGGCGTCCGGGCATAGTTATTGATCTGATTCTTTCGTAGGGTCCTAAAATATTGTATGGAGGTCACCAAGACCGAATTTCTGATCCGATTCAGTGGTTCGACCCATACTCAGTTTTTTCTCCGTCTCAGTGAACATACCCCTTTGGCAATACTGGCAAAATTTCAAACGGGCCGTGAGCTGGCGTCCGGGCATAGTTATTGATCCGATTCTTTCGTAGGGTCCTAAAATATTGTATAGGAGGTCACCAAGACCGAATTTATAATCCGATTCAGTGGTTCGACCCATACTCAGTTTTTTCTCGGTCTCAGTGAACATACCCCGTTGGCAATACTGGCAAAATTTCAAA
Organism: Bidens hawaiensis; assembly: GCF_021521415.1. Lineage (NCBI taxonomy): Eukaryota > Viridiplantae > Streptophyta > Magnoliopsida > Asterales > Asteraceae > Bidens > Bidens hawaiensis. The sequence goes on along the minus strand of NW_027491115.1, from coordinate 12,547 downwards.
CGGGCCGCTAGGTGGCGTCATGGCATAGTTATTGATCCGATTCTTTCGTAGTGTCCTAAAATATTGTATGGAGGTCACCAAGACCGAATTTCTGATCCGATTAAGTTGTTCGACCCATACTCAGTTTTTTCTCCTTCTCAGTGAACATACCCCTTTGGCAATACTGGCAAAATTTCAAACGTGCCACGAGCTGGCGTCCGGTCATAGTTATTGATCCGATTCTTTCGTAGGGTCCTAAAATATTGTATGGGAGGTCACCAAGACCGAATTTCTGATCCGATTAAGTGGTTCGACCCATACTCAGTTTTTTCTCCGTCTCAGTGAACAGACCCTTAGGCAATACTGGCAAAATTTCAAACGGGCCGCGAGGTGGCATCATGGCATAGTTATTGATCCGATTCTTTCGTAGGGTCCTAAAATATTGTATAGGAGGTCACCAAGACCGAATTTATAATCCGATTCAGTGGTTCGACCCATACTCAGTTTTTTCTCGGTCTCAGTGAACATACACCTTTGGCAATACTGGCAAAATTTCAAACGGGCCGCGAGCTGGCGTCCGAGCATAGTTATTGATCCGATTCTTTCGTAAGGTCCTAATATATTGTATGGAGGTCACCAAGACCGAATTTCTGATCCGATTAAGTGGTTCGACCCATACTCAGTTTTTTCTCCTTCTCAGTGAACATACCCCTTTGGCAATACTGGCAAAATTTCAAACGGGCCACGAGCTGGCGTCCGGGCATAGTTATTGATCCGATTCTTTCGTAGGGTCTTAAAATATTGTATGGAGGTCACCAAGACCGAATTTCTGATCCGATTATGTGGTTCGACCCATACTCAGTTTTTTCTCCGTCTTAGTGAACATACCCCTTTGACAATACTGGCAAAATTTCAAACGGGCCACGAGGTGGCGTCATGGCATAGTTATTGATCCGATTCTTTCGTTGGGTCCTAAAATATTGTATAGGAGGTCACCAAGACCGAATTTATAATCCGATTCAGTGGTTCGACCCATACTCAGTTTTTTCTCGGTCTCAGTGAACATACCCCTTTGGCAATACTGGCAAAATTTCAAACGAGCCGCGAGCTGGCGTCCGGACATAGTTATTGATCCGATTCTTTCGTAGGGTCCTAAAATATTGTATGGAGGTCACCAAGACCTAATTTATGATCCGACTCAGTGGTTCGACCCATACTCAGTATTTTATCCGTTTAAGTGAACATACCCCTTTGGCAATACTGGCAAAATTTCTAACGGGCCGCGAGCTGGCGTCCGGGAATAGTTATTGATCCGATTCTTTCGTAGGGTCCTAAAATATTGTATGGAGGTCACCAAGACCGAATTTCTGATCCGATTCAGTGGTTCGACCCATACTCAGTTTTTTCTCCGTCACAGTGAACATACCCCTTTGGCAATACTGGCAAAATTTCAAACGGGCCGCGAGCTGGCGTCCGCGCATAGTTATTGATCCGATTCTTTCGTAGGGTCCTAAAATATTGTATGGAGGTCACCAAGACCGAATTTCTGATCCGATTCAGTGGTTCGACCCATACTCAGTTTTTTCTCGGTCTCAGTGAACATACCCCTTTGGCAATACTGGCAAAATTTCAAACGGGCCGTGAGCTGGCGTCCGGGCATAGTTATTGATCCGATTCTTTCGTAGGGTCCTAAAATATTGTATAGGAGGTCACCAAGACCGAATTTATAATCCGATTCAGTGGTTCGACCCATACTCAATTTTTTCTCGGTCTCAGTGAACATACCCCGTTGGCAATACTGGCAAAATTTCAAACGGGCCGCGAGGTGGCGTCATGGCATAGTTATTGATCCGATTCTTTCGTAGTGTCCTAAAATATTGTATAGGAGGTCACCAAGACCGAATTTCTGATCCGATTCAGTGGTTCGACCCATACTCAGTTTTTTCTCCTTCTCAGTGAACATACCCCTTTGGCAATACTGGCAAAATTTCAAACGGGCCGTGAGCTGGCGTCCGGGCATAGTTATTGATCCGATTCTTTCGTAGGGTCCTAAAATATTGTATGGAGGTCACCAAGACCTAATTTATGATCCGACTCAGTGGTTCGACCCATACTCAGTATTTTATCCGTTTAAGTGAACATACCCCTTTGGCAATACTGGCAAAATTTCAAACGTGCCACGAGCTGGCGTCCGGTCATAGTTATTGATCCGATTCTTTCGTAGGGTCCTAAAATATTGTATGGGAGGTCACCAAGACCGAATTTCTGATCCGATTAAGTGGTTCGACCCATACTCAGTTTTTTCTCCGTCTCAGTGAACAGACCCTTAGGCAATACTGGCAAAATTTCAAACGGGCCGCGAGGTGGCATCATGGGATAGTTATTGATCCGATTCTTTCGTAGGGTCCTAAAATATTGTATAGGAGGTCACCAAGACCGAATTTATAATCCGATTCAGTGGTTCGACCCATACTCAGTTTTTTCTCGGTCTCAGTGAACATACACCTTTGGCAATACTGGCAAAATTTCAAACGGGCCGCGAGCTGGCGTCCGAGCATAGTTATTGATCCGATTCTTTCGTAAGGTCCTAATATATTGTATGGAGGTCACCAAGACCGAATTTCTGATCCGATTAAGTGGTTCGACCCATACTCAGTTTTTTCTCCTTCTCAGTGAACATACCCCTTTGGCAATACTGGCAAAATTTCAAACGGGCCACGAGCTGGCGTCCGGGCATAGTTATTGATCCGATTCTTTCGTAGGGTCTTAAAATATTGTATGGAGGTCACCAAGACCGAATTTCTGATCCGATTATGTGGTTCGACCCATACTCAGTTTTTTCTCCGTCTTAGTGAACATACCCCTTTGACAATACTGGCAAAATTTCAAACGGGCCACGAGGTGGCGTCATGGCATAGTTATTGATCCGATTCTTTCGTTGGGTCCTAAAATATTGTATAGGAGGTCACCAAGACCGAATTTATAATCCGATTCAGTGGTTCGACCCATACTCAGTTTTTTCTCGGTCTCAGTGAACATACCCCTTTGGCAATACTGGCAAAATTTCAAACGAGCCGCGAGCTGGCGTCCGGGCATAGTTATTGATCCGATTCTTTCGTAGGGTCCTAAAATATTGTATGGAGGTCACCAAGACCGAATTTATGATCCGACTCAGTGGTTCGACCCATACTCAGTTTTTTATCCGTTTAAGTGAACATACCCCTTTGGCAATACTGGCAAAATTTCTAACGGGCCGCGAGCTGGCGTCCGGGAATAGTTATTGATCCGATTCTTTCGTAGGGTCCTAAAATATTGTATGGAGGTCACCAAGACCGAATTTCTGATCCGATTCAGTGGTTCGACCCATACTCAGTTTTTTCTCCGTCACAGTGAACATACCCCTTTGGCAATACTGGCAAAATTTCAAATGGGCCGCGAGCTGGCGTCCGCGCATAGTTATTGATCCGATTCTTTCGTAGGGTCCTAAAATATTGTATGGAGGTCACCAAGACCGAATTTCTGATCCGATTCAGTGGTTCGACCCATACTCAGTTTTTTCTCCGTCTCAGTGAACATACCCCTTTGGCAATACTGGCAAAATTTCAAACGGGCCGTGAGCTGGCGTCCGGGCATAGTTATTGATCCGATTCTTTCGTAGGGTCCTAAAATATTGTATAGGAGGTCACCAAGACCGAATTTATAATCCGATTCAGTGGTTCGACCCATACTCAGTTTTTTCTTGGTCTCAGTGAACATACCCCGTTGGCAATACTGGCAAAATTTCAAACGGGCCGCGAGGTGGCGTCATGGCATAGTTATTGATCCGATTCTTTCGTAGTGTCCTAAAATATTGTATGGAGGTCACCAAGACCGAATTTCTGATCCGATTAAGTGGTTCGACCCATACTCAGTTTTTTCTCCTTCTCAGTGAACATACCCCTTTGGCAATACTGGCAAAATTTCAAACGTGCCACGAGCTGGCGTCCGGTCATAGTTATTGATCCGATTCTTTCGTAGGGTCCTAAAATATTGTATGGGAGGTCACCAAGACCGAATTTCTGATCCGATTGAGTGGTTCAACCCATACTCAGTTTTTTCTCCGTCTCAGTGAACAGACCCTTAGGCAATACTGGCAAAATTTCAAACGGGCCGCGAGGTGGCGTCATGGCATAGTTATTGATCCGATTCTTTCGTAGGGTCCTAAAATATTGTATAGGAGGTCACCAAGACCGAATTTATATTCCGATTCAGTGGTTCGACCCATACTCAGTTTTTTCTCGGTCTCAGTGAACATACACCTTTGGCAATACTGGCAAAATTTCAAACGGGCCGCGAGCTGGCGTCCGAGCATAGTTATTGATCCGATTCTTTCGTAAGGTCCTAATATATTGTATGGAGGTCACCAAGACCGAATTTCTGATCCGATTAGGTGGTTCGACCCATACTCAGTTTTTTCTCCTTCTCAGTGAACATACCCCTTTGGCAATACTGGCAAAATTTCAAACGGGCCCCGAGCTGGCGTCCGGGCATAGTTATTGATCCGATTCTTTCGTAGGGTCCTAAAATATTGTATGGAGGTCACCAAGACCGAATTTCTGATCCGATTATGTGGTTCGACCCATACTCAGTTTTTTCTCCGTCTTAGTGAACATACCCCTTTGGCAATACTGGCAAAATTTCAAACGGGCCACGAGGTGGCGTCATGGCATAGTTATTGATCCGATTCTTTCGTAGGGTCCTAAAATATTGTATAGGAGGTCACCAAGACCGAATTTATAATCCGATTCAGTGGTTCGACCCATACTCAGTTTTTTCTCGGTCTCAGTGAACATACCCCTTTGGCAATACTGGCAAAATTTCAAAAGGGCCGAGAGCTGTTGTCCGGGCATAGTTTTTGATCCGATTCTTTCGTAGGGTCCTAAAATATTGTATGGAGGTCACCAAGACCGAATTTCTGATCCGATTCAGTGGTTCGACCCATACCCAGTTTTTCTCCGTCTCAGTGAACATACCCCTTTGGCAATACTGGCAAAATTTCAAACGGGCCGCGAGCTGGCGTCCGGGCATAGTTATTGATCCGATTCTTTCGTAGGGTCCTAAAATATTGTATGGAGGTCACCAAGACCGAATTTATGATCCGACTCAGTGGTTCGACCCATACTCAGTTTTTTATCCGTTTAAGTGAACATACCCCTTTGGCAATACTGGCAAAATTTCTAACGGGCCGCGAGCTGGCGTCCGGGAATAGTTATTGATCCGATTCTTTCGTAGGGTCCTAAAATATTGTATGGAGGTCACCAAGACTGAATTTCTGATCCGATTCAGTGGTTCGACCCATACTCAGTTTTTTCTCCGTCACAGTGAACATACCCCTTTGGCAATACTGGCAAAATTTCAAACGGGCCGCGAGGTGGCGTCATGGCGTAGTTATTGATCCGATTCTTTCGTAGGGTCCTAAAATATTGTATGGAGGTCACCAAGACCGAATTTCTGATCCGATTCAGTGGTTCGACCCATACTCAGTTTTTTCTCCGGCTCAGTGAACGTACCCCTTTGGCAATACTGGCAAAATTTCAAACGGGCCGCGAGGGGGCGTCATGGCGTAGTTATTGATCTGATTCTTTCGTAGGGTCCTAAAATATTGTATGGAGGTCACCAAGACCGAATTTCTGATCCGATTCAGTGGTTCGACCCATACTCAGTTTTTTCTCCGTCTCAGTGAACATACCCCTTTGGCAATACCGGCAAAATTTCAAACGGGCCGCGAGGTGGCGTCATGGCTTAGTTATTGATCCGATTCTTTCGTAGGGTCCTAAAATATTGTATGGGAGGTCACCAAGACCGAATTTCTGATCCGATTCAGTGGTTCGACCCATACTCAGTTTTTTCTCCGTCTCAGTGAACAGACCCCTTTGGCAATACTGGCAAAATTTCAAACGGGCCGCGAGGTGGCGTCATGGCATAGTTATTGATCCGATTCTTTCGTAGGGTCCTAAAATATTGTATGGAGGTCACCAAGACCGAATTTCTGATCCGATTAAGTGGTTCGACCCATACTCAGTTTTTTCTCGGTCTCAGTGAACATACCCCTTTGGCAATACTGGCAAAATTTCAAAAGGGCCGAGTGCTGGCGTCCGGGCATAGTTTTTGATCCGATTCTTTCGTAGGGTCCTAAAATATTGTATGGAGGTCACCAAGACCGAATTTCTGATCCGACTCAGTGGTTCGACCCATACTCAGTTTTTTCTCCGTCTCAGAGAACATACCCCTTTGGCAATACTGGCAAAATTTTAAACGGGCCGCGAGCTGGCGTCCGGGCATAGTTATTGATCCGATTCTTTCGTAGGGTCCTAAAATATTGTATGGAGGTCACCAAGACCGAATTTATGATCCGACTCAGTGGTTCGACCCATACTCTGTTTTTTCTCCGTTTAAGTGAACATACCCCTTTGGCAATACTGGCAAAATTTCTAACGGGCCGCGAGCTGGCGTCCGGGAATAGTTATTGATCCGATTCTTTCGTAGGGTCCTAAAATATTGTATGGAGGTCACCAAGACCGAATTTCTGATCCGACTCAGTGGTTCGACCCATACTCAGTTTTTTCTCCGTCTCAGTGAACATACCCCTTTGGCAATACTGGCAAAATTTCAAACGGGCCGCGAGCTGGCGTCCGGGCATAGTTATTGATCCGATTCTTTCGTAGGGTCCTAAAATATTGTATGGAGGTCACCAAGACCGAATTTATGATCCGACTCAGTGGTTCGACCCATACTCAGTTTTTTATCCGTTTAAGTGAACATACCCCTTTGGCAATACTGGCAAAATTTCTAACGGGCCGCGAGCTGGCGTCCGGGAATAGTTATTGATCCGATTCTTTCGTAGGGTCCTAAAATATTGTATGGAGGTCACCAAGACCGAATTTCTGATCCGATTCAGTGGTTCGACCCATACTCAGTTTTTTCTCCGTCACAGTGAACATACCCCTTTGGCAATACTGGCAAAATTTCAAACGGGCCGCGAGGTGGCGTCATGGCGTAGTTATTGATCCGATTCTTTCGTAGGGTCCTAAAATATTGTATGGAGGTCACCAAGACCGAATTTCTGATCCGATTCAGTGGTTCGACCCATACTCAGTTTTTTCTCCTTCTCAGTGAACATACCCCTTTGGCAATACTGGCAAAATTTCAAACGTGCCACGAGCTGGCGTCCGGTCATAGTTATTGATCCGAATCTTTCGTAGGGTCCTAAAATATTGTATGGGAGGTCACCAAGACCGAATTTCTGATCCGATTAAGTGGTTCAACCCATACTCAGTTTTTTCTCCGTCTCAGTGAACAGACCCTTAGGCAATACTGGCAAAATTTCAAACGGGCCACGAGGTGGCGTCATGGCATAGTTATTGATCCGATTCTTTCGTAGGGTCCTAAAATATTGTATAGGAGGTCACCAAGACCGAATTTATAATCCGATTCAGTGGTTCGACCCATACTCAGTTTTTTCTCGGTCTCAGTGAACATACACCTTTGGCAATACTGGCAAAATTTCAAACGGGCCGCGAGCTGGCGTCCGAGCATAGTTATTGATCCGATTCTTTCGTAAGGTCCTAATATATTGTATGGAGGTCACCAAGACCGAATTTCTGATCCGATTAGGTGGTTCGACCCATACTCAGTTTTTTCTCCTTCTCAGTGAACATACCCCTTTGGCAATACGGGCAAAATTTCAAACGGGCCCCGAGCTGGCGTCCGGGCATAGTTATTGATCCGATTCTTTCGTAGGGTCCTAAAATATTGTATGGAGGTCACCAAGACCGAATTTCTGATCCGATTATGTGGTTCGACCCATACTCAGTTTTTTCTCCGTCTTAGTGAACATACCCCTTTGGCAATACTGGCAAAATTTCAAACGGGCCACGAGGTGGCGTCATGGCATAGTTATTGATCCGATTCTTTCGTAGGGTCCTAAAATATTGTATAGGAGGTCACCAAGACCGAATTTATAATCCGATTCAGTGGTTCGACCCATACTCAGTTTTTTCTCGGTCTCAGTGAACATACCCCTTTGGCAATACTGGCAAAATTTCAAAAGGGCCGAGAGCTGGCGTCCGGGCATAGTTTTTGATCCGATTCTTTCGTAGGGTCCTAAAATATTGTATGGAGGTCACCAAGACCGAATTTCTGATCCGATTCAGTGGTTCGACCCATACCCAGTTTTTCTCCGTCTCAGTGAACATACCCCTTTGGCAATACTGGCAAAATTTCAAACGGGCCGCGAGCTGGCGTCCGGGCATAGTTATTGATCCGATTCTTTCGTAGGGTCCTAAAATATTGTATGGAGGTCACCAAGACCGAATTTATGATCCGACTCAGTGGTTCGACCCATACTCAGTTTTTTATCCGTTTAAGTGAACATACCCCTTTGGCAATACTGGCAAAATTTCTAACGGGCCTCGAGCTGGCGTCCGGGAATAGTTATTGATCCGATTCTTTCGTAGGGTCCTAAAATATTGTATGGAGGTCACCAAGACCGAATTTCTGATCCGATTCAGTGGTTCGACCCATACTCAGTTTTTTCTCCGTCACAGTGAACATACCCCTTTGGCAATACTGGCAAAATTTCAAACGGGCCGCGAGGTGGCGTCATGGCGTAGTTATTGATCCGATTCTTTCGTAGGGTCCTAAAATATTGTATGGAGGTCACCAAGACCGAATTTCTGATCCGATTAAGTGGTTCGACCCATACTCAGTTTTTTCTCGGTCTCAGTGAACATACCCCTTTGGCAATACTGGCAAAATTTCAAAAGGGCCGAGTGCTGGCGTCCGGGCATAGTTTTTGATCCGATTCTTTCGTAGGGTCCTAAAATATTGTATGGAGGTCACCAAGACCGAATTTCTGATCCGACTCAGTGGTTCGACCCATACTCAGTTTTTTCTCCGTCTCAGAGAACATACCCCTTTGGCAATACTGGCAAAATTTTAAACGGGCCGCGAGCTGGCGTCCGGGCATAGTTATTGATCCGATTCTTTCGTAGGGTCCTAAAATATTGTATGGAGGTCACCAAGACCGAATTTATGATCCGACTCAGTGGTTCGACCCATACTCTGTTTTTTCTCCGTTTAAGTGAACATACCCCTTTGGCAATACTGGCAAAATTTCTAACGGGCCGCGAGCTGGCGTCCGGGAATAGTTATTGATCCGATTCTTTCGTAGGGTCCTAAAATATTGTATGGAGGTCACCAAGACCGAATTTCTGATCCGACTCAGTGGTTCGACCCATACTCAGTTTTTTCTCCGTCTCAGTGAACATACCCCTTTGGCAATACTGGCAAAATTTCAAACGGGCCGCGAGCTGGCGTCCGGGCATAGTTATTGATCCGATTCTTTCGTAGGGTCCTAAAATATTGTATGGAGGTCACCAAGACCGAATTTATGATCCGACTCAGTGGTTCGACCCATACTCAGTTTTTTATCCGTTTAAGTGAACATACCCCTTTGGCAATACTGGCAAAATTTCTAACGGGCCGCGAGCTGGCGTCCGGGAATAGTTATTGATCCGATTCTTTCGTAGGGTCCTAAAATATTGTATGGAGGTCACCAAGACCGAATTTCTGATCCGATTCAGTGGTTCGACCCATACTCAGTTTTTTCTCCGTCACAGTGAACATACCCCTTTGGCAATACTGGCAAAATTTCAAACGGGCCGCGAGGTGGCGTCATGGCGTAGTTATTGATCCGATTCTTTCGTAGGGTCCTAAAATATTGTATGGAGGTCACCAAGACCGAATTTCTGATCCGATTCAGTGGTTCGACCCATACTCAGTTTTTTCTCCTTCTCAGTGAACATACCCCTTTGGCAATACTGGCAAAATTTCAAACGTGCCACGAGCTGGCGTCCGGTCATAGTTATTGATCCGATTCTTTCGTAGGGTCCTAAAATATTGTATGGGAGGTCACCAAGACCGAATTTCTGATCCGATTAAGTGGTTCAACCCATACTCAGTTTTTTCTCCGTCTCAGTGAACAGACCCTTAGGCAATACTGGCAAAATTTCAAACGGGCCACGAGGTGGCGTCATGGCATAGTTATTGATCCGATTCTTTCGTAGGGTCCTAAAATATTGTATAGGAGGTCACCAAGACCGAATTTATAATCCGATTCAGTGGTTCGACCCATACTCAGTTTTTTCTCGGTCTCAGTGAACATACACCTTTGGCAATACTGGCAAAATTTCAAACGGGCCGCGAGCTGGCGTCCGAGCATAGTTATTGATCCGATTCTTTCGTAAGGTCCTAATATATTGTATGGAGGTCACCAAGACCGAATTTCTGATCCGATTAGGTGGTTCGACCCATACTCAGTTTTTTCTCCTTCTCAGTGAACATAGCCCTTTGGCAATACGGGCAAAATTTCAAACGGGCCCCGAGCTGGCGTCCGGGCATAGTTATTGATCCGATTCTTTCGTAGGGTCCTAAAATATTGTATGGAGGTCACCAAGACCGAATTTCTGATCCGATTATGTGGTTCGACCCATACTCAGTTTTTTCTCCGTCTTAGTGAACATACCCCTTTGGCAATACTGGCAAAATTTCAAACGGGCCACGAGGTGGCGTCATGGCATAGTTATTGATCCGATTCTTTCGTAGGGTCCTAAAATATTGTATAGGAGGTCACCAAGACCGAATTTATAATCCGATTCAGTGGTTCGACCCATACTCAGTTTTTTCTCGGTCTCAGTGAACATACCCCTTTGGCAATACTGGCAAAATTTCAAAAGGGCCGAGAGCTGGCGTCCGGGCATAGTTTTTGATCCGATTCTTTCGTAGGGTCCCTAAAATATTGTATGGAGGTCACCAAGACCGAATTTCTGATCCGATTCAGTGGTTCGACCCATACCCAGTTTTTCTCCGTCTCAGTGAACATACCCCTTTGGCAATACTGGCAAAATTTCAAACGGGCCGCGAGCTGGCGTCCGGGCATAGTTATTGATCCGATTCTTTCGTAGGGTCCTAAAATATTGTATGGAGGTCACCAAGACCGAATTTATGATCCGACTCAGTGGTTCGACCCATACTCAGTTTTTTATCCGTTTAAGTGAACATACCCCTTTGGCAATACTGGCAAAATTTCTAACGGGCCTCGAGCTGGCGTCCGGGAATAGTTATTGATCCGATTCTTTCGTAGGGTCCTAAAATATTGTATGGAGGTCACCAAGACCGAATTTCTGATCCGATTCAGTGGTTCGACCCATACTCAGTTTTTTCTCCGTCACAGTGAACATACCCCTTTGGCAATACTGGCAAAATTTCAAACGGGCCGCGAGGTGGCGTCATGGCGTAGTTATTGATCCGATTCTTTCGTAGGGTCCTAAAATATTGTATGGAGGTCACCAAGACCGAATTTCTGATCCGATTCAGTGGTTCGACCCATACTCAGTTTTTTCTCCGGCTCAGTGAACGTACCCCTTTGGCAATACTGGCAAAATTTCAAACGGGCCGCGAGGGGGCGTCATGGCGTAGTTATTGATCTGATTCTTTCGTAGGGTCCTAAAATATTGTATGGAGGTCACCAAGACCGAATTTCTGATCCGATTCAGTGGTTCGACCCATACTCAGTTTTTTCTCCGTCTCAGTGAACATACCCCTTTGGCAATACCGGCAAAATTTCAAACGGGCCGCGAGGTGGCGTCATGGCTTAGTTATGATCCGATTCTTTCGTAGGGTCCTAAAATATTGTATGGGAGGTCACCAAGACCGAATTTCTGATCCGATTCAGTGGTTCGACCCATACTCAGTTTTTTCTCCGTCTCAGTGAACAGACCCCTTTGGCAATACTGGCAAAATTTCAAACGGGCCGCGAGGTGGCGTCATGGCATAGTTATTGATCCGATTCTTTCGTAGGGTCCTAAAATATTGTATGGAGGTCACCAAGACCGAATTTCTGATCCGATTAAGTGGTTCGACCCATACTCAGTTTTTTCTCGGTCTCAGTGAACATACCCCTTTGGCAATACTGGCAAAATTTCAAAAGGGCCGAGTGCTGGCGTCCGGGCATAGTTTTTGATCCGATTCTTTCGTAGGGTCCTAAAATATTGTATGGAGGTCACCAAGACCGAATTTCTGATCCGACTCAGTGGTTCGACCCATACTCAGTTTTTTCTCCGTCTCAGAGAACATACCCCTTTGGCAATACTGGCAAAATTTTAAACGGGCCGCGAGCTGGCGTCCGGGCATAGTTATTGATCCGATTCTTTCGTAGGGTCCTAAAATATTGTATGGAGGTCACCAAGACCGAATTTATGATCCGACTCAGTGGTTCGACCCATACTCTGTTTTTTCTCCGTTTAAGTGAACATACCCCTTTGGCAATACTGGCAAAATTTCTAACGGGCCGCGAGCTGGCGTCCGGGAATAGTTATTGATCCGATTCTTTCGTAGGGTCCTAAAATATTGTATGGAGGTCACCAAGACCGAATTTCTGATCCGACTCAGTGGTTCGACCCATACTCAGTTTTTTCTCCGTCTCAGTGAACATACCCCTTTGGCAATACTGGCAAAATTTCAAACGGCC